>NC_071499.1:117500000-118750000 GCF_028408465.1 Anastrepha ludens | reverse complement strand
GTAAGTATTCATTCGATGGAACTCTTCCTGCTCTACAAAAATATGTTAATTGTATTTTATCAGTTATTTATTTTTTTATTAGTTTCGAGACTTATGCCTCCATAAATCAACATTTTCGACACCTACTCTTCTTTGCTTTTCATCGAGTTCAAAAAGCTGCCGAAGCAACTCGGGACATTTGCAATGTGTATGGAGAAGCTCTCATACACGAGTCTACAGCACGTTCAAAAATGGCGACTTGAACGTCGATGACACGTCTCGCAGCCGCAGGCCGTCTCAATTCGATGAAGAACATCTCAAATCACTTTTGAAGAGGATCGGTCGCCAAAACAGTCATGGATGGGCAACCAAAAATGAACTGCGATCATAAAATGATTCTCAATCATCTTTATTTAATGGGTTCACGCAAAGTTGTATGAAAACGTCGGAGCAATAAAATAACTAATCGAAAGAATTAGAAATCAGAGAGCATACATTTTGCATCACTGCTTGGCTTCTGCACCGAAGTTTGCACCTTTGTCTTCACTAACGGTTCCAAGATTGAATTGGGAGTCGGAGCAGGGGTTTTCTCTAAATTAGCTAATTTATCTATCTACTTTAAACTGCCGAACACTGCTACTGTTTTCCAAGCAGAAATCTTTGCGATCTTGCAGGCATGAAAAATGCTTAGGCAACACGGGAGAGAGGGAGTTATTAACATTTTTTCCGAGAGTCAGGCTGTGATCAAAACTCTGCCGACGCCATGGTGCACAACAAATTAGTAAACTCCTGTAAGTAGGAGATAAAATCTCTTGGGTGTGCACGTAACATTTTTCTAATCTGGGTTTCAGGACATAGGAACATAGAGGGAAATTAAATTGCTGATGAGCTTGATTGTAAGTGGAGTGAATTGGCCTCAGAGACCGGTCATCGGCATCCCCCTGACAATTGTTAAAGGGGAACTGCACAAATTATTTCTCAGGACAGTGCAGCAAAGATGGAGCCTCATTTCTTCATGTGCTATTTCGAAAACCTTTTGGCCCCAGTACAATAAACGAACGTCTCAGAAAGTCCTTCGGACTCCTCGTCATTCAATTTCCAAACTCGTAGCTGTGTTTACCGGTCACTGGACTATCGGTACACACGCGGAAAAGCTAGGGTTATCATTTAACCCCCATTGCAGAAGCTGTGGGGATCTTTCAGAGAAGGAGACTGTAAAGCATTTTCTCTGTAAATGTCCGGGCTTGGCAGCTAGACGATTATGGTCACAGGATGCTCCTTCCTTCGACATCCTTGGGCAGCTTGGAAGCTAATTTCTCTAAGCAGAACGGTAGCTTATATAGGTTTATAGCATAAAATTAGTATAGCAATCGGTTAGGTCGTTTTTGACTTGCTGCATTTAGAAAATTAGTTGTATGATTTTCGAACACATTTTAGCTTACGGACACGCCTCCTTGTAAGTTTTTGCAATTTATGTCAGGCAGAAGCCTTTCGGGAGAAAGCAGAATCCAAATACAGAAAACCCTGTGCAAATTGCAGCATCCTGTGCATAGTTATTAGCGAACATGCCTACATATTTTTGAATTTTGTTTTATAAGATGCAAAAATAAACAAAACCACGCATACTTTTCAGTCCATTTCTAGCACATATTTATTTTACGAATATTTCTCTTTTGCCACGTATTTCATAACCCAGTTAGAATTTCGCTTGGGCTTAATTTTTCTGGTCCAATTAGTTGTTCCTCCACAAAAATAACTTCTATAAAGTCTTGGATGTCTGCAAAACGTGGTACCTGTATTTTTTTAGACAATTTGTTATTAATAGTAAATCAAAAAGATATCGCGAATACTCACTGCATCACTAGCGCTACTGGAACTGTCCTAAAAATAGAGAGCAAATATAAGATGACAGCTTTCAGCGATCAATACGAGTACTCACCTCACTGCATGCATGCTCTGTTGATTCTTCTCTAGAATCAATCAAATATAAGCTCAATGGCAGCTGATGCTTCACACGTTTCCGCTTCAACACTTCAACGATATCGTAGGCCACAAAATCTGAGAAGCCCACACAGTCCTTCAGTCGCACCACCTTGACTTTTCTGCATTCGCCCACAATGTGAATTACGCCATCATAGCAGTAAGAAAAGTTTGCCAAGTATAAATATTCCAAGTTAATTAGTTTTCCAATAGATTTATAAAAATCGGGAGTTATGCGTATATCATCGTCTTGGTCGGCAATGATGCTCAGATGGGTCAAGTGTGTCAAGAGCTCCAAATATTGACGATTCCTACTCAAAAAGTCAGCCTCAAGTGTAAGTCTTTTGAGGCCTCTGCGCTCACGGAGTATACGAAAGAAGCGCGTAATTTCCATTTGTGAGAGTTGTTGATGTTCAAAAAACACTCGGGAATATCTTCGCATTTCAATGTCCACTAATGTGTGAATAATTTCCAGTATATTTATTGTCTTCCCATTCAGCCAGTCCATTTTGAGTTTAGTGAGAGTTACACAACTCAGCCACATTTCATTCATGAGATGTGTCGACAACAATGACAATGAACTGCCTCTGATATCAAGTGACTTTAAGGCCAGCGAACTCAAGATGTCAGCTAAGTAAAATTCATTCAAATTTTCGCAGTGATGCAGGGACAGCTGCTCCACTCTGAGGAACTCTGAAATGTATTTGCCTGTGGAAATAGAATTTATGATTTAATAGGTATCGACTAGATAGTTTTCCTTATTTGCTAAAACTACAATTCTTAATAAGAGGTCTTACAAATTCAAATCGACAGACCCAGGTAGCTGCACGAACTACCAAGCTCGAGCTCTAAGGGGAAAGGAAAAGGGTTAAGTCTTTGTGAATTATGTTCGATGAGTGAGTTACGGTTAAACTAACCGTTTTATGCTGCTGTTGAAGTTCATCAGATTTTTAATATGGAGGCCTACTACATAAGCAGACGCAGCAAACAAGTGAGAACTACCATGCCTAAATCTTAGCCCCGAGAGATAAGGGCCGCTAAGAAGAAGGTGCTGAGATGATTCCACTTCATCCTCCGTACAGCTAACGCAAATAGGACTCCAAGTCCTACAGCTTGCACAAGTCGCGGCTAGTGTCTATGAGGACATTCTTGAAATTCGAGATCTACATGTGGCTTGAAGGATTTCGCGACCTTAAATGTTTATGTGCTTGCTCAGCGCTCACTGAGTTGACGCAAAGCCATACACAGGTGGTCAAGTTAATCCAAATCCTCTCCATTCGCGGGGAAACTACCACGCAGGACACTTGTCTGCCCAGCTCTTCCCAGATGAGCCTTATTTCAAAGAAGCCGGATGCGATCGAAAGTAAAGTAAAGCATTGTCTGACCAGTTTCGAATGCATCATCATTGAGCCCAGGGCCCTAATAGGCGGAGGAGATACTTACTTTCTTCAAAGTTATTATGCAAGTGAGTAGCGACTCGGCTGTTTCTTTGAATGTGGTTACCTCTACTTGGAACACAACTCAGTGACTTGGCAACCTGAACTTGAGTCTGATGGGGAGCTCCAGAATACTTCTCCACCAATCCTTCCTTCCCCCTTCGAGCCGTCCGTGAACAAGTTCAAAAGTGTGGGTGGAGAATATTCCGTTTGGAATAAGTGAGGGTGTACATTGATCTGTCGTCAGGGAGGTGAACCCTCCGAGTGCCCGTAAGTGAGGTCGAGCATGTAGTTCGAACCTCTCAGCGGATACATGCAGCGGCAGTCTTACTCGCTATACCTAAAGATACTACATAACATTTTACATTGTGTTATTAGGAGTAGGAAGTAGGAACGAGTCTTTAGTTCTTCAGTACAAAATCTCCGAATTTTCGAAAGAAGAGTCTTACGAAAAGTGTCTGGTCTAATCAGGGGTGATTATAGAATCAGATATAATGAGAGCTACTGCGCGTTTGCAAAGGGGAAGATGTTAATGATTAAGTCATGCGCATGAGTAAGAAACATCCCCAAAAACCGTTCTAACATTGCCATGTACTGGCCACCAGATGAAAGGGAAGCCTATGAAACACTGGTTCAACGGCGTTATCAAAGATATCAAGAGCTTGAAAATACATAACTGGTGGTCTGCTGCCTTGAATCGTGTAACTTGGAGAAGTCTACTTGATGAAACTAAAGCTCACCCCGAGCTGTAATGCTGCTTAATGATAATGATGTTGAATTCGATCAGGTTAGGTAAGGTTGAAGGACAAACTCAGGAGAAATAGCTCCTTCAGGGGCCGCATGGGTTATTTGCCCTTATCTCTCCTAAAACCAATGCGTGCTTTTCAAAAACTTTAGAATATAACTGACTTCTACAGAGTTGAAATCTTCCAATTTATAAAAAATGGGAAATCTACGTCTGTAGAGAGCAGGACAATAGCACAGAAAGTGCGAGATCGTCTCCTTCTTTTCCTCATCTAGACAGTTTCTGCCCGCCCTCTAGGCGTGCCTCACTATTAGACAGTGCCCCGTTATAACTGAGAGCAGTGTGCTAAGAATGTGCTTATTTTGGCTTAGCAGAGATTCTCTGCGTTTAACATTGAGAGTCGGCCACAATTGTCGGACGATTCTTGAGGTGGTTTTATTACGTCACCTTTCATTCGCTGATCTTACGATTTCCTCAAAGATAAGTAGCTTACAGGTCTGTAAGCGTATGCCTTTGTCTTTGTCTGTGTACTGGTCAGTCAATTTGCTGTCGAGTCTCACTAGTTCATCAGCTCTGCAGTTACTCTCAATGTCGCAATGGCCAGAAACCCATCTTTAGGTGAAATGACTCAGCCATCTCGTAAGGATGTATTTAATGGCTTCCTTGGAGATTGTCGACTGCGTCCCCAGTTGTTCAGATGATTCGATCAGAGCCAATACGAAATATGCCAGAGCTTCTTTAAATTGAATTATCTTGGGAGATTTCCCATACCCTCAAATCATTGAAGATGAAAGCAATGTGGCTTTATTCCAGTATCCAACAAGTCTTCGTCTCAGTATCGAAGAGTATCGACGAGCTCAACTCTAAACGAGATATGCTTTACTTTCATAACTAACTAATTTTTATTATTTGTATCAACGAAAAGCTAAAAACATACCTGTAACTTCGGAGTTTCTGAAAATATCGAAAGTTTTCAAATTTGGTAGATGTTTTAAAAATTTGATGTCCTCATCATTCAAAACATTTCCACAAGCAATTACGCTCGTGACATTTTCGAATACATTTCTTAGCGGAAATATCGGCAAACTCTTCTCCAAAATATTCAATTTGTTAAACATAATCACTTTTGTGGTATTCGGAAAAAGCATCGCTATTCTGCGCCACAAGCTTACCGGATTCCCGTGCCAAATTTCCAAATCTCTTACGCTGTTGCACTTCTTGCTTCTCGGGAATTTATCCATATTAATACAGCAATTGACTAATTTCAGTTGCTCCAGCTTAGGAAAATCATCAAATATGGACTCAAATATAACTTTACGACAACTGAGTTCCATTCTCGTTGCATTTGTACAGGGACGATTTTTGAAAAAATCCTTGTTTTCAGATGTGATCTCTAGGTAGGCGTTATATATGTCATTGCATACAATTTTCGCCTTGCAACACGCAACTATTTTTAAATGACGCTCCTCTTCGATGGCCGCATTTTCAAAATCTTCACAAACAGCTGCGAATGCGTGCGCTGATGGCTGGCATCTGAGCTGCCTATAGATCTCGAAAAGCATATAAATGCTAAGTTGTATATTGGGTGGTGGATAAGGAATGATGAGGCTGCGAAAGAATTAGTAAATTTATGGCTTAAAAGTTGGAAAATGAAATATTTTTTTTTAGATTAGAATATCTGACTCTTTTGTAATGGGAGAGCAATGGGTTGTTAGGTCTGCTAAAATCAAAATACTAACCTAATAAAAATAAATAAATAATTGGCGTGTACACTTCTGTTAGCTATTTGGATAAGCTCCTCGTCCCATCTGTGGCGTGCGTCTTGATGTTGTTCCACGAACGGAGCGACCTACAATTTCAAGCCGACTCCGAATGGCAAATGGTTTCTTATGAGGAGATTTTTCATGGCAGAAATTCACTCGGAAGTTTGGCATTGTCTACCGAGGAGCGCCCGCTATTGGAAAAAACATGTGCTGTTATTTCATGTTTCATGCACGGAGATTCGATCTTACGTACTCCCGAATAGTAAGCCATTCGATTCATTTGATTTACAGAGCTGCCATCTGCCGACATCTGTTTAATAACTGGTAACTGCTAATGGACAAAATATTTGACTTAATCCACATGAAGCTCTCGAGCTTTGCTACTGTATTAGAAGGTCATTGGTGAACCCAAAAATATTGGCCAAACTTGAAACTTTCTAGCGCAAGTTTTCGTGCAACTGAATGACTTTCAGACTCACTATACACTCGCAAAACATGGTTTTTGGCCCAAGATACAAGGGCCAGAAAGACTTTGAAAGATACAAGAAATGACTTTGAGCGATGGAAATCTTTATTTTGACCTGGCGTGAGCAAAGCTGTATACTGCAGCTGTGTAGTTCACAAGTGATTGTGCTGACGTCGGCACGACCATTTGCAAAAATTGTAAATCTTCTGATAGGCTTATTACGTTTTCGCCACCTTCTACTTATAGTCAGATCAAACCCCACCCCTACATTTCTTGTTGTAGCAGCCTTACTAAGCTCTGCAAAGGCCTCGTGGAGGGTGCTGGCTTAGTAGGTTTGAGTAGGCATGTCAAGAAGTGGTTAGCGTCGCACTGGGTCTTTCGTCGGAGTTAAACCGTAATAACCGCCACTCTAACCGAATCGCAATTGCACCAAATGCTACTTTGGACTGAGTAGAGAGTAGTAAAGCTTCCTCTCGTCGAACTAGATTTTAGAATCTCATGTCATGACGCAGAACTTTGGACGATACCAACATCTCATTCGAGTGTTCAAAGGAAAGATTCTGAGGTAAGTTGAATGACCTTTGTGTGATAGCAATGGCGAATATCGAGGGCAAGAGAACGATGAGCAGTATCAGATGTACCCAGGCATCGACATAATACACGGCTCCGGTGACTAAATCATATCGTACGAGTGAACACAAACCAAGCGGCTCTGAAATGAGGGTAGTAGATGAAGAAAAAGAAGGCCTCCACTACATTGGAAGGACCAAGTGGAAAAGGAATTTATCTCATTTCGCATCGGTTAGCACATGAAGGGAACGACTGGCGCGCTCTGCTGAACTCGGCCAAAATTACTTAAGCGGTGGAGTAATGTTGCTCGCCTGAGCTCCGAGGAACCGTCGAGGTTCTATTTGTATTCCCGCGAGGTAGAAGCCGTTGGAGCTATGGGCAACGGAATGCGGGAGAAATATGTGGAAACAAACCGTGTGCACCACTCCATAAGTGTCGAAAGGCCTGAGCAGGTAGTTGGGCGGAGCTGTCTTTAGTAAACGCAGCAGAAATAAATTTCGGGTCCCGTATTAGGCTCAATGCCAGCTCTAAGGAGTGGTATTGGGAGCAGTCTTACTACATGAAGCTACTCCAGTGACGATAAACGATGGGTGACGTTCGGCGCACTAGGCAGAGCTAGTTTACTGGGGCGGCGGCCGTTAGCCTGGAAATACCCGCGACATTCCTGTATGTAGAATTGTGCACGGGTATGAGTACTTACTCGTTTCGGTAGCTGGTTGTTGCATGTTTACATTTGAAGAATAAAATTAGGCTCATGGCGGACTCTGCTTTTGCATATAGAGGATGCTTGTAAAGAGAAAAAAGAGAAAGTTTTTATTGAATGTTGACTCTTTACATTGCAAAATATCTAGCCTTACCTCCTGTATGTCTTCACTGATACCAGCACAACCGCACATTTCAAGATTCAAACGCGCTTTTAGTGGGCGATCTTTATCGCGTTCACGCAAGAACTCGGCTACTTGGAATATGAAATTTTCTGTCACACCAGCACAATAGTCCAACGTGATTTTGGCCAAATTTGGACAAGTTACTATCAACTTCAGCAAGTTTGCATCGGTGACATTAGTGGCATGCTCCAGATAGATCGTGTGTAAATTCTTAAGGTTACACAATCTGGCCAAACAGTTAGCAGCACCGTCTCTAATATGGAATCCTAGTTCTCTGCCAGTCAACGTGCTCAAATGAGCGATGTCATCCTCATTGGGTAGGCCACCAAACGTAATAGCTTTGATGCTTTTGTGCTCAGAGAGCGCCTTCAAAAGTACTTTACAGCCATTATTGCAGTCAGGTGCATATGAAATAGGAGCATTTTGACAGCAAATATTTTCTATAGTTAGTCTTTGCAGAGTCTTTAATTTATCAAATAAATTTCGCCATTTAACATTCGACTGCCAACTTAGTGTTAGGTTTGCAAGCCTTGGGAAGTCATATTTGAAAAAATGTTCCTCCAAGTCGATTGAACAGCCAGCAATGTCTAGGTTCTGTAGAGCGCAGCTACCAAATTTACATCTAATATCACGCAAGCTCGAGCAGTTCCTGAGGTACAAGGTAATGTGTTGTGTTCCGGAAAGGTTTATGGAAACTGTAAGTAGTAGCAAATGAGATTAAAACATTTTGAGGGAGATAAGGTAAAAGCAATTTAATAAATGTAATAAAAGTGTGAGATGAACAAATCGGAGCAGAATAAAATACGAAAGGAAGAGTGGTGAAAGTGATGAAGGGAACGGAAAAGAATCAAATGCAAGGGAGTGGAAATTTATGGAAAGTTAATAAATTCAGCAGGGTACAGGGCATTTAAAGGAAACGAATCGATACGAGAGAAACTGCTGTAGAATTGAAGAAATTTATTGGGAGTTCAATGAAGTGGTAACGAGTGGAGTATGCTGGAAGTGGATATAGTAGACTCAACTGAAATGGAATAAAATGTAGTGAAAAGTAATGAAATAATGTGGAGGAAATAAAATATAGTTAAATAAATGAAAGTGAAATGGAATTGCAAAGGACCAAAATGAATAGAACCGTAGAAAATATAAAGAAGAAATAAAAAAAACAAATAAAATGTATCGCTGCTAAATCAGGTGGCAAAAAATAAAATATAAGTAATGGCACGGAGCGATATGCACCGGCGTCAAGTGTTGGAATGCAATCCAATCGAGCATATTGTTTATAAGTCCACAAAATGAGTTCGAAAGGAAAATAAAGCAAGCTCTAATTGTGACCCGTTCCTCTAATAACATTTCACCATAATAAAATTGATTGGTTCCAATTGTGCCTCATCTGCGGTCAAGTTTTGAAATTTGCTACCGGAGTTTTAGGGAAACGTATCGGGATTTTAGCTACTTGCATTTTCTTTATAGAATCAACCACCATGACCGATTGGGTGCGTGACTAGCATTCGGAGTACATAGGTTCAAATCTCCCTGCGTGAAACACTAAAATGAAGAAAAAGATTTTTCTAATAGCGGGCGCTCCTTGGCATGCAACGGTAAACGTCCGAGTGTATTTATGCAATGAAAAAACTCCTCCTATCTGTCGTTCACAGTCGGTTTGAAGCTGTAGATCCCTCCATTTGTGGAACAACATCAGGCCGCACGCCACAAATAGGAGGAAAAGCTTGGCCAAACGCCCGAAAAGGGCGAAAAAGGCTGTGCCCGCCCGCGCCTATCGAGAAACCATTTGGACTGCTCTGCGAGGAAGATACATCCCAGATAAACCAGTTGATCTGATAAGGGAAAGCTCCTGCACAAAGGATTGCTTTCTTTGCCTTTCCTGGTGGTGAGAGGTGGACGACAAAGATGCACATTAATCCCCAATGTTGTTTCTTCTTGTCATCGAAGACGTCATGTGCGCTGATTTGAGTAATGAAAATCAGCATAAAGGCATTCAGTGGCAGATAAATAATCAATTTCTCAGGTACCTGGTCTACGCGGATGCTATCTGCTTACTATCGTATACACCTTGTGGCTTAAAGCTGCTTACGCAAGTAATGCCGGAAGACTTCAAGGTACCGGCCTCAAAATCAATGAGGTTACATCAGAGCCGGTTGCTGTGGCCGTACAACTGTATGAAAGTGTAGAAAAATGTTCCTGTCTTGGCTGCATAGTCACTCACGAAGGCGGTTCTGAAGTAGATGTTGAGTGTAGGATTAGCAAAGCTATTACATCATTTGGCTTCTTCGCGCCTTTGTGGTACAATAAAACACTAGCCTTTATACCAAATTGTGCAAATCTGTTCTATTTTATGGTTGCACCTCTAGAAAAGTAACTGCATCAATCATGAGGCGCTTGCAAATCTTCTTCAACCGGTGTCTGCGCCGTATTTTGGGAGTTTTTTGGCGCCGTACAATATCCAACTCGGAGCTCTTTAAAAAAAGTTAGCCAGCGCTTGACGTCGCGAGTGAAATTCGAAAAAGGAAATGGCTGTAAGCGTACGCTAAGAAAAAATGTTGATAATGTTGCTGGGCAGGCTCTGCGTTGGAATCTCTTCCGGCAAGCAGACAGAGGAGAGAGTAGGCCACGTACCACAGCATTGCACCTTCGGATTACCATCTGTTCCGATCAATGCAGTCAGTCCTTATTGGAAAGTAGTTCACTTCTTACGAGAGCATCGAAAACTGGTTCAATGAATGGATCAAGTCAAAAGTACTCGAGTTTTCCGTCAGAGGAATCCGTATGCTGCCTGAAAGATGGAGTAAAGTTGTAGCTTCCAATGGCACAAAGTTCGTGACTCTGGCTAAGAAAGGATTCCCATACCCAATAAATTCTTATAGGTTAAGTAGATACATATTACGGTTAATAGGGAATACAAAAAGAAAGTACAAATTAATTATTTATAATAATGAAAAATTTCATTGGGCGACCTTTTAAAAATGAAAAATCTATCTCAACAAATTTTGAGAGGCCAACGTAGAATAACTCCGAGCTACGAAGAGCGTTGGCCGGAATATTAAGGAAAATCTCCTCAAAAAGCACGGGACACGAGCACAAGCACCACAAATCAAATCGAAAATTCGAAAATGAAAGGCAACATAAGATTATTCCCTGTTCTGCAATGATTTTAAGTGAATCAATAAGCATCGTGCTTCATAGGTAAGCTCCGAAAAGCCTAAATCTCGCAACGCGAAATGTAAGAATACTTTCGGGATTCATTCAACCCTAGCAGCATGGCACGTATAATACGGAGACCGAATGCTGCATGCATACTCAAGTTTGGAACCTACAAACGCCGTATACAAAAGCTTCAGCGTATAAGGGTCGGCGAAATCAGAGCAATGAAAAAAAATTCTAAGTAGAAATAATTTTTCTGAGTAAACAATTTTTTCCCGAAAATTTAATTTTTTTTCGTTTTTCAATTCAGTTCGATTCGATATTGTGTTGTTTTTGTTTTTGCTAAACACTTTGAGCGTTAATTGTTAGTTTTGCAACACTTTTATTATCATGTTAATTAAATCTTTAAATTTAATATTAGAATATTAGCACTAAAACCAGTTTTTCAATAATGTGTTGCTGCCTTTTTTCATATATTTAAATTCTCACTATTTGTTTTTAATTTTGGTTTAATTAACTTTATATCTCAATTTTTTGTCATTACATTCTTTGTTCGAAAACATGCTGAATTATGCGTGTATGTGTGTATGTGTGTGCTTGCAATATCTCTAAAGACGCATGCGAGAAAATTAAAATAATTTAATGCAGCGATTGCAATGTCTCGCGAGTGGCTAAATAAAACGCATGCATGTAAATACGTCAATTATCGCTAATCTATTGAGCCAACATTTAGCAACAGCGAATTATTAATGCAATACAAACAGACGATAACAGCAGCAGCTTAAGCGAATTAAAGGCGAATTGAAGAAGAAGAAATCAACTACTCTAATCACAACCCCTGCTCTATAGATAGGCCTTAGCAGCAATAATGAACGATTAATGCAATAAATACAACAACATAAGAATAAAACAACAAATAACAATCAAACAAAGAAACAACAATAAATGTGGTAAGAACTCTAAAGCGCGGCGAGTTTGACGATGAATCAACTAATATAAGCGGCAACAAAAATAAAAACATGTTTATGTACACATATCGGGTGTTTTTTAAGAGCTTGAGAACTTCAAATGTATAGTACGAAACAGAAATATTGTTGGAATGATTTTTTTTTTTTCTTTTTATTATAATCTGAGTAGGCAATTTTATAGCTGTATGGCTTCGAGTTGGATGATCCATTCAAGCAGTTAAATCTTCGACTACTTTTTCCAATAAATTTGGCCGTATGGCGTCAATGGTGGCGTGAACATTGCAATAAATAAAAAAAATTGATCAATAAACCAAAAATAAAAAAAGTTCTGAGGAACCCAAAGCTTTTAAGGTGCCCGCCGATATACTATATTTACCGGCAATAATAAGAAAATAAAAAATTCTTTGGAACCAAAAGCGTCTAGGGCACATACAAATACAAATCCTGTGGAACAAAATATTTCTAAGGTACAAATCATTTGGAACCAAAAGTTTTTAAGGTATCAGCCGATATATTTAGTGGGAATAATAAAAAAATTCTTGGGAACTAAAAGCTTCTAAGGTACCCAAAAATACAAATCCTTAGGAACCAAAAGTTTCCATGGTACCAGCCGATATATTTACCGGAAATAATTAAAAAATTCTTTGAAGCAAAAAGTTTCCAAGAAACACAATGGCGTTCTTGACGATTTAGGATGGCTTATCAAACTTTATATATATATATAATTGGCGCGTACACGATTTTTGGGTGTTTGGCCGAGCTCCTCCTCCTATTTGCGGTGTGCGTCTTGATGTTGTTCCACAAATGGAGGGACCTACAGTTTCAAGCCGACTCTGAGCGGCAGATATTTTTATAAGGAGCTTTCTCATGGCAGAAATACACTCAGAGGTTTGCCATTGCCTGCCGAGGGGCGAGCGCTATTAGAAAAATGTTTTTCTTAATGTTGGTGTTTCATCGAGATTCGAACCTACGTTCTTAAATGGCTTGATTAAATGGCTTCCCAAACGAGGATCCAAAACGGGAGGATCTTGGGACTTAGCACGTCTGCGTACTAGCCCAGTGCTCACCGTTGTTGGTTTCCTAGATATTTGTCTCCCTCACATTATTTGCAGCGATAAGCAACCAATCCACTGCTTCTTTAATTGCGGCTACCTGCGTCTGAAAAACACTACAGTGATCCGGTAGTCTTAATTTGAGCTTTATGAGGAGCTTCTCACAAAATACTCTCCCACCAACCCTACCGTCTAACTTCAAGCCATCCGTAAGCTTGTTTGCTAAGCTCTGCCTCCGAATATTACATACAAATTTAGGGAATATGAATGAAAAAAGTACTGCTAAGACCTGGCGGGAGTATACATTAATCAATTAACATAGAAATGAACTCTAAGCCTTTAAGAATACTTGATTGGCCGTAGCTTAAGTCGTTTTCCCTTCACAGTCCACAGGTGCCACATTCAGTGTAGGGTACGACTGGATCGAACCGACCCACTGATTTCAATAAGAGCAGCCCTTTGGACCCTCTCCAGCTTTTTAACTGATGTCGTCCTTTTCGAGTTCGAGCTCCACCAGACAGGAACTCCTTACAGAAAATTGCCTTTATAACTGTGTTGTATAGACAAAAAGCAACTTTAGGCGAGAGTCCCAATCGTTTGCCGATAACGCCTTCTGTCAAGGAATGCGGCGCCCGCTACGGAGGGGAGTTGAGTCCTAAGTATTTTATATTTCCACGTAAATAAGAGGAGCTTCGTCTTCAGAGGGCTTATCGAGAGACCGCAATCCGCGGTCAATTGAACTTGAACCGATCACTGACCAGAAATGTGAATACAGTTTGCCATTCACAGCTGTCAAGCCATAGTTGTCGATATCGAAAGTTTTCAGGCAGCTTAAAAAACACCCGATACATAAATATATATATAAGCACAATATGTATAAAGATGTGAATAGTTGGTCTTGCATTGGCTGCATGAATTGATCCACATCCGAAAATGAAGTTGCCTAAGATATTCTCTTCACTTGCATGTCAATTTATTACCAATTTTCTCGTTATACGACAAATCCAAATAAGTTGCTCTCATAAGAATATCTTCGTTCATATCAATGTCCGTTTGTTCCAAATTGGCGTGCCTTAAAATAATTGTTTTTAAACTTCCAAAGTCGGAACTCTTCAATTCACTTTTCGTTAAAATCAGTTCTTTATCACTTTCCGATTTACGCTCCATATTTGGAAAATATTTACAATAAAAAACTGCACATATTTTTGTGTTGAGAAAATCTTAATGACAAATTACTCGTTTACCGGTGGAACTGGTGCTCAGCGCAAGCGAACGTAAGCGACTAATGATGCAAATATTCTCAGGTAGCTTTTATGTCGCTGGCTTAAGTAAAATGCAGCTCCACAACCGAGGCGAATTCGTACGAGGTGGTGGCAGTAGTGAAAATGTATGCACTTTGTTTTTGTAATTTGGTGATTTTAATGCTAAAATGAAGTAATTCATTTCACGAATTCCTCCAATTTCGATCAAAGTTTTAACAAAACAGTTCTCCTGGACTTTTAAGCCACTAAAACGAAGGAGCGAAAGAAAGACTAATCAGCTCAATGGATTAGCTTACTACCACCTGATATTACTTACCACCCTGGTGACAACAACATTCTTATGAGAAAATTTAGCAGCGTTGATTGCTCGGCGTATCATCTGCATACTCATTACGATCTCATAACACTGTGAAAAATAAAAAGTAAAATCCACAATGGAAGCTGCAAAAATTGAGTTAAAGTAATATCCAAAATGAGTTCCCCAAAGAGAAGTTTCCCCAAACTAAGTTCCCCTAATAAATTTCCCCACTTCAGACATCCAAAATTAAATAACCACGTTTTCTTGTTTTGTATCTAGACATCTTAGTCTGTGATACTTGACTTCAAACTCCATTGGAAGCTACAAATTGAAAATCGCGGCCAGTATAGCTTTCTACTCCTGCAAATCTATCCTCGGCAAAAAATAAGGATTCAAGCCACAGGTCATTTTTTGAATGTACAACGTGGTTTTAAAGTATGTTTGCCTGGTTTGGTGGGAACATCTTTGAAATATAATATCACTAAACTGGGGAGATTGTTAAGACCTACTTACACTGGCATCACTGGCCCCGAATGTTGTATTGCACTTACTTCCCATGTAGTTTTACATTATTTCCACTGCTGCTCAAAGTGCAGTCAGGAGGCAATCTCTCAAGGGACATGGTAGCATATTTAGGTAGTTAAGACCCATTTCTGTGAACTTCGTACAGATTTCTCTTTCCGTAAACTGGAGTTTGAGTGCGCAAGAGAGCTGAATTGGAACGAGGGAAAAATCTGCAGCGAAGCTGGTACTTAGTCTTCACTGACGGTCTCTTCCAAAATGGAATCCGGAGTCGGAGCAGGGGTTTTCTTTAAATCAGCCAATTCCTTAAAACTGTCGAATACTGCTAGGGTTTTTCAGGAAGAAGTCTTTGCGATCTTTCAGGCATGCTTAGAATACTTAGGCTACGCGTGAGCCAGGGAAATAATACAATTTTTTCGATAGACAGCCCGCGATCAAGACTCTGACGGTCAACTCAAGGAGGGGATTAAATATCTTGGTTGTGCATGTAAGATTTCTCTGATCTGGGTTCCAGAACATAGGAACATAGAGGGACATGGAATTGCTGATTAGATTGCTAGGAAGAAGACTGAATTGCTCTCAGAGAGACCTCTTACCCGGTCATCTTTGCTTATTACCTGGCTGTTGCTTATTTCTCAGAAAAGCGCAGAAGAGATTGATCTCCATTTCATCGGGTGCTATTTCGAAAGTCCTTTGGCCCCAGTACAATAGACATAGTACTCAGAAAGTCCTGGCGACTCCGTCGGACACTCGTTGCTGTGTTTACCGGTCATTGAACGATCAGCACAGATGCGGGAAATCTAGGTTCACCATTTACTCCCCATTGCAGAAGTTGCGGGGACCTTTCAGAGAAAGACACTGTTGAGCACTTTTTTATTATTCGGGTTTGGCAGCTAGACGATAGACGATTTCTTCGACAGCCTTGGGTAGTGCGCCAACCTAAATCCCATCAATTTTCTCCATTTCATCAACAGCTCCTGCTGGCTGTAGATATTTACCTGTTGGAGGTCTCATAATGGTATCAAATTTTATAAATAAATATTTATACAACCAGGCGCAGCCAAGAGTTTCTAAAGGTGAGGACTAATTGAAAATCGGTGAGCTCGAACCGTAAAAAAATAAATAAATAAAATTCTCATAAGGAACTGCTGTATTTACGAGTAAAAATATAATATTTTTTTCCACCTTAAGTTCGGTTTCGCCTTTTTTGATTTTTATGTGTAAATCGATATTAAAATGTGAATTAATTAGGTAACGCTTTAATTTTGAAAAGAAAAATATTGCGAATATCATTGAAATGCAGTCATGCAATTTAAAGCACCTTTTAAACAAAAAATGGTCGAAATATTACATGTAGTGTTGCCATATTTTTCAAAAAAATAACTTAGTGTATGGATTTCAAGCGAGTGAATATATTTAGTAGATATGAAATAAAAGACGGTTGCTTGCTGAACTACACAAATTTTGAACAGCGTTGCCAGATGATTTTTTAATTAATTAATCAATATGAAAAAACTTATTGAAGTTTTATTTATGTATCTATTGTTGTGCATTTCTAATGGAAGGTATCCACATAACTATAAAAACCATGAATAGCGTTGCCAGACTATTTTTTTACCTAAAATAAAAATAGTTAATATTTATTTTTTTTAACCAACTCATTGGTTCACAGAACTCACCACTTTATTCATTTAAGAATAGCAATCTAGAATAGAGTTGCCAAATGATTTTTAAGGTCTTAAAATCAAAAAATTTAATAAACCTTTATAGTTGTTACAATGTTGTGAATTTGCAATGGGCGCTATATATTTAACTATAACAACCTTAGATAGTGTTGCCAGACTATTTTTTTCCTAAAATAAAAATATCTATTATTTATTTCATTCAATAACCAATTTCTGGGTTCACAATATTAAACACTTCATTCATTTAAGTACTGCAACCTTGAATAGAGTTGCCAGATGATTTTTTAAGTACTTAAAATTAAATTTAATAAACCTTTATGGACCTAGTGCTGTGAGTTTGCAATGGACGCTATACATATATTTAACTATAACAACCTTAAATAGTGTTGACAGACCATATTTGTTTTACTAAAATACAAATATTTAATTTTATTTTATAACAAATTTTTTCTTCATAGAATTATACACTTTGCTCATTAAATAATTTCGAATAGAGTTGCCAGATGATTTTTTCAACTACTTAAAATCCAATAAAATTTTTAAACTTTTATTCATACCTTTAACGATGTGGTTTTGTAATTTGCGGTATGCACATAACAACCATGAATAAGGTTGCCAGACTATTTTTTCAACTAAAATAAAAATACTAAAATTACATTTTAGTTAAAAAAAGGTAGTATGTATTTTATTTATTAACTAATTTATGGTTACACAGAGTCATAGTACTCATTAAAGTATAACAATCTCGAATAGAATTGCCAGATGATTTTTTTAACTGAAATAAAAAAACCACATACATTTTTATTTGCCTGTCCAATGCTATTGCTTTTAAACATCTTTTTTACATATCAGTAGTTTAACCATTACAATTTTGCGTAGCTAATTTTTATTTATTAAAATAAAAAAACTACGTAATTTCTTTTTACTCCTCTAATTTTGTGATAAGCGCCTTGATATTGTTTTACAACCGCCTTTGAATGGCAGATGTGTTTATAATGATTTTAGTTCTTTGACATTTTTTCATACCACCTGCCTATTCTCCAAAGGTTTCATCCAGCTTTATGCAATACCATACTTCATTAGAGCCACCCAATATCGCAAATTCAGATTCTGCATGAAATTTTAAGAAAAAAGTTCACTAGAGCATAGATCTAATGCCTGTTTCGAGCACCTACATCCTTTCTTGGCTGTTTGCCCGAGCTGCTTCTTGAATTTGTGGTGTGCGTCTTGATGTTGTTCGACAAAACCCGCAGTTGTGTTATGAGGAGCTTTTTGGAACTGTTTAACTAAATAAAAATCTAAAACTTTCTGTGTCTGGTGCGAAATTTTCTCTTATTATTGCCATTCGTCTTCACCCAATAGCTGGTCTCTATAGCGAAGTATGTCTGTATCGTTTTTGCTTATTGGTATTTATTTAAGCTTTTGTCTCACTAATAATTGGTTTTGGTCTTCGTATTGGTATTTTTTTCATCTTAACCTCGGTATCGATTTTAGTTTTAATCGCAGTACTGACCTTCGTCTTGTTTTCCATTTTCGTGTTTGTCTCAATTCAAGTCTGGGTCTTAGACCTGCCAGTAGTCGTGGATAGGTTTTGGCTTTGATCTCATTTGCATTAATTTTGGGCTTCCATTGGTCTTAGTTCTAGTATCGAACAGGTTTCATTCTTGGCTTTAGTTGTTCGAAGCTGTTTCACAAATAGAATTGACTTACAGCGGATGACTTTTTATGAGGAGTTTTTTTCATGGCAGAAATGCACTCGGAGTTTTTGCCATAGCCTGCCGAGAGGCGATCCTTATTAGAAACTTCTTAAAAAGAAAAATGCTTATTACGAAAATTCTTAAATATAAAAATTTTGTAATATATTATATATAAACATTAAAATTATGTTTTTTTTTATGGTCGCAGTAATCGTCTACCGACTTTGGTTGAGCTCCTCATAGCACGCTAGTCGTTTCTTTCCCGTTTAAGCCAAAGCTAATAAGAAATATCAAGTGAAGTGAAGTTCTTATTTCTACCCCAACCAGTGGAAGCCACTTCCACTATTTTCAATGCTGTAGCATTTCTCTCCTTTCAGATTGAATGATCCCCAGTTTTTTAAATGCTGCACTATACCTGCACAGCATTAAATAACTATTGACAAGTTTGGACAGTTTCGTTTTCCATTCTATTTTACAATTTTTTTATGAATATCTGGTAGATTTTTCAAAAAACTATATAAATTTAAGTTTCGAACTTTACACAAATTTAAAAAGAAATGCACTAATTCCCATCAAAAATTTTACATTTTTTAATCAGAATTTTTAGAAAATATCCGAGTGTTTACAGCCTTTTGAATTATATTGCAAGAGTGCAAGTCCAAAGTAGCTCAAAAGTTGTGTTCATTTTTCAAAATTTTATTTTTGCAGGCGGTCTTTTGAATTTAATTTTTTTTCCGAGCTCTCGACTTTGTTTATATGGTTAAGAACACCCAACTTGCTTAATTCGCCCAAAATAGCGCTTACTGTTAAACAGACTCTCTCTTCAGGGGTCAATAATATTTAAAACAAATAATAAAACATCGCCCTCTGTTAAAGTTGCCTAAGTTTAATTCCTAAGCTTAACCTTCCTAAGACGAATCCTTTTGTAAGTTATTCAGCTAATATTAGAAACCCTAAATTTGTGTATGTATATGTGATATCCATCACTTAATGCACATATCTGCCAGCTTCCGGCAGCATCTTTTTTTCAATCCATTTATCATTTTCCGCATCGTACACTTCCACATTGTCCTTAAGTACCCCTTCGCTATAGCCGCCGAACGCCCACAACTCCTGATTCATAGACACCGCACAAATACTGCCACGCGCAACATTCAAACCGGAAATCTGTAGGGAAATTAGAACCAATTACTAACTAAAAGTACGCACACATATGAAACCCTACTTTAAACCATTTGTTGTTCTCCAAACTATAGCGTTCCACCGATCTCAGTGCACCATTAAACCAACCGCCGACTACATAGATTTGTCCATTATGTACAGTTACCTAAGAAGTAACATTTTTGTTTAACTAAACTTTTAGTTCATTAGCAATCCACTTTATTCTACACTTACACCAGGCCACCCACGCGCATCGTTCATATCCGTGCATTGTGCCCAGACATTCTTCACTGGGTCATAGCGTTCGACCACACTTAAGTGCGTTTTATTGAAGCCGCCAATTACGTAGAGTTTGCCATCCAAAACAGCAGCACCAGTACCCGCACGCCGTATTGACATACTGGAAAGTGTTTGCCAATAACCAGCTGTAGTATCGAACCTGAAAAAATTTGGATATGAAACTTAAATGCAGGGAAGTGGATGAAAGAGATTGAAGGCAAATGATCTGTAGCCCAAGAGAGACTCGCGCAGTATTCATCAAATGCCAACCTTCATGGAACTGTTTAACTAAATAGGTATCTAAACATTTCTCTGTCATGGCATTGATCCTAAACTTGCCCAAGATTTTCTTTTATTATTGGCATTTATCTGGACCAGAGAGCTGGTCTTAATGCTGATGTCGCTCTGTATCGTTTTTACTTATTGGTATTCACCACAGCTTTTGTCTTGCTAATAATTGCTTTAGGTCTTCTCCAGGTCTTCGTACTGATACGAGTCTCAGTTTGGGCCTTGCCTTGGTCTTGTTTTCAGTATTTGTTTGATCTTAGCCCTGGTCTCAATTTTATTTTTAATCACAGTTCCGATCTTGGTCTTGTCTTCCATTTTCGGTTTTGTCTTAATCCAAGTCTGGTTTTAGTCTTAACAAGCATCGCGAATAGTTTTTGGTTTTGATCTTCATTTTGGGCTGGCTTTAGCTTTGGTCTTAGTCTTCGTCATGATCTTGGCCTCTGTTTTGGCGTTAGTATCGGTCTCGTTCTTAATTTTGTTTGGCTGCTCTTATATTTGTAAATAAATTGCGGTCATTTGAAGCTGTTCCACAAATGGAGGGACCTACACTTTTGTGTTGCCTCCGAACGAATGGTCTTTTGTGAGGAGCTTTTTCATGACAGAAATATACTGAGATGTTTGCCTGCCGGGGGCGTCTGGTTTTAGATACAAAATTTTCTATCATTTGGTGTTTCATGCCCCGGTTGGATCTGTTAGTTCATGGTTTTACTTTCCCGCGGTTTTGTTTTCACCTCAATTTTGGTTGTGCTTTAGCCTTTACAATGAGATAAGAAGTAAATAAATAACTGGCGTGCTTGGCCGAGCTCCTTCCCCTATTTGTGGAGTGCGTCTTGACGCTGTTTCACAAATTTAGGGACCTGCAGTTTTAAGCCGACTCCGAACGGCAAATGCTTTTTATGAGGAGCTTTTTCATGGCAGAAATGTACATGGAAGTTTGCACTGCCTGCCTAGGGGCGACCGCTATTAGAAAACACTATTTCTATTCTATTTTGGTCTTTCATTATGGTTTACATTTAAATTTGAACCTACGCACTCTCGACCGGTAGTCATGCACCAGCCCACTCGGCTACGCCGACCGCACTGATCTAAGTTAGCTTTGATTATGATGATCTGAGTTTAAGTTTCGGTTTTGATCTTTACTTTGACCTTGATTCGGCATTGAGTTTAATTTACGCTGTTGATCTCGGTTTCGGTCGTACTATAAGATGCGATTTTGGTTTCGGTCTTGGTTTGGCCTTAGTATAGGCCTTAACTTTGTTTTGGTTTTGGTATTGGTCCATATCTCGGTCTTATTCTTAGTCTCAATCTAAATCTTTAGCTCAGTTTCAAAATAGTAAAGCTCTCAACCGCGGTCTTGGTTGTCTTAAATGTTTCTAAATAAGTTTCAAGTGGTCTTTCATGTCTCGCGACCTTACCTCTGTCTTAAAATTAGCGTCACTTCTAGGTTTGAGTTTTAAATTTTAGATGTTATGTTTGGCTTTTGTGTCAATGGTAGGATTTGTCCAGGTTTCCCTAATGCACGTTTTAGTATAGATTCCAGAGTTTTTGCCTTCACACCGACACGCCTTTAGGCTTAACAGCATCTTCTTACTCTGTACAATTGCATCCTTCTAATTTGGGTCCCTGAACACAGAGATATAACTGGGAATGAAGTAGCGAACGCATTGGCGAGAAAGGGGCCTTGTTACCAATAGGGCCCGAGCCCTTCCTTACCATGGGACAACACACTATCAAGGAGAAGCTCAAGAGTGAAGAGCTAATGCTAATGGAGATTTGCTAGCACCAAACAATGGGGCTACGCGAGGCAAAATCCTTACTGGGAGGGCACAATCAAAAGAGGTTTATAAAACTGATAACCCTCCTCAAGGATAAACTGAGAATGCTCACGTGCATCCTCACAGGTCACTGCAGACTGCCAAGTCATCTGCACATGTTCGGGATTCGGTCTACGGGCTCTTGTCGTTTCTGCGATCAATCTCTAATGCAGCGCTGTAGCGCGGAGAAGGTTGAGACATCTTGGCCAACTGCAGCCAGAGGAGAGGCACATACGCTCAATCCAACATAGCTCTATCCGAAGTTTAGTAAGGGAACCTCATTCAAAATACTGTGACGAGTAGAGCGCACAAAAAAATATGAGGTCGAAGTACAAACCACATTCATATATTTATCTATCTGTCTTGCCCTGCCATTCAACCAAACATAACCTAAGCATGTGGGACAAAACTTACATTTCCACCGAGTTGAGTGCTTGGTATTTCTCATCCTGCCCACCAAAAGCATAAATTTTGCCATCCAAAAGCGTTACACTCAAGTAAACTCGACGCTGTTCCATTGACGGCATTTGCTCCCAGGTGTGGGTATTCAGATTGTATCGACTAACAAGATTGCTCGGCCTGTTGTTACGTCCCAAGCCGCCAATGCAGATAATGCTATCATCCATTTGAACTACGCCGAAGTTGCTGCGCTCCAATTTTATTTCAGCCCACTTCTGCCATTCACCATCCACTTTGCTGTAGCGCAAAACACATTTCTCAGCGAATCTGCGCTAAAATTTAAATTATTTTATACGACATTTTGAAAGAGAAAAGTCACCTCCTCTTGCACTTACGTCTCCTCGCGTCTGGACTGCATACCAATAAGTTTCTTCTTCTGCTTGCAGAACCTTCCGAGGTTTTGTGAAACGCAGCATTATATTGGAGCGCGCTGATGGGCGAAGCAGCCATTCCACTGCTCTATTCACCAGAAGCTCACAGCCCGGCAGTGTGTTGATGTTCGAGTATAAAAATTCGACATCGAATTGTGTGAGCCGCAAACAGCCAATCAAATTTGGTAAGTGTTCTTGACGCGCTTTTGTGTCTTCTTTATACCAACGCATGATTGCCCGGAAAACATCTGCCTCAGAGTTCACGTTCAAATCATCATTCTCTACGATGCGCTGCAAGTGTTCGTAGTGAAAATCAAGAAATTCCGGACTTTGGTATACCTGTAAGAAATAGAAAATGCGAAGTAGGTTTTATACCAGTCTACTTAGAGCCGACTTACCTGCATGAAATTTCTAATCTCATAATCGGTGATGCGTTGGCGTGCTATTTCACACCGTGCCTCGCTCTCCAGCAGATCAGCTCTAGCCAAAGTGTAATCTGAGATAAGTGCCGCTGCTAAATTCAAACTTTCTTAGAAATAACTTTTTAGTGGATGCCAAGTGGCGTACATACCTGATAGGTCTACCGAAGTGTGTGCGAATATTTCTCGAGATCGATCGGAATAAATGCCTGATGTTGCAGAATCATCCAATAGAGTCGGAGCAAATGTGCTCGAAGATTCATCAGAGTATGTGAAAGATGCTGCTGTATCCATTGACGATGAGTGCGCAAATATTCGCGGAGATGACGCCACCGAGCAAGAACCATCACTAGATACCCTTCGCATGTTTGTCAAGGTGTATGGAGAATGATGAGCTCTAAGCAAATGCGGAGAAGTGATTATTAATGTAGGAGGAGAAAAGTTCGATAGATGTGAAGGAAGGAATTATATTAGGTACCAAGGCAATAGTTTGAAAGTTGTGGTAGGGTACCACTTAAAGACACTAGTCCGTAAGCCAGCGACAGATTTTCACGACCAAGTTCCTCTCAGTCGATAATTCGTAAACTACCTCAGATAGTTGCATTATGAAGGGTTGTGAACGTCAGCTGCGGCTCCGAGGGTGGGTTGAGCAGTTATAGCCACCCTCGCACGTAAAAAAAAAAACATATTTTTAGTCATTTCCTCCCGATTAAAACATTGATCAAATTAAAGTTAGACTAATATTTTGAAGAAATAAAATCGTCAGCTGATTATAAAGTGGTGGATTATACGTCAGCTGGTCACACAAATATGAAAAAAAAAAAATATTTTTTCAGTGATTTCCTCCCAAACGAAAATTTATCAGATGATAGTTTATGTATTGTTTTTAATAAATAAATAAGTCAGCTGGCTATATGTAATATAGGTGGAATGTGCGTCAGCTGATGCCCTGAAGGTGTAACGTAGGAGCTAGTCGGAAACATTTATAGCCTAAGTACATGTATCAGCTGACGAGTTTTCCCCCAACATACTGCCAGCTGATTTGTTTTATTACTTACAGGATCATTTCAACAATCCGCACAAACATTTCTTTTCGGGAGGAAATGACGTACTTGAAGTTATTCAACATTACATTTAATGTGCAAACTGAAATGTATAATTTTATGGCAATGTTTCGATTAAATCAAATTTTTTATGGGAACTTTCCGATTCTTAGGTAGGTAGGTAAGATGGCAAGAGTACCCCAGGTACACTACAAGTAGCACTTACGTGCCGTTTTGATACCATAAAGTGGACCACTACCTGTGAAAGGATTAAGGGAGGAGATAAGACCGTCTACAGCCACCCAGTGCTGTTGATGTATCGGAGGAGAGAAAAGGGATCTAGGCTGGAGAATTCCATCAAGTCATCCCCAAAGGGGACGCTGAGGAATCTCAAGCGCCTAGCCGCCAAAGCCGGACATCTGCAGAGAAAGTGTTCCACAGTCTCTTTCTCTGCAGGATCCCCACAGCTTCTGCAATGGGGGTTGTACGGGATTCCAAGCTTCTCCGCATGAGTGCCGATCACCCAGTGGCCAGTGATCACCGCAATGAGTTTGGAAATTGAATGGCGGGGAGTTCCCATCACCTTAAGCGTTCTGTTTATATCGTATTGAGGCCATAGTGCTTTTGAAATGGCACACGATGAGACAGACCTCCATCTGTCTTGCGCTTTTCTTAGAAAGAAGTTGTGTAGTTTCCCTTTAACGACGGTCAAGGGGATACCGATGTCTGAGAAGAGGGCAGCTGGATTTGGTTCTGCCGCCCCCTTCCTGGCAAGCTCATCGGCAATTTCATTTCCCTCTATATTCCTGTGCCCAGGAACCCAGATGAGGGAAATGTTTCCTGCACGTTCGAGGCGTTTAAGTTCCTCCTTGCATGAGTTCACGAGAAGAGAGCTGCAATACGGCGACGACAGTGCCTTGATTGCAGCTTGGCTATCGGAAAAAATTTTAATGTCTCCCTCCCAACAGCGATCCCGAAGCATTTTGCATGCCTGCAGGATCGCGAAGACCTCTGCTTGAATGACGCTGCTTGTCTCCGGCAGTTTATAGGAGACCGAAATGCTGGCTGATTTGGAGTAGACCCCCGCTCCCACTCCAGACTCCATTTTGGATCCGTCAGTGAAAACAGAGGCATCTATATCCGCAACAACTCTCCCCTCTTTCCAATCTTGCCTGCTCGAAAAGATAGCCCTAGCACAACCCTCAAAGCACAGTTTGCGGATGGAGAGGTCGGTGCGAATATCAGAGAAGGAAGGGGAGATCTGCTTCAAGATGCTGCTATGCCCTACAGGGAGTTGTCTCCAAAGGCCAAACTCCTTCAGTCTGATAGCACTCTGAGCAGCAATGGATTTAACCTGCAGATCCACAGGAATGAAGTGGAGAATAACGTTGAGCGCAGCGGTGGGACATGTCCTACAGGCACCAGTGATGCCTACACATGCAGTTCTCTGCACTCTCTCTAATTTAGTGAAGTTGTAGCCCTTCTGAAGAGCTAACCACCAAACTAGGCAACCGTATGTCAAAATTGGCAGAACCACTAAGTTGTACATCCAAAGTACGACACGTGGCTTGAGGCCCCATTTTTTGCCGAACATAGATTTACAGGCGTAGAAGGCTATATTAGCCTTCTTAACTCGAGTTTCTATGTGCGGCTTCCAGTGGAGCTTGGGGTCAAGTATTACACCAAGATACTTGACTTCCGATGAAAGTGTAAGACACTGGTTGTTAAGTCTAGGAAGCTTAAAAGGTGGGGGCTTGTATTTTCTGGTGAATAGCATCAACTCCGTTTTGTCAGAGTTGACTCTGAGACCGCAACTGGCGGCCCATCTGCTGAGTGTAGCCAGTGCACCTTCCAGAATTTCAGCCATTACTGATGGGAAGGGACCTGAGACCATCAGGACCAAGTCATCGGCATATGCTACCACCTTTGGTCTCAAGCACACCTGAAAGTACCAACTGTCAATGAGCCTTCTGACTATGGCTGGGTATAAATAAATAACAGATATGAATTCATGTGGTTTTCTGGTACTCAGTTACCAACATCCATTGATCAAATAACTCAATCAGAAGAAGGTAAGAATTTTAAAAAAATTTTTTTTTTTTTTTTTTTAACATGTATCCTAAATTATTTTTTGTATTTTTAAACAGATGACGATAATGAAGACATGGTGGAAAACCGCTCTGACAGCGACTCTGACAGTGAGTCAGAAAGAGAAGAAAGTGAGATGAACAGAAGCGAAAATGAAAATGATTAAATTAATAAACATAATTAAATAACTTTTTGTATTAAATCTTAAAGATTATTGATTTAAGTACTGAAAAATTTTAAATTAGTTGATTTGCTTAACAAAATATTTATTTATTTCTATTCTTAAGAATCGGAAATTTCCCATAAAAAATTTGATTTAATCGAAACATTGCCATAAAATTATACATTTCAGTTTGCACATTAAATGTAATGTTGAATAACTTCAAGTACGTCATTTCCTCCCGAAAAGAAATGTTTGTGCGGATTGTTGAAATGATCCTGTAAGTAATAAAACAAATCAGCTGGCAGTATGTTGGGGGAAAACTCGTCAGCTGATACATGTACTTAGGCTATAAATGTTTCCGACTAGCTCCTACGTTACACCTTCAGGGCATCAGCTGACGCACATTCCACCTACATATAGCCAGCTGACTTATTTATTTATTAAAAACAATACATAAACTATCATCTGATAAATTTTCGTTTGGGAGGAAATCACTGAAAAAATATTTTTTTTTTTTTATATTTGTGTGACCAGCTGACGTATAATCCACCACTTTATAATCAGCTGACGATTTTATTTCTTCAAAATATTAGTCTAACTTTAATTTGATCAATGTTTTAATCGTGAGGAAATGACTAAAAATATGTTTTTTTTTACGTGCGAGGGTGGCTATAACTGCTCAACCCACCCTCGGAGCCGCAGCTGACGTTCACAACCCTTCATAATGCAACTATCTGAGGTAGTTTACCAATTATCGACTGAGAGGAAATGATTGACAAAAATTAGCACCTGGCTCACGGACTGCACTCACATGACGTCACTCTTCCAGATATTCCAAGCAGTTTTTAGCTAAAGCAGAGCCCACAACGATTTCGAATACTGACGATTACTTCAATACTGTCAATACTGTTTTTTCATTAGACTCTTATGTTAAAAGCATTCAATAACTTTCGAGGTTTTATTATTGAAATTTTATTGTTTTTTCTAAGCGGTTTTTTAAAGGTTGTCAAGTTTCAGGAACTAAGCAATGGTATATAAAAACCACGATAAATCTTTTTCCACAAAATTTTTTTGAAATCCATCCTTAAGCTTCGGCGCGTTAGTCGAAAGATCAGGTGGAGAAGCACTTGGCTTTACTTGGTGTGTTCAACTGTGCAACTTTATTAAACTCGGCTAAAAAGCATAAGCGGTTATCGCGCCAATTAAGAAAAAGCAGAAAAAGAATGGGTTGGATCATCACTACCAATCGGAAGTGCATAGGTCCCAAACCCCAGATACAAAACTCCAATTGATGGAAAAAGATATTCTATTCGCACTTCGGCTGGCAATGGCAAACCTCCAGGTGTATTTCTGCTAGTTGGTCCCTGTTGCTGCAAAGTTGGTCTCTGAATTTCATACAAACAAGGGACCGCATTGATATCGCCAAGGACATTATTTTGAAGACTGTAACCACCCCAACATTTATTACTGGTGACGAGTCGTAGGTTTATGATAACGACACGCAATCCAGAAATCAGACGAGTGAGTGGTGAGCTTCGAATGAACCGAGACCAAAAAAACCACATCGTTTTTAGTCAAGAAAGAAACCGATGCTCTACTCACAGATTTTATGGCTTACAAATGCATTGTACAAAACGAATTTTTGCGAGAAGGTCAGTCAGTTGATTGGTTGGTTAGTTGAAGTGGTGATTCATCCAGAATCCAACTAGCGCTTCCGCACCATTTTATTGCCACATCCTCGCTACCAGTTTGATAATAAGGAGTACTAAGGAGATTTATGAGACGTTTACGTGAAGAAATTCGACAAAAAAGAAGGGGTTTGTGGGAACATTACTCGTGAATTTCGGCCCATGAAAACACACCATCGCATAGTGTCATCGTTATTCGCGAATTTTTGACCTAGATCGAAGCGAATATCATTCAACAACCATCGAATTTATCTGATCCACTTGATATCATTCCCTGCGATTGATTTCTGCTTGAAAGATTCAAAGAACAACTACGTGGAATGCGTTTCAATAGTCGAAAGGAAGTAATGGACAAATTTTTTAAATCGAAGACGGCTTTGATGGTAAAGTTCCAGAAATGTTTGGAGAGCTGGATCAAATGCTAGCATAAATGGGCTAGAGTTTCTGAGGAGCACTTTGAAGGTGACAATATCACTTTTGAGGAATAAATTTGTATTTTAATTTTTCAAGCCATACCAGAAATAAGCTTTATAAAAAATCTAAAAGTGTATTGGACTTTCGGTAGTAACAAATATCGAAACGGAAGGTTAAATAAAAACAAAATTTTCACTTCTGGAACTATTTGAATTCCCCTCGTAGTTTGGGTAGTGGGAGGGCTCACACCCCATCAAATAGTATTACTGTAATTTTATATGAATTGAGTGATAATTATATATTTTCCTTGCATGTATTTATTTTTTTTGTTATTTATTTATTTTTTTTAATTTTTATTAATGCAATGTTTTACAGCTGATTGATGGAAAATTTGTGGGGGTTCCTTTTGTATTTGTATAAATAAATTAACATTATACACAATCAAACAAATGCAATTAAAGATCTCACTACACTACGGGTTTTTTCTTTTGAATACCAGTTTTAACACGTTGTGCGCCGTCATATCGCACGAAGAAATGGTAGCTCATCAATATTTTCAAAACTTTTGACAAATTCTCTTTTTTTGTGTTTGAATGATCATTATTTTCGAATGAAGCAATAACTTATTAGGTAATAAAAAAATATAAATCCAATTTTCAAATTATGTCCATAAATTTTATCCGATGACATCGCGGTAATCGCGCGAAATAAAAAATTTCTGGCCAAACTTTCTCTCTACAGCGACAAAGGTGCTGAGGTGCCGCAGGACTCAAAATAAATGCAGAAAAAAAAACAAATACCTGAATATGTCAAGCAGTGTGGAGTGAAAACAGCCAAAATAAATAGTAATTGACACTTACCGCTTCGAGGGTCACACATTCATTTAAGTAACTGGTCGTCGTCTGGGAAAGAGACCATATTTCGCTCATACCAAACTATTAAAATCTCAACTTCTTACGAGAGATGACAAACTACGTCAATATTAGTCAATAATACGGCCATGAAGGGTGTATGGCCATGAAGGCTGGACAATGACTTCTACAGATGAATCGAGTCTAGGAGTATGCGAGCGAAAAGTGCTGCGAAGGCCATTTGGTACGTTACGACTGCAAGATGATATCTACCGGATATGCTACAATGAAGAATTGCTACAGCTAAGTAATGGCGAGGACATCGTGAAGTATGTAAAGTTCCAAAGACTGCGAGGATTGGAGCATATTGTGCACAAGGGGGAGATGACCGCCCCCAGAAATCATTCGTGTCACACAACTTCGTAGCACCTAAATCATGAGGATGACCAAGGCTAATAAATTCTTATCGGCCTGAGTAGACTTGCCGTTAGCAACTAGAGAAGAGTTACTGAAGATCAGAAGAGATGCATGGAAATGAATCGTGAACGAAGCTAAAGCTCACCCGAGCTGTAAAACTACCCAATGATGATGATGACAATCCGAAAATTGAAAAAAAATCCACAAATTTTTCAGAGCGATTTCACGGTTTTTAATTAGAGCTTCAAGATTGATTTTATATTCATGTTCATTGCCCGTGTGACGACCATTTTTTGAAGGCTGAAAACTTTTTGAACAAACCTCGTATGGTAAAAAAAAATTGTCTCGTTACCGTGTTACACGCTTTTAAAGAAACTCCCCAAAATCACCCTTTCAAATGACGCGAGGGCCTTAATAAAAACAAAGCATGGAGGGCCGACTCTACACACATGCCACTCAACGCGTTAATGCTGTTGTTTTAACTTGATTTACGCTGCACTTGCTTAATATTTATTAACATTTAACGCAAAAAAAAAAACAAGAACTGGATATTTAGTAGTGCAATTACTTACATTTCGTTGCGAAGTCAACAACTTCACCGCCTTTCAAACGAACTCATACTAACCACCAACCTATGCGCATTCAACTTAAACGAGCAAGCGCACTGCAGTGCTGATCTCACCATTGCAAGCGTTACAGAGTGGCGAGCGCAGCTGGCTGGCATTCTTAATCGTATAGTGATGAGAGAGATATTTCTTCCAGGTGTAAGAAATACTAATTAAAACATTGTTATTGCTTTAATACAATGTTACAACTATGTAAAAATACAGCACAACCGAAGCGCGCTCTTTTTCACAACTACACTAATAGAGGGGAATATGGTTTTCATTTCTAGTAATTGCTGTCTCGCGTGATGAAAGAATAAGAGTATTTGCCAAATTGAGCAAGTAGGTAGTTTAGCAGATGTGCGCGGTGTAGTGCGCGGTATTTTTAATAGTGCATCAACATTTCAAAGAGCTAAGAAAGCAACTAAGTTTAGTTTTTATATTCACTTATACATTTTGCAGCGATGCAGGTAAAAGCTCTAAGCGCTCAATTGTTAATTTTTTTAATTGAAACTACTGGAAGAGATGCTATGTTGATTGCAGGTAAATTAACTTTTGAAATGGCGAGTAATATGCTTACAACTTTTCATTATTTGCAGATATGGGAAACAGTTGAAATAAGAATGATGTCTTGCAAATATTCGGGGAACTAACTGAGTCTGCCAAATTGACCGATAAGTACACAGCCAATGACATAGGCATAGCCTTACAAACATGTAAGCTTTTTAAGGGGTTAAGGGTAGTCAGAATTTTCAAGAGATTGGATTTGTTTTTGCATTTTCGTAAAGTATACGTAATATCTTAGAAATAGTGTGTGGAAATTTGAAGTGAATCCGACAAATACTTTTAATGTTATTCCACAATTAACACTTTCGCGGACGTGAATGCTATAGCATTCAAATTTTAAAGCCAATTTTTGTTCATTTAATTTCATGTAACCTTAAGTTTTTGTAGTTAATATACATTTCAAAGTATTGACTACTTGATTCATTAAGTGCTTTCATATTATTCCATTTTTTCTCCATGTATTTACAAATTTCCTTAAGCCGGCACATTGAGTAAACTAGAAGTGTAATACTAGACGTGAATGCTATGACTAGCATCTATATTTCGTAGAATTCTCAGAGAGAGCTGACTCTATCACTGCACATTTTTTTCTGAAAATTTGAACAATGTGCATTGTAAATGTTTAGGCATTTCATTATTTGTTAGACATTTGAGATTAAAGTGATAACATCAATTTTTTGAATTATCGTAAACCTTTTTTGAAAAATGAATTCACGTAAGAAGCCTACGCGAATTTTGAGATTATTTGATGATTCTGATTCAGATCAAGATATAATTGGAAATGAAATCAATAAATTTATGGAGACTTTTGTGATAGAATATGGACAATTAACTCAAAACAATTAACGAAAACTCAAGAGAATGTACCCCTAACATATTTTCGTCAAATAATATGGATTTATCAACATCATCATCCTCTGATTCATTCCTCTGAAATGAAGATACTGCAGAAATACAAGAATTTCATTTTGATTGAAGACCAATGGGTATAGCTGATGATCTAAAAAATTGTAAAACTGCAAAAAACATTTTCGGTAAAATTTGGTCTACGGAAATAATGTATTTAATTGTTAGTTGCACAAATGAGTATTGGAAAAATATGCTCTCACTATCGCGTCCACATATGTACATACGAAAAATTGCCGGATAAAGAGTTTCATAGAAACAAATTTTCAAGAAATGGAAATATTCTTTGGCCTTTGTTTGTTGGCGGCTCAAATAAAGACACCTTATAATAGTATCATCCAATTTTCGGGGCATCTATGACCGGGCGGAGGTTTGAACAGCTATGGCGTTGCTTACATTGTGAATCCGTACCAAATAATGACAGGCTATCTAAGATTTCCGAGTTTCTGAAGCTTGTAAATAGTTTATTTCAAACGCCATACCTGGAAAAAATTTATCGTTAGATGAATCTATGATTCTGCATCGAGGGAAACTAAGTTTTCGGCAATTTATAAAATCAAAGAAAAATAAGTACGGAATTAAATTCTATGAGCTTTTTACACACTGCTATGCTCTCAATATAGACATATATAAAGGCCAAGTAACACATGAGGTGTTTTCCTTATCTGTAGTGGATTCCATGGTTATGAGACTAATGGAATTTATCGAAGAGCCATTCATTATTTTTGGACAGCTACTATAATAGGGCTGGACTGAGCAATCGATTACTTAGTTTTAAAACTCATACTAATGGAACCTTACGTACCAATCGCAAAATGAATCTGAAAGTCCGAATACAAAAAAAAAATTGAAAAAGGAGAACATACAGCTGCGGTGAAAATAATAGCACCAGAGGGTGTTGCAAAATTCAAACTTTAAAAAGTTTGAAAAGAACTCAATTTTTTTTAACATCAAATAATTTTACTTAATTAGTTCATCCATCAACATATTTTTAATAAGATGATACCCCATATTTCTTGCATATTTCAAAATATATTCACTTAATAAGTTATTTCAGTCAAAATAAGGCGGGAACAAAAATAACACTATTTCAGCCACAATGGCGAAAAGAAAAAATTAACTTAAAAATGTAAAACAAAACTACTTTTAATCCACAGTTATGCTATTTAACTAGTGTGTTAATACTTTGTTGAGTATCCTCTATTGGCAATTACGTCCGCACAGCGCCTTGGCATAGAATCCATTAAATACTGGCATCTAGTAATTCTCTACAAACTTTCCTTTCCAACCATCCAAAGGGCCACATAACTGGTTGGATTGCAAATGTGCACTGCCTTTTTAACAGCAGCCCATAAACCCGCAATTGGGTTGAGATCTGGATACTGTGGGCCAGTCAATGACGTTGATGGTGTTGTCCCGAAACCATTTTTTAGCCTTTTTGCTCGTATGCTTGGGATGACCCCAAGCTGGAAGACCCATTTTAATGGCATTTCATCCTCGGCATATGGTAGCATTACATTTTGCAGGATATCGACAAAGATGTGCTGATCCATGATCATTCCAAACCAATTGCTCTTCATACTACTCCGTAATAGGAAAATCACGCCCACATCATAATACTGTTTAATACTTTTTTTCGTGTACATCGGTCTATATTCTTCATTTGATGGTCTCCTAATATAACTACGAGAACCAGTCCCTCCATATAACACGATTTTGCTCTCACCTGCCCACCTTATGTTTCTCTACTTTTCCATTGGCCAATTGGAGTGTTGCTTAGCAACAAAGTTCATGCGTTTAGCTGCGTGTTTAATGGTCAAAGCGGAACTTTTCTTGGACTACAAGCGTTAAAATTATTTTCTCTCAGTCGAGTGCGAATGGTTTCAACAGATGCAGCAATATTTAGGTCCTTTTTAAGCTCCGTTGCTGGCTTGAATGGCTCATTCTTGCTCTGTCTAACTAATCGCTTGATGAGTAATGGCGACATAATACGTTTTCGTCCACGAGACTCTACTTTTTGGACAAATTTCTTTTCATTACTAATCACTTTGTTTGAGCAGCCCAGTAATCGACTTATTTCGGTGAAGGTTTGGTCCTCCTCAAGCATTTTTTTAATAATTGTCTATTTTGTCTTTTAAAAAATCACCTTTTCTAACAAAAACTTGTGTTTCCCAATGATAATTTTCGCACAAATGCTTTTTTTCGACAAAAACATGTGCTTAGTGCTATTATTTTTACCGCGCTATTTTGCATTCTCCTTTCAATTTTGCTTCTTTAGAGAAGAACCGTTATCATTTTAGTTCTATTTTTTGTTCTCCCAAATCGGCGAGATTGTCAGTAAGATAAGAGAAAATCCACTGCAAACCAAATTCCTTTTAGTGAAGTTTTACTGTGAAATAAAGAGAGCTGCTTGTTTTGGTGCTATTATTTTCACCGGCACTGTATGTATATGGAGAAGACAGGGCAACGTCTATATTAGTGAGGCAAGCGAGATGTGCTTTGTATCACAACGGAAAACCAACCCAAATAAATTGACGTGCATAATAAATCTTGAAGAAAAAGCCAATCGAGATTGGTAATTATAACGCAAATATGTCTGGCATAGACAGATGTGATCATATGATATCATATTATTCCTCACCTAAAAAATCTATCCTTTGGTTGGATTATAATAAACCTTTTTTTCTCATGTGTTCTATGAATGAATGCTATAGCATTCACGTCATCCTAGTTGAAAAATATAATCTATATTGTCGTGGATGCATTAATTTCATATAAAAAAAGACCATGTTCTGACTACTCTAATAATATATTGTACGTATAATCGGATTTTTGTTATTACAGCTAGTTTTAAAAATAATTGACTGTCTATTTTTGCTGCTCCCTGATATTTTTAGTGTCCGCGAACGTGTTAACAAAGGGCGCTCGGGCGCTCTGGAGTGTTCGAGAGCAAGTAGCTAGCAGCAGCTGAAGCAACTTTAACTGCGTTTTTCTCAAAACTATGTTTTTTGAACTGGTCATCACTGTAATTTAAAAACCGCCTGATAGATTTCAATATGTGCCTCTGACTAACCCTAACCCCTTAACTTTGAGGAAATCGTAAGAGCAGCGAATGAAAGATGGCGTAATGAAACCATTTGCAGAATCGCCCGACAATTGTAATCGACTCTCATTGATAAACGCAGAGAGTCTCTGCTAAGATGAAATAAGCAAGTTTTAGCACACTGATTTCAGCTACTTATATAAAAGAGCACTGCTTAATAAGCAGTCACGCCTAGAAGTATGACTTCTGCAGAAGCTGTATAGATGAGAAAGAAGAAAAACCAATCTCACACCTTCTATGCCATTGTCTTGCATTGTTTTACGTAGATGATTTTTTAATTAATTGAAAGATATCAGTTGTGCAGAAATCAGGGATCTTTTAAAAGTTTTGAATAGTGCGGACTAGTTTTAGGAGAAATAAGAATGAGTTCCCCATGCGGCATCCCCATTTGCTCTGAGTCTGAGTGTGTGTCACCATGACAACCGCTTCAACTTAATCTAATTTAGGAGTATTTCATTGTATTTGTGATCTCTAATGTACACTGAGAATTTAGGGATATCAAGAATGCTTGCAAGCAAAACAGCTAAATAAAATTATAAGCCAGGGGGAAAACATGAAATGCAAGGTTTCTCCCCATTCACATTGTTAGTCTTGTGAGATGGTACCTTATAGTGATGAGAAATCCGTTAATTTTTTGAAGTCAATGCTTCTTTAGGCGTATTTGATATCTTTGCAGAGGTAAATTTACATGTTTATTAACAGCGTGCAATTGATCTTTAGCGGAAAATGTAACAGCAATACCAGAGAATGTTAATGGAATGAGAAGGAACAAATGTTAAATGAGCGTTTTTCGAGTACTAATTTGTAAATTCATACTAAGGGATTTTCAAATTACTTACCACGCTAGGACCCGAATTCAGATTTTTTCTGCGTTTACCACACTACTAAGGGATTTCATAAGATTTTTCGCCACACTACTAAGGGATTCGACTTATTTCACGCCCACAGCGAAGCGAATAAATTTGCGATTAAGAAGGCCGCGCGACAGTTAATTTGTGGTGCAGAAGCTAAAGTCGGCGGAATTATTCGTTTTGGTTTTTGGCACCTATTTAATTCAGGTTCTAGTCCTGAAGTCATGTTTTTTTCCTTGCACATTTGTTTTTTACAATTCAAACCAGGAAAGTTTGGTAAAATTTTTGAGTTTATTTTACTTAAAACTTCTTTAAAATACTGTTTTTTTTTTTGTATTTCATAAATGGAAATTTCTTTTCGGTATAAAATAGTTCATTCTGGATATGACCTGATTTTTATATAAATCAATCAAAACAGAAAATATGTGCATATGTCTTTAATCTCTTTTATCAAATCCAAATTATATTGATGAGAAAATATCATTCTAATATCCGACCAGAAAGCCAAACGCGCATACACACATACATATGCATATAATTACGCATACAAACTTTCAACTAACGCAGAATATGTGCATATAAAACTGCGAATCGAATAAATGACTGATTTAGAAAAGTTCATTAATAAATATAGTTTAGCGCAATCGTGAAAGGCGTGTCGTGTATGCAGTACATCGTCCCATATTTGACTCAGGTTCGAGTCCCTTAGGTATTTTTCTTTGTTCGATATTTTTATTTAATTTTATGTATTTGGTTTAATTAGAATTGATTTAAAATAGTGCATTCAGGTTTTTCTAATACCTGTTATTTAGAAATTTATTTTCTATATAACATTATTCATACTTCTTTTGAATTTATTTATATGTAAAACAGCCATAAATCATAATCATATGAATATGCATTCCTATATTTAATCTCTTTAGTCAAATCTGAACTACTTACATACACATATTGATGAGAAAATATATAAATATATACAAGCCTTCAACGAACGCAAAATGTATCCATATAAAAAACAACAACTGTGATCGACCGTCAGTGAAAAGATGGGATATGTATACCCTATGAGCAAAAATAACCGGGAAGGTGATGTTGACTGTTGACTGTCTTCGATTGCCAAGGCATAGTCCACCATGAGTACCTTCCATCGGGCCAGACAGTCAATAAAGAATATTATTTATCCGTTTTGAAGCCTTTGAGAGATGATGTATGTTGCAAACGGCCAGAAATGTGAGCAAACAATTCTTGGATTTTGCGTGATGACAACGCGCCATTGTACCGATCAAAGAGATCAAAGAGAATACGACGAAGGAGCTGAAGGCCATGTCGGCCTACCGGGGCTGTTTGGAGGACTGGGTTAAACGTTGGCACATGTGTGTTGCTTCAGACGGGTCATAGTTTGAAGGAGATAATATAGGTAAATTTGCCTGACATTTAACTCTGTTATGTTTCACTTAAACATTCCCGGTACTTTTTGATCATAGGGTTCATATATGCGGCTTTGCGGACAGAAATGTGTGATTCGTTGGAATTGTTCAAGGAATCTAATAGCGTTTTCTTTTCTACATGAAAATGTTGCCCTGTGCTGCCACTTTCGAATTTTGTGTTCTTTTGTAAAATGAATGCAAGGGGTAGTTTTATCATTTTCCAAGGGCAAACCTAAAAAAATGTGAAAGTGCAACATTTCTTGCCCTCTCTGGTATCGACGGTGGAGATAATTGCCCTATTAAACAGCTGATCAGTAACAAAAGTAGCCCCTTATTTGACTCTTTCTTGCTCACATTAATCGGCTGTGTCCGAGCAGCACAGATAAAGTCTACACATTTTTGACATTTCATTTTAGCAGTCGTGAATTGAAAAAGCGAAAATTGAGACTATACATAGTACTATTAAAATATTGTAGCTGCCCGTGATATTTGCAAATTGAAATTACCAAAATCAGTAAAAGAAATTGTATTTTGTCTGGTAAATGTGTTTGCGCGAAAATATTGAGCTTACATATGTATACAAAGTTACCTCCATACAAATAATTGTTGTCATAGGTGGAAGAACATTGTTAGCCGGGACATGGAAAAACGATACTTGATTTTAGCAAACAGTTTAATAAATGCCCTCCTAGAGTCGTCGTCCTCTTCTTCAGATGACGAGGAGCTCGGCGTGCTTTTAAATCCAAAAATTAACTCCTTACGCGTAAATGACTTTGTAAATGAAGTAGTCAACTTGTACACAGGCCGCGAGGTAATTTTTTCATAAGGGCACGATTTAGTTTTCGCCCACCTAGTTTCAGGAAAGATGCAAACTATGAAGAATGGTGTTAACGCTTTTTCTTTTTTCTGGGTGGAGTTTCTTGAAGATCTCTCGCCCATTTCCGCTTACCGTTCTCAAACTAGTGGGCAAAATATTAGACACAATTTCAATAATTCTGTTCAGTGCTTGTTTATATACTGTATGTTTTTATAATTTATTAACATTTAAAGTTTAAACAAAATTTTCGCATTGAGCGTGAAAGTGCGAATGATTTAATCGCAAAATACACAAATAGCTCGTACTAATATATATAAGGAGGAACTATAAAGGAGGGAGACCACAAGTACAACGCACACACGTGTTATTGTTTTTATGGTAACAATGGAATGACTCCAATGTGTATGCATTTAATTCAAATAATTTTCTTATGTAGGTTTTGCTGCAATAAAACTACCATACGTGAGGTTAGCAACCTGTTTAATGTGTCATATTCTTGTGCCCATAACGAGATAAACAATGTTGTGTCAGACATCATAAAATTCCCTCAAAGTGCTACTGAAAAAGAGATTATATCAAATGAGTTTGCGGCAATCTCTGGTTTTCCTAAACGTATCAGGCTGCATTGACGGAACTTACATTTCGACAAGGGCGCCGAAAAAAAAAATTCGTTCAACATATAATATGTAATGTATATATGTGATGCAAATCTAAAATTTTAGGCGTGGCGAGTAAAGTGCACGACTCGCGTGTGTTGAAGTTATCTTTCATTGGTAAAGAAGTTCCAAAGCTATGTTTACCAAAATATCATGTGCTAGGGGATTCTGCATATCCGATCAGAAATTATTTGTTAACGCCGTATAGGGATTGCGGGAATTTAACTGAGCAAGAAAAGAGATACAATTACAAATTTAGTCATGCACGGGTCCGAATTGAAAACGCCTTTGGATTGTTAAAATGTAACTTATGCGATTAGATTTTCATGAAGTTGAGACTACAGCGAAATTTATACTAGCATGCTGCGTACTTCATAATATTTGCATAGACAAACAAGATTTTATAGAGAAAAAAGAATACTGCGTTGATCCTGCTTCCGTTCAGGAACAACATTTTCCTTTCGAAGTAAGCGACACTGTTCTTACTGAGCTGGGCGAAATAAAAAGAAGCCAAATAAAGTCACTTTTTTGACATGTTTTTTTAAAGTACCTAAATTTGTTTATGAAAATCGGAAATTTTGTACTTAGCAACATTGAATAGGTTAGTTCAAAAACAGTAAATGTTCAAAATTAACGTTCCGAGGAAATCAAAAAATTATTTTTAACTTCGTTCGGCATTTCCCCTTTTTTGTACAATATTAACAGTTAAGCAACGTTTTAAGGCCAGTAAAATGTAAAATTTTGGACTAGCATGGTTTTCGAACGCACTAATTGCATTAACGAGATGTACCTTGAAAGAAACTTCAATAAATATTAAAAAACTACTTTTTCTTTTGTTTTATATATTGTATTTATTGAAAATAAGGGAGATCATATTTATTTGCTTCAAGCAGGTACAAAGTAAAAAATAAATAGGCGAAACGTTGGACCAGGAACGAAAGGCACTTCCTCTCATTTTATACTAAATTACAGAAGCCTGCAAAACCAAAATATTTCAATTAACATTTAATAGATCATAAGCAGCATACATAATTCAAATCGGCTTTAATAACTTACCTCACACGCCCACAGCTTCAAGCTGGTTTATTTTCACTGATGCACTTTTCCAAAAGGCTTTCGATTCTTGCAGCTTTCTCCATTCTTTCCTTGTGTCGCTTCTCTCTGGCTTCCTCCTTCCTAGCAGCAATTTTTAACATAGTTTCTTGCAGCGTTTGTCTCTTTCTTTGCTTTTCTTTTGCTGCGACCTCTTTTTTTATCATACATGTAAAAATGAAGAATAAGTAATTTTAATCCTTGTATAATATTTCATTTAATGGTAGTAATTGTAAAATTTGTAGTTTATAGTAAGTAATAATAGACTTCTTCGCTTTACGGCTGCTTCACAACTCCCTTGTTCACTCATGTGACTTCTGCTCCTTGTCGCATTGCCATTTGTCACATACATTGGCTACTTATTTTTACTGCCGGCTCAATGGAATCATCTATTTTGCATATTTTTTCGAGCTCTTCTTCAAATTGTAGCTTTTGGTGTTTTGCACCTGAAGTGCTGTTATTTTTTACCGCCACTTTTTTACGTGATGGTTTTCTACCTTTCTTCACACTGCTTCCAACTTTCCCCATCGAACTCTGCGTCAATTTTCATCCACATGTCCTTTTTTGTCTTTAACTGCTTGAAGGGACCGGCAAATAGGAAGCGTATTTATCCAGCAGAAGTCTCGTTTCGCCTTCCGTCCATACTACCAATAAGGATCGATTAAATAATTAGCATTTTTCACTTTTTCACATTTGATAGAAAAGTCAAGACATTCTCATTTTACCTGTAACTGTTTTGCTGCTAATAGGACTTTCTTCATTATCTAGCATTCTTTTATTTTTTTATTTTAATCTGTCCACCAAAAATTTCTGCAATTCGTTGTCCGATTAGCGAGGCGAAAAAGCAGCTGATTGCATTTCAGGGTTACAGTTTGTGTTCTTTTATAAATGTGAAGGGCTGCACTGAACCTTAAAAATGGTGCCAGTTTCACAGGGTGAAGTGCGACTTTGGCAACATTTTTGTGTAGAAACGAAAACGCTATAAGTCGCATTAACTCGGACTGTCGAACAGTTAGAAGACATATTTACATACATATAAGGGTGCATACATACATACGGAGCCGCGGCCACTCGACATGACAAAAATTCAAGATTTATCAAATATTGGCAAATAATTCCACGCGAAATATTCCAATACTGACTATTTTCGAATGGTCGCAAAAATTGGCATATGGGCGGCTCGTTTTATGAATGAACTTTTTGTTTTTGTTCTAAATTGTTCAGCGCTGTCGCTGGTAGAATCGTGGCCGCTGCGCCTGCGTCTACGAATGTATTTTGTTTTTGTAGTCGCTAGGCTTAGATTTTAGCTTCGGGCGACATGCCCATGTGAGGTATGTGTTTTTGTTGTGTTCTAGAACATTTTAGAATGCGTGGTGGCAAAGCGGCCATCGCGTTGCGCTTGCTGTTGCTTTTGCGTCTATCAAAGTATTGTGTTTTTGTAAGTACAATATTAGGAATATCGACTGGTGAAAGACAAAAGTACACGGAAGCAAGAAGGAAGCGCTGTGCTCGCACATATATGCATGAATGTATGAACATGCATGGATGTAGTAACATATGAATACAATTATTTTGTAGGAAGTTTAGAAGGCAAGTAGGTATATATGCTAGGACATAAAGTGGGTATATATACATGCATAGAGCAGAATTGTTTTTGCACTTGTTATAGCTCCTGGTGACGCTCAAGCATGCATGTCCAGCAGGCTCAAATGTGTGCATGTCGGGTGACACTCGTACTTGCTTCGTGTCACACATACTTGTTGTCGGCTTTTGCATGATGAAAATCAAAAATTTTAGATATTAGCGTCATGCACCCGACACGCACACGTATAAGCTGCAGGACATGCATGCTTGAGCGTCCCCAGGAGCTATTAGGAAGAAACTCGTTCACTAGTGCGTATGTGTATTTGATTTCTTGTAAGAACGTGATGTGCTGTGACATGTGTACATACATAAGTCAAGGTTATTGGGCATACATGCATATATACATATGAAAGGAAGATGATGTTCTTGCCCTTGTGCATTATTGTTTTTCATACACAAATGTACATACATACATATGTAATTTGCCGTCGAATACATAAACCATAAATTAAAATACAACATAAAATAAGTGTTGATTTTTCTTAAGCCGTTCTTTTTTTCTGAATGCAAATACCTCCTATTGACATGTACATACATATTATGTATATTGTCAAATACCATCATTTATTTACATATAAAATATACGTTCATTTATGAATGTATGTAATGAAAAACTTCATGAATTACTTTCAGAATTTATTAAAACTTATTCGCGTCGCGCGCATACATATCTACTAAGACATCACAAACCTTTTGTTCACAATGCGTATTTATCCTCCCCACGTGACTCGCCATCAATTCTCGGCGCAAATTTTTTTTTTAATGTAATCCTAAACAAATTTGTAATAAATTTTATGTATCCGCTTATCATTTCAAAAGTAACAAAATGGTAAAAAAATAAGCCGTCGAAGAAATAAATGCACCGCCTATTTTTTCTCGCCACATGTTAGACTCGATTTCAATTCCCGGCGCAAACATTTTTTATTCATTTTTTTTTTTAATTCCTTTCTTTTTAATGTAATTGAAAAAAAAAAATTATGTAAAAAATTATACGAAAATAGTAAAAATTTAATTGGTTTAATGTCGAGGTGAGAAATGTGTTGTGTGTTGAGGTGAAAGATGTAAGGTGTTTCTAATTTTTGTGTGGGCAAAAGTCAGTGAGGTGTCTATAAATTCCCTTACTACAAATCTTTCAAATCTCAATTCTACTAAAAATTCTTAAGAATAACATTTGCACCTTCTCATTCCATTAACATTCTCTGGCGCAAGTGTATGCAGTGCATAAGGCAGAAGAAAATGAGTAAGGAGGATGTTTAGGCATTCGTTTTTTTCATGTGTTTTAATATGGCTGCTACGAATATTTATATTAGAAAGTATTTTATATTAATGTGATATAATTTTTATTTTGTCTCTTAAAAGTTATAATGTATGAAGACATTTTGAAGGCTCATAGAATTTTTTTAAATTGGATCACTCTTACTTTAACTCTGCTTTTCACCCACTTACACAAAAGTGAGGTTATTTCGAAATGTCATAAAATCATAGGTTATTTTTAAGCGTTTTATTTTTGCAAACATATACCTGAATTAAAAAAAAATGTTTTTCTTAATTCTGGTGTTTCAGCGAGATTCGAACCTACGTTCTCTCTGTGAATTCCGAATGGTAATCACGCACCAACCCATTCGGCTAAGGCGGCCGCCATCTTTTGGATTATTTTATAATATTTAATTTGGAAACAAAATTGAATGAAAACTATACTACCATATATGGGCTCATATGCGGCAAAGGGTTAAGTGCAAGGATTACTTATTTTCATGGTACAGATATTTTTTATCATATAGCGTTTGCTTTTTGAACCACCTCTTTTTTTGAGAATGGTAACACAAATGACATGTCAAATGTATTCATAATTTACTTAAAGGTTTGACATTTACGAAATGGGACGCTATACGCTTGAACAAAATTGGGAAATATTGAAAACCTATTTCCAAAGTGGTGAGTCTTCTTCTTCTTTTCTGATTTTCACATCGGTGGCTACGTCAATAAGCAAAATTGTCAGATTTGGGGCTCAAAAAATTCACACGTTACTGTAAAGAAGCAAATGCATCCACAACGAGTCACTGTTTGGCGCGGTTTTTGGTCTGGCGGCATGATCGGGCCATTTTTTTTTCGAAAATGAGCGAGGAGCCGCGGTTACAGTAAATGGCGAGCGTTACCATGACATGCTTAACGAGTTTTTGTTTCCAAAAATTGAAGAGGATGACATGGATGACATTTGGTTTCAACAGGACGGTGCAACTTCTCACACTGCCAAAGTTACACTCGAACTTTTGGCTACCGTTTTTGAAAACCGAATAATCAGCCGAAATTCCGATATCAATTGGCCGCCTCGGAGCTGTTATTTAAGCCCGTTGGACTATTTTTTGTGAGATCCGTTAAGGACAAATGCTATGCGAACCATCCAGAGACGATTGATGCTTTAAAACACGAAATCGAAGTTGCCATTCAAGAAATTGAAGCCCAAACAATCGAAAATGTGCCAAAAAATTGGGTTGATCGAATGGCCTACTGTAAAGCCAGTCGTGTCAGTCATTTGAACAATATTATTTTTCATTCATAAATGGCAGTGTTCAATCTTCAAATAAAAATTTTACATGGCTCACCCTATACTATGGCAATTAATATAAAAATTCTATCTTATTTTGTAGTTTAAGTTTTCATTTCTGTAGGCAGTTCTCATAACTGACTGCAAAACTGTTGTCGGAAACCAACTTCTTAGCTCATACGGGCTACCTATGGCTGCTATCTGGTCTCCAACGTCAAAAATTGTCTAGCTAAAACAAAATTCCAGTCAATAAAATAAAATCAAGATATGTCTTAGCTTTGAAACAGAAGCTTATTTTACAGCAATGAATGAGATTTTAAGAAAAGTAATTTGTGATAAAAAAAATCACTCAAAAAGCAACATAAATAAAAAAAACAAAAAAAAAATATATAAAAAATTATTATAAAAAATTTGTAAAAACTACAAAAAATTAAATCAAATTTCCAATGATAAACACACTAGCACATACTAAACAAAATGCACGCAAGTAAAATTAAAAAATTTCTTATACTTTTAAAAATAAAAAAGTATAAACGAGATTTAAAAAACTTTAAACAAGCAAATAAAAATTAGAAGAATATTAAAAAAAGAAAGAAAAACAGTTTATAAGTTATATATATGACGCTGGAATATAACAATATATATTTAATAAAAAAAGGGTAAATAAAAATAAACTTTATGTGAGACAATTACAAAAAATGGAAAAAATAAGAGAAAAATTTAAGTAAAAATATATTATAATTAAAAGCAGTGAGATATAAATAGGGGAAACATTTTAAAAGAAAATTTAAAAGAATTTAAATAAAAACTAAAAATAAAAAAACAAACCAAATTTAAAACGAAGCTTATAAAATTTCAAATAATAAAGAGAAAAAATATGAAAAAATATTAAAAACCAAGTTTACAAATAGATATTATGTCAACTTAAAGTAAGTAAATAAATAAAAACAAATTTGGATAGAAAAAGTTATAAAAACTTTATAAAAAATAATAAGTATAAAAGAAAAAATTTAAATCAAAATTTATAAAGATTAAACAAACTGAAATATAAACTGAGAGACAAGTTTAAAAACACATTTAAGTAAAATTAAAAAAAACTTAAAAACAAATATGTAAACTGAAGAAAGGGAAACAATTTAAAACGATTAAATGTAAAACAGTACAAATATTAAAAAAAATAGACCACGTTTAAAAATTAAAACAAGAACAAAAGTTTTGAAAAACCGAAAAACAAGCGCTTTCATTTTGATTACGTTCGAAAAATCATTGCTCCCTCTTCTGCTCTAGTCTTACCGATTTTCACAAAAGCACTTTTACTCACTAAAGTTAAGCTAAATTGGATGATATATTTTACATGAAATTTGCCTATCAATTCCTAATGCACATCTGACGCGCCATCAACAACTCATTTCAGCACCTCATTGGCAAAATATAAATGTGTATGTGTAAGTGTCCTTGCCCATGTATGCATGCGTATGTGGCCAGTCAGCTACACCATTTCGATAGTTTATGAGTAATAAATATCGTGATCAAGTGTGACACATCCGCTTTCAGCAACAAGCACTTTGCCATCAATACTCAACACAGGCATGGACACAAGTGGCCAACAACAATAATGATGGCCAACAAAAAAACATAACAACGTTGTGTCATCAACGCTTAGAAAGCATAAATTAAATCAAGTGTTTCATTACTTCAGCGTTCACTGTGTTCGGAGTACTATGGGCCAGAAGGTCCTCAATGGTGGTGAAAATATCAGGTCATTAATTGGTTGCAATGAAGCCTTCCATAGAGGTATTTCAGAGGTCGCTGATAACTACTCTGAATTAGTTTTTCAAAATTCAAAATGCGTATGCAATTTGGCGGGTGACTATTAAAATAATAATCTGATTTTAATTAAATAGATCGTATAGGGCGTGGGTCTATGGATAGTTGAAGCAAAGAATGTTAAGGAAAATTCTCTGGTTGAAGGTCTTAATGCTGCTCGAGGTGCAAAGCTGCAGTTAAACGCAGTTGGATTCTTCTTCTTAATTGGCGCGATAACCGCTTACGCGATTTTGGCCGAGATTAACAAAGCGCGCCAGTCGTTTCTTTCTTGTGCTAACCGGCGCCAATTGGACACTCCAAGTGAAGCCAAGTCCCTCTCCACCTGATCTTTCCAACGCAGAGGAGACCGCCCTCTTCCTCTGCTACCACCAGCTGGTACCGCATCGAATACTTTCAAAGCCGGAGCGTTTGTATCCATTCGGACGACATGACCCAGCCAACGAAGCCGCTGGATCTTTATTCGCTGCGCTATGTCTATGTCGTCGTAAAGCTCATACAGCTCATCGTTCCATCGTCTACGATATTCGCCGTTGCCAACGTGCAAAGGTCCAAAAATCTTACGCAGAATCTTTCTCTCGAACACTCCAAGCGTCGCTTCATCGGATGTTGTCATCGTCCACGCTTCTGCGCCATACGTTAGGACGGGCATGATGAGAGTCTTGTAGAGTGTTAGTTTTGTTCGACGAGAGAGGACTTTACTGCTCAATTGCCTACTTAGTCCAAAGTAGCACTTGTTGGCAAGAGAGATTCTACGTTGGATTTCAAGGCTGACATTGTTATCGGTGTTAATGCTGGTTCCTAAATACACGAAGTCTTTTACAACCTCAAAATTATAACTGTCAACAGTGACGTGGGTGCCGATACGCGAGTGCGCCGACTGTTTGTTTGAAGACAGGAGGTACTTCGTTTTGTCCTCGTTCACCACCAAACCCATTCGCCTTGCCTCTTTATCCATTTTGGAGAAGGCAGAACTAACAGCGCGGTTGTTAAGGTCGATGATGTCAATATCATCGGCGTACGCCAGCAATTGTACGCTCTTATAAAAAATTGTGCCTGAGCGATTAAGTTCTGCGGCTCGTACGATGCTCTCCAACATCAGGTTAAAGAAGTCACACGACAGCGAGTCACCCTGTCTGAAACCTCGTTTGGTATCAAATGGCTCGGAGAGGTCCTTCCCAATTCTGACGGCGCTGCTGGTGTTGAGCAACGTCATCTTACATAGCCGTATTAGTTTTGCGGGGATACCAAATTCAGACATCGCGGCATACAGGTAACTCCTTTCCGTACTGTCGAATGCAGCTTTCAAGTCGACGAAAAGATGGTGTGTGTCGATTCTCCTTTCATGGGTCTTTTCCAAGATTTGGCGTATTGTGAATATTTGGTCTATGGTAGACTTTCCAGGTCTGAAGCCACACTGATAAGGTCCAATCAGTTGGTTGACGGTGGGCTTCAGCCTTTCACACAATACGCTCGCTAGAACCTTATAGGCGGTATTTAGAAGACTAATCCCGCGGTAATTGGCACAAATTGCAGGATCGCCCTTCTTATGGATTGGGCAGAGCACACTTAAATTCCAATCGGCAGGCATGCTTTCATCCGACCATATTCTGCATAGGAGCTGATGCATGCACCTTACCAGCTCCTCGCCGCCATGTTTGAATAGCTCAGCCGGCAGTCCGTCGGCGCCCGCGGCTTTGTTGTTCTTTAGCCGTGATATTGCTATTCTCACCTCGTCATGGTCGGGTAACGGAACGACAATTCCGTCGACAACGATTGGGGTATCGGGATCTTCACATTCTCTATGACATGCGCAGCTGTCCCCGTTTAACAGGTTCGAGAAGTGTTCCCTCCATAATTTAAGATTGCTCTGTACGTCAGTCACCAAATCGCCGTCTTTGTTCTTACAGGAAAACGCCCCGGTCTTAAAACCTTCTGTAAGCCGCCGAACTTTCTGGTAGAATTTTCGGGCGTTGTTCCTATTGGCCAGCATCACAAGCTCCTCGCACTCACGTATTTCGGCCTCTCGTTTCTTCTGTCGGATAATACGTCTCTCTTCCTTTTTCAGCTCTCTGTAGCGATCCCACATGGCTCGCGTTGCGCCCGATCGCAGCGTGGCTCTATAGGCAGCATCCTTTCTTTCTGCGGCAGCATGACATTCCTCGTCGTACCAATTGTTTTTTCGGGCTCGCCGGAATCCGATTTCTTCTTCGGCGGCGGTACGTAGAGAACGAGAAATGTTGCTCCATTGCTCGCGCATGCCGGTTTGTTGGTCAGTGCTCTCCGAGAGCAGGAGTGAGAGTCGAGTGGCGAATCTTCTGGCTGTCTGTTGTGATTGCAGCTTTTCGATGTCGAACATTCTTTGCGCAGGTAGATGTACGTTTTTTGCTGCACAGAGGCGGGTGCGCAGCTTGGCTGCAACAAGGTAATGATCCGAGTCGATGTTGGGTCCTCGGATCGTGCGTACATCTAATACACTAGAAGCGTGTCTTCCATCTATCACAACATGATCGATCTGGTTTCGCGTTTTCCGATCAGGAGACAGCCAGGTAGCTTGGTGTATCTTTTTATGCTGGAATCTGCTGCAGACTACCATGTTTCGGGCCCCGGCGAAGTCGATCAGCCTCTGTCCGTTACCGGATGTTTCGTTGTGCAGGCTGAATTTTCCGACTGTGGGACCAAAAATTCCCTCCTTGCCCACCCTGGCGTTGAAGTCGCCAAGCACGATTTTTATGTCGTGGCGGGGGCAGCGCTCATAGGAACGTTCCAAGCGCTCATAGAAGGAGTCTTTGGTCGCATCGTCCTTCTCTTCCGTCGGGGCGTGGGCGCAAATTAGCGATATGTTGAAAAATCTGGCTTTGATGCGGATTGTTGCGAGACGCTCGTCCACCGGAGTGAACGACAGTACTTGGCGACGAAGTCTCTCTCCCACAACAAATCCGACACCGAATTTGCGCTCCTTTACATGGCAGCTGTAGTAGACGTCGCAAGGTCCTATGGTTTTCTTACCTTGCCCCGTCCATCGCATCTCTTGGATGGCAGTGATGTCAGCCTTTACTCTCACGAGGACATCAACCAGCCGGGCAGAGGCACCTTCCCCATTAAGGGACCGGACATTCCAGGTGCATGCCCTCAAATCATATTCCTTATTTCGTTTGCAGGGGTCGTCATCAGTAAAGGCAGTTCTCATCCGAGTTGGATTGCTGTCATTTAAATATTTGTTCTTTTACAGTTACCGTCTTCCCGCCCAACCAGCACTAGGGGGCAGTCTACGCTGGGCCAAGGAAGTCATACCCATAATTACAGAAAAGGCTCTATGAAAAAAAGCGGTCCATTTAAATTATTCTTCTAATTCTGAAGACCAATCAGAAAATGAATTATTTAGAATTAGAAGACAAAATATGAAGCACTAAATTTCCTCTAAGAACGGCGGGAAAATGTATACACATATAGAGAAAGCTTAATGTAAATGTGAAAAATTTATAAATAAATAAATATGATTTTTATTAAAAAATAATTATAAATAATTTATAAAAATTACAAAAAGTTAAATCAAAATCTACAATACCAAAACAAACTAGAATAGAAATGAAGACACAACATTAAAACACTCACGCAAGTAAAATTAATTTTTTGTTAATATTTTAAAAAATATTAATTAAAAGAAGTAAAAAAATTGAAACGAGATTAAAAAATAATAATAAATAATTGGCGCGTACACTTCTGTTAGGTGTTTGGCCGAGCTCCTCCTCCTATTTGTGGTGTGCGTTTTGATGTTGTTCCACAAATTAAAACAGGCAAATACAAATAGGATAAATATAAAAAAAAAACCAGTTTATAAGTTATATTTATCAGTTTCAGTTCATTTGTTTATATAAATAGTACATAGTAAGACTAAGGTCTTTTAATAGTACTTCAACAATATTATAAGCAACTGGAATATTTTTAACATACAAGTTTCTTAATCTAAATTTTACACCAGTTCATTTACGAATCAATCCAATATATTTAACTTAACTATAATAACAAGAAGAAAAGAAGCAATAGGAAAAGAAAAGAAGGATTTAGAAAAGAAAGAACAAAAGTAGTAGTTAGAGAATGTAGAGAGTAATTTAATGCCCTAATTTAATGCAATCAAACACTTTTAAAATAATTATAGACTTGTGCCCTGAAGTTAAATCTGTTAAGTCCAGCCTTCACAGTGTCGGGTAATGAGTTCCACACTTTAACAGCGTTAATGAAAAATAATCTAGATGATGGTAGGTAATTAAATTTTGGAACGATGAATTTGTTGTGTCAGATAGGGCGGAAACTTGAATAATGTAAGTTTGCACAAAAATATGCAATTTATAGCAGACAAATAACTATTAAGGCAACATCCAAGTAACCTTTATCTGAAGGCTGAGATATGGTCATATCTACCAATCCCATATACATACCGCGTGGCGTTATTAAATGCCACATTAAGTTTATGGCAAGATGTGGAGTCGAGTTTGCTGTATACCACCTCAGAGTACGTAATGAGAGGCATAATTAGCTGGAGAACTAATTTGCGCCTCGTTTTCTCTGGCGTGAATGTTGCAGAGACTCTCAGCTTACGCAATGTAGCATAATTGCTCCCCACAACCCTATTTATATGGTCAGCACAGGTAAGTTTTGTGTTGAGAATAAACCCCAAATTTGTTACCTTATCCATAAAGGTAAGGGAACTTGTACCTAACCACAATTTAGGGATATTGTCATCATGCACAACACTATTGCATATAGGTAAGACATATGACTTTGACGCGTTCAGACATAAAGAGTTTTCATTAGCCCATACAGAAATAGCAGACAAATCACTGTTTATTTTGAAACATAAATCTTCAACGAGACCAATACGACTGGACAAGTACAATTGTATATCATCAGCATACGCATGGACATTCACATACTGACAAACGTTAAAAACATCATTGACAAAAAGACTGAAGAAAAGCGGACCAAGGATAGACCCTTGCAGAACACCAGTGTGTACGTATCAAGGCTGAGATGTTTATTTACTGGTCTTGACCTTCTGCGTTCTGTCTCCAAGGTAGCTGGCCATGAGTCTCACCGCATTGTCTTTGAAGCCGAAATAGTGTTTAAGCTTTATGACGCTGGAATATAAAAAAAAATTGAACAACAAAGAAATATAAATAAATTAAAAATAAATTTTGCGTAAAAAATTCAAAAAAAAAATTATACAAATTGGAAAGAATAAGAGAAAAATTTAAGTAAAAATTTATTAGAATTAAAAGCACTGAGATATCAATAGGGGAAACATTTTCAAAGAAAATTTAAAAGAATTTACAAAAATATATATAACTAAAAAGTCAAAATGAATTTGAAACGAAGCTTATAAAATATCAAATAACAAAAAGAGGAAATATGAAAAATTATTAAAAATCAAGTTCACAAAATATGTAAAAATAGATAAAATATGAACTTAGAACTTATGTATAATAAAAGCGTAAATAAATAAAAACAAATTTTGTATATATAAAAAATTTAAAAATTATAAATTTTGTATTATCAGTGTAAAAAATATTATAAAAATTTATAAAAAATAAAAAGGATAAAAGAAAACATTTAAATCAAAATTTATAAAGATAAAACGAACTTAAATATAAATAAGGGAAGAGATTTTAAAACAATTTAAAATAAAAATAATTTAAAATTAAAACAAAAACTAAAAAGTTAAAAATTTTTAGTTATAAAACTTAAAATAACAAAAAATAAAACTAAGAAAAATATGAAAAAAATTAAAAATGTAAATTAGGCACAAATTGTTAAAATAGCAAAAGAAAAATGTAGATATATGAATATATAGTAAGAAGAGTAAATAAGTAAGAAAAATATGATATAAAATTAAAAATAAAAAATTATAAAATTAAAAAAAAAAATTACAAAAGATAAAAGAAAAAAATTCAGTCCAAATTTTAAAAAATTAAACGAACTGGAATATAAATAGCGGAATAAAATAAAACATAAATAAAATAGGAAACAATAATGGAAAACAATTTAAAAACAAATTTATAAAAAACAAAAATATAAATTAAAAACGAAAAAAATTAAAATTAAATTTATCGAATTTAAGCGGTTACATGCGTCCACAATTAAAAAAAAATCGAGTTTTTTTACAGATTATTATTCTCCATAGTTTTAGGCGTATTTCTGTAGAAGTCGATGGTAGACACAAAGTTATAGTAGAAAATGTAACTGCCCGACGAGAATTTTATGCGCGCAGGTAGCTGACCTTCGTTTGAGGCATTGGAACGTCTAAACTTTTTTTTCTCGAAACTACTTTTTCCGGCACGGTCTGCATAATAACTCATACAGTTTTTAATATTTTTTGATGTGGTTTTTTTTTTTGAAAGTGGTTTCTCTATAGTTGTTGAACCGGATTTTTGATATTTTTATTAAGAAAACTTTATAAACATAATTAAAGTGTGACATTTATGAAGTGAAACGCATAATTTCTTTCTTCTTATTAGTGTCACAGTCCTTGGTGAACCATTGCTTCCTTCACAGCCTCTTTTTTTAAATGCTGTAAATTTACAAATTTTTCGGCTCGACAGACTATAACCACAACTTTATTTTATAATTCAAGGGGAAATGATGCAGACCGTGGAGCAACTGTTTTTATTGTGCTTTGGGTCACGGGACTTTTTACACACTAACTTTTGTAAAGAAAAGTGAAAATAATTGTTTTTTGTAAAGTTTAAGTACTAATAAACAATGTATACTTTTTTTTTTGATATTTGGTATCCCTTCTAAAAACAGCGGAAAAAATAAAACATAAATAAAATAGAAAATAATTATAGAAAAAAAAAATTGAAATAAAATGCTTATAAAGCACATACAAAAAAAAAACAAATTAAAAAAAAAAAAACAAAAAAAAACTAAAATGAAATTCATCGAATTTAAAAAAATAAAAATAGGTTCCCACAATGTTTTTTGCCCTGGGTTTCTTCCACCGTTCAGAGGAAGCGGGACTGGTTGCTAATGTTTTTTGACGCTTTATACTATTTATGACCAGCCTGCATTGGGAGATCGCATGTCCTAATTTTTGTTTTGTTTTTTTCAGATCGACCAGAGAATACGTCTCAATTGCGCCCATTGATGCGCTATCTTTCGCAGCTGGGAGTGACGAGCTGTTCTACTTCAGAATGAGAGCTGGTTGGCGTTTATTGCGCTTATTGTAGCCCTCTGAAGCTGGAGCTAATTGTAGCCTTCTGAGCGCTAATGCCATTTGTTTGCAGATGCATTCAGAAGCGGCGGCTTCTCTACCGGTGGAGATCTTGGCAGTAGGCGTCTTCTTCTAAAGGTCATTGCTTTATCCACACTGTACTCATTTCGTCTATATTTGCTGCCTTCTTCTGTTGTTTTCTCGCTTCCCTCTTTTTGTGTGTTTTTGTTCTTTTTTTTTGATTATTGTTCGTTCTCAGTTCTATTGGGTCCCGACTTCAGGCCGCTATCCTTACTCGAAAGTTTAGTCCCCCTAAATATTGGCATGTTTAACTATGCCGGTTGACTCTACGCTTCAAGGGGGTAACAAATTGCAGAACCAGGACGTGAGCTAGTCAGGATTTCAGAGCTGAGCTTGCACCGCTAACTAAATGGTGACATATGAGGGTTGAGGTGTGGCCTCATTAGCTCGGGAGCCATTTCAGCAAGATGTCACTCTTGTTTACTATGGTCCCAGAATACTACAGCAACCAGGCCTACTCACTTTAGCAGGTATCCAGCTGGTGCTGTGTTCCAGATCCCCCGTGTGCTTGAGCTAATCTTTGGGGTTGTGAGCTGCTTGATATGTACTTGCAAGGATCATGCTGGGCATTAGCAGGTTAAATCCGGTCCGACACTTTGCCTTGTCACATGCACCCCCACTCCCCAAGTAAGTGCTAAAAATTGAAAATTTCACATAACTTCATGTAAGCAGAGGTATCAGATCAACAAACTAAATCACTTGAATATAAAAAAATTACATCATTTTGGAGAAAAAGGGTGGATGGAAATAGGTTTAAAATTACTTTTGAAACCTGAAACTAAGCATCAAAGTGCCGAATGGAAGGCCCCAGGCGAGCCACCAACCAAAAAATCGAGTTTGGAGAATCTAGTCGATGTTCATTTGTTTTAACGATTCCAAGGAAATTGTCCACAAGGAGCTCGTACCAACGGGCCATAACGTCAATGAAATTTTCTACCTTGCCACGCGTTCGTCGAATTCGCCCTGAATACTGCGAAGGAGGAAGCTGGCGCTTATTGCATGCTAATGCACCATCTCATCGATCCACTCTTGTGACTGATTTCTTGACTAGAAATCGCATTTTAACCATCAATCACTCAAAGTATTCACCTGATATGGCTCCCTGTGACTTCTACCTATTTCGAAAATTGCGTTTGGTCATGAAAGGAAAACGTTTTGCGTCCGTAGAGACCATCATAAGGTTTGTACCGGCATCCTAAAGGACATTCCAGTCAATGACCTGAAACACCCTTTCGAAAAGCTTTTAGATCGCGCAAAATAGTGTATCGAGGCCAGAGGCGACTATTTTGAATAAATAAACTCGAAGTCATCAGAACAAAGCTCCTGACGTTCTTTTTTAGCTCAGTATTGTTTATTTTGAACTTCACCTTATAATGCAATAATTTGCGAAAACAAAAACACATGAATATCAGGCCTAATGAACTTCCTTTTAGAAACAATAAGACTATTTAGATCATTTCACCAATTGAAAAATTTAATTTCGATAAAACTGCGCTACTTTTAATGGACTTCTGGCCCATAGTGCGGCGCACGGATTGCCTGTCTGCCACTAGACAGGCTGTGTGTGGCTGTAGTTCCAGCAAGAGCAGCAGACAGGCAATTGCACAAACCTATTTGTGTTTAGTTAAGGTAATTTTTTGTGTGTAGCTATGAAAATCCTATACCATAACCATACGACCAACCAACATAACAACAACAAATCACACGTAATAAATCAATTGATATTTACATACACAAAAGAAGAAGATCTCAACTGAAGACTTAAAATATCAAAGGAAATAATTCCTTTGCTGGGCAGTGCTGTTATGTGCTACTTATTTTTTACTCACATATTGTTGTTATTGTTGTTGTTGTTGTTATATCTTCTATTGTTATACCGAAGTATTGGCATATTCTTTGATGATACGCATATTAATAATAGAAAGCAATCAGTTAGGCGCAATGCACAAAGAAAGAGAAACAGGCTCACGAACACGTGTTTAGTTTGAATAGAGCGACTGTGAGGGACAATTCACCAGCATACACAGATAACACCTACAAAGCCATTTGTGCGTACCCTGCTGGGAAATCCACTAGTATTGAACTGGTATGGTTGGAAATGGTTCAGAGAGTGAAGAAGGGACTTGAGCGAAATGTCTGACGAAGTGACCATCAAATAGCGAAAGCAACTCAAAATAGCTGACCATAGCATCCATCCCATACTGGAAAATTATCTCCAAGTCAAGCTTTACAAGATCCAAAGGGCGCATGATCTCACACCAAAGCAGCAACAAGTCAGACTTGAGAGAACGAAGGAGTTGCTTCGCTTGGTCGAAAGTGGTAAATTTCCGAACATGTTTTTTCAGACGAGAAAATTTTTCAAATTGGGCAATTCGTAAACTCCGAAAACGAAAGGATTTATTTGACTGACCGTTCATACGAGAATTTGAGTCATCGATGGGCCACCGGGAGGCAGCACTCGCCGCCACAGGTAATGGTCTCGGCCGTTGTAACCGCAGTTTGGCGCTCTCCAATTGTTTTCATGGAGCCTGGCGTCCAGGTAAATGCGAAATATTATCATGAAAGTACTCTCGAGATTACTTTGAAGTCATTGGTAGACAAGTATTTTGGTGGCAGGCTATGAAAGTTTCAATAGGACTTGGCACCGTCTCACAAATCTCGAGTGAACCAAGAACGGATAAAAAACAACGTTGCGAACTTCATAACGTAGCCTGTACAAGAATCTCTACTACGACAGATTGCGACAGATCCCTTACAGATTGTCGACTAAATCAAGTCCCAATACGAGGCTTTTGAATGCCAAATTTTGCATAACGGAATCTTATCGAAGCCAATACTGAAGCCGGTGTGAGGCAGGGCTGCATTACATCACCGCTTCTTTTCCTCGTCGTCATTGATGAAATTCTAACCACTTCAATTGATTTAGATTTTGCCGATGATATAGTTCGGCTTTCTCTGGACTCAAAGTTAATGTAAAGAAGACAAAATATTTGAATAGACAAAGTGAGCGGCGTTCAATATCGGAAGCCCATCCACGGCAGATAGGGGATGCAAAAGTGATGTTTTTCGAAGACAGCAGAAAGCAAGAAACGCACTTGCTGGTCTTCGAACAGTGTGGCTGTCCAAACAAATCGGCATGCATACCAAACTTGGAATTTATAATTCAAATATTAGGTATTTCCTTCTCTAGGCTTATGAAACATGATGTCTACCAGCAGAAACCGTTCAAAAGCTGCAAGTGCTTGTAAGCCGTATTCTGCGGCACATCCTGCGCATTTGGTGGTCAGACGATTGGATATCGTACTTCGACTTACACCGACGATGCCAACAAAACCCACTCTCGCAAGAAATCAGAGCGCGCAAGTGGAGGTGTCTAGGCCATACACTACGCAAGTTAGGCATGGAGATCAGCAGGCAAGCACAACCGAGGTAGTCCTAAAGGCTTGTAAAGGCTTTTGCATTGAAAGTGAATTAAAAATTGTTAACAAAAACCTGATGTGGCAGCAAGTTAAAGTAAAAGCAGGGAACAGAACGGAGTTGAGAAATTTTGTTCCCTTCCTATGCTCCGCAACGGAGCTCGAGGAACTTCGATGACGTTGAATACGAGGAGATGGTCCTATGAGCTAAGTACGCAAGTAGAAGATGCATGAGTAGGTGGTTACTACAACAGATCAATATCTGCTCGAAAAGCTCAACCAGAATTAGGCCCTGGATCATCTTGAAATACAATTGTAGTGCAAGTGACTGCCAAAATCACAGCAGGAACTTTCGGTGAACCAGAGAGCTTGCCCTACAAAGGTTCATAGTTTTTCTTTCATACCTACTGAGGGTTGATACTAGTATAAAGATTCATATTCTCTCTTCGCGGGACTATCGCCAAGTAATGCATCGTTTTAGGGAAGGCGATTAGCAGGCACATTCGAAGGAAGTTCTCCAAAGGCTCTGTAGAGTTTTCCTACGGCAGTACAGACGCGTGAGTATGCGAAGAGTACGTGAAATATATCTTCGCAAACATTTGGTTACAAAAACGGCGTTAGCGATAGACGTGCTGATTGAACCTGTGTAAATATGATTTCAAGCAGCCGTTTCTACTCAAGAGTTAGTCAGATAAAAGTCCACATAGGAACTGATTAGTCAAAACCTTACATTGTGGTTACCTTTGTGGGCCCAACGCTCTTTTGTTGTATTGTCCCATTTTGTTTGTCACTCATCCATGCAGTTGTCTCTCGCTGCGTCACCAACCGACGAGTCTTCGGGACTCCTCAGGGATTCTGTTTTGTTTTATTTAAACATTCCTGGTGCTTTCAGATCATAGGGTAGTGGTCCGAATGGGTAGAAACGCTCCCGCTTTGAAAGTATTCGATGCTGTTCCAGCTGGTGGCAGCAGAGGAAGACATCCTCTGCGTAGGAAAGATCAGGTGGCTTCAAGGGCTTGGCGTCACTTAGTGTGTTCAACTGGCGTTGGTTAGCTCGAGAAAGAAACGACGCGCTTTGACAAGGTAAAGAGAACTTTCAAAATCGGAAATTTGTTTCACAGTTTTCAATTTTTCCTGCTGGGTATAGACTAAGCTCTCCTATACATTGATACTCGTGCTGACAAGCATTCATAAGTGTCTGCGCATATTTGGTGATAAATAATAAGCGGTAAAACGAGTATAAGTGTTGAAAGAAAGGGTAAAGAACGATATGTGGCGTAAAGTTGTTTTGAATAGGACTATTGTTAAGGCATAGAAAAGGTCCTTGAATGCTCAGTTGGGCGAGTAAGGGAAGAAAAACAAGCCGGCAACTAAAGAAAAGGCTATTACTATAGATATCCTCTCAAAAGAGATGTGTGCAGATAAATGTGGCAAGAAAGGGACAAAGCGGAGCCGAGACAGGCAAAATAAAAAGGAGAGCACAGGAGAATACACGCAGGGGATGTAAGTAAATAAAATTCAACGTCTAGTTTTTACGAGTACCATACTCTTGTATAAGAATAACTCGTTAGTGGTTTTACATCAAAGTAAACTTCGAACCTTCTGACGCCCGCTGGTCAAACAATTCGATGTCTAGTGGCTCGACTTAAAGGAACTGGGTGAAAGTGAGAACGAAAACCACCCGAACGGCCGCGAACAAATATTGACTTTAACATATCCAAGCTGTGAGAGATATAATATTATCGAGAAGCAGGCAAACCGGTCATACACTGACTTTCCTCTCCACAAACATGAATTCTGACCAAAAATTTGCAGAACTTTCCGTGCGAAATTCAGACGGTGCTAGTAGAAGCACGAGATACCTGACGCTTTCACGAAATTAATGATTAGTGACGAGACGCATTTATACCTGGCTCGGTATGCAAATAAACAAAATACTCAGTTTTGGACCATGAACAATTTTCAAGTGCTCCGAGACCATTCCATACCATTCCAGGTTAGGTTAGGATGAGATATGCAATACGGAAGATAGACCAAAGAAAGTTTTTCGTGATACCATTGAAAGGATGAAATGGAGAAGAAACTGGAAATGCTATCGCTTGAGGGTTAGAAAGGTTATCAAAAAAAAAAGCTGAAAGTTGACTACTTACCTTTGTGTCAACAGCTTCATACTGCTGATGAAATTCATCAGGTATAACGAAAAAGCGAGAGCCGAGACGCCTATGCCTTAACCTAGTGAAGGCACCGCAACTGAGCAGAAGTTCCTGAGACTCCACTTCATTGCCCATCTAAGCTGAAAAAGGACTCAAATTAATGCCAAGTCTCCACGTGTGGATGCTTCGCGAACAATGTGCGGAAAGGGCACACACAAAATTTGAGTCCTCAGGCTTTGCCAACCTTCCAAATTGCCTCGCGCACGACAGTTCGACTCGAAACCAGAAGAATTTTGCTACTTAGCGAGCTGTGTTGTTGCTCAGCGCTGAGCTAGTGTGAAGTCCATCATTCATTTAGCAGACAACAGGTAGCTAAGGGAATCCCAGTATTTTTATTATGCCGAGCAATTACCTCATGGCTAAACTGACCGGTAACCAAGTAGCCAAATTCTTCTTCTGGATTGGCGCTATAACTGCTTAGGCGATTTTGGCCGAGTTTAACAAAGCGCGCCAGTCGTTTTTTTCTCGTAATTACTGACATCAGTTGGAAACACGAAGTGAAACCGAGCCCTTGAAGCCACCTGATTTTTCCAAAGCAGAAGAGCGCCTTCCCCTTTCTCTACTACCACCAGCTGGAACCGCATCGAATACTTGCAGAGCCGGAGCTTTTGTATCCACTCGGACGACATGACCAGCCAACGTAGCCTCTGGATCTTTATTCGCTTTCTCGTGCTAATCGGCGCCAGTTGGAAACACCAAGTGAAGCCAAGTCATTCTGCACCTGATCTTACCACCTGTTACCACCAGTTGGTACCGCATCGTATCCAAATGAGGTTAGCTTCAAAATATACGCATGCTACCGAAAGGAAAGTCAGGTCCAGTTTCAAGCGAACCATCATCAGCCTAGGGCTCTATTGCACCTTAACGATTTTAAGTTGATTATGTTATATCTGGCAGGGTACGAACAAATATTATTTGAATACGCTTAAAGTGGCAATCAAACTTAGTTATCCAAATGAAGGCAGCCTATTCAAGCTCGGATCGAACTAAGGACGTATACAAAAGCTTTAGGGTAGGCGGATCACCAAAATCAGAGTTGAAACTCTATCATATCACAGGATGCAGCAATGGCACACTTAATGTGACTTAGGGATAAAAACTGTGAGTCAAAAATAACACCTAAGTCGGAGATCTCATTCAAAGTAGGGAGACGAGAGCTGCTAATAGAGCAGGAAGTCGGGGAAGCGAGATCGAAATTTTGAGAAAGAAGCATGGAAACATTTCCTTATATTGAGTTGTAGAAAATTTGTTTGACACAACACCGTTACTTTATTAAAAACAGTTTGGAGCTTAATCGAATCGGCTGGACTATGAGCTGTAGAATAGATCTTTCAGTCGTCCGCATGGAAAAGATAATTTGGGTATGTAAAGCAAATGTCATTAATAAAAATAGCAAAAGCTAATGGGTCCACAATACAGTATCCCGCACTCAAAGTGTAACCATTTAAAAAGGTCATAAATTTAGTTTGGAAAATTACTTTTATTCAATTCGGAGTAAAAAATGTGTGAAAATATGATAATGGGTAAGGTTTTCTCAAGTGCGCCACAAAATTACCAAAGTGAATATTTTGCGATGAAATTCAGCCAGCACTGAGTTCTATAATCCAGAAGCACACTCAGAAAATCTTGTTGCAAAATTCTAAATAGTTTTTTTTTTATTAACTATCGAGGTTTTTTGCAGCGATTGAATAATTATCACATTTCTCGTAAAGTAAGTGTCCGATTACAACGATTTTTCAACTGCAGATTGATAAAGGATGATATTTTCCAAATACGTTATTTTTGTTCCGAAACTTGATTTTTTGTTCCGAAACTTAATTTTTTTAATAAAGAATTTAAAATTTAACTAATTTCTGCGCCTCTGGGATGAAACATTTTTAATGATATTTACATCTGTGCATTTATGTATGGAAGAAAATGCGTGCAATTCGAAAAGGATAGATTACAATTAAATTTTTTGTGCCAGGATGCGCGCTCCGACTTGTGCGGAGTTGCGGACTCGGGCACTCCGCGACACGCACGAACACGCAAACAGAGGCTCGCGGGCGGCTTGCGAAAAACCGTGTTTTGGACACGTCTCAACGCGATATGCTTCCGGAAGATCAGTTTTGCTGACTTTGCCATTACTGGTGTTTAGTTGTTTTTAAAGATTGACCATATAGATAATTTACGTATGACAGCATTTGCGCTTTGACTGACGCGGAAATGCGTAATGATAACACAAAAAAACAAAATCGCACTTTTTGTCTGATGAATGACTTTTGATACTTGATGTTTTCTAATTTCACAACGCTGATTCTAAATATACCCTCATTTTTTTTTTTGTAACAGCTCTTGTTTACGAGTTATAGCTATCACAAAAAAATCACTATATTTCACTGTTAATTGACGAATATTTAAACAAATATTAAGTTTTCTTAATATATTATTTGTTATGGCATCGTCAAGACGAGTTTGTATAAATGACCGGAATAGTTTTTGTTTTATTTGCGGAGAGTACATGTTTCAAGAAAACCGTTTGAATGTGACATCGTTCGTAAATGAGGCGTACAAAAATTACTGCGGTCACCCAATGGAAATGAAAAATAAGCCTTGGATTCCACAAAAGGTATGCAAAACGTGCGTTGAGTTTCTACGTTTGTGGACGAATAAGAAAAGGAATAAATTTAGATACGAAACTGCCATGATGTGGATTGAACCTGTGAACCACCACGACGACTGTTATTTTTGTATGATAAAAATAACTGGCATTAACCGAAAAAATCGAGGCAAATGGGAATATCCTTCCATACGATCGGCATATAGACGTGTTTTGAGCCCTACGATGCCATCTGAACCTTAACCTGGTGCTTCACAGGAAGAACCTATACATTCTGAAGCAAAAACAGACAATAGCGATAGTGACTTTGATTGTGACCTGGGAACACCAAAACCATTTAACCAAGATGATTTAAACGATCTCATTATAGATCTGGGACTGTCAAAGACTGGTTCAGAAATTTTGGCGTCTAGAATAAAAGAAAGAAACTTAGTCACAAAAGAAACTAAAATTTCTTACTATCGCAGAAGAGAACAAACTTTCCTTGAATATTTTGCTGAAGAAGATGACTTTGTATTTTGTAAAAATGTACCTCGTTTGTAGTGAGTGGCGTTTATTTATAGATTCATCAAAACGGAGTTTAAAATGTGTTCTCTTAAACAATGGGAACAAATTGGGCTCATTGCCTATTGCGCATTCTACTAAAGTAAAAGAAGAATATACAACTATTGCTCTGATTTTAGACAAAATTAAATATGCGGAACACAATTGGGTCATATGTGTCGATTTAAAAATGGTAAACTTTCTTTTAGGCCAACAAGGTGGCTACACAAAGTTTCCCTGTTTTCTTTGCTTATGGGATAGTAGAGCTAAAAATCAACATTGGATTAAAAAAGATTGGCCTGCTCGAGAAGCGTTAGTACCAGAACAACAGATCGTGATAAACCCACCTTTAGTATCAAGGGATCGTATAATTTTACCTCCGTTACATATAAAACTGGGGCTTATAAAACAATTTGTTAAAGCTCTTGACAAAAATGGAAATTGTTTTCTTTTTCTGTCTAAAAAGTTTCCAAAATTGAGTGCAGAAAAGATAAAAGCGGGTATTTTTGACGGGCCACAGATAATGTCGTTAATAAAAGACTCAAATTTCATAGACATTATGACAGTGATTGAGAAAATGGCACGGAATGAGTTTGTTTGGCTTGTTCAAAATTTCTTAGGAAATAAGAAAAGTTCTGACTATTCTTAGCACGTCGAACAACTAATGGGTCACTTCCAAAGGGTTGGATGTAATATGAGCATTAAGTTACACTTTCTTCACAACCATCTGCACTTTTTTCCAGCCAAACTTGGGGATCTCAGCGAAGAACAGGGCGAACGATTCCACCAGGACCTTCGTAAGATGGAGGAACGCTATCAAGGTTACTGGAACACACACATGATGGCCGACTATTGTTGAAGCATTAACAACAGTTCTATGCCTTCAACTTCAGCAAGGAAATCATATAAAAGAAAATTTTTTTAAATTTAAGAAGGCAATAAAATAAAATAATCTTTAAATCTATAGTGTTTTATTACAAAAAGTCAAATGTGTCATATAGAGTCATATAGAGCTGATACTGGAATTTCAGTTACAGATTTGAAATTGTCATAAAAAATTGGACTAAAAACATGCATCATAACCCAATCATCAGAAATGCTGTTGTGCAGTGTAATTAAATCAAATGTATTCAAAGGAATGTATAACCTGGCATCCAAGGTGTCATATATACTTCTTTATTACTTACGTTTATGTTTACATATCAGACCTATACATTGTAAATTCAGTCAGCAAATGCAAAGCTGAAAAACAACAACAATTCACGGACGGACACAAAAAGTGAAACCGATATAGAAAGTTATACAGATATCGCATATTCATTTGTTATTTCGAGAAAAAATGAAAATCATTCACGCTTTTTACACTTTTCATGTAGTTTGTTTTTACATAATGGGTATAATTTTAGATTGATCGTGGCCTGAAAATATTTTGCACTCGATGGAATTTTTATCTTTTGGAATAAAAGAATCAAACTGCCTCGTATTTTTCAAAGTTTGCGCTTTGGAATAGCGCTTTTTCAACTAACTAGAGTTATTTTCATGTTCTTTTTTATTACAGTAATCAAAATTAATTTTCTTTGAATTGACTTTTGCGCAATCATACAACTGTTTTGGTCCCGTTATTTTCACCGGGATTTTTTCTCGCAAACTTGCATGGTACGCATCTCTCTTTATAGCATCACCGATACCATCGCAGGCACCTTTCATATGTGCAGAGGCAAAAAAGTGCCACTCGGCATCGATGCCAAAATCCTTTTTGTGAAATAGTAAATTTATAAAATTGTACTTTTTTTGTACTGTGAGCCCGCCCCGTCGGAAATATAATAGATTTTCTTCACATTTCGTTTACCAAACTGTTTAATTGAATATTGAATCAATTTAGAAATGAACAAATTGACTGCGGAACTGTCATGTTTCAATGCTTCCGAAATTATCACAAAATTCTTATTCTCTTCTACGCCGTTTTCTTTGTAATGCACAACGTAAGGATGTATTGTTGCCTGCGTTGTGTTCCAGTATTCTGATTGCACAGAATATTGAACACGACATTCAATCACATTCTTTTTAATATCGACGAAATACTGGGCCTGTGATTTCGCGAGAAAATCATGTTTTAAAACGGCAAGCAAATCTTTACTCAGGTTTTCAACGAATACTGTAACGGGTTCGTTTTTTACTTGCAAAGTACATCTGTTAACAAAATGTGTGATTAATTAATTTATCATTAATGTTAAATCATATTTATGCTGTATACAGGTAAACAAAAAATTTGGAAGTCAATTAATATTTAAGTGCATGTAGGTATAACACAAACTGAATTGTTTAATTTGCATTGAATTTCATTGGAATTGTTTTTTTTTCAACTTATTTCATAGGTACTTTTAATTTGAATAATAACTTTAGATATGTGGACAATACCTATCAGTACTTATCCATTGACCGTAATTCACATAGGTTGCTTTTGCACTTTGTAGAATTGAATTCAGATTTCTTGATACAGCTTCTGTACCAGGGCAGTCAGGGCATTATAGCAAGAAGCAAACGTCACTTGGACTTCCACATACTATGCGGCTAAAATAATCTCGATAGTGCAGTTGATTTTCTGTGTTATTGATAAATTTATTCAATCCAACAAATTTGAGACGAATATTTAGGTGAGTTTTACACACACAGACATTGTGCGTGTGTTTTGCACCAACAAAAATACATTCTTGGGGGCGTAATTATTCGGACTAGATTTGTGTAAACAAGGCAATGGTTTTGTTTTCCGAAAGGGTTACAACAACGATTTGTATGTCTATTAGTCTATACTTAGTTTTGTACACATTAACGTACGTGATTTACATAATACTCGTATCACAGTTTTTATTATCATCGAAATCCCCACCAGTATAACACATCACCACAGCAGTCGGAAAGAGACTAGGCACAACTAATGACAATGTCGCCAAAACTGATCTTCCGGAAGCTTATCGCGTTGAGACGTGTGCAAAACACGGGTTTTCGCAATCCGCCCGCGAGCCGCCGTTTGCGTGTTCGTGCGCATCGCGGGAGCGCCCGATTCCGCATCTCCGCACAAGTCGGAGCGCGCACCCTGGCACAAGAAAATTAATTGTAATCAATCCTTTTCGAATTGCACGCATTTTATTCCATACATAAATGGACAGATGTTTATTACGTAAATATTCATAAAATTTTTTCTTCCCAGAGGCACAGAAATTAGTTAAGTTTTAAATTCTTTATCAAAAAATTATTTACAATAACAAAACATCAAGCTTCGGAACAAAAATAACGTATTTGGAAAAGGTCATCCTTTATCAATCTGCAGTTGAAAAATCGTTGTAATCGGATACTTACTTTACGAGAATTGTGATAATTATTCAATCGCTGCAAAAAACTTCAATAGTTAATAAAAAAAAAACTATTTAGAATTTTGGAACAAGATTTTCTGAGTGTGCTTCTTGATGACAGAACTCAGTGCTGGCTGAATTTCATCGCAAAATATTCACTTTGGTAATTTTGTGACCCACTTGAGAAAGCTTTACCCTAATACAAAATTAAGAATCAATTTATGTTTGCTCGATATGATCACCTTTTGCCTTGACTATGGTCTTGAGATGGTCCAAAACCGAATCACAAGCTGCCCGAATCTGACTTGCAGGTATTTTGGCTCACTCGCAGACAATTGCTTTTTTGCAGCGTCTCGAGACTGGTGAATCTTTTAGTTCGGACCTTACTCTCCAAAATGGCATAAAGGGAATAATCCATCGGATACGCAGCTGCTGAATTTGGGAGCCACTGTGTGTACGTTATGAAGTTCGGAACGTGGTTTTGTAGCCATTCTTGTTTTACTCGAGCTTTGTGAGATGGTGCCGGGTCCTGTTGAAACGTCCATGATCTGCCACCGAAATGTTTGTCTGCCGACGGCTTCAGAGCAACTTCGAGAATTATTTATTATTATTATTATTATTGTTCGACTTTTTTAAAATAAACAATACATTTCATTTTTAATCATTAACATTAGAACGCACGACAGTGACACTAGGTCGTTTGTCGGAAGAAAAAAGAAAATCTTACATTTTACATATGTTACTATGGTACTATGTATTGAATTCGCTTAAAATTAATTTTCTATATTCTATAGCACCAGTGATGAACTTAAATAAGTTATTATATCCAGAAGGGCCAACACCATTTAAAATGTCTATGATTTCATCTCGGTTTAAACTATATTTTCCAAAAAATCTTTGACGAATTCTTTTAAGTATCGGACATTTTCCTAAGAAATGTGTGATGTCTTCTAATTCATTTAAGTTACATAAAGTGCAATTTAAATCCCTTTGGCTTCCCAAGTATATTAAATCACATCTGGCTTTCATAATCCACATAATTTTATAGATTCCAGTATTATCGTTTAAATAGCTTCTGGCGTTGTTATGGTCTAATTCCTTATATAATCGGGTGCTTTGGTGTGCCCTTTTCCATAAAGTTCGAATATTCGAATCATGAAGATTTTCTATTATTGAAATTATATTTCTATTCCACTCTCTTTTATTTGAAGTGCCCCAGTTACATGTTATATTTAACTTTTGTGCTAGATTACTAATTTCTTCAACCCAAAATATCTGTTTTTCTAAAATCTTTTTTGATAGTATATGAGGCAATCTATTATCATCATATTCAAATAACGCTTTGAATATATATTTTAAGTGAAGCTGCAGTGTATACAAATGAAAACTTGGAACATTTGTCTCCAAGAGAATGCAATAAGATGGCGTATTACTCGGGAGATGAAGTACCCTTTTTAAAAAATAAAGTTGAACTTCGAGAATACTTACCCGATAATATTATTTCGCATTTACCTTGTCGCCAGACTCGATAAAAACGATTGGAGAGCGCCCATCTTCAGTTACAGCGGCCCAAACCATTACCTGTGGCGGCGAGTGCTGCCTCTTGGTGGCCAATCGATGAATCAAATTCTCATATGAATGGTCGTCGGTCAAATAACCCCTATCGTTTTGCTCAATTTGAAAAATTTTCCACCACTTTCGACCAAGCGAAGCAACACCTTCGTTCTCTCAAGTCTAACTTGTTGCTGCTCTGGTGTGAGATCATGCGCCTTTAGAATCTTGTAAGGCTAGACTTTGTGATCATTTTTCAGTATGCAGCAGATGCTACGGTCAGATATTTTCAGTTCTCTCGCCATTTGATGGGCACTTCGTCGGGGATTTCGCTCAAGCCGCTTCTTCACGTTTTGAACCATTTCACGTGACGGTGGAGTCTTTTGGTGACCACCTCCATGCCGGTGTATCGCTTGTGCGAGCTCTTTGAAGTTGGTTACATTTCGAGTGCCGTACCCTGTACTTGTAAATAGTATTTTCAGAAATATTTCGAGGCAAAAGACACCTGAGTCGTAATTCTTTCAGCATAAAAAGTAGCCTATAAACTGTTCGCCAGATAGGGAATTTTTTCAAAAATGCCCTTAATTAATTCTGTAACACCCTTTGTTATTATTTTCTGATAATATCCCCAATGTACAGTTACGAAGTCCTACAGTTTTGCGATAATAATACATCTCTTTATATGGACGTGCGTCTTCACTGGCATTTAAACATTTCATGGCTCATTAAAACTTTCACGAAATATTTTAATTACGACTGGTATTTAGTTAAATGCACTCATTCATGAATATATTTTCATACATAATTATACCCTCACATACATACATACGTACGTACATATGGTACACTCACACATCGCCATGTGCAAAGAAGAAATATTTCGCAACTTAACAGCCAACCACAGCAGGCGAAGGCGGGCAAGTGCCATCCTTCATTCCGTTAAAGTGAGCAGCTGTGCGCATAAAATCCCACATATTTGCATAACGGAATATGTGTAGGTGTATGCAGTAGTCACACGGATGTAGGTGCATATGTGTGCTTGTGTAAATGTTGCAACAACTGTGCATGAAACTCATTTACTGTTATTTAGTTAGCTGTTGGTAATTATAATTTTATACGTAATTGTGTAATTTACATAAATATTTAATAAGATTTATGACATTCGATATGTTTTAAGTACACTTTTGCATGCAGCGCATACGTGACTTACCTACGCAAGGCATAAGGGAATAGATGTTTTACGTATTTCTCATTGATGAAGTTTTTGCTTCAATAAAACTGACTCACTCACATTTGCATGCGAGTGCTAATAAATAATTTTAATATATGTAATACATTTGTGCTTTATGGGAGTACAGGGTGTTGTTAAAATTATGTATAATGTTTGAGGCAGGCTAAAAGAAGCAAAAAACTTACATGGGTCAGCAAACTAACCAAGCGATATGTTTGGAGATAGGGCAAATTATTAGTTTTTTAGCTCTTTTGTCACTTGCTTTTTTATTTGTAACCATTTTTGTAATTTAACATAGAAACAAGAGAAACAAATTGAAAATATTAAAAAAAAGTGCTATTGTTATCAAAAAAGTATATATGTATATTGAAAAAAGTAAATAAATAAAAAAATCTTTGTATATAAAAATATTATTAAAATTAATATAAAAAAAATATTATATTTAAAAAGGTTCATGTATTAAAACAGTAAATAAATAAAAAATTGTTGTTTCAAAAAAAAAAAGTTATACAATTTTTTAGAATATAATTAATACAGAAAAAAGAGGAAAAAATCTAAAATATTCAAAAATAAGGCAATTGTTAAAAATAACAAATAAAAAAGTTAATAAATTATATAAATCGTGGGAAAATATCAAACCAATTTATACATTAAAAATAGTAAACACATAAAAAAATCGTTGTGTTTAAGAAAATTATAACAATTGCAAATATTAGAAGCAACTATTAAGTAAAATGTAAAAAAATTAAAAACTTATGATAATATTAATTAGGGTCGAAAAAAAAGATAGATACATTATGTAAAAATTAAAAGAAAAAAAACTGAAAGCTTCTCTTACTAGCGATGCATTTTCTTTTTATTTATTTAACAATTCTATCGTTATTTTAGCTTAAAAAAAACTGAATTAAATAAATAGAAAAATACAAAAAATGAAATAGAAAGATAAATAATTAAAAAATATATATATTTTTCTCAACAAAACACAAATATTCTTCTCTCGACAAAAAACGCAAAATAAAATAAAAAAAAGAAAACAATTTTTTTTTTCTTGTTGAGAGGAGAATAATTCGAGAGAAAAATATTTTATTCTATTTTATTTTATTTTATTTTATTTTATTTTATTTTATTTTATTTTATTTTATTTTATTTTATTTTATTTTATTTTATTTTATTTTATTTTATTTTATTTTATTTTATTTTATTTTATTTTATTTTATTTTATTTTATTTTATTTTATTTTAATTTATTTTATTTTATTTTATTTTATTTTATTTTATTTTATTTTATTTTATTTTATTTTATTTTATTTTATTTTATTTTATTTTATTTTATTTTATTTTATTTTATTTTATTCTATTTTATTTTATTTTATTTTATTTTATTTTATTTTATTTTATTTTATTTTATTTTATTTTATTTTATTTTATTTTATTTTATTTAATTTTATTTTATTTTATTTTATTTTATTTTATTTTATTTTATTCTATTTTATTTTATTTTATTTTATTTTATTTTATTTTATTTTATTTTATTTTGTTTTATTTTTTTTTTTATTTTATTTTATTTTATTTTATTTTATTTTATTTTATTTTGTTTTATTTTTTTTTTTTATTTTATTTTTTTTTTTATTGACAATTGTATTTATAGTTAACTATAAAATACAAAAAACGCTTATAGCTATGGCTACTGTGGCCTTAAGCTAATATACTGGGTGTGTATATAGGGTGTTAGCTAAATTTCATTTAAGATATTACAATATTTTAAATAGTTTATAAGTTTAATAATGTTCTCTGTAGAATTGTTTAAAAGTAGATCAGTAGGTTTTGTGATATTTAGTGATTTTCTGCGGTTTGTAAAATGTGTGCAGTCGTCTAGGATGTGTTTGATGTTTGGAGCTGAGGTATTGTAGTATTTGCAGATATTTAGGTCTTTTTTTATTAAATATTCGTGTGTTAGTCGTGTGTGCCCAAGTCGTAGTCTAATTATTTTTGTTATTTCCCTTCTAGTTATGTTAGTATTATGTGTAAATGTGTGTTCATTGATCGCTTGCTTCTTTGGGTTAACAAATTTGTACCAGCTTGTTGTTTGTTCGAATGTGGAGTGTTGTGTATTTTTGAATATTTTTGTTATATGTTTTTTAATATCTGTGTGTAGGAGGTTCAGAGACATAGTTAGGGGGCGGTTTTGTGCTTCGTTTGCTGCTAAATCTGCTAGTTCGTTGCCCTTGATTTTAGCGTGTCCTGGTATCCATATGAGTTCGATTTTATTTTTGAATTTTAGTAAGCAGTTTCTTATGTAGTCTGTATAATAATTATTATTGTTTATATTTTTTACCATTTCTAATGAGGCTAAGGAATCGGAACAAATTGCAAATTTTCCAGGTGTTTGGCTAGCATATTGTACTGCTTCAAATATGGCTATCGTTTCTGCAGCAAAATTTGTGCTGTAATAAGGTAAAACCTTGCTAATTAATATTCTGTCATTGTATATAACGCTGAAGCTTGTTTGGTTTGCGCTTTTCGAACCGTCTGTGAAGATTAGTTTGAACTTTTTTTTTATAAGTTTGTTGGTTAATTCTGAGAAGAGTTTTTGGAATATTGTTGAAGGCGTATTTTCTTTTTTCCAATGGTGGAGTGATGTATCTATGGCATTGAAAGGTAGTTGCCATCCAGGAAATCGGGTGATGGTCTTAGGTTTATAATTGATGGGAATATCTAATTCCAGAGATTTTTCTATTATGCGTTTGAGTGTTGATTAAATTTTGTGTTTTCGTTTAGAAATTATTATTATGTGTGTAAGTTTTGAAAGTGTTGACTGGTCATTAACGATTAGGTTTTTGCAAAGTTTTGTTGTGGCAAACTCCCTCATTTGTGTTAACAGAGGTATGCCTGTTTCGAACGTCATGTTGCGAATCGGTGTAGTACGGTATGCGCCTAAGGCGGTTCGTATAGCAGAGTTTAGTAATGAGTTGAGTTTGTTGATATTGGACTTAGGTGTGTAGCCAAAAAGGTATAACCCATAGTAAATTTTTGATACAATTAAAGATTTGGTAGCGGCAATGATTGAACTAGTGTTAGCATTCAGTTTTGGGCTTGAAATGCATTTTATTATGTTCAAACGTTTATTTAATGAGTTGACAAGTTTTGAAATGTGGGCTTCCCATCTATATCTTTTATTAAATTCGATACCTAATATTTTTAAGTTTTCGGCGTTGTTTATTGTAAAGTTGTTGCATGTGATATTTGGATGACAGTGTTTTTTCCTGCATATGTGTATGTGTTTACTTTTTTCTGTTGAGAGGCTTGCACCTGAGTAATTGCACCAGTTCAAAATATCGTTGTGAATGTCGTTGAGATCTATGTTTGTATTTTCATGTTTATTCATTTTTTTATGAGAGTGAAATCGTCTGCGTAAGCCAGAAAGTCTATTTCTTTGCGTAATGATAAAATGTTGCTGAGTTTGTGGTATGCTATAAGAAATAGTATGACTGAAATTGGGGATCCTTGGGGTATCCCATTCTGTAGTGGATATGTTTCGGAGAAGTGAGAATCTATTCTTATTTTAATTTTTCTGTTTGTCATAAAATTTTTGATATAGTTTAATATTTTAGGACCTATTTTCCATTCTAAGAGCTGGTCTAGAATGGTGTGTACTCCGATTTTGTCAAATGCTTTAGTAAAGTCGAGTGAGATGATTGACAATTGCTTTTTTTGGGATAGGGAGGACGTGATCTGATGGTCTAGATATACTAGATAATCAGACACTGATTTACCCTTTCTAAGTCCAATTTGCTGGCTATGTAGTAGTTTGTTGCAGGAAACAAACCACCATAGCCGATTAGCTACTACTTTGTCTAATGATTTTGCGCAGACCGGATTCAAAGATATTGGACGGTAGGATTTGATGGAGGATTTATCTTGGTTTGGTTTATGTATAGGGAGGACAAGACTGCTTTTGTACTTTGAGGAATTTGATTGTATAAAATGTTGTTATAAAGACAAAGTAAACGGGTTTTCATGGCCGCCGGTAAGATTTTTATCATGGGGTAAGAAATTCTATCAGTACCTGGGGTGCGACCCTTAAGTTTTGACAAAGCTATAGAGAGTTCTATTGGAGTTATATCGCTTTCTATTTGGAGCGCAGTTTTGATTGGGGTTAAGCTGTTAATTGGTGTTAAGGAGGAGTATTTGTGGTCTAAAAATGATCGTGTAAAGTTAGTATCGCTGGCTTCATTTGACCAGTATTTTCCAAATGAGTTGGCTATTGCAAGTTTATTGGTTGTTGTAGTTTGGATTGGATCTTGTAGGGCTATACTGTGTATCGGAAGGTATGGTTTTAAGCCGCATAATCGACGTATAGTGTGCCATAACTGTCCAGTGGGTGTATGGGGGTGAATGTGGCTTGTAAACTTATGCATTGCCTTGTTTTTGGATAATTTAAGTTCCCTTTTAAATAGAGCATTTGCTCTTTTGTAGTTTATTATGTTTTCAGTTGTTATGTGTCTTTTTACTTTATTCCAAAAGCGATTTCTATCTTTCTTCAATCTTTCGAGTTCTTTGTTCCACCAAGGTGTACATTTTTTCGTATTGTAATTCGTTTGAGGGATTGCTTCATTTGCGCTTTGGAGTATGATTTTGTGTAGCGTGTCCGCTTCTTTATTTGTATTATTGCTTTGTGGTTTAGCTTGACATGGTATATTCGCTACGGTGCTGAATTTTTCCCAATTAGCTTTATTAAGGTTAAACTTGGGTCTGATATTTATTGTGGTGTTTGATTGGTTGTTAAAGATGGTTGTGGTTATTGGGAAGTGGTCGCTGCCGAAAAGGCAGGATTCTACTTGCCAATTACTTTGCAGGGCTATGGAAGGTGAAGCTATGGTTAAATCCACATGAGTGAATGTATGGTGTGTTGTAAAGTGGGTTGGTGAGCCATCGTTCAAAAGAATTAGTCTTGATTGGCTAACGAATTTAAAGAGCTTATTACCTCTGCTGTTGCTTTTGGGGGATCCCCAGTTTGGATGCCAACTATTAAAGTCACCGGTAATTAAAATTGGTGGTTGCAAGCTGTCAAATATATCTTGAAGGTTTTTGGTATTGAAGTTTTTGTTTGGTGAAAGGTAGATGGAACTAATTGTAAATTTGAGTACGGACTGTATTTGTATACTAACTATATCAAAAGTGTTAGTAGTGTGGTTTATTATTTTATGTTGTATGGATTTATGTATAAGAATAGCAGATCCTCCAAATGAGTTGCATGGGTTTGTGGATGTGTATATATTATAATTAATAGGCGTTGGCATTGGTATCGAGTTTTGGATGTGTGTCTCTTGCAGGGTAATTACGTGTGGTCTGATTTGTGTTAGTAATATTTGTAGTTCGTTGTAGTTATTTTGGTATCCTCGTATATTCCATTGTATGATTTTTAGTGAGGGCGTCATATATCAGTAGAATAGATAAGTGTTCGTGTTTTTGTTTTGAATTAACTAAATTAAGATTTAATAAGTATTTATATAAGGTGTAAGTAAGTTAAGAATAAGTATGTATAAGTATATATAGTTCTGTTTCTAGGAATATTAGGATAATTAACGTTTTGGCTAGTTGTAGTGTTAGTTGGGTTACTTTTTTTTGTTAAGTTTTTTTATCTGTATTGTAGTCCTTTCGATGTATTTTTTGGTAGGATTTTTATCTTCTGCTTTGATGTAGATGTGGATTCTAAGCTGTCATCTGTCTCTGATTCGCTCATTACATCTGATTATTGCATGATTTTTCTTTCCATGCTATTTTCAGTGAGAGAATTGGTAGTTGGTGTGGTTAGCTTTGTTGGTGGCTTTGTTGGCTGTACTGCGAGTGGGTGATTAAAGTGTGGTGAGTTTTGATGTTCTGATTGTGAGTTGAGTGTTGTTTGTTTAGAAGTATGTTGACTGGTGACTTCTGCAAATGTATAGTTGTTGTGTGGATGTCGTTCTTTGTAAATAGCTCTTGCAGTTTTGTTGTCGACTTGTGAGGTGATCGTAATTGTTTGGATTTGGGGTTTTAGTTCATCGAGGATTTCACTTTCGAGTATTGATCGTAGTTCGTTACAATATATTACGCTTTTCGAATAATTAAGTGTCTTGTGTGGTGTAATCTCAACAATGATTGTGTTTGAAAGCGCTGTTAGTGTCGTTAATTTGTTCGCTTGTGAGCCGTTTTTGGTTTTGATCAAAGTTTGGCCGCTAATAATTTTTTTGCAATATTCAACTTCGCCGCAAGTTGAGTTGATTGCTTTTTGAATCAAAAAAGGTGATATATTCTTTAAATTGTCTGAGTTATTGGGTCTGGACATGAGTAGGTTCATTCGATGTAAAGTTTGATTGCTTTGTTTTGTCCCATTTGAGTGCAGGTAAATTGGGAGGTAAATTTACTTTATTGTCCGGTGGCTTATTCATTTTGAGTGAGGGATAAGAAGGTAATTCCTATTACACAAATTGAAAATTCACTTGTTCAATGTTATTAGTATTATATATATATATAATATACATATATGTATATTTAAAGTTTGTTATTGCTCTAGTTGTTAAATTAATTATCACTATTTTAATTTTAATTTTTTTTTTCTGACTATAAGACTTTGCGCGTTTTTCTTTAATATCGATTTTCCCGAAAATACGTTCGTATGCTTGGGGCAGTAGTTTGCGACTGTATTTTATTTTTTTTTATTTTTTTTTTTTTTTATTTTATTTTTTTTTATTTTATTTTATTTTATTTTATTTTATTTGAGCTTAATCCATCTCGGCTATTACCGGAGATTACACATCCCGGATAAAATTTTCAAGGGATTGTGCTCTGGTGGAGCGTAGTCCAAGTTCTACGCCCATGCGATTGCTATTGCTTAAATATTTAAAAATCTACGAACTATTACACATGTGTCCAGTATGGTCGACTTCTGCATGTCTTCTAAGAGGTGTTGGCAGTCATACTTCTTCAAGTTTTTTATTAAATGCTTAGGCACTAATCCAGTGGACGATATAATTATTGGAATTATATTCACTTCCCTCGCTTTGTACATTCGTTTCAGTTCTATGGCCAAAGCTGCATACTTCGATCCTTTGGTGGAGTATGTGCTTTGGATGTTGTGATTAAGGGGCACCGCTATATCGATTACTTCGATCGTTTTATTTGTCCTGTCGAACAAGATAATGTCAGGTTTGTTGGCAGCTGCTGTTTGATCTGTGGATATAAATCTATCCCAGTACAGTTTAAAACTCGCATTTTCCAATATTGGCTTTGGTTCGTATTTAAAATACAAGACTTCTGCTTGTAAGAGACCGTGTTTTATCGCAAGTTGTTGGTGGAGGATCTTTGCTATATTGTTATGTCTCATGACATATTCACGGGGGGCAAGTACGCTACATCCAGCAATTATATGGTCGATTGTTTCACCGTAAATGCCGCACTTTGGGCATCTATCTTCTATTGCCTCGCCATGTATCGAAAATCGAAATTCGGAAATTCCTTGTTGGAATAACTCGGTCTTGGATAGCGATTGCGAAACCTTCTGTTTCAGAAAATAGCTTTCCTCTTTTCAACCATAAATTGGGTGATTGTGCGTCTATTTGCGCGTCATTTCTGCTGAGGATTTAACCCCCTCAGGTACTGGGAAATCCTGCTCCATCAGACTTAGCGGGGTAAAGCCATTATCTGCCATAGCGATTGCTTTAAATAGATGGGACTCGCTGCTTAGAAAATATGTACGTAACTTCAAAGTTTGCGAAAAGTGTAGACGCGCTATATTAATGATTCCTCTCCCACCAACGTTTCGAGGAAGCGATATTCTTTCCACAGCGTTTTGAGGGTAATGGCTTTGGAACTTTGTAAAAGTGGTGCATATCAGCGTTTCAATCCGAAGGATGTCTGTCTGAGACCATTTTATTACTCCAAACGAGTATGTCAAAAGGGGTATGGCCCAGGTATTGATTGCCTTGCATTTATTTCCACTGTTCAGACTAGTTTTTAATACAGCTTTCAGTCGTGCCTCAAATTTGTTAATGAGGTTTTGCTTTACTAGCGTGTGGTTGATTCCTTTAAGTTGCAGAAATCCTAAATATTTATAAGATTCACTGCTATGCAAGTTGTCTATAATAATATTTTGATCTACTGCGTAGTTTTCTTCGGTTTCATCAAGCTGACCTCTAATTAGATGTATTATTTTGCACTTATCTGTCCCAAATTCCATTCCTACGTCATCACTGAAAGCTTTAGTGACATCTATCAGCTCATGAAGCTTATGCTTTTTGTTTGCGTAAAGTTTCAAGTCATCAACAAATAGAAGATGGTTGAACGTATGCTCTCTTATTTCTGTTTTGACTGTAAAGCCGTTTTGCTTATGTGTAAGAAGCCTGCTAAGCGGGTTGAGGCCAATGCAGAACCATAGGGGGCTTAAGGCATCCCCTTGGAATATACCACGTTTGATTGAAATCTGTTTTGAAACAGTTTCATTTAGAACCAGTTTTGTATTCCACTTGCTTATTATGCGGCCCAAGAGGGCAACAGTGGCAGCATCGATTTCGTATATTCTTAAAATTTCTAATAGGTAATCATGCGGCATTGAGTCAAAAGCTTTTTTGTAGTCAATAAACGCGACGCTTAAATTCCGCCTTCTTCTCAGAGCTACTCCTGTTATTACAGTGTCTATAATAAGCTGATCTTTACAGCCCATTGTGCGCTTCCTGCAACCTTTCTGTTCTTCACATAAAATGCTGTTAATTTCACAGTGTTCATATATTCGGTTAGCGATAATTTTCGTCAAGAGTTTGTATGTCGTGCTCAAGCAAGTAATTGGGCGGTATTTTGCTGGATCAGCAGATGGTGCGTCCTTTGGAAGAAGATAGGTTACTCCGGCAGTGAGAAATTCTGGAATAGGAGCTATATTTTTCAGTAGCTCGTTGTAGCATCTTGCGAGTGCTTCGTGCATTACTGAGAGCTTTTTAAGCCAGATGTTGTGTAGCTGGTCTAGACCAGGGCATTTCCAGTTAGCTGAAGTACAAATATTATTCTCTATTTCTTCTGCTGTAATGTCGCAGCAGTGCATTGGTGCTACGTTGTCCGATTTTTCTTTTTCATTGGCTAACCAATTCGCATCAGCATTGAAGTGCTCTGCTTGTGCCCATATTTTCTCCCAAAACTGCTCAAAATCTTGTTGTTGTGGATATAATGTCTGAGGTTCTGCATTGCTGTTTTGTTGCAGATTTCTATAAAAGCTCTTTTGATTTTTGTGGAAAAGCTGGTTTTCCTTCCGTCTCTGATTACTTTTGAGGTATCTTCTTAATCGTTTTGAATAAGCGGCGAGTTGCTGTACTTTCCTATCAATTATCTCCGATAGTTGGTCAAGACCTACAGTCTCAGGTTTAAGCGGCGTGATGATTTTAGATATATGCCTACTCAACCTTTTAGATCTAGCACCATTTTGTAAAGGATCCATACCTTCATAATTCGCCAGATAATTATGGAAAATGTCTTTCACCTCCCGTTCTTCATTAGTTTCTGGACTATCGCTTTCAGTACTTTCATAAATCAAATTTATTTCAGGTCGTACGTTGGTAAATTCCGCTAAATTTTCAGGCTGTGGGTTGCGTGCCTCGGTTATATCTGGTATTATTTCTTCATCTCTTCTTTCCACTCCTCGTAGCTCGTTGTGTATTGCACTTTTAATTTCCTCTTGCGTTTCTTTTCTTACATATTCGTGTTGAAAGATTGCTTTTTTTCTTGTAGCAAGGCTATTTTCGGTAAGCTTCACATTCAGATGTCTGTATCTTCTTAGAAACAGGTTTAGCATTCTCTCACGATAGGTCGTCATGTGCTCCGGTTTTTCACAACTTGTGGAAATGTAGTAGCAGCGCAGGACATATTCATTCATTTCCGTTGTCCATTGAATACGCTGTCTAACACGGCCTGCTCTTGTAGTCCCAAGATTAACTTGAGAAACACTTGTCGCAGTGTTGGGGTTATCGTGTTGTTGTTGTTGTGCCACTGGTGACTCCGCTATCTGCTGTCGATGGGCAGAGCCCTAGCCGGCAGCCATGGCTTCTGCCGACACTTGAGCGAATATCGTCGCTCGGCTGCAATCATTAGATTCCTCTATAATGCGGCTCTCCGTTTTTCGAAACGGGTAATTGCATTTTAAACCTTCTGCCGGGTGGTTTACAGATTTCCTTCTGGGTTAACTGTGTCCTTCAGACATGCATTCACATAGCCGGCATGTTAGGCATTTTAGCGGACTGTTTTCTTCTTCGCTGAAACTTCGGAGCCGTGGAGTCCTTACTTCCAGCACCCCTCGGTGAGGGATGTCTGTGCGGGGTCGTGACTAGCGGCCGCGGGATTGTCATGCCCGTCAACTCTCTAATAAGAGATGCCCTTGCCCTTTTATTTTATTTTATTTTATTTTATTTTATTTTATTTATTTATTTATTCTTTTTTTTTACTGCATCCCAATAAAGGAGTGATTTACATTAATTGGCGACAGCTTTGCTGCAAAGCCAATAATTTATAACAGGTACAAAGATTACAATTAAATTAATGTCTATAAATATTATAAAAAATAGTTAAACATTTTACAAACAAGAAAAACGTTTACTGTAAAAAGTTTCGGACTATATGACAAGAACTGAGTAAAGCTGCTTTCTGCGTGTCGAAAATTAAATATTATTTTAATTTATTTTATTTTATGTTATTTTGTTTTGTTTTATTTTATTTTATTTTGTTTCATTTTATTTTATTTTATTTCATTTTATTTTATTTTTGTTTTTTTTATGTCCGGACAACTAGAAAATACAGCACGCAAACAACATTTAGTTCATTGTACTGCATTCGGGTTCCCCTTTCAATTTTCTTTAAATCTTCCCGACCTCCGAAGAAATCTGAGTAGATCCTGTAATGCAAAAGAGCCGAGGTGCTCGCTTCTTAACACATCAGAGTCAAAGACCTTAAGCTTGATTCGAGCGAAGGCCAGGCACACAGAAAGTGGCCTACCGTCTCATTATCCTCTCCACTTGCTGGGCAAAGTGCAATACCTACTTAAGTCCATGTGCTTCGCCCACGGAAAGTGGCTCAACCAGCTGCCTACAGTCCTTTCTGCTTAATGAGACAAGAGGATCGGCGACAGTCGGCCACATAACATCAGTTTTGTCCATCTGCAGCCTCTCTTAGCCTACCAAACTCGATTGTGGGTTGAGGTAACCCGTTTGCTAACTGTGGCTTTGATGGCGGCAGAAGAGAGTGGCAGAAAAGGCCCCGGACCAAAGAAGTTGGCCTCAGAGTCCATCCTAACCTAACGAGTCAGAGGTCTCTTGTCCCGGACCCATCATGGCATCAGGATACCATGTTTATCGAGATAGTTCAACCTGAATTGATAGGATTAAACTAAAGCCCTGAGCGTAGCTTTGCTGTCGCTGCTGACACATACAGATCTGGCTCTCCATCTGTTACCCACAACAAAGTTCATTGCTTCTTGAACAGCATAAACCTCCGCTTGAATAATAGATGCGTACCCGCTGGATTCCGCGTAGACGCTAGATTCCACGTAGACACGGTCCTGAAGCCATCTGTGAGAATGCGAAGACAATATTTGCCGGCCTCATTTTTCATCTTGGGCCTTTGATTTTTGATTTTTCGTAATTTGTTTTCAATTTTTGATTTTCATATTTCGTGTTTGGTCTTTAACATTTTTCTCTGATATTTTGGCTTTTAGTCTTTGATTTTTGATATTTTGTGAGATTTCTTGATTTTTGATATTTGGACTTTGATATTTGAGTTTTGAGTTGTCATATCCCGCCACTGATCTTCCACATTTGCTCTTCGATGCTTGATCTTTGACCTTTCACCTTAGTTTTTGATCTTTGCTTTTTGATAGTTGATCTCTGGTGCTTGATTCGGTCTTTGCTTATTGATTTTTGAGCTTGGCGCTGTAATTTCGATGTTTGCTGTTTAATCTTTAATTTTTAATCGCTAATCTTTCATTTTTCATCTTTAATTTTGAATTTTTAAATTTAAATTTTATATCTTTAATTTTTAATCTTTAATATTTAATCTTTAATCTTCATGGTTAATCTTTAATCCCTAGTCTCTAGTCTCTAGTCTTTAATATTTAATTTTTAATCTTTAATATTAAATTTTTAATCTTTACATCTTTAATCATTAATCTTTATTACATAATTTTAATCTCTCATCTTTAATATTTAATTTTTAATTTTCAATTTTTAATATTTTACTTTTTAAATCTTTAACCATTAATCGTGCATTTTTTTTTAATCTTTAATATTTAATCTCTAATCTTTTATTTTTAATATTTAATATTTAGTGTTTAACCTTTAATTATAAATCTCTTGAATTAATATTTAATCCTTAATTTTTAACTTTTAATCTTTAAGACTTAATTTTAATATTGAATCTTGAATCTTTATATTTGTTCTTTAATTTTTAATCTTTGTACTTTGATCCTTCATCTTTAATTTTGAATATTTAAAATGTTAGCTTTAATATTTAATCAATAATATTTAGTTCTTAATCATTAATTTTAAAAATTTAATCTTCTATATTTAATCTTTAATCTTCATGCTTAATCTTTAATCCCTAGTCTCTAGTATCTAGTCTTTAATATTCAATTTTTAATCTTTAATATTAAATTTTTAATCTTTACATCTTTAATCATTAATCTTTATTACATAATTTTAATCTCTCATCTTTAATATTTAATTTTTAATTTTCAATTTTTAATATTTTACTTTTTAAATCTTTAACCATTAATCCGGTTTTTTTTTTTTAATCTTTAATATTTAATCTCTAATCTTTTATTTTTAATATTTAATATTTAGTGTTTAACCTTTAATTGTAAATCTCTTGAATTAATCTTTAATCCTTAATTTTTAACTTTTAATCTTTAAGACTTAATTTTAATATTGAATCTTGAATCTTTATATTTGTTCTTTAATTTTTAATCTTTGTACTTTGATCCTTCATCTTTAATTTTGAATATTTGAAATGTTAGCTTTAATATTTAATCAATAATATTTAGTTCTTAATCATTAATTTTAAAAATTTAATCTTCTATATTTAATCTTTAATCTTCATGCTTAATCTTTAATCCCTAGTCTCTAGTATCTAGTCTTTAATATTCAATTTTTAATCTTTAATATTAAATTTTTAATCTTTACATCTTTAATCATTAATCTTTATTACATAATTTTAATCTCTCATCTTTAATATTTAATTTTTAATTTTCAATTTTTAATATTTTACTTTTTAAATCTTTAACCATTAATCCTGCATTTTTTTTTAATCTTTAATATTTAATCTCTAATCTTTTATTTTTAATATTTAATATTTAGTGTTTAACCTTTAATTGTAAATCTCTTGAATTAATCTTTAATCCTTAATTTTTAACTTTTAATCTTTAAGACTTAATTTTAATATTGAATCTTGAATCTTTATATTTGTTCTTTAATTTTTAATCTTTGTACTTTGATCCTTCATCTTTAATTTTGAATATTTGAAATGTTAGCTTTAATATTTAATCAATAATATTTAGTTCTTAATCATTAATTTTAAAAATTTAATCTTCTATATTTAATCTTTAATCTTCATGCTTAATCTTTAATCCCTAGTCTCTAGTCTCTAGTCTTTAATATTCAATTTTTAATCTTTAATATTAAATTTTTAATCTTTACATCTTTAATCATTAATCTTTATTACATAATTTTAATCTCTCATCTTTAATATTTAATTTTTAATTTTCAATTTTTAATATTTTACTTTTTAAATCTTTAACCATTAATCCTGCATTTTTTTTTAATCTTTAATATTTAATCTCTAATCTTTTATTTTTAATATTTAATATTTAGTGTTTAACCTTTAATTATAAATCTCTTGAATTAATCTTTAATCCTTAATTTTTAACTTTTAATCTTTAAGACTTAATTTTAATATTGAATCTTGAATCTTTATATTTGTTCTTTAATTTTTAATCTTTGTACTTTGATCCTTCATCTTTAATTTTGAATATTTAAAATGTTAGCTTTAATATTTAATCAATAATATTTAGTTCTTAATCATTAATTTTAAAAATTTAATCTTCTATATTTAATCTTTAATCTTCATGCTTAATCTTTAATCCCTAGTCTCTAGTATCTAGCCTTTAATATTCAATTTTTAATCTTTAATATTAAATTTTTAATCTTTACATCTTTAATCATTAATCTTTATTACATAATTTTAATCTCTCATCTTTAATATTTAATTTTTAATTTTCAATTTTTAATATTTTACTTTTTAAATCTTTAACCATTAATCCGGTTTTTTTTTTTAATCTTTAATATTTAATCTCTAATCTTTTATTTTTAATATTTAATATTTAGTGTTTAACCTTTAATTGTAAATCTCTTGAATTAATCTTTAATCCTTAATTTTTAACTTTTAATCTTTAAGACTTAATTTTAATATTGAATCTTGAATCTTTATATTTGTTCTTTAATTTTTAATCTTTGTACTTTGATCCTTCATCTTTAATTTTGAATATTTGAAATGTTAGCTTTAATATTTAATCAATAATATTTAGTTCTTAATCATTAATTTTAAAAATTTAATCTTCTATATTTAATCTTTAATCTTCATGCTTAATCTTTAATCCCTAGTCTCTAGTCTCTAGTCTTTAATATTTAATTTTTAATCTTTAATATTAAATTTTTAATCTTTACATCTTTAATCATTAATCTTTATTACATAATTTTAATCTCTCATCTTTAATATTTAATTTTTAATTTTCAATTTTTAATATTTTACTTTTTAAATCTTTAACCATTAATCCTGCATTTTTTTTTAATCTTTAATATTTAATCTCTAATCTTTTATTTTTAATATTTAATATTTAGTGTTTAACCTTTAATTATAAATCTCTTGAATTAATCTTTAATCCTTAATTTTTAACTTTTAATCTTTAAGACTTAATTTTAATATTGAATCTTGAATCTTTATATTTGTTCTTTAATTTTTAATCTTTGTACTTTGATCCTTCATCTTTAATTTTGAATATTTAAAATGTTAGCTTTAATATTTAATCAATAATATTTAGTTCTTAATCATTAATTTTAAAAATTTAATCTTCTATATTTAATCTTTAATCCCTAGTCTCTAGTATCTAGTCTTTAATATTCAATTTTTAATCTTTAATATTAAATTTTTAATCTTTACATCTTTAATCATTAATCTTTATTACATAATTTTAATCTCTCATCTTTAATATTTAATTTTTAATTTTCAATTTTTAATATTTTACTTTTTAAATCTTTAACCATTAATCCTGCATTTTTTTTTAATCTTTAATATTTAATCTCTAATCTTTTATTTTTAATATTTAATATTTAGTGTTTAACCTTTAATTATAAATCTCTTGAATTAATCTTTAATCCTTAATTTTTAACTTTTAATCTTTAAGACTTAATTTTAATATTGAATCTTGAATCTTTATATTTGTTCTTTAATTTTTAATCTTTGTACTTTGATCCTTCATCTTTAATTTTGAATATTTAAAATGTTAGCTTTAATATTTAATCAATAATATTTAGTTCTTAATCATTAATTTTAAAAATTTAATCTTCTATATTTAATCTTTAATCCCTAGTCTCTAGTATCTAGTCTTTAATATTCAATTTTTAATCTTTAATATTAAATTTTTAATCTTTACATCTTTAATCATTAATCTTTAATACATAATTTTAATCTCTCATCTTTAATATTTAATTTTTAATTTTCAATTTTTAATATTTTACTTTTTAAATCTTTAACCATTAATCCTGCATTTTTTTTTAATCTTTAATATTTAATCTCTAATCTTTTATTTTTAATATTTAATATTTAGTGTTTAACCTTTAATTATAAATCTCTTGAATTAATATTTAATCCTAAATTTTTAACTTTTAATCTTTAAGACTTAATTTTAATATTGAATCTTGAATCTTTATATTTGTTCTTTAATTTTTAATCTTTGTACTTTGATCTTTCATCTTTAATTTTGAATATTTAAAATGTTAGCTTTAATATTTAACCAATAATATTTAGTTCTTAATCATTAATTTTAAAAATTTAATCTTCTATATTTAATCTTTAATCTTTAATTATTAATCTTTAAGTTTTAGTCTTTAGTCTTTGATCTTAATCTTTCACCTTGCATCTCTAATTTTGATTCTTTAATCTTTTATCATTAATCTTTAATCTTTAATCTTCACTCTTTCATCTTTAATATTTATTTTTTAATCTTTAATCTTTAAACTTTAATCTTTACTCTTAAATCTTTAATCTTTCGTCTTCAATTTTTAATCTTTAATATTTAATCTTTAATTTTTAAAACTTTAAACTTTAATCTTTAGTTTTTAATCTTTAATCTTAATCTTTATTCTTCAATCTTTATTCGTTAATCTTTAATCCTTAACCTTTAGTCTTGAATCTTTGCCTGTTAATCTTTAATCATCAATCTTGAATTTTGAATCTTGAACTTTGAGTCTTTAGTCTTTAATATTTAATCTTAAATATTGAATTTTTAATCTTTAATCCTCAATCTTTATTTCTTCATTTTTAATCTATATTCTCCCTACTTTCACTAATGATTCCTGATGCTTCGTATTGATCTGTGGTTTTAGTAACTAATTTTTCATCTTAGAACAGCTTGATCATCCTCGAGTATTGTCAACTAAATATCGTCAGATTTAGATCCAATTTTTTCATTGATTTGCCACTTAGTTACTCTATTTATAATATATAGTTATATAAATACTGGGTCCCTTTTTACTATAGATGCCTGTAATTCATTATTAAAACGCTGCTTGAGGTGAGCATTGCATCATCTATCCAACAAATAAATGGGCATATAAGTGTAGTTATTAATCCGTAATTATGTATTAAAATTAAGTAAGTAATGTGCCGTTTTATTAAAAAAAATTAAAGACACTGAAGAGCAAAAGTGGAACAATAAAATTGAGTTTGAGATATACAGATATGTTTTGATTCTAGAAAAGCCTTTTTAAGACGTCAAGAGCATTGGACAGTTGATGACTGGAAAAGAGTACGGACAAATTATTTTAATTTATAGGAGCTTTCTAATTTCTCATCTTTTTTTTTAAGGTAATTTGGTCCGATGAGACTAAAATTAACCGTTTCCAGTCTGACGGGAGGTCCTGGTATTAGACAAACTCCAATGGACCACTTCAAGCACACCAAGTTAATCCAACGATTAAATTTGGAGGTGGTTGTTTGATGGTTTGGGGATGCATTACTCCCTTTGGAGTTGGTCCCATTGTGAAAATCGACGGAAAAATGAACAAGGACCAATACTTAAGAATTTTGCAAACGAATTTGCCGGTTGCTGTCGATATGTTACGTATGCAAGAGAAGCGTGTTATTTTTCAACAGGACAATGATCCAAAACAATCGTCAAAAGTTGTGCAAAATTGGTTGAGATCCCAAGCTTTTCAGACATTGGAGTGGCCGCCGCAAAGTCCAGACATGAATCCAATTGAAAGCTTGTGGAGTTTTTTGAAGCGGCAGTTGGCAAATTAGGCAAACCCTCCCAAAGGCATGCAAGAGCTTTGGGAGCGGATACAGGAGGAGTGGTTCGCGATTCCAACAGACTATATACATAACTTGTATGAAAGCATGCCTCGTCGACTCCAGGACCTAAAAAAATCGAGAGGGTTGTGGACAAAATACTAAAACTTGTGGAGTATCTAGAAGTTTTCATCCAGTGCAAAACTGGAACAATCCAGTTAATTCCATATTCAAGCGATTCTTTTATTTTCATCTGTATACTTTACTCTTCTCATGTGAATTTATGACAAGAAATATATTAAAAAACCGAAATATAAAATTAAATTTGAAAAAAGGTAGTTAATAAAAACAATATACTTCTGCGAAAAGAATTGTTTAATTTATTGTTCCACTTTTGCTCTTCAGTGTATATAAACAACCTCAACATATTCGAAATCTACCCTGGCGTAGCACTCCCTTACTGATTTACGACAACTTAAATGAAAAATAATCAGATATGGTTTTAAAGCATTGCAACTGCAATCATTTGAATATAAATTAGGCAATTAAATGGTTTCACTTCTCGCAAGTTTACTCTCTTTCAGAACAAAACAAAAAAGTACTTAAACTTCCGTATTTTATGTATTAATTCACATTTCAATTGGATACTAGAATCTCAAAATAATTACTTCACTGCATTTTGTACTTATATACTCGTACTTGTTGTTATTCTTGCTTTTTTTAAGTTTTATTTATGCAAGTAATTTTACAACCATTCTCGAGAACTCAAAGTTCATTTTATAGACTTATAAATTGAATTTCGCCAAGCCCAGCTCGCCAGTTGTCGGTATAACGTTCGTGAGTGTACTATAACTAGCGGTGTTTAGTGATTTAGAGTGAAAAAATGCGTTCGATTTTTTTCTTCGATTCAAGCCACAAATTAGCTCTGCTAACTTTTTTAGCGCTCTCTAGCCAGTGGCAAGTGCTTGCGGTCGATTTTCGTAAGTGAAACGGATATTGTGCTAAGATCTTTTGCGCCTTAACTTACGTCAGCGTTCGAACTTAATAAAAAATAAAGTGATGTAACAAAGAGTTAAATTATTTAAAAGCTGTTGAAAATTCATTTCTAAAAGTTTCACCGTCAATCAAAAGGAATAGCAGACCTTTTGATTATCATTCCACTTTCTGCAGACTTTTGGTAGTCGAAATATGGGCTTTGGTGGGGATGGCTTCAATAGTAAATAAAGTACAATGGGAATGTGTATTTTGTGTCACAGGCCTTCCGTGAGTCAAACACCAGTAAAAAATATATCCCTTTCTACGAATTGTTTCGGCTTCCGTTTCTAATAATCCCACTTTTGGAGAAATAATCCACGAAAAAGTTACGATTTTCCTTTGTAGTTGTATTGAGCGACAGAAAAGGCTTGCAAAGATGATTTGGTACTCATCAAATGCTTATCGATCCTTCAACACTTCGAAATCGTCATTCAGAGAAGAAAAGTCTCCATTAAGCCCCTCAGGAATCCCTAGAAGGAGAGCTAAATTACAATGAGAATTCTGACCCAAAACAAAAATTCGGAAAATTTCTACTATGTTATAGGTCACGTTGTGAGTTTTTCGTCTTCGCTTTATTTTCTATTATCAGGTGAAGAACTAAAAGTATGATCGTTTAATGATTTGTTGGATTTGTAGTTAACGCAGAGAAAATATGGAAAATTTATCTTTAAAACTGTGTAGCAAGGTCCTCTTCTATCTTGTGTCAAGCAACTCAAGGAACTCAAAGTCTCCTAACAGAAAGATTTTCGCCGAAATGCAATTCGAAAAATGTTTCTGTGAAGCAGTACATTAAAACGTTCCTCTGTTATAAGTAAATGAGGCTCTTCTTTCAATGAATTTTCTGCTAAGCTATGAGTGACGGTGTATGTTCGGTCTCTTCATATTGGCTCTTCAGCCAAGACGTATTTTTATGGAAACATAAGTAGACAAGTCTACAGCATGAAGCTGGTTACAAACATGATGGAGCCAGACGTGGGCGAATAGAACTTGTCCATGTCACAGACGCCGTGCTGGGCTCTCCTAAAGTAATGCCGAAATTACAATAGTTCTGGAAGAGAGTTTCCCAAGTAGAGGAACTGTTTTAGTAGCCTACCTCCCCCGCCAAACAAAACAAAATCTGTACTCTCTAGGACTAACTTTTAGTTTACAGGTCAACTTATGTGTAGGATGTAATTGTCTCTCGTCTTTCTAGCACTGAAGAAATTTTGAATTCTACCCTCTACCCATCGCAGTAGCTCATCCGGACCAAGTTCTCTTATTAAACTTAGGATGACGTTAGGTTGGGCTGAGAGTATATGCTTTTCTTCTAGCTGCAAGTGGCCGAGATGTCTCAACCTGCTCCGAATATTTTTGGACCTTTTTGTAGCTCATTTTGATATTCTTCATCTGCCACTTCGTGGAACCCATTTAGTTGGCAAATAATCCTGTACCCTGATGAGTCTTTCGGTATTTTGACTACCCGTAGCATGGAGGAGAATAGGATACTATTTGATCTTGGTGCTATTTTATTCGTCTTTGTTTTCGTTGTTGTTATTGTTGTTGTTGCTGTAGCAGCATAAACCTTCCCTTTACATACAAGGGGAAATCGGTTCATTACGGAAACGTAGAATCGCCTGTTGTAGGAACGTGGTCTTTGTTGTTGTTGGAATGTAGCTGGAGTGACAGTCATCCGCCGGATATAAATCCGGGACATTGCAGTAACGTAAAATCAACTGTCGTGGGAAATTTGCCTTCATCGTGGGTATCGGTCAAGGCCACTTTGAAGGGTTAAGCATACTTTAGCAGCTCAAAGCAAATCAAGAATAACTATAGGTCTTAATATTTTGTCAATAACTTCAGCTTATGAACGCTAAGACCATCTAATTATTTTTTAAATTCAATTTTTACTAAGTTTCGGCTAGAGCCGCGCTCGATATAGTCTCACATTTTTGCAGATCCTGATACGAAATCTAATAACTGCGATCGACAAAACCACGGGACTTTAACGGCTGATTAACACTGTTTTCATACTTACAAAAGCTGGTCCTTAGTATTACCAAGGGATGCCTTTGTCTTAGTCAAGGATCTTGTTTGTGATGTAGAGACCTGTTAATGAGGCAAAGAACTCCGAATCAAGGCAGCTAAGTCGGAAACAAAAAAAATTCTTGGACAATGGCAAAGATGCTGCTCCATAGTATATTTCTGCAAGCTTCAACTTATTTTATCTTATTGCTTTAAGGCAGTGTTTCTATAATATCCTAATTCCAAAGTTACACTTTACTCTTCAACCCAGTAAAGTTGATAAGCCCTTATGACTTCATCGATGTTTCTTTACAAATGTTGGGTATCTGTGAGGTCTAATTTAGAATTGCCGCCGGTAGTATTATTATCGTAACAGTTTTCTTATTCATTTTACTCGTTTGCAGAGACATTTCTTTAACTCCTCTTTTTTCTTTTTTTTCCGCTTCTCCCAGCTGCTCCCATAACGAAATGTCACTTTGGCGATGAAAAATGCATGATCGAGCAGGGGCAAAAGTTATTGAATAGAGCTGCCACTGGCATACCCGAATTGGATATACCCAGTATAGAGCCGCTGGTGGTGGAGAAGATCGAAATGTTGGGCGATAAGAATAGCGCATTAAAAGTGGACTTAGTGATGACAGATGTGGAGTTCCACAACTACACAAAACCTAAGATAACCGTGATAAAGTGAGTGCTAAATTGGGGAATGTTTAAGAAAAAAATTAAATTGGTAGAAATATCAAGCAATTTTTCCTCCAAAGTGGTATTAATTTTGTTCTGTTAATTTTTTTTATTTATTTTTCTTTTCTATTTTATTTCTTTTTTTTGCTACGACTTTTTTTGCAATTCGCACAACGCCCTCCACAGAGGCTTCACCAAGGACCTCAGCAAGCCGATGAAAATTGTAACGCAAAATATCAATCCACGCTTAACTATTAAATCCAAATATAAAGTCGATGGAAAGATACTCGTTTTGCCCATTAAAGGCGAGGGTGAATTGACATTGACACTGGACAATGTGAAGTCTCGCTTCACCACCACACTTCATGCCGAGCAACGCGATGGAAAACAATTTTTGATCATCGATAATATAAAAATCGAAACACAAGTGGACAAGTGAGTTGAAGTAAAGTTGACAGTAGAGGGCAATTAAATATTAAAATTCATATAAATAATTAGTTCAAATTTATTATTTCATTCATTATTTATTCAATTAGGACTATTAGGACACACATTTTTTTATTTATTTTATACATACAAAGTATTTACTTGTATTTTTAAATTTATCCAATAATTAGTGCAGCGTATTTGTGGGATATTTTTCAGCTGGAGTATTAAATTGAAAATCCCACAAAAATTTATAATTTTTTTTTCGAAAAGTTTCATCTTCAAACTTTTTTACTTCTAATATTTTTGATAATTTTAATCAATGAAGTGAAATACTCGTAACTGAGGAAACACTTTTTTATAAATTTTTTTTTTTTATGAAAATGGAAATTGTTGGTGTTATTCACGTTATTTATTTCCTATTAAATGCAAATAATTGCAATGGCATAATAATAAAAATCAGGACGTACGGCTATAACAGAAGTTGTCGGGGGTATAATAAATAAAAAATATTATTTTGGCACACAGCGATTTTTTTTGTGTGAAATGAATGATTTTTACACAGAAAACAAAAACCTTGAATTTTGAAGAAATATTTTTTTTTTTTTTTTAATGAAATTAATGATAGGAACACCTCTTCTTTGTTTGTTTTTTGTTCCTTGTAATCATATTTGGATTTTCGTTTTAGTATTTCATTTATTTGGAAGAAAATCAAAAATATACAAAAAAATATTTTTATAAATTTTTTTTATAAAATTTCTTGTTTTTATAAATTCTTTTTTTATAATATACAAATTTTTTTTTATAAACATTTTTTTTATAAACATTTTTTTATAAACATTTTCTTCTAAAAAAAAGCTTGGTTTTAATAAGAGTTGCGAATTTCTTCAAAAACTGAAATTTTTTGTTCTTTAATGTAATTCTCAAAATTTCTTGTGCAATGACAGTCCATGGCCCAAAATAAAACGACGTAATTTCAGAGAGTGAATTTTTTATGAACGAAAATGTTTGTTATTAATGAAAGGAATACGTCTTCTTAAAAAAGGTTAAACATTAAAGTTTCATTTTTTCTTTCGCGTTTTAGTAGTTTATTTGTTTTTTGTTTGCTTACAAAGATGTAAAAAAAAAAATTTTTTTAAAACAAAATTTCTAAAAGAAACAATTTTTTAAAAAAATTGTTTTTGTAAAAAAGTTGTTTATGTAAAAAATAACTTCTCGTAAAAAAATAAGAATTGCGAATTTCTGAACTTTCTTCAAAAATTGAAGTTTTTTGTTATTTAATTTACAATAATTTTTTCAATTTCTTGTGCAATGACAGTCCATGGCCCAATATAGAACCGGGTCGTTACAGAAAGTGAATTATTTTATGAACCAAAATATTATTGTACTTATTAATGATATCAATGATTTTTCATGCGTTTTAGTAGTTCATTTGGAAAAACAATTGTTATGAAAAAAAATGCTTTTTGTAAAAGTTGTTTTTTGTAAAAAAGTTTTTTATGTAAAAAAATTGTTTTTTTTTGTTTTCAAAATAAAAAAAGAGATGCGAATTTCTGGTCTTTCTTCAAAAACTAAATTTTTTGCGCTTTTAAGTTAATTTTTAGAATTTCTTGTGCCGTTTTACTATTTGATTTGCTTGCGACTTGTTTCCGAAATTGGGATAAATTGTGTTTCTTTTAAAAAATTCATACTCATTTTTTAAGAAGCTAAAATTTTTTAAACTTTATTCAAAAGTGTATGCTTACATTTACCAATAATATTTTTTAATTACATTTTCAGAATTTTTGTGTTTTTTTTTGTATCGATTCCGAAATGTAGGAGGATTTAATGAGAAATTTTTTCTTTAAAATTATATGCAAAAAACTCTTATTGGTAAAAAAATTGCATGTTTTTGGTAAAATTTTAAATTTTCGAATTTTCTTTAAATACTTATATTTGGATTTTAAATTTTTTTCTTTGTTTTCAGAATTTTGTTTGCCGTTTTAATATTTTATTGTTTTTTGTTTGCTACTTTAATGACGGAAAATTTAATTAAGAATTTTTTATTTTTTATTCCATGCAAAAAAAGGGATTTCTTGTAAAGAGAATACATATTAAATATTTCTGAACTTTTTAAAAAAATGTGAACTTGCTGTTCTAATTTATTTCTTCATTTTCCGAATTATATGTGTCGCCTTAATACTTTTTTCCCTTTCTTATAAAAAAACGTGCATGTTATTAGTAAAAGTTAAAAATCTGAACTCTCTTCAAAAATTTATTTTTGCAAAAAATTTTATTTTTTTTTTATCTTTTCATACAATATTTTTTTTCTTAAATAGATTTTCTCTCATTTTGCCAGCAAGTATGATCAGCGTATGTTAAATATGTTAAACTTGCTCTCCCGCTTTCTCACTCTCACTCTCCTCCTCTCTCTCTTCCTTCCTCGCTCTTTCCCCTATATATCTCTTTCCATCTCACTCTCTTTCACTTGCTTTCTTCTGCTCAAGAATGATAGAAACAAGATTGCGCTCATCAGAGATCTCTTCACAATAAATTTAGTGCTTTTTTATACCCAAAATGCAAAAATTTGTAGGTTTGGTGTTTGTTTCCTTTTGTTTTTAATTTAAAGTTATCGAAACTGTAAGTTAAACAAATACTGTATTATTGAACAAAAGAATGTGAAAAAAGGTCACTCAGAGAAGATTTTAGTGCTAATGCACTGTTGATTCATATAAAGTTTGATATTTTGAAAGTGGAAATTTAATTTTTTGCTCCTTTTAAGTTAATGCAAGAATATTAAATGTTCTCCTCTCAACTCTTCTTAACATTAAAAACCTTTTTAGACATTTAAAAAACGTTTGAATTTACTGAATGCGAATTAAAACCATAGAGGTGTAATCGTTTCTTTCGATCCTCAATCCTTAGTGGGACATAGGATATCACGAAGTGTATTCATAGTAAAAATAAGAAACAGAATACCAGAAAATACTGAAGAAACCATAACGACATTTTTACAAGAAGAGTACCTTATCTTGTTACATAACCTGAAATATAGCAAATAAGTAATTCTCTTAACAAAAGAGTTGCTCTTAACAAAAAACTTATAAGTTAATTGTACATAACCATAGCGCATTTATTAAAAAAAAACTAACATTTAAAGACAATTTGTCACGCATGCAAAGATTTTTAAGTAATTCAATAAAAAATTGGTATTTATTTTCTTTAAATGGGAATTTTAGTGCCTTTTATATCCAAACCTAGGCAACACTGAAGTAGCGAGAGAGAGATTTGACTGCTGAAAGCAGAAGAACGCTAACAACAACTGCAATTGCGGGCAATGCGATCAGATGTTAAAAAAAGTAAAGCTAAATAAAACTGAGTGAATTATTGAACTACATAATATTTAAAAAGTGCATATTTTACAAAATTACAAACTTTAGTTTTAATTAGAACAGGCTAGAAAAATGTCATGAAGAAAGAACTAAAGCTCCGAGACTAAATAACAAAAAAAGAAGAAGCTAAATCAAATTACGAAAATGGTAATCTGACCATACTGGTGCTAAAACCATGTAACTCATTGTCAAATTCGCTGAGAGCAAAGTAACGGTACCACGATAGGCGCCACCTCATTATTCTTTCCATTATGCTTCTGCCTATAGTTGCTTCTATAACCTCCATCCCTTTCATGTATCACAAACGCATTTGCCTCTGAATTTTGAAACCCCTTTACATTCTCCATCTTCTCTTCTAGAGCCACCACCGACATGACTAATCTGTTTAATGGCGACAAAGCGCTCTCTGAGAGCATACTGAAAGTAATGAACGAGAATTGGCGTGTACTCAGCGATGAGCTTACTCCAAGAATCAACGAGGCTGTGGCCAATAAACTTAAAGTGCTGATGTCAAAATTCTTCAAGGATATACCCTATGAGGACTACTTTTTACCGGAGTAAATTAGATAATTACAGTGAATGTTGAATAAATAAGTAGTAGAATATTTCAAAGAAGATTTTTTTCAAATTAAAAGTTGTTAAACAAACTTAAGTACTTTTATTATAGGAGTGGCTTTGTTTGGAAGCAGTACCACTGCGAGTATGGGCTGTGCAGGAAAGAAATTATATTTATTTATTTGAAGAAGTCAAACAAATATAATTTTAGGCTGACTAATAAAACTCAAGGATAGTTAAAAACTAAAAGGAATAAAAAAAGGATAATGAATAACTAACTAAAAAATAGAGTTGAATAGTACAGAAAACTCCTTCTTGGAAGCTGAGAAATCTAGCCAGTTAAAATTAGAGATCTCATTAAAATCACGAAAAGCTCGATCAATTGGAGCATTTCGAGCTTAATTTGCATTGAATTTATTTAAGTCGACTTATTAAAAATTCTGGTTCATAAAGTTCTGAAAGTGATAAGGTATGGGATTATAAAACTTAGCTAAAATAAGTGTTTCCACCTGAGAATGCTTCTCATGTTGCTAATAGAAAAAAAAGTTGTTTGTTTCTAAAAATGGTCTTGAAATTTTGTCTCTTCAGGGGATAGGCGAAGTCAGACTTTTAAAAAAATTGATTTTTTTTTGCATTTTCTTAAAGTATAATATCATACAAATATTGTGTGAGTTATTCAACAAATAACAAAAGACGCTCGGGCGCTCATAAATCGATAGCAAAACTTTAAATGCGTTTTTCTCAAAACTAGGTTTTTGGAACTGGTGATCACTGTAACTTAAAAACCGCTTAGTAGATTTCAATAAAATTTATACTACTTTTGAAGAACATAAAAATGTCGTGCCTGATCGAAGGATTTTTTTTTTCATTCATAAAATTCGATTTTTTTAAACAATTATCGGTTTCTTTATCGAAAATCTGAAAACTATTTCCTGAGGCCGCCATATTATTATTTTTGCAAACAAACTTCGATCAGACACAAGATTATCCATTAATAAAATTTCTCTTGTGCGATTGATTTCACTGTGTGACAAAAAAAAAATTAAATATACTTTTATGGAGACCTAGCACAACTTATGGCTATAGAAAAACTAAACAAAATGGTATAGGAGAAATTTCCAATACACCCCCAAAATCTCATTTTATGGCCATAAAATCGTTTTTCAGTAGGTTGATGTGAAGAATCACTCCTAACTTCGCCATTTTCCATCCGATTTCAAATTCGTTTTTTTACTTCGAAAGAACAAAAATAAACCTTTTTGACAGTGTGGTGACAATGTTTCTGAAATAACAACTGACGAGACTGTAGACGGAAGTATTTGGAATTTCTTTTATTTTTTCTCTATTTTTTCAACTTTGACATAATTTTTCCGATATTATCCGATATTGAGGATTTTTTTTAGTACACTACTGTAATAGTAAATTTAATTTTGCGTCGAATGAGCTATATTTGACTGTAATTGAATTAAAATTAATGGAGTTGTGTGAGTTTTAAGATTCTTTTTTGTTTTTTTACTAATTTGGTATGTAGGTATAACTTACGCTAAATGGGAATGAGGACGTGTTTTGATCATACATACATGGTGGTTAGAACAGAACTGGTTAGAACTTACGAAAATATCTGACATATTATAGCACACGTTTTTTTCAATAGAAATATGGAAAAGCGCCCAAGTGTACCAAAGTTCACACTGTACATTGATTAACAAAAGAAGTTTGTTATTATAATTTAACCTTATTAAAACGTCAAAGTTGTATTGTTTGTTTCATTGAAATTCAAGAGATATAAATCAAAACGTTGCCAGAAAAGTCGAATTTCTCTATATTCTCCGATGATGTGGCATCATCAGCCTTATCATAAACCAGATGATTGTTATTTTTGTAAAACGGACGTAAACGGTCATCATTATAAAACTCGAAAGCACATAAAGTATGCTGATGTTGCAACTGTTAAGAACCCCTTAGTCTTGGACGATATGATTGACTCAACTGCAAGTCATGAACTGAAGGAAGTCATGAAGCTGATGTTGCAACTGTTAAGAACCCCTTAGTCTTGGACGATATGATTGACTCAACTGCAAGTCATGAACTGAAGGAAGTTCAACTCATTGCTGATGATGATCAAACTGATAACAATAAACCTGATGATGAAGAGTACTTTCCGTCTGGTTCTAAGTCTTCAGAACGACACATTGTATCAAATTCAGATTTTCAGGATCTTTCTCGTGATTTACTTCTATCGGGAAGACAATCTGAAACGCTCGCTTCTCGATTTAAACAATGATGATCGAATTTCTTACAGATAAGTATTCAAAACTGATGAAGAGAATGACAAATGTACCGTACCATACTAAACTCCAAAGGGCCGTTTCCAATGCATTTTTAAGTTTGGAACCAGTTCCGTTGAGTACTGCACCGTACCGCACCGTACCATACCGTACAATGCTGCACTGCACAATACTCCAATAAATATTATGTGTTTATAATGACACTTGTTATCATTTTCATGCTTCGATGCCTACATACCAAATTAGTAAAAAAAAAAAAATAAAATCTTAAAACTCACACAACTCTAATAATTTTAATTCAATTACAGTCAAATATAGCTCATTCGACGCAAAATTAAATTTACTATAACAGTAGTGTACTAAAAAAAATCCTCAATATCGGATAATATCGTAAAAATGATGTCAAAGTTCAAAAAATAGAGAAAAAATAAAAAAAAATCCAAATACTTCCGTCTACAGTCTCGTCAGTTGTCATTTCAGAAAAATTGTCAACATACTGTCAAAAAGGCTTGTTTTTGTTCTTTCAAACTAAAAAAACGAAATCGTATGGAAATGGGCGAAGTTAGGAGTAAATCTTCACATCAACCTACTGAAAAACGGTTTTATGGCCATAAAATGAGATTTTGGGGGTGTATTGGAAATTTCTCCTATACCATTTTTCTTAGTTTTACTATACCTACAAGTTGTCTAGGTCTCCATAAAAGTATAAAATCACTGTCGCACAGTGTCTTAGATGAATCTCCAAGGCATTGTGATGATCACCGCTACGGGCTCCTAGGGAAACGTGTTCTACACAAACGGCGATAACTTTTACAATTATAATCTTTTTTTTTAATTTGCTAAAGGCAAGTTGAAACATGATGTACTAATGCTATGTTTTTATTTTTGTAAAATAAATCAACTGACTAGCAAAAAAAAAAAAGTTATTGAAAATCATCATGTTTTCGGCCCTCTAACTACACCTAACTCCTTAAATAGACTTATTAAAAATACGGGTTCACGAACTTTTGAAAATGATAAGGCATGGGTTTATAAAACTGGAAGAAAGTAAGTGCTTCCATCTAATAATGCTTCTCATGTTGCTAATAGAAAAACAGTGGTTTGCCTCTCAAAATTATCTTGAAATTTTGTCTTTTCATAAAAACTTAAATAAATCTCATTTTTAGCCATCATTTGAGTACCTACAATTAAAATAAAAATAAAAAATTTCTTAATTTGAGAAAAAGAGTTGAAGAAACCAAAAAAATTTAAATTTAAGTTCTATTTTTTTCGTAATTTTTCATAAAACATTTATTTAGTCTTCTCTTAGACGCACAATTATTTGACTTTCAGTTGAAGCAAAAAATGGCTTACACCGAGGCGAATTCATGTCCGGAGACACTGATTCTACAAATACAGCAGTTCGATGGGTTATTGTCAAATTTCAGCTGAAGAAAGAAGAGAGAAAAGAACTATAAATTCTTTCACTTTGATAAACAGACAACAACCGACTGATGAAACAAGGACACCTTCTATAGATTCACACAAAAAATTCAAAACTTTAACCTCCATACGAGTATATCGGCAGTCACTCAATATTTCCGGTACTCCTCTTGGACAATTTATGCTAGGAGCGTTTGAACTCAAGACTTCATTGACAACTTTTATTAATTGACATATCGCACCCTAAATACAAAAGGGTCACAACTCAAAATTTTCCAAAACTGAGTTTTTGCCATAAATTAATTCAGAGTACACATTTCTAACTGCTGCAAATATTTCGTTCACATAACTATCTTCTTTAACTGGAAAAATACAGTTATGTCTATTTTTATGTCAAGTGTGTTGCTTTTGCACGATCAACTAAAGAGAATTATTTTTAGTTGCGTTAATGGGCTCAAGAGCAGCTGATTATTTTTATTACACATAAAGAGTTTAATTTTGAGTTCTGCCTCTATAACTGTAAAAAGTGATAAATTTCGTGGTATATTATTTTGCATTGTGCCTCTTTAGTTGTGAAAAGTTAGTTCAATTAGGTTAGGAAACTTATAAAATTAAAACATTTTATCAGTTAAAAAGGCACAACTTAAGATAATATCACTAGTTAATGGACAAAATTTCAGTTAAAGAGTCATAAATCAAAATTTTGTCTTATTTTCGCAAACATAATATAAAATTGAAAAAAATATAGTAGAACCTTCTTCAATGTTGTATATTTTCATGATGGAACAGTATTTTCTTTAAATATTACAATAATTTTTACATAAAACGTTTTTCGTCTCTCCTGAAAATCTTAGTATTTTGAGTTGTGACCCTTTTGTATTTAGGGTGCGATATCATTTAACTACACTATTACTCTATGCCATACTGGTAGGGTGGAAGGCGGTAAGGAAGAAAGCATATCTCAGGCCATTGATAAAAGTTCCGCGCTTTGCATCACGGGAGCTATGAAATCAACTCCAACGGCAGCTCTCGAGGCTATCCTCAACCCAACATCGATTGATCTCTATGTAGAAAATCGGACTGCAAACACAACTGTGAAGGCATTTAAACTTCCAATACAATAGTATTTCACGCTGAGATATTTGCTGTGAAGAAAGCAGCAGAACTTGTACAGACGCAACAGTTAAATGCGCAATAAATTTTTACTTGGATGTAAAAGTGATTAAATCATACCTTGTATCTTTCAAAAATGTCCTTGAATACAAGAAAACAGTCAACAAGCTCGCTAGCAACTTTGTTTTCATTGGGATCCTGGGCATAGAGGAAAATGAGCAAGTGGGTCGAATAGCTAAAGAACTCGGGAAACTTGCAGGAGATCCAATAAGTCAGATAATTAAACCCTTGCGCACAATTCAAAAATAACTAGAGGAACGCATGATAAGAAAGGCAAAAGGCAGATGGTTTAGCGTAACCAATTGCATAGTTGCCAGAATCATGTGAAAACAAGTATACTAAATCGGTTACTGTACAACTGTACTAATAGGGCACTGACTGGTTGCAGCACACACTTACAAGCTAAATTAAACCATTAATGACGTTTGCAGGAAATGTAATGAGCCGGGTACAAGAGAAACCTTGAAGAATCTTCTGTGTTACTGCCCGGCTCTTTTGAAAACTAGATTATGATGCCTGGGTGCTTATAGCTTTCAAAGACTAAAACCTATCCCTGAACTGTAGCCTGAGCGACTCCTAAAATTCGCCAAACTTTCATCTGTATGTGGGTGAGTAACATTCGATTCTGAAAATGGTTAACTATCTGAAGCCAAAACTCTTGCTGAGGCAACAGAAGCATGCAATCATGGGATGCTTGGTACCGATTTTTTTTAAGTAGATAATAGACGTACTGAGCTTAAGGCCCCGCCTCATTTGAAATGGTGTTTTTGGGTGTTTCTTTAAAAGCGTGTAAAATGGAAATGAAAAAAGATGTTTTGATTTTTTTTGCAGTATTTTATTTCTCGATCTATTATTAAAAAATATTTGTTTTTTTTGGTCATACAAGGTTCTTTCAAAAAGTTCTCGGCCTTCCAAAAATGGTGTTCCCAAAAAAAAAGGTATGTCGTTGGTGACACGGATTCCCGGACTCACAGGTGTCTGAAATCAAAAAGAAAAAAATACTCTTATTCAGTATGAATGTCGTTATAGTATGCACTACCCAAGATAAATATACAAAGTTTGAAGGAATTTTGTATAAAAAGAGTCTTTCAAAAGTGACGCCCAGATTTCAGTAGTGCATAAATCCTAGACGGTACTTTTTTTATGTAATTTTTGACATTTTTCAAGAAAGAAAGAAAGATGGACAATTTTACACGGGACTAAAATTATGCAAACTTAAACTTAAACTGAAAATGGTCGATCTTTGATAGGAACATCGCAAAATTCCTGACTTTTCTTGCAGAAATATTAGTCGGAGTCAGTCGACAATTCAAACTTTGGTGTACCTATAAATTCGAAGAAACTGGTTCAGTCGAGGATAGAAAGAAGACCTGGTTGACAGGGATTTTTCGAAAAGTAAAGTTTATGTGAATAAGCCAAGAACGATGCCATAGCTGAAACACAACATTGCAATTGAGATGGCTGAACTCAATGCGTTAAGTGTGAGCGAGTACTTGAAAGTTTTAATTTTCGTATGTCAGCCCGTATTTTGAATAAGAAGTGAAACCTGAAAAAAATTTGAATATTTATTTATTTTAAATTCGCATTTAGACGCGTCTACTGAAGGACACTTTCTATATCGGTAGTCAATTGAAAGCTAGTCTGTTAGCTTTTATTTGTTGAGGTCATGAGTTAAAATGGCATTAAATTAATGCAAATATCAAACGAGCAAACACAGGAGAAATATTCGGCAACCCATCAAGCGAATACGAACTTTAGAAGCAACATAAAGCAAATATAAAAAGTGACATCAAGTAAATGTGCAGGGGACATGCAGGGGTGAAGGAAGAGAGAGGCAAGTAAACAAAAGCTAGCGGGCACGTAATCCATTGCTTTGGAAAATGCCAATAATGGAAACAAAGCGAGTTGCTCCTAATGCATTCAAATGCAAACAAGAACCACATTCCCATGCGCACACGTGTGTGTGTGTGTGTAGTTGTATTCGTGTACTCACAGCTACCCGCTGGTGAGAGTAAATAACAGAGACGAAATCGCTGGCGAAAGGATATGCATGCAAATCATGTGGCAACCAATAGAAAAATACGCAAACAGATTCCCTGTAGGGAAAATCCCGACGAGGGTAGAATTTAATAGAAGAAAGAAGAATTAATATTGTAGAAGAAAGTAAAAATAAAAATAATAGTTCGTCATTGACTATATATAATATAATTGGCACTTACACCCTTTCTTGAGTGTTGGGCGGAGATCCTCCTTCTATTTCTGATGTGCGTCTTGTTGGAGGGATCAACGATTTTATGCCGCCTCCGAACGGCGGATGGTTTTCACGAGCAGCTTTTTCATGACAGAAATATACTCGGAGGCTTGTCATTGCCTATAGAAAGGCAATCGCTATTAGAAAAAACGTTCCCTATCCTTTGGTGTTTCTTGCCGGATAGTCGAACCCGTAGGAAATCCGTTGTAGGACACCCCCGTGTTAAAAATGCCTTTTGCTAACATTGAAAGAAATATAGAACATGAACCGGTGGAGTTGAAAAGTGAGCAGATAGTATTCTACAAGATGGCTCAAAATTAATCATCCAATTTTGTTTTTGAATATATATATATGTATATAAAATTGGCGCGAAAACCCTTTTTGGGTGTTTGGCCGAGCTCCTCCTCCTATTTGTGGTGTGCGTCTTGATGTTGTTTCACAAATGGAGGTACCTACAGTTTCAAACCGACTCCGAACGGCAAATATTTTTTTTATGAGGAGCTTTTTCATGGCAGAAATACACTCGGAGGTTTTGCTATTAGAAAAAACGTTTTCTTAATTTTTGATCTTACACCGAGATTCGAACCGACGTTCTCTCTCTGAATTCCGAATGGTAGTCACGCACCAACCCATTCGGCCACGGTGAATAACTTTTCCTAAATAAAAAAGAAATTACTTTGAGTGATGGAAATGTTTATTTTGATTAATCAAATATGATTGGATACGACGCCAATTGCAAAAATTGCATATTTTCCTATAGGGTGATTAAGTTTGCGCCACCTTGTAGTTCCAAACTAGCATTTTTTCCTGCAGGGTTGAGTCATATACATATGCTGAGTGTACATTCACCACACCATATGAAGATACAACTGTGGAAGTTCATAGAAATGCATGAAATCAGCAAAGCGTAGAGGGAAAGGTACAAATAAACAACAAATGAAAAATAAATGAATTCGATCGAAAAATAAAAATCAATGCATTAAAATCTTGAAAAACAATACATATGTGTGTGGATAGGTATGCGAAAGGGGAGCGCCAGTGGAGTTCATGCTACAAATACAAGCACATATACGAATAAACATTTTGCAACAACAACGACAACGTACAAAACCGTATGAGCAGCGGGTGCAATATTTTTTTATTTGTGTATATATTTTTAATTTTTTTATATTTTTTGCTCGTATTTTTTTTCTTATTTTTTTTCTTAGTTTTTTATATTCTTTTCTTATATTTTTTATGTTTCCTGTTTTTTTTTTCTTAGTTTGTTTTTGTAAAGCATCACAGCGGTAATGGAAATGAGCATGGAAGTGAAAACCAGATGGTAAATAAAAATAAAGCGAAATGCACTCAAATACAATGAAATAAAATAAATGGAGTGCAATGCTGGTGGCAAGGAAACACTACCATACAAATCAAATACAACAACAAAAGCAAAGAAATAAATAAACAACACAAAGTGCTTGGAAATTCGATGGCAAGCCAAGTCTAGTGACTGGCTGCAAAGTATAGATTTTGATTATGTTTTATGTTTTTTAGTTATTTAGTTATTTTATATGCAAGGACGGACTTAAGTCCAATAACAGCATATTTTCCTATTTATTTATTATTATTTATAAATTTAAAAAAATTAAATTATTTCACTTCCTGTATAACAAGAAAATTCACAAAAAGCGGTATGTCAAAAGTCTACATACAGTTGAATTAGCTGGAAAGGAAACAAAAATTCATTAATTTTAAAATTAATTTTTTTGAATACTTTTCTTATTTAGTTGCCTACACTCAGCAGATGGGCCGCCAGTAGCGATCTCAGAGTCAACTCTGACAAAACGGAGTTGATGCTATTCACCGGAAAATACAAGCCTCCCCCTTTTAAGCTTCCTAGACTTAACAACCAGTGTCTTACACTTTCATCGGAAGTCAAGTATCTTGGTGTAATACTTGACCCCAAGCTCCACTGGAAGCCGCACATAGAAAATCGAGTTAAGAAGGCCAATATAGCCTTCTACGCCTGTAAATCTATGTTCGGCAAAAATGGGGTCTCAAGCCACGTGCCATACTTTGGATGTACAACTTAATGGTTCTGCCAATTTTGACATACGGTTGTCTAGTTTGGTGGATAGCTCTTCAGAAGGGCTACAACTCCACTAAATTAGAGAGAGTGCAGGGCTATCTTTCCGAGCATGCAAGATTGGAAAGAGAGGAGAGTTGGTGCGGATATAGATGCCTCTGTTTTCACTGACGGATCCAAACTCTTGCCATCATACCTACCTACCTTTCTTATTTAGTAGGTCCACCAACGTTATAAATCGCTGCTTGAAGTCATCGTGGCATTGATCTAACTGTAGAAGTTGGGTAATCTATTCCTACCTTATTTGGTTCCATGCCTCCATAAATTTTTTTTCTTTAGCGCCTTCGTCCAATTTATCTTTCTAAAAGCTCCCGAAAGATTTAAATCCCTACTCTGCGGCGGTGTATTTAGTTGTCTTGGTGCATAATATAAGAGTCATTCTTTGACAATTAGGCAGTATGCTCGTATTGGAAAACCCAACCTTGCCCAATACCCAGGCAATCCACTGATGTCCTCAAATGTTGTTCCAATATATTTTTATATTTTATAGTACCTTCAATAAAAGTCATCCTTCCAATACCACATGCAGCTATGGCTCCCTAAATCATTGCGCTACTTTTGCCATGCTGGACAGGAGGTATCAAATATTTCGTCCACACACCCACATAAAACAAACTCTGTTGTGTTTTGCAATACTCTTCAGTTTTGTCTTATATTCACCGACTAATTTCGAGGAGCAGCGTAGGTTAGCAAGGGCTCTTAGTGCAGCTTTACTGTCACTACAAATTCCAATACTACTGTTCCGCAATTCATTCTTAAATAGGCAGTATGCTACATTCAAGATGGCATAGACTTCCGTTAAGAAAACCGCTACCATCACTGGTTTTGGATACGTGGGTGTGAAAAGTGTGCTGGAATCTCGTTAATATTTTCTCTGGACTTAACCATTATCAAACCAACATACTTCCTACTGAAGCTAATTTAAGGCACCCGATTGTCCGCTGGCATCGAGAACAATGTGGACCGCTCCGACAACTGGTGGTATATCTGACAGTATCCAGTGCTTTCATCATTTCCCCAGACTCCGCTTACCTGGAACCTGCCGTCTTCATGGTTTCCTTTCGGATTTGAAGATCTAGAGGTTGCAAGTTCAGGATGTAATACAGGGCATTGCCAGATGTGATACCCAAGCACACACTTCACTGTTGTCTGCTTAGGGGTTTTACTCTGGAGTTCTTCTCCTCCATATTTTTGCTCCGCCATCACTTCCAAACACATTGAACTTTGCGATTCATCAGTAAATAAAACTTTAGACCAGAAATCCATTCCCTTTTCAATAAGTCTCCATGCAAACTCAAGCCAAGGGCAACAGTTTTTTTCAAAGGATTTTTACGTGGTGCCCGGCTAAAGTATCCGCTATTATTAAGATATCTCTTAATAGTTCTTGGATGAACACTTTGTCCGGATCTCTCGACGATATGTTGAACCAATAAGCAGCAGATAGATGCGAAAGGTCTTTAATATCCCAATAGGGAGACACCAGATCGCCTCAAATATCTGCCAACTGTTTTTAATGCTGGCTAAGGTATACGCCACATATTGAGTATGCAGCGAAGAAAGCTGAAAAAGTGGCAACGGCGCTATGTCGACTAATAGTGAACTCGGCAAGACCCAGACAACAATGGGGGCTCCTGTACGTAAGTGTGGTAAAGAGAGTTCTTCTGTACGGTGCACCTATCTGGCCTGATGCCGGCTCTGCGGTGTCGGAGTGCGTAGTGCGTTCCAAATTACAACAGAAGAAGCAGCGCTTGTAATATCTGGGCTTTGCCCAATAGACATTTGATCGAGAGAAATGTCAAATGTTTATTGGGTTATATCCTCTCCAAACATCAGGTGAGTCATCAAGCAGTGAAGGAGGCAGAGTTGATGGAGCGATTCAGGGACGTTAGAGCTATCGCCAGGATTTCCACCTACTCAAAATTAGGTAAAATCCACTTATTGTAGTGGATTTCCATCTTAGCATAATATTGAAAGGACACGGATGCTTCAAATTTTATTTACATAAACTTGTACATGAAGACGACCCTTTTTTATACGAAGGAAAATAATTTTTTGCGGTATTTATTGGTTTACACGAAAGAGTAGCGGCCGCATTAGCCGAAAGGCTTGGTGCGTGACTCTCATTCGAGAGTGCACAGGCTTGAATCTCTGTGTATGAAACAGTAAACTGCCAAGCCTCGGCAAGCAATGGTTATCCTCCGAGTGTATTCTGCCATGAAAGACCTCCTCATAAAAAATAACTGCCGTTCGGCGTCGGCTTCAAACTGTAGGACCCTCCATTTGTGGAAAAGCATCAAGAAGCACACCGCAAATAGAAGAAGGAGCTCGGGGGAACACTTAACAGAAGTGTACGCGCCAATTATTTATTTATTTATAAGTATTCCCAAAGTTTTGCAGTTCCTTATTCTGTTAATCTAGTTATCTAGGACCTTCGTGACGAATTCTGGCTCTATTTCACCAATGGCTTCTTCTAGGATCTCTTGAATCGTTAATGGATTCTGCTTCTTCTTGATTGGTACGATAACCGCTTACGCAATTTTGGCCAAAGCGCGCCAGTCGTTTCTTTCGCGTGCTAACCGGCGTCAGTTGGAAACACCAAGCGGAGCCAAGCCGTTGAAGCCACCTGATCTTTCCTCTGCAACCAACAGATGGTATTGCATCGAATACTTTCAGAGCCGGAGAGTCGGACAACATGACCCAGCCAACGTAGCCGCTGGATCTTTATTCATTGCGCTATGTCTAGGTAGGTAGGTAGGTAGGTTTGGCAGCCGCATCGCACATAGAGACAACGATGCCACTTAGACCACGGAATGGGTCCGTTGTGAGCCGCGGGGGCTGGGCTACATTTCCCTTTCCATATTGAACCATCCTGAGCTTTTGACAAAGCGTAAAAGGTTGTTGATACCTAAAGTGTATAGATTATCTATGTTCGTTAAGAAGTAGGATTTTAAAAATCGGTTTCTGCTTCTGGATAGAGCCGGGCATGTGCAAAAAAGGTGTTGAATTGTTTCCAATTCCTCCTCATTTCTGCAGCTACGACAGAAATCATGCGTGTATACGCCTAATCTCCTTGCATGATTTCCTATGAGACAATGTCCTGTGAGGGCCCCTACTAAGGTCCTGATTTGAAGTCTACTCAGTTTTATAATACTCTTGGACAGACGTAAATTAAGCCTTGGCCATGTTTGCCTAGCAATTTCGCAGGTGTTAGCGCTAATCCATCTCTGATTTGCAGAATTGATTAGTGCGTCCTTAATGAGAAGCTTACAAGTTGCGAGAGGTATCTCCATAAATGTCTATGTCGTCGTAAAGCTCATACAGCTCATCGTTCCATCGCCTGCGATATTCGCCATTGCCAACGTGCAAAGGTCCAAAAATCTTACGCAGAATCTTTCTCTCGAACACTCCCAGCGTCGCTTCATCGGATGTTGTCATCGTCCAAGCTTCTGCGCCAAACATTAGGACGGGCGTGATGAGAGCTTTAGAAGGTATTAGTTTTGCGGACTTTACTTCTCAATTGCCTGGTTAGTTAAAAGTAGCACTTGTTGGCAAAAGAGATTTTCCGTTGGATTTTAAGGCTGAAATTTATATCGTTAATGGACTGCGCGCATAAAACTCGACCGTCATGCTACTTTACAAAAAGTCAAGCGCCGTAAAATCACATTTTCGAGATGGCCAATTGACAACGCCGAGACAACAGAAAACAGGATTACCGAACTTAGAGCGCCAAAAAAGTGTGGCATGCGCTAAGTTGCCGAACCCAAAGATCTCCCACGTTAATATTTTTGGTTTCCAGCCACCAAAAATCATTTTTCCTACACTACAGAGGCAGGAGAAATGATTTTTGTTGCGTTTTCAACAGCATTTCGAATGAAAGATGAGTCAGTGGGGCCCTCGCTTCAAAATCCGCACCAAACTTTCGCCTTCTGAGGATGCTCCGTCTGGATTGATTTTTCGAGGCTCAAATGCGCATTTTCTGTTACCCATACGCGGCAGTTTGGCTTGTTAACATAACCGCCGAGATAAAAAGGCGCTTCTTCGGAGAGGCTGATTTTAGAATTATTTTGAAGAAACGCACTTTTTAATACACAAAATTGATTTGAAAATAGTTGCAATACTTTGTAAAGTTATATAAGCGCACAGCGATTCAATTCCTTTCCCAGAGCTACGATATTGACTTTCTGTCGCGATTTCCAGCGGCAAAGAGCTGCTACTATCAGATAGCATCTGACTGATATTTGTTTAGATTTTAAAAGTTTTTCCACAAAAACGCATTTAATAAATAAAAAATTATTAATAAAAAGTTAATCGAATTTCAAGAAATGATTTTTTTCTATCGAACTACAAGTGAACGATGTCCAATCTCGTGTTACAACTTTTCAGCAAAAATGCTTAGTTTTCCTGTATATCTTCAAAGACACGCGCGTATGTGTGCCACCGCTTGATTGATGATGGTCAGCGTGGAAGGAATATTTGTAAGTGAATTGCGACGGCGCTGACAACTTTCAATGCATGAAAATGCTGTTGTGAAGGTTTAACAGTATACTCGCATTTATGTGCACGGATGTGTGTGTGTGTAGAATGCATACATACACACATTTGTATTTGTATGCGCGTCCAGCTCCGACTTGACAGATAAGCGACAGATATGCAAGCAACAATAAATAATCGTCAGCAACCACCCACTCGACGAACTCCTACCCAGATCTCCGCCCACTTATGCAATGGATTTACGCCAAGTACTTTTTGCTCATCAAAGAAATGCATACAAAATGCGGCGAGCAGCTGGAGCAGTGGTGACAACATTGTGTGGCCGGGCGGCATAGTTGCATGCCAGTGCATGCAACATGAGTTGTAAATTATGCAACAAAGACATGTGCGCATTTTTAATAATTGCAGGAATCCAACAACAACTACAACAACGACCATCAAACACACCCACAATGAAGAAGATGAAAATTGCAAAACTCTTGCGAGACGTAGGTATGAAAAAACGAAAACAAAAAATATAGAAACGAAAATAAATTGAAGTAGCTAAAGACGTAGAACAGCAGAATGTTGAGCTGCTTAAGAATGCATGAAAATGTACCAGCGCTGGTGAAAATTTGATAAATGTTCTGTTAACCCTGGTATTTAAGGGTAGTAGTGACATGGCTGTGAGTTGTTGATGATATGCCCATGTAATGACACTTACTTTGTTGTTGTTGGTGTGGTTTATGTATGCAGACGTGCTTTGGCAGAAAAATCAATTTGAGAATGCAGAAAATTTATTGAAAACTGAACGCAAGTGCCTAATAATGGGATATGAAATTAAAAAAAGGAATAAATTGTCAAATCGACTCGCATCTTAATTTTTTCAGAATTTTAAAAATATAAGATGAAGTCCAAAATAAAAAAGACTGAGCTGAAATAGAAACGACAGGAGCTTTGTTCTGATAAGTTCGAGTTTATTTATTCAGAATAGTCGCCTCTGGCCTCGACACACTGTTTTGCGAGATGTAAAAGCTTTTTGAAAGAGTGTTTCAGGTCATTGATCGGAATGTCCTTCAGGATGGAATGTCCCTTTTGGATGGGCTCCATGGTCGCAAAACGTTTTCCTTTCATGGCCAAATATAATTTTCCGATTAGATAGAAGTCACAGGAAGCCATACCAGATGAATGCGGTGAGTGATTCATGGTTAAAATGCGATTTCTAGTCAAGAAATCAGTCACAAGAGTGGATCGATGAGATGTTGCATTAGCATGCAATAAGCGCCCGCTTCCTCCTTCGGGGTATTCAGAGCGAATTCGACGAATGCGATGCAACAAACGCTTCAAAATGGCAAAATAGAAAATTTCATTGACGTTGTGGCCCGTTGGCACGAACTCCTTGTAGACAATTCCCTTGGAGTCGTAAAAACAAATGAGCATCGACTTGAGTTTTGATTTCTCCAAACGCATTTTTTTGGGTGCTGGCTCGTCTGGGGCCTTCCATTCGGCACTTTGACGCTTAGTTTCAGAAGCTTCTAACAAGCTCCACGTTTCATCACCAGTTACAATGTTGTAAAGGAAGTTCTCCTGTTTTCTCGCTTCTTTAGTGATGTCTTTCGAATGTTGAATTGTGAGCAATTTTTGGTCCTCAGTTCACTTTTGGAGATATTCAACTCCTATTCCCTGAACTTCAATGATGACTCCGGTTCATTTTTGATACATTTACTTTAAATAAAATATTAAGGAAGTAAATATTTACTCCGCTAGCCAAGCGGCAATTAGGGCCTTGGGCTCGTTGTTTGTTCGTTCGAGATTGGTCGGGAAATGTCTGGCTTCTCTCTCGATTGCATCCGAATACTTCGATATCAGGCTCATTTGGGTTCCCGGTTACAGTGGTATAGAGGGAAACTGAGGGTTGATACATTGGCTAGACAGCAAACTTTGGAGACGGTTTCGTCGCGAAATGAGAGGATTGGGGTTCCCTTAGAACCTGTGGCCTACTCCTGGAAAGATGGGCCTCGAGTCAACTCTGCGAGCGCTGGGCTAGTGCGCAAACGTCGTGAGATCCTTCTGGCCAAGGGTAGATCGGGGACGCTCGAGGGAATTCCTAAGGCTAACAAAGCCACAGCTCTCGAATTTGGTGGGTATCCTTACCAGACATTGCCCGTTAGGTGTTCATGCGGTGAGACTTGGGATTGTCTCAAGTCTGTTCTGCCGAATCTGTCTTGAGGACGAGGTGGAATCATCACAACACCTTCTTTTCAGCTGTCCTACTCTCGTCTGGCAGAGATTTACACATCTGGGTTATTATTTTTTCGCTACGCCTGCGGATATAACGGGTCTAAGTATCACATATCTGGTGAACTTCATCAGTAGCTTGTTGCGGCTTATTACGAACGTAAATCAGCCACCGTCGGCGTCGTCGTTAATGTACGGTCATCTTCCTCTAATCCCAAGGCTCCTTCTTCTTTTCCTTCTCCTTTCTTCATTCCCCTGTACTGCATCACAACGGAAGAATTTTGAATATTTGTCCAAGTGGGCCCCAAGCTGAGGCAGCCATTTAACCTAACCTAACCTGATACATTTACGAACAATTTCGATAGAGTTTCGGTGATTACCTGATTTTGGGCGGCCGTTAGTTCATTACCATTTATGCCCTTACAACCATCTCTGTAACGTGTAATCCACTCATGAGCTCTGGCACGAGATAGACAATCATCGCCATAAACTTTTTTCATCAATTAAAATGTTTCAGTACACGTTTTACCGATTTTAAAAGGAAATTTGATATTAGCTCTTTGTTCGAAACTCATTCTTGTACCGATGAGGCAAATATACTGACACTTTAGACGCAACAACTTCGCTTCCACTGAACCGATTGTCACCAAGCTTTCAATGGGAGTCAGCATCGCACTAACTTCTGTTCTATTTTTTCATATGCAGACAGGAAACATCTCACCAACGCATACACTTAAAAGCTTCTCCATTGTAACTCGGCTCCTTTACTCTATTTTGTCAAGCAAGCAATCCAAGTTGGCTTGTTTTTCACATCGCTTTCCATCAGCACTTCTTAAGGCTCCCACCGTCTCTGAAGCGCGCTCAACCAGGTTGAGCTTTGCTTTTGTTGAACGAAAAGGGTATATTTGGTAGAGCTCTGTATCGGCTCCACAGAGCTTCATACATAAAACGGCAACCGCAAGAATCGTCCTGCCTAAGCCCTAAGCACAAGTGCCTCATCCAACAGAAGTCAACACGTATTTCACATAAAGGCTCTTGAATACTTCGATTAGATTAACAATAGTCGGCTGTTCTTTTTTTTTCGTTTTACCTGCACTATTACTTAAATGGCGGCTTCAAATTCTACAAATTACCAGGGTATTCCACGTTATTTTTATTTTTTTAACATGAAATTGTACGCGTCTTCTGTTATCACAGCTAATATACTTCTCCTTATATCTATGAATCTTCAAAACGCCATAACCGACCCTTTGCTTCGTGACTGATGTAGTCCGCTATTCACGCCTGCAGATGTTTAGTGCTACCTCTGTTTGGGGCGTAATAGAAGATTTTAGATTTCCGCTAGGTGATGAAACTGCGTTAGTAAAAATATTATTTTTTTTTTGTTTTTGACAAACCTCGGATAATCACAGACATGTGCGTGGTTGAGCTACAATCCAGCTCAGTGCCGAACTCATAAATTCCTTCACGGAATCAAATCTACCAAATGTAGCGCAATTATGCCTCCCAACCTCGTCCAGCCAATATATTTCCCTCCGCACATTCTTCGAATTTACTCATACATCCAAACAGGTCTTCGTAACTTCCCGGTTATTCGAGCGCACGAATAACTCAACTCAACTCTCATTTGCTTTCTTTCTAGCTTCTTCGAAGCAGAAGAAATACCGCGAATATTTATGCCTGAAAGACAGTAATGTTACCATCGAGAGAGAATGAGAACGGAATACGTGTCATCTCGAAAAAGACCGCAGCTTCAGAGAATGCAGCGTCCATTAGAGACCTGTTTGTGTACGGAATACTTGCATCGGATGTGAGTTTATCCCAATCATAAGAATGTCATTCTTTATGATGGCAAATGTTGCACTGAGACCTTAGTTCCTTAGCTTGAATGTCGCTCGCTTTCCGGTGGGAGGCTGCCATCATATTCCCTCGAGCGTGTGTTGAGAAAAAGAAACCACCTTGACAGCTCAACAATTATCTACCATGCAGATTTTCAAGTCCCTTTCCCAGCGTGTTCGAGTCCTCTCTCGACGAACAAAACTAACTCTTTACAATGTGCTCATCTTATCCGTCCTATCCTATGTCGCAAAAAATTGGACGAAGACAACATCCGATGAGGAGTCCCTTGGAGTGTTTGAGTGAAAGCGGAAGATTCTGAGGAATATTTTCCATCTTTTGCACCTGTATAAGCTTTTTAAGCGGTAACAGAGGAAGAAGCTGGCTCCGGTTAGCAGAAGAAGGCTACGACTGACGGGCTTTGTTAAATTTGGCCAAAATCACTTAAACGGTTATCGCGCCAATCAAGAAGGAGAAAAAGGGCAAAGTTTGTATAGGAATTTTTCATAGCGCTGAGTCAATGCTGACAGCATTTGACCAGGCTTTAAGGCTTTTTCTTGTGGAATTTTCTGAAGTCGCATTCATTCATCAACAGTCATAATCTTAAGAAAGAGAGAAAATTGGACACTTTGGAGACCGACGTGACAGCGTAGGGTCGCGGCAACATTTTTGATATTTTTATTTTCGGCTTTCTTACATAAATTTTCAGTTGAGTGTCCAAAGAACGTAAGTATAAAGGCAGGAAAATACAGTTTCGACTCATTCCGCTAAGCTCCACCATGAAATAACTCAAAGGGCACAAAGCGACAGAGAAGAAGGAACGGTAATAAATAAATAATAATAAATAAACATGGAAGTGAAGCCAATTGGCTCCTGAATGCTCATCGGTTTTTCAGTTATTTGTTAGCCATATGAAACCAGACAACGGGTTGGTGGGTAGGGGAAATGGTTGAAGTACCAGACCGGCACTCCCTAAGTAGCACTAAAGCGCCGTTTTGCTGCCATTATGAGACCTCCAACAGACAGATATCTATAGCCAGCCAGAGCTGTTGATGTAGTGGAGAAGATTGATGGGATTTAGATTGAAGTACTGCATCAGGCGGTGGAAGAAAGGGGCACCCAGTGACTTTAATCGTCTAGCTGCCTTCTCTGAAAGGTCCTCACAGCTTCTGCAATGGGGGTTAAATGGTAACCCTAGCTTTTCCGCGTGTGTGCCGATTGTTCAGGGACCGGTTAACACAGCTTCGAGTTTGGAAATTGAATGGCGAGGAGTCCAAAAGATTTTCTGAGTCCTTCGTATATAGTACTGGCATCAAAGGGTTTGCGAAATAGTACATGAAGAAACGAAGCTTCATCTTTTCTGCGCTTTATAATTCGTAAATTTTCCCTTTGACAACTGTCAGGGGGAACCATGGGATTCCCATGTAAAATCGCCCGCTAAGTTCTAAAATATATATAAATATAATATTTTTCTGTGAAGAAGTTTTCCAGATATCGCAAAATAACAGTTTTGACTTAAAGAAGAAAAGGTGGATGAAAACAACTTTTAATATCTAGGGACTACGTGAACCGATGGAAACAAGTGATATTTAATTTTTTGTGACTTTAAAGAGAAAAGAAATCCAAACTTTCAATCAGAATTTTGGAAAAAACTTGGTATAATAAAGTTGAAGTTTGAATTGATTTTTGCTCATTTTTTCCCTGACAGAGTTGCGTTTTTTCTCCACATAATGAATGCCTGATTCTGTAACAGTGTAGCCAGCCCCGAATAATGAAATAATTATATTGTCTTCCCATGTAAATCATTTTCAGGCCAGAGAACCTCGCTACCCATTGAAATTTGTACGCATACTGATGTCTGTTTTCCACATTTTCTACGCGCCCACACAATGAAGTATTCAATGGTCTTCTCAACGCATTTATGGTCTTATCATACCTTTGGGGCTGTGTGTTCATGCTCACTAAACTACTTAAAAACAAAAGGAAAACCGCCTGCCTACTATGGAAACCAAAACTGGCAACTTGAGAGTACAAAACACAAATACGAAAAAAAAGTCACATAAACATCAATATCCTTTCTTATATGCACATCTCGGTAAGTGGATGGGTGGGTAGGTGTGCAAAATTGAGACTCATAAATAAATATTTACATTTACTAGTACATACTTGCGAACACCTCGACTTTGGCGCAAATAAATGCATTTATTGTGTTTTACAAGCTCATAAAGCATTGCACGCTTTTAAGCCATTAGCGTGTGGAACCCCGCAGCCGAAGCAGGTGAGTACAAAAATGTTGTGGGAAATGGAAGGAAGTTCTGCTTGAGTGTAAGTGTTTATTGATCTGTAAACTGTGCCTTATAATTGTTCATACAGCAATAGAAATTCAAGGTATTTTGAGAGAATGGGCACAATGAATTAAAAAAGTGAAATCTTGCGGGGGAAGCGTAATGGTTCGGGCTGCATAAGTGTAGCTGGGGTCTGAGATCTTATAAAGAGTTGCAAAGCCTTTGGAATAGATTCTTCACCTGATTCTGTATTGGCGCGTTAACCGCTTGGGCGCTTTTGGACTTGTGCTAACAAACCCAGGGTACCTGATTTTACAGTCATTGCAGAAAACTGTTCGCGACTAAGCTAGCAAGGCAGCATACCCATAAGGTGGTTGTCCATGAAACGTAAGGATTTTGGACCCCTTGACTATCTGTGGCATGCTTCTTCAAAGACTTACCTTTCGTGAACTTAGTGAGTGCTGGACAAGTACACCGCCTTGTGAGGCTGCGAGCAATCGTCTGCGTCCTCCAAATTGCCTCCCAAATCAGACGCTTTCTTTATAGCCGTCAGTGCAATGGTACTCTTCGGATTTGCCTCCAAATTAACCACATTACTTCCGTCCGCCGAAGAGAGTGTTAGAGCGCTGAGACGTAAATTAGTTGGTGCAGCCTCCCCAGAATCAGCTAAAGGATTTGGAGGGGTCGCATGTATATCCATTGCTTTCACTGGTTTCACTGAGCCAAGCTCATTTTCACCCAGCAGCCCAGCCCTCTATAGAGCTATGTATAGAGCCTCATAAGGATGCACCATGCAATTGGTGTCCATCCTCAGCCAGTACCTTGCTTCCTCCAGAGCTCTGATTTTCAGCCGTGGTGGTGAATGAGTTTTGGGTTTGCACATTCGATGCCCAAGCTGCTGGAGCACCAGCGGGAGGATTACCTCAAGTGTGGGTACCCCGTGCAGAGAAATCCTGGTTTCTACTCATTTTTCCATTTTTGGAGTGGTTCTATTTATACTCTTCAAGGGATCCACTGTTGAAAGGGAAACTTGTTATCGAAAGTTCATGTCTAGATCCGTAGTGTTCTGTTTTAACTCAATAATCACTCTACTTGTCATCTGACAGCAAGGGATCTTACTGAGTTAAGTAGCAGGGTTACCCCCCGCACTAACGGTCTTGGCTTAGTAGAGGCTATGGAGTTGGAGAAACCCTCGGTGTTTCACTTATCTAAGCCCTGTGCCATCCTCAAAGTAGTCATAGTCAATCCTAAGGAAGACCCATACAGTGAGAACAAAACACTAAGCCCCCGAGGAGGAGAGGGCACACTTGAAAATCAAAAATTCGTCCCTTGTAAGATTGTAAAGAAGAAAAGAAGGTTGGGTAAAGAGGAAGGAGGAGGAGGTTGTGTATTTGTGGAAGACCCCCTGAACGATGACTGATTAACTGTGGTGTTAGCCGCTTCGTACTGCTGTTGAATCTCATTATAAACAAAAAAAATAAATACATAAGTAGTTGACGCGTAAACTTCTGATAGGTGTTTGACCGACCTCCTGTTGTTGTTTTTGTTCCACAAATAAAGTCACCTACAGTTTTAGCCAATCCGAGCTGCAAATAGTTTTTACGAGGAGCTGTTTTATGGCAGAAATACACTCGGAGGTTTGCCATTGCCTGGCGAGGGGTGGCCACTATTTCAAGAAATGTTTTCTATTTTTTGATGTTCGTACACGAAGATTCGAACCTGCGCACTCACGAACGATAGTCGCGCACTAACCCATTCGGCTACGGCGTCCGCCTCCACATAACTGACGCAAAAAGGACTCAAACTGATACCGAGTGTCGGAGCAAGTATACCTCGCAACCAATATTCTGTAAGGGCACACTCGAGCGCGGAGATTTTTTTGCCCTCAGAAGATTCCGCGAGTTTCTTGCAGTGCCGCTATGACCAGGTGCACATATGAGTCGTATATCGATGAACTCGGATGCGGTCGAAAGGGAAGTCAGCCTCAACCAGTTTCGAGTGCTCCAGCCCTGATTACTGCCAGGACTGCTTGGCTATAGAAGTAGATATTAACCTCCGTGGCAGTTATTACACAAGTGACGAGTTTGATTTGGCGGACAAGTGGACTCTCGCATGAGCTAGCATGTGATTTTAGCCATAAAAAGGGTACACAGGGTATATAGGGTAAAAGGGTACGCTGAGTTCATGAAAAGGGTACACAGGGTATATACTCGTAAATCACATTCACAAGTCGGATTGTGGTTCTTTTAATGCAGCTCCGTTAAGTCCTTACACTCATTTCCATGCTTAGCCTACACAATCTGAACTACACTGAAATCTGTAGTGCCATTAAAGAGCGAGACTTGCTGAGAATGCTTCCAAGTGTTCCAAATGAAACTCTAAGTTCCTCACGGAGCTAATTGAGTAACAGTTCTAAGAACTTCTGACAGATCTTTCCGTTCTCTAATGGCTTTTTCTTGCATATTCCTCACCTGGTCACACATTTCGTCCTGGCTACTTTCAATCAGCTGGTGTTGTGTATAGCCATACGTATTTTTAAATGCTTTGTCGTTACTTTTAACCTAAGCAGATATTTTCAACGTAAGCAAAATTTCCTTATTGCTGTACTTTTATCACTTTCGCGCTTCCTCTTCACCGCGAGTTTGTGGCAAAAGTTTAGAGCCGATTTTTATCGCTTGCATCCACAATCGCTTTTGTTTCATTGTTTTTTTTTGTTTTTTTTTGTTTCCTCAACTTCACACTCAAACAATCTTTGTCGTTTTCTTTGCGCGCTTAGTTTGCCCGCTCTTCCAAAAATACTGCGGCTTAACGTTGTCGTCATGGGAAAACTTTATCATTCGCCTACTACGACGATGAGGAGTGCTGCTCGTATACTCGTTGGTGTGTATGTGTGTGTGTGTATATGAAAGTGAACATGTGTGCTTTTGTGATGGTGGTGTGCAGCTCATGATTCTCATGCATAAATTGAATTTATGAACAATAAATTATGCGCAAACGAATGCTTTGGGCGCAAAGCAAACTTTGGTCAGGATTTATTTGGCTTTGATGTAGGCGTAACCGCACAGTTCGAGGCATCTGAAGTGGCGCGCTTATTTTGGCGTACGGTAGACGCTTGTCTCTCATCGTTGGCTCTCATGAATTTGCATTTATTTTAATGCCATCGTATTATTGTTAGTACCTTTGTTGTAAAAGTCTTACTTGGAGGTAGGCTGATTCACATGTTCACATGCACCTACACCTCGTACACATCTGCATACATTCATAACTCTTTGCATTTAAGTTTTCAAGTAAATTTATGATTTATTGCCATACGAAATTCTTTAATAACTAAGGAGGTATACAATCGACTCGAAAGTATAGACATAATATGCAGAGTCAGGGTATCATAAAAGGTGTGGCGGAATGACTTTCTGATACTAAAAATTCACATAACATCACCCAAATTTTTTTAAATTTTTCTTGCAATGGGTGTTGCAAAGCGGAAAGACATTGTGAACTATGAAGATTCCTATGCGCTAGTACCACAATCACAATCATCGTTGTTTAAGTAGCCAAAGCCAGAGACCTGCTCGGATATTTTATTATTCTCAGGGTAGGTAAAGGGTGTTTTTTTAGAGGTTAGGTTTTCAAGATGAAATAAAACGTATATAATTTAATGTTATGGCCAAGAATTTAGCTTTATTATAAAGATAAGGGTTTGCCATTATGTTTTAAAAATGATTTCGGGCAAGTGGCCGCCGCGGCTGGCTCGAAGAAATTCCAGCCGAGAGGCCCAATTTTCGACCACTTTTTGCAGCAATTGGGGCCGTATGCCAGCAATAACGCGCCGAATATTCTCTTCCAAGACGTCAATCGTCTCGGGCTTATCTGCGTAGACAAGCGACTTCACATAGCCCCACAAGAAATAGTCCAGCGGTGTTATATCGCACGATCTTGGAGGCCACGCCACAGGTCCACGGCGCGAGATAATGCGCTCACCAAAAGTTTCCTTCAATAAATCGATTGTTGCGTTGGCTGTATGGCATGTAGCGCCGTCTTGTTGGAACCAAAGGTCGTCCACATCAACATCGTCCAATTCAGGCACGAAAAAGTCATTAATCATGGCTCTATAGCGCTCTCCATTGACTGTAACATTATGGCCGGCTTCATTTTTAAAGAAATATGGACCGATGATTCCCTCTGCCCATAGAGCACACCAAACAGTGACTTTTTGAGGATGTAACGGCGTCTCAGCAATGGCTTGTGGATTATGCTCACTCCGAATGCGACAATTTTTCTTATTGACATACCCATTCAACCAAAAGTGAGCTTCATCGCTGAACAAAATTTTCTTGTGAAAATCGGGATCGGTGGCCATCTCGTTTTGGGCCCATTCACCGAACGTGCGACGCGCTTGATGGTCGTTCGGCTTCAATTCTTGCACGAGTTGGATTTTGTAAGCCCGCAAACCAAGATCCTTCCGCAAAATCTTCCATAAAGTGGATGGGCACATGGGCGGATGGACTCATTCGGGTCTTCTTCGATACTCTGCTCCACAGCAGCAATAGCGTCTTCGGTGCGCACTGTACGACGTCTCTGAGAATGCGTATTATACACTAGAGCAAACGTGGTGCGAAAGCGATCCATGGTTAATCGAATTAGTGACTCTGATGGACGATTATGTCGACCGAATATTGGACGCAGCGCGAACCGAACCATTATTTTCGTAATAAATTTGCACGATTTGCAAACGTTGTTCAGGTGTAAGTCTATTCATTATGAAATGGCAAACCAAACTGAGCATAAATCAAGTGACAGCTGTCAAAAAGACCATCTACGAAAAAAGTAGTGCCAACTTGAAAACCTAACCTCTAAAAAAAACACCCCAAGTGGCAGTCGGTCTTTAAACCAATTTACTTAGACCGTTGCCAATCCATTGTGATGCCTCAGTAAGAGTTTCCCTGCTACTCCTCGTTATACCATTTTGTGGTACATGCAAACCCATTAATCTGACTGACACTTTTATCCCTAAGGTCATCATTAAAAACTGTATCACCCTTCAATATCAAAACCTAGTGGCCGAAAGGGCTTTAGTGGTAATTTACACTGTTCACTAAAGATGAGCTGCTTGCTCAAAACTGTGAAGAGCAGTCCATCTACAGTTGATTTAGCTGCAGCGTACCCGCCGCAGCGAAAAGTGTTCGTGCGTAACTACCATTGGATAGTAACCAGATTCGAAGACTTGAACAGCCGCTCTTCGATAGGCAATCGAAGTTTAACTCTTTAAAAAGGCCATAAATTTAGTTTGGAAAATTACTTTTATATAATTCAAAATAAAAAATGTGTGAAAATAATACAAAATTAAGAATCAATTTACTTTCGCTCGATATGACCATCTTTTGCCTTGACTATGTCCTTGAGACGGTACAGAAACGAATCGCAGGCTGCCCGAATGTGTCTTGCGGGTATTTTGGCTCACTCGCGAACATTGGTTTTTTTCAGCGCCTCGAGACTGGTGAATCTTTTAGTTCGGACCTTATTCTCCAAAATGGCGTAAAGGGAATAATCCATCAGATACGCACCTTGTGAATTTGAAAGCCATTGTGTGGACATTATGAAGTTCAGAACGTTGTTTTTTAGCCATTCTTGTTTCACTCGAGCTTTCTGAGATGGTGCCAAGTCCTGTTGAAACGTCCATGATCTGCCACCGAAATGTTCGTCTGCCGACGGCTTCAAAGCAACTTCGAGAATACTTACCCGATAATATTATTTCGCATTTACTTTGACGCCAGGCTCGATTAAAACGACTGGAGAGCGCCCATCTTCGGTTACAGCGGCCCAAACCATTACCCGTGGCGGCGGGTGCTGCCTCTTGGTGGCCACTCGACTAATCAAATTCTCGTATGAATGGTCGTCGGTCAAATAACCCTTATCGTTTTGCTCAATTTAAAAAAAATCTCTTGTCAGAAAACACAATGTTCGGAAATTTACCGCTTTCGACCAAGCGAAGCAACTCCTTCGTTCTCTCAAGTCTGACTTGTGGCTGCTTTGGTGTGAGATCATGTGCCTTTAGGATCTTGTAAGGTTTGACTTTGAGATCATTTTTCAGTATGCGGCGGATGCTACCGTTAGATATTTTCAGTCCTTTCGCCTTTTGATTGGCTCCTCGTCGGTGATTTAGTTCAAGTTACTTCTTCACTTTTTGAACCATTTCACGTGACGTGGCAATCTTTTGATGACCACTTTCATGCCGTTTCGCGGCTACCAGTATCATTGTAACGGGTAATGATGCGATAAGCAAAAACTTAATTTACTTTAAGGTGCTTGAGCTCACGAACAATCGCTGGTTGTGATTTTCCAGCCATATATCACACTATTACGTTTGAAATCCATTACTGATTTCCTTTTTTCGGGCTTACTTTCGGCAAAATGCTTCCATGCGCTGGTAAACAATACTCTGGACTTTCATTTCGCCAATTAAAGACTACGCGAGCACAAACACCCACACTCACCTACACTCTGTTATAATGCAATTAATCCGCTTGTTGAGTACAGAGACATTCATTACAAATCCACCGATCATTAAGTACTGTCAACACTGGCAACAACAATTACAACTGCAAATAGCACAATACAGATTCCACAAAGGTGTCAACAAAAGCATTTACATTATTAGTTCTTGCCAGATATGGGCACTCCCTCCTTCGGTACTTAAGCGACCATTAGAGTTTAGTGTAAGAGGTGGCTGCCATTCGCGCTACTCCAATTCCAAGTCCCCATCCGCTTTAGTCAGCTGTTGCCTTCGCCGCACTACTCGAACTCATTCAATTGTCAGCTATGAAATCTGTGCACCTGATGCGGTCACTTTTCAGCCATGTTTGCTGTGAAATCAACCCAATTAAATGAAATGCAAATAAAGCAGTGGCTGCAGTAAATAGGAGTAGTGCAGTGGGTTGAAAGTGAAGAAATATCTTCTAAATGATTCAGTTCTTTACCGATTTTGGGAATCTCAATGTGATATTTTTATTTGGTTTTTGTGCAATGCTTCGATATCTGACGTAATTAAGCATTATTCTGAAAGCGATATGCACGCGCCTTTTAGTTTCATTGCCACGCCGAAGCTCTTGGCAGCCAGTGCTTTGAATTTCGTGTAAAAAAATGTATTGCTATTTCATTTTTTATAAATAAATAAAATAAAAAATGTCTTAAGCGATTCATATAAAAAGCATTCACAGGGAGGACGTAAGCTTTTTCTGCGGGATAACGCTAGATACGATTCATCTCGAAACAGAAAGCGTGTAACGACTGCTCAGAGCTTGTTAAACGAGCTCTCTCTTTCGCTTCAACAAAAGCTCTGGAGGTGCTATTATTAAATCCTCTTACAATGGGCCTACTATGGGTATAATTAGATAAGATTAAATTAGATTTGTGGGTGGTTAGACAGCCTCAATCACTCAGTGAAGACCTTTGTAGTACACGCGGACAAATTACAGTAGAAGGAATGTAGAGACGAGATAGATATTATATGGATGGTAAGACGGAAAAATTGGCTTAAGATTACTATGCCGCTAATCTTTTGGATTCATTGATGAATCTTAAGAGATCCGGAAGAGGAAGAGTATGAATTTTATCCATGTTCCGTCTATTACACTAGACAGCTAAAGAAAAAATGCTCTGCAGTGCCCTCATCCTCACGACAGGATCGGCATATTGGAACGCCAATGATTCCCATGGCAGCCATATGCTGGCCAGAGGCGTTGGCCCTTATTACAACCACCACTACTCTCAGGTCCTTCCATGAAAAGTTTTAAGAGAAAGGCCGCTAATTTCCTGTATGGTATCTTTCCCAAAGCACTTGGCTTCTCTGCAGGGGTCCAACTCAACCCGATGGGTAGATCAGACTATGGATAGACCTTATGAAGTTCTCAATCCCTAGTTGAATCGATGCAGAATCGACCTAGAAAGGGTTGAGGACCTTGTGATATGCTTGTAGTAGCCAGTTTATCAGCTACCTCACTCCCTGTAGTATCATCACCCAAATAAGACAAACTTTGTTCAGTTTTGTCTTACATTCACCGACTAATTTCGAAGAGCAGCGTGGGTTAGCAAGGGCTGTGGGCATGAATAACTAAATGATGAAAGTAGAAAAGGTTTTGCATTCGCCTTTCGGCAGAAAATGGCAAATCGAGTGTATTTCTGCTATGAAAGAGCTCTTTACAGAAATCCACCAGTCGTTCGGAGGCGTCATGAAAAACTATAAATAATAAATAAATAATTTGCGTTCACACTACTGTTAGGTGTTTGGGCGAGTTCCTCTTCATATTTATGGTATGCGTCTTGATGTTGTTCCAGAAAGGGAGGAGCCTAGCGCTTGTCGGCTTTGTGGCTAATTCAAGATGAAAACTATGTGCTTAAAGTGCGTCTCCTCCAGGCCGTATTTTGTAAAGATCCTTCGTTCTACTGGGATACTGGAAACACGGATAGGTAAGATTCGAGTTTCATATCTGTTCTCATTGATCCTGAGTCGAGGTTGGAATGAGAATAGAGTAGGGTTTGAATGTCGGTGGTATATCTCTGGACCCATAGTACCTTCTTGGCATACTTGGCATGCCCGTCACTTATATATTTAAATTTCTCGAACTCCGGTTGGAGCGTGGCGCCAGGCTGGTTTCAGTAATGTATTTACTTCAGAGAGATGGGGGATTAGCCCAGGTTTTCTAGTCCAATGGTAGGGTTGCTACCTTTGATATCATATAGCTATACCTGGCCTATGGATATGTCATTGATGCAGGTTTATAAAGCAAGCCGCTTGGTACAAGACAGACGCCCGCTGTAACCGCCACTTTCATGTGGACAGACGCTACATTCTGCCTGGCGACTGAATTGTGTTATGTGGATTGTTCTTATCTTCGGTGGTGAACACGTCTCTCTTACCGACTTGAGAAGCCCCCACGGTAACGACGCTACCACCGATATCGCTCTCGAAATCAATGCACATACCGTGCCCCTTCACCATGACAAGATGACAGCCTTCATGGAGGTCATTTGTATTTCCTTATGGCCACTAAAGTATTTCCTTTATTCAATGAGATGCCTTAGCTCTTTAGAAATTTTTGCTTGGTTAGTGTGAGAGTATTTCTTTACTCTTTAGAGGAGGAGCTCTATCAAGCTCCCCTTTCCACCTTACTGGTTCTAATTCAGAAGTGTCTCGTTAGTTCCAGCAGAAATTACGCGATTTCACCTGAGCTTACTCAAGCATGCTTTCGTGGCATTAGTTTAATGATCTCCAGATTTCTAAAAAAAAGCTAAATTTATATATTCTAAAATCCCACTTCGCACACTGTGACACATTGTGCCATTATCGCCAGCCATTCAGACAAATTACCTTTGCTTGTGCCTATAGTGAAGAAAACTTTCGACCCTTTAACAATAGTGTTGCATTACCTTGCGCTTGGCTGGTCTTTTGTGTCGTGATTAATTGACTTGTCGCCAGCAGATGGCCACTGCTTTGTGTGTGTGTCCACATACATACATATACATATTTTGATATGTATAAATATATACAAGTATATCCAGACAGGAATGTAAGGCAATGCGTCTACATTTGTTCCACTCCTTCATTCCTCTAAGCATCTGCCATTGGTGCTACCTTTCCATCCTCGTACCGGCGCTTGTTATTGCTGGGCTTGCAATTAAATGCAGCCACCGCTCCCAAAACGTCATTTGAGCACAAATTACTGCAATTTGTGTTGCTATTGTTGCAAAACTGTTATGTTTGCTGATGACAGGTCAGGCAGCCAACAGCTGTTGCGCGAATTAGCACGCCTCGAATGTCGGCGTTGCTCGCGTCGCTTGGCTCGTCGCCGTGCAATTATTTTCATTACTGACCACATAATTTGCATATCAAAGTCATGTTAACATAACACCTAGCGCTACCCTAGAGTCCTGCCGTATTATACACACACATACATACTTGTGTCATCTGTAGTGCTCGTGACTTGGGGCGTTCAATATTAGAAAATCGCTTTTGATAGTGGCTTAGCACACCTTGCAAATGGCACTCAGCGGCTTTCGTGTGGTTTGCTGCCTGCACTATTGTTCGCCGTCCGGTCACTGTCGTCTATGCGTTGTTCAATGACAAGCTCTATGATTAGCTGGCTTATCGGTGGATGCAGTATTTGCGGAAAATTTGTTTTGGCCCTTGTGGACCATGTGTTGCTGTTGTTGTTGTTGCGCCAGACAAGTTCAAATTTTATGGCTAAAGTCTGGTTGACTGATGCTGGGGACTAATTGGATTGCGCGTATCATATTCTACACAGAGCCCACACAAATACATACATGCGCAAAATGTAATTAAAGCAAAAAAAAATATATATATAAATATTGCCAGCTTTTATAATGCTTTTTGGCTATTCTTTACTTTAATATTTATTTTGGTTCCATATGTAGAAGTGCACGCAAGTGGGAAACATTACTGATCGCCATTCACTTGGGAGTGGCCAGGACGATTCTTCTATATATGGTTGAAGCAGCTCACAACTTCTGGGATTAGCCCAAGTATCCTCTGGGCAGCTTCCGAACATCCATTCGGGAGTGAGCCAACGTGAGAAGACGAATCATTCCTGGATAGCTGCTACTTCGCTGGGTTTGGGAGCCGCCACTTAAGAATCCCCCCCAATGAAAATATGTACAAAGCCTCGGTTGAAAACTTCCAACACTGATGACGACCCCTGCAAACAAACTAAGGTCTATGATTTGAGGGCATGCACCTGGAATGTTCGGTCCCTTAATGGGGAAGGTGCCTCTTCCCGGCTGATGCCCTCAATTAGTAAAGTGATTCATCACTGCCATTCTAGAGATGCGATGGGCGGGGCAAGGCAAGAAAAAAATATGACCTTGCGACGTCTACTACAACTGCCATGTAAAGGAGCGCAAATTCGGTTGCGGATTTGCTGCAGGAGGAGACTTCGTCGCCAAGTATTGTCGTTTACTCCGCATGAAAGAGTGATTTTTTAACTTGTCGCTAATTTGCGCCCACGCCACGATGGAAGAGAAGGACGATGCGATCAAAGGTTTCTTCTATGAACGCCTGGAACGTTCCTATGAGCGCTGCCCACGCGCCACGACACAAAAATTGTGCTTGGCGACTTCAACGCCGGGATGGGCAAGGAGGGAATTTTTGGTCCCACAGTCGGAAAATTCAGCCTGCACAACGAAACATTCGGTAACGGACAGAGGCTGATCGACTTCGCCGGGGCCGAAACATGGTAGTCTGGAGCACCAGATTCCAGCGTAAGAAGATACATCAAGCTACGTAAAATGCGAAGCCAGATCGATTGTGTTGTGATAGATGGAAAACACGCTGCTATTGTTTTAGATATACGAACGATCTGTGGGCCCAACGTCGACTCGGACGATTACCACGTTGCAGCCAAACTGCGCACACGCCTTTGTGCAGCAAAAAACATACATCTAGCTACACAAAGAATCTTCAACATCGAAAAGCTACAATCACAACAGACAGTCAGAATATTCTCCACTCTACTCTCACTCCTGCTCTCAGAGAGTACAACCTAACGAACTGGCATGCACGAGTAATGGAGCAACATTTCTTGTTTTTTACGTACCGCCGCCGAAGAAGAAGTCGCATTCCGGCGAGTCCGAAAACCCAGTTGGTACGACGAGGAATGTCATGCTGCCGCAGAAACAAAAGATGAGCCACACTGTGATCGGGCGCAACGCGAGCCATGTGGGGTCAATACCGGGAGTTAAGAAAGGAAGAGAGACGTATTACCAGAAAGAAAAAGCGAAATACGTGAGTGCGGGAAGCTTGAGAAGCTGGCCAAAACGCTGGCATCTTCCGAAAATTCTACCTGAAAGTTCGGCGGCTTACAGAAAGTTTGACGGCGGGGATAAAATTTCTCGAACCTGTTAAATAGTGACAGCTGCGCATGTCACAGAGAATGTGAACATCCCTGTCGTTCCACTATCCGACCATAACGAGCCGCAAATAGTGATAGCGCGGCTAAGGAACAACAAAGCTGCGGGCGCCCACAGACTGCCGCCTGATCTATTAAAACATGGTGGTGAGGAGCTGGTAAGGTGCATGCATCAGCTTCTAGGCAAAATATGGTCTGATGAAAGCGTGCCTACCGATTGGAATTTAAGTGTGCTCTGCCCAATCCATAAGAAGGGCGATCCTGCAATCTGTGTTAATAACCGCGGGACTAGTCTTCTATATATCGCCTATAAGGTTCTAGCGAGCGTGTTGTGTGAAGGGCTGAGGCTAACCGTCAACCAACTGATTGGACCTTATCAGTGTGGCTTTAGATCTGGAAAGTCTACCATCGACCAAATATTCACAAGACGCCAAATTTTGGAAAATACCCATGAAAGGAGAATCGACACACACCATCCTTTCGTCGACTTTAAAGCTGCATTCGACAGCACGAAAATAAGTTTCCTGTATGCCGCGATGTCTGAATTTGGTATCCCTACAAAACTAATACGGCTATGCAAGATGGCGTTGATCAATACCAGCAGCGCCGTAAGAATTGGGAAGGACTTGTCCGATCCGTTTGATACCGAACGAGGTTTCAGACAGGGTGATTCGCTGTCTTGTGACTTCTTTAACCTGGTGTTGGAGAGGATCGTACGAGCCGCAGAACTTAATCGCTCAGGCACAAATTATAAAAAAGAGCAATTGTTGGCGTATGCCGATGATATTGAATCGATCTGGAGGTGAACGAGGACAAAACGAAATACTTTCTGTCATCAAACAAACAGTCGGCGCACTCGCGTATCGACACCCATGTCACTGTTGACAATTATGATCTCGAAGTTGTAAAAGACTTCGTTTATTTAGTGAAATTCAACAGTGAAGACCTCTTGCCAACAAGTGCTACTTTGGACTAAGTAGGCAAATGAGTAGTAAAATCCTTTCTCGATGAACGAATCTAACACTCAACAAGGCTCTCATCATGCCCTCTTTCCTGTATGAGCGTTTCGATGAAATTGTGCTTTATTCGTTGCGGCTACGTTCGCTGGGTCATGTCCTCTGAATGGAAACAAACACACCGGCTCTGAAAGTATTCTATGTGGTACCAGCTGGTGGTAGCAGGGGAAGAGGGGACCTTCCTGCGTTGGAAAGATCAGATGAAGAAAGGCTTGGCTTCACTTGGTGTTTCCAACTGACGCCGGTTAGCACGAGAAAGAAATGACTGGCGCACTTGAATCGAGAGGCAATCGCGCTAATCAAGAAGAAGAACCTAAAAATAAGGAGTAAAAACTTTACAAAATGTTGCTTTGCTATTATTGTGACCACCTCTGGATTTGATATTAAATGAAAAATCTGTTTTAAAAACATTTATTGTCCTCCAAAAGTGACTATCAGATTTTATTAGGTGCTATTAATTTAGTGATGTTGTATATTTTAACGCGTGTATGCGTAAAACAGAGCATTTAAAATCATGATTTTTGCAAAAAAAAACAACTCACCACTTAATTCTACTTCAACGAGCATATAATTCAAAAGCCATACTACAGCTGGCAGAGGCATTTCTCAATGGTATATTGTTGAAAAATCCGCAACATATTCGTTTATTTTTATCTTCTTTTTTATCTTTATTTTTATTTTTATTTTTATTTTCATTTTAGGTTTTTGCGAACGTCAGCAAAAAAGTAGCCATCGTGCGAAATGCCAACGAGGTCGTCAACTTTGCACTTAATCAATGAATGCTATTGATTTCTCTAAGGGCCTCTGTTCTGCAATAAATGAATGAAAGCGAACGAATGCAGCCCGGGCAAGTGAAATCCAAAGCTAACCGTATATGTTCGATGTACAGTTATGAGTCACTGCTGCTAGACTCTTGCACAAACAGATAATATTATGTATATCTACATACAGTTACATCTACATATGTGTGTATGGGAACAGTTACATCTATGTAAGCATACAAACTTTTTTATATGGGGTTGGGGAATAAGTTCATAGCGTTTTTGTATTTGCTTTTATTTTACAACAATTTGTTTGCTGCTTGGGAAAGGGTAAGTATCCATTTGATAGAACTCTTTCTGCTCTACAAAACTATGTTTATTGTATTTTTGAGTTATTTACTTTTTTATTAGTTTTGAGGCTTATGAACGAAATACCCAGGAGGCAAAAATCCACATTTTCGACACCCGATCTTCTTTATGTTCCATCGAGGTCAAAAAGCTGTCGAGGCAGCCCGGAAAATTTGCGTCATGTATGGAGAAGGTGTCATAGGTGAATCTTCAGCACGGAAATGGATTACAAAATTCAAAAATGGCGACTTTGAAGTCAATGACACGTCACGCGGAGGAAAGCCATCTAAATTCGTTGAAGAATGTCTCAAATCACAACAGTCGAGAACAAAACTATGATCATAAAGCGATTCTCAATCATCGCCATTCAATATGATTTACCGAAAAATTGGGAGTCTGGGTGCCTCACGAGCTCAACGAGTATTCTCCGGAGCTTGCACCGACCTATTATCACCTTTTCCGCTCCCTGTCAAACCATATAAAGGGGGTTGCTTACCTTCGATAACAAAGAGGTCCTTAAAAACTGACTCAAACAATTTCTTCTTTGACACCAGACCAGGCGAATTTGGCGGTAAAAACGCTACGAACTTATTCCCCAACTCAGGCTAGAAATCAATAAGAGTTTTTCATTTGAATCTTTTACACGCTTGCAACAGTAATGAAAGTTTATTAATTCTCTTTTATAGACTATCGGCTTTTATGATCTTAGCAAAGTACTCTATTTGGTTCAGTAAATTTTGCTTTGTTGCAGTTTGAAAACTAATTTTATGATTTTTGAACACATTTTGGCTTATAGACTCGCCTATTTCGTAATTCTATGCAACTTGTGGCTAGATGAACTTTCCGGAATATATTAGCTTTAATACACAGAAAACTCTGTGCAAATCGGAGCACCCTGTGCATAGTTATTAACTTACATACATTTTTCCGGGACTCATTTTATACGATTTTAAAATATATCTTTAGGCAACTGTGCAGGTATACAATTTTTTTTTAAATTTTTGATTCTGCCTCTGTTCATATGTGCAAAGATTTCGAAAGCTGCTTTGGATTAAAAAACAACAAAAAATTTTGCAAGACTGCGCTGAGTGTGGTTGCTATGCATATACTAATGACCCACATACCTGAAAAGACCGCAAAGTTGAAAAAATGGGATAGGATTTAGGGAGAAAAAAGAAGTAAAATTGAAATTGCAAAGATACGCAGAAAAAATATAAATACAATAAATAAAAAATTGAAAAAAGGTACAACGAAGTTCATTTACATACAATAAAATGCCTGACGAAGAAACTGCAAAAGAAGCTTAGCTAAAAACCGTTATGCTCCATACATAGATTGCCAGTTTGCTATGCATATTTTTATTCAATCAAATTTCCAAATTTCTCACGTCTGCCTTTCATTTCGGCATCATTCACATTTGCATTTTTCAATTTCCCTTATAAGTAGAGAAATTATTATTCGGTGGCCAAATAACCTGATGAAGCCAATGCTCTGCCCAACAGCTGTCAATGACAATACTCAAACCAGTTCAATTCGGTATCAATTTTGTTCAACGTTTCACTCACTCATTCGTTTTGTTTCTATATGCGCGTATTTTGCTTATTTGCTGAGCTGTAGTATTGCGACTTATTTAAATTCATATTAGATTCTGTAATTGAACGTTGAATAATGCATGAAAAGAGTTATGCAAATATGTTGCGAAAAGTATGGGAATGCGAGAAGGGGGAGTGCTATGGGTAATTGGACTATTGTGGTCACTATACATTAGGGCGGGTCGATTTAAAAATCGCTCATTGCTCTGTGAAAATCGTATTCTAGGGATCAAAATAAGAAACTTTGCCGAAGGAACCATACCTCTAAAACGAATTCTGATGTCCCCCAATTTGGGTCGAACGAAAAATCCCACTTTGACCCATTTAGAGTGCTCCAATCGAGTCCAAATGTATGACCAACCCCCACTAACTTTGGACGGCCGATCCATCCATGCCAGTGGCACACCCCCTGGAACTCTCCTGGGGGGTTCCCCATACAATAATTTCAAAATATCACCATGTTTGACCTTCACATGAGAAAAGAAACTAAAAAGTGTGACTTTCACAGAGCAATGTGCGATTTTTTTGCCTCCCCACAAATCGACCTTTCCTACTATACATACATACAAGCATGACTGAATTATTTTCTCTCCTGATAAGTAATATGACGGCAATGACGCTTAACACACTGGACTAGTGTGTGATCGCGAAGTTTTTGTTGTTGAAGTGGTTGAATATTTCTACTGAAATAATCCTAATTAGCGATCAGCACCGTTTTACTACCGCTGTCTTCGTGTGACGATGTCTTGCTTTTTGTTTTTTCTTGTTTTTGTATTTTATCAGATCCTTCTTCTAAGTCAGATCCATTTTGTGAGATCCAAGTGTAGCAACAAATTCTTTATTTCGATGTCTGAGATATCATTAATTTGCTGTAAGAAAGGCTTACCGAACGAGCGAAGTCGTGCCCTAGCTAGCCACATAAGTAGTGGAAAAGACTTTCCTTCACCCCTTCCGCTTGACAGCTTGTGCAGATGGGATTGAACGGTAGGTTGAGTCTAGCTGCATGATCCTTTACTTTCCAATGGCCTGTAAGGGTTACAGTGATGCGTGAAATGTTTGGCCGAGAACATCCCAACAAATCATTCGTCCTCTGGATTTTGTACGATGGCCATGTGTTTTTTGTTGTAATACATGTAGTTAATTGCTTCCATCTTCTTTCGGCTAAAACATGATAGTGTGAAGCAATGGATGCTTTTAATGTCTTGAGTGAGGTGGAGACTGCCACCGCCTCTACTATGTCTAGTGTCGAACCTTTTCTTGCTAGCTCATCCGCTATCTCATTACCCCGTACGTTCCTATCACCAGGAACCCGTATCAGAGTAATTTCAAGACGATGGTTAAGTAATTTTAGTTCCTCTCTACACTGTAAGACCAGCTGGTTGTTGGATGAAATGGAGTTGGAGTCTAAGGCCTTGATAGCTGATTGACTGTCTGAAAAGATGGCTACCCTTGCACCAACTTCCTTGTAGAGTTTTAATGATTTGCATGCTTCTCTGCTCGCTAGAAGCTCTGCCTGGAACACGCTGGCATAGTCAGAAAGTCTAATTGCCTGAGATAGGTTGAGTAGCTCCGAATGGAAGCCAGCTCCCACACCACGGTTCATCTTAGAACCGTCAGTGTATATTTCAATGCCGTAGCTTCCAATCACCTTCCCTTAGTTCCATTCGGCTCTCTGTGGAAAACGTACTTGAAGTTAAGGTCGGGGACTGTGAGGTCTGATCTGTTTTTGAGCAGCGGGGGTCCCTGCAGGAGGATCTTGCTGTGACCGTACGACCTTGTTCCTTCCTACGTCTCTGAGTCTCACCGCGCTTCAGGTAACGATTGTTTTTATATATAAATCTAATGGTGGCAGATGAGCTAGTACATTGAGCGCTTCGGTAAAACCGGTGCTAAGCGCTCCTGTAGTTAACATACACGCTGTTCTTTGTATCTTGTTCAGCATATGTTAATATTGGCCTTACAAAGGCTGATCGCGAAGTTAGTTCAGATCAAATTTGTGTTTTTTTTTTTGCTATAAACTATTTTGTTGATATATTTACGCTTGTGTTTACCAAACGACCAAGAGTGCATTTTTCGATTTTTACAATGTCTGATTTGATTGAGCAGAGAAGTGCCATCAAATTTTGTTTGCGGAATGAAATTTCAGCTGCGGAAACGTTTAGCATGTTGCAGAAGGCATTTGGTGATTCGACAATGTCGCCGAAAAATGTTTATAAGTGGTACCAAAACTTCAAAGAGGGTCGAGAACGTGTTGATGACTTGGAGCGCTCCAAACGACCATCGACGCCAACAGATGACCTACACGTCAATAAAGTGAAGGAGTTAGTGCTCAAAAATCGTCGGTGGGCTGTTAAAGACCTTAAAGTGCATCATTATGGGAGATGAGACTTGGATTTATGCTTACGACCCTGAAATAACCGACCAATCAAGCGAATATCGTGCTAAAGGCGAGACCAGACCGAAAAGAGCACGTCAAAGTCGTTCAAAAATAAAGGTCATGATGACAGTTTTTTTCCATTTTCGTGGTGTGGTGCACTATGAATTCCTTCCACCTGGCCAAACTGTTAATAAGGAATATTATTTGAGCGTTATGCTTCGTTTACGTGAAGCAATTCGTCTAAAAATACCAGAATTATGGGCCAACAACTCTTGGTTTTTGCATCACGATAATGCACCGTCTCACACTGCACTCGTTCTTCGTGACCATTTCGCCAAAAATTCCACTCATATCGTTCCGCAACCACCGTATTCGTCTGATTTGGCTCCGTGTGACTTCTAGCTATTCCCAAAACTCAAGAGACCACTCCGGAGAACGCGTTTCTAGTCGATTGAGGAGATAAAAGCTGAATCGAAGAAGGTGCTGATGGCTATACCGGAAATTGACTATTTGGCATGTTTCGGGGATTGAAAAAAATCGTTGGCATAAGTGTATTTCATCGAGAGGGGATTATTTTGAAGGGGATGTAATTGATTTACAAGAATAAATAAAGATTTTTCTTTTTACAACCAAATTGACCTTACTTTTTGCCCACAGTAGTACGGTCCATTACGTTTTACAGCCAACTTCAAAATTGACAAGTTGTGCAAAAAATGTGGCAGCTTTAAAAATTTGGTCAATACTCTTGCGACTCTCTTTGCATTTTCTTTTCCAAAAAATATTTCAGTTGTGGACTTTTCTTGGATCCATAAAAATAATGTTCCCATTTTCAAATCGGGTAACCGCAAGACATCTACAACTATAGATGAGTGGTTGGCTATTGTTGAATGTCTACGAGGGTTTTTTCCAGGGAAACCATCTTCCACTCATTTTGAGGTATTGCCATTAGTCAAATTGTCAATGCTTTTGAGACTCAAGCTCAGCTCGATTTCATTCATCTTCACAGAGTTTTCTAAAGCATGCGGCAAACTCAATCATTCAATTATTTTCTTATTTTGATCAGGTCCTATGCTCCACGAGGAGATTAGGACAGTTGTTAGTAATTAGGTAATTACGGAGCCTACGGAAAACAGTTGGAATATTTCTCTAGCTTTCATCGAAAAGGAAAGTTTTTATATCAATTATATCACTAAATCATTTTTGCTTATCGAAGTTCGGTCGGCAACTACGGGTCTACAAGGAACTCACGTGAACTTTTAATATTCATTATCTTTATTAACACATTGAGTGCCAAGTAGATTCGAAAAAAAATCCTCACCGACATAATCCTGCATGACGGACTTGGAATGGTGCAAATTGTCATAGCCTATATAAATTGAACCAACTTTTTTTTCAAGTATCATCCTACTCTTAAAAAATAAAAAAAATGTACAATACGTAGTGCCTAAGATAACAGATAATAGATACGGTGTGATGTGATACACCTCTTGACTTGTGACGGAATACTCCAGGAAAAATTGAGGCTAATTACAGTAAGGGTTAAAAAAAAACATAAATAATTAGCGCGTACACTTTTGTTAGGTGGTTGGAGGGATCTACAGTGTAGGCCGACTGCGAGCTGTAAATGGTTTTTATGAGGAGCTTTTTTCTTTCTAGAAACACACTCGGAGGCTTGGGTAAATTGGGTGAAAAGGGCACGTTTTTAAGATTTTTTTAAATTATATTTTTCCAATATTTGAACAATAATTTCCTAAACTTTCTTTGCGAAACATAAAATTCAAATAAGAGTGAACGTCTCCAAAAAAAAATTGTTTTGCGGTGTACTTTAAATCTTAATTCGCAACAGAATCAGCTCAAACAAAAAATCCAAATCCATTTCAAAAAGCCAAATCCTGTATACGAACTTCAAAAATAACAAACTCCAGAAAAACGTTTTAAAGTCCGACAGGTATACAAGTATAGAACTCCGTCCCGGAGCAACGGGCGCCGAAATACTCGTAATTTGATCAATTTTGCTTCGCTTTACTTGAAACTTCTGCACATTATTTCTCAATAAAAATACAAGTTTTTAAAAAATTTTGATTAAAAAAAAAAATCCTAAAAAAGTTTAAGTACCTTACCCTCACCCGCACCCACGCGGGAGAAAGGGGGATGTCTATATTTTTTCCTTTAGTCCAGCTGCGATCAATATGGTATTGCATATTGTTGTTGTTGTAGCAATCCATAAAAAGCCTGTCAAAGACAGTGAAAGGGAAAAGGAAATGATAACTGTTTTCCAAACGGAAATTTTCGCCATCCTGAAAGTAGCCGAATGGTTAATCGAAAGGAGATGGAGCGGGGAACAGATTGGAGTTTGCAGTGAGGCTGCACGGAAGGCCCTGGAGAATGCGAAGCAAACCTCAAAGATTGTTGAAGAATGTAAGAAGAAGCTTAATTCTGTCGCAAGGCAGAACAGGCTTTTACTCATAAGGGTTCCAGGACACTCCGGTGTTAACGGAAACGAAATTGCCGATGAATTGGCCAACCGAGGATCAGCGGTTTCACCACAAGGGCCAGAGCCAATAAACGCAATCAGTTCCATAGGAATGAATTAGATCAGCGATTATGTATGCAATTTACATAAAGAGCGATGGTATGGTCTAGAACGCTGCAGAACTACAAATTGTTTTGTGACAAGTTCGAACAGAAAACTGTCAAACTTTCTACTAAAACTTGGAAGGAATGGCGTTTGGTTGATTGTCGGTATCATTGCCGGACACAACCTATGGGTTCAGCATATGACCACCATTGGAATCATTGAGCCCCCAATGTGAAGAGAACTGGTCTGAGAACTTTCTCTGTGAGTGCTAAAGCAAAGGACGATATTTACAGATTTACCAAAGAATCTGGAAAGTTCTCACAGGACTAACTACCTCTGTCTCTGTCTCTAATCTTTCCTATCTCTTTTTTCATACTTTTCTCCTTCCCTTTTTGAGGGTAGATAACCCTGTTTCCAGAGCTCTAAATACAATGAGCTTTTTAGCTTGAGTGTTTTAAGAGCCACCAAATCTCTTCGTGCTCCTTGGCCCGACCAATTAAAATTTCAATTTCAATTTCAAGGGTATGACAGAAGTGAGGTTGTTTCGTTTGAGGCAGTCCAGAGTGCTCAGTTGAGCGGGTTTGCATTGCATCGCGAAGTTTTTACTTCTCCAACGACTCAAAATGTACTTAAAACCAAAGTAAGTTTCAAAAACCCGGCTTTCTAAGAACTTCCGAGCTAAATAACGGGTGATTTTTCAGCTATCATCTTTTTAAACAGTTGGTTTAACCAGCTGACGCACGCTTCGTGTTTTGTTTTACTGCCAAACATCTTCAGTTTGGTCTATAATTTAACCATGAATCAACTTACAAACGAACAACGCTTGCAATTTATTGAATTTTATTATAAAAATGCGTGTTCTGTTAAGAAAGTTTATCGCGCGCTTCTTCCATTTTATGGTCAGTTTAATCGACCCACTGAAGCGGCTATTCGAGCTATTGTGACTAAATTTAGAACAAAATTTACATTACTGGACATCAAACCACCAATACGCTTACGTAGAGTGCGAACTGAAGAAATATCGCAGCTGTATCGGTCAGTGTTAATGATGACCATCAAGTATGGATTCGTCGCCGTTCGCAGCAACTGGGCCTCTGAGGACCATTTGAAGCGCAGTCGCGGTCAACATTTGCATGAAATGATCTTCAAACATTAAATTATATGGACTGTACTATCGATTTAAATAAAAATTTCATGCATTTTTCTGAATTTTACGAGTGTGTTTTTTTTTGAAAAACTTTCCCATAGCTCTTAAAGAATAACCCTTTATTATTATTGTAGCAGCTATTGCTATTTTTTCCTTCTTTCTGCACCATAATTTTGAGTTCATTTCCTTACTTGGCTTAGCTAACCCTACATTATTTGCCCTAATACGCCGCACTTTCCATCCGCATAACCGCGTTATTCCTAAGCTATCAACATCATTCCTATTTCGAGAGCCCTCTCTCTCTCCCTTTCTCCGTACCCTCACCTTCAACATTTTCCTGCGCAATATGCGCCTATATGTCGAATCTATAACTTTGCCCCCTCTTCACTTCAGCTGCGAGCTATTCCAACAACGATTTGTATGACCTTCAAAAATGTTCGGTTTCCATTATTGTTTGAACCTGCCCAAACTGGCTGGCAATTTTCAATCAAAGTGCAACCGAAACTTTACCGCTGTTGCGTTACCATTTCACAAACTTGCAAGTGTACAACTAACCAAAATTATACATTGCGTGCCGAAGCAGCCTTCGCTAGCACCCACACTTGTTTGACTATTTTACAGCAAAAATATTTGGCACGCAACTCGTAGTTCTCGGTAAATCTTGTTAGCCTCGAGTTTTAGTTGCTGTTCAACTTCAACTCAGCTCACTTGCACGCTCACTCGCCCGCTGCCAACATCCACACACGCACACACAGCTTCATTTGTGCCTCCATGCAAACAAGTTGTAGAGGCAGCAACCACCAGCTTGCAAACATTGTAACTTGCATTCGACATTGTATGCGCATATTTATTTATGTATGTAAGTTGGCTGCGCTGTGGACTCATCCATTCTGAAAGTTGCAATACATTGCCGCACATCGTTCAAAACTCGTTGGTAGTAAAGTTTCGTCGAAAATCGTACACCGTAGACTCATTACTCACACTTGTATAACGCAATGCTTATGCACCGTTGTAGGCATGTGCGTGTGTGTGTGGTTGTAGTTATGTGTCTTTAATAAGGCACCCGCATGTGAAAGTGAACACTTTTTGCTCGTTCGTGAAGTTGCCACATAATTGCGAAATTTACTTTGCAAGTTTTTGCTCAGTTTCTTAGATTCCAAAAAGTGTATGTTCAACAATTTTCCATATCACTCACCTTAGAAGTGTTCACTGGTCATTGAGTGATCGGGACTCATGCGGGGAAGCTTGGAATTCCGTACAACCCCTATGGCAGAAGCTGCAGAGAAAGAGACTGTTGAGCACTTTCTCTCCAAATGTGCGGCTCTGTCGGGTAGGCGCTTGAGATTCATAAGCGTGCCCTTTGGGGATGGCTTGAAGAAATTCTCCAGCCCAGATCCCTATTCTCTCCTCCACTACATCAACGGTACTGGATGGCTCTGAACGGTTTTCTCTTCCCTAAATTTTTTCGCAGATAGTGGTCCACATTATGGTATCAAAACGGCACGTAAGTGCTACTTGTAGTGTACCTGGGGTACTCTTGCCATCTAACCTACCTACCTATCTACCTTAGATGCGTCGCTACCATTTGCTGCGTCTGGGTTCAAAGCTCATTATGGGCATGAAATATCAAATTACGGTAAAAGTGTTTTCTTATGGCTTTTGCTCCTCGTAAGGCATTGCCAAACATCAGAGTGCATTTCTGCTTGAAAACCCATCTCAACTGGAATGAATTGCCACTCGGAGGCGGCATAAAATACTAAGACCTTGCATTTGTAGAACAAAATTAAAACGCGCACTCCAGATTTAACACTCTATCCAGTAACCATCTACAGACGATCATCATAAAACCCTCCTTGGTTTTATATGGAATTTTCTTTTTCGTGTGAGTCGACATGGCTGCCTTGAAACGGCTATGACGGAACCATTCCACATCATTTATAGTGTTCATTTGTTTCATTTTGATGTTCATCGTCAGTTTAGTAATGGCCGTCGTTGAAATCAGTCGAAAAAATTACAGTTGAAAAATTGCATCTTTTCGTTTGTGAAAAAGTGACCAAACATAGCAGAAATTTCTTCAAAAATTCTAAACAGGTATGTTTCTTCATCACAGTGAAATAATCATTCACATTAAATTTTAGACGTTACCTAGTATTATACGGTGAAATGAACAATAAAAACTTCCTCTTATTGTATTGAATTTAAAATTACTTTGCTTTAATTTTTACGCTTAATCCAGAAAGACCGTCTGTAGACGGTCCACTTTTTTTGTTACCTGGCGAGTGAACAAACACAGGTAATGTAAAATAGACTTCAAACTCGTTTTTAGCGTACCAAAATTAACGTTATATGAATTGTACATGATTTTTTGACGATTATTTATAGTCTGCTGGATAGAGGGTTAAAGAAAAAGCTTTGCCGCTTACCAAAGGATGTGCACAGCAATCATTAGGTGAAGTGAAGGCTCTCAACTTCTTTTGTTTGTTGCTCAGTGCAGATAAAGACTAAATAAAATGAAATAAAAAAAAGAGGTTGTCTGTAAAGTCGGTTTACTGGCGATAGTTTAACGTGACAACGCCATTAGAAAATATTGATGGAATAGTTGCAATTTTCAAAACAAAATTTTAATTTTATTTGTTTGATAGGTATTTTGTATGGATATAGAGGAGGAAGTAAATAGAATTGCAATGGAATAGGTCAAGTTACATTTACACAAACGTGAAAAATGACGAAACATTTATCAAATTCATGAAAGATATCTTCAATTTCGATTGTGCATCAGGCGTTAATAAGTCAACAACACTAAGAGGCAACATCATCGATTTACCTTTTTCAAGACACTTTACACTCGAAACATCCCCTTTCATTTCCTACTTTTTCTATTTATCATCGTCCTATTCTCAACAGAGAAATGGTTCATTACCATGCACACAGGAAGAAGGCATATGCAAATACAAATATGTGAATTTATATACAAAAGCGCATATACATACATATACATACATATATATGCTCACTCAAGTGGGACAGAGCCAGATGTCGAACGTTGCCGAACGCGGGGGCCGATTGTGCTCCTTGTCGTTCGTTCCGCGCTCTCGCTTGCAGTTCAAGCACATTAACTTACATTTGCTTGCGTACGGAATAGATTCGTATATTTGAAATGTCCATATGACTTGTATGCATCTTTACATATCGATTTGTTCTTTTTGAAAATTTCGCGAAATTGTATATGTATATGCATGTTTATATACATATATTAGTATACAACATATCTTATAAGGTAAATATAAGTAAGTAAATATTACCATACATTTTTTCCTTCATATATAATAAAAAAATTAATAATTATAACATTAAAACAACAGGTATTATTAAAAAAATTGGTTTTATTTTAAATTCTTCAAGTAAATCAAATTAATAATAATCAATAAGAAGGCATATGCAAATACAAATACGTGAATTTATATATGTACATATGCACATACATACATATATACGCTCACTTAAGTAGGAGAGAGCAAGATGTCGAACGTTGCCTTTCGTTTGCTTTGTTTGCTTTTTCGTTCGTTCCGCGCTTTCACTTGCAGTTCATTCAAGGCAACGACAATAAGCAAGGTAACGACAAATGAGCAAGGTAACGGCAATGAGCAAGGTAACGACACATTTTTTCGTGCGTGCAGCCGGCTAAATCGAATTATAAGACGTTATCACGTCAAAAACTTTGCCACTTACCAAACGATGTGTACCTACAACAATCATTAGGTGAAGTAAAGGCTCTCAAATTTTTTTGTTGCTCAGTGCGGATAAAAAATAAATAAAATGAAATAAAAAATAGTCGAATGAAAAAAAAAAGAAATTAATATACAATACTAAGCATTTTCCTGCCAAGTAATCCAAGTGTTATGGACATTGTCGTAAATTCTTGTAAAAACTGGCTTATTCATAGGCTTGAGTATTTTTATTTAATTTTTTTTTAATGGTGGGTAAGGTGGGGTTCAAAATGTCTTCGCACTTACTGCTGTCTGGCCATCGAGTGGTGTGGCCAGCACTAAAACCCTTCCTCCTCTACTAGGGAGACTCCCTTGCCGGGAATACTTTCTGCACTACTTCGGGAAGGCCCAGAACGACGTCTCTGAAATAGAGCAGTTTTATTAGTTCATATCTGGGTACACCATGCTCTTAGCCAGCTTCATGCAATGAGCTCCTCTTCTAATGTCTCTCTCTGTCAGACTTCGCTTTGTACTGCGTTGAAGTCTATATTTTTTCTCTGTAATACGCCTTCAACGTATCTTTTAGCCCCATTCCTGTTATCCTCGCGTTCCATCATTTTGTCGATTATATTGGTCGGCGCAATATCGTCAATCTGCTTCTCAGAACACCTCTTTCCACGAGCCATCTATTGTAACTAAAGAACGTGTGTTCCGTATCACGGCTCGGTGCTCCACCTGGGCTCGCTTACCTAACACATGCGCTATAGGTATCTCCAGAAGTATCCGTGGTCCGAGAGGAGCTGAGTCATGAAATAGTCCACTTCGCCGAAGTCCCTTTGAGCCCATTTGCCTATTGATGGAATAAGTTCCGTCGTCCATATGTCACTTGATTCAGTGGCTCATCGGCTTTGCCACCGCTGCGCTGTTAAGCATCTCCGTTCCGCGGCACCAGTAGTGGAATGCTTTTTCCTGCAGTCCCACGCATTCACGCATTCCCGAGTCATGAGTTCTGCTGTGCGATGTATTGAATCAACTCTGAGTGCCGCTGGTCGTTCAGCTTCCAGTGCGTTCCGCTTCATTTTGCAGTATAATAAGAAGTAAACAGAAAAAATTAAAAAAATATATATATATTATTTTATACTTTTCAGATTTATTCCACGTTGGTTTTTTTAAGAATTCTTCAGTTATTTTTAAAATTTTGACTTAATTTTTTTTTTAATTTTTTAGGAGAGCTGAATCTGCTGAAAAATCTTTGACTATCCTGGTAAATATTCACTTTCCAGAAAATTCTATTACCCCACGTGACTTTGTCGACACGAGTCGACAGGTAGGGCTACTCGATGTTTCCCTGGAATCTATCCTGTCAGTTGACAGAATCACGTGGGCAATAAATAGTTTTTCTCCTTTTAAATCTCCTGGTTCTGACGATATCTTGCTTGTGAAGCTTCAGAAAACAAGTACCTCGGTGGTTCCTGTCCTGCAAGAAATCTACTTGGCGGGTATCGCTCTTAATCACGTGCGCGCCAACTGGAAGAAAACAAGTATTGTTTTCATACCCAAGGCTGGGAGAAGAGGCCACGACTTGGCCAAAGACTTTAGGGCTGTGAGTCTTACCTCATTTATCCTAAAGGTGTTTGAATGACTGATTGATTATAATATCAGAGAGCACATCGACTCCAAATTATCTCCAGCGCAGCATTCTTACCTGAAAGGGAAATCCACGGAATCAGGCTTACAGGAGGTCGTTGGGACTGTGAAAAAATCTCTAGAAGGCAAACAATTCACTTTGATAGATATAGAGGGTGCTTTTAATAACATCAGAGTGGAGTCAATTGCGTTAGTTAGATTAGAGATGGAAATACCTATCTGTCTTTGGATCTCGTCCCTGCTTGGCTGCAGGGAAGTTAATGCGGTGGCAAGAGCAGCTAAAGAGATTCGTTCAGAGGAGGCGCCGCAGGGTGGTGTTCTTTCGCCCCTAATTTGGCTAGTTGCTATTAACGAAGTTTTGATAATGCAAATAAGGGTGGGGTTAAAGTAGTAGCATACGCCGATGACTTGGTCGTAATGGTATTGGCACCATTTCCCTCAGTCATGGCTGACATTTTGGAAAGGTGACTGGCTGTACTAAGTCGCTGGGCTACCACTTGCGGCCTCGGTGTGCCAACCTAAATCCCATCAATCTTCTCCATTATATCAACAGCTCTGGTTGGCTGTAAATATCTGCCTGTTGGAGGTCTCATAATGGTATCAAAACGGCTCTTCAGTGCTACTTGAGGAATTCCAGAGTGGAACTTCAACCATTTCTCTTACCTACCTTAATTCCCCAAATGATTTGCTGGTCTCCTTATTAACGCACCTCCCCCAAGTAAATACAGCCCGCCACATATTTCTGTTGCTGTTTCATCTGGATTCATTCTCAGTGTGTGTTCAATCCATTGGTATTTTCTGTATTTTTCACTTTGTAGATACTTCGCTGAGTTTCCGACACTCAAATTCGTTTATATCTTCCATTATTTCTCCATATAATTCGAATTGTGTGCTGTTATTGCTTACATAGTTTCGTAAAGACTTGGCTTTATTGGTGTTAACAATAAGGTCAAGCTTTAAACACTATTTGAAGGTATAAGGATCGTAGAACGAAGAACAGTTATGGCGAATAAAGCCCAAATGGCGCAGAATTAATAACCCTCTCGGTAGATTTATAATTTTTTTTTTTGTTCCTTGTTCCCTCCTCTCCACAGCATAGGGCCTCGACAAGATTTGTCTTGCGTTGGTTTCGTTAATCTATTTGATTTCTGACAGGGTAGGTGATTATCCTGCCGCTATCAGTCCTAAGTAGTGAGAATGCCCACCTGTCGTTGTTTAAGAACAACGTCTTTTTACTGCTTGGAGCACCATCTGTGTTTAACATTTTTCTAGCAGAATGATCGCACAGATGGTTGAGGACTCCACTAAAGTGCTGGCGCTACTTGATGCCATGTGAAACTGTGTGCTTTTCTTTGTTTTTGCTTGTTTTGTGTAGAGAGTAAGGATGTAAAGGATACGATTTTGGGTTTGAGGAATGAGTTGTTTTTATGTTTATTTTTGTTTTTTTAGAAATAAGAAAAGTTGGTACGTTTGGAAAAGTGCGAGGGCCGTGCTTTACGTGGGACACGAACCCACAACCTCTGGGATGGCAGGCTTGTGCACATTCGCTAGACTACCGAGGCTGCGTCGCACATCAATCATATTTGGCACTTGTAAACTGGAAAGCTGCAGTATACAAATAGGCAAACAATGAAGCGCCTAAAGGGCAAAATAAAGAATTCCATCATTCAAAATCATTTTTTTAGTAAAAAAGTTATTAAGAAACACGATGATTGTATGTATGTATATCGCATGTTGCATATGTATTAAAACTCAAAGCAAAAAAAAATGTTCAATTGTCGGTAGTGTGGCAACATCACCACCTCACAGCACCTCTATATATACGCCAACCTCTAACTATACGCCAACTGTAACCAATATATGAAAACTGAAATACACAACCGTGTAGGTACGCACACACATCATCACATTTGTTCAAGCATGAATGTGTGTATGCATGTTGCACGTCTATGTATGTATGTGTAATAAGTTGTGCGCACATTACTCATACGCCCAGCTGTACGGCAGTGCGTTCGATCCGATTAAAAGTTTCTGGAACTGGCTGCTCAAATAAACAGCATGTCACTGGCACAATACCAACAACATTAACAAATAAAATATCAGTAAGAAAAATAAAAATAAATTTGCTTGAAAAACAAGGCCAAATCAATATTGGCAAAAGTCAAAAAATTAAGGGGAAAAAATGAGAATAGAAAAAATAATGGTACCAGAATGCATGAGCGAAAAACAAAAATAGCAACTACAGCTGCAATGGTTAAAGTTTTCTTACCCAAGTCTTGGGCTGTGGTTTGGCACAATCACTTTGCAGGAAAATATTTTTCTCAAAAAAGCAATTTCATAGATTAGCTTTAAGTGCAGCTGTAAGTGAATTGAAAATGGTTTTAAAGCTTAAATGATGAACAAATGCTAAAGAGGTTTTAGGCTAATTTGGGCCAATTTTTGTTTTCAGCCCGTTTGTTGTGTTTTTTTTTTTTACATATTTAAAAAGGTTGAGCAATGCACGCATTGTAAACGTCAAGCATCACATCTGGTTGGCTTTCAGCCACAAGTTTGAGAGCTTCAGCCGGGATGCCATCTGAGCCTGGTGGTTCCTTCCGCGGTGTTGAGCTCTTTCTCAGTGAAGTGTGGGAGCATCTCGTCACTTTGGGAGTATCGGTCTCCGCACAGCATAGGTCTGCCCACTATTTTGCTGATGTGGGGCTGTGGAGTTGGCGTTCAGCTTCCCCGTTACAATTTTATAACCCAGACCCAAGGATTGATATTTAGATCCCTTCGAAGCTCCTGCCATTTTGCCTTCTTACTGGCGACTATTGCTTGTTTCAGTGCTTTTCGGGATCGTCTGAAACCAGCAACTTCCGCCTCTGCTTCTCTGTTTCGTCTGGCTCTGGTGTACCTTCTCCTATTACGGAAGTGGTTTCTTCTGAGCTCTGCGATTTCTGTTGGCCACCAGCACACAGGTCATTTTCTTGAGCATATCCCCGCATGGGCGTCGATGCGTAGCAGCTTTAGACAATGCGCTGCAAAATGGCGCTTGCAAAACCGCTTGTAAGTGGCGTTACCACTTATGTGCGGCGTAAAATTCGCATCAAAGTGAGCTAGGAACGTTTCAGTGTTCACTTTGTCCATGTTCCATTTGCGAGTGGCCTTTGTTTCAGATGTTGTGTTTGCCTCTGCAAGCCTCAGCCTGCCTTCCTCGTGTGTTCGTAGTAGGGGCGCCCCACTGGACAGCCTTGGCGTTGAAGTCTCCGGCTACGATGAAGGGTTCACCTATTTCACCCAGCTTCGTAGATTTATGTAAAAATTTATTTTTTCTCGCGCCGCTTTCCTCATTAAATTTTGGTTCGTTTTGAAGATAATTTTATGACTCCGCGAATGAAAAGGTTCTCGCTGAAACTGAATTAAAATTTTTACATTATTCTGAAACTAAATGAGCTAAATGTTCTGGTTTATCAATACCAAACACAAATTTAAATGCTGTATTACAAGGCAACTCAATTAATGTGACACCTTTGCGCGAAAATAATGATAATTCTGCTACTGAGGGCTTTGAAATGAGTAATGAAAGTGATAGTTAAGTGGAATGGCAAACTGTGACAAGCAAAAGACGTCAGTTAGGCTCTCCCACTATTGATCACAAGCAAACAAAGACAGACAACAATAAAAACATAGTAGAAACAATTAAAAATTTTATAAACAACAACAACAACAATAAAGTAATCAGCAATCCGAGGAGCACAAACATGTTTGCCGGATTACAAGACGAGTCAAACGGTAATAATGGACAACAGAATGAAGAAGAGACTACACCAAAACCACCACCAATTATTATACCAAATATAAGCGACATTAGCGGTATGATTAAGTGTTTTGTAAGTGTTATAAATAAATCCGAATTTAGTTATAAAGCTCTTAGAGATGGTCAAATTCGAGTAATGGTGAAGTCTATAGATTCGTACAGAACTTTGATAAAAGCTACGAAAGAGAAAGAAATTAACTTTCATACATACCAACTTAAGCAGGAGCGTGCATATAGAATTATCTTAACCCTTTCGCGCCTACTGGGTCAATATGTCCCAGCCTCGTACAAAGTTATTTATTAGTTTTGTTATTCAATAAAACTTCCATCTTAACTGTCCCAATAAAAGTTCTTGGTTTCATTTATAAAAAAATCCCAAAAAATTCGTAATTATAATATACGTGGCACCACTGATCCAGTTAACAAGCACGTGTTGAGAAATTTTGACGATATGGTAAGACAAACGATGTCAAAAACATATGTTCCGCGATCGTCATTGCGTTAGAATCGAATCAGTAAATTGAGCACTTAGAATTCTCCCTATATTGCATTTAATATTGTACATTCTTAGAATATCAGTAAAGGTGAGCAGCATATAATTTTGTATGTCTTGGGATCTATTGTCCCAGTTTGCATTTTACATGGGACTTATTTGTACCAATATGGTTTTTCCCAGATGTCGAAGTAAAAGTACACTGTGGAAGAGGTTGCAGATATTTTATATGAAATCTCTGAAGAGGAAGATTTTAGCCCATATAAGAGTAGCTACAAGCCATCGTCAAAGTCTGGGAACAGCAAAGCAGATGGAGATAATACTTATGAAGGTGAGAGTGATGCTTTCTATTCCGAATCAGACGAAGAATATGCTGCCGATGACATAAATTCGCGTGTGGATGAGGAAGAAGAATTATGCGAGAATGAGGTGAGTGAAGCACCTGCCATTGGCACCTGGATTAACATCATAGAGGATGGATGTTTCGAACCCAAATTTCGAATGCCATTAGAAAGAGATTCTCAAGCTCTGGTAGATCTTCCCAGAGGGTCTATCGAGTTCCGTGTATTTAGAGAATTTTTTCCAAAAAGTTTGTGTATTTTTATTGCACAGTGCAGAAATCAGCGACTAAAAAATATTAATAAAGAGAAGAAAACTAATAGAGCATTAACCGATGAACATGAAATAATGGTGTTTTTAGGCGTGGCTATGATTATGCACTACAACCCTGTGCCCTCATTACATGATTATTGGAGCAAACACGCATCAATGGGAAACGAAATGATAAAGCAAAGTATTTCTCGCGATCGGTTCACTCTACTTTCTTCGAAACTATACGAGTATTTAAATGATTGTGACAAACCTGATAATGCTCCAAAAGATTACTATATTTCTGAAGCCGTTTCATGTATGAAAGAAAAATTCATGCGAATACGTAGTGATAGTCCTTTTCAACCAATCGATGAATGTATGGCAAAATTCAAAGGTAGGTCCAGTCTAAAGCAGTACATGCCTATGAAACCAATCAAACGCGGTGTTAAAATTTGGTTGCGATGTGATGCAAAAACAGGATATACATACGATTTGAATATATACACTGGTAAAGATGTCACCACTAATCTTTCTGGAACTCTTGGAGAAAGAGTGGTTTTGAAATTAGCAGGTACTATCCCTGATAATGATGTGGCTGTTTCATTCGATCGATTTTTCACATCAATAACATTGATGAAATCCATTCCATTTCCTGCTATTGGTACATATATGAATTGGATGGACTCGAAAGAAGTACTTGTTGTCTCCAACTGTCACAAGCCGAGCATAGGAGAAGTAGATAAGAAGCAAAAGGACGGTAAGAAGAAAAAAGCTGCCTGCCCCTTAGCTATTGTGGACTATAATAATTTGATGGGGGGCGTAGATCTAGCTGATAAGAAAGCAGCGGTATACGATATCAACCGGAAATCCCAAAAGTGTTGGAAAAAGGTTTTTTTTTCAAGATTCTGATGCTTTCAACTGTTAATGCTTGGATTGTGCATAACGACCTGAACCGTAAGAAATCAACAGTGATACAGTTCATAGTCTCATTAGCAGAGCCCCTTATTGCGGAAGGAACCAAGCACAAGGAGTTAAAAACTCGGCGAACTGGTGGAAGACCATCTAAACGCCCACGTACCGAGCTCTTGAATATGGGTGATCATTTACCATTAAAAGGTAGTTCTCGACGTCGTTGCGTACGATGCACTTCCCTGCAAAAAGAAACGAGAACAAATAACGTTTGCTCTGGATGCAACAATGCACTTTGTTTCAAATGTTTTACCTCGTACCATAAGTAAATACTTTTTCTGTAATAAAACACAAAAACACTAAATTTCTCAAATACATGTTTTAAAACTAAATTCGACGGTTTATTAAATTGTCCCAATTTAAATCCTTATTGGGACAGTATGTCCCAGGATAATACAAGGAATTAAGGACTTTTTAAGCATGCAGAACATATTTTTTCTATTATATTTTTCGTCTTTTTTGAGTATGCGTGCAAGAAGTATTCCGGTAGCGAAAATAAAACTACGGCACGAAGATGCTAAATAATTTTACACAAAGAGAAAACGTAAATGCCAATCCAAGTAATTCTAATCAAGATAATAAAGTTCTTGAATAAATTGAAAACTTACTTTCTAAACAATTTGAACTCACTCAAAGCTTGTGTATAATGATGTCCCTTTTAATGAAGAAACTATGCAAGTAAATCTACGAATAGCGATTTGGAATGCCAATGACTTAAGTAATCATACCGAGGAAGTAAAAATGTTCCTCAATTTAAACAATATTGACATCTGGCTAGTGTCCGAAACTCATTTCACGACTAAATCATACTTTAAAATACTTATTTGTGCAAATCATCCACACAACAGAGCCCATGGTGGCGCAGCCATTTTAATTAGATCTGAGATCAAATATGAAAGTCTGGAAGAAGTCAAAGAGCAATACTTACAAGCAGGCGGTGTTAAAATTAAATGTTAAACCCATGAGTTTCCAATACATTCCGTGTACTTTCCTCCGCGATTCAATCTTAAAGCTGACCAATATGTCGAGATTTTTAAACATTTTGGACCCACATTTTTGTTGGCGTAGACTTCAATGCAAAACACCCTTGGTGGAGCTCTAGGCTCATCAACCCAAAGGGCAAAGAGCTCGAAAGATGCATCACCCAAAGAAACTTTTCATATTATCTACAGGTGCGCCAATTTATTGGCCAAGCGATCCGATAAAAATTCCGGACCTTCTTGACTTTGTGGTATACCCTGGCATACCCAGTTGTAAGTTAAGCATTCAGAACAGTAATGGTCTTAGTTCCGATCACTCTCCTTTAATTGTTATATGCAATGACAACGTTGATCACATTTCCAAGAAATATAAAATACTTCGCCCAAAAACTGACCTGGAATCTTTTCAATATTGGATTGATAAACATATTGACCTGAATGCGCCGTTAGGGAATTGAACTAGACGCAGCAATAGAACCATTTGCGAACCTTATTCATGAGGACGCATACCTGTCTAGCCTGACAAAGAAGCAACAAATTTCTAATAACCATTCCAAGGTCCCATCTGAGATATTGCTGCTCATTAATACCAAAACAAGATTAAGGAAAGCCTGGCAGGAAAATACATACCCTGCTCAAAAGAGAGATCTTAATAGAGCAACGAGGCAACTGAAATTAAAGCTTGCTGATTTTAAAAATCATACTTTTAGCTCGTTTATAAAGAACCTTGAGCCCACTAAAAATGATGATCACAGTCTTTGGAAAGCTACCAAATACCTTAAGTAACCAACCAAAGGTAAAGTAGCAGTACGAGATTCAGTCGGCGTATGGTGTAGGAGTGACGAAGCCAAAACAGAGGCATTTGCAAAATACCTCTTTGAACCTTTTCAACCTAATTCTTTAGGTACCAGCAGTGATGAGGTGGAGATATTGAACTTTTTCGAATTTCCATGTCAAATGGACTTACCGATCAGTAAAATATCAAACAATGAAGTTACTACAGAAATTCATATATTAAATAACTGCAAATCACCTGGATATGACTATATCGATAGCAAAGTAGTTAAGGCTCTTACTGAAAAAGCTATAGAACTCCTAACCACAACATACAATGCTATCCTTAATTTATACAATTAGCCCACCCAGTGGAAATGTGCCACTGTGGTCATGGTACCAAAACCCCATAAACCTGAGAATAGTATTAAGTCTTACCGTCCTATTAGTGTGCTGGTAACATTTTCGAAAATATTCGAAATGCCGGTGTACCCCAAGGTAGTGTCTTAGGTCCCGTCCTGTATACTATATTTACAACTGATATGCCCAATTCAGAAGAAGTAGAAGTAGCAACTTTTGCTGTTGATATCTACAGCATTTATCGCTTATAGCAAGTCCCCTGTAGACGCTTCATATTTTTGTAAAATCAACTCCAAATTTTGGAGTCTTGGCTTAAGAAATGGAACATAAAAGTGAATTTGGAAAAATCTACACATGCCACTTTTACATTAAAAAGAGAGCAATGCCCTGCTGTAGTTTTAAATAATAACCAAACTCCCACTAGTGGCAGAGTCAAATATTCTATTTAGGGACGCATCTCGATCGACGCCTCACATGGAAAAGTCACATTCAGGCTAAGCAACAACAACTAAAAATTAAAACAGCACGTATGCACTCGCTGCTTGGCCGTAACTCTCAACTTAGTGTAGAAAACAAAATACGGCTCTACAAAGCTATTCTGAAACCCATTTGGACCTACGGAATACAGCCTTGGGGAGCTGCTAGCAACTCCAATGTGCTACACAACCAAAGGTTACACGGGTCCACGTTTTGACCTATATCTCGAGACCCCAGTCACGGAGCGGCATGAAAAATACTCTGTACTAAAGCATTCACCAACAGATTCAATTTGATACCCATATTGTACATACACATCCGAAGGTTACCCGGGTCCACGTTTTGACCTATATCTCGAGCCCTATTCACCAATAGGTATCCAAACTATACGGAAAGCATCTTCAATATCTTCTTAACAATGTGTGTAAGTTTGGTTTAATTCGGTGCAGACACGGCCGGTTAGCGAACACACACAAAAAGTTGACTTTATTTTATATATAAGATTTTTTTCAGTTTGTGTCCGAAAAATCCAAATATCTTACGGAACCCTATTTTTTTCCAAAATAAAATGTAATCCGTGTTACTCGTGGATAATGTAGTTTTCGAATGGTGAAAGAATTTTTAAAATCGGTCCAGTAGTTTTTGAGCCTATTCGTTACAAACAAACAAACAAACAAACAAACAAACAAACAAACAAACAAACAAACAAACAAAGTTTTCCTCTTTATAATATTAGTATAGATGATGAGGATTTTGATGAGTGTAGTGAAGATGGGGATGAAAATTATATACAATTTGAATCAAGAGGATCTTCTGACGAATATTTAGATTCTGATAACGATGAAGATATAGTACCTGCATTGGAAAAAGAAAGCAGTGTTCCTATGTATTATTGCAAGGATAGAGCTATTGAGTGGTCAATGGAACCAGTTGGGCACAATAGTGGCAGGACCAGAATAGAAAATATAATCCACGGAAGACAGGAAGTTACTGCATATGCAGTACATCGTATTTCTACTATCAAGGAATCATTCGATCAATGCTTTACGTACCAACTAAAGAAAATTAGAATACAATTCAGCAATATAGAGGGCGAAAAAAAAATTGGAGCTGGATGTAAAAAAATAGATGAGATAGAACTCGATGCATATTTGGGTATTTTAATTTTAGCAGGTAGTTAAATCAATATAGTTTTCCGTATTTATGGCTAAAATGAAGACATAAATGTATTTTTTTACAGGAGTACATCGTTCACACGGAGAAAGTATTCGAAGCCTCTGGGATGAAATGCACGGCCGACCATTATTCCGTGCAACAATGTCACTTGGCAGGTTTCTTGAAATTAATCGTGCTTTGAGATTCGTTGACAGAGACAATCGAAGGGCTCAAAGAATGAACGAGTGGGTGGCTAATTTACCGCTACTTTTTGTTCCATACGAAAATATTACAGTAGACGAGCGTTTAATTCCTTTTAGGGGCAGATGCCCCTTTTTAGTTTACATGCCAAGTAAACCAAGCAAATATGGAATGAAAGCATGGGTAGCTGCGGATGTGCGTACAAAATTTTGCCTTAATTTCCAAATGTATTTAGGGAAGGAGTCAGCTTCCGCTCCACCGGAATGGAACCAAGGCCAGAGCGTTGTGTTGGATCTCGTTAGTGGGTATGAAGGGCGGAATACTACAACCGACAACTTTTTTACTACTCGGGATTTGGCACTGGAGTTATTGAAGAAAAGAATTACTTTGGTAGGAGTAATAAACGATTTTTACCGGTTTGTGGTACTAAAGTGGAGTTAAGGAGTCTACCAGTGCTAAGCAGTCGTCATTTCTTTAATGGATCAGTTACCCTTGTGCAATACATACCCAAAAAATGTAAGATGGTGACTGTTTTAAGTACCTTGCACCATGATAAAAGCGTTATGGAAAACCATCCAAAAAAGTTGCCAGATATCATCAATTTCCACAACTCTACAAAATCTGGAGGGGATACTATTGATCAACTTGTAGAAACATATACATGCAAGAGACAAACTAATCGTTGGTCTGTAGCAATTTTTGCAAACATCGTAGATATCTCAGCGTTGAATGCCTTTGTATTATGGACAGAAATTAATCCTTCGTGGAATGCTGCAAAAACATATAAACGTAGACTTTTCCTCAAAAATCTTGGCTTAGACCTTGTTCATGGGGAAATTGAACGCAGAAAAACGCTACCAAGAACTCAACCGTCAGCAGATATTGTACGCAATATGAGAGCGGGCACAGAGCAACCAAGCACTTCGGCAGGAACTGTTCCGAAAAAAAGAAAACCTAGTCAGCGAGCCACCGGTGCAGTTTGCCCTAGCTCAATTCGTCGCAAAACGTACGAAAGCTGCACGGTTTGCAAAAAACCTGTGTGTCCACAACATCGTTCAACGGTTACGGTGTTAAAAAACCTATTGTTTGGAGCATTCAAATTAAAAAAAATGTATCTAATGTATTTAAATATGTATATATAACAGCTTAATAATCAATAAAAAAAATGAATTTTAAAAACTTCTATTAAAATTATTAACTTTTATACTGATATCTAAGCAAAACACAGGTAAGGTCATTTCGTGATCCGAATATCACATGAGTAAATTTTTTTGAATGTAACAGAAGGGTTAAGCAATCTTGAAGTTCTAATGAATTTTAATAATTTAAGAACGAAGTGTACAAGTTAACAAGGTGTTGTAATTTCTATGTAATTAGATTTGCACAAAAGCATTTCCCATTATCTTATAAGCTCTAATTTGCTGAATGTCTTATAGTAGATCGATTGCAAATAAAGTAAGTTATAAAAAAAAATATATATTCTGAACCAAATATCTGGAATATCTTTGTTGGACATCATCCACTTCTTCTCTAATTGCGTCTATGTACTTATAAATTAAAGAAGCAATATTTATTTCATGCGGAATCGCTTTAAGGTATAAAATAGTAATTTCCTTATACCTCACAAATACTTTTACATAAAATCTGTGCCACAGTTCCACAGAAATAATTATACACACCTACCATAAATAAAAATTGAAAATAATTGCGATACTCTCTACTTTCTCCGCTCTTCAATAAGAACAACTTGTTTGCGACGACAAGAAAAAATCAGCTCAATTATACACCACCACCAGCTTCTTGCTCTTGGTCAGCAAAATCTTTAAGTTTATTGCAGCATTTTCCTAATTTTCAGCATCATAAATTTTTGGAGCTCATTTTAATTAGGCCTTAAGAAAGTTTTTCATTTTTCTTCAGCTGCCTAAAGGTTGCCTTAAGCATATTGTGGGCGAGTACTACTTAATGCCTTTGGACAGTTGGACACACACACACACACACACAAAGACTCTGCGCAGCCTTTTATTGTAGTCAACGTCCTTAAATAGCGCGCCTTTTGTCGATTTTCTCTCTTGAAGCTTTAATGGCTCATGTTTGGTTGTGAAAAAGTGGCGAGACTCTGGCGGGCAAATAATCAAAATCACTTAATGGAATACATAAATACACAAAGTAAACAACAACAAAGCGAAAATTAAACAACAACAAAAACACACCAGCAAATCCGAAAAAGTAGCCTTAAGCAGAGTTTCTGCCAGCTGGAAGGCAAAGTCCATTTCGTAATTTTGACTATTTTAAATGCCCAAACAAGAGTCGTAAAATCCAATAAGAACTATAACAATTAATTTGAAGTAATGCTTTGTGACGCGCCGCGTGTTTCTTATTAATGAAAATGCAGGCCGCGAGCAACACTTCGCTTTGTGCTGTTGCTATTGTAGAGAATTTAATTTGAATGACATACTTTTTTGTTGCATAAACAAGATTTAAAATGCTTTAAAAACTCCGTGAAGCTTAGGTTCATTTTCGTTTTCTTTATTTCTGCGGCATTTTTTTCTATTTCTACTTTTGTTACTTAAAAGCTAAATAAAGTTCCACAGAGCTTTGGGAGATCCCGAAAGCTGGGGTCAAGTGTTAGGATAACCATTATTTTTATCGGCTTAAATTTCTATGCCTACTTTTATATCATAAAAATAAATACATTTTGCAAAGCTTTAAAAGCTCCCGATAGCAAAAGTTAATTTTCATTTTCATTATATCAGCGCCACAATTGCTTATGTCTACTTTTGTTACTTAAAAGCTCAATAAAGTTCCACACTGCTTCAAAAGCTCTCGAAAGCTGGAGTATCATTTTAGGATCTCCATTATTTTCAGCGAATTTTCATAGAAATAAATAAGTTTTACGAAGCTTTAAAAGCACTCGAAAGCTTGAGTTAATTTTCATTTTCTGTTTTTCTGCGGAATAATTTCCTATGTCTACTTGTATATAAAACTTTGTGGATCTCGATTATATCAGCGCCACAATTTCCCATATCTACTTTTGTTACTTAAAAGCTCAATAAAGTTCAACAGAGCTCTCGAAAGCTGGAGTTAAATTGTAGAATATCCTTTATTTTTAGTGGCATAAATTTCTATGCCCACTTTTATATCATAAAAATAAATACATTTTACGAGGCTCTAAAAGCTCTCGAAAGCTTCAGTTAACTTTATTTTTATTTTTCTTCGGAATAATTTATTATGTCTACTGTTGTTATATTAAAGCTCAATAATATTCAACAAAGCTTAAAAAGCTCTCCAAAGCTTAAGTTAATTTGATTTTCTTTTTATTTCTGCGGCAAAATTTCTTATGTCTACTCTTGTTATCTTAAAGCTCAATAGTTCAACAGAGCTTCAAAGGCTCTCGAAAGCTGAAGTCAACTTTATTTTTTTTCTTTGGAATAATTCCTTATGTCTACTTTTCTTATATGAAAGCTCAATAACATTCAACAGAGCTTAAAAAGCTCTCAAAAGCTTGAGTTAATTTGAATTTTTTTTATTTCTGCGGCAAAATTTCTTATGTCTACTCTTGTTAACTTAAAGCTGGAGCTAAATTTTAGGATATCCATTATATCAGTAGTACAATTTCTTATGTCTACTTTGTTTACTTAAAAGCTTAATAAACTACAGCAGTGCGTCAGCAGCTCTCAAAAGCTGGAGTTAGATTTCAGGATCTCCATTATTTCAGCGGCATACATTTCTATGCCTAATTTTATATCATAAAAATAAATAAGTAATACAAAGCTTTAAAAGCTCTTTAAATTTTGAGCTAATTTTCATTAGTTTTGCGGCATAATTTTCTATGTCTACTTTCGTTAAATTCACTTTGTATATACATATCGACGCCATTGAGTCCTATAATCTGCACTTGTTGCATAAAACTAGATAAGCTATAAAAGTCTTTAAAAGCTCTCTGAAGCTCCCTAAGCCCTCTCTTTACGTTCAGTCATAGAATGATTATTATTTCAGCGGGATTATTTTCTATGTCTATCTCTGTTACTTAAAAGCTTTCGCAACAAAATCGTCAAAAGTTCTCTAAAGTTTGAATTAAATTTCATTTTTTATATATCAGCCGCTACAAAATACTATTATTTATGCTTGCTGCGTAAAAATAAATAAGTTTTACCGGGTTCAAACGGTTTCTATAGTTTGAGTTAAATCTTCTATCTTTTATGAATCACCACTATTTTAGCTCACTCATAGTTTTCTATGGATTTAATTGTTACCTGAAAGCTCTATAAGTCGTACAAAGCCTTGAAAGCTTTCCAAAGCTTGGGTTGAATTTTTAGAATCGCCAACGTTTCCCATGCATACATTTGTAGTATAAAAATAAATAAATGCTACAAAGCTTTAAAAGTTTTTTGAAATTGGAAATCAATTTGAAGATCATTTGCTCGTTTTTCCAATAAATCATATAAGTCAGTAACTTTAGTGAAATCAGCTAAATCACTAATTCCAAATTATTTTTTTTTCCATTCTGGTAAAATCTGCAAGATAACCGAATACTATCTGGTTTTCAAAAGCAGTCGACATAATATCGAGATCATTTCGTCTAACAGTAAACAGTTTAAACCTTTGACTTTCTGAAAACATGAATTACTAAGTAAAAAGCTTTAGATCATAGTTGACGATATTCTATGAAAAAAGTACTCTCAGATACTTTAGAAAATCAAAGCGATTGGGGATCAAATACTACATTCGGTATGACGTCTCATAATGTTAGACACCCTGGGTGACCATAGATAATAGGATTTCAGGACAACAAGAAAAATGTGTCTAAGAATATACATAGGAGACTAAAAGGTAAAGGAAACAATGAAAAGTTATTAAATGCAATACGAAACCTTACACCGCAGGCTATCAGAGGCTCCAGAACCACAGAGTCATTTGTAGGTATATATAAATATGGAATATTGGCGCCTAAGTTCTTTACTGAATGTTTAGCTGAGGAATTCGCGGAGAAAATTCGTGATGTGCGACTTAATGTTGCTCCACAAATGGAGGGTATTATAGTTTTATGCCACCTCCGAACGGCAGACGATTTTTTATGAGGAGTCTTTTCGTGGTAGAAATACTTTCGGAGATTGATTTTATATATCAATGGAGCTTAGCCAAATCCAGATCCTATAGGTTTCTAGAATTTATAAAGTACTAGAATGACCACAAAATATTATAGTTCGCATACTTAGAATAAGAAGGTGCCCATAATATTTCATCGTATTAGAGAAGCGAAGTGATTTCCTCACATTACGAAATGGTGGCGGAATTTGAGTAAAAACTATTGGGCTTCCAGGCCTAAATGTGTCCCTATAAAGCGTAGCTTAACCTATCCTTAGATTCGTCTTCGATTTATTATCCACTGGCGCTGTGTTGTAAAAATCGTCACACAACGACACACGTCGAGAAAGTTAGCTTTGGTATTCACAAAAATTCAAATAGCTGCTGCTCAGTGTATTCCAGCAGCTTTGTCTTGCATTTATTTGATAGACAGCAAAATACATAAATTTTTTCTATCTCAAGCTAAATAAAATCTTTCAATAAATGACAGGGACAGATGTGATGAAAATAAAAATTCAGGAAACCAAAAGCGGTGAGAGTGGTTGAGCGCATGTCTGTGATACACTAGGAGATGTTTATTTTATGATTACTTACGAAAAAAGTTTGCTATGCCTCTCTTTGCCTTTCAACATGCACCATTTTGAGTTTGCTTAATATTTGCTTCAATCACTGCAACAATAAACTACTGTCGTAAATACAGCCGAGTAATACTTTTAAAATGGCTTTTGGATCCCAAGCTAATATATTTGAATCTAACAACACATTATGATGGACCCAGCGCAAAAGAGCGAACAGTTTCATTTTCATAGCTCGTATTTTTTACTCAAAATTATGAACGAAAAAAATGATTAACTAAAAATTGTATAACCGATCAAATGGCACATAACCCCTAAATGTATGCTGGTATTTAGGCAGGCATCTAAGCGCATGCATTCACGCATACAAATTTCAATATGTTCCTACTTACGAATTACTATAAAACTAAGCTTGACAACAGCATGCAACTTTGCTAAAATGTATCATTTGAGCTGAATCAACAGCAAAATAAGCTAACAATTTTTGAACATTATTAGAGTGGAGTTTCGAGTAGAATGGTCAAAACAGGCAAAGCAAGTATTTATAAGCTTACTTAAGTAAATACTGTTATACAAAAATGTGTAGTATATATGTGTAAGTATAAGCCGAAAGAACCAGTAGAGATTTCTTGAAGAGCACAACTAGAAAAAAATGTACTCAAAAATATATGAAAACCTCAAAGCCATTGAGTTTTGAAGTGCAGGAGAAGGGAAAATTTAGTTGCTTACTTCAGTACAGCAAACCTACGGGAGTATTTCGTTTTTTTGTTTTTGCGGATGAGGGGGTTTAAATGCCTAATGCATCATCCAAGCTGGCGTCGCAGCGATGTTATGTCAGGAGACTAAAAAACTGCCCCTCGTTTGGAACCGTCGTCCACTCTGGAACCGCTTCCACATTCCTTCAGAGTGGCGTTCCATCTTCCTCATTACAGAGGTCACTACCTATGCGCCTGTATCCAAGTCTCGCTCTTTTATCCGGAGATTTCTTTCCGCGAAACTACTGACCACCTGCAGCGTTCGACGTTCTTGTTCCCTGCGCATACATTGGAGCTAAAAGTGTGTTCAGCGTCATCTTCGGCGGCATCCCCGCACGTGCATGTGAGGTGTTCGCATTTCCCTATTTTGAATAAGTATTTCTGGAAATATCATACCACTTGCCTTAGTAAATCATCTATACTAAGAAAAATCAAACTAACTCCTATCCAATTTCCAACTGGGTATATTTTTTTACTCATTCCCCCAAACACTCACGTTCTCTCACTCAAGGCACACAGTTACATAAACAATGTTGCAATTGCAAATTATCTGCAAGACAGCGTACAGAATTTTGATAAGCAAGAAGGAAACAAAATGCCAAAAAATACAACGTGCGATACGAACATAAAATCAGAAAAATTAAAATGGCAAAATCTTTGGTGCTGCCTACTTGTGGGACCGTCAACATGTTGTCAAGAGCTTTAAGCATTCAAGTGGCTGGATTAGGCACTCAACTGGCTGGAACTTTGTTACAGATACAGCCAATTTACTTAAAAGCTGATGAGTTTGCGATGTGATAGGAAAAAGTGAAGGAATATAAAAAAGAATGAGAATAGGAACAGGAAAAAGGAAGGGGATAGAAATAGGAGTAAAAGTAGGAGTAGGAGTAGGAATAGGAATAAGAATAGAGAGAGGAATAAGAATAGGAATAGGAATAGGAATAGGAATAGGAATACGAATAGGATTAGAAATAGGAATAGGAATAGCAATAGGAACAGGAATAGGAATAGGAGTAGAAGAAGAAAAATTGGAATGTCAATAGGAATAGAAGTTTTTTTTCTTTTTTTTTGGTGGGTGAGGATGCTTGATTTGGCATCTCCGTTCCGCGACGCTAGTGATGACGTGTTTCTTCTTGGAGTCCCACACATCCATTCATTCCAAGGTCGACGGGTATCTCCCCGTTGATCACAAAAACGAGTTCGTCAGAGACAGTGCAGTAGGCTGAGGCAAATCTGAGTGTGGCAGTTCGTTACCCAATCTCCAGTGCTTTGCACTTGGCTTTGCAGATTGGCACATCTCCCCAAACTTCCATGTCGTACACTGACTTTATGGCCGCCATGATTTGCCTTCTTTGGTCCGTGTGTTTGTCATTAATCTACTTAGCATCCCGTGAACTTTGCTACTTTGGTAGCCGCATGCCGTATTTGGGCGCAGAAAGTAAGCCTGCAGTCAAATTGAATACCTAGGTATTTCACTACCCTTTGGGTCACTAGGGACGCGTCGCCTATTTGCATGCTGACCTCGAGAGGCATGCGACCTCTTGCCATAAGGACGGATTTATATTTGGCGAGTTTCAGGCTGTGGTTCCCAAGCCCTATTTGCGTAGTGGAATAGGAATAGGAATTAGAAAACAAAAATCATTTTCCACATGTTTTGGGAAGAATTTCTTTATTCTTTTTTAATTTAATACCGATCCCATATTTTTTTTTAGAAGTATGATAATTTGTTTAATGCTAAATGGTGTTATACTGAAGTGTTGGTGTTGGCATGGGTTCTCACTCGATACGGGTATAATTTTCTCTCCCTTATCCAGATTCTTCGGCTGAATGATGTAGATCTCCAAATGGGTCAACTTTGCGTTATATTACTCATACAAGTACGTAGACATCGGAACATTTTAAAGCAGACTAATTGTAGTCTAACCTTATACATTCAAGAAAGGTTAAACTAAATTCTAAGTGGCACACAACAAATTGAACACCAAATGAGCGCTAGAGCACTTTCTCCACTAGTGAACGTTCTTCGTCTTGAATTTCCATAAACCCGACATCCCTGCCCAAGCATGCGGCCAGATTGGAAGTCGACCAACAAAGTCTTCTGTCAACGTTCCATTTGCATCGAAGAACAGGAAATGTACTCGTATAGCACCTTTTAATAAATATCCGAATTCCACACATACACGCATGTGGACTTAAATCAAATTACATAGAAATTGTTTTCCAGCTCGTTGAATAAAATCTAATATTCAAATTGTGTTAATAAATTAAGAAGAGCGTAATTGAAACTTCCGTAAAATTTATACAATTTGTTGTTGGTACCTTTTGCGATGCATACGAATCTATGAAATGTGTGTAGATAAGTAGGTACATACATATTTACATCTGTCCAAATGTGCGTGCTCGTCTCTGCGAAAGCAACTTGAACTGGCATCTGACATTTAACAACTTCGTTGTATCCTAATATCCTTATTTGTCACTCAAAATAAATTAAACCCACAACAGGTTTTGTAGTGCGTGAATTGAAAGTATTTTCTCGTAATTTTGGGTTTACATGAAGAGTTACACTTGCTGATAGCTGCTAATACGTATAAAGCCTTGGCAGAACGGTATGGAAATAGTGTGAAAATGAATGCCTTGTAGTTACATCGATAAGGAGTAACTGAGAAAAAAAAAAAAATCGGAAAAACTGTTCTGACTTTAGTTGAAGACTCTGCTCAAGAAAAATTTCGACCTTTTCTTAAAATTGTCTAATATCTTCGACTGATCGGAGTAGTCAGAGTAGTATTCACTGAAAGCTATTTTTCTACAATCACTTTTATATTCATTTAGAAAAAGTTTGACGAAACTTCTATAAACAATTAAAAAGTAACCATCGGGTTTTTACAAAAAAGTATTGATTATAGATAGATATAAAGTTCTGCCGCGCCTTATGCAGAATTTCAAAATGTGTGTGTGAACTTGTGGACAACATAAAAACTGTTCTCACTTTAACAAAGCTGTTCCCATTTTAACAAAACTGTTCTCGCTTTAACAAAACTGTTACTACTTAAACAAAACTGTTCGCACTTTAACAAAACTGTTCCCACTTTAATAAAACTATTCCCACTTTAACAAAACTATTCCCATTTTAAAAAATCGGTTCTCACTTTTACAAGCTGTTCCCACTTTAACAAAACTGTTCCCACTTTCACCAAACTGCTCCAACTTAGACACAACTGCTCCCAATTTAACAAAGTTATTTCCACTTCAACAAAGCAATTCTCACTTTAACGAAGCTGTTCCTATATTAACAAAACTGTTCTCACTTTAAGAACTGTTATCACCTTAATAAAACTGTTGCCTCCTTAAAAAGCATTTCCCAGGTTGACTTTTATACCTTTAAGAATTGCTCTCCTATTAGCTTCATTTTAAATTTAGCGTGCAAAAGAATTATAAACCTGGCTACATAAAATCAAAATATATGCTTGCAAAAGCTCTTCACCAATAATTTACTTGGTATACAGGAAACGACGCAATATGAGTTTTTAATGCGAAGCATTTAAATAAGGAAATCAATTTAAAGACTTTTCCCCATAGAAAATATTGTTTTTACAAATATAGATAACTGTTTCTTCAACAATATAATTTAAATAATTATTTTCCATTTTGAGCAGTAAAAAATGGTGAGTTTAATGGGATTTCAAAGCTTAAAGATATCCTTGCTCAGTCCAGAAATTCATTTGAAAGTAGGCACTGATTTAACGGCATATTGTAAGCTACTTTCTACAAAAGTACATTACTGTTACATTTTTAAGCACTTTTGATTGCAAAAAAAACCACGGCTTACTAAAAATATGCACTGAAATTTTTTAAATTTTTTTTTTGTGAAAACAAACGTTGTATGCTTTTGAAAAAACTGCTCCCACAGTGAATTGAGTTATTTTCAATATATCAGAGCATCTTCGCTTCATAACATTAATTAACAAAATATTTCTATGCAAAAAAAAAAACTATTCCCAACATATAGAATAACAGTTCTCGGTATGCAGAAATTAATTTCATAGGCATTTTGCACTTCACAACCTTGTATAACTGTTTCTGGTATAATGCTATCAATAAAATGCTGTTCCCAGCAAGCATAAACAACTGTTCTCAGTTTGTAAAAATCTAAACTTAAATGCCGCAAGTTTCTAATGAGGGGAGTTAATAAGATGAACTTTTATATGATGTCGTCAGTTACTATGCAAAAAGTAACTGCCGTCATCAAATACCGTAACTGTTCTCAGTGCAGAAAAAGCAGACTTATAAATATCTTTTGCACTTCAAACTTTTTTGTTACGTATTTTTTAATGAAGATAAAAGGAACTGTTCCCACTTTGAAAAACTCTTAACTAAAATATTGTCAACATTTGTAAATATCCTATACATATCAAAAACAAATTTCTGTAGTTAGTGTCAAAAACCAAAAAAAAAAATCCATTTTCCCCTTTTGGTATACATTTTAAAAGCTTGCTTGTGTTTACGTACAATTTGTGTCTTCGTGGCGATTACTGAATCGTAATTGCTAGTCTTACCACAACATGCCGTGCTGGGCTGGCCTCTATACTTTGACTCTTCTCTCCACCCATCCAAAGCGGAATTAATTTTCTTGTCATCATTGTTGCAGTACTCGTGATTCCGTTCTTGATTTTGTTGTGGAATTTTACTCTTCGTACGAGTACAAAGTTTTCCCACTTTGTTGCTGCCTATTTCCGTTTTGTTGTTGCATGTTTTATTTGTTATTAATTTTACCATCAAAGCCTCAACAATGTTTTTAGAATTTTGTCTCCTTTAGACAAATCAGTTTTGGCCATCTGCTGGACTTGTTGTTAACATGAATAACTCTGTAAATGCCTGGTTACATTAACATTACAAATATTCTGAGATCAAATTATTGAAATGAATGGTTAGTTAGTAGGATTTCCGATGTAATTGGTAAGAGAATGTAAGTGGCGTATTAAGTAGAAATTAAAAGAACAAAGGGTGAGGAATGTGGATGAATATTCGCCTGCCTTGCGAACACAATTTTTTTTCCAAACTTTTTCAGTTAATATAGGTAAGCCCCATTGGTAAGCCTGCGGCTAGTTACGATATCCAACTGGCTTGTATTACGGCAGAAGCAGAGTAGAATTTTTTAGGACGACTTTGATTACATTCCACTTACGGACTTAATGGAAGCTTCCCTGCAGCATTTATTGAGTTGGGTACTTGCGTGCAACCTGACATCTGCCTTAGAGCAAGAGCTTGGAGATATTTCTGAAAATAATCTGCTTCAGTATGAGAGTAAACTGAGTTGGATTTCAGCTTTCTTAAATATAAATACACTGGTTGGAAGAATATCACTACAAACTTTTTAAGAATTAGAATTTCAGGATAAACAGCTGGAAAGTCCAATCTTTCATAAAGAATAATTCTTTGCCTGATTGAATTATGTTCTTGTAACTATGAGCAAAGGAGTAGCCATGGACAAGAAAAAGTAATTTTCCAAAAAAAACTTTTTTATTGTAAAATGCTATTTAAATAAATTTAAATATGTCTTATAAAACATTTTTAATGGAAACTAAATGTTTCAAAATACATTTACTCAGTTCATATAATTTTTATTTTTAAATATGAGCTTCATTTAGTGACATATGACCCCGAAACCAAATTACTATTACTTTTCAGACCACCTTTGATGAAAAAGAGCTTTTCCAGTGTATTAAAAATGCATAATAAAGTGACTAATTTATAATTTTCCAAGAAAAATACCTCCAAGTGCTTCAAAAAAACCTGTTCCCAATTTGTAATAAGCTATTTTCAAAACAATAAGAGCATGCTCGCTTCATGCCATCAATTGCAGAATGTACCTATGTAAAAAATTAACTGTTCCCAGTATCGAAGTAACTGTTCCCAGTGTGGAAAATTACTTTTAAAAACATTTTGCACTCTCTCAAAACCGTAGACAAATATTTCCGATATAAAGCTATAACTGTTCTCAGATGGGAAAATTATTATTTCAAGTTTTTTACACTTCAAGACCTAAACAATTTTTTTTAAAACAAAGTTATCTATAAAAAAAACTGTTCCTAGCAAAGCTCAAAACTGTTCCCAGCTCAAAAAATTTTATCAAAAATACCGACAATTTTTTTAACCCTGCTACTATGTTAGAAAAAAAATACACATGTTATGTTCGGGTCTTTTTTTGACCCCACAATTTTTTATTGAGAAAATTCAAATTTGTACAGTTCAAAAATATTTTTAATGTGCGAATAGGAGCAAGTTTATCTCCTCTTTGTTCTGATCTTCTTCTTTGCCTATCGTCAAATGCTAGTACACGACAAATATTGCTAAATCGCTCCAAAGACATGATTGCTCTCAAAAACGGACGTCCATGAAACTCGTCCCACAGGGAGTTAAGACTTTCACCGTATGACCGGTAGACTCCTAAACGAATAATATGTCCGTTATACAATTATAATAGGAAAAATATATTGTAAATAAATACCAATAAGTATAAAAAGTCCCAGGTAAGCATCGAACTCAGTAGTATCTATAGCTTGAAAATTTTCGAAAACAGCACTTCCTTGCAAATTGCTGTAGTGAATTTTATCCCTTTTCATAGCTTCTGTAAGGCATACATCAAAAGTATCACGAATTTTTGAAATACGATGAATAACATAAGAAGTCGCTCCAGGTTTTCCGTGAAGAATATTTTCACTTGCTGCACGACTTAGACATTGCAAAGAAGGTATTGTTGTACACTTTATCATCCGATCTTTATCAAAAACTTCTGTGCTATTAGTTACGGTCAATGAAGTGAAGGCTTCTGTGCCACTGGAAATGGATTGTTCTGTTCGTCTTCCTCAAGTACAAAATTAGCATCACAATGATCACTTGCATCGTCTTCAAGGACACTCAAGAATGCACCAATGTCTTGCTCAGTCATTTGTCCACGCTGACATTATGGCCAAGTAAATACAACAACGAATTTTACCGTATAAATACTAGTATGAATTTAGAAAAAAAATGTAGATTTTATATACTTACAGTATGCCTAGATTCCATGTTTTATCAAAATCTATCGTCTATAAACTTAGATTTACAATAGCAACTGATCACTACAATATTTAGCACAGAACTGAAAGTATTTGGTTTCGTTGTTATTGAATACAAAAATTATTGACCAAAAATTATTGACCCTGTTGCAGAGTCAAAGTCTGGAACACCTCTCTGTTGTGAATGCTGGAATGCGTTTACAGTTATAATTTTTTACATTATATATTTACTATTCATTTTACAAATATGATAGGGGTCATAAAATGACCCGAACATGATATGCGTAAGCACTTGCAATAAACAATTTTCTAAGCCTAAAATTCAGTATATTTCAACAATTGATGCACTGAGTAGTAAGAACTTTCAAATAAATTCCACCAGTTAGAAATACGGTGATGTTATATGCAATTTGGGTCATCAAAAGACCCTAACGTAGTAGCAGGGTTAATATGCATTAATTTAAAGTAAGAAAACAGTTGGGTATTGTATTGTTAATTACAGGTTATGCCGGAATTCCAGTGGAAAATACGTATATTTCTTCGACAAATAGCGTCGTTCTCTTCGATGTTTATGCGTCTTACCACAATCAATAATAAACTTCTCGCTTATTTCTACTTACCGACACACACCTGCCGAACACAGCAAAAGTCGATTGACTATATATGGTCTGTAGTTACAACCAAGCTGTTATAAGGCCTTAGAAACCGCATGCAATTCTTCAAAAATTTTTGAGGAATGTAAGTTGAGACTAAGCTTTGTTGCAAGGTGGATGGAGTTTGAACTTTTGAGAGTGCAGGGCCACCATGGTAGTCAAGGCAACGAACTGTTTGATGAATTGGCCAGCTGAAATTCCTTGGAGTATCTGGTTGGACCGGCGCCAATTTTTAGGCCAGTGAACGTAGCGGGAACAGTCGGCAATCCACTGCATGCACCACATTCAGAGGATGAGGATAGCACAAATCACTTTCTTTGACACTGTCCGACCTTCGTCAGACTTAGATGGTACGTCCTATGGTGGGATGTATTGAGAATGAATGAGGTTCATTCAACTTCCGTTGACAAAAAATATCTGGAAAGTTTGCAGAATAATGAATCTGTCACACCTACCCTTTCAAATCTTTTGACTTTAAGGGCAATGCCGGAGTGCTTGAAAAAAATGTTCGTGCAATCCGAAATTCTATTGCATATGTGAATAGAGAAACATTTTTCAGGTTTGTGGAAGTACTATATGTAGTCTGAAACACTACTGATAATAGTCTGTTGCACGAAACAATAGTCCACCACCTAGGTAGTCAGCAACAGTCAGGAGGGTGCCGCTATTAGGGTAAGCTCATCAGCAATTTCATTTTCCTGCACACAATCCAGATACTAGATCTCCTGCTTACAGGAGTTGACCAGTTTGAATCTGCACCATATTCGCTTCAGAGCCTTGATCAGACCTTGAGTATCGGAAAAAATGTTAGTATCTTCCTCGCTCCCGCATTCCCTAAGCATTCTGACGGCCTGGAGGATCGCAAAGACTTCTGCTTGAAAAACACTAGCAGTACTTGGTGGTATAAAGTAAATAGATAAACTCGCTGGTTTAGAGAAAAGCTTTACCCAGAATCCCGATCCCATCTTCGAAACACCAGTGAAAACGGAGATACCAGCATCGGTACAGACTTTCCCCTCATTCCAATCCTGCTTACTTGGGAAAATTGCCCTGACGCGATCCACAAACTCCAATTTGCGGATGTAGATATTTGGATGGATACGAAGTTCAGAGAAATGCATCCATAAGCTAAAATTGCCAGAACCCCCGCGTTGCACATCCAAAGAACGACTTGTGGCTTGAGTCCCTATATTTTTCCGAACATAGATTTACAGGAGTAGAGGGCTATGCTGGTCTTCTTCACCCGATTTTCAAGGTGTAGCCTCCAAGACACTTAACTGCGGTAGTGAGAGAACGTGGGGAAGTCTAAGGTGTGGAGGTTTAACATATATTTGCTGGTTTAAATAGCAACAGCTCGGTTTTATTAGCGTTGACTAGCGCGCAACTGCCCGTCCAGCGACTGAGCCGACTACCCAACTGTCTCTGTATAGCAAAAGCCAGTCAAGCACGCTTTCAATGCTGTAAGAGTTCTTATAATTCGAGCACCTAAAATGGAATTGAATTATTTGGGATTGGGTGATGTGTAAATACTTTTCCCTGTGAGCAAAACCAGCACTACATAAATCGCAAATCCTAGGTTTCACTTTACAAAGCAAAATAAACGTGTCGAACAAGGAAACAAAAAAAAATTAGCTTCAGGACACCTTGACACCCACACTAATCATAAAACGACCGATTGACTGCCTCACTGACTGCCTGCTTTCTAGACTCTGAAAATCTGCACATTTACGCACCGACCTGACTGACCAAACACGTGACAGTGAAAGGTAAATCAATGTTATGTCAGCTACGTGCACTCACAAACTCTCAATCGCAAACAGCAATAACAACAGCAACAACAAATATTTCACATATCTCACGTTTCTTTAGATCGAACGTAATTCAAGGTTTTGCTATGACAGTAAGAAACCAAGCATTTGTCCCACACAAATGCGTATGTGAGCGGAATGACAAATATAATAATAAAAAGAAGAAGCATTTGCCCTTTCTTAACTTGATTGAAAACAGAGATGGACTTAGACAAAAATACTAAAGAAGGGTTAAAAAGTTAAATTAAAAATTGCGGCAGTATTTCAGTTGTGCTGTGGCAATTTCCCAATTCCTTAGTTAACTCGGAAAATATGCATACAAATTAGTCGTGGCAGGCAGAGCAGGCACGTTTCCCATTACCTTCGACAAAATCGCCACACAAAACTCACTAAATTCGAAATTGTGTGACCAATTTCAGTATTCTCAGCCACTTTAGAAGTTAGTCAGGCGCAAATTATTCCATGTTCGAAATTGCATTGAGAGATGATGGGCTTTCTTTCACTTTAGATTCTCTTTTTATGAGGTCAAATGGGAGCGGAATTACGCTGCGTACATACTTAGGGCTGATCAGACCATTTCTGGGGATTAGCACGCACTCAAATTGTGTGACAACTAAGATTGGGTTGGATAAGGACATTTTTTTGTTTCTGTGTGGAGTTGCCAGTCTCCCATCGGACGCGTCCCCAGGTAGCGAATAAGGGAAAGCTCAACAGATATGTAGGGTAGGTTGGAAATAAAATACCAACCGCGAACCAAAACAGGCAACGAGCAACTCGATTGTAGTCTTTTTGTCATCGAGCTCAAAAAAAAAATTCATTCCGTGTCTGTCTTACAATAAGCGGCTGTTTGATTAGCGTCTGCCTCCGAAGGAACGGCTCTGCATGGAAGAAGGAAAACTCTAACCGGTTTAGAAGGCGATGGGACACCACTAACGTAAACTTCCACGCAAATCATACAAAAGTGATTAATAAATTTTATGGAAGGACATTTTTGTTATGATTTGTTTAATGCTGGCTGAGTAACTTGAGTAATTAAGGGTTAGCTTCGGTATTGATCGCTTTTAATATTTCTTAATAAGCTTCCAAGAAGTTGGAATATTTGTTTGTATTGATTGCTTTGAGTACTTCCTCAAGAGCTTCTGAGTAATCGGAAGAAACTTTTGGGCGCTGATTGCTTCGAGTACTTCCTGAAAAGCTTTTGAGGAATCAGAAGGCTTGACTGCATTCCCTACTTTCTAAGTAACTTCAGACGAATCAGGTGGCAGCTTTGGTATCAATCGCCTTTAAAGCTCTTCAAGTGGCCTCTGAAATCCAGGGAAGACTAGAAAAAAATTATAAATATGGGGTTACTTTATCAGTATGCCACTCGCTTTACTTTCTCAGTAGAGTTTCTGTAGAGTGAACTAGGGCACGAGGCTATTATTTTGCTGCACCTTCTCAGTATTTCTTGGATTCATCTTCTTAACTGACGCGATAATCGCCTAAGCGGTTACAGCATAGATCTGAGTTTGGAAGACGCTACACCGGTTCGGGAGCCTAAGGGAACAATTTAAGCATAATTGTTCCGAGTCCACTCCTGATCCAGAGCTATTGTTCATCTTTGAGCCGTCAGTATAAGGGTGGATGCAGATAGTAGAAGTGTGACTGTAGTGCTGTGACTTGATATCGCAAGATTTCTTTTGAGATGTCGTGAAATGCCTTCGAAGAACTGATATTTGAGGGGAATATCGAGCAAGCTATTGGTGAAGTAGAGCCAGAAACCATCAGTTAGGCCTTGATAAGAAAAATTGCGTTAATAGGATGCGCTGTTGGGAAACCAGCTGAGGCAGGCACATGAATGAAATCTTGCTCCAAAAATGTATGTGAGTATTTGCTACTTCGAATATTTTAAAATTTTCAAATAATGTTTCTTTTGTAATGTAATCTTTTGTTTATTCATTATTTTTCTTTATACGGATTTTTTTGAAAATTGTTTTGCCTAATTTTGTTAAGCAATTTTGGTAGAAATATTTTTTCTATGTCTTTCCTTATTTGTCTTCTAAATGGGCTTCATTTCTATGCATTGCTGGGGATCCTCATTATTCACCTTATTATTTTTTCATTTCAATGGATTTAAATTTACTAAAAGATTTTTCAATACCGTTTATTTGCATACGAAATATGCAAATTTTCAAAGTTACTGCGAAAAAATGTGGTGAGAGTAGGTAAAGGCGACGCCAACAAAGCGCGCAGAACTCAATTTGGAATTTCAAAAGGCAAATTAGTTAAATTAGTGTGTTGAAAAATGTTAAGCTCAAGCAAACGACTGCATACATACCTACACTTATACATACATATATACACATGTCCATATATATCTATATTACTAGTAGGATATCTGTATGTATATTCCATTTACCGTCATCAGACTGCTCCTTGCATATCCAGTTATAGCAATTGCCAGATCTCACCATTTTCCCACTCATTGAGTAAATGCCAACACTTTTCCAGATTTTTACAAATTCAACAAACACAATCAATGTTCAGCCACGCCAGCAGCTCCTCAACAACATCAACAACAACAACAACAATGTTTAAAAAGTAGCTTCCACAATGTCCACAACTTCGAAAACAGGCTTAAGTGAAGCTGAGCAGGTTGGCTTCACTTCACTTCACTGGCTTGACTCGCCCCTGCCTAGGCGGTGCTTCAATTCATTCAATTGGAAATTCATACAATTCAATAGTGAATTGTGCAATTCAATGCTTGAAAGACGAATGAACGAGTGTATGAATGGCTCAATGAGTAGTGCGCGCACGCGACTAGCTGTACACACACACATACACATACATACAAATGTGTAAGGATGAGTATAAATGAGGATTGGAATGTATGGGAATGCATTCAATGGAAATCGAGTGAATCGGAATGGCATGTGGGCTGCTCAAGTGTGTGGGTGTTGGTTGAGAAAAGGAGTTTGTGTTGGTGTGTGCATCAAGCTCTTGGTGTAAACTCAACGGATGTTGAGCGTTGGAGAGGAAATTAAAAAGGAAGAGTTTCGCAACAAGTTCATATAAAACATAATAACAGTGGAATGAAAAAATATTTATTCACATGCCCGGCCATTGGCATGACTTCATTTGCCACACAGATAATAAAGTCGTAAGGAATTGACATTGAATTTCGTTTTTATAAGCTTGATTTGGTACGGAGTATTCAGAGTTATATTCTTTGGGTTGTAGCTGCATTTGTGAATGACAAGCCGGTTTTTGAAAGCAGAGCAATAAATAAAGACTTTTATTGATAAAGAAAAATTTATTAACCGAAAAAATCGATCAGTAATAATGGCCGACATAGTTTACCGTTAGTTGGGATAAGCAATTGAAGTAATAAATTTTATATACGCTTGCGGACGCTTGTGGCTGGCTAAAGAAAAGGTTAATAGAATCCACTGATACTTAAATTTTTTGTATATTAATTTTTTTTTTTAAGTTTTAAATAATAAGTCTGTGAGTGAATAAACATTTTTTTTCCCAAAAATAACAAAAAAATTGTTTAAAACAATATTAAAATTTTTTTCCAAAAAAACAAAAAAAATTCCAAAAAACAAAAAAATTTTTCATGCAAAAAAAAAATGTTACTTTGGGTTAACCCATTAATGACAAAGTATGATATATCATACGCAAAAAAAGCTTTTTTCAAAAATTCAGCAAAAACGCACTATTATATAAAAGCTTTTTATATTTACAGGGCGAGTGAGATAAAAGAGTAATTTGAAAAGGAAAGCTTTTTAGTTGGCATTTAAAGCTCTTTTGTTTACATTTTTCGCTCCAATTCATGTAGTGTTTTTCGAAAAAGTGAATAATGCCACGCAATTGAGTTTTATATCTTACAAAAAAACCAAGCAACAGGTTCCCGAAAAATCGATATTCTGTAAATCTCAAACTAGGTTAGATTAGATAAGGAGAAGAAAGATTTTCACTACGATTTTCACTAGAATCAGCCCTTCTATGAAAAACATGCCCAACAGAGGGTGGGCAGCCGAGTCTGGCAGGTTGACTTTTTGAACTTTGGACATGAATTTAACATATTTCATTATAGCTAACGGCTTGCGCTTCCAGGTCGCTTCCTAGAATTTAATTTTCTATCGATTTATGGATATAAGCTTTAAAACAGGATTTTCGAGCAGGACGAAAAAAAGTGAGACCCGGCTGCCGAACCGGAGGTTTTAAAAAAGGTTTCCAACTGAGGGTTAAACTCTCAGGATCCTCCTTCATGGAGTACTTCATACCTGGGATGTACCTCATACGGACGTTTCGTAACAAGGAAAGAACTGTTGTGCTTCCTTTATAAAGAGTTCGTTTGGTGGCCGTAGAGCCGCATGAAGTCTGATGATGAGGTTAGACCAACACTTGAGCTCATAACAGCTGCGGAATCGTTCCCACGAAAGTCAGTACAACGTCATCGGAACGAGCAAGACTTATCGGGCCAAATACTGTCACTCCAGCAACATTTCCCAAACATTTATGGGGGGTGTTTATGCTGCCATAACTCCAACAACGACTACAGCATTGTAAACGAAGTTGTCGAATAGTAATCATTAATGAGATTGAGGAAGGCTTCAGAAAAACCCAACGGATGTCAAATTTGCCCATTTCAATCAGACGAGGGGCACGTCAGACAGACCAGCAAGGAATCTTACGGGCCGATGTCGGTGAATAGAAGAAATTCGGCTTGCCTTGCAAGCCAGCGAAGTGATTTGCGAAAATCAGACTTTGCATTGGCGTCAAATTAAACACCACAGCAACGGAATATTTATCACCTCAGTTATCTTATAGAGGAGCAATCGATGAAACTTTGTGGGCAGAAGGAGAAGAAAGCAGTTATCGCTGACTACTATACATGCCAGAATGCATCACTTCGATACTGAAAACTCTTTCCCCACGCTTTATGAATACAAAAGTAAACTTATTTTGACTATCCCAATTCACTTTTTGTTATTCAGACCTCACCATCTCTTGAAAAAATTAATTAACATGCGTCTTCCCACAACAAAATAAAAAACTTCTGAACTAAAATAACCAGACTTACTTTTAATTGCACTTTTTTCAAACAAAATACACGCACGCATGCATACCTTCTTAAACTATAATTTTTTTTTTAAACAGTTAGTCCATTCCCTTCCCTAGTTCCCATATTTCCTCAACATATTTGATTCTTCCGCTTTCGTCCCGGCCGCACCGTAAACACACTATGCGGCAGCACACCGTCGATCGTCTTCCCCGCCTTACTCGCTGCCAACAGACGGCGTTCGTGCACTTTACGATGCTTGGTTAGATGATCGGAACGGGCGAAACATTTCATGCAATAATTGCATTTGTAGGGTTTCACGCCGGAGTGTGAGCGCCGATGCCTCGCCAACTCATCGGAACGCGAAAATTTCCATGTGCAGTCAGGCCAATCACAGCTGTAGGGCTTCTCACCCATATGACGACGCAGGTGAGCTTTCAAATGTGCAGGCTTTGCGTAGATCTTATCACACGTGCCAAAGGTGCAGGGGTAACCGGCAGCTGTGCGCTCCTCGTGACTCGCTATAGACTCGTTTGAACGCTTCACACTTTTAACTTTGCGATGCAGTTTTAGATTCTTCGAACTTTCGTGCAGGAAATGATCACATGTCTCGGTGCAGAGTGGTGTCTTTTCGGGCAGGAAGTCAATGAGTTCCGGTATCTCGATGTAATTGTCCAAGAACTTTTCCTCCCATTCCGCCATTTCGCGTGTAATGAAGGCAGCCGTCTCCAGTTCAATAACAGTTGTGGAATCAATGCTACTGGGACTACTCATGTTGTTGTATGTGTTGTGTGGCAGTGACGCAGGTGATTCACCGTCTTCGACTGCTTCGCAGGTAACTGCAGCTGGTGAGCTGAGCAGCTGATCGAGCGTGAGTTGCAGCTCTTTATCATTGATGATATTGCAATCGTGGTATTCTGTGCTAACACTATTGTCGTTGCTATTACTAAAACGCGACTCTGCTGTAATATCACTCCAATCCGCGCGCAATTCCAGCAGGGTTTGTTCGCTTGTGGAGGTATCAAGCACAAAAGGATCATCGGCGTAGGTGAGACGCATCAAAGGATCATTGCTCTCTATGGGTAGTTGTGCGCAATAATCGGAACTATCGAATGTCTGACTGCTATCCATTTCGGTGCTAAGGTCTGTCCAATTTCCATGCAGCTGCGTGTCATTCAAATCGCTGAAAAGTTGCTGGAAGCCACCAGTGGCAAAGAAGTCCATTTTTGTTTGGCTACGATAAAATTTTATTCAAATTCCGCGTTTTTCTGTTCTTTTGTTTTTTTGTTGGCTTAATAAATTTCCGCGTATGCAGTTGTCACTCTGATAGTTGGAATTGGAATGTTGTGGCCTCATGTAGCAGACTTTGTTTTTAAAGCGCAGCGCGCTTGGTACAGATCAGTGGCGATCGATATCTGCGAAGTGTGGCAGTTAAAAATAAAAAACCGAAAAAGGAACGAGATTAATTAGTCTTTTATCTATCCGATAGGCAGTCAATATCAACCAATGGCAAATACGATGCTTGGTAGTACAAGTCGTAGTCGCAGTCGCGAGTGATCGCTTGCAGTAAAGAACTCGAAACGAAGTTGCCAGATTTGTGCAAACGGCGATGGTTAGGAAAATTTTTCAGCAAAAACAAAATTACTTTTAAATTTTTATAGTTTCCAGAAAACAAAATTCTCAGTATCCCGTTTTTATCTCTTTTAAATTTTGTAATTTTTTCTAATTTTGTTTATTAAATTTTTTTTTAATTCCTTTATTGCATTCTTTTATTTTTATATTATTTATTTACTTTTTGAAGTGAAACTTCTTAGGCGTCGATGGACGAGCGAGAATGGAGAGTAAAATTTCGAGGTCATGCAACGTTTTGGGCATATTCGTTCCGCGAGAGAGAAAAAAGATATAACCTAGAGGAAAAGGAGAGATAGAGCTATACCTTATTTAAATGTTAGATACATTTTACGCTATTTTTTCTGAGTTTTTCCTTGTGGTTGTTAATTTCTAGTGAGAAATAACACTGCCTACCTTTTGGCGCTTGTTTGTTGGCGCCAATTTGTATGAAATATATTTTTGGTGCCCACTTTTCGGCGTTATATTTCCCTGGTGCCTGCTGTTTGGGGCGTTTCTTCGTCCCAATGTTTTTGGCGTTTTTTTTTTTGGTGCCTACTCTTTGGCGCTTATTTCCGTTTTCCGGCTAGTGCTTGTGCGTACTATATAAAGTGCTATCCATTCCGGCGTCGGGTTTATTGGTATTGCCTTGCGGTAATTTGTGCCGTTGCTGCGGTCCTGGAATAGCTGCGTTTCTGCGGGTGATAAACACTCGGAGTAGTGCGCGTTGTTGCCACGGTTTGTGTCTGGCGTTTACCTACACCGGTCGACTCTTCTCCGTTTTTTGTAAATTTTGTCTATTTGTATTCTCTGAATTTATTTAGATATATATTCTTTATCTCTCTCTCTCTCATTCTCTCTCGGGTCTCTCCCTCTTCCTTGGTCTGCCTTGAAAGTTTCGCTTCTGTTATGCGTACTACGCTACACGCACTTTTTTTGTTTCTTTCTATTGTATTACTTTTTTCGATTTATATATATATTTCGTTTAATTATTGTATATTATTTCATTTAGCTTTTTTATTTTATGTTTTTTCATTCATTTAATTGAATTTTTTAATACACTTTTTTATTTCATTTATTTCATTCTTTCATTTTTATTTTTTATTTATTTGTTTGAACTCTTTTTGTTTCTATTCTATTGTATTATATTACATATAATTTTGTTTATTTATATTTATTCCTTAATTTCCGTAATTCAATTTATTTTATTAAATTTTTGTGTTTTTTTTAATGTTTTTAAGTTTTTCTTTCGATTCATTTTGTTTTATTTTTTCCCCCAAATTTCCTTAATTTAATTTAATTATATTCATTTAAAAAGTAATTAATTTTATGTTATTAATTTTTTTTGTATTATTTCATTATATATTAGTTTTATTTTATTTTTATTCATTTCATTTTTTAGTATTACTTTTTTATTTTATTTTACTCTATATTTATTTCTTGTTATTTTATTTATATTTATTTGATGTTGCTATATTTTGGTTCCCCTCGGCAGTCAATGGCAAACCTCCGAGTGAATTTCTGCCATAAAAAGCTCCTCATAAAAACATCTGCCGTTCGGAGTCGGCAGTTGTGGAATAACATCAAGACGCACACCACAAGTAGGAGGAGGAGCTCGGCCAAACACCCAAAAAGGGTGTACACGCCAATTATATATATAGGGTTATTCCATAGGTGCGCTTCAACTTTTTTCCGATAGGGAGGGCGAACGACGCAATATTTTTTATTTTTCGCTTGTCATTTGTAAACTTCATTAGTATACATTTCATCATGGAACGCTACACACTTGAGCAACGATTGCAAATCGTGCAAATTTTTTATGAAAATAATCGTTCTGTTGCTGCTACTTTAAGAGCATTACGGCTATTTTACGGTCCATTTAACAAGCCGTCCCGTTTTGGGGTTATGTGAAGTCATTGGTCTACAGTAACAAGCCGGCGACGATTTGTGAGCTCAGAGCCAATATTGAACGCGAAATTGCTGGAATTTCGGCCGATTTATGCAAAAGAGTGGTCGAAAATTGGGTTCAACGATTGGACTTCGTAAAACGTGCACGCGGTGGTCATGCAAAATAAATCTAATTGCATACTTAAATGTATATGTTCAAACTCGATAATAAAAAAAAATTAGTTAAAAAAGTCAAACCGTTTGTGTTTTATTCAAAAAAGTTCAAAAGTTGAAGCGCTCTTACTGAAAAACCCTATATATATTTTTTGGTTTTGTACTCTATACTTTTATTGACCTTTTTTTATTATTTCTGTTTTTCCTGTTCTCTTTTTTTCGTTTCCTTAACTTTATTTAATTTATTTTAAAATTAATTATTGTAGTTTTATTATATTATTTAATTTTATTTTCATTTATTTGAAATACAATTTTTTTATTATTTTGAATTTAATTAGTTTAATTTGATTTAATCAATTCAATTTAATTTTGTTTTACTTTATTTCATTTAATTTTACTTATTTTGAATTTAATTCTTCTTCTTTCATTCAATATTTCACTAAATAAAATTTATTTTTTTTTTTATTTTTTTTTTTTGTTACTTTTTATTTTTTTTATTTTAATTTATTTTTATTTATTGTTTGGTTTTGTTTTATTTTATTTTATTTATATTTATTTGATGTTGCTATATTTGGTTTTGTATTTTTATTTTGTATTTGATTTTTTTATCTGTTTTCATTTTTTCTTCTCTGTTCTGTTTTTGTTTTCTTAACTCAATTTAATTTATTTCAATTTATTTATTTTACTTTATTGATTTATTTTCAATTTAATTAATTTAATTTATATTTTGTTTTATTTTATTTATTTATTTATTTAAATTTTTTTATTACTTTTTATTTTTTAATCCTACTTTTTATTTTATTTGATTAAGTTCAAATTAATTTTATTTTGCTGTATTTTAGTTTTGTACTTTTTTGTTTTAAAGGTTTTTTTGTTAGATTTTTTTTTTGTGATTTTTGTTTTCTTTCCTTTTCCTCTACCCCAATTTTCATTCCTTCTGGCAACGCTCATTAGCCAAGCAGTCTCCGGGCATATTATTTTTATTTTTCCATATTAAATTGACCATAACAACATACAAAATAGATTGAAATATTTCATTTTTTTTTTTTTCAATCAATGTCAACATCACTTTTTTTCCTCTAAATTTCTCATATGAATAATTAGTTGTTTTTGTTGTTACTATCGTTGGCGCTAGCGATGTTCGGATTTGTTTTACTTGCAGCTGTCAGCTTTGACGAAACTGTCGATAGAGCGCATTAACTCACCACCAACAACAACAATCGCCACCAACCTTACTCTACGCGACTAAGTGACCGCCATCCTTTGGGAATAATTAACACGTTCGACTTTGGACGGTATCACGCAAAGTAATGCACAGATTTCCGCACACACTTGCATATGGCTGGATATGCGCTGCTGCGCCTCATTAACAGCGTGCGCATAAGCATCGGAGCTCTACTCGCATTGCTTGCGCGCTCGCTATCTGCTGCCAGTGAGTTGCGATTTTGCGGCGGCAGCTCGCTTCTTGCGTCTTATCGCTGAGCCCTGGCATTTTGCCTTGGCTGGTTTGTAGGCTGGGTACCAAGCAGTGACAGGCCACCAACGTGGCTACGGCGACATCGAGATCAGCAGCAGCAGCAGACACAACAATAGAAATATACCAACAATTCACTGCAATAAAAATATTATAAAATAGCAGCAATGACATCGTTTAAAAATAAAGTTATATGTAGATGCGTTTGTCCGCATATGCTGTGTTAACATATGCGTATGTGTGTGGGTTAACATGAAACGTTGGGTTAGCGAGGGTTGTTGTGTTCGTGCGATACCTGGAAGCGTGACAATATGGCAGTCGAAAATTTTGCCAGATGACCGGTTTCAGCGGAATCGTAATTGTGTTTTATCAATATTTTTGGAAAATTTTGGCTGACACGTCAGTTGTTGGTGGGTTTTCAGTATAACGCGATAAAATATGCTGGTAGTTTTTTGGGGGTTTCTGTTTTTTCTTTTTTGTTATTTAGGGCAAATTTTGAAATCGGGTATATAAATTTTTATATTAATTGAAGTTAATATTTTATAGTATTGTAATTTAGTTATTAAACAATTATTTTTATTTTTTTTAATCTATTAAATTTGGTGCTACTTTTTATATAAAGGGTGGTTAAGTTTCAAGGGCCGGTGTTGATTTTGAATAAAATACAATTTTTTTCAAAATTATTGTCATTTCTCTTTATGATGATAATATTGGTATGGCTCAATTACGTATAAAACAAAATATCGGCCAAATGGCTGCCGCGGCCTCGGCGGCACATCTCCAACCGATGGACCAAATTTTCGATGACGTTGAGGCATAGTTGAGGTTCTATGCCGTTAATGTGCCGAATTATCTCATCCTTTACCTCTTGAATTGTTACTGGCTTATCGACGTACTTCTTTTCTTTCAAATAACCCTAAAGAAAGAAGTCCAACGGTGTCAAATCACATGATCTTGACGGCCAATTGACGTCGCCGCGACGTGAGATTATTCGTCCATCAAATTTTTCGCGCAAAAGAGCCATTGTTTCGTTAGCTGTGTGACAAGTGGTACCGTGCTGTTGAAACCATATATCGTCCATATCCATATCTTCCTATTAGGGCCATAAAAAGTTCGTTATCATCTCACGATAGCGAACACTATTAACAGTAACTGCCTGACCGGCCTCATTTAGGAAAAAATACGGCCCAATGATGGCGCCGGTCCATAAACCGCACCAAACAGTCACTCTTTGTGGGTGCATTGGTTTTTCGGCAATCACTCTTTGATTATCATTCGCCCAAATGCGGCAATTCTCCTTATTGACGAATCCACTGTGGTGAAAATGTGCCTCATCACTGAGGATGATTTTCTTCGAAAATTGGTCATTCACTGTTGCCATTTCCTGCCACCATTCTGACCATTGACGACGCTTTAACTGCTCAAGAGGCTTTAGTTCTTGAGACAATTGCACCTTGTAAGCGTGTAAATGCAAGTCTTTATGCATAATGTTCATCAATGACGAGCGTGAGAGGTGCAATTGTTGGGCACGACGACGAGTTGAGGTGGACGGCTCTTCAACCACACTATCGCGAACAGCAATATTTTCGGCAGTAGGAGCTGTACGAGCATGCACTGGTGTTTTCGCATCTCTTGCAGACCCGGTTTGCTCAAACTTTTGCACAATTTTTACGATTGTATGCACATTTGGACGACTAAATTGGCCGAAAAAATCACGAAGTGCACGATATGCATTTTGATTTGAACGTGCGTTTTCATAATAAGCCTGAATAACTTTAACGGTTGCTCGATTGTGTATCTTTCCATGGTTCAAATTGAGTTAGTCTGAAATTGAAAAATGTTAAATCGAATGCAGAAAAAGCTTGAGATTTAGGTGTGGTTTACATTCAAAATCGGGCCTTGAAATTTAATCACCCTTTAAAATCTGATTTCTATTTAAAAAATTGGTTCGCCTGTTTTTGTCTTTAAAACTTTGTCTTGGTGTTGAGCGTAAAAAAGTTAATCATACCCAAAGGAGTGATTGTAGTGCTTTTCTGATTATAAGTAGTTGATTCTCATCGATTTTCAAGTGATATTTAACTTGAAATGATGTGGCCTAGTTGGACTTAGTGCTCTGAGAAGATATGCCGTACAAATGGACGCTAATGCTAAATCACTCAAATTATTTAATGCCTTACAGAGAGAAGATTATGGTGCAGTGTGAGATGATTAAGGCTCATATAGCCTCGAGACGACCCAGTGAAGACGAATTTAGCTTTACTTGAAGTGTCTAACTGGCGCACTCTATTGAACGCAGCTAAAAATGTTCACTGCATTTCGTGTGTCTCCGCTACAGAAGTCTAATGGTTAAATAGGAAAATATCCTCGGTGCAGTGTACAGCACATAAACCAGCAAACCTACTCAGGTTGAAAATACAGGCAAACTACCACATTTAGGAACTAACTTTTCTATGGTATGGACAAGGAAATGTAGAGCCGACAGGAGGGGCTCCCTCTCTTGAAATGATTTCGTAGTGGGTGGGAACAGGTAGATGCAACTTACGACGTATCAGCATCAGGACAGAAACTGACTTTCAGTTTAATGCTCAAACCACCTCTCATCGTGCCAACCAAGAAGAAGAAATAACGTTTCCGCGGTAATTGGTTCTACGTTAGCGGAAGGACCCGGATTTACAAGTACATATATCCAGGCGTGTTCTGGCACCCCAGTAGCATTTCCGCCATGCTATTATAACAACAACAACAAGAAGGAGAAATGGCAAAGCATTCGTATCAACGTACACAACAACAACAGTAAAAACAACAGCAACTGCAAAATGAAACACCACAACAACAAAAGCAGCAACGACAAAAATACCAACAACAAAAACAAAATCACCCACAACAGCACCAACAACAACAGCCACAACAACAAATGCCAAATGTCTACAACAACAGCAACAACAACAAAAATAGCATCAATTGCCAAAGCAACCATATCGTTGTCTACTACAACAACAACAACCACAAAAAATTACAAAGCATCCAAGGCGGCTATAAAACTGATTATTTTGATATATCCGAAGAAAAGGATGATTTCTAAGAACGGCAGGCAACATTTAGATAATTCAAACTTAATAAATCTAAAACTTAACCTCTTACCTGCCCCGTATCTAACACGTCCCTTCGCTATTCTGAGTAGGTTTAAAAATATATCTCTCTGCCACCACGAACAACCTTTGGGGGATATTTCTAATATATTTCCATTAAGAAGGTAAAGGAGCGAACTTCGAATGCTAGTTGGCGTAGCAGACCATTAAGGCGAACTGCGTGTGTCGAACTTCAACTCTATGGTCTCAATAGCACTGGCGGCAGATATTTGAAATGGAATCCGTTTGACAGGCAAACTGATTCAGAATTAGTAGTAGACGCCATACTAAGTAGACACCATTTCTTCTTTAGTTTAAAGCTATTTTTGATAGCGCAAGTCGGCCTATATATCCTTATGCTTCAACTTGTATGCCAGCGAGTCGCTGTACTATTTTAAAAAGCACTTCTTTTCTTTAAACCTCAAATATTTTCTTATTTTTGAAACATTTCTTGTGCTATCGAATATAAAAATAAATGATTTGGCTTTGCACTCCTTCAAAAATTGCGCCTAACTTTAAATCACTTGCAGTACAAGGCAACCAGTCTGACGTGCGTGACTATCTCATAAATATGAAAGTGTCATGATTTAAGTGTCACGAAAAGTCTTCTTAACACAAATTCAATTACCCAGCTCTCACACATTTCCACTTGCCCTCGTCTGCGCTTGCTCATCTTGCATTATTATTTTTTTTTCAACAATTTCTTTCACTCGGAAATCTTCCACTGCGTTTGACTCAATATAATTTTCCATATCGGCAAATTAAGATCAACGCGCTGTGGAAATTAAATTAAATGTGAAACAAACCTTCGCTGTTCAACTCTTAGGATCCGCTCCTCAGCACCTCCAAGTCAACCAAATTCGTATATACAGACGTGCGCTGCGCCAGTGGTTGTCATGTGACCGGAAACGAATTGCGCTCCAAGCGACGCGATATTATTGACTTTTTGAAGGGACATTTGTTGTATTTTTTTTGTTTTTTTTTTGCCAGTGCCGAACAAGTCGTGCAGCCAATGAGGAATCACGAAATGAAATGGAAGTAATGCGATATCATTAATCATTTTTAATATTTCGGTCACAGCGGCATTATGAACGGCCGCATACCCACCCCCAGTCAATGCCACCTGTTTGTAATTTTCCCGCTGCATGGCCTATAATTCGGTTAGTATTTACTGGCCATTCGGCTTCTCTACGTTTAATGGACAGCCTTCGATAATGGAGGAGGTTATTACTGTAATATGACAAGTATTTTTAATGCTATTTCGCGCAGAGGGGGGGACGAAGTTCGAATTACATTTACTTGTGGAGGCGGATGCATGAGTATTGTATCAATTTAAGGAGGTAAGCCAATTGTATTACTTTTTAAGGAGAATTACGTTGATACACCTGGCTATGGCGGAACACTTTGTAGGGTCATGAGGGGATGATCAAGAAACTACGGGCCCAATTATGTACCGAATATTATAGGTGTACACGCTAAACGCTTTTCTACAAACCAGCGTAGGCTTAACTAGATCAAATAATATCTAATAATATTATCTCAACATGTAATACAAAAAAAGTCATATAATATGTTTGTAAACTAATAACTATGACAGATTACTCCAATTCGCACAGGGTTTTTGATCTTTTGCAGCTAATATCGCCTAGAAGGTTTTTAGATATAATCTACACTAATATTATAAAGAGGAAAACTTTGTTTTGTTTGGTTGTAATGAACAGGCTCAAAAACTACTGGACCGATTTTAAAAATTCTTTCACCATTCGAAAGCTACATCATCCACGAGTAACATGGATTATATTTTATTTTCGAAATAGGGCTCGAGATATAGGTCAAAACGTGGACCCGGGTAACCTTCGGATGTGTATGTACAATATGGGTATCAAATGGAAGCTGTTGGTGAATGCTTTAGTCCAGAGTATTTTTCATGCCGCTCCATGACTAGGGTCTCGAGATAGAGACCAAAACGTGGACCCTAGAATGTGTTTTTACAATATGGATATCAAATTGAAGCTGTTGGTGAATGCTTTAGTACAGAGTATTTTTCATGCCGCTCCGTGACTGGGGTCTCGAGATATAGGTCAAAACGTGGACCCGGGTAACCTTCGGATGTGTATGTACAATATGGGTATCAAATGGAAGCTGTTGGTGAAAGCTTTAGTTCAGAGTATTTCCATCCGCTCCGTGACTACGGTCTCGAGATAGAGACCAAAACGTGGACCCTATAATGTGTTTGTACAATATGGATATTAAATGAAAGCTGTTGATAAGTGCTTTAATACGGGGTGATTTTCATACCTATTGATGACTAGGGTCTCGAAATATATGCCAAAACGTGGACCCGAGTGGATTTTGGAACAGTGAATAATTTCTTACGAAATTTGAGAATGTAATGTGAAATTAGAATGAAATTATGTGTTCGTGGAAAAACAAAAATTTTTTCGTTTTTTTTTTTTTTGAAAAATATAAATGGATAATGGTTAAAAAAGCTCCAATGCTTAATTAAACATATGAATTGAAACGAAAAATTCATGGATGATCAGGAAAAAAGACGATTGTTTCTTAGTTCTTCATATGCGTTGATTTGAAATTTAAAAACAATCTTCTTTTTTCCTGATTTTCAATTTATATTTTATATTTACTCAAAAACAAATAGAAAACAAAAAATATTGTTTATGCCAAAGCGCTTGAATAAAGAATAAAGAAATAAATAATATGAAAATCATATATTTTCTGTTCTAAACCATATCTATTCTATTTTAGTGTGCCCAGTGAAGGGGGCCGGGTTTGCTAGTAAATTATATAAACCTACAGAGGAAACGTGTTGAGTAGCCAAAATTTTTAAAAGTCATAAAAATAATTTTCAAACTGCAAAAAATCTAAAACGACTCAAGCGAGTCCCTGCTTGAAATCGAAGGTATATGGATGAACTTGTCGCTAATATCTCTAACAAAAGCAAAGGCTGTTGGACTCCATATCAACAGCGATAAGACCAAATACATGAAAATGTCACGCTACGTTTAAAGGCGAAAGTCTGAAAATATAACTATTGGACAGTACATTTTTGAGCGAGTACCGAGTTTCAAGTGTCTGAGAGTACTACTGAAAAATGACCATTGTGTTCAGGACTTCATCCACGATCGGCTAGTTGCCGCAAACAGAGCTTTCTACCCCAACCTGTAACTACTTAAATCCAGACTACTATCCCGCAGCTGGAAAAAAGGTATTTACAAAACAATGAAAATCCCAGTTTTGACCTATGGCTGTGGGTCATTGGCATTAGCATTACCAACCAAGAATGAGCAAATTCTCCAAACTTTCGAGTGAAGAGTCTTAGCAAAAGTATATGTTTCACTCCAGGTTGAGGATGGTTGTTATAGATTCAGATACAACGAGGAACTGCTGTGGATTTGCAGAGGGAAAGATGTCGTTAAGTTCGTCAAATCACAACGACTCCAATAGTTAGATCGTGTCACGTGCATCAGAAAGGAACGCCCCAAAAAATCCTTCTTAAAATACAACGCGCTGGTCGCCAGGTATAAAAGAAGGTCTAGGAAATGCTGATTCGGCGTGAAGATATCAAGAAACTGCAAATACATAACTCCAGGTCTGCTGACTTGAAGCGTGTAACTTGAAGAAGGCTTGTTGATGAAGCTGAAGCTCACCCCGGTCTACAAGGCTGCCTCATGATGTTGATGATTCGCACACATTACCATAGGCGTCTTTCTATGTTTCAGTAATTTGCTCATTTTCATGTAAATTGGCAACATCGCCCCGCGCTAGCAGCTTCTTATAAACAATCCAATTGAATTGAGTGTGCATCTCTCTTTCTCAAATTTCATAGAATTCACCTCAGCATACATTTTTAACGAATACTAAGAGAATTGCCTCAATAACTTCACATTTCATCAATATTTAAATGTTACGCGAAAATTGGCAACATCGCCCCGCGCTAGCAGCTTCTTGTATACAGTTCAAAAGTATTGAGTATGCATCGCGCTTTCCTTCTCTCGCTCACTATATAATTACCTTGCTTACTAACTTTTTGTTGATATGTTGTTTGCATACTACTACAAATTTCCTGCCTTCTGCTCTCTCCCACCTACTACACTTACCTGTTTTATGCATCATTTTCTGTTCTCCTCCATAGTGCGATTCCATGCTGCTATTTATTCATAAGCGCGCTTACATATAAATCTAATGAGAATTATTGTAATTTATGCAACTACATATACAACAACAACATTCGACTGCGGAAGGAAATTATTTATTATGGTATATGTCTATTTTGCTGTGCAGCGCGATAAGGGATAAGCTCCGTGATTCAGCCGCACTCCTCGGAGGTAATTAGCAGAAGATTTATGAGCGCAGCGTTCGTCTTCCAAATGGAAACGCTTCAGAAACTTTTTTTTTACTTAAACTTATCAAAATGCAAATTTGAAGTATTTTGAGCATTAAATACTTCTCTGAATATATCTACAGAATGGTAATTAAACAAGTTCCTTATATATTTATGGAGGTTTGTCTACTTATAAAAGTGATGGCTCAATGCCGTATGGTTTTGAAGGCGACTTTCTCCAAACTAATGGACCACGCTAGACTTTATTTTGATCTCTTAAAGCCGCAATTCTATGTCAATAAACCGCAAACGACAGATGTCCTGAAAGTCAATGTAAGCAGGGCGATGACTCAAATTTTGCGGTGTAGTTGAAAATTAAACTTTTTGGATCAGAGCCAGCATACGAAACTACGGTGGGCATTGAGTGATGTCTTATTTCAAATTTACTGGCATAATTTGGTGCTGAATTTTCTAATTTTTTTGATATAAAAAAAAGAAAAAGATAGTGAATAATTTTTATTTGATGTGCCTTACTCTTTTCGTCGCTGTTAGTAAATACATTCATATATAGTACATACATACATACGAGTAGATCCATACCCATTGAATACCGTTATCCATGCCTATGGGAATTAACCGCAAGCGCCATCGTCGTCACCGTCATTCAAATTCGCAGATGCCAAGGCGTACAGGGTGAGTCCATTACCTCTTTTCGTTTAAAGGTGCATTAAAATAAATTCGATTAAATTTACAGCGTTTACGGGGGGTTAGAGCCAGCTCCTTCATCTATTTTTGGTGTGCGTTTTGTTGCTGTTCGCCTACTGGAAGCACTTGCAGTTTTAAGCCGACCCCGATCGCCAGATATTTTTATGAGAAGCTTTTTTATGGCAGAACCACACTCGGAGATTTGCCATTGCGTGCCAAGGGACGGGCGGAAAAAACATTTTACTTCATTTGGTGTTCCTGTCCGGAGTTCTGAAGCCGTGTACTTTCCAATGGTAGACAAAGATGAAATTAATTGGACTTAACCCAAAAGATGAAATTAATTTGTGAACATTTTCCTGCGGAGATTTATTACGAGTTTTGACTGAGATTGTCGCGACAGAAGTACATTGATCAATTTACTTCGACTTCTGGCATTAAAGCGCCACACTTAGCCACTGTGAAACTCTGGCGCAACGAGTTCCACCGTGACCATCGATCCGTGAACCACTTCAATTTCGTGAAAGCCGTCTAAAAATAGTTGTTGAGCTATAAACAATCAATGCTGCGCGTCAATTGATAACGAAAGATAGTCATATGGCGTATCACGAGATAGAAGCATCCTTGGACATTAAGGGGTTCTCCTTCAATATCACTTGCAAATTTGTTCGTCAAGAGGATTTTTTCTCGTTTTATACCGCATAATTTGGCAATTACCCGAAACAGAAGTCGAGTGGTTTGGTGTAAAGAAATGTTGAAAAAATTCAACCGCGGTGATTCAAATAACATCTGCGACAGCACAGCAGATGACGAGTCTTGGATCTATGTATGCATATGAGTCGGAAACAAAACGCCAACTCACAGTATGAGTGTTCCAAGACGAGCTTAGGGCAACAAAGTCGTTCGCGGAAGGTGAAAACGTCGTGGGGTTCTCTAAATTGCAACGGCATACACTCCGCGAAGAATCAATAGAAACGTCCAGGCCTCACTCTCGTTTAGCATAGCATTTGCTTCTCCTGATCGAACAACCGTGGACTTATTTGGGAGCTGCGGATGGTACAGAGAATGATGATAGAAAAGCAGTAGGCTCGTAATTTTTGCCTCAAAAATATGTTGTGAAAAAGTTCGAAAGACCTTGCTTTCCGTAACTACAAAGACCTCGGACTGACCTTTAGTCTCATTTGCCGTAATAGTAGATCAAACATCGAGCTTTGCTGAGCGGACCTCGATTTAACTAATCCAATTACCTTTCTCTGCGATTGGTTCCGAGCCATCAAAAGAGCATTTCACTAGATTTCTTAGTTTAAACTTCGGTCATTTTATGAACCTGTAATGCCACCTTGCGAGTTATCCTGTTGTGTACAGAACTGATCCTGACATACACTACGCGAAGAATCAATCAAAACTTTCTCTAACTTCTTCTCTCTTTCAGAATGTCATTAGCGGCAAATCTACCGCTTATGAAATGTGTGCCTTTAACTCCTTTTGAAAATAACTTTTCATTACTTCCAGAAGAGAATTTTTAAGTGAGAAAGTAGCAGGAAAATAAACCACTGATTGCATCACCCTGTATGTGAGCCAAGTACAACATTTCATGCAAATCACATAAATACATATACATACACATATATACAAACACAATTACAGTCGCGTATGTGCGCGTGGCAGTGCCAGTATACGATTGTCACCGTTATTTGGTGATAAGCAGATTACACTAGAAAACCACCAACGACAACAACAACAACAAAAACAAATCACAATCACAGCATAATAATAATGCGTTATTTTTTTTTATTAAAATTTGAATAAGGCAATGATGCCGCGTCAAATGGTTGCTAATATACTCGGTGGGGAGTAGAAGAAGCGAGTCAGCCAGCATGCGGCTGATGTTGCCCCACAGAGATATGCAAATATATATTTATTAATTTATTTATATGAATGCATTTTTTAATGCTAATTTCGGCATACAAAAGCGACAAATGAAAAGTAATCATAACTCAGTGGCGTTTGCGAGAGGGCATAGGGAGGTTTGGTAAATGGCTGGAGGTAAAAAAATGGTGGCAAGTTACTCTAATTCTTTGTGTATTTATGTGGCATAAATATGTTTGACTGTATTTATTTGTGCCGTAAATATGCAGCATAAGGTGAAGTAAGATGATACTGTGTTTGTTAATTCAAAGCATCCACCGAAAAGCAGCGTAATGTGCAGAGTGCAAAGGTATGGCCAACATTAGGAATCAGCTGATTGGCTGACGTAAACGTGATCATGACACTGATTTGTTTACGAATAAACTGAATTTGTGTTGGTGATATACAAAACATATCCGCTCATATTACATACTTCATTGGGGTCTGACAACAACTGATTGGAGTGAAAATGAGCGAACAAAACTCTGCTCCCGAGTACCCGGAGATGTGGTAACCAAATTTACTCTCACAATTTGGCTTCGGTTGGCCAAACCTGGTCAGCTATCATCCTTGGAAAAGCTAAGCTACGAGTACCAAAATTTTTACTCTACATAACATAAAGCATTTTTATGGAAATATGAGATCGATCGGTTTAATGTCTCTGAGTCTTCGTATTAATTTGAGTAAACTGGCCTACAGTGATGCCAAAAATTATGAAGGACGGGGTTGTCTATTCAGATGGAATGTATGAATCCTAGAACTTTAAAAATTTGCTGATATCTGATAAGGTATATCTCTCAAAGAGGTTACAAAGCAAACAACAAAAAAAAAAGATCATTATCACATTGTTGGCTGAACAACACTGGTCGATTCTTCACCTGCTGCTGTATATGCTTCTAATTACCTTGGTTTTGTGCCTGCGTCCGCCAGGTTCGAAATCTCAAAAATCCAGCTTCTTCATCTACATCATCAAACCATGTAAACGGCGCGCGGCGGGCGGCCCTTTCTTCTATGTCTGCGGCACTTTCCAAAGAGTATTTGTTGGAGTGCGTAATTGGTATTAGCCCGTAATGTGTGACCTACCCAACTCAGTCTGTTAATCGTTTTTGTGGTTATGACAGACGCGTGCTCGTACAGTGCTTCCGCCATTCGCCTTTATCACGTATCGCGCCAAAGATTTTTCGTAGAACTCTCCTTTCAAAGATCAGCAAGTTCTGTTTATCCTTTATCAGCATCTCTGCGCGTCCAGGCCTCACTATCGTTTAGCATACCATTTGCTTCTCCTAACCGAACAACCGTGGACTTATTTGGGAGCTGCGTATGGTACAGAGATCGATGATAGAAAATCAGTAGAGCTCGGAATTTTTTGCCTCAAAAAGATATTGTGAAAAGGCTCGAAAAGCCTAGCCTTCCGAAGCTCCAAAGTGCTCGAACTGACCTTGAGTGTCATTTGCCATAATAGTAGATACAATTTCGAGCTTTATTGAGTGGACCTCCATTTAACTAATCCAACTACCTTTGTTTGCCTTTGGGTCCGAGCCTTCGAAAGAGCTTATTACTAGATTTCTTAGTTTAAACTTCGACCATTTCATGGACCTGTAATGCAAAAACAACATTACTAGTTGGCATGTTTCTAGCGCTTTAGTGCCATTCACTAATTATTGGGAATAAATGGGATTTTTATCGCTATTTGAATGAAATATTTTGGGCGTAATTTAATTCACAAAATTAACTGAGTGCTACAAAGGCATCGCATCTGACCATTCCATTTTCAGATGCTGTTGGCTGCATTCTTCCTTCCACTACCGCTCTTCTTCTACCCCTCTTGTAGTGCTCATTCAATTGCAACTGCCCGTGAAATAAGTGTTTATTTGTGCTATGCATTTCCTTTCGTCATGCATTTCCCCTCCGCCCTGGCCCTATTATCTTCTCTATTTTACCTTAGTGGCGTAGTTTCAACTTAATTACTGCCTTGATGCATACAAAAGAAATTCGTATAAATGACAAATTGTGTTGCAAATTGCACTTTAGAAATTACAGTCAATAGAAATTGGAAAACTCCGCAGTTTCAGCAAACTTAATTGAATGTGAGAAAATTTAATTGATATTAAAATAAATTCCTTTGTATTGCAATGTAAAGAGTGACAGGATTTGAGAAGCAAGAAAGGGAAATGCTGCTGGTAGCAGGCGGAAAGGTGTTGCATTCGAAGGAAATTTACGTGAATAAAATTAAGGGAGTTTAAATTTGATTTGGTGTTAATTAAAATTTGCTGTAAAAAATTAGATAAGATGAATATTTTCTTTTTTAAATTGCCATTTGTGGGGTTTGTTCGCAGTTTACTAAACACCTCTAAGCAAATATGAAAACGGATTCTGTCTGATTTCTATATCTGCTGATTTGTTATTGTATGTACATAAATTAATTAAAATTTTACGTGCTTCAAACAAAAGGTATTTGGATACGTTTAATATAGAAATATTTTTATGGAAGGTTGCCACCTATCTAAAAAAATTTAATTAATTAATTATTTACATAAATTAACAATTAACAACATAATTCACAAATATTTTTTACCGTGTTGCCACCTACAGCCGTGGACAGATAAATAACACAAATGTGAACCTTATAAGTTAAGGGGGGAAGCTGGTCTAGAGCTCAAAAAATGGGCATATTTTATGAATTTATTTTGACTCAACAAAGGAATCAATCGAAAATCTGTGAAATAGGTTTAATAATATAGCTTTCATGGTATAAATACAAAATTTTTCGTCTGAATTAATTTCAAAATGGCCGCTGTCCAGCAGTTCTCCTAAGGCGCCTTTTTTTCTAGTGGGTCCATTGCCGAAGACGTAAACTCCTTAATTTTTGTCCTGGATCAAAAAATAAAATTTTTTTAGTTTCTATATAACAACAGAAAGAGACGTACGTAGGATTTTTTCGATATTTTGTTTTTTCGCGAAATGGTGCACGTTTGAACAAAAAGTTACAATTTTCACTATAAAGAACGACATAAAATTGTTGATTAAAAAAAAAAATCTATGTATATTAATATAAATAAAAAATCCTACGTACGTCTCCGGAGAAAGGTATTTCGAATGTATTGTCAAAATTTCGTAAGAATCGGTAAAGATTTGTTCGAGTTATGTCTTCGGCCAGTTTAAAAAAAGTGATTTCGAGAAAAACGCGTTTAAAGTTGTAAGTAGCGTTCGGGGCATACCTGCGAGGCACTGCCGTCGAATGAAAAATTTGGGCATTTAGACATTTTTGCTGGCATCCCTCATTTGGTATATTATTTCTAAGACCCTAAAGCACCTTTTAAGACAAAAAAAATTTTTTTCGATTTTTTCAAAATTCTAGACCAGCTTCCCCCCTTAAGTTAACTTTTTATTACGAACTCTGCTTTGGTCAAATATATTTGTTTGATTACATTTATTACCGTTTTTTTGATTGAAATTTTCCGTTCTATTTTATTTATGCTTATTGCTGTTTTGAAGTGGACACAAAAATAGCACATTTTAACTTGTGCAGCGGAGAGTAAAACCTTAATGTCATTTCAGCGATTTTTAGTGTAATTTTTTGTTTCTTAAATAAAATTTTAAAGTAATTACTAAAAATGGGACGCGGAAAACATTGCACGCCGGAGAAAAGAAATGTTATTGTATATACCGTATGAGTCAAAACAAAAAATGATTTATATGCTCTTAATTTAGTTAAGAAAGATTCATCCTATCTCAGCAAAAAACGGAAAGAAAACCAATGCCGCCAAAAACTGATGTTAAAGTGGATAGAGCTATAATATGCAAGAGCAAAGCAGATCCTTTAAAGACGGCACGGCAAATGATACTTGAAATAAACCATAAATCTGGCCTACAGGTGTCCAGAAAGCTTGTAGGAAGGCGACTTAACGAAGCCCAGCTGTTTGGCCGCATAAGCAGAAAAAAGCCACTCCTTTCCAAAAGCACACAAAGACAAATCTATTCGGTTTTGGGAAAACGTATTTTGGACCGACGAAACCAAAATAAATAGGATGGGACCAGATGGGAAAACTATTGTACGTCGTCCAAAAAATCAAGCGCTAAAAACAAGGCGATTAAACACGGCGGCGGAAGTATCATGGTTTGGGGAGCTTTTTTGGTTGGTAAAATGGATAGATTTCAGTATCTGGATATACTCCCGAATAAAACGGAGCCATTTGTGTTTCAGTTGATGCCATTAAATTGGACAATTATGCAGGACAATGATCCAAAGCATACAAAGACAGTGAAGCAGTGGCTCAAAAGAGAAAAAATTATTGTAACGTACTGGATTCGCCGGCGCAGAGCCCTGATCTCAATCCAATAGAAAATTTGTGAACAAAAATTTTAAAAGTTTGGTGATTTGTGGGCCGCAGTTGGGGAGGCTTGGTACTCGATTCCAAAGGAAAGATGCCATAAGTATGTAGAAAGCATGGAGCGACGGCTTGAAGAAGTAATCAAAAACAGAGGATATACTACAAAACACTAATCTGGTAAAATAATATTATTACTTAACTATCTGATTTGTTTACTATTTATGCTTTTATTTGAGATTTTTTAGGATGTGCTATTTATATGTCCAGGAGGTTTCTACGTTCACGTAGATTAAATCAGAACTGAAATTCTTTTTGACTATTTTTTTGTTTTATAGTGGAAGTAAATAATTTTTTTATTTTTTATGTGGCTTTTTTCCCAATAAAAATTATTTGTTTAAAAACATATTCAACTCATTGCTTTCACAGTCTAAATGTGCTATTTTTATGACCATGGCTGTACCTAAAAAATTTAAATTAACTAAATATATGAAACGATAGAAATAATAGAGTATTGGTATCGAACGAACCATGAGCATTTCAATTTAGAAATATTTTTTTAATAAGGATGCCACCTATTTAAAAAAATATTATTGTATAAATCAGATATATAAATTAACTAAAATTGTATGGTAATGAAATCAAAGAAAATGAAAGGTTATCAAGAGCTCTTAAACTTAGAAATAATATAGAAACACTTTTGTTAAAGGTTGCCAACTATTTAAACAAATATAATAAATTATATATAAATTAATGAAAACTTTACGGTAAAGGCATCAAATAAAAGGTGTTTCGCATAAATTTAATACAGAAATATTTTATTCAAGGTCGCCACCTAACTAAAAATTTAAATAAATTAAATATGTAAATTAACACTAATATTACGATACGGTATAAACCAAAAGTAATCAGGAGCATTTTAATTTAGAAATATTTTTTAATAAGGTTGCGACCTATTTAAAAATTGATAATTAATTAAATATAAATTAATGCCACTTATCCCCTATTTGTAAAATTAGAAATAAATAAATAGATAAGTTCTCGAAAATATTGCAATGTGAGATTCAAATGAAGTATACTAACAAATATTTTATACAGAAATATTTTCAAATAGGGCTGCCACCTAAAAAAATAATATTAAATATACTACTTAAACAAAGCTCTACCATATAACTCTAATATTAAGCGAAGATTGTTTGAGAGGACTTTAATTTCATTATTTGTAAAGAGGATTGCCATGTATCTAAACTACTAGTACTAAAAAATAATCTAATCCAGAAATATTTTGAAGTAGAGGTGTCACTTACCACCTACCTGAAAAATATGAAATAATTAGATATATTATATAATATAAGCTAACAAAAGTATTGGAATAAGTGTACTAAAATATGACCTATCCATAAATATTTGGAAAAAATTAAATATGGTACTTAGATAATAAACTATAACTCTGGATTCAACCGAAGGATGTTTGAAAGCCCTTTAAATTTACTATTTGTACAGGGGTTGACATCTATTTAAAAATAAAGCTAAATAGTTTGATAAGGACATCAAATGAAAGAGTTTAGGAATACCATAACCTGGAAAATTTTGTATAAATACTAGTACTAAAAAATACTATAACCCAAGAATGCTTTGAAACAGGGTTGCCATTTATCTAAAGCTTATTAAAAAAAATAATAGTTTCATATGGGCATCAAAGGAAGGAGTTTAGGCATACCATAACTTTGCACACATTTTGCATCCACTCACTTTGTACCTCCATTGCACTCCATCTCCTATCGTCCGTTGTGTCCTGTACATCTACTTCCATTTGTATTTGTTAACATTTGCAATTAAATTATCATGCTACCGATATACTGTCACTAAGCTTTGGGCGTCTGCGTGCAGGGGTCACCGCCCTAGCTGAACTGCCTGTCGTTCGCTGTCGCTTAACACTGTACAGTAAATTATTTGCGCCCACCGGCAATTCGGTCGAAGTTAAATCGCATTGCGGTTGCCGGTAATACCACAAAGGTATTGTGGTTATGTTGCGGTTATTGGCGATGTACAAGTACACGGAAAGCAATACAGTTAATTGTGTTAATGGCTGAAAAGAGTAGAGGGAGAGAAAAAGTGGGTCAGGGAGAGCTGAGAAGGAGAAATACATCGAAGAGGATAATGAACGCAATGCAAGCGTAAGGCTGAAGCACGTAACCAGGTACGTTGAGATCAGCGGAATATTCGTTTGGGAAATTTATTTCAAGTGAATGACTTATTAGTCTAATTATCACCTATAAGGCATGCTTAAGTTTTTGTTGGGTTCAAAACTTCTTTAAATTTAATTGTTATTTACAGGGCGCAATGAAGTGCAGCAAGAGTTGACTTACACCTACATTTTCAGCGAGAAAAAGATGTTTATGGTGGCGAAAAACCTAACCTTTCATTTCCCCAACCTAACTTTTCATTTCCCCATTAAGCTAGTCTTTACATATGTAGATAGTAAGAATAAAAATGTTTGCATATTTGAAGGCGAGCTGGAGCACTTATTGCTATTTTAGATTCTATAGGCTTTTACGCTCTTTTTAAGCAAATTTTCTCTGAACAAACCTGTAATGAAATGTTCCAAGCAATAATTGCTAGATTATTTTAACCCTCTAACGGTCTTATAAAGGTATTATTTCTAAACATTTTACCAAAAATGGTCAAAACGACCCTATTTTGAGCGAGATAATGGATTGGAATATTCTACAAAAATATATCTCATGAAATTTGACTATAAATATTGAGCAAAATTTACTCTAGCTTCTTTTTGGATCTGATTCAAAGTTCGTAGAACCCATCGGGCAGATTTCCTTGTGGGTCTCCGTTAGTTTTTCGCTTCACCAGGAACATATTTATCTCGGCGGTCGACAGTTTTGGCCGTTGTTGTTATAGTAGCATACTAAACCCTGTCATTGCAATGCAAAGTATCGGTAGTCTTCGTCTAGCTCATCTAACGGTAGGCCCAGGAAACTTGTTGTTTCGACAGGTGGGTGCAGAGGTAGAGGGGTGTTAGAAGAGTGGTTTGATGGGTGGTTAAAATCGTGCGGGTTGCCTTCAAATGCTGTACATATACCTGTGGGCAAAAAGTAAGGGGAATTTGGTTGTAAAATGAAAAATCTTTATTTATTCTTATAAACCAATTTCATCCCCTTCAAAATAATCCCCTCTCGATGAAATACACTTATGCCAACGATTTTTCCAATCCCCGAAACATGCCAAATAGTCCATTTCCGGCATAGTCATCAGCACCTTCTTCGATTCAGCTTTTATCTCCTCAATCGACTCGAAACGCGTTCCCCGGAGTGGTCTCTTGAGTTTTGGGAATAGCCAGAAGTCACACGGAGCCAAATCAGGCGAATACGGTGGTTGCGGAACGATATGCGTGGAATTTTTGGCGAAACGGTCACGAAGAACGAGTGCAGTGTGAGACGGTGCATTATCGTGATGCAAAAACCATGAGTTGTTGGCCCATAATTCTGGTCTTTTTAGACGAATTGCTTCACGTAAACGACGTATAACGCTCAAATAATATTCCTTATTAACAGTTTGGCCAGGTGGAAGGAATTCATGGAGCACCACACCACGAAAATCGAAAAAAACTGTCATCATGACCTTTATTTTTGAACGACTTTGACGTGCTCTTTTCGGTCTGGCCTCGCCTTTAGCACGATATTCGCTTGATTGGTAGGTTGTTTCAGGGTCGTAAGCATAAATCCAAGTCTCATCTCCCGTAATGACGCATTTGAGCTTGTCCTGATAGTCTGAAAGCATTGTTTCACACACATCAACGCGACGACTTTTTTCCAAGAAATTGAGAGTTTTCGGTATCAAACGAGATTTGACTTTTCGTAGGCCCAAATGGTCTTTTAAAATGGTTCTCACAGATCCTTCTGATATACCGATCATATCGGTAAGGCCTTTAACAGTCAACCGACGATTTTTGAGCACTAACTCCTTCACTTTATTGACGTGTTGGTAATCTGTTGACGTCGATAATCGTCTGGAGCGCTCCAAGTCATCAACACGTTCTCGACCCTCTTTGAAGTCTTTGTACCACTTATAAACATTTTGCGACATGGTGGAATCACCAAATGCTTTCTGCAACATGCTAAACGTTTCCGCAGCCGAAATTTCATTCCGCAAACAAAATTTGATGGCACTTCTCTGCTCAATCAAATCAGACATTGTAAAAATCGAAAAATGCACTCTTGGTCGTTTGGTAAACACAAGCGTAAATATGTTACTGATATTGACATTCACATGAAAGTTGGCCCTGATGTTATTAACAGTGCTGCCAACTCATGAAAAAAATAACTAGAGCGAAATTTTAATCCCGCGAACTTTGACAAATAAGTTCACCTTACTTTTGATATGTCGGGGTCAATTCTGGATAGGTATAAGTTAAAACTGCTACAATATTTAGAACGTATTTGTGCCAAGGTTTCGCGAGTCTCTCAGGGTATCTGGAATTCCTCATCTGCTGATTACGGCATTCGGTGGTCGGGAGCTTTTGAAGGTGGTAAGTGTCTCCCGATGTATGTCGTTTATTGTCTCTCTAAACACTCTCTGCTCCAGTAGTTGTTGATTTGTTTTGTCGTGGATCTCATCGGAGTAGTTGAAGAGGTGCCTGCTGACGTGCCTGAGAGGCAGCTCTGGTTCAAACAGCTGTCTACATGCGTGATTCCGGCCGTCCTTCTCGAGGCTCGTGTTCCACAGAAAAATATCCAGTGTTGAATCTTCGATATCACTTACAAATAGTGCTAAGAAATGCAGTGTTCATTTTATATGCAGTTTGGAGCTCAGTGCAAATTTCCACGGGCTTGAGTTGACGTCGAAAGCCGTGAAGTAGTCAGTAACGTATTTTCCGCTGCGTCGGTGGTGGGATTTTTATTGGCATTCCATCACTTATCTTACGTTTTCTCGTATCTTTTCAAGCTGATTTTCCTGAAATTTTGAATGAAATATCGTAAAGCTATAACAAAACCAATGGCACTTTAAAAATTTTCAAACAAATAAAAAATACCATCGACTCACCGCACTTTTGTTAGTCCCCTTGTACAAAAAATAAAATTGAAAAACGCATTGTTTATTTGAAATTAGACACGTACGAGTGCAGTATTACTTTTCAATATCTCCGCGCGCATAATTGAATTTTCGTTATTTAGGCAAACAACTTCAAAAAAGAGTCAAATTAAATGAAGCGCTTAATTTGATTTTGGAATTTTAAATTGAAAAAGTCCATAGAAGTTCAAGTTTCAAAGTCGTATCAAATTTAGTGTGATAAATTATTACTCTCCTATACTAAATAAATTTCATGCATACGCATAAAAGTTGAACAATAGAATTACACAAATCTAAGGAAGCTAAAAATTCTAAATGAATAAACGAAAAGCAACGAAAATACGCTTACTTTCACTGAGCCTCATGTACGGGTATGAAGAGTGAAAAATCGATGTATTGGTTTGTCTGAAAGCACACGTACTTCCATTTGCTTATACGTGTGTGTGCCTTATTTATAAATATTGTAGGTCTTCATATGATTTTATTATCTCATAGAAACGTGCAATTGGCGCACCTACACTTAACGAACAAATAATGGGGAATGACTGATTTTAAACTTTCTTTCAGCTGATGAGTTTTAGGTGGTTAAACAATTGAAGATCTCGAAGTGTAACGAAGTTATTTTTTTATGATTTGACTTTAAAATAGGAAAGGATTCGTACGTCATGCGGAATACAACCGTCGCTGTTTTTAGTTGGGCGTTCAGCAATAAAAATTTTATTGATAACTTTGTTTTTAGCTTTGGGAAAATTTACAAAATTTATCAAATTTTATTTTTAACATATTTCTATTATAGTTAACGACTTGAGCTTGCAGGTAGTTTCCTAAAATTAAATTTTCTACCGATTTATGGACATAACCTTTTAAAACGGATCTGCAAACAGGACGAAAAACAGCCAGATCCGGGTGCCCAACCGAAGGTTTCAAAAAAGTTGTCCAACGTCAGCAAACTTGAATTGAATTTACATTTTTTTCTGAATTTAGAAAAGTAAAATCTCCGGACCGAGATTTCGGGATATATTAATTTCTGAAATTTTCATGTTCGATCTTTTTCGCTTGGCCAGCCCGTTTCTTTTCTTTGGTGTTAAAATTAGTAAAAATAATATATCGCGATAAATCCCAAAAATCAAGGGGAGATGTAAATGTTAGCGTTGAGTGCTTATACCGGAATTTCGGGATTTTTAATTTCGAGATCCCGTTATTTATACCGGACCATGTCCGAGCATTAGATTTATATACTCTGTAATTCTACGATCAACAATTGCTTATACCGGGATTTGGGGATGAGTAATTCCGGAAATTCCGCTTGGCCAGCCCGTTTCTTATATTCAGTGTCAAGGTAAGCAAAAATAATATCTCGGGATAGATCCAGAATATGAGAAAGTAGTATTGGCGGTGATTTTTAATACCGGAATTTCGATATTTTTCTTCTCGGGATCCCGTTATTTATCCCGAACTCGCTCCAAGCACTCGATTAGTATACTCCGAAATCCCTGATCAACAATTGCTGATACCGGGATTTCGAGATTTTCGTATTCGATCCTTTTCACTTGGCTAGCCTGTTTCATAACTTCGGGGTCAAAATTACCAAAAGTAATATCACGAGGCGGATTCCGAAAATCAGGAACAAATAAATGACAATATAAGCGCTGATTTTTAGTACCGGGATTTCGTGATTTTTAATCCCGGGATCCCGTTTTTTATCCCGAACTGGCCCGGGTCATTTAATATTCCGAAATTCACTGATGGACAATTGCTGATACCGGGATTTTGGGAATTTCGTTTCCGATCCTTTTCACTTGGCCAGCCTGTTTCATATCTTCGGTGTCAAATTTACAATTTTTATAACTTGAAAAAGCAGAACTCGAATTCGCATGTATTCATACTTCGGTATGTTCACCTTAAACTTCTAACAACATTCGAATACTTTGAGTAGCAATATTTCAGAAAAAAATAGAAATGTAGCATAAAAGGCCCTATGTGCTTTAGGGAAAAAGAAATGAATTGAAGGAAACAAAAAGAATTGATGATGATGAGAATAAAAGTGAAACTTTCTGGAAGTATTTTTTTTTTTTGCGTCACGTTTGAACGGAAAAGCATTACGTCGTGCATTATTGCCGTGAAAGTATTTGAAGTACGCCTCTGAGCTAACTGACATAAATTATGACTTCTCTTCAAAATTCCATAGTTTTAATACATAAATATAAATATTTTGTAGATGTTTAGAATAGTAATTAAATTTCAAAGATTTGCTTTATATCCGGAATTGATTCTAAAAAAGCAAAATAATTTTAATTCTAAATAAATTTAAATTAAAAATAATTTTAAAACCATCTCAAAACTCTTCCTACCACAGTAACTAATTTTTTCACTGTGTTCGAATCCCTAAAATATACTACAATGTGGCACGCCAATGCAATACGTGACTATTCTGCAATCGCATAGGCATTCAGGTGCACACACACATATCTTTACACAAATACACCAAACATATCACACAAATTCACTCTCACACGCTAACCTATTGAATTCCACTTATTCCGTTCACTTTATTGCTCGTACACGAAAGTTTACTTAATGCTTTGTTTTTGTCTATTTTCCGACGGTAATTGAACTGTTGCTATTTGCCAAAATCATCGCTTTGTCTTAACAAACAATCTGTGTGCATGTGTATGTATGTATTTATGTATGTATGGGTGTGTACAGCTTCATTGGAGTATTTTTATTTTTATTTATATTTTCCTTATTTCTGACAATTCGCTTTTTCTATGGGTACAAACACAACTTTTGCCACATATGCTTAGGATTTCTAAATTTTAAGCGAATATAAATCCATTATTGTATGCTTTTTTGTACGTGTTCTGGGGCAGAAATTGTCTAAATTTGGCAATCAAAGTATTTATTTGGGAGCATTGTTTTTATTTCTATATTTTACTGCAGCTGAAAGTAACTTCAAATCATGACTACAGGCAATTATTTGAATCAAACAATTTTTTTTTTATAAAATTTTTGAAAAGTGGAGTTTTATAAGCACTCGGAAAATCTTAAACCTGTCCAAGTGTTTTGCGAACTCGGAGCATTTCTTAACTGGACATTGAGTGAAAAATTTTAGCACTTCGAGCTTAAGAATTATTTTATAGATGAGTGCTTCAGAGGAGCGCATATTTTCGTACAGCAAAATCTGCTGTGTGAGGTGTTAAAAAACACATTTAATGTAGTACAAGACTGTATATTTTGTAATAATAAAATCAGCTGCATAAAATTATAATTGATATTTGGTGAGAGCTGTATAACGTAATTAGAAGAAGAGTTGTTACCATATTGCCTCCAATTTACACTTTTTCAAAAACCAAAAAAATTAGATATTTGAATTCAGGAAGTTATTTTGGTAATTCGATGAAAATTTAAAATTTTTTTTTTTTTAAGTTTAGGAATGGGGACTTTTATTTTATATGCCGCAAAATCGCTCGTTTTGAGATAAATCTGTTACAAAAACTGAATAAAAACTTTTCTTTTTAATAAATAAAATATAATTTAATTTAATTTTCAAATCGAAAAATAAATTAATTTTTTTTAAATAAAAATTTAAATTAAATTAAAAAAAAAATGTTCAAAGTTTTTTTTCATTGAATTACCAATTTAAATATATTTTTTTTTTTAATAAACAAAAAAACATTTTAACAAAAAAAAATTTTAAACAACAAAAAAATTCTTCAAATTGGTTGTCCAATGAAAAAAAAGCTTAAAAGTTTTTTTTATTTATTTAGTATCTTTTAGTTTAATTTTGAATAAAAACATATATTATTTTTTGATTTAAACATTTTTTTTTTTATATTTTTTATTTGTTTAAATTTTTTTTTATTTTTTTAATTTACTTGTTTTTAAGTAGATTTAATAGAAACACAAGTAAAAAAAAATTATTTAAATTGGTAATTCAATGAAAAGAACTATTACTTAAATTAAATAAAAAAAGAGTTTTTGATTTGTTTTTCATTGAACTGCCAATTTAAATAAAAAAAATATTATTTTTTCATTGAATTACCAATTTCAATAGAATGTTTTGTTTTTTAAATAAATAAAAAAAAATGTTTAAATAAAAACAAAAAATTTTAAATAACAAAAAAAATTCTTCAAATTGGTTGTCCAATGAAAAAAAAGCTTTAATTTTTTTTATTTATTTAATATTCCTTAATTTAATTTTAAATAAAAAACATTATTATTTTTCGATTAAAAAAATTTGTTTTTTATATTTTTTATTTATTTAAAATTATTGTATCATTCAAAAAAATAAAAAACATTTTTTTTATATTTTTTATTTGTTTAAAATTTTTTTTATTTTTTTAATTCATTTGTTTTTAAGCAGATTTAATAGAAACACAAATAAAAAAAAATTATTTAAATTGGTAATTCAATGAGTGAAAACTATAACTTAAATTAAATAAAAAAATGTTTTTTGATTTGTTTTTCATTGAACTGCTAATTTAAATAAAAAAAATTTTTTTTCATTGAATTACCAATTTAAATAGAACGTTTTTTTTAAATAAATAAAAAAAATTTTAAATATAAAAAATGTAAATAACAAAAAAAACAATTTATGTAAATTGGTAATACAATGAAAAAAGCCTAAAATTTTTTTTAAGTTAATTTTTTTAAATTTAATTGTATATAAAAAAATTTTATTTTTTGATTTAAAAAAACTTTTATATATTTCATTTATTTAAAAAAATCTTGTTTTATTTTTCCATTTATTTGTTTTTTAAACATATGTAATAGATTAAGATAAAAAAAAATTTGTTTGAATTGGTAATTCAATGAAAAAACTGTAACTTAAATTAAGTAGAAAAAAGTTTGTGTTTAGGTTGTTTTTTCATTGAATTACCAATTTAAGTAAATTATTTTTTTCATTGAATTACCAATTAAAAAATAAATGGTCTTTAAATAGAAAAAAATTAAAAAGTAAAAATGTATTTAATTTGGTAATTCAATAAAAAAACCAAAAAACATGTTTTTTTGTTATTGAATTTAATTTTAATTAAAGAAAATAATTAAATTTTTAATATTTTTATTAAAAAAAAATTTCTTTTACATTTTTTATTCATTTAAAAAAAAAAAAAGTTGTGTCTTTTTTTATTTATTGTTTCTGTAAACAGATTTATTCAAAACGAGGAATATTGTGGCATATAAAATAAAAATCCCCTTTCCTCAACTCATTTGTTGTTTGAAATGTAACTCTTGCCTCAGTCAATGAAATTCGTGGTTCGCCTTATACGTTCGTTATCCATATTAAATCTATTATTCGGAAGGCTTGGCTTTTTTGCGACGCTATGCTAGGGATTTTAAAGACTCATGCAGTAGACAAATCGTATATAATGCTTTAGCCCACCCGAAGATGGAGTATGCCTCCGTCAGCCTGGACATTGTGGTATTATAGGGAACGAGTTGGCTGACTAATTGGCTACTGAAGGCACTGCAAGTATATCACTAGGCACTGAATCCTTTCTAGGTGTCAATTCTGCATCGATTCAACTATGGATTGACAACTTCATGAGGTCTACGCATAGAAGACGCTGATCTGAGTTGGGCTCCTGCAGAGTAACCAAGTGCTTTGTAAAAGAACCATAGAGAAAATTAGCGAACTTTCTCCTAAAACTTAATAGGAAGGACCGAAGAATACTGATGAGTGTAATCACAGGGCATAATGCCTGTGGCCAGCATATGGCTACCATGGGAATCATTGGCGATCGAAGATGTCTATCCTGTCTTGCGAATGAGAATACTGCCGATCATTTTCTCTGTAGCTGTCTGGCGTTTTCTAGAATCAGACCGCAAGTTTGTACGCTTTGCTCTTCAGTGGAAATTCTCAGATCTAATTATCTCAATTTTGTTGGGTTTTGAGCCTTAGAAAAGAAAAAAAAATATTAGTGGAGCCCGAAAGGATTAAATGTTTGTTAATCCTGAATGAAAAGTGAACCACCACGTTTTTGCCTTGATCAATAAAAATGTGGTATTGTACGATTTGGATGCCCACAAGGAATTCCCAATCAAACTTTTTCCACAACAGACGAAACATTTACCCTGAAGAACTGCGATTCACCGTGATTCCGCTGTTTTTGGCACTAAACTGAGCCCATGAATACCATTGTACTCAAACTGCATAAATTTCTGTGTTTATGTTTTGCGCTTATGCGTCTAAAATATCGAAAAATTATGTAAAGTTTTAAATTTGTATGCGGAATTTTTCCATATTGCCAATATATCCTTAGACTTGAAACATAAACCTCATTTTAATTTGATTGAGTAAAAATACATAAAATTGCTTTCTATAAAAATCCACCAAACAGCCCATTCATGAATGCCTAATTGATGAGAACGTCGAGATATATGTAGATATTGAAGGTTTTTCAGGAACACCTTGCGCTACTTGAAAATTTTTTCACCATCTCTTGAATTTGTATATGTGTTACCTTGTCTTAACAGCAGCGCGTGAACGCCAAGTAGTATAGTCAAATATCATTGTTTTTTTAAATTACTAAATAACTTCTTCCAAATGGAACTAGTTCCACACGCATTTCTATGTAATGCACCATGTCTTAAGACATGCGTCACCACTGCATGCATTTTGATTGAGAACTAATACCACCCACTAGTGGACCACTTCTTCACTAGTTCTAAACTAGTACGATTTATTGCAGGGCATGCCCGAGCGGGGGGACTTTGTAAACTTCTTTGTGTATTGTTAGTCATATTAATTGCACGATTACGTTGCAAAAGTGCGTGCTTTCGCATCAGCTAACACTTTCTTCACTCCAATTCTATTTAATTTCATTTCCATTTCCACATCAACTTCCGCTTGCTCGTGCACACTTTCATTTCAATTCATTTCATTTAATGTTATTCCATTCTGCTGCTTTGCACTTCAAACTTTTATATTGTTTGCTCTATGGTGATTTGCAAGTGTGTGTGTGTGCAAGCATAGGTATGGATGGCTGCTTGTATGTGTGTCTGCGCTTGATTGCGATTTTTAAGATTTTTAACGTGCGCGCATAAATCACCGAAATTGCCGTAAAGCACACAGAAAAGTAGTCATGAAATTCACCAAAAAGCCTCCTGATGGTATAAAAAAATAGCAATAAAGTAAGTCAAATGCTTGAGATGCTGAAAAATGCCACTTCAAATTGTTGTTTGGCAACTTAGCGTGCGCGCTTAACTAGTAGGAGGTCTGTAGCGAGCTCAAAGTAATAAAAAAGAAATGTTTTAAAAAAAGCTTAAGTAAAAGGAGAATATTTTCGAGAAAGTATGGATTGAGTGATCTGGAAAATGAACAAAGCGGTTAGCAAGAAGGAAGAAACAACGAAAGGGAGACGAGTGTTCAAGATGAAGAAGGACTTGTGCTTAATAGTTTGATTATTTCAACTACAGTGAATGCACCTTTGAAAGTATGTATGTATGCACAGTCTGTGTCAGGAAAAAGGAACCGCGATTATAATGAAGTATAAAAGATATATATTTAACATTTTTTTTTACATAAAAGTACTTGCAAAACTACGAGTCGCAATTACTCAATAAGCCGTGTAGTCTCTTCATCGTTGTCAAGTATAGCCTGGCATCTTCTCGGAATGCTTTGAACCAGCTTTTCTGCGTAGCTCGTCGACAAAGAGGACTAGATTTTGCGCACTTGACGCACGAATTGCTTTAAATCATGGCCAGTCCATTCCATTCCGGCAAGATGCGTTTTCATAGTTCCACACACATTTTCAATGGGGTTGGCGTCTGGGGACTGGAAAGGCCACTCCATTACTGTTACACCATTTTGTTTTTATTTTATTTTGTTGTTGTTTTTTGTATTTCAATGTGTTTTTCTGAGAGCAGTGGTATTGATGATGTGGGGCGGTAGGATATGTTCGCCTCCTTTAGTCGTCGTTCGATGGTGTTGATACTCACATCTATTCCCATTTTAGCAACAACTGATCGAGCTTGGCGCAGCCACAAAGGGCTTAAAAAGTTGGACGATCACTTTATCCTGCTTTTTTGTTGTCACTCGCTTCAAGCCGCGCTCGGAAAAGTCATCAACATTTTTGTACACCTTATGCCACTGATTCTAAATCACAACAAACTTTTTTGATTTTTTAATCACTTTTGTAGCCGCGGCACACAATCCATGGTAGCAAATCTTCGAATGTAAATGTCCGCTCCGAATCGGAGCAATTTTTTATGATGCAACCCATGTGAATTCGAAATAATTGTTGCCATACGCATATTTTAAATTTTGACGTCTCGAAATCAGATGTTTTGCAATAAATTGAAATTTCAATAAAAATAAATTTATTTAGACTGAAATATTGTATATATTGGAAAAACAAAGCTTTTAAGTGTTAAGGATATGAAAGAAGTAGATCGAATATGAAAATTCAACGAAAAGTATTAAGGGACGCAAGCAATCCGCTCGACGTCGGGGGCACAATGTAAGTATAGGAATATCTTCATAACTTCATAGGTTAACTTTATTTTATGAAAAAGGTTTACTAAAAATTACCGCTTGAATAAGGCGGCCTTTTTGTACGTCTTAAATGTCCTAGATGGGAATGCACGCTCAAAGAGGCCGTGCTCCATCTCTACGCTCCATCGTTTGCCTTCCGTATTACGGTTTTTTGCGGAGGGTGGGTACCAACATGGAGTGGGAAAGGACTTTGACATTCCCATGGCTCAATCCACATTTTGTGGCGTACTAAAAGACGTGTTATGCACTCTTCAATGTCATCTTTGTCCTCAGTGGGTGAATCTTGATTTGAGCAATGAAGAAAAAAGGCAAGCAAAGATAGACTTTTATCAAAATTATGGATTTCCAGGTGCCATTTTATGTGTAGACGGAACACACATTAAAATTGTTGCGCCAGCTAAAGACAAATTCCTGTATTTTAATCGTAAAGGGTACTATAGCATCAATGCTATGATTATAAGTCTTGCAAAAACTGATATTTCATATATATTTCACATATATTTCTAATTTTTTATTCATTGCAGATATGCGATAATAAAATGAGAATTCGTTACGTGAATGCGCAGTATCCTGGCAGCAACCACGATGCTCATATTTGGAACGTAAGCAGCGCGCGAAATTTTTTTGAAAATAAACACCTAAACGGCGAACGAAACACTTGGCTTTTGGGTATGTGCATACACATATAGACCGTTTGAATAATTTTTTGCTAAAATGATTTTATTTATTCCACAGGAGACGCTGGATACGCTCTAGAGCCATGGTTAATGCCACCTTTTCGTTCGCCTACAACAGGAAGCGCCGAAGGAAACTACAACAAAATACATGCAAAGCGAACCGATTCAGATGCCTTCTGGGTGCTCGTGAGCTTTATTATGAACCCATGAAGGTTTACCAAATAGTGAACGTTGCCGCGGCATGGCACAATATTTGTACCCATTATCGCATGGTTGATGATTTTTCAGAAAATGTTGAAGAAAACCATTTTGATCAATCATATGAACTAGAGGTGCAAAAGTATTGAAAAAAAGCAAACCCGTATATGTTCGTTACTATAACGATGAGTACTCGTTACTATCGTATCGTTACGTTACTCGTTACTTTTGATACCTTATCCATAACGGAACGAATCGAATATGTTTTATCGTATGGTACGCGTACAGTATGACGTTGCGACGTCACAAGAAAGTGTTGAACTGCAAATGAAGTATTGGCTGAATCTCTCAAATTATAATGAAAAAGCAACAAATAGGTATCAAAAAGTATTTTTTGACAATAACATTTAAACAACAAAAATCTTTCGTTCCTGATCTAAAATCTTTTCCATTCTCTTTGGCTGAATAGAGCTGCGCTTCTCGCTTAATATTTGGCCCGATTTCGAAAAAGTCCTTTCAGATGGTACAGAAGAAGCCATAACTGATAAATATTTATCAGCCAAGCTCGAGAGCTCCGGGTATAGAATTACCCGTGCTTGCCACCATTTCAAAGGACACTCATTTCGAGACATAATTGTTTCCTCTAAATATTGCCTCATAGTAATAATATTGCTGCTAACTACAGAGTTTAAAGCTGACACTGACATCGTCACAGCATCAAAATCTTTCCAAATTGAATCGTTATCAGCGTCAGTGTTGCTAGTTTTGCAGCTCAGATTTCAATGCATCTTTCGCAGACTCTTAACTTGATAAATCAAACCTAAATGCCAGCTTCTTAAAACTCGGGTCTAATAGTGCTGCTTTAGATAACACAGGGTGCCTGTAACAATTCTGTAACTTTTATATTCCGTTAGTATTTTATTTGCCAATTTCTTTCCTGTATCTGTTATTATATTCGTAGTTAAACTGACCAAAATTCTGGCCATACTTTCCGTCGAAGCCATGACCATTGAAACAGTCACCTTTTTTTCTGAAGACATTTCTTCAGTGAGTTCTTTGAATGGCTTCAGAATTTTTATTATTTCTGACAGTGTCTGCCATTCGCCTTCTGAAAGATTTTCTACTGGATTGTGTAAGATTCCAAGAGACGCTTCTAAAGTTTCTTGAAGTGAATAAATCCTCTCAATCATATCTAGGGTACTGTTCCATCTGGTCACTACGTTCATTTTAAGCTTTAATGGTTTTTGATTGGGCCTGTTAGTTTTTTGGTAGCTATTGGACTCTTGTGGAAATGTTTCACAATAGATTTTATTTTTTTTATCAGCTCCCCGAGTCCACATTCCTGAAGTCCTGCATGCTCGACTAAGTTAAGAGTATGAGCAACACACGGTAAATGCTCATAATTTGTCAATCGTATAGCAGCCTTCATGTTTGCTGCGTTATCTGTAACGCAGAAAAATATTTTATTTTGTATGTCCCAATAGCAGAGCAACTTATGCAACTAATATTTGATGTATTCGGTCGCTCATGGCATTCAAAACATCTTAGTAATGCAGACTTTATCTCCCAATTTAATAAATAATGGACTTTTACAGCTTGCTAAGAAGTTGTTGCTCTTGAAGTCCTGCCATCGGTGGTAATTGATACATATTTAGCATTCTCCAATTCTACTTTTAATTTTTTTTGGACTTCGGAGTAGTGAGAATCTAACAAAGTATTGCTTAATATATATCTTGAAGGTATTTTATAAATTGGTTCTAAGTAATTAATAAGATCTTTAAAACCCGCGTCTTCAACTACAAAAAAAGGCTGAATGTCTTTAACTATCATTTAAAAAAATAAATCAAATTTTTTCTCTTACTACACCTATTGGACGTTTAATAAAGGCATTTAAATTAGTCTGCTTCGAATTGGTTTCATTTGTTTAAATCACAAGATTAGTTTCAGGATTAGACTCTGCGCTTGTTGAAGTTGGTGGTATAGGACCTTCCAGGGCTAGCGCATTTGGTCTGTGTTTCTTCATAAGATGCTTTTTCAAATTTGTAGTCGAGCCACCTTTTACGGAATGCAACGAATTGCAAAGATCACATTTTACCTTATCGTCTTTAGCGTCCGTGAAAAAACCCCATAGTTTACTCCTTTTCTTATCCATTGTACCATTAAAATTATGCTCTAAAATAATAACAGTAATAAGTGTAAACAATTTATAAACAATATTTTCTTATTCCTTATTCCAATTTCAAACTTTGTCTACGTACACAAAACTTGAAGCACCAAAAGTACTGAAAAACTTTTACGGACAATTAACTTCGAAATTTTAATATAAGTACTATAATAACAAACAAAAATCAGTCTTTGTAACGAATGTTTTTATATTCACCGAATGAGCGCGCGAGTTACGTCAACTACCCATTCCAATAACTCAACACACTCCCTACCCATTAATTGGGAACAATAATTTAATGAACCCAAATGTCAACAAACTGCATTTTCTTTATTTAACTGCAAAGTATGACAAACTGTTTTTTTTTTTCACTTAACAATATTTCCGCAATAATAACAATTTAATAAATTATTATTTTTTTTGCAATACTTATTTCAACAGACGTCAGCTGAACTTCTAAATAATATTTTAGCTTATAAGTATTACATTTGTAACTTTAGCTTCAGTTTTAACTGGGCTCTAGAACAGGTTGGATTCATTTTGTAAAATGGACTGATAAATAAAAGTAATTTTTTTTGCTTACGGAACCCTCGGACTCGTTAGTGGCGCAGTCGACGTAAAAGAACCTAATATCGGAAAAATAAGTGATTATCCTGAAGGACACTATTAAATCCGGCAACACAAAAAAAAAAAGGACAAAATATCCTTGCGAAAAAGTGAAAAGTGACATTAAAAGTCAAAAGACTTCATTTAAATAATTTTTTCAGACTTCATTTAAATAACCTTTTCAACGTCTAAAGACAATATAGCACCAAAGAGCTATAACGAAAAAGGGAGCTAAAACCCACAAAATAAAAACAAAAAAAAAAAAAAAAAAAAAAAAACAAAAACGTTACATTGTGAAGTGTCTAAAGACAATATTTTTACAAAGAAAAAACAAATCATTACAAAAATGTCCACACAACAAAGCACCAATAACTCACCAGCACCAGCCGTACTATCTGGATCTGACTTGATGAAGGAAGCTGCCCGGATCAAAGAATTCCATGGTACGAAAGACTATGATCTATCATCTTTTATAAGAGAAGTGGAGCTGATATTGCCATTATTCCAAGAGAATGCCATCCTACAGCAGTTTGTATTCGAGAGGTACATTAGAAATAAGATCCAAGGACCGGCTCTACAAGTGGTAAGGGCCCTAGGACCAGAATCAACATGGGAAAGAATAAAGGAAGAGCTAATAAAAAACTTTGGAATCAAGGAAGGGTATCACAACCTTTACCATCAGGCGATTAATATAAAAAACTACAATAATGTAAGCGAATATTTTAAAAATCTTAAAAATATATTAGACAAATTAAATACTAAATATGAATTTGACATCAATAAACCCATAGAGTTTTCACCTCCTACAAACGAATCAATTGTACTAAAAACATTTTTGAACGGTATACATCCAAATTTGGCTAGCATTATTTATAGTAGGAATATATCCACCCTTAGGGAAGCTTACTACGTCTTGGAAGAAACAGGGATACTAAGACAATATAACAATAGGTTTCAGAAATACACATATAATACACATCAGCGATTCCAACAACAGGGAAACCATAACGAAAACGGACAGAACAAGACATACCAACAGAAACAAACTTTTACACACCAATCACCCCAAAATTCACATAATAGTCCTTCTCAAGTTCGTCAAAATAACAATCCTACTCAATTTCGACAAACTTTCTTTAACACAAATAATTCTCAGCAATCAAGACGAACCCAATACTCGAACAGAACTCTTGGACATAATAATAATGGGCCTACCCCAATGAAAGTAGACCACATCGAGAATAATAATACAGGAGAGGTAAATTTTCAGTGTCAAGCCCAAAGATTAATTTACCGATAGTAGAATTAAGTATAGGAAACACGAACATTAAATGTTTACTTGATACAGGATCAACGACCTCATTGCTTAACGGAAAATTATTACCAACATTCGAAAGGACAAAACTAGAAAAACCCATATTCTTTAATACAATAAATGGTAAATTTTGTATTGACGAGGAAATTATCACACCCCTTCCTAGGGAATTTAAAGAAGACAATCTTATGTGCTGGAAATTAACCAACTTTAATGGTAAAAATTTCGATGCTTTAATAGGACAGAATATATTGAAAGCTTTTTCAGCAATCATAAACCTTGAGGAAGACTTCTTACAAATAAACGGCAATAAAATTAAATTTATAGATTCTTGTCCATACAATTTAGAAGAAATTCAAACCTTAGAAATACAATCAGATAACATTTTAGATAGATTAAAACGTGATGATATGAACAAAGAAGAAGAAACATTTTTAACGGAACTTATTCAAAAAAAATTCCGATCTATTTTTCCAAGAGGGTAACTTACTTACTCACACTCATGAAGTACGACACGAAATTACGACAACGATTAACAAACCGGTATATTCGAAGATATATAGGTACCCTCAGATCCACGAGGAAGAAATCAATAAACAAATGCGGGAAATGTTAGAACAAGGGATAATTAGGGAAAGTATATCTCCATACAATTCTCCTTTATGGATTGTGCCCAAGAAGTCGGACAATTCAATGAAAAAAAAATGGAGAATAGTAATAGACTACAGGGCTTTAAATGAAATAACTGTCAGTGATAAATTTCCCATCCCAAATATTGATACAATTTTAGAAAAGCTTGGTCGAGCACAATACTTCACGACTCTCGACTTAGCCAAAGGCTTTCATCAAATCCTTATTAAGGAGGAAGATAGGAAGAAAACAGCATTTTCTGCTCCATTAGGTCATTATGAATTCGTTCGTATGCCTTTTGGACTAAAAAACGCTCCTGCTACTTTTCAAAGATTGATTAATTCAGTACTAAGGGAGTATATCAACAAAATATGTGTTGTATATCTTGACGATATTCTAATTTTCAGTAGCACAATACAAGAACATAAGGATAGTATACAGAAAATTTTCAATGCTCTTAGAAAACATAATCTTAAGATTCAAGTTGATAAGTGCAATTTTTTCGCAAAATCTACCGAATATCTAGGACACATTCTTACCACTGAAGGAATCAAACCTAATCCGAACAAAATCGGGGCTATCCAAAAACTAAAACTTCCAGAAAATCAGAAACAGATAAAATCATTCCTAGGTATAACAGGATATTATAGAAAATTCATAAAAGACTATGCTAAAATTGCCCATGGTTTGACAAAATATTTAAAAAAGAATACCAAGATTAATAAAAATGACCCTCAATATACGGATGCATTCTACAAACTTAAGAGACTACTAATCGATACACCCATCCTTAAATACCCAAATATTACATCTCAGCTAACGTTTGATGAATTAGTATCGAATCAGATCGAAAACATTCAAAAGATCGAAAAATCAGATTTCACAAAAAACTAAACTACATTTTTAATAGCCTAGCGTTGACATTCAGTTTAATAGCCCTAGGTACAGTAGTCATATTTTACATATATAAAAAATCAAAACATAACGAAATAGAGATAACTAGAAAAACTCAGGAGAGTTTTCAGTCAAAGGGGGGAGGAGTTACGTCAACTACCCATTCCAATAACTCAACACACTCCCTACCCATTAATTGGGAACAATAATTTAATGAACCCAAATGTCAACAAACTGCATTTTCTTTATTTAACAATATTTCGCAATAGTAGCAATTTAATGTCAACAAACTGCATTTTCAACATTTAACAATATTTCGCAATAGTAGCAATTTAATGAACTCAAATGTCAATAAACTGCAAAGTTCGACAAACTGTTTTTTTTTCACAAATAATTCTCAAATGTCAATAAACTGCAAAGTTTGACAAACTGTTTTTTTTTCACTTAACAATATTTCCGCAATAATAACAATTTAATAAATTATTATTTTTTTTGCAATACTTATTTCAACAGACGTCAGCTGAACTTCTAAATAATATTTTAGCTTATAAGTATTACATTTGTAACTTTAGCTTCAGTTTTAACTGGGCTCTAGAACAGGTTGGATTCATTTTGTAAAATGGACTGATAAATAAAAGTAATTTTTTTTGCTTACGGAACCCTCGGACTCGTTAGTCGCACTATACGCGCATGCGCAAACAAACGTACATCAGCAAACGTTTTTATACACGTATAAACTTATTACCTACGTGAACTGAACTCATACTACAAAAAATGCGAGTAACGAAATATATTCGTGTGTAACGTTTCGTTACTCTGTACTAGAGAGCGCACCCGTTACTCATTACCGAATACATACAGTTTGCTTCAGCTCTAGTATGAACCTTCAACATATACTGATGCAGCTATTCGGATAAGGGAATCTATGGTATATCTTCAACATTAACACTACTGTAATATTCAATTAAAAATAGCAAGACTTATATGTATTGATTCATTTACACTTTTTTTATTTGAACTTTTGATAGGCACTTGTATATAAATAAAGGAATGTACATATACATACATACATATGTATAAATTTCAGTTGTTTTTGTAAATCGCATTTAAGCTTTTTTGCTCAACTAATAATAGGACTATCAATAAGTTCGTGCGGTTTTACAACAGATGGCGTAACTTGATTATTATTCCATCGATCCACATTTCCAAACATTCATTGGAGAGCTACTGTCGTAAGGCACAAACGTCAGTATAAGTTTTTTATTTGAAGCGTAAACAACAATATTTTTACCACACTTGAAAATGTCGAATTTCGTGCCAAATAATGTGTTTTTGCGGGGAATTCTTCTTCATTATTTTAATATGAAGAAAAAAGCAGCCGAAAGTCATCGTATCTTGGTGGAAGTTTATGGTGAGCATGCTCTATCTGAGCGAACGTGCCAGAAGTGGTTTGCACGCTTTAAAAGTGGTGATTTTGGCTTGGAAGACGAAGAACGCGAGGGTGCGCCGCCAAAGTTCATGGATACCGAATTGGAGGAATTGCTCGATCAAGATCCGGCTCAAACGCAAGAAGAGGTTGCAAAAACTTTGGGAGTTGATCAATCAACCATTTCCAAACGTTTAAAAGCCATGGGAATGATCCGAAAGGTAGGCCATTGGGTGCCGTATGAATTGAAGCCAAGAGACGTTGAACGCCGTTTTATGGCATGCGAACAACTGCTTCAACGGCACAAAAGAAAGGGTTTTTTGCATCGAATTGTGACTGGCGATGAAAAGTGGGTCCATTACGACAATCCAAAACGTCGGGCAACGTATGGATACCCTGGCCATGCTTCAACATCGACGTCGGCGCAGAATATTCATGGCCTGAAGGTTATGCTGTGTATCTGGTGGGACCAGCTGGGTGTTGTGTATTATGAGCTACTGAAACCGAATGAAACGATTACGGGGGATGTCTACCGACGACAATTGATGCGTTTGAGCCGAGCACTGCGAGAAAAACGGCCGCAATACGCCGATAGACACGACAAAGTTATTTTGCAACATGACAATGCTCGGCCACATGTTGCACAAGTGGTCAAAACATACTTAGAAACGCTCAAATGGGATGTCCTACCCCACCCGCCGTATATTCCAGACCTTGCGCCATCCGATTACTATCTCTTCCGATCGATGCAACATGGCCTGGCTGACCAGCACTTCCGTAATTACGATGAAGTCAAAAAATGGATCGATTCGTGGATTGCGGCAAAACCGACCGAATTTTTCACAAAGGGAATCCGTGAATTGCCAGAAAGATGGGAAAAAGTAGTAGTAAGCGATGGACAATATTTTGAATATTAAATTTGTAACCATTTTACGTCAATAAAGTTTCAAATTTCGAAAAAAAACCGCACGAACTTATTCATAGTCCTATAACATTTGTTTTTTTATTGAATTTTTAGCATTGATCAAATCTTCCATGGATTGGTTGTGTCTATGAGTTTCTTCCACTTCTGCATTCTTCAGGTCGTAGTGCTTTTCCATTGGTAGGTATAAGCGTCGTATACCGGAACAAATATCTTCCAGCTTTTGTTCCTGTATTGAATAGTGTGCTTTGGTCTTTTCCTGAAATTCCTTTTGGAGCAAAAAATGGTCTTGAAGTACTTCTGCTGTATTTGTATCAGTTTTTTTGCGCGCAGAGGAGATATGTCTCGGAAGTGCTGGACTGCGGCTCGATGACGTCATTGACACGTCAGCCACGATCTCAGTTTTAGAACCGCCTGCAACACGTAGCCCAACACTCACAGTGTTTTCAATTCCATTCGTGCTAGTCTCTAGTGCAGTCAATCGGATGACAGCTTCCTCCATTTCATTGAAATGGTGCTACCTGTTTCGACCGACACCATTAGCTGTCTGTTCTGTTTTCTTTTCCGTTAGCTTCCTTTTAATATACGCCTTCTAGTGTAGCCATACCTAGTATACACGATATATATACATATATACACACAAAGAAGGCACAGTAAATTACACATTTTACCTTTTTCCTGCTAGTGATGTCTTTCTGAGGTGGGCCCATGCTGCTAAGCTCCTCCGCCACCTTTTTCCAAAACTCAGACGCTTCTTCCTTAGAGCATTTTGAAAAACCGTGTGCCATAGAGGGCTTTTCTTGCAGCAACTCCAGCAAAGCCGCATACTGTTGCTTTGTTGTTATTTTGGACCTGTATTTTGACAAATTAAATACTGATTGCGCGTGGATTGCCCGTTTACAAAAACTTGTCGTCGAAAAATTGTGGGAAATTTGACAATTTGACATTTAGAGTGTGCTCAGTGAATGCTATTCTCCGAATTTCGAATTTACGTTCGGAGTTGTTCGAAATGCATGGATGCTTTTGTAGTAACTTCTCCGAAAAACAGTATACGATGGAGTGCGTGATAAGGCCGAATGTCAGCCCTTTCGAATGCGTGCATAAAAATATCGCCTCGAAACGCTTGGTGCACTTCTCACTCATTTTTGTTTGGTTGCGTTTACGAGAAAGTTTCGAACTACACTAACCTGAGTTAGCACTAGGGTCGGAGCCCTTGAGTGGAACTATTACGCAGCAAAAAGCACAACGAAATATATCTTGAAGTTATAAGAAAAAAACCGATTCTTTTCTTCTGACACAGACTGTATGTAAGCATTTATGTGCATACTAGCGCCGTTTGAGAAGTTCGAGCAAAAATAAAAACTTTGTATTGTTTAGCAATTGTAATTTAAACTTTTTTTATTTTTCGACATAGTCCCCTTTTAGGCTTATACATTTCGTCTAACGCTGTTCAACAAGTTATTTGATCTCTTCCTTAAAGTAGGAATTATCCAAGTCTGAAAAAGAGCCGCTCGGTTCTGCAATCACCTCCTCATCTGAATAAAATTCTTGTTCCGCCAACCATTTCTTCAAATTGAGGAAAAAATAGTAGTTCAAGCGAACCGAGTGAGCCAAGTCTAGATAATAAATGGGGAGATGTGAAACGAGTTGGAACTTTATTTGAAACCGTGAATTTTGCGACCATAACTGCTGAGGCGTGAGCTGGTGTCTTGGCGTGATGGAAAACCAAAATCAATCGACTTCCCCGATTCAAACGAATGCCAAATACAATTAAAGAGTCAAAAAAACTGACCGAGAAAAATGGGCAGAGAAAAATAAGAAAAAGAGAAAATAAACAAAGAAAAATTGGCCGAAAAATGTAGAGAAAGAAAAAGAGAAAATATGTAGCTAAAAAAATATCGATCTGGCTGAAACTCAGTGTGTGTTCTTCGAAGAGGTGCTACCAACGAAAAATAACTACGTCAGTAGTTTCGACTCTTTGACCTTGTATGCACTTCTCAAACGACCCTCGTACAGTTCCTGCTCAGACGCCAAGACCAAAGATCATAAAATGCAAAATGTTTGCGGGCAGCTCTCAAATTTTAGTTTCGGTATACACAACTTTTGAATGTCCTTTTACTTTATATGAAAGGTCAGGAAGTAATTGGACCGCCTAGAGCTAGGTTGGATCCGCGGAGGATTGGACTGCGTAAATGATCCTAAACAATATTGGAAGTCTGCTGAGTGTGGAGGTATGCTTCTTTTTTTAATTTGCATCACATAAGCTTTAAAATGATTATTATTCGACATGACCGGTTTTTGTTTTTTTTGGGATAAAAATTTTGATAGTTGCCTTTAGTTAATTGGGTCCTTATTTATTTCAAGGCGTTCTCTGTTTTGTCAGATTGCTTTTAGTTCGCGCGATTATGGTACTTGAAAATTTCCCTCGCGTCGCTGGGAGCTGATTCAGAGGCCACCCTAAATCATAAGTTAAAGCATTACCTTGATCAAAAAGTTCCCGGAATATATTCAGACAATTCAAATACAAATTTATTTCTCAAAAGTAGTATTCAAACGTCTTCCAAGTACTCCCCAACTCACCTGTTTCGCACTTATGCATGCGTTTGATACAGCTCTCGAAACATTTTTGTAACTCTATGATACTTTCGTGACAGCCATCAGAGCCGTCTTCGATTGTTCTATTACTTTATTTCGGCTGTTAAAATGCGTTCCGTGTAATAGATTTCCGTTTCGATCAAATCGAAAGAAATCGAAAAAATCGCAGGGAGTTATGTAAATCTAATCCCGGGATGGTATTCGTTTTGTTCTTAGTCAAAAATTCACGGATGATGATGACATTGTGCGACTGTACATTTCATGATGCAAAATCCACGAGTTGTTTTCCCACAATCTCTATCTTTTGTGTCGAATTGTTTCACGTAAACATCCCATAACGTCCCATAAATAGAAATATAAATAAAATTTTAAAAATAAAAATATAAACGCACTAAAATAAATGGAAACTACGTTTTGCTTCACTTCAAAATTTTGCCATAAACAATTCCAAATCAGCTTTCAGTGGTCCCAAGGGAAACTCTCGAAACACTCGAAATTTCAGAACTGGAGCCAGTCTGACTTAATTGAGAACGAGATGGAATTTAGAGGGCCTACATTAATTAAGACGACCTATCAAACACTCAGCCCAAATTTTGAATTTGCACAGGCTGTTTCTATAGAATCCTAAAAACACGCAAGGAGCCTTTCTGCTCTAAATTTTCTATACTAAGTAGTAATCAGGTGGAAAAACGAATGGATTTGTAGACCTTTGTAGTCCTCTAGAATTTTTTTTGACATAAGAGAATATTTTAGATACTTTTCAATCGAAGCCTCAAAAATACCCACTATGAGAGACATTAACAGGTTAAAATATTCCGCAAAAAAGTTGATCCATAATTTTTTGTTTCATATGCCCAAACAGTATATTAAGTTTATATTGATACTTTAAATGATATTTCTAATATTTTGAAAAAAAAACTTGGTAACGAATATGAGAACTTATTTTCGCCATCAATCATTTTTTGACATGGGTTGAACCTTTTACATATATAATTTGCGCGTATACTTCTGTTCGGCCGAGCTCCTCCTCCTACTTGTGGTGTGCGTCTTGAAGTGGTTCCCCAAAGAGACCTAATGTTGAACCTTTTAGGGGTTTTGATTTCTTCACGCCATCGTTCAGTCAAGGAATTTTCCACCCTTGAACGTCAAATTGGCCTCACTGAGTTACTAAGCGAGAAGTTTTCAAGCATTTGCAAAGATTTTTTAATTTTTAATTCTTTAATTCAATACTGGCCTTAGGGAGGCTTCTGAAAATGAGCTGAATAAAATTAGTTTTATAGCAACAAAACCTCTTTAATTTACCCTGGACTTCTTTAATTATAAAACTGTGCAATGAACGTTAAAATTGACAAAAGCAATGAAACAAAACCAGATCGTAAATAAAAGTATAAGATTTGTATCCATGCAACCCACCACACTAATATTCCTCAACATCGTAACTGACTGAGTTTTGCTTTCGCCTGAACCCATTTATCAGTCAAGGCTATTGGCTTACTGAATTCGCCAAAAAAGAAACTGATTTTATGAGCTTCCCAGCTGCCTCATTACAGCAGCTTTTCCTGGTATCTCCTACCGATTCCACTCCCCGAATTAAATTTTTATTTTTCTGAAATTCCCTCAAATAAGAAACTTTTCATTTGCAAATTTCATGCAGCTACATGAAATAATGTCTATGAAAATTTATGATTATCCAATAAATTGTAAAAATTTAGCTGGCTGCAAACCCTGAACTCCGCGCTAACGCATTGCCATCAACCTAAATTAACTATGGCAACCGCTGTTGCTTCAAATTGTTGCACCTTTCACTTGTCACACGTGCAACACGATTGCACCACGCTGGCAACCTTGCACTTTTCAAACGCTTCCCTGATATTTATTGCGCCCAAGCACGAAATTTCTCATTCCGCGCGCATTAGTGGAAAAATTTAGACAAATAAAAAGTAATGACAACAACAGCAATTTGTTGCCACAAATAAGTAGCGCGTGGGGAGCAAATAAGCAGTGAGTTTGAACGAGTAAAGGTATTGCAGCAGATATGTGCATTGGAATAAAAGGTAGTGTGTGTGGGTGTGTATGTGTGTGCCTTAAGAAATGTGCAGCACGTTGAGGAAGGCATTAAATAAAACAAAAGAGCTGAGTGGCATGTAAAAAGGCGAAAAAAGTTTATGAGGCGCGAACGAATTGTGGTGAGCACTCGGGTAAGCACAAAAGCGCACAACTGCATACAAACACGCGCACACAAACATCGCACAACGTCAGGTGCACTTATGTTTGCAGTGTTGCTGCTATGAAAACAACAGCGCACTGTGGGCAGGAAAGTACCTCAAAAGCGACAAAATTATTAAGACACTGATTGATTTTAATGCAATTTCGCACAGACAGATTTTTGGGTTCGCTGACGACGAATCAGGAATTAGATTTTTTACATTAAAAATTAGTGATCCAATGTGATGGAGCAATTTTAAAAATAATCATTCGATTTTAATTAAACTTCGTGTAGAGGGTTTTCTGTAGTCGCAGATTAAGAATCTAAATTTAAAAAAATAAAAAAATAAGGAAACAGTTGTTTTTTACATAAAATAAATATTAAAAAATTAAAAAAAATTAATTTATTAAATCAAAAAAGATTCCATAAATAACACAACTATATGAATAACAAAAAGGTTTCAAAAATAATGCAAATGCAAATATATATAAAATTTATTATATTAAAAATAAAAAATATGTATACATAAAAATTAAAAAACTTAAGAAAATTTAAAAAAGAAATTTTAAATAAAATAAATATTAATAAAAATATATATAAATATAATGAAATAAATATTAAAAGATTTCCAAAAATAATACAACTCACAATATATATAACTTCTACAACACAAAATTTATAAAATTAAAAAACAAAACTTTTGAAATAAAATATTTAGGTATAATAAAAAACAAAAAACAAAGGTTTCTAAAAACCATACAACTGTATATATCTATATATATATATATATATACAATATATATATATAAATTAAATATATATATATATGGGGCATTCTTTCTCAACGGGAGACCCCTATCCATCCAAAAATGTTTTTGACCTAGAGAGTTCTAATAGGGCTTAAAATTTAGCTCTTTTTATCTACTTTTCAATGCAGAGTGGCCAAAAACGAAATTCAAGATGGCTGATTTAATATGGCTAAAAATGTAATCAAAATTCATTAAATTCATTCTAATAACCTATGCCAAAAAAATTCATTTCAACGGAAAGAGTTGTACGAGGTCTCAAAATTTAGCTAATAAAGTTTACTTTAAAATACAAAATGAAAAATTTAAAAATTCAAAATGGCGGATCCAATATGGCGGACGGATTTTTGAAAAAATTCATGAATTCGCATGAAACTCGTTACTCAAGGGTTTTTTAATCGATGATTACGAATCTTTTGTTAGTTTCAAAAAATTGAAGAAGGCGGATCCAATATGGATAGCTAAGGTCCAGACAGTTAAGGCAAGACTAGTTTTGGTCCAACCAGCAAGGGTAAGACAAAATCATTTTCCTGACAGTTAAGGCAAGAATATTTTTGTTCCAACCGGTAAAGGTAAGGCAAGATCATAGTATATTAAAAATTTCTCGAAAGCAAACAAGTCAATAGACTTGTTCGACATATAACATAGATATGATGAATTGTATATTAGTATGGTATGTGGGGGTTAGGGCATAATGGTATATAAATAATTCTTTATATATCCGTGAAAATTAATTTTGTAGGTAGAATGAAAAAACTATTTTTAAAAATAAGATAACCAAAATTAGCGATGGTTATCTTATTATTCAACTGCTGAGTGATAATATCTTCTTGACATATATTTTTAAAAATGCTTATTTCAAGTAAAACCGGAGGTAAGACATTATAAAAACTCGCAAATTATATTGTTTTATAATATAATATAAATTTAACAGTAACATTGTTAATTGGTTCCACTGATTTTCCATCACTTATCATTTTTACATGAATTTATCACAGAATTGCCTGGGTTTCAATGAAAATAACGAACTAAACCTCAAAAAACTCGTCAAATTCTTAACTTCAGCTAAAAAAAAAAAAACAAAAAAATTCAGGACGAATTGTTATAAATAAATTTTTTATTTAAATTAATTAAAAACCGATAATTTCAACTTAATCAAGAAGATATTTATGAAGTTATTAAGCAAAGATTCAAAAGTGTTCTGCTTATGAAAAATCACCTTTACAGCCATATGGTAGCGATCAAAAAGTAAAACAAGGGATATGTCACGACACACCAAAAATGTTATGATTGGAACTGTTTCCAAATCTATTAGGTATCAAGAAAACAAACCAACTTCAATTAATTTGTAAAAAAATGTAAAATTGTCAATTGTCAATTGTATCTAAACAGCTATAATTTTTATTGTGGATTTTTAATGTCACAAAATCCTTCAAGACACAAATTCAAAGTAAATTAAAAATATTTTTGACAAATCATTCGCCATATTGGATCCGCCATTTTGAAATTTGGAAATCTAACACCAGATTTGTAATCAGCGACCCAAAAAACCCCCGAGTAGCGAGTTTCACGCGAATTCATGAGTTTTTTCAAAAATCCGTCCGCCATATTGGATCCGCCATTTTGAATTTTTAAATTTTTCATTTTGTATTTTAAAGTAAACTTTATTAGCTAAATTTTGAGACCTCGTACAACTCTTTCCGTTGAAATGAATTTTTTTGGCATAGGTTATTAGAATGAATTTAATGAATTTTGATTACATTTTTAGCCATATTAAATCAGCCATCTTGAATTTCGTTTTTGGCCACTCTGCATTGAAAAGTAGATAAAAAGAGCTAAATTTTAAGCCCTATTGAAACTCTCTAGGTCAAAAACATTTTTGGAGTGATAGGGGTCTCCCGTTGAAAAAGAATGCCCCATATATAAATTGAAAATATTAAGAACAAAAAAATTGTTTAAATATACAATTTAAAAAAAATTTTTTTTTTTTGAAATAAAGAAAATGAAAAAAAATAAAAGAAGGTTACCAAAAATAATGCAACTGTACATATATATAATATAAACCAAAAAACAACTTTCATAAAAATTAAAAAAATTTGAAAAAAATAAATTTTTGTAAAATTACAAATATTAGAAAAAAAAAAATTTTTTTAATTAAATACATTTTAAATAAAATAAGACAAATTTGCAAACATAATCAATTATACATATATACAAAAACTATAATATTAAAAATATAAAAATATGCATCGAAATTAAAAAAATTTAAGCAAAATAAATATTAAAAAAAATTTAAAAACTATGCAAAATGTTCCCGAAAATAATACAAATATACACATATGTATATATATAGTATAAACAAAAAAAAAAGACTTTATAAACATTATAAAAATTAAGCAAAAACTATTTTAAGGCCGGCGGGCCAATTAGATGTCCTAAATTCAGTAGTTTTCGCGAAGCGTTGTAGGATGAGAAAAAAACAATTAGCCAAATGAAGTTTTGGGGATAGTTTAATATATATTTGAACTAAAAAAAAAAATTTGTACAATCTCCAACAATATATTGTAAGCCGAGTTATCAATAGATTCCCAGAGCGCCTTGCCTCTGAAGTATCCAACTTCTGTACAAGATACAACTTGCAATTTTCATCTGAAAACAAAAAAAAAAAAGATTATTAATTTTGATGTAATTATCTTCGACGTGAACTAAGAAAATTGGGAGAAACACGTAAAATTCGAATTTTTGGGGAAGGTAGAAAAAAAAAGTGGTTTTTCAAGGGAAAAAAAAACTCTTCAACTGGGTAAAAAAGTCGCTTAAAAAAAGTTTTTGGATGTTTTTTAGTTCACATAGAAGAGAAAACAATACTGAAGATAACGCATATTGAATGAAATGGATAGCTCGTTTAGTTTTTTTGCAATCGTGTACATAAATTAGGTAAAATCGTGAAAATGAAAAGCCGAGAAAACGCGCTTCAAACTACAACAATAAGCGCACGGTTGCTCGACGCCGCACTACGCTCGGCTCTGTAGCTCTGCAAATACTTGGAATTTAACTCTGAAAATTTGTGTCTCATGTTCTTGAATATCTAAGCTATTGATTTCAGGAAAAAAAAAATCGATTTTTTTGACCTTTTAATTGGCCCGCCGGCCTTAACAATATAAATATTAAAAACAAAAAACAAAATATATATAAACCAAAAAATAGGTTCCTAAAAATAATTCGACTGTACATATATTGTATATAATATATATAAGATACAATTTTTTTATAAATAATAAAACTAGTAAGAAAAATTGTTTTAATTAAATAAAAGAAAAAAAGTTTTGCAAAAATAATACAACTATATATATAAGCTGTAATATTAAAAATATAAAAATAAGTATTAAAATTAAAACAAAATTAAAAAAAAAATTTAAATTAAAAGAACGGTTTCCAAAAATAATACAACTGTGTATATATATATTAAAAAAAAACAATTTTGTATTGTACTGTAGTGTTTTTTTGTCTTTTAATTTTATTTTATTCTATTATATTTTATTTTTTTTTAACACTTGTTTTAATTAAAAATAATAATTTTATACAAATTAAGATAAACTGAACTTTTTTAATTGAAGCAAATTTTTAATAAAAAATACAAATAATAAAAGAAGCAAAATAAACGTTAAAAAAATTAAATAAAATTAAATAATTAAAAAATAAATAAAAAAGGTTTCCAAAACTAGTACACAAAAAAAAAAATTTTAATGAAAAAGGTTTCCAAAAATAATGCAACTCTTTTGGAAAGCTACATTCGTTTTAGGTGAACTACCAACCTTACGAGACAAACAATAATTTAATTTTTAATAAATTAGACACAACATTTTGCTTGTCCATCTAAAAAGTGGCATAAACTCCTTATACATAAAAAACCGCGAAGTGATTTCCACTAGCTTTTAGGTAAAATAAATCATTTAATAATTTTGTTTATTATTGAATTTATTTATTTATTAATTTTATTTATTTATTTATTTTATTTATTTTATTTATTTTATTTATTTAGTCTTAGAAACTTTTGCCTAATATACCGTTATTTTACTGAACAAGATAGTGTACTCCATTGGAAAAATGTTAAAACACGATTTCTGCAAGTTTTCACCACTTTTGAAGAGCATCTGGCCCATAGTGTAAGTACATGCGCGCATGTGTGTGTATGTGCAGAGGAAATTGCTTGCTATTGTTTGGAGCAATTACCGACACCACTATAAGAATATTGCTGCATTGCGATGAGTGCAGCTAGCAGATACATGCACACATACATTCATAGAAATAAAATAAATATTGCACTTGACTCCTTTCTTGGCGGAGCAAAGCACTAATGTGGCTGACTGAAATTGAATGCATACAACTTCTGTTGTTGAGAGAATCATTCTTCTTATTATTCTCCAACTTTTTAATGCCTTGCACTATACAACAGTTACCATTTATTTTGTTGTTTTTGTTCTCGTCATCACTATTCTCTGAAATACTTGCAAGAAAGCGCTATTTACTTCGACTGTCGATTACGACTGTGTGCTTCCGCACATTTACCCATCCCCTTCTACTCTTTCTATCAGCACTTACTTGGCCCCATGTACAAAAACATTTGTTACGTGTCTCTTCTATTTAATGTAAAAGCAGTAACAAAAACAACAACAACAATGAATGTAAATAAAATAATAATCGTGCACTACAACAACAAGCGCCACAATCCAATCTCAATGTTGAGATGAGCGTGTCGCATATGTGCTAGGTTGTACGCGCTTTGGTAGAAGGCCGATAGAGAATTTTGAAGATTCTGGCTCAAAAAGTTTGGGTTCTGCGCGAGAAAAAGATTTCTGTATAATATCACGAAACCAATAAACAACACTTGTAGTAGCAGGCGCCTAGTAAGCTGCATATGAATCTGAGTACTTGAACTATGTGTGGCGACATCTAAAGTGCAGTCTGGCAACTACGAAATTACGGTGAATATCAGTTAGGTTACCTACTCGGAGAAAAGGCAAAACTTATCGTTCAAACATCTCTCAATAGCAGTATTTGTTAAGCTGATGCGCATATTGAGTGCTCCGAAGTGCTTGATAAGCCGATTGAGAACCGGAGACGTATGCGAAATTAGAAAGAACGAATGAAATTAGTAAACACATGCACACTTATGCTCTTTCGGGGTAAGGTTTGGTAGCCGCATCGCACATAGAGGCAGCGATGCCACTTAGACCACGAAATGGAGCCGTTGTAATATATAACAAATTTGTATGAGGTCTTCACTGCGGTTTAAAGATCAGTTGTGCCTTGCATTCAACACAATACCTCGTGTCTAGACCTAAGTCTCTTAGAAACTTTAGAAGAGTGTTTGGAGATATCGTGTATAAGTATATAGGCCCGAGACTTATCTGAGTCCAGATAATTTCTCGCACTTCTTTGTTTTATTTTTTTGTTTGCAGAGGAAGTTCAAATCCAAAATGTCAGAGACATCATCAAAGGTGCCGTCTCTCCAGTGGTAAATGGGGCATGCTTCCACTAACACTATAACATTCCTCCCTTCTCGGCTGATTCCATCCTGGGACTGCTAAAAGCCTTTCATCAAGGTGGAGTCGTGTTTTTGCATTTTATAGTAGATACGTCAGGCACCTGCATCCAGGTTCTTCTCCCAATTATGTATGGGTCTTATACCCTATCAATAGCCTACATAACTTCGTGGTCAATGGGACAAGGGAAAGTTGCAATATCTTTGCTCAATATCGACTTGTCGTCTGTTTCGGTTTGTCCTAAGACCTTACCTTAGGCGTTCGTGCTTGTCGCTTATTCGTAAATACAGTCATTTCTACAGGAGATCTACTTCAAAACGGCTTCTTTGGATGGCTCGTCTGTTCGATGTTCTAGCTCGGTCGCATTCGTCTTGCTTTCACTTTGCGCTCCCATTGTTTGTTATTACAATTCTTGCTGCAACGCTTTTTATTAATTACCATTTCTCTTTCGGGTTCAGCATTTGCGTTACTAGGTTATGGTTGAGCCCGTTCATAAAATCTGGCGCAGTGAAAAGTCTCATATTCTGCGCTCTCATCTTCGCTGTCGCATTCCGGGCAGGTCGAATTATCTGATAGATTACAACTCAGCCAAAACCTCACTTTCTTGTTGAGGGATCCGGTCAGTTAAGCAGAAATACGAACTAGAACCTAACATGTTGTGATATTGTTGTTGTTTTTATAGCAGCATAATCATTCCCCATACTTATAAGGGGAATACTGCTGTAGTGACGGTCCGACTATTGCGATCTCTTTAGGCTTTACTCGGCGGGCTCGAGCTCCAAAAGTTGTCCATAAACCTTACCACTCTCATTAAATACCTCTGACGAGCTCACTTTCTCACTAGGTTACCAGACTTAATGTTTGTTATTTGGTTGTATTTGCCTGCTTTATATTACTTATACAAATGGTGAGAGTCATTATATTGTTTTTCTGGGAACATTTGCACTTCTTTTGTCCTTTCGAAGCAACACCTGTCGCTGCTGCATAAATGAGTTAATGTTAATTAGCCGCTAATTAGTTTCCTTCCTGACTAGAATATATAAAAACCAAATAAAAAATGAAACTCATTTACCTGCTGCATACGAGTTGAAGAAAATATAGTAGAAGTGCTGTGGATCTCCATGAAATTTGTTGTTTGAAGGAAAATTTCATTCCCGCGACAATGGCGTTATTTGCAACAACAAATACTCAGAAGTTTTCTATGCCAGAAAAAGAGTTGAGGATAGCAGTTTTTATATCAGACTCAACAAAGACGTCACTCAGCCATTGCTAATCCACTGGGAGAGCATCCCCATTAATACCTTAACAACTTGTCTCTACGAATCACGAGAACGGCATTGGACTGGAACCCGCAAGGGAGCATAGGTCGCAGTCGGTCAAAGAATATTTGGTGAACTCGATGCTGCGAGACAATGGCGTAAAAACAACAGCCCGGAACCATGTAGGATGGAAGAGTCTTGTGCACAAAGAAAAAAATAATAATTCTCTAGAGAATTGTCTGTTACTGGCTTTTTCTTCCGGTGGGACTTTCTGTGCAATGTTCGTCCACATTTACCAAAAAAAAAAAAAAAACAAAAAAAACTAAGTTGCGACACAAAAGAAAGAACTGTGGATCGCGAGACGGCTCAACTCGAGTTAAGCTGGAAGCAAGTGAAGGTGTTAGTCCAGTATTCGGACGAGAGTGCGCGTAGGCGTTGTTGGGGCTCTGCATATGTCCCGCTAGGGATTCAAGAAAACAATGATGATGATGATGATCTAAGCCTGGATGTTTTTAAATAATCTACGTATACCTCTATTCTGGGATGTCATGCGCTTCTATTTCCGTTGGGTGGTTTCCAATACAGAAAGTTGTACCGTATTTTTACAGGAATGATGATGAATTTTATTATCTCTACCGCTCTCGACTATTCTTAGCGCGTCTTTTATGATACTTTTAATCACCCAACAAATCAGATGAGAAATGCAAAACTCCAAAAAAGTTGTGGGCTCTAGCAGTTGAAAGAACACTGCCGATGGTTTCGACAAATTATATGTGGTCTAAACTCCCTGACCGTAAACAAATAGTAAGCATAAGCTCTTAAAAGGGTAAACTAATGAAGTTGTAAAGCGGGAGATCTAAACCGTTCAAGGGAAAGTCGAACCTTTCGAAATAATTGTATAAGATCCCTCGCTCTCTTTCGAAATGCAAACCATGAAGGTAAACTAAAAACCCTGTGCGGATAATCCGTTAGTGTTATTGTTTTAGTCGCATAAACATACCGCATGCACGTACGGGGAATTTCGTAGAACTTTCAAGAGCAGCAGTACCAGATGGTAGAGACGATACGCCCTTTTTGCAGTTCATAAGTCCAGCAAAAGCAAGCGTAACTGGGGACTAGCCTCAAAAGTTGTTTCAAAGCTATGTGCGATCTCAGACGACGAGCCAACGTCAAGCAAAGCAAGAAGACAAAGAAAATTTTCGTCGCTAATAAGCAACGCATTTTTATACACTGAAAAGGTAATAGTCTTAGTATAACATCACCTAGCAGCTCAAAGCAGCATCAGCCTCTAGTAACCTTACTTTTCAGACGGATCTAGGATCCGAAACGAAACTATTTAGCGAAGCGGCAAAGGAACAACTTAAGCTAGTAAAAAGGGACCTTAAAGGAGATATCTCCATAGACGACTGGAAGCAAGAAGGAAGTATGCAAAATGAGTGTGACAGCAAAATCCCAGACTTACACTAATCATTCGTGCAGCTCACATCCCGGATAGCTAAGGTTGGCGCAGATGAACTGTGCGGAGGGTTGGGAGCTCGAATAGGATTCGAGATTGAGCTTAGTTATCTGCTAGGGATTTTGAAAGACTCCCAACAGCAGTGGTTAGTAAAAAATTAAGCTGCAGTGGCAATATTTTGGCATCCTTGCCTGCACTTGCGGACTGGGGCGGTACATTAAACATCAATATTGAGGATTGCTCTTATCCCTAGCTGTTGCGAGCTGGAACTTTGGATGCCAGCGAACCAACACAGACAAGAGGTTTTAGAGTGGTTCTCAACGTCAGCCATAAGTAAATATCTCAAAATCTAAGGGAAGCGACTATATGTTGGCCTCTCTGCTCAGCACTCGTGAACTTTTGTCGCAAGGTGAGCTTATAATTCGTCATGTTCAATGTGCATAAGAAGCTTGAGTCCCAACAGAAGGTGTCAAGCAACGTTCCAAGCGAAGTGGTTTAGCTTTAGAAGCAGATATTGTGAGATCGAGATTCGCTTGAGAATGAGCCTTAATAAATACAAAAAAGTAAGTGAGATGGACAACACAGATGTTACCTGTCATGTCCGACGGTCTGTCGTAGATTCTCCTGTCATTAAGCAGAAGAGACTGTAGGCAGCTGGTTAGACTGATGACGGGCCACTTTCTTTGGGCGAAGCACGCGGAAAAGGTTCGCATCTCAGACAATGTACTCTGCCCAGTTTGTGGAGAGGAGGATGAGCTGGCGGACCATTTGGTGGGCGTCAGCGCGGCCTTCGCTCGTATCAGGCTAGAGGTATTTGGCACTGATGTGCTAAGAAGCGATCATCTTGGTTCAATATCTCCGTGGCACCACAAGATCTACACAGATTTCTTCGGAGGTTGGGTAGATTTAAAGAAACTTAGAAAGGGAACCCGAGAGCCATATAATGGAATGGATGTTGTCTGAGTGCTGTAGTTGCTAGCTGTCTCGACAAAAAACAACAAAGTTCGCTAAGAAGCGTAAATGAAATTAACTTTTTCGCAAAACGAAATAGCTGTCGCTTTTAGACTGAAGTAGGTACACTTTACTTTTTTTTAATAAAAAATACTCAGTTATTTTATGCAAATATTTGAAAAATTACTTCACACAGGTAATTTCCTGCAATAACTTTACTTGTTAAAATTAAAAAATATTCTTTATGATGCAATAAATATTATTGTAAATTGCGAATTTTTTTCCGTTTTTTTTTTTTGGCAGCGTTTAAAAACTCGAATGTCAATTGTCGACTGCCAACTGCCGAATTGTTAAACAAAAAGTGGAATTTTTATAAAATTCAAATATTAATAATTTGCAAGTACTGAGTGAGTAGTTCATGTAAAAAATATGAATGCAATGAAATGGTTGAGTATGAAAACATTTCATGAAAAAAAAAAAACTAAATAAAAATCACTCAATTTAACACAAGAGTTTGCAACAATGGAAATAAACGCGCACCGCAAAAAAGTTTACATAAATTCTATATTACTTACATAACTTTGCCACATAAACTCAATTTACATGCGGATGCACTTTTTGCAATGCGTGCAACATTCCTTGACTGTGTCATTTTTCATTTATCAATGCAATAAATTTTTTATCAACTTGCTTCATTTGCGTTACATTTTTTTTAGTGCTTGTGTGTGTTTTGTGTTGTTATTGCTATTACGTGACTTGGCTTTATTTTCTTTTTTCGTTTGCATGCAACGCTAAATTAGTTGTATGTGCAACTGTGCGACGGCACGCACTTAATAGAGCAACCACAGACGCAACCGGGGCTGTGACCACAAAACGAAAGGTGTGCAAAATGAGTTCATATGATTTGATGCGGTTTGGTGTGCACTTTTTTGAATCTTTTCCTGCAGTTTAGGGCCGTGCAATATTTACTAGTACTGGATGATGGGTGGGTGAACTGTGTGGTATTTTAAATTTGCTTTAAATTTTGAGACTTTTTTAGTGGTTTCCAGGAAAAACGAGCGAACTGAAAAATTTTAGGAATCTCCACGTTGGGATATTGCAGTTTGCTTGAGCTCATCTAGAAAAATAAAAGTGTCTGGTATTCTCAATACATCAAGGGGTAATAGAAGCAGGAAGCTTGGCTCGAAGGATTGCAGCTGGGTGTAAAGGAAACATGGGAACAGGTACCTAGTACGAGCATGCGCACTTCTTTCACCAGCAGCGCAGATCTTGCACATATCTGGAACTGTGCTGGATAAAATATCCATTTATTTGCTAGATTGTTTAATGTCCTCGGCTCGTTTGAAATTGTGTTTTTTGGGTGTTTCTTTAAAAGCATGTAAAACGGAAAGGAAAAATATTTTTTTTATTTTTGTTTCCAGTATTTTATTTCTTGATCCATTGTTAAAAAATATATTTTTTTTTTGGTCATACGAAGTTCGTTCAAAAAGTTGTCAGCTTTCAAAAAATGGTCTGTGGACTTGCTTCGAATATCTTTTTTACAGTTCTCTCATTGTTCATTTGCACAATTTGACCGTACTATAGAATTCTTCGGGCTTTAATGTATCTGATACCACTTGCACTTATGACAAGGCCGTCTGACTCGTCATGGTGTCCACGCGAATTACATCGCCTCCTTGACGAACCCGGCACAAGACCTTCACACTCGGGCTCATCCCGAAGGTCGAGACTTCGTTGCAACGTAGATTTGAAGAGGTTGACTTTTATCTAACACAGTTCCTGACTGGGCATGGATGCTTTCAACATTATCTGCATTCATTTGGGCTGTCAGCTTCGCCATATTGAACCACCTGCACTGAAGAGCTCGATGATGTGGAACATGTTTTATGCAACTGCCCTCGGTTCACAAGAGGGTGCAAGGAGTTAGCCCTGGCGTGTGGCATACAACCGAGTGTGTCTGACCTAATAAACATCATGCGTAGCTTAAAATACTCTGGGATGTGACGTGAAAGTTTGCTAAGCTGGTGATGCGGTCGCTGAATGAGATCGATGAAGAAGGGCGAAGAAGATAACGGTCTCAACAGCAACAGCTATGACACCTAAGCCTGTATTCATTTCGAAGCAGAGTTCCAGTGGAGGTCGAATGGAGATGAAATGACGACTATCACAGACGACTGAGTTTATCGCTCATGACTAAATCATACAGTGACAAGACGGAATTGGTCATGACATTGCCGCGTCTTCGATGTTTCTTTTGAGCCCACCTGCAGTGAAAGCAATTGGAGGCTATATTTGATGTACTACCTCTATACGTTTCAGGCAGAGGGTCTAAACGCAGGTTCCTATCGTGGTTAATAGAGACAATCATGGCTTCATCTCGATGCAATGCAAATATGCAGTACCGAACATGGAGGGAGGAGTCAGCCAAAGAGAGCAAATTGGTTTCAGTGGGAACATGTTATCGTTGGTGCGGCGGTACCAATTGAGTGTTTCGGAAATTTCTACCCTACCCTCAAAAAACAAAAGTTATCATTGTGTCTAATTCGTCACTGTGCTGATTAGGGGTAATAAAATAAAGTAGGTCGTAGTGCAAACTTCAAATTTATCTATATACTCATCTAATGGTGCGCTCGAAATTAGTCTGAGAATACCAGATTTTCCTTTCGATTCGCACAGGAGTCCTCATTTATCAGTGTGTGACGGGTGCCAAGTTGCAATAATATTTTAGGGATTTACATTGCTCACGGAACTGGCTAGTTAGGATTCTCTGGAAGTAGTTTCTCAGAGCAATGAGAGTGCGGTGTTTCCTTAGCTTGCTGAGAATTCTGCCCTAGGATGCGGGCGTTTTTAATGAGTGATAGATGCAAGCTGCTATTCTCGATAGTGACAGAAAGGCCTTAACGGGCATTGTTTGAGTTCATGACGTATGACTCAGTATAGTTTCCTAACCTTATTTGATGTGATAAGGAGACAAAATCATCTCAATATCTTCTCCATAGTTTGGCTGCCGTAGCCGAATGAATTGGTGTATGACTACCATTCGCGAGCGCATAGGTTCGATTATCCGTGCATGAACATCAAATAATAGAAAGTTCTTTTCCGAACTCCGAGTGTAATTCTGCCATGAAAAAGCTCCTCATAAAACCTATTTGCCGTTCGAAGTCGGCTTAAAACTGTAGGTTCCTCCCTTTCTGCAAGAATATCAAGACACACAGGAGGAAGAGCTCAGCCAAATAGCTAGCAGAATCGTACGCGCCAATTATTTTATTTTTATTTTTTAGTTGGGCTGCTTTCGTGAGGTTAAAGTTGAGTCAAGAACCTGACCTTCCACTTTTTAATACCACAGAGGAGATATCAGAGCTAGCTTTAGCCTGCTTGCGGAAGACCCTTTTGACATGCAGCGCTTTTACAGATAATATTAAGACCACTGTTCCGATTAATTTATTTCTCTGCTTCTTTATTTGTATACCGGGAAATTAAGCATGTTGAAAAATATATCCTTAAATAAAATTTAATATAAAAAACCAGAGCTTATGCATCTAAAAATTCTCATGGGAAAACAGAAAAACATGTGAAGTCCATTGCAGTATTAAACTTTATTACGAATTTGTACAACTAAATTCAGTTTTTTTTTTTTTTATTTTTAATTTTTCACAAATTTTCCACAAGAGGGGTAATAAATTTAAAATGGCAAGCGCTGCGAAAAAAACGAACAAGTTCTCGCTCACGCAACAGGGGCAACAGGTCACAATATTTGCAACATGCCACTTGCGGCATGTAGCAAGCACATATTGGTATAAATTATACACATGTAGCTGCCCTCCAGCGAGGGCATGAGCGCGACAGTAGCGGGGCAAAGAAGCAGTGCAAGCGCTTAATTGAACAATGAGCACTGACATGCACGTTGCATGCTACACACGAGCATTTTATGTTTTTACATGTTGTATGCACTAGCTGTGCCATTGTTGTACTCATTGTTGAGCAAATTAATGTTGCAGCAAAGCAAAAAATATAAAATAAAACAAGAAAAAAAATTAAAGAGAAAATTACTATTGCATAAAAAAATTCGAAAATTAATTTGTTGCAAATTTTCTTGTACCACAAGCAACTTTGCCATGCAGCGCAATTCTTTTCGCACTATTATTTCATGCTCAGAAGCATGTATGTTGCACGTGGCAGTAAAAAGTTGGTAACTTCGCTCAGTGTGGCTGGCATGCGGATGGTTTTTTAGCATTGTTGCCACAAATTGACTGCGCTTGTTAGGCGCTGGCCAGAGTTGAACAACAGCTTGCCACACGTACACACTAAACTGGAAGTGCAATAATTTTGTACACATTGCGTGCATCCGCCATATATTTGCAATTGCAAGCATGATGAGGGAAAGACAAAAATAAAAAAAGTACAAAAAAAAAAATTAAAAAAAAAAAACAAAAAAAAGAGAAAAGAAATTTTTTTATTTCTGCATGTGGTGACGTGTGTCAATAAGCGGATCTTGGATGCGTCTGTAATTAGCTTCAAGATATGGTGCAGCAAGTATAACTCTAGTAAAACCTCTAGTAACATCTAGTATGACCTATTTCATCAGTTGTTTGCCTTTAATGGTGTAGAAATCCATTTAAATCAAAATATGTTTGCAGTCATAAGCTAAGATAACATTTTCCATGCAATGCCCATAACTAAACCTTTAAGTTGCTATCTGAGCAGTATCCACTGTTTTTGGCACTTAAATACGACCTCAGGAAGGAAATTTGATGTCAGATTGATGTCACGCAATGGAGCAATCCAGAATGCATTCAGGGAGGTTTGACCGATATTTTCTTTGCCGATGAGTACAAGAATGAAATAGGATCAAGAGGCGGATGGCACTTAAACGATAGTAATGAGTATCACTATTCTATGAGGGAAATGGCAACTGTTTTCCAAACTGAAATTTGTGCCATCCTGAAAATAGCCGAATGGATAATCAAGAGGAGATGGAGCGGGAAACAGATTGGAGTTTTCAATCACAATTAGGCTGCACTGAAGGCCCTGGAGAACGCGAAGCCTCAAAGACTGTTCAAGAATATAGAAAGAAGTTTAATTCTGTCGCAAGACAGAACAGGCGTGTACTTATATGGGTTCCAGGACACTCTGGTGTTCAAGGAAACGAAATTGCCGATGAATTAGCCAACCATGGATCAGCGGTTCCCCCACAAGAGCCAGAACCAATAATCGGAATCAGTTCCATAGGAATCATGAATTGGATCAGCAATTATGTGCGCAATTTATGTAAAGAGCGATGGTCCGGTCTAGAACGCTGCAGAACTACAAAGTGTTTTGTGACAAGTTCGAACAGAAAACTGTCAAACTTTGTACTAAAACATGGAAGGAAAGACCTACGGTGGAGGATCGGTATCATTACAGGACACAACCCATTGGGTCACCATATAACCACCATTGGTATCATTGAGGACCCAATGTGCCTGTTTTGTTTGGAGGAGGCGGGTAGCACTAAGAACTTTCTCGGTGGGTGTCCTTACGAGTTTTGGATTCCGATGACGTGAGAGTGAGTAATATTCGTACTCTAAAACTGGAGAATATTTACAGATTTGCCAAAGAATCTGGAAAATTCTCACAGGACTAGATACCTTTGTCTCTGTCTCTATTCTTTCCTATCTCTTTCTCTGATACTTTTTCCTTCCCTCTTTCCAGAGCTCTAAATACAATGAGCTTTTTAGCCTGATTGTTTCAGGAGCCACCAAATCTCTTGGCTTGACCTATTCAAATTTCAATTTCAACTAATTTCTCTAATTTTTTAATTTTCTTATTTCATATCATTACTCATCCTTATTTTTTCGGCTGTATTTCTCGATGTCTCTAAAGCTTTCGATAAAGTATGTCATGCTGGCCTGCTGTGGAAAATAAAGAATGTACTGCCAACAAAATGTTTTAATATCTTAAAAACCTACCTGTCTGAGCGCTATTTTCGCGTCAGGTACGAAGATGAGTTCTCTGAACTGAAAGAGATAAAAGCTGGTGTGCCGCAAGGAAGTGTGCTTGAACCTCTTCTCTATCTACTTTTCACTCACGACCTGCCAAACAGCAGAAATTGCTTTATAGCAACATTTGCTGATGATACTGCAATATTATCGATACTGCAATCGTCGGAAAGACAGAAATAGAGTCTACTACACAACTGCAGCTTGCTATCAATAAAATATACAATTGGATAGATAAATGGCACATTAAACTGAACGAAACAAATACTGTACACATCAACTTTACAAACAAAAAGACCAACGACCTGCCAATATACATAAACAGCATTAAAGTACCATACTCTAATACAGCAAAGTATCTAGGTATGACGCTCGACACGAAACTTAGATGGAGTGCGCACGTGAAGAGAAAAGAGAAGAACTGGACCTAAAATTGCAAAATATGCATTGGCTAATGGGTAAGCAATCAGCGTTATCCGCACCCAACAAGATACTGCTTTACAAACAAATTCTCAAACCTATCTGGACCTACGGGATTCAGCTATGGGGTTGCACCAGCTATAGTAACACAGCGCATATACAAAGATTTCAAACTAAGGCCCTCAAGCATGCAGTTTGTGCTCCATGGTACTTTAGGACGCAAGATCTAGAACGTGACCTCAATATTGATTCGGTTACGGCAACCATAAAGAAATTTGCAAAGTCGCACGCAGAGCGACTAAGCAAGCATGTGAACAATGAAGCCTTGATTCTTAACGATAATACAAAATGGAAACGAAGGCTCAAACGTAAAAAACCTCTAGATTTAAACTAATTAATAAATAAAAATCAGTTAAAAGAATGAATTGTATTTTGCTGAGGATTAACTCAAATTATTTGTTGTAACAAAACTCCACAAGAATTGCTCGTTAGTATATATATGTAATGTTATACTAATATAGTTGCAATGAAAATACTAATAATAAAAAAAAAAAACATCCTTATTTTTTATTAATATTTTAATTTAATTAAATTTAATTTTATGCCATTTGGATTCCTTCTACTGTAATTTTTTTCTTTAATAATTTTTTTTAGTTTTAAATTTTGTTTTAGTTTTTGCGGATGAATGGATTGAAAATGCCTATTGCATCATCAATACTATAGTCGCAGCAATGGTTTGTCCTTTTGTTTTATTTCATTAACTGCTAAGTATTTTTTGTTATTACTTTTATGTGTTTTAGTAAAAAAAATTTAAATAATATTTTTTTACTTTTTTATTTAAGTTTGCCTTTACTCTTTTAAGCAGTTACCCTTATTTTTAATTATTTTACAATATTCTAGTTTTAATAACTTTTTTTATATTTTGTTTTAATTTCTTATATTTGATTTTATTTTGTTTTATTTTATATTATTTTTTTATGTAGATAAAATATTTATATACGCTATCGGTCAAAAGTTTGGGTTCAGTTGAAAAATTGTAAAAAATGTTCAAATAGTCGTGATTTTCTTCGTCAAATATTTTTAATATCGTTATTTTACAGAAATTAATTGTGTTTAATACAAAATATGTTAACTTTTAAAGAAACCTGCAAGTATTTGTTCATATTTTCGATTCCTCGAAATATCCGCCTTTTGCTCGTATTACAGCATCGCATATTCTGGGCAACCTATCAATTAATTTACGCAAAGATTCTGCTGTTATTTGATTCCAGCGATTTTGCAGAAATATCCAAAGTTGTTTTGTATTAGTAGGTTGCAATTTTCTTACTTCTCTGTCCAACTCGTCCCACAGCAACTCGATCGGGTTACAATCCGGCGACTGAGGAGGCCATTCCATATATTTGAGTTGTTTTTGATTTTCTTTGGCTGCAATGTAATCCTGGCAAAATTTTGAAGTGTGCTTAGGATCGTTATCCTGCTGGAAAACGAATCCGCTGCCCACAAGTATTTTCCCACACGGAAAAGCGTGCCGTTGAAGTATGTTGTGGTAGACTTTTTTGTCCATAATACCCTCAATTTGCACAATGTCTCCAACTTTGTCTCCAGCAAAGCATCCCCAGACTAACACTGACCCTCCACCATGCTTAACTGTGGGAACCACGCATTGGTTCATCATGGGTTACCGACAAAACGACGAACATATTGGCGGCGTCGTTTGTTGAAAATTTCAAATTTGGACTCGTCCGTGAACAAGACTTTAGACCATTGTTCAGTTGTCCACTCTTTATGTGTTTTAGCCCAATTGAGTCTCTTTACTTTATTTTGCTTTCGAAGTAAAGGTTTTTTTGGCGGCGACGCACCCTTTTAGGCCGTAGTTTCTTAGTCGTCGCTGTACCGTCGAAACAGATACTGAAGCTTCGCGCGAGGAATTGAGTTGTTCGCGAATTTCAGGGGCTGTTAGAAAACGATTTTTTTTTGCTTACAACACATATGAACGTATCCTCTCCTTTTGACGTAGTTTTAGGCCTCCCAGAACGATGACGGCTCTGATTGCACCCAGTATCGCTCTTTCTGTGTAACGTTCTCATGACAGCATTTTGAGAGACATTACATTTCGAAGCAATTTTTCGCGTTGAATAGCCTTCTCCATGTAGTGCTGCAATGACTGCTCATGTTTCTACACTAAGCTCGGCTTTCCGACCCATTTTTCTACAAATAAAACAAGAAATATGTAGTTTTATTTAAATTTTAATAATTAGAAGATCATTTTTGTATAACGTCAACTTGTATGTAAGTTTTTGTAAAACAGTTATTTTTTGGAATACAAAAAATTGTTTTTCTTACCTTTTTGATAACAAAGATGACACCAACAATTAGAAATATAACTCTTGAAGCGAGTTTTGCAGCAATAAGATGTTACGCGTAATAGGCACTAGACGCATTGACAGAATGCAGCAAGTCATAACACGTCCATGCTTGATCTACGCGTCTCCCAAAGTCACTTTGTAAACAATAACAATCTCCAAAACTCAAACTAGTATCAGAACGCACGTTTAAAAAAAAAAACACTAATAAGCCGTCTTGATTGTGTAAAATTCCAAAATAATGTAAGTGAACCCAAACTTTTGACCGGTAGTGTATATTATTTAAAATTTTTTTTTTTCATACTTTTTTCATTTCATTTCCAATTCGTTCTATTATAATTTCGTGAAATATTTTTAATATAATATTTTATTTTTTTTTTTCATAACTTTTTTTTTTATTATAATATCGTTTTAATTTATTTATATTTCATATATTATTTTAAAATTTATTTTAAAATTTTTAATACAATATTAATTTCTAATGTGTTTTATTGCAATTTAATTAAAATTTAATGTTTCATTTTTGCGATACAAACCGAAAAGGTTTAGGAAATTCAAAACCCTCCCTAAGGATAAACTGAAAATGCTCATGGCCACACTCACAGACCATTGCAGATTGCCCATTTATCTCCACAGGTAATACAAGATTGCTCCTTATTTTACAAATTGTAGTATATTTACAATATTATTATTTTTTATTATAATGCAATTAATTTTTAATTATTTTTTTTATTAAATTTTATTTTTATTTAATGTTTTTGTTATAGCTTTATTTAAATTTTTACTTTTCGTTATTATTTTGATTTAATTTTTATTTCAATTTGGAATAAAATAATTTAATAACTTCTTTTAATACTATATTTCATTTAATTTTGTTATTTGTTTTACGAATGAGAAGGTTTAAAGTGCCTACTGCATCATTAAGGGGTTATACGCAGTTATGACTTTCAAAAAAATCGATTTTTTATTGCATTTTTGTAATGTACATATATTCAAAAGTATACGCACGAAATTTGAAGTAGATCTGAGCAATACTTTCGGAGTTATACCTAAATATGTAGAGATGCCTCGGCACGTTTTAAGGTAGGTATTGAAACTTTAAACGTGTTTTTTTCAAAACGGCATTTTTCAAGTCGGCGTACACGATATCTCGAAAACGGCTTGTTTGATCGGTCAACCGTTTTAACTCAATCTTTAAAGATACATTTTCTAGTAATTAATCGTTCCTTTTGTAAATCTGATACTTATTTTCCATTTTATAATCAATTTACGGCCAAATTTTAACGTAAAAATCGAAATCATTTCTTTTAAAAGCTGCCATTTTGTGAAAATTCACTATTTTGATTAGCCGAACGATTAATTACTAGATAATCTAATATATTAACAAAATTTGTTTGGTTTTTGATTTCAGATAATCCAATCCTGAGTTACGATGTACACCGTAAATCGTCTTTTTTTAAAGGAGGTTCCAGAAATCGCCTGCAGCGCGCTCTATAATCAACATTTTCATAAATAAAAAATTTTGTTACGTTCTTGAAGGATGCTTTTATAACCGCTAAAAATTTTCAAATTAAAATATTCTGAAGTTTCTTCAGGATAAATCCTTGACAACCCGTCTTTTATTTGCTTCATAACTGCGTATAACCCCTTAAAGCAGCAATGGTCTGTCCTGGAGGCTTCAAACTCCTTTCATTTCGAACCGTATTTGCTTTATTTAATTTTCTTATATTTAAGTTTTTTTATTTTTCACCTAAGGTCTATTGTTAATTTTTGATTCCTTACGAATGTTTTTTTATTACTATTTTTATTTGATTTATACAGTCCTGTGCAAAAAAAACCGGACAGCTAATTTACCCTATTTAAATTTCTATAGCTTGAGTATAAAGCTTCTTGGCGGTAAGTAGCTTTTTATTAGAACAGTTTTGAATTAATTTGTATCATAATTTAACCAATAAGTGAAATAGTTGATACGTGGCAAGTGTTAATATCAAAAATATGCCAAAATCGAATCAAATGGGAGCTGTCGTTAAGGGGCAAATTATTGCCCTATCACAGCAAAAATTGTCCGTACGTCAAATTGCTGCTAAAGTAGGCTTCAGCAAATCATCTGTTGCCGATTTTTTAAAGAAATTTGCAGAAACGGCTTCAACGGAGCGAAAGAAAGGATCTGGACGACGAAAAAAGACGTCGCCTGCTGAAGACCGGATGATTAAGCGGATGTGTATCCAAGACCGTTTCAAATCTTCGGCAGACATCAGGAAGGAGTTCTTGGATGCAACTGGCGTCGAAATAAATTCATCTACTGTGCGTAGGAGATTGATAAATGCCGGTTTTGTAGGAAGACATCCCGCAAAAAAGCCGTTTTTGAACGAAAAAATGCGTCAAAAACGATACCGATGGGCCAAAACTCATGAAAACTGGACTGTCGAGCACTGGAAGAATGTGATTTTTTCGGATGAATCCAAGTTTAACCTCTTTGGATCGGATGGTATCCACCATGTGAGGCGCAGATCTGGCGAAAGATATAAAACTGGATGCATACTGCCTACTGTAAGACAGTCAGTTGGTAGAATGGTATGGGGCTGCTTCAGCTATGACGGAACGAAAGCACTGACTCTTATTGATGGTCGGGTGAACGGAGATGCTTACATTTCAATTTTAAATAGGCATTTAATACCTGTCATTGAGGAGCAGTATTCTCTAAGAACGGACGTTATATTTCAGGATGATTCTGCGCCATGCCACCGATCTCACAAAGTAAGTTATGATTTTTGTTAAATCTCCCGAGTGTTTTGTTTAAATGTCGAATCAAAAAACCAATGATTTATTCCTTATTTGTTGCAGGTAAAAGAATTTATGGAAAAAAACGGAATTGTCCAATTGGAATGGCCGGGTAACAGTCCCGACCTAAACCCAATTGAGAACCTCTGGGCCATTGTAAAGAAGCAGGTAGCTGAAAAAAAGCCGAAGAACAAAACTGACCTGGATAACATTATAATGGACACTTGGCACAACGATATTTCGGAGGAATTGTTGCAAACCTTGGTTACATCAATGCCGAGACGTATTAAAGCGGTAATTAAGGCGAAGGGCGGTGCGACCAAGTATTAAAACTTCAAATTATAACATTTATAATGAAATAATTAATTTTGTTTTGAATTAATTAGCTGTAAGATTATATAATAAGGATAAACTAATAATAAAACATTCGTTATTGACTATGCTAAAACAAATAAAGTATGAAAATATTAAAAACACGTATGAAATTTATTGATTTTATTTCATACTTTTGTATTAAAAACACAATGGAATATAACCACATTCAAACATATTAGATAAAATCCATACTACTTCAAAAAATGGAGTTTTTTAGACTGTCCGGTTTTTTTGCACAGGACTGTACGTTACTTTATTTTAAATTGATTGTAAAAAGTTTGTTTTTAATATTTTATTTTTGTTTTATTTTTTTTTTTTATTGCACAGGAGTGATTTACATTAATTGGCGACAGCTTTGCTGCAAGCCAATAATTTATAACAGGTACAAAATATTACAATTAAATATATATATAAATATTATACAAAATAGTTAACAAATTTACTAACAAGAAAAACGTTTACTGTAAAAAGTTTCGGACTATATGACAAGAATTGAGTAAAGCTGCTTTCTGCATGTCGAAAATTAAATATTCTGGGAGTTGAAGAGTTTTCACGTTGTCTGCTAAGTTTCTATGCACTAGTCCGTGGGCTGAGATGATAATTGGTAGTAGGTGCACCTTCCTTAGCTTCCACTGGCGTTTGACATCAATGCCTAAGTCAGAATATTTGGATATTTTTTCTGCATATGTTTTTTGCATGTTTCTGTTTAGAGGAACAGCAATATCAACTATATAACCAGTCGTTTGAGATTTATCAATAAGGAAAATATCTGGCCTATTGTGGTCTCTTGTGGCATTTGTTAAAATTGTTCGGTCATAATAAAGAAGGTAGTTGGGGTCTTCTTGAACAGGTTCTGCGGTGTAACTGAAGTACGGTATTTTGCTTGGATTGAAGTTGTACATCTGCGTCAGTTTTAGATGGATTATTTTCGCGATGTCATTGTGTCTCTTTAGGTACATAGAGTTTGCCAGTGTGGCGCATCCCGCTAACACGTGGTCTAATGTCTCACTCTGACTATTGCATCTTCGACATCTGTCTGCAGCGGCATTTGGATCTCGCATTACGTATTTAATGTAATTTTTAGTAGGAATCACACCATCTTGTATGGCGAAAATGGTACCCTCCGTTTCGGCAAATATCGACCTGTTGGTAAGCCATAAGTGCGGCAATTTTTGGTCGACATGTGGGCTCAGCAAGTCTTTTCGGTATACGCCGTGGACAGCCATTTCAGACCATCTTTGGATTTCTTCATCTATTGTGGTTGTGTTACTGATTTTGTAGGATTGATTCATCCGAAGTGGGGTGTAATTATCATCCGCTTTTGCTTAAATATTTAAAAATCTACGAACTATTGCACATGTGTCCAGTATGGTCGACTTCTGCATGTCTTCTAAGAGGTGTTGGCAGTCATACTTCTTCAAGTTTTTTATTAAATGCTTAGGCACTAATCCAGTGGACGATATAATTATTGGAATTATATTCAGTTCCCTCGCTTTGTACATACGTTTCAGTTCTATGGCCAAAGCTGCATACTTCGATACTTTGGTGGAGTATCTGCTTTGAATGTTGCAGTTAAGGGGCACCGCTATATCGATTACTTCGATCGTTTTATTTGTCCTGTCGAACAAGATAATGTCAGGTTTGTTAGCAGCTGCTGTTTGATCTGTGGATATAAATCTATCCCAGTACAGTTTAAAACTCGCATTTTCCAATATTGCCTTTGGTTCGTATTTAAAATACAAGACTTCTGCTTGTAAGAGACCGTGTTTTATCGCAAGTTGTTGGTGGAGGATCTTTGCTATATTGTTATGTCTCATGACATATTCACGGGGGGCAAGTACGCTACATCCAACAATTATATGGTCGATTGTTTCGCCGTAAATGCCGCACCTTCGGCATCTATCTTCCATTGCCTCGCGATGTATCGACCTTCTGAAATTCCGTGTTGGAATAACTCGGTCTTGGATAGCGATTGCGAAACCTTCTATTTCAGAAAATAGCTTTCCTCTTTTCAACCATAAATTGTATGATTGCGTCTATCCATTCCATTTCGAGATCATGGGGATGGGCACCGTGTATTGTTTTTGCCTTCCATGCTGCGATCATTTCTGCTGGGGATTTAACCCCCTCAGGTACTGGGAAATTCTGCTCCATCAAGCTGAGGGGGGTAAAGCCATTATCTGCCCTAGCGATAGCTTTAAATAGATGCGACTCGCTGCTTAGAAAATATGTACGTAACTTCAAAGTTTGCGAGAAGTGTAGACGCGCTATATTAATGATTCCTCTCCCACCAACGTTTCGAGGAAGCGATATTCTTTCCACAGCGCTTTGAGGGTAATGACTTTGGAACTTTGTAAAAGTGGTGCGTATCAGCGTTTCAATCCGAAGGATGTCTCTCTGAGACCATTTTATTACTCCAAACGAGAATGTCAAAAGGGGTATGGCCCAGGTATTGATTGCCTTGCATTTATTTTCACTGTTCAGACTAGTTTTTAATACGGCTTTCAGTCGTGCCTCAAATTTTTTAATGAGGTTTTGCTTTACTAGCGTGTGGTTGATTCCTTTAAGTTGCAGAAATCCTAAATATTTATAAGATTCGCTGCTATGCAAGTTGTCTATAATAATATTTTGATCTACTGCGTAGTTTTCTTCGGTTTCATCAAGCTGACCTCTAATTAGATGTATTATTTTGCACTTATCTGTCCCAAATTCCATTCCTACGTCATCACTGAAAGCTTTAGTGACATCTATCAGCTCATGAAGCTTATGCTTTTTGTTTGCGTAAAGTTTCAAGTCATCAACAAATAGAAGATGGTTGAACGTATGCTCTCTTATTTCTGTTTTGAGTGTAAAGCCGTTTTGCTTATGTGTAAGAAGCCTGCTAAGCGGGTTGAGGCCAATGCAGAACCATAGGGGGCTTAAGGCATCCCCTTGGAATATACCACGTTTGATTGAAATCTGTTTTGAAACAGTTCCATTTAGAACCAGTTTTGTATTCCACTTGCTCATTATGCGGCCCAAGAGGGCAACAGTGGCAGCATCGATTTTGTATATTCTTAATATTTCTAATAGGTAATCATGCGGCATTGAGTCAAAAGCTTTTTTGTAGTCAATAAACGCGACGCTTAAATTCCGCCTTCTTCTCAGAGCTACTCCTGTTATTACAGTGTTTATAATAAGCTGATCTTTACAGCCCATTGTGCGCTTCCTGCAACCTTTCTGTTCTTCACATAAAATGCTGCTAATTTCACAGTGTTCATATATTCGGTTAGCGATAATTTTCGTCAAGAGTTTGTATGTGGTACTCAAGCAAGTAATTGGGCGATATTTTGCTGGATCAGCAGATGGTGCGTCCTTTGGAAGAAGATAGGTTACTCCGGCAGTGAGAAATTCTGGAATAGCAGCTATATTTTTCAGTAGCTCGTTGTAGTATCTTGCGAGTGCTTCATGCATTACTGAGAGCTTTTTAAGCCAGATGTTGTGTAGCTGGTCTAGCCCAGGGGATTTCCAGTTAGCTGAAGTACAAATATTATTCTTTATTTCTTCTGCTGTAATGTCGCAGCAGTGCATTGGTGCTACGTTGTCCGATTTTTCTTTTTCATTGGCTAACCAATTCGCATCAGCATTGAAGTGCTCTGCTTGTGCCCATATTTTCTCCCAAAACTGCTCAAAATCTTGTTGTTGTGGATATAATGTCTGAGGTTCTGCATTGCTGTTTTGTTGCAGATTTCTATAAAAGCTCTTTTGATTTTTGTGAAAAAGCTGGATTTCCCTCCGTCTCTGATTACTTTTGAGGTATCTTCTTAATCGTTTTGAGTAAGCGGCGAGTTGCTGCACTTTCCTATCAATTATCTCCGACAGTTGGTCAATTTCTACAGTCTGAGGTTTAAGCGGCGTGATGATTCTAGAGATATGCCTACACAACCTTTTAGATCTAGCACCATTTTTAAATGAAGTAAGCCTCCCTAAAGATTCTCTTAGACCGGCAATTCGTGTTTGGAGTCTTCTTTGCCACTTAGGAACTACTGGTGTTTTTTGCGTCGTTGTATTTTTAAATGTTTGCACCTTTGGGTGCTTCCCCAGTAATCGTACAGTAGTGAGGGCAGAAACATAAATAAGAGTGTTAACATATTCGAAGTTGGTGCTATTGGCGACATATGCTGGCAGAATTTTCGAGTTAAGTGTTTTTACCACTTCGTTTAATTTTCCGATTCGCCTAATCGGGGTATCCTTGGTCTTTGTAAAGGATCCATACCTTCATAATTCGCCAGATAATTATTGAAAGTGTCTTTTACCTCCCGTTCTTCATTAGTTTCTGGATTATCTCTTTCAGTACTTTCATAAATCAAGTTAATTTCAGGTCGCTAGTTGGTAAATTCCGCTAAATTTTCAGGCTGTGGGTTGCGGGCCTCGGTTATATCTGGTATTATTTCTTCTTCGCTTCTTTCCACTCCTCGTAGCTCGTTGTGTATTGCACTTTTAATTTCCTCTTGCGTTTCTTTTCTTACATATTCGTGTTGGAAGATTGCTTTTGTTCTTGTAGCAAGGCTTTTTTCGGTAAGCTTCCCATTCAGATGTCTGTATCTTCTTAGAAACAGGTCTAGCATTCTCTCACGATAGGTCGTCATGTGCTCCGGTTCTTCACAATTTGTGGAAATGTAGTAGCAGCGCAGGACATATTCATTCATTTCCGTTGTCCATTGAATACGCTGTCTAACACGGCCTGCTCTTGTGGTCCCAAGATTAACTTGAGAAACACTTGTCGCAGTGTTGGGGTTTTCCTGTTGTTGTTGTTGTGCCACTGGCGACTCCGCTATCTGATGTTGATGAGCAGAGCCCTCGCCGGCAGCCATGGCTTCTGCCGACACTTGAGCGAATATCCTCGCTCGGCTGCAATCATTAGATTCCTCTATAATGCGGCTCTCCGTTTTTCGAAACGGGTAATTGCATTTTAAACCTTCTGCCAGGTGGTTTACAGATTTCCTTCTGGGTTAACTGTGTCCTTCAGACATGCATTCACACAGCCGGCAGGTTAGGTATTTTAGCGGTATGTTTTCTTCTTCGCTGAAACTTCGGAGCCGTGGAGTCGTTACTTCCAGCACCCCTCGGTGAGGGATGTCCGTGCGGGGTCGTGACTAGGGGCCGCGGGGTTGTCATGCCCGTCAACTCTCTAATGAGAGATGCCCTTGCGGTTTAGTTTATTTTATTTTATTTCTTTTTTCACTCGAGAAAAGCCACCAGCAGAATTTCAGAAGTGATTTAAATTTATGCATCATCCCAAAGGGCATTTTGCTACAGTTCCCTTATTTTTTTGTTTTGATTTTTGGAATTTTTTGCCACGACTTAATTTTTTATTTGCATTTGATTAAATTTCTTTATTTTTTATTCATTTCAGTTATTTTTCACCTTTTAACACTCACAATACCACCCACAGAGTTTTCGCTTTAAATCACGAGCATATCCAAACATATCCTGCATCACATCCCAGCGCCAACCGAAAGCGATTAAATCCCAATCTCTCGCAGGTATGGATTTTCATTTTAATTTTTTTTTCATTTCTACGTTTAAATTCAATTCCTACTTTGCGCATCAATAATTTCCACTCCAGAAATTAATTACAAAACAAAAAGTGCTGATGCAGATGAGAAGCGAACATTAAAATCGGTTATGGGCAAAGTCAAGGGGGGAAATACAAAAACAAAAAAAAACACATACAAATACAACTACAGGGCATAATTAAAACGAAAAACAGAATATTTTTCAGAATAAAGACACCAAAACTTGCCAAGTTTGCCACAATTTCAGTTATTGAATAAATACATGCTTTGCGGCCAATATTAAGCATTAATATGCATGTACCTGTAATTGCATTTGTGTATATATGCGTGCGTGTGTGCTTAAAATATGCGCGTGCTATTATGCCACAATTTTGTTCATAAAGCCATGCACGCGGACTACTTTTGAGCCGCCAGACAAATACGCTATTAATTTGTACTTGCCACACTCATCAATTGCTGCTGCTGCTGTTGTTGTTGTTGTAACAGTTATCGTCCTTAATATCGAGGTGAATTACGAATAACAGTAAAACCAGAATTGCTGCGTTTTAGTTTTTATTTCGCTTTCGTTGTTGTTGTTGTTGCTGTTGTTATTGTTTTGTTGTTACACTTTACGCAACCGCATTTCATTGAACAGCACACAAATGCTCGCATACACAAGTCTATGCAAGTATGAAGCACTGATTGCCATTGCCAATTCGTTCGCTCAGTCACTTACTGCCAAACACATGCACACATTGCTACATATACACAAGCGCACATACATGCATACATTCAAACCTATAATGGCAATTTAATTAAAATTGTCTACTCACGCATATAATTGTGAAATTAAGTTGCCTACGCACATCAGCACATTTATGTAACACACACACACACACACATTAGTGTACATATGCGAAATAGCGTAGCATGCCACTGCATATACATACATAAGCATGCATGTAGTTACAACACTCGTACTATATGGCAATAATGGTAATGACACTCGAGCGGCAGCCTAAGAAGCGAGCTCTTAAAAGTAGGTGTTGAAATGAGAACGCGTGTGATGCCTTTTAATTACAACTTCTGGAATGCACCCACTCGGAAAAAGCCGGCAACGAGCTCAAGGTCGGCAAGTAGATAGCGCATCATTGAGTGTGCGCCATGAGTTGGATTTTGCTATTTACCTCGTTCCTTGTATACATAATGATGCCATGGATTAAGTTCAGTTACTCTTCTGAATCATCGAGTATTCCCAATGAAATTCATCAGCTTCTTCATCCCACATCTCATATTAATACAATAATTATACCTCTTCTGTACCTTCCAACGTCTCTCTGCTCGATCACAGACCTTATATTAATAATAATGCTGAGGATTAAGTTCTGGCACTCTTTTTTATCCCCAACCTCATATCAATAAATATACCGCGAATAGAGTCAAGTCTTTCTTCACGAACCTTTCCATTGTTCCCAATGAACTTCAACAGGCCTTTCATTGCACATCTCATCTTAGTAATAACCTATGGCATAGGTTCAATCAACAAGTGTTCCCGATGAACTTCATGAGCTCCTTTATCTCACACTTTATATCAAAATTGATACGCTCTTCTAAACCTACTTGAACTTCATCAGGTTTTTCGTCGTATTCCTCATCTCAGTATTGATATCATACTATGGATTGAACTCAGTCACCCTTCTTCCTTACTGACCGCATGCTGCGGATTAAGCTCTGACAACCCTCATCGCCAGTAAGAAGGCAAAATGGGAGGAACATCGAAGGGATCTAAATAGCAACCCTTGAGGTCTGAGCAATAACATTGTAACGGGGAAGATAACCGCCAACTCCACAGCCGTATATCTAGACAGTGATGCTATCATCAAAATAGTGGACAGACTGTTCAGACTGGAAGAGCTTAAAAGGGCGGCAAGAAGCCTCAAAAGAAGCAAAGCTACAGGCCCAGATGGCATCCCAGCTGAAGTTCTCAAACTACAATGCATTCATTGCTCAAGGCATCTTCCCTAAGCTGTGGAAAATACAGAACAGATGCTGAGGGGTAAGGGTGACCCAGCACAACCGTCAGCTTGGCGTCCGCTTTGTATGCTGAACAGCGCCGGCAAATTGCTTGAGAAACTCATACAGAGCAGGCTTGCAGAGTCTGTTGAGAGCGCAGGAGTATTATCAGCACAGCAATACGGTTTCCGACGCGGGAAATCAACCCTTGGCGCAATAGAGGCGGTGGTAAGCAGCGCTCAAGGCAGACGCCACTACCCGAACCGGATCACCAACCTGGCAACGCTTGATGTACGAAATGCCTTTAACAACTTACGATGGATTGGTATTATAAAGGTGAGAAGGAGTTCAAATACCTGCATACCCACTAAGGATTCTCTAGAGCTACCTGTGAGTGAACTGTTGTACGACACACCAGTTGGCCAGGAAACAAAAGCGAGAACGTCTGGCGCAACTCAAGGATCTATACTCGTTTCCGATCTCTGAAATCTGAACAACGATGAGATCTTCACCATAGAAATGCCAGAAGGTAAATATCTAGTGGGATACGCGGACGATATAGCGGCGGTCGGGACACTGAGGACGCTAGAAGCAAGCTGAACCAAGTCATGATAAAGACGCAAATATGGCTTGAGGACCAGAGCCTGGAACTCGCCAAACATAAAACCAGATACGGCACGCGGCTACCAAAGCAGCAAAGATCACGGGTATGCTAAGTAGATTAATGGCAAACATCGGTGGTCCAACACAGAGCAAAAGAAAGCTAATTATGGCGAAGTAAGGCGAATTGCGCTAAACTCCAAAGCGAAGCGCATAGCACTGGAGGATGTGCATCGAACAGCTGCACTTACAGTTGCCTCAGCCTACCGCACTGTCTCAGGTGCAGCAATCTTCGTGATCAGTGGGCAGATATCCGTCGACCTCATGGTCCGGGAATGAATGGATGCGTGGGACTCCAAGAAGAAACCCATCATCACTAGCTTCTCAGATCGGAGATGCCAAAGCATGCTGCGGTGGCAAAGCCGATGGGAGACTGAACCGAGCGGCAGATGGATGGCGAAACTTATTCCATCAATTGACAAATAGGTCCAAAGGAACTTCGGGGAAGTGAACTACTTCTTAACTCAGTTCCTCTCGGGCCACGGATATTTCCGGAGATATCTATACCGCATGGGCAAGGTAACCGATTCGAAGTACATATACTTAAAAGCTCTGAGCGATGACGCTGAGCATACATTCTTTAGTTGTAATAGATGGCTCGCGGAAAAAATGCTCTGAGGGAGCAGATTGGCGACATCGCACCGATCCACATAATCACCAAAATGCTCGAACGCGAGGACAGCTGGAACGCGGTAAAGAAATACATCGAGAACGTACTACGGAAAAACAAGATCGACCTCGATAGAGACACAAGAAGACGAGCCTATAGCAAGAAAGCCATCCCGAAGTGATATAGAAAGCAGTTCCTGGAAGAGTGTCTCCCCAGAAGGAGAGGAGGGATCATTTAGTGGCCACACCACACGATGCAGCAGACGACGGTCGCGAACCTTCCAATGTTTTCAACGAACGTCATCAGGCTTTTCATCACACATCTCATCTCAGTATTAACCTTACGGATCAGGTTCAGTCACTTTTCTTGAAATATCGAGTGTTCCGAATGAACTTCATGAGTTCCTTGATCCCACTCCTCATTAATTATCTACAATACTTCAATATCGTCCCTACTCTCGAACCTCACAATATTACAAAAAAACTTCCATACGTTTTTTTAGGGCACATCTCATTTCAGAATACAATACGATAGATTGAATTCAGTTACACTTTTTATCGCTAGCCTAATACCAAGAATGAAAGATTGAATGAATAAGTTGAAAGATTCAAAGAAACGTACATAGATCTGCACGTCTGGAAGACGGTACTTACCGCATTCTGTACAACGACGAGTTAAACACATTTATGGGGGTGAAAATGTAATCAGGTACGCCAAAGCGCAAAGGAGTCGATTGTACGGTCACATGAATGAGCAACGTAAGACTCTAAAAAAGATCTTCGAAACAAATCCACAAGGCGACAGAAGAAGAGGTCGGCTGAGAAAACGATGGAGGGATGATATCGTAGGCAACTTTGGAGCTATGGGCTTATCTGATATCAAACGAAAACCTGATGACCGAGTGACGTGGAGGCGAATTAAAACGGAAGCAATGCTTCACCCAGAACTGTGATGCTTTGGTGATGATGATGAAAATCAATAATAGTACCATAGATTGAGTTCAATTCTTCCTCATGAGCCATCACTCAAAACGAACTTCAAGAGCTTCTTCATCGCACACTTTATATGAATAAAGATACCACGGATTGAGTTCAATCACCCTTCTTGAACCATCCAATGCTTCTGAGAGCTCCTCTATTTCACACCTCATATCAATAACGATACCAGTCGTTGAGTACAGTCCCTATTCCTGAGCTACCCAATATTTCTAATGAGCTTCATCAGTTTTTTATCTCACTCTTCAGCTTCTTTCCCTCAAACTTCATTACAAGTGCAAGTTAATCGCATGTTTTCATCACCAAAGCTTCTTTTCCGTCCACACATGGGGACAAAATGAAAGAGACTTAAAAAGTTTAGAGATTGTTCGTCGAGGGAGCCGGAACGCAACGTTAAATTATAGACAAAATATTTGCTTTCTGTAGCAGCTTACAAAACCTTGTCATTCTACTTATTTTGTGGAACCCCCCGAAATGTGATATTTTTTTCGATGGCGGTATACAGAGTGCGAGATATGTGACTGTACTGCTCACGCCAATCGGTTTGTTGAGAGTTAGTGGGAGTCGAGTTAAGAGCATGCAGTCTCGGTATCTCCTCATGAAGTTTAATTCATGTATTTTGTGAAGCTTCTTAGCTGCAACTGGATAATGAATCGAGTGCATAGTGACTCATCAGATCGTGCGAACATCTTAAACGCTTCCATTTATAGTAACGCGAACTATTCGGTAACGTCATTTACGTTTAGAAACCGAGCACATATCTTGATGGTACTTTTTACGCTGGAAACTGATGCGGCAGACTCCCATGCTTCGGGCTCCGGCGAAGGCGATGAAGCCCAGTCGGTGAGAGATTGTTTCTTCCCGTGTACTTATGCATATTTCCGATTTTGGGACCAAATAAAATTTTACACACGATTTTTCTGTCTAGGCTTCAGCAGCACTCATAATTGCATTCCAGACGTTATTATGAAGTGATTTTTGGTATCTTTTTATATTATTAACTCTTCCATATTTTATTAACTCGTAAAATCAAGGCGCAAATAAATGACAACAATCGGTTTTTTCACACACATACAAAAATGTTAAGGGCCATTAATCGGTAAAAATGTCAGTGAAAAATTAATCAATTAAATGCGAGCTCGTAAGCAAATGCGCCATCCATTACAGTTAAAGCCAGGGAAATAAAATGCCATTTGCGTAATTTATGCCGAATGCACGTCTGCATATTTTACTCACTTACTTTTACTGCTGTCCTGATCTCTTCGTGGAGCATAGGGCCTGTATATATTATATTAATGTCATGATGACATTAACACACAGGGAAATCAATTAAAGGAGTAAATGAGGCCTCACAAATTCATGAACATCGAAAGTATATAAGCAGAGAAATATATTTGAAGAAATATAAAAAATATAGTAACAAATGAGAAAATTTTGGCTTTTGCAGCGATCCAAATAAAATTCTTATTTAAAGAGTTAAAATTCTAGGATCAAAATAACAAGATATTGTACACTTGTGGTCAAATAATTAAGTCATCATCATCATCTTTTGGCTCTACAGCTCTTTGTGAGTTTTGGCCTGCTGTACTTGGGACCTCCATACGTCTCGAACGCTTGCGACTTTTTTCCTGTTCGTTATACTAAGTTTCTTGATGTCGTCCTCTAGTTCGTCGGTCCATCTCGTTCTCGGCTTTCCTCTTGCTCTAGTGCTGAACGCTCTGGCTTTTCGATTTTCTTCTGCGCCCTCGTACCGTCCATTCTTGTAATGTGACCCAGTCATCTTAACCGCTGCGCTTTGATGAAACGTATAACATTTTCGCCCTTTATCAGTTGATCTAGTCGTTCCATCTTATCCGCCACTCCCCGTGATCTTTGATTGCTCCGAAAATTCTTCTGAGTACTTTTCGTTCGAAGGCTTGCGTTTTGTTTTATCGCCTTCAATTAGCGTCCACGATTCAGCTGCATAGCATAATACTGGTCTAATGATGGTTTTATACTGAGTCAATTTGCCTTGTCTGTTTAGTAGTTTTGATTTGAAGAGTTTCGTTAACAACGCATATGATCTGTTCGCTGCTAGAATTCTCTCATCGATGGTGAAGCTCATTGAATTGTCTCTACTCAGTTTGAAGCCTAAATAGGTAAAGGATTCAACGATTTCAAAAGAAAAGTCGCCAATTTTCAGTTTGCCTGATGTTGGTTTATTTTGTCTGGACATCATCATATATTTCGTCTTATCTTCGTTGATTTTAAGACCAATTTTACTAGCAGCAATTTCAATATCAGCGAAGGTTTTGGTTAGGGCGAGGACATTTTTGCTGACAACTGCTATGTCATCTGCGTATGCGAATAATTGGGTAGTTCTGTTTAAAATATATCCAGTCCTTTTTGCGTCAGTTACTTCATCGATGGCACAGCATAGCATAAGGTTGAAGATTGTTGATGAGAGCGTATCCCCTTGTATTACTCCAGTTCTGAAGGGGTCGGATTTTTTATCTTGTATCGTTACTTTGGATACAGTTTCTTTCAGAGTCATCATCACTATTCTGGTTAGTTTGTCTGGGATTTTGCATTTATGAAATATTGTGAGGATAGCCGTCCTGTTGATGCTATCGAAAGCTTGCTTGAAATCAACAAACAGCATGTGCAGCCCAATTTTATGCTCAAAACATTTCTCCATGGACTGTTTGAGAGAAAAAAATTGGTCTATTGTTGACCTTCCAAGTCGAAATCCGCATTGATGCTCTGGAAGTACTCTTTCCGAGTGACCTATAAGTCTTTTGTTAACAATTCTTGTGAAGATTTTATACGTTGTGTTGAGTAGGGAAATCCCGCGATAGTTTTTGCAGTTTAATTTATCGCCTTTCTTGTGAATGGGGGGTATTATTGCTGTGTTCCAGTCGCCTGGCAGTGTTTCATTGTTCCAGATCAATGTGGTCAAGTGATGCATTCTTTCAATGTAAGTAGTACTTGCGTTTTTTAGGAGCTCAGCTGTTATATTGTCTTCTCCAGGCGCTTGGAAGTTTTTCATATAGTTGGCTGCATCTAGTATTTCTTGTAATGTATGTGGTTGTTCGTCGGGGTGGTCTAGAACTGTGTTGTTGTTCGCATGAAGTATGTTAATATCTGTAAAAGCACCAATTTCACCAGCATTCAGCAGCTCTCTAAAGTACTCGACCCACCTTTCTACTATCTCCTGTTCTTCCGTAAGTATATAACCATTTTTGTTCTTGCATATATTTGCCCTTGGTTGAAATCCGCGCTTTTCTGCTATAAAATTTGCGGGTTTGCTTGTCGTTGAAATTTATGCACAGGTTCTCTATATCCTTTTTCACGGAGTCTCTTTTCTTTCTTTGGCACATTTTCGTTGCTAAGTGCCTTTTTTCAATGTATGTTTCTTCAGCGACACGAGTTTTCTTCAGCAACCATTTCTTCCTCGCTTCATTTTTTAGGTCAATCATCCTCTTGCATTCTTTATCGAACCATTCAGAGTTTTTAATTTTAACTTCGCATCCAAGTCTAAAATCCGCTACGGTTGAGATTGAGTTCTTTAAGCATTTCCATTCTTCTTCTATACTGTCGGATGTTTTTTGTCCCCTAAGTTCTTTGTCAATTTCTGTCTGGAATGAAGTTTTGACCTTGAGATTCGCTAGTTTATTAGTGTTCCATATTATTCTTTTTACTCCTTTAACTTTCATGACGTTTGAGAGCTTATGTCGCATAATTATCCTTACTAAGTAATGGTCGCACTCGCAATTTGGACCTCTAAGACTGCGGAATCAGATATGTTGCTTTTTCTTCGTAGGTTGATAAGAGCATGATCAATTTGATTTGCTTTGCTGCTTCCGGGTATCTTCCAGGTACTTTTGTGTATTTTTTTATGTGGAAATGCGGTGCTCGCGATATACGTTGTCGTGGAGCTTGCGAAATTGCAGAGGCGTCTGCCATTATCGGACATTCTCTCGTGAAGCGAATACATACCAGCTACTTTCCTGTTGCAACTTTCGTTGCCTATTTTTCCATTAAAATCTCCTAAGATCAGCGTTGTGTCATGTTTGCTTATTTTGTTTGCTGATATTAACGTTAGGTTGTTGAAAGGTCCTTTGATGCGTAATTTGCAAAGTCTGTCGTTCATTGGTTCGAAACCAAGTATCTTACGTCTTATGTTTGCGTTGATCCAGAATCCTGTGCCGTTTCTGCCCATTTTGTTTTCTGTGCCACTATACCACAAGTCGTATTCTTTTTTCTGATTTTCCCAGAGACCTGCCACCTTATTTCCTGCAGGACCACGATATCCATTCTACACTTTGCAAGCTCCGTCGCTATTTCGTTCATTTTGTCAGCTTGCAGCATGGTCCTTATATTCCAAGAGCCGAGTTTCAATTCATGTTTCCTTTTTCTATTTATCCGGTCATCTACGTTGTTTTGGGTTGTTATCCGAATAATTAAGTCAATTTATCTTTATTGTAATATTCGGTATATTCCTAAAATTTTTTCTCCAATTTTTTATAAAAATATGGTTTCTGATAGATATAATAAAAACCTAATAAATAAAATTTTCAAACTTTGTATAAAGAACGATGCACAAAATCGGTCAAAATTGGCCCGACTGGGGATTGTAAAAGATCATCATTTTCTGACAGCTTTGACCTCGCTGAATCGAAAAATGACACTTAGAATGTTGTAAACCCTGGGGAAAGTGTTGAAAAACCACCCTCATCCCTTAATCTCAAAATATGAATATAAACTGTAAAACATTTTAATACAAAAATAGCACGAGTTTTATTCTCATATATTATTTAATTTTATAAGCAATTATAAGTAAAAAGATGTAAAATCAGATACACCCTTATCAGTTTTAAAAAACCACCCCTTTGCACCCTTACATTGAGTGAAGTAATTATCTATTGTTTTAATCATTTTTTTCATCCCAAGATTATTGTCATTAATAATATTTTTTCTCTCAAGCGAGCTGATAATTACCCCATAGAATTTTAATACCCCCTGGTATTTTTGAAACCACCCCTATTATATCCTTCTTACAAAATACAATCAAAAGTGTCCAAAAAGCCGAAAGTTGTTTCTTTTTCTAATCCATATAATCTTTGTCCTATATGAATGTTAAAAAGACTCTAGTAAACTTCAAAATCCCCACACTAAAAAAACTCACCCCCTTTACACCCCTTATATAAAAATAAATCATTAAAATTCCCAAAAAAGCGTAAGAAATCTATTCTTTTTTGCTTTCGTTACTTGCTTCTTGTCAAGATGATCACGTCTAATTCATCCTCCGAAGCTGTCAATTAGATGTAGCGTATTCATTCTTCTTCTTCTTGTGATTCATCTGACGTATCTGATTCATCAATGCAGTCTGCAGTCCCGGGTGGGAATACAACATTTTCATGTATTCCAGGTTTTTGAATCTCGTCAAATCTTGCGTAACCATAGTACCAAATTATTAATGTTACATGGGCACAACATCCATTAACCCTATTACCAACTTTGCAGCCACAACTGTGTCCAATTATTGAAGGAAGGCCCTCCAATGTTTTATTTATAAGCACATACACGTAATACTTTAAGCTATTCGAATGCCTGGAACGAATTTGGGCTTTTAGAAGTAAACTGTTCTGAAGATCTAAATCAATGCCATATTTATCATAATTTAATTTTGCAGTTTCCTTTGCGATTTGGCAGTTAAAGTCTCCAGTAGAGTTAACATGGTCAGCAAAGTACCTACTGGCCATTCTAACTTGATAACACCCACATATATATCTATATAAATCAGTTAGAGTTATTATAAGGGGTGAAAAGAAAATTCGTTCTCTGATGTGATAGGATCCTCTTGCTTTTGGTGAACTTTAATGATTTAATTATTATTCTTATTGCAAAAGGGATGGGTACTATAGAAAAAGGATTGAACCTTATTAGTGTTTTTAAGCAAATGATAGGGGTAGTTTTGTAATATGACCAGGGGCTAACAGATTCTTGTTTATTTTTACCAAGTGGTTTTGCTAAAAAAATTGACAATATTAACACTATTTTTTTATCAGTATATAAGTTTTGACTATTACTTATTTTTTAAGGGATGTAAAAAAGGTTGTTTTTTAAGCCATCAGGTGCTCCTTAAATTGATTAGAATGTTTTTGAAATAAGGTCAAGAAGCAAGTAACGAAAGCAAAAAAGAATAGATTTCTTACGCTTTTTTGGGAATTTTAATGATTTATTTTTATATAAGGGGTGTAAAGGGGGTGAGTTTTTTTAGTGTGGGGATTTTGAAGTTTACTAGAGTCTTTTTAACATTCATATAGGACAAAGATTATATGGATTAGAAAAAGAAACAACTTTCGGCTTTTTGGACACTTTTGATTGTATTTTGTAAGAAGGATATAATAGGGGTGGTTTCAAAAATACCAGGGGGTATTAAAATTCTATGGGGTAATTATCAGCTCGCTTGAGAGAAAAAATATTATTAATGACAATAATCTTGGGATGAAAAAAATGATTAAAACAATAGATAATTACTTCACTCAATGTAAGGGTGCAAAGGGGTGGTTTTTTAAAACTGATAAGGGTGTATCTGATTTTACATCTTTTTACTTATAATTGCTTATAAAATTAAATAATATATGAGAATACAACTCGTGCTATTTTTGTATTAAAATGTTTTACAGTTTATATTCATATTTTGAGATTAAGGGATGAGGGTGGTTTTTCAACACTTTCCCCAGGGTTTACAACATTCTAAGTGTCATTTTTCGATTCAGCGAGATCAAAGCTGTCAGAAAATGATGATCTTTTACAATCCCCAGTCGGGCCAATTTTGACCGATTTTGTGCATCGTTCTTTACAAAAATTAATCAAATTTCTACAATTATTATAACGACTTTCAACTTTTTAGCCAAAGCTTTTAGAAAATTTCGCGTTACATAATTGTACAACCCACTAAACTTAAATATACTCGCAATAAAGTGTATGTTCAAAGTTTCTAATAAATTGCGTCGATTTTTGGCATTTCTTTTTCATACGATGATCAACATTTAAGAAAGAAATTTACGAAAAAAAATGTTCATCAACAATTTTGCAAATATTGGAAACAGATTAAGTAGGTACCTAACGATCTGAACCCAAATGTATATTAGAGTATTTCCGGCTCCATATAAGTGTATGAGATATCTCCGCCCTAATGAAGAAAACTTCTTTTAGTTTTTGTAATCTTATTTTCTGAGCTCAAGGCCGATTATGCAGAATATTGAAGGTCTGGTCGCCTACCATCATAAATAACAACGGGGTGCAAAAATCAGCCGGTAGCTAACAATGGCGAAACTGCCAAAGTGGAGGTGAATTGGGCATAGGCTTCGCAAGGGCGCAAATGAAGTTTGTCGTCAAGTACTGGATTGTAATCAACGAGGTGTTCACAATGTTAGCCGTCCAAAAATATCTTGGAGGAGAACGGAAGGATATTGAAACGTCAGGAAAAACTTAGAACGAAACAAGCTTCTTGCAAACAACAGAACCGATGGAGGTGTTTCTCTGCGACCCTAGGATCCAGTGGGAGGGAGAAACCGGAACCGATAATGATGACGATGACGGTTGATTCAGCAATAAAATAACCATTTTAATTATTGCTTTTATTTGCCGCACACAGTTAAGGAATCCCGTAGATTACTACTGTTGGATGCGGAAATGTGGGCACGGCAAAAAATTTTTTTTTTTTTATTTTTTTTTTTATTTAGAAGACTAAACATTTGAGAAATTTATTAATCTTTTTATTTTTTTTTTAATGCTTTTCTTAATAAAGCTAAATATTTGGAGGCCGCTAAAAGAGTTGAGAGATGTTTTTTATCACGTATATTTAACATTTGGAGGCCACTAAATGAGTAGAAACAAAGTTTTTTATAATATTATTATATATTATTATAATTAAATATTTAATTTCAAATTTTTTTTTCGATTGTTTTGATTAAGGAAACTGAATATTTCAGACAATTTTTGTAAACAATTTTTTTTATTCAAAAAATTGAATATTTGTCGGCCACTAAAAGAGTTATATTTTTTTTTCTTTTTGCTTGGAATTTTGTTTTCATTAAGAAAATTAGACAATTTTGTTTTATAATTTAGTTGTATTAAAAAAGCTAAACATTTGGTGTCCATTAATACAAATAAAAAAATTTATTATTTTTAAAGTTTCTAGTGTATTTTTATTAAGAAAACTGAATATTTGGAAGCCACTGAAAGATTCTAGTAGTTTTTATTGTTTGCTTTTATTATTTTTTTATTAATATAATAAAACTAAATATAATTTTTGAAAAATTGATTGCCTTTGTTTGGTATTAGGAAAAATAAATAATTGAGATAAATTTAGTTTGTTAGTATCTTTTTATTAAAAAAAATTAAATATTTGAACATTTTTTTAGTTTTTATTTACTAAGAAAACTGAGTATTTATCGGCCACTAAAAGAGCTGAGAAAAATTGTCTCTGTTTGAAGTTTTTCTATTAAGAAAACTTAATATTTGGAGGCTACCAAGAGTTCAGAATTTTTTTTTTGTTTTGAATTTTTTTTTATTTTTTATTAAGATAACTACAATAAATAATTGAGAAAAATTTAGTTTTTGTATGATTTGTAGCTACCAAGATTTCAGAAATCTTTTTGTTTTGAATTTTGTTTCCTTTTTTACCACACTTTTATTAGCTCGGGTTGTATGTATGTATGTATGTAACGGAATCTTTGAGCTTAATTTTCACTGGCTTCTAAAAATCTGATCGACTTGAAATTTTACACACCTATCAAGGACCGATGACAATGCAGTAATTTGATAAAAGTTTTCCATTATCCATTCCATTAGGATTGCCAGGATTAATATTTTCTTTTTTTACCTGTGGGCAAAAAGTAAGGTGAATTTGGTTGTAAAATGAAAAATCTTTTTTTATTCTTGTATAAGTTCTTCATCCCGATTACTTCTTTATCACGGCCGATAACTGCATAGCTTTAGACTTACAGTCGATAAGAAAGGAATTAAATACAACACGAATATATCGAATCATTAATTCACTGACTGCAATGATAACAATAATTTTCATTCATAATAAAAAATAGTTTAAAAAAAAAAAACTAAAAAACAGGCTTTTTTGCCAATCGAACTAAAAAGTAGAAAATAAAAAATAGTTTAAAAAAAAAACTAAAAAACACGCTTTTATTGCTAATCGAACTAAAAAGTAGAAAATAAATTTTAATGACAAAGAGACCTGTAATGAAGTAATAGCAAATCGAACGATCAGTCATAGTCAACTACCTCAGAACAGAATTATAACAAAAATTAAGATCCAAATAGAATAATTCAAATTATAGTTAAAAGCGTGGGATGCATTTTGCTTCACTCTCATAACCTTCTGTACATAGGTAGTTGCCAATAGAATGATTGTAATATTTACTATATCAAGCATCTTTTTATTTTGTATATACTTTTTTTTTATTTATATATAACTTTTTTCAAAATTGCCAGGCCCCTCGAAATATGTAATTACGGCTTGGATGGCTTTCCGATTGTACTATTTTTTTACCTTCGATCCATTTTTTTGAGGCTAGGAAATAAATGATAGTCTCGTAGGGATAAATCTGATGAACATCTCGATGGGAGGGCAATACGAACGACAATTGGTTCGCGACACTCACCTTCCGTAGAGCTTCTTCCTATACAAATGTTATTACAAAATATTACGCGCACGTTTAGTAGTCTCAGCTGCCTCACTCAGCTTCTAATTCAGTCCTTTAGTATGATTTTTTTGTATTGTATCATTTGTATCACTCCGACACTTCTGACCTAAATGGGGCGTCCTGCATGTGGGGTGCAATTAGTGCTTGTGGGACGTTTTGTAAATTAGGAAGCCCATTATTTCGATATTGAGTACAGTGGGAAGGATTTTTTTATTGAAAAATTTCCATTTATTCTTTGATTGAAAAAACTTAGTGTTATTTTCCTTAACATTCCTGTGACCTGGCCAATTTTATGTCGAAATAATTTCACCTACAACTACAAAGTTAATCGTTCGCGCTGTTACTGAGCCTAGGCTTTGATTCAGTGCTGGCCATCTGAACAAATGCTGCCACCTTTGAAGAGTATTCCACTAGTTAACATGCGATGCACTATTTCTTTAAGATCGTTTGCCTTCACTTGGAAGAGACTGCAATAATTCGGGAGCCTATTATTGTATCTAATATCGCGTTTTCTTTGCAGAAAATATCACCACCAACCTCTCCATTCAACTCTGAATCATATAAAGACATTCCCATATTTTGTTTTTACTTTAACTCTTCATCCTACTTGGCCTTAAATTACGCCATAAATATTTTTCAATTAAAATTTCAACAAATAAACAGCCAGCAGCTAATCCGCTAATGAGCAATACAAATTTTCTATTGTCTGAAATTACATAATTTGTTGCTGTATTAAAACTTAATTACATTTCAATATGCTAATCCCGGAGGAGCGATGTTGGCGAGTGAATTACAGGGCAACTATTGCAATATTAATTGGTACTATTCGAAAGAGATATGAATGTGTGAGTGTGTGCGGGTCGAGTTGGACTTATTTGTATGCTAGGGTGGTACAGAACAAAATAAATAAAATTTTTTTTGAAGTTAGCCTCTAAATTTTTACGTAGCTAAAATTGTTAAATAATGGCCCGGATGGCCAGCTTTTCGAAAACTGCTGTTGGGTTTATATGGGTAAAAGTCATTTTGGATGAATCTATTATTTTTTTTTTTTTTTTTGCGGATGAGTGGTTGAAAATGCCTAACGCATCATCAAAGCTGCAGTCGCAGCAATGGTATATTTGGAGACTAAAACACTCCGCCTCGTTTGGATAAATGTAATATGAAAAGTCAACAAATCGATGTTGTTTCATAATCTCATTTGTATCCTCTATACAAATCTTCAGAAAATTATAAAACTTTATTAAAAAGTGTTTAAAGTAATTAAATTTATTATTACACAAAAAAACAATATTTAAAATAAAGAGATATCCAATCCAATACAAACAGGGAACCCTTTCTGATATTATTTCACCTTCTCTTTTAAATCCACTTCTCAATTGTACAGGAAATGAATTTCAAGTTTTACTAAAAACAAATAAAATGAACTGAAAGTGAAAGTGAAAAAGATTCTATTTTTTCTTTTTTGGCTAAATTTAGGGGTTAGCTTGCAGAAACAAATATTTTTAGACGCCGTAATGAATGCAAAAATGCAATCAAGATAAATTTTTAGACCAATATTATTAACTTTTACACAAGAATTACAATTTACTACACAAGACGCAAAATTAAAATTTTTTAAAACAAAAAAAAAAAACCAAAAATTAAAAATGAGTGTATAATTTTTTTGGCAGTATAACAAATTTAGGGGCTAACAGCCGGAAATAAATATTTTTTGGACAACACCCTAATGTATGCAAAATGTAATAAAGAATAGTAAATAAAATCGATAGTGTTTCATCCTCTCTTTTAAATTCCCTTCACAATTCTCCAAAAGACGAATTGAAAATTTTAGTAAAAAAATTCACCTAAAGAAGAAAAATATTCACAAAACAGTGTATACAGTTTTTGGGCAATAGAAAAAATTTAGCGGTGTGCAACATGAAAAAAAAAAATATTTGTACGCCCTAATGTAGTAAATAAAATCGATATTATTTCATCTTCTCTTTTAAATCCACTACACAATTCTCCAAACAACGAAATGAAAGTTTTAGTAAAAACAAAACCAAATTTACACTAAAACTGAAAAATATTCTCAAAAAATGTATATAATTTTTTGGCAATAGAACAAATTTAGGGATGTGCATAAAAAAAAAATTGTTTTTGAACCCCCAAATGTATGCAAAAATGCAATAAAAAAACTTTGCAGACCGATATTATTTCATCTGCTCTTTTAAATCGGCTTCACAATTCCCCAAAGAACGAAATGAAAGTTTTGGTAAAAGTGAAAAAAAAATTACGAAAAAAATTATATAATTTTTTGTCAATAGAACGAATTTATGAGGTAACATCAGGGAAAATATTTTTTTGGACACCCTAATGTGTAAACACTGATCAACAAAAAAAAAAACTTTCGGAAAATATCTTGGAAACCAACACTTGTTTTAAGACAAGTAAGACATGCTGATTACAAATATAGAAACCGTTTGTCTCTATCACCCACCGTTGTTGAGATATTTGGCATTGACCATTTATATATGTTTAATATTGTATCAAAGCAAACAACTCGCAGTCAACAAGTCACAGTAGAGCATATATCGCTGAATAGAGTACTACTTAACATAAATACACATAGTTTAAGATATAATACACTTGTAAAATACATAGGTATAACGTAAAGTTTCTTAAATTAAAAGTTAGTTTGGTTTGAATTTCTTGGCTGTAGACTTGCGTTTGTGCTGACAATTTGGCATGTTGCGCTGAAGCATCCAGCAATAGTCGGCTAACATTGCTGCACTCCATCGACTTTGATAGCGTGACTCCATCACCGAGATGTCCTGATGGAAACGTTCACCATGTTCATCACTAACAGAACCTAGGTTTCCTGGAAAGAAGTCGAGATGTGAGTCGAGGAGATGAATCTTGAGGGACATGTTACAACCCATTAACTTGTACGCACTAATGCACTTCTGCACAATATTTACATAGTCAGGAGATTTATTATTTCCAAGGAAATTGGCTACAACAGACTTAAATGCCAACCATGCTTTTTTTCAGTTCTGCTGAGTAAATCTTCAAAGTGACTGTCTGCTATGATCTTCCTTATTTGTGGACCTATGAATACACCTTCTTTCGCTTTCGCATAACTCAGCTCTGGAAACTTGTTGCATAGGTACCGAAAAGCATCTGAGTTTTTGTCTAGTGCCTTCACGAAGTTTTTCATGAGCCCCAGCTTTATATGAAGTGGAGGCATAATAACTTTTTCACGCTCAACCCATGGCACACGCAGGACGTTTTTACTACCTGGCTCCATTTTATCTCTAATGGGCCAATTCTTATTTATATAGTGGTGCTTCCTATCTCTGCTGTCCCACTCGCAGATAAAGCAGCAGTACTTGGTGTACCCTGTCTGCATTCCCATGAGAATCACTTTTAAATCAGCACACATATTCCAATTGTAATCGCGATAGCAAATTTTTTCAAGAAGTAGCGACATGGTTTCGTACGTCTCTTTTAGATGAGTAGAATAACCAACCGGTACTGATGCATACATGTTTCCATTGTGTAATAATACAACCTTCAAACTTGCCTTGGAGGAATCAATAAATAGACGCCATGCTTCAGTCTTATGTTCTACACCGAGGCTTGACATAAGACCTTGGATGTCAGTGCAGTAGCACATATTGTCACTCATTGCAAAGAACTGCACGAGTTCTTTGTGTCTATGTCGAAATTGTGAAGTTCTTGTACCTGGTAATAGCAAATTAAACTCTTCCAGACGTGAACCTAGCAGTTCAGCTTGACCTTTTGTTAGTGCCAGGTCCCTTACAAGGTCGCAAAGATCATCATTATTAATCAAATGAATTTCATCATATATCATCAGGATTGTAGTCAGAGTCTGCCATGTTGCTGGAAGACGAACTTTCTTCTTGTGTTGCATCATCGACTCTGTATTCTGTTGGTGATGTTGGTATTGGACAACTGACTGGATCATGTGGAATTGGTTTTGAAACCGAGGGAATATCTGGATACTTCACAGATGAACGAGTCTTGTATGAGAAACCTGTGACATTTGTCAAACAGAAATAACAGTCAGTGATGTGGTTGCTTGACTCACGCCATATCATAGGAACTCCAAATGCCAGATGGTTGTTATTTTTAGCCTTCCTTATCCAACCCCGTAAGTTGCATGCACATGTCAAACAAATGAACTGTGGTGCCCATAACTTGCCGCTGTCAACCTTTGAATCAAAGTATAGTTCATAAGCTTTTCTCAGAAATGGTGTAAATGTCTTTCGGTGTCTTTTGTCTGTGAGATAGCCGCACACATAACAAAACAAGTCTGGTGAATTGATGCAGCCTCTAGACGCCATTGATTTCACTGAAAAAAATAGCAAATATGTTATTAACTTAGTAAACTAAACTCTATTTTCTTATTCATTCGTAACAATAAGGGATTAAAAAATGTATGTTTATGTTAATATCTTAAAAACCTGACGGGATAGAGAAAAACGGTTTTCAGATTTGTAATCAGCATGAAAAACTGCTTTAGAAAATGTAATCATCAAACAAGATATTTTTGGGTTGTTATTCAGTGTAATCACACCCATACACATATACACGCACATAGGTATTCCCTAGCAAACAACCAGCCATACACATTTGGCCGACTTTTGATAAATTATTTAGCTAACGGAAGCGTTGTAGCAAATAAAATGGAAATTACAAAAATAAACACATTTTAACAGCTAAATTAAATAAATTGACAAGTTCGCATAAAATACAACCAAAGCAGTGTAAAGTTAATGTGAATGGAGAAAAAAAATTCAAAAAATTAATTTAAAATAATAACCTGCGGCTTCGTTTTAGTTTAAATACCGGTAAATTGTTGGTTAAACCGCCAAAAATTATGCAAACAAGCTGCATTTCTAAGGCTTTGCTGCGTTCAAAAACCACAACAGACCGCTTTTGTTGTTGCTATGCCATTATTCATGCAAACGACGTGCGAAAAATTGAAGCCATTTAAATAGTTTAGCTAAAAATACGCGCTGCTGAGTGATTTATGTAAAGGCTGGGTCATCGGTTAGTTTAAAAGCAATGGGAAAATTTTTTTGAAAAATAACAAAATGGCTGACTTTTGAAAAAAAGGTATGTTGGTAGTATGGGAAGTTAGGATTGAAAAGAAACGAAAGTAGCACCTGCCAGAATGGCAAGCGTACAGAATAATAATCAGTCTACGTTTTTCGCTTCAAATGTCCTGAAGAGATAAAATCCTGTTGTCAAGCTACTTATCTTACTTTGGTGCCACACTACTACAAAAAATATGTCAAAAAATAGTTGTTTTGTATACTACTTGATGTCAATAATAATATACTATAAAATCAAAACGATCGCAATTTATTTTCTTAAAAAAATTCTAAAAAAATATCTATAAAAAATTAGTATTTGACCAGACTACTACCTTAAAATACAGCTTTCAATATTGTGCAATGATTTTTGATTTAAGAGGAAGAAAAAACCTTACTATTATATTAGTTATGAAATTTGATTTTATATAAATGGTGACCCCAGCTGGAACTGTAATTGGTCATTTTCTTAACCAATTTTTATATCCTATCTTTTCCCTTCTGTTACTTTTCTCCTTTCTCTCCTTCTCTCCTTTCTTCCTTCCGTTACTTCTCTTCTTCACTTTCCAGAGTTTAAATAAAATGAGCTAAAAGCTCAAGCTAAAAAAAAATGTTTTAGGAGCTACCAAATTTTTCTGTGCTTCTTGGTTCGACCTTTCAAATTAAAATTTCAACCAACTTTTTAGCACATTTCTGATAATTTCGCAGCCTTTTATAGCAACAACTTGAAAAACGTTTCCTATATTTTCTGCTTAGCACCGATTTTTAACGCCGTTATAAAAAATAATAAATAATCCAATGGTGTCCCATTCCAACTCCTTGGCCGTCAACTCTTTTCTCCAGAGCAGCTGATCCCAGGATTATGGAACTTAGTACGCAAAATATCGCTTGTCATATGAATTGTTGCTGCTGCAAAAGGTAGCGTTTGCTGAAAACAAAATTTCACTGCATCCCGTTCTTTAATTTGCCATACAAAAAATTTGAATGAATTGTTTTTGAATTAGCACTAGAATTTCGATATCTGACGTTATGTGATTAAGAAAGTCAATATTAAACACATTTTTTGATTATTTCTTTATTTTATTTTTCTGGGCGTATAGAGCAATAGAGTAGAGTGTTTAAGAATCACAAATGACGCAGATTTAGATTTTTTGTGAAAATGTTCAATGACTTTGAGACTAACTTGGGCTCTATCTCAACAACTGCGAGACGAATTTTCGCTTTCGAAGTCACAATTATTTACCGTTTACTCACAAAAATATTATTTACAACATATACAATATCAGCAATAATATGAGTAATAATCGAGTAATAATCCTTTTACACAATAAAGTGCCATACAGGCTTTCCAAAGGTAAGTTGCTGAGACATTCCGAAAACAAAAAGACATTAATCACCCTGAATTAGAGACTAGCACAGCGAAATTAAATGAGCTAAATCTAAGACTGCAAGGAAAGAGAAATCTAGCCTATATTTTGGTAGAAGAATTGAAATTTACAAATATTTTTTTCGCTTTGGGTTTGGTAGCCATATATTATTGTTTTAACTAAGTTAGTTACTAATCTACGTTTTTCTACTAGTTGGCAACCCTATTCAAAAATATCTGCTTTTTTCTACATACTCCGAAAGTATACATTGTTGGTCGTCCTAAATTCGATTCTCAAAAATTTGTGCGTCTTCAAATGCAATGCTGCGCAAAAAGTTGAATATATTTTCTCAGGTTTGCAAGCACTGCGCAGCACATACACGGGCTGCATTTTTATAAAATACAAGTATTAAAAATGTAAATTTGTAAATGTAAATTTGCTTACGCGCTAAGGCTGCATAGCAATAACTGTAATTGTTTAATACACCACACTTGATTATATGTTTTGGTACATGCATAAGTGTGTGCGTGTGTGTGTTGTGTGTTTGCGTTTTAAATATTTGCCTAGTTGTAGTTACTCAATGCCAAACAATTTTCGATGTACCAAATTTCATAATGGAAAGTAAACAGAAATGTGTGCACATTTGCACATTTGTACATGTGCGTGTGTGTGTTGCCAAATATTGAATTTTATTTACATGTTAAAAAAGTTAGAATATACGCTCAGTCAGCGCAAAAGTTCAGGATAGGTAAATATTTATTTAATTTTGGTGTTAAAGTCTCAATTTGCGACTAAAATTGTGTTATTAACTATTCGAAATTTGTATCATTATTTTGTTACAAAATTTAATTTAATTATAATACTCGCATGCAGTGGTGTAGTATAGGTGCCTTACCACTTCGACAATGGTCATGGCCTTATGTCACAATGCGATCTTAATTTAGAGGCAGTCATAACATAGCTAGGCGAGCATGAAAGGAGCCTTTTTTGGCACAAAATTCTCCAGCCTTTTTGTATAATTGTCAGGAAATTCTCAGTTATTGCTACTGATTTTTAGAGACAAGCTCTTCACCTTCTTTTCGAACGGTGCTTTCCTCCATTAGTTAGTAGATTCAAGTGGCGAAGGGTATAACTTCAGTTGGAATCGGACCTGTTTTTATTAAAACTTGCCTTAGAAGCCTAAGAAAGTTCAATGAATTAAAATCGCTTATCGCTTTTTAGCTCCCAAAATAAGGTTTACCCAAATGCATTATTCCAGTTTCGCGGTTTCTTCCGCCAGTTGGAAGTTAAAGATAGTGCAGCAGATATTTATCATTGCACAAGAACCTCTTCTGCATCTGAGATATATATGTGGAGTCGGGCCATTACGGAACAGTCATTAACATGATGTTTCAGTACCTTTACAATCATTTCAGCGTAAGAAATGCATTGGAAAATAAAATTATGTATTAATTTAAAATTGCGTCAGCAGGTTTTCTGTATTTGCTTGTCTGCAAGTAGTAAGTTTTACCTTCAGGGTTGGCTCTTCTCTCCCTTTTCTATGCAAACATCGGCTTTGATTGGACGAACATACAGAAAATGGATCATAGGACTCACATTTTCGATGGCAAGACAAATCGGACCAGACCACTCGACAGTGGCAAAAATATACAAGTATACATGAAGGAGACTCGCGAAAAATATTATTTGTGAATACCTTTTTTGCTCCACGTAGTAAATCTTTCGGAAAAACCTGCTCAAGGAAAAACTATGTGCTCCAAAACAAATTCTCGCCCAATATCGTCAGGTAATCGGAAACTGTATACTTCGATTCTTATCTTAAGCAGCACCAAAACCAATTGTTTTTGACCAATCACTTGGTTTTAATTGGTAATTTTTAGCCAGCTATAGATTTATTTATTTTTAACAAAAAAATATATATAACTTATCCTATAGCGGCGCAATATTCGCGAAAAAGTTCCGAGTCTCCGGGTGTCGTGAGAGTACAAGTAGAGGAAGGACTGGTATAGAGAGGTGTGGCTCAATATTTAAAATTTTATTATATTAATATTTTGAGAAAAAATATGCTATATGCATTTTATTTAACCCTTTATTTATATTATTGTTTTATTTTAAGAAAATATATAATTTATTTTATGGCGAGCAGTGCAAAAAATAATAATCAATTAGTTGGATAGATAATCAATTAGTTGGATGATAATATATTTTTGTAGATCTTCAAATTTTTAGTTTTATTTTAGAAAATAAGTAATAAGTAGTACTGATAGTCCTAAACTAGTCCGTTCTGAGACAATTCTCTTTAATTTAGCAAATACATAATAATTGCATATCTATATATATATATATAATTATATTATGCAATATAAATATATATAATTGGCACTTTCGTCCTTTATTGGGTGTTTGGTCGAGTTCCTCCTATTTGTGTTATGTGTCTTGATCTTGTTCCTTAAATGGAGGGACCTACAGTTTCAAGCCGACTCCGAATGATAGATAGTTTTTTATGACGAGTTTTTTCAAAGGATTTGCCATTGCCTGCCGAGGGGCGGTCTTTATTCGAAAAACTGTTTCTACCATTTGATGTTTTGTGCTCAGCGTTTAAGTCTCTGGGGCGACAGCTATTAGGAACTATGTTTCTATCATTTGTAGGCAAGCACCTACCTATTCTGCTGCGATAACTGCCATACAAATATATTTATGATATATTGATTAGTACTGTAAAAAGAGAAGTAGTTTAAAATTAGCTCCTTTGTGAAATACTCCCAATTTGTTTTAATTTTGTTTTACAAATTAGATAATGGGTAGTAGTACAAGTAGTACTACCACTATGGGTAGTAGGGACTAGAAATTGACCCTTCTGAGACTGTCTCAATTTTCATTTTATTTTCTTAACTACATAACGGGCAGTATTTGTATAAAAGGAATTAGATTAGAACTAGAGATTATACAGAAGCCAAATTATTCTCCACCTGATCTTTCCAACGCAGAGAAGGCCTTCCTCTTCCTCTGCTACCACCAGCTGATACCGCAACGAATACTCTCAAAGCCGGAGCGTTTGTATCCATTCGGACGACATGACCCAGCCAACGAAGCCGCTGGATCTTTATTCGCTGCGCTATGTCTATGTTGTCGTAAAGCTCATACAGCTCATCGTTCCATCGTCTGCGATATTCGCCGTTGCCAACGTACAAAGGTCCAAAAATCTTACGCAGAGTCTTTCTCTCGAACACTCCAAGCATCGCTTCATCGGATGTTGTCATCGTCCAAGCTTCTGCGCCATACGTTAGGACGGGCATGATGAGAGTCTTGTAGAGTGTTAGTTTTGTTCGTCGAGAGAGGACTTTACTACTCAGTTGCCTACTTAGTCCAAAGTAGCACTTGTTGGCAAGAGAGATTCTAAGTTGGATTTCAAGGCTGACATTGTTATCGGTGTTAATGCTGGTTCCTAAATAAACGAAGTCTTTTACAACCTCGAAATTATAACTGTCAACAGTGACGTGGGTGCCGATGCGCGAGTGCGCCGACGATAGAAGTAAATCACGAGAAAGATCCTGAAAATCTGAATTTGATACAATGTGTCGTTCTGAAGACTTAGAACCAGACGGAAATTAATCTTCATCATCAGGTTTATTGTTATCAGTTTGATCATCATCAGCAATGAGTTGAACTTCCTTCAGTTCAAGACCTGCAGTTGAGTCAATCATATCGTCCAAGACTACGGGGTTCTTAACAATTGCAACATCGGCATACTTTATGTGCTTTCGAGCTTTATAATGATGCCCGTTTACGTCCGTTTTATAAAAATAACAATCATCTGGTTTATTATAAGGCTGATGATGCCACATCATCGGAGAATATTGAGAAATTCGACTTTTCTGGCAACGTTTTGATTTATATCTCTTGAATTTCAATGAAACAAACAATAAAGCTTTGACGTTTTAATAAGGTTAAATTATAATAACAAACTTCTTTTGTTAATCAATGTACAGTGTGAACTTTGGTACACTTGGGCGCTTTTCCATATTTCTATTGAAAAAAACGTGTGCTATAATATGTCAGATATTTTCGTAAGTTCTAACCAGTTCTGTTGTATGCAGTACAGTGTACTCTTATGTATACATATACACTCCAATAAATATAACGTATCTATAATAACGCATCAAAACACGTCCTTATTCCCATTTAGCGTAAGTTATACCTACATACCAAATTAGTAAAAAAAAGAAATAAAATCTTAAAACTCACGCAACTCTATTAATTTTAATTCAATTACAGTGAAATATAGCTCGTTTGACGCAAAATTAAATTTACTATAACAGTAGTGTACTAAAAAAAAATCCTCAATATCGGATAATATCGTAAAAATTATGTCAAAGTTGAAAAAATAGAGAAAAAATAAAAAAATTCCAAATACTTCCGTCTACAGTCTCGTCAGTTGTCATTTTAGAAAAATTGTCAACACACTGTCAAAAAGGCTTGTTTTTGTTCTTTCGAACTAAAAAAGCAAATTCGCACTCGGATGGAAATTGGCGAAGTTAGGAGTTATTCTTCACATCAACCTACTGAAAAACGGTTTTATGGCCATAAAATTAGATTTTGGGGGTGTATTGGAAATTTCTCCTATACCATTTTTCTTAGTTTTAATATACCTACAAGTTGAACTAGGTCTCCATAAAAGTATAATCTCACTGTCGCACAGTGTAATTCGTCTCTCTTCCTTTTTTAGCTCTCTGTAGCGATCCCACATGGCTCGCGTTGCGCACGATCTTTCTTTCTGCGGCAGCATGACATTCCTCATCGTACCAATTGTTTTTTCGGGCTCGCCGGAATCCGATTTCTTCTTCGGCGACAGTACGTAGGGAACAAGAAATGTTGCTCCATTGCTCGTGCATGCCGGTTTGTTGGGCAGTGGTCTCTGAGAGCAGGAGTGAGAGTCGAGTGGCGAATCTTCTGGCTGTCTGTTGTGATTGCAGCTTTTCGATGTCGAACATTCTTTGCGTAGGTAGATGTACGTTTTTTGCTGCAAAGAGGCGTATGCGCAGTTTGGCTGCAACAAGGTAATGATCCGAGTCGATGTTAGGTCCTCGGATCGTACGTACATCTAATACACTAGAAGCGTGTCTTCCATCTATGACAACATGATCGATCTGGTTTCGCGTTTTTCGATCAGGGGACAGCCAGGTAGCTTGGTGGATATTTTTATGCTGGAATCTGGTGCTGCAGACTACCATGTTTCGGGCCCCGGCGAAGTCGATCAGCCTTCGTCCGTTACCGGATGTTTCGTTGTGCAGGCTGAATTTTTCGACTGTGGGACCAAAACTTCCCTCCTTGCCCACCCTGGCGTTGAAGTCGCCAAGCACGATTTTTATGTCGTCGCGGGGGCAGCGCTCATAGGAACGCTCCAAGCGCTCATAGAAGGAATCTTTAGTCGCATCGTCCTTCTCTTCCGTCGGGGCGTGGGCGCAAATTAGCGAGATGTTAAAAAAACGCGCTTTGATGCGGATTATTGCGAGACGCTCGTCCACCGGAGTGAACGACAGTACTTGGCGACGAAGTCTCTCTCTCACAACAAATGCGCTCCTTTACATGGCAGCTGTGTAGACGTCGCAAGGTCCTATGGCTTTCTTGCCTTGCCCCGCCCATCGCTTCTCTAGAATGGCAGTGATGTCAGCCATTACTCTCACGACCATCAACCAGCCGGGCAGAGGCACCTTCCCCATTAAGGGACCGGACATTTCAGGTGCATGCCCTCAAATCGTATTCCTTATTTCGTTTGCAGGGGTCGTCATCAGTATAGGGAGGTCTCATCCTAGGCTTTTTTAAACTTTTCATTGGGGGGGATTTTTAAGTGGCGGGTCTCAAACCCAACGCACAACCAGCTATCCTGGAATGATTCGCCTTCTCACGTTATGTCACTCCCGAACGGGTGTTCGGAAGCTACCCAGAGGATACGTGGGCTAATCCCGGACGTTGTAAGCTGCTTGAACCATATGCAGAAGAATCGTCCTGGCCACTCCCAAGTGAATGGCGATCAGTAACTTTCCCCTCTTGCGTGGACTTCAACATACACATGAAACCATCCTCCAGTAATTATAACTAGTATAGAATAAAATAGTTCCGAACTAGTCTCCATTTGAGTTTGTCCCATTTTTTCTTTATATTAAAAGAAAAAAACATAATTATTGGAACTAGTATATAATTCATTAGTTTGGATCTAGTCCCTTTATAGGATTTCTGAATACATAATGGGGTATACCAGTTTAGACTGAGGTAGTTTACAATATACAATAATTAGAAGTGGTATAATATGAAATAGTTCAGAACTAGTCCCTATCTCAACTTCCCCAATTTTTCCTTCTATTTTCAAAAGAAATACTTAATGATTTGAAATAGTATATAATGAACTCGTTCAGAGCTAGCCCATATATGAAACTTACACGCTCTTAATCGCTTATACCAGGATAAACTAGATTTGGTTACAACCAGCTTTTTTATGAGGTTTTCGCGATATTTCTTGTCATTTCACGAAATACAAAATAATTAGAGCTAGTATAGAATGAACTAATATAGTTTAGAACCAGTCCCCATCTGAGATTGCCCCAAATTGTATTTTTATATTAGAAAATATATAGTCATTAGTACTAGTATATAATTACATGATGCATTACGTAATGGTGTTTGAATTAAATTCCCACCAAATTATATTACATCATCACTTATCGACACAAACTCGGTTTGACTATTTATTTAACATATTTTTATTAATATTAAATGCACATTCGGGCTTACCATTATTTGCGGTCAAACTCAATTAACATATTTCTTGTTGTTTGTGTTTTGGCATAAACTTATTCGAGCTCCTTTCTTTTTAGCTTTTGATATGCTCACTAATCAATATGCAGCCAGCGCACACGTAATTCTATGACACACACGTGAATGCCCATTCGCATACACAAATACTTGTATACCTTAAATGTGTGTGTGTGTGTGTGCAAAGGTACATTTATTCATTTGGTGACCATTTAACCACGATTGGTTATAAAATCGTAATTTAATAGCACAACAATTGCGGTTGTTAGAAGTTTTAGCTGAAATAAATATTCATTGGCAATCTTTTTTGGGCTTTTCTGTGCCATAAATATTTACTAAACCGTAAAATTTTAGATAAATTTCGTGTTGGTAAAAGTTGAATTGGAAATATGCACACAAACATAGATACATACATACACACATATATGCATGTATCGAGACTAAAATGTAGAGCACGTGCATGGCAATTCCCAAAAACTACCAACTACCGAATTCCAAATTTTCCAAATTCACAATTAAGCCACAAGTGAAATATCTATAAAAAAACTAAAAAATAAAATAAAGTAACTGCAAAATTAAATAAAACTCATAATCGAATAAAAGTAATTTTGAAATGCTTTTTAGTAGCAACCAGGCGAAAACACAAGCATGGACTAGCTTATATGCATCTACGATGAAGGACGTTTGCATACGCATGCATAAGTGTGCGTGTGTTGTAAGCTCGAGCTGTTTGCGATTCAAGTGAAAATTTCTAATTTTACTGTACAAAATGATTGTGGCACGTTTTTATCTCTGCTACACCACTGCAAACATATCACGAAAAGCTAACGCAATTTTGCTCGCACTGCAAATGAACACACGCACTCACTCACACAAATGCACGCCAACCAGCATAAGAGCTTAAAGTGCTCACACACACACGCATACACACACATTTATCGAAATGGCTTACAAATGTGTGTACTAAATAATAATGAAAAGCATTTAGTGTGATTACATGTTTAAAATAATATAAGCCACATGCTGAGCTGGCTACGCCGAACCGAAATGAATGAACAAAGCGAATAGTGTACGAGTATGCGTAAGTAATGGGAAAGGGTGGGGCGTGAGAGGTGAGGTAAGTATTTGTAGAGTTCACTGAGACAGAGGAGAGCAAATATGGTGGACGTGATTGCATGCGTTCTGCCATTAATTCCAAATGCTATAAGCCGGTTCCCGCCGTGTACCAAGCTGCACTACAGGGTGACTCTGAATGGTGTATTGTAGACTCAAAGTAACTACCAGCTGAAAAATTGTGCATATGTGTGTCACTTGGTGTCGTCTAAACATATTTCATTTATGCCATCGGAAAAAATCGAAATTTACTGTTATTTATCGTCACTATTTTTTATGCGGAGCTTTTTTATGGCAGAAATACACTCGGAGGTTTGCCATTGCTTGCCGAGAGCAACCGCTATCAGAAAAAAAAAAAAGTTTTCTCCTATTTTGGGGTTTCCTGCACGGAGATTCAAACCAACGCACTTCCGAATGGTAGTCATGCACCAACTTTTTCGGCTACGACTACCGCCGTATAGTCCCTGGAGGAATATAGTATCTGAAAAAAGTTTCTATGGAATTCTAAAGGCCTTCTCTAGCCGCTTAGTTTAGTCTGCAATACCTTTCAAAACTAGAAACGACTGTTTTCCACAAAATACAGCATGGCTTGGGAGATGTAGAACTTTAGTCTACAAATTTTGTATAACACAGTTATCAATATATGCTCATAAAGAGCCCGGATATTACATCTTTAAAAATTGCCCTTTATCGTTACAAACAATTTTTTTTGGTTGTTAAGAGGATTTACCTATTATGTGGTTCCATTGGTTTGAGAATTAAAAAAAAACCGTTACCTCATTAAATATATAATAGTAGATACAGTACGTTTAGATTATTGTCCTCACGTTCATTATTCTAGTCTGGCCTGCTCCGTCACGTTTTTCTCGAACTATATTTTTTCGGTATAGAAATCCAGCCATCGACAATTTGACCAGGTGGTTCAAAACAATATCCAGGCCCCGTTATGTGGGTTCGGCTGTGCATCTACGCTCACTTGAGTGGGTTTGACCCTACGCTTCACCCGGAATTAAAATATTTTAAATTGTGTATATACTTATATTTATTTTTGCAGTGGATTAGAATAATTTTCCAAAAAATAATTGACCGATAATCTTATTTAAATTTGCCAATTTTCTCATTGCAACATATATACTGTATTTTTATATCCATAGTATACTCAATGGCCGGCACTTCAACCTGGAAGATATTTTGTGCCCAATATTTTTAACTGAAATCTTATAAAATTGAAAATTGAAACTAAAATTTTGGGTCACTTTTATATAATGCAACATAATTCTAAAGGGGCTTTTTTCTCAAGTACTCTTTCTTCGCACACATGGCCATAATGGCTTTGTATACAATAATTCTTCGTGAATTATTCGATGAAAGTGGATACATTTATTATTTCTTTCGTATTCAATTCCCCATCCTTTAAAGTAATATTTCCCAGAGATCCAAGAAGCCGTACTACAAGGTGGCGCAAAAGTAACCTTGCGATGTTTTTTGGATGTAATTTAAAAAAAAAAAATTAAAAACTTTGATTCTTCTTGTAGATTATTTTTATCTGGTCTTTTAATTTTTTTTTACATCAAGTCGAGAATATGATGTCATATAAATGGCCGCCGCCACAGCTAATTGCCATTTGAGCCCTTTTTTTGGCATTTTCCATCACTTTAGCCAAAACTTCCGGCGATAGGTCCTCACATTCTTGACGGATATTGTCTTTAAGAGCTGCAAGAGTCTGAGGCTTGTTGACATAAGCCCGCGATTTCAAAAAGCCCCACAAAAAGACGTCTGGAGCGGTCAAATCATGCGATCTTGCTGGCCAGTGCAAATCGCCAAAACGGGAGATTAGGCGGCCGGGAAATGGATCCTTCAGCATATCGGTTCTGGCACGTGCAGTGTGTGCCGTTGCACCGTCCTGTTGGAACCATATGTTTTCCAATCCCAATTCATCAAGTTGCGGCAAAAAGAACTCGTTGATCATTGCTCTGTAGCGCTCACCATTCACATTAACCGTTTGGCCTGCAACGTCTTCGAAGAAAAAAGGTCCGATGACTCCTCCAGCGAAAACAGCACACCATACAGTGCCTTTGAGCGGGTGTAATGGCTCTTCCTGGGTTACACGCGGATTTTCAATGCCCCAGAAGCGTAAATTTTGCTTATTTACGTACCCGCTAAGATGGAAATGGGCCCCATCACTCATGATTATTTTTGATGAAAAATCATCTTCCTCTTGGTGATTAAGGATGGCTTGAGCGTATGTTAGACGCGATTGGCGGTCAGCAGCTAATAGCTGATGCACCATCTGGACTTTGTACGGAAACATCTTCAAATTTTGTACCAAAATTCGCTGTAAAGACCGTCGATTGATACCCATTTGCGTGGCATGTCGTCTGGTCGTGTCGACGGCGCTTCCATGACCTCCTCGGCTACAGCAGCAATATTCTCTGCAGAACGGCTACTCCGGGGTCTGCCACGCCTGGCAGCATCTCGTGTTGTACCAGTCTCTTCGAGGCGAGCGGCTAAACGTCGCAGTGTTTCACCAGTAGGCGTTGGGCGGCGAGGAAATCTGCGACGAAACTCACGTTGTGCCAAAGTCACCGACCGATTATTGGTCAAATAAATAGTCAGCAATATTCCGCGTTCTGGAGCAGTGTAGCGTAACATCGTTTATTAACGTGTATTTCGCATGTGTTTACTACAAAAATGTCAAAACAGAACTGACATTAGGGGCCAAGCGCAAAATTTATAGCATTTTCTGATAGGAGGATAACTTTAGCGCCACCTGTTATAAGACCATTTTTGAGCAGCTTGCCGTATGTAGTAAATATGTATGTATAGGCATATTTCCTAAGTAGCAGGCTGCATATAGTACGAAAAGTCGAAAAAAAAGAATTCCAAAGCCTTAAAATGTGGCAATTTGAAATATCCCAAAAGTACCAAAATATTAAAGCAATAAAAAAATGGCAAACAAATTTAGGCCCAAAAAAGATCAAAAACTTCAAAAGTCCCATAAGTGCCAAAATATATTTTTCGATTAAAGCAATAAAAAAATGGCAAACAAATGTAGGCATAAAAAAGATGAAGAACTTTGAATAGTTGAGATTTAAGTATACAAAAAATATTTACTTACATAGGTAATTAAAAAGTAATAAGCCCGCCTATGCAAAAAGGAGACCTCCTACTCTGGCTAGCGTAGACGGATCGATCCGATGTGGGCTAGTTTTTCAACGGAGTTGAAGGCCCTAATTTAAAGAGAAGTATAAAGCATTTATATTATAAGTGACGTATTTATATTGATGAGAGTTTTGCATTTTTTCGATAAAAACTAAAAAAAAATTTAATTAAAAAATAAACAAAAAAATGTTAAATGTTCGTAAAGTTTATTTTTGGCACCTTGTCTCATTTATGTCCCTTGATTTTAGTCTCATCTCTAAATTTTTGATTCAGAAAGTAATTTGGCGCAGATATACAATGGATAACGTATTCATATCGATAAGAGTTATGCAAATTTTCGATAAAAATTAAAAAAATTTTAATAAAAAAAGTGTAATTAAAAAATATTAAAATTTTTTGGAATTTCAAAAAGATTATTTTCGGTATTTTTGTCCTGTTATACTTTTCGATAAAAATTTGGAAAAATAAAATTTACATTAAAAATTTTTAAATTAAAAATTCGTTTTTTTTTAATTTTCAGGAAGTTTATTTTCGGCATTTTTTTCATTTTTGTCCTGTTACGCAACTTTTTAATAAACATTTTGAAAAAAATTAAAACAAAAATATGTTAAAAAAATTTCTAAATTTTCAAAAAGTTTATTTCTGACATTTTCTACGTTACTTTCATCCTCTACCCATCTTATTGGTCTCATCATTGCATACCAGTGCCTTTTTATCTGATAGATTATACCTATTCATATAAGTTCAAGTGCCTTGCAATTTTCTTCTAGGTATGCCTGTATGGCTTGAAGTTGCAGAGATGTGAGTCAGCTTGTCGCTCATTTTAGACATTGTTGCACATATCGGTGACAGTTTACTGTAAGCTTAGAGATGAACTTACTTACCCAGCTCTAAGGTGTTCCAGAACTTATAATAATCACTCCATCAAAGGTGTAACAGAAGTCACCACGTGGAATTCGTATGCAAAAAGTTCATTTAGCAGCAAAATGCGGAAGAAAGTCTAATAGGCAGGAGTTCCCCAAAACTTCAACCTCTAATTAGCTCAGCTCACTTGCATGTGTTCAACGCACTTCAATCGGTGAGCAAACAAATTTCACCTCAATTCGAATTATATATTACTAGCATACAGAAGTAGGCATAGTTCCACCCTGTTTATTGAGCTTCACTGTAGCTTTATTGTAACAAATGTGGCTTTGCATTGCATCTCATTGATAAAAGTACACGCCCACACGACTGTTAGGTCAGTTTAATGTTATTGAATGTGCAATTATATTTTGGCCCCACTAAATGTGACATATTTTATGGAATTTTGCGCTTAGAACTACATAAGTTTAAAAATATAGAAAAGCCATTCATATAGAGCAGGCCTTCATACGAGAACATGTAACTACTTATTCATGCAAAAAGAATATTAATCAAATATGATATTAAAATTTAAATATGGCAGCTCGAAATATTTCTTTTCAATGTGAATTGAATGTATTTTGAAATGCATATTTCACTATACCTCAGTCAATGCGGCAAGTGCCCGAACTATCTTGGAAAAAGTACAAATGGTGCAAAATTAATTACCCTATCGGAGGGTTTATACTTTTGACACCTGCGAACTAGACAGTTGTAGTATACAAACAGCCAATACTTTAATACCTTTCATATGAATTCAAGTTCAGTAACAGATGCAAAAATTTATTAATGTTTTTACATTTATTTGTTGTTGTTATCAAAAGAGCGCAAAGTCCAACAAAATTTGAAAAAACGTAAAGTCAGCGACTCCATGTCAAGTGATCCCAGAAAATTGATTTATTTGTACGCTGGAGTATAATAAGAAGTAAGCCGAAAAAATCCAAAAAGAATTTATAATTATTTTTTTTTGATTTATGCAAAGTTGAAAATTATCTTATAGAAATTTTGAATTGAAATATTACGGTTCTTTTTAACAAATTAAGAACTTTTCTTTCAATTTGTAATTTTTTAGAACAAAATATACGTAAACAAAATTTAATTTTTCAAAAATCATCGTACAGATTGATTTGAAATAAAACTTCTCTGTTTCTTTTTAAAGGGTTAGGTTTTTTTTTTAATTTTTTTAAATGAAATATCTTTAAAAAAATTATTTGAGAAAAATATTATACTTTTCGAAAATCACCGTTTAGAGTTTTTTGAAGTAAACATACTTGTTTCTTTTAAGCAGTTAAAAAAACTGAATTTTTTAAGATACGGTATTTTATCCGTAATTTAAAAAAAAATTAATTTTTTGAAAATAATCGTAGAGAATTTTTGTACGTGAAATATCTTCGTTTTTTTAACAGTTGAATTTTTTTTTTTATTAAAAAAACTTTTTTATTAAAAAAACTTTTTTGAGAAAAAAAATTGAATTTTAGAGAAAATTTTTTTTTTTTGAAAATCTTCGTACTGAGTCTTAGAATGAAACATAAACATTTCTTTTTAAAATTTTACAATTTTATAGTATTTAATTTTTTAGAACAAAATATTCTTAACTCTATCCGTCTCGATGGTTAGCGTTGCTAACCACCTATTTTTTATTTTTTTTACGACGGTTGGCGACATATACGTTTTTAATTTTGCACGAATATTGATTATTGCTTCCTTTTATATTAAGTGAAGAGGGCGCTAATAGCTAGAAATACACCCCCACCACGTGTTGAGAAAATTGAAAGTAAAAATCCGTGGCCGCGCGTTTTTGTGAAAGCTAGAAGTGGAAATTCATAATAAATTCAATAACGCAATTTATGATTTGATTTTTGTGCAAATTTACAATAGTTCTTGTGGTGTGTTTGACACACAGTGGTTGTTTTCTCGCTTAAATTTCGATTATTTTACGAATATTTTTATAATCAGTGGTGGTTAGCAACAATAACCACCGTGACGTAAGTATTCCTAGAATTTGCTTTTTTATACGGTCACTATGAGTGGGACTTTCTTTGGTATTTACAATATTTTAGGCAATTATTTCAATAATGCAACGATCATTGACGCAAAGGGAAATTGAAGAATGTTTGTATGAAGATTTACCTTCAGGACCTGAAAGTGAAGCCAGTTCCGATGAGGATGAAAATCTCAATTTATCATAGGCTGTTAGCACCTTGCTACGTAAACAAGCGAGCTCCAGGAAGTTCCGCGATCAGCAATGGATCAAGCCCAAGATCTCCTGTCCCAGTTGCTATAAAACGGTAAAAGCCTAGCGTGCCTGCTGAAATCCGCCATGAGAGTAATCGACACCAACCGCTTAGAGGCACACCTAGAAGATGCGCCTTTTGCAGTACCAAAAGCGTCCCTGTCCGCACAGTATGGCAATGCAGAACATGCCACGTCCCACTTTGCGTCCGAAAAGGAAAGACATGATTTTCAGATTTTCACAAGAAATAATTATTTGTAAATTTATTACCAAATGTTGTATTGTCTTTTTTCTAAAAATAAATAAAAAAGTGAAGTAATTGAGTGCATTAGTTTTAATAAATTATTGTACCCTTCAGTCATGGTGGTTACTGGTGGTGACCAGCTTGTTTCTCAAAAACCTAACGGTAAATATTTTTTTTTTTTGCATTCGTGTGTTACTTGTATTCCATATTCACCAATTAACAACAAAAAATAAATTTTTTATGTCGCAGTAAAAAGCGTGACGGAAAGAGTTAAACAAATTATCTGAGAAAAAATTAATTTTTTTGAAAATCATCGTACGTAGCTATTTGAAGTGAAACATCTTCCTTTCTTTGTGGCGGTTTACAAAAAAATTTTATTTTTTTGGATAAAATACCGCACGTTATTTAAGAAAAAAATTTAATTTTTTTGAAAATCAACGTACAGAGTTACTTGAAGTGAAGCATCTTCGTTTCTTTTTAACAGTTTTTTATTGCAGTTTTCTTTTAACTTTTTAGGATAAATATATGTAAAAAATTATTTTTAGAAAAAATTTAAATTTTCAAAAATCATGGTTCAGAGTGTTTTGAAATAAAACATCTCCGTTTCGTTTTCAAAGTTTACATTTTTTGGTTTTAAATTTTCTAGAACGAAATGTCCTCAAAAAAATTATTTAAGAAAAAGGTTAAATTTTTTGAAAACCATCTGAAATAGTTTTTTCAATTTTATATTGTTTTTCGTTTTTAACTTTTACCATAAAATATACTTAACAAATTATTTGAGGAAAAAATTACATTTTTTGAAATTTATCGTACATAGTATTTTGAAGTGAAATATCTTGTTTTCTTTTTAAAGGCTTACATTTGTTTTAATTATAATTTTTTAGAATAAAATATACTTAAAAAATTATTCGAAAAGAAATTAAATTTTTTTAAAATCGTCGTACGTGGTTTTTTGAAGTGAAACATCTTTCTTTTGTTTTCACACTTTTAGATTTTTTAACTTTTTTTAGTTTTCTTAGAACAAAATATCCTTAAAAAAATTATTTAACAAAAATAAAAAATAAATTTTTGGAAACCATCGTATAGATCTTTTAAAGTAACATCTCCATTTCTTTTTAATTGTTAAAAATTTCAGAATTTTTTTTTAACTTTTGCAAATCATCGCACAGAGTTGCTCCAAGTGAAACATGTCCGTATTTTTTTAACAATTTAAAAAAACTTAAATTTTAAGTTTTTCAGGACAAAATATTAAAAAAAACTATTTGATAAATAATTTAATTTTTAGTTCAATATTTTGTATTGTTTTTTTATTAGTTCGCTGTATCAGAACACAACTCGAAAATTTAGTTGAATCCCATTATGTAACATGCATGGCTGTATTGTCTAAGCTATTAAACAAACACTTAACCCTTTCGGTATGACACAAAAAAATTTTTTTCCAAAATTTTTCAGCAAAAAATACAATTATTTTCTCGAATACTTTTTTAAATATTTATATATCGTATCTTAAAAATCAAAAACTAATTTAGACAAATATAAAAAAAGATGCTATACTTTAAAAAACTTCAAAAATTACTAAAATTTCCAACATTGAAAAATCTCAAAATGATAAAATTTTTTTTCCAAATTTTTTCAATTCACTTCTTATTATACTCCTGCCTACAAATAAACCAATTTTCAGAAGAATAGTGCAACAAATTTTTAGAGCGCTCGTTCCGGAAAAAATATTTTATATGTACATTAATTTACTCATTAATAAATTTAACGACGCTTTGTTAATGTTACTGTCATAACAAAGTAAAATACTCGCACGAAAAATGTAACAAAGGCTGCTGGATTGACATGAAGGCTTGCATCAAGTTCTGGCTGTTCCAACAGTGTAAATCCGACAACCGCTGCCCCTAGCCTGACAGTTGCTAACTGAATGCGCTCGAGGGAGACTCTACAATGTTCGATAATGTGTTGCTGTAGAACTGGGAATTTTTAAGCGCATTAGAAATCACCATCTTCAACCAATTCACCACCGAAACGGTTTTAGTATCCCCGTATATTTGTCTGCCACTGTTTATGTTTATGTTTCATGTAACTTAACTTTTAAATTTTTAATTTGAGCTACAACTTTTAGATTTTTCATTTGAGCTGTAACTTTCCCGCTTGCTTACACATCCATCGCGACTGCGCGAGACCAACAACTCATGCATTTTTTATTACACATTTCTCTTTTTCCCGCCTCACGTGCACAACTCACTCACTTTACTGTCTGCAGTTTGCTTTCACTTTTTTCTAAATCGACTTTTTATTTTCAAGCCAAATAGGAGTCTCTATCTCCTCTGCAGTTTTTTTTTTCAATTAAACTTTTGACTTTTGCGCCACCAATGGTTTCGGCTGCAGTCTTTGTTGTTGGCTTTGTTGTGGTTTTTGTCGATTTTTTTTCGTGCCATACTTTGTCTTGTATTTCGCTGTTGTCTCGCTGAAAAGAAGCTTTTTTGGTTAAATCAATCATTATTTTTTGTTTTTGTATTTTTCGGAAATTAAAAAACTTAAAACCTGACACATTGATTAATTTATCATCATTCTTCTTCTTAATTGGCGCTATAACCGCTTACGCGATTTTGGCCGAGTTTAGCAAAGCGCGCCAGTCGTTTCTTTCTCGTGCTAACCGGCGCCAATTGGACACACCAAGTGAAGCCAAGTCCTTCTCCACCTGATCTTTCCAACGCAGAGGAGGCCGCCCTCTTCCTCTGCTACCACCAGCTGGTACCGCATCGAATACTTTCAAAGCCGGAGCGTTTGAATCCATTCGGACGACATGACCCAGCCAACGTAGCCGCTGGATCTTTATTCGCTGCGCTATGTCTATGTTGTCGTAAAGCTCATACAGCTCATCGTTCCATCGTCTGCGAAATTCGCCGTTGCCAACGTGCAAAGGTCCAAAAATCTTACGCAGAATCTTTCTCTCGAACACTCCAACCGTCGCTTCATCGGATGTTGTCATCGTCCAAGCTTCTGCGCCATACGTTAGGACGGGCATGATGAGAGTATTGTAGAGTGTTAGTTTTGTTCGTCGAGAGAGGACTTTACTGCTCAGTTGCCTACTTAGTCCAAAGTAGCACTTGTTGGCAAGAGAGATTCTACGTTGGATTTCAAGGCTGACATTGTTATCGGTGTTAATGCTGGTTCCTAAATAGACGAAGTCTTTTACAACCTCGAAATTATAACTGTCAACAGTGACGTGGGTGCCGATACACGAGTGCGCCGACTGTTTCTTTGAAGACAGGAGGTACTTCGTTTTGTCCTCGTTCACCACCAGACCCATTTGCTTCGCCTCTTTGTCCATTTTGGAGAAGGCAGTCCTAACAGCGCGGTTGTTAAGGCCGATGATGTCAATATCATCGGCATACGCCAGCAATTGTACGCTCTTATAAAATATTGAGCCTGAGCGATTAAGTTCTGCGGCTCGTACGATGCTCTTCAACATCAGGTTAAAGAAGTCACACGACAGCGAGTCACCCTGTCTGAAACCTCGATTGGTATCAAACGGCTCGGAGAGGTTCTTCCCAATTCTGACGGCGCTGCTGGTGTCGAACAACGCCATCTTGCATAGCCGTATTAGTTTTGTGGGGATACCAAATTCAGATATCGCGGCATACAGGAAACTTCTTTTCGAGCAGTCGAATGCAGCTTTGAAGTCGACGAAAGGATGGTGTGTGTCGATTCTCCTTTCATGGGTATTTTCCAAGATTTGGCGTATTGTGAATATTTGGTCGATGGTAGACTTTCTAGGTCTAAAGTCACACTGATAAGGTCCAATCAGTTGGTTGACGGTTGGCTTCAGCCTTTCACACAACACGCTCGCTAGAACCTTATAGGCGATATATAGGAGACTAGTCCCGCAGTTATTGGCACAGATTGCAGGATCGCCCTTCTTATGGATTCGGTAGAGCACCTTAAATTCCAATCGGCAGGCATGCTTTCATCCGATCATATTTTGCATAGGAGCTGATGCATGCACCTTACCAGCTCCTCGCCGCCATGTTTGAATAGCTCTGCCGGCAGTCCGTCGGCGCCCACGGCTTTGTTGTTCTTTAGCCACGTTATCGCTATTCTCACCTCGGCGTGGTCGGATAGCGGAACGTCAATTCCGTCGTCGTCGATTGGGGTATCGGGATCTTCACATTCTCTGTGACATGCGTAATTATCACTGTTTAACAGGGTCGAGAAGTGTTCCCTTCATAATTTAAGAATGCTCTGCATGTCAGTCAGCAGTTCGCCGCCTTTGTTCTTACAGAAAAACGCCCCAGTCTTAAAACCTTCTGTAAGCCGCCGAACTTTCTGGTAGAATTTTCGGGCGTTGCTCATATTGGCCAGCATCTCAAGCTCCTCGCACTCACGTATTTCGGCCTCTCGTTTCTTCTTTCGGATAATTCGTCTCTTTTCCTTTTTTAGCTCTCTGTAGCGATCCCACATGGCTCGCGTTGCGCACCATCGCAGCGAGGCTCTATAGGTGGCATCCTTTCTTTCTGCGGCAGCATGACATTTCTCATCGTACCAATTGTTTTTTCGGGCTCGCCGGAATCCGATTTCTTCTTCGGCGGCGGTACGTAGGGAACGAGAAATGTTGATCCATTGCTCGTGCATGCCGGTTTGTTGGGCAGTGGTCTCTGAGAGCAGGAGTGAGAGTCGAGTGGCGAATCTTCTGGCTGTCTGTTGTGATTGCAGCTTTTCGATGTCGAACATTCTTTGCGTAGGTAGATGTACGTTTTTTGCTGCACAGAGGCGTGTGCGCAGTTTGGCTGCAACGAGGTAGTGATCCGAGTCGATGTTGGGTCCTCGGATCGTACGTACATCTAATACACAAGAAGCGTGTCTTCCATCTATCACAACATGATCGATCTGGTTTCGTGTTTTTCGATCAGGAGACAGCCAGGTGGCTTGGTGAATCTTCTTATGCTGGAATCTGGTGCTGCAGACTACCATGTTTCGGGCCCCGGCGAAGTCGATCAACCTCTGTTCGTTACCGGATGTTTCGTTGTGCAGGCTGAATTTTCCGACTGTGGGACCAAAAATTCCCTCCTTGCCCACCCTGGCGTTGAAGTCGCCAAGCACGATTTTTATGTCGTGGCGGGGGCAGCGCTCATAGGAACGTTCCAGGCGCTCATAGAAAGAATCTTTGGTCGCATCGTCCTTCTCTTCCGTCGGGGCGTGGGCGCAAATTAGCGATATGTTAAAAAAACGGGCTTTGATGCGGATTGTTGCGAGACGCTCGTCCACCGGAGTGAACGACAGTACTTGGCGACGAAGTCTCTCTCCCACAACAAATCCGACACCGAATTTGCGCTCCTTTACATGGCAGCTGTAGTAGACGTCGCAAGGTCCTATGGCTTTCTTGCCTTGCTCCGTCCATCGCATCTCTTGGATGGCAGTGATGTCAGCCTTTACTCTCACGAGGACATCAACCAGCCGGGCAGAGGCGCCTTCCCCATTAAGGGACCGGACATTCCAGGTGCATGCCCTCAAATCATATTCCTTATTTCGTTTGCAGGGGTCGTCATCAGTACAGGGAGGTCTCATCCGAGGCTTTTTCAAACTTTTCATTGGGGGGCATTTTTAAGTGGCGGGTCCCAAACCCAACGCACAACCAGCTATCCTGGAATGTTTCGCCTTCTCACGTTAGCTCACTCCCGAACGGGTGTTCGGAAGCTACCCAGAGGATACGTGGGCTAATCCCGGCCGTTGTGAGCTGCTTGAACCATATGCAGAAGAATCGTCCTGGTCATTCCCAAGTGAATGGCGATCAGTAATTTTCCCCACTTGCGTGGACTTCTACACATGGAACCATCATTACATTTCTTGTTTTATTTTATTATATTTTTTTGAAATATAGGTCATACTGCAACAAAAGCCATGTAACTCAAACTTTAAAAGAATTCTAAATAATTAAAAAAAAAAAAGAAAATTCAGAATAGAAATGTTTGCATTTATCTAACATTCATACTACGATGTCTGGAGGTGTATTTTGTGTGTCCAGCTCCTTAATGGAGGTCACCAGATATCCTTAATTTTATCGGTGAAATGTGAAATTAAAATCAAAGTTAATCACAGCTTTGTTTGGAGTCTCAGCTCTATGCTACCCTTTGCCATTTCGCAAGTGAAGCAAATAAACAGAAATTGTGTCTTCAATATTTATGCATGCAGGCATTCAACTACATACACATCGTATTTGGTTGCGGTGAAGCTTTGTTATGCCCACTGGTATGTAGTAGACCAGCTGTGACTGAAGGATTTGCAATGGCGTTGACGTTTATATGGGCACTTGAGATTGCATATATGTACATATATGTGTGTGCGTGCACAAACACTTAGGCATGAAAGATGAGGCAGACTCAGCAGTAGAAGAGACTATTTTCACATTTGTATGTGAGTGTGTGTGTTTTAGTAAATTTGTATGTATGAGTATCATGAGCATATGAGCACATGAAATGCTAGCGCAACTCCATAAATTTTAATACACCTGTTATGATTGTGAAGAGAAGCCATGTACGACTACTACTACAAATGAAAGGGAGACTGCAGTATTTTTTGAATAGTGCTGGCATAGCACAGAGCTGTTGTAGATTGAGTGAGCTGGTAGAGTAAGCGAGGTAGTAGAGGAGAGCGGTAGTAGAGTAAGGGCGGTAGTAGGGTAAGGGAGATAGTAAAGTAAACGAGGCTGTAGAGAAAGGGACGTACAAGAGTAAGGGAGGTAGTAGAGTGAGAGAGGTAGTTGAGTAAGGTCGAGCGCAAGTTGAGCTCATAAGGCTGGCATGCAATTTACTCTATGTGGCATCATAAATGTATGTGGTATCAGTAAGTATTTACATACGTGCGTATAAAAGTGTAAACTACGAGGAGCAGTTGATAAGCTATCATCATCATCCATCAGCATTAGAGCTCCGAATGCGCTTCAGCTTCCGCCATTTAACTCGGTCAAGAGCTTTCATCTTTCAGTTTTTTATTTTTAATTTGATGTTTTGTACCCATGTCACTTGAGGCTGTCTTTGCCTCTCACGTTAATTGGATTATAGTTTATTAGTTAGATGTTTCAGCAAGTCCCGTAGCCTCTATAGCTACTCTTGCCAAACATTTGTTTACTATAATCGAAGTCGGAACTGTAGAACGCTTCAGTAGATCTCGTAGCTTCTGCGCAAACAGCACTATCCGCGCAAACTTGCCAAGTTTCTTTTGTAAGACTATCTTACGTGTTTGACCCAATAAATTAGCTAGGCTAGTAATCAATTCATAAAACTCCCCTCTGTATTAAAAAGCGGTAGCCATAATCATCGACGCGAACCAGTATTTATACAATATGAACTTCTTGCTGGGCCTTTCTCCTCTTTTTATCCACTGCAGCCACTCTCGGTTGGACTGTAGATTACTCTGACAAAACTAGATTTCTTGAATTGTCTCTGTGAATTTTCAAATTTGATCCAAATCACTCGCAAATCGGTGAAACTTTTAGAATTATCAAATCATAATAAGATGGCGAATGGAGCAAGCATTCCCGGTACAGAACTCGAACAATTTTTTTCATGTGCAAATTTTTATTCAAAATATTCCCAAGTGCTACTATGCAGTTCTTCTACTATCTACCACAATTTTATTTCTGGATCGAGCAGCACTAATTTTTCGACTTTTAAAAACTAATCTTCTGTCACTCTGTGAAACCGCCACTGGACGATTCAGACGGGATAGTCCTCTTCACAGTTTTTCTCTCCGTCTTGCAATAGCCGAGCTACCTTTTTTACCATTTTACATGAAGGAGAAGAGTCTTCCAGAAGCAATAACATTCTTTCAAATATTTGTTTCAGCGCTTTTCTTTATTTACTCCATTTCCATGTTTCCTTGCGTGCTCCAAATTGAGAAAATTTCCAATTTTTGTTGATATGGGGTTGTTGCTTGCTCCAGAGATATCCATTAAAGAACCAGATAAAAGGGAGGTTACATTTATGTATGCCAAGAATGAATCACTGTACTGTTACCAGCAACTACCTTAGGCTGTCGTATTAGGGGGCGTCCATAAATTACGTGAGGTGTTTTTTTTTTAATCTATACCTCCCTCCCTCCCTGGTGAGATGTCGTGAGATTTTATTCAACCCCCTCCCCCATCCCCCAATCTCACGTGAGATTTTTCAAAATGTGGGCTTCTTATGTAAACGCGTTGGATTGTTATTGTAAAAAGAGAAAAAAAATTTGCTTCGTGCTTTTATTTACGACTAGTTAAGACTAGTAATCAATATTGCTGAGAGTTATAAGTGTAATAAAAATTTAACAATAGAAGACTTAAATCGTAACTACTGCGATTAAAAAAAGAATATCTACTCTAATTCAGTCCATTCAGTAAAATCATCTGCTCCTTCAACTTCGTTCTGATCTAGCCACTCTAAGCCGTTGATGCTTGCGCACAGTAACTCATTAGCTCGTCTTGTGACAATCCGTGAGGGTCGCACTTTGCGGAACATACGCGCTTGCTTAGCTGGTGCAATGAGAGCTGCTCGCCTGTGCTCTGCAGCTCTTGTGATAGATGCGAAGTAAATACCGCATGTACTGCAGCATCTTTTCTCTAAATTATCACGTATACTTGGGCAATAGAGATCATAAGGCGTGCTGATGAAGGCATTCAGCGGTTGAATCGGTAGACGTATTCGAAATGGAGCGAATGACTTTCCGTCATGTTCTTTAAAGTCCGAAATTGTCAAACGCCCATCAACCTGAGTAATAGGGTATGGAGGTGGCAGAAAACGGTCGTGAAGAGTCATATGCAGATCACTCCGGCGTGAGCTGCAGCACCTAGGTCAGGCTCCATATGCAGCTTAGCAATCTGTTTCTTCATAGTATCTTGTGCTGGAGTGGGACGTACGTTAGATGGTGTTTTTCAGTTTTTTTTTATGCTATTAATTGTAACAATAAACTTTATATAAAAAAAAAGGTATTTTCTTAAAAAAATATATTTAACCTACCTTTTGACGGAATGCTAAAGTAGACCGAACTTTTCTCGCAGTGGATTCCCTGAGAAGCCGTTCAATCTCATGTTTAATGTGATGTATTAACTCTTCTTTCTTCGGGAATTTTTGCTTCGCAGTACTCCATAATTTTATCTCATTGTCGTAGCAGGACTTCTTCGCCTTATAGACATATCTTTTGACGTATGCGTTATACAAATCTGATAACTCATTTTAAATTAGTAAGAGCATGAACTGAGTCGAGTAAAACATTTACAAGAATAAACAAAGAAGTTGGAACCTGTCCGTGTGTCGCTGCCACTCAGCTCGTACGCTCTTGTTCATCGAGTCGCGCGTTCGGCTGATAGTGGCGCGAAAACAAACGACGGGCTACACTGTACCGTAAATTCACCCCTTAAACATCTCATGTAATTTATGGACGCCCCCTTATCAGTCGGCTCTCGTTCGCACCTATGTACGTATGTATATATAATTACGTTCTTCCCATTATATATTCAATTCGTAATTTTGTTTGTGGCAGAATGACATTTGCTGCAAACCGATTTCAAAACAGCCAACACTTGAGTGATAAGTAAATAGACGGACAAGCAAATAAATAAACAAACGAACAGGGCAACTCAAAAGTAGACAAATTCATGGAGGAAGCAATGAATACAAACACAAAACCGAAGTTACACTCAACCAAACATATGAATATATAAATTGTTGGCATAACCAGAAAAGCACGGTTTTGAAGGATATTCCACGTGAATTTTTCAAGCGCATATTGAGTTGCAATCGACATGCACTGACAGAAAAAGTAATTGGGAATAAAAAATTGCCACTTTGTACTAGAATCAATTTCTTTTTTAATTTTAAAAATTTTCAAGTCTAACTGCGGGTAACTGCACACACATTTTGGTTGGTTTGCGAAAGATGTAAATTCATTTTGGATGATTATTCGCAATATTACCCAAGAAAAGTTATCTGAGTTATTTAAAATATTTTTTAATTTTTTTTTTTAGTTATAAAATTGATATTAGACATAAACATTTTGAGGTGTATCTATGAAGATTTAAATAACCAATTATAGACAATAATATTTTAAATAAAATTCCCTAATATATTTTACAGTTTTGATGCCTATGGTCGCAGACGTTACTTAAGTATTAAAGCGAACAAAGCTGAAGATTTTTGGAAAATTCTAAAAAATTCTGACTGATTTGAGGCTATTTGGTATACGATTAATAAGCTAGTTTTATATACATATATTTTTTACCAAAACACGCCATTTATATTCACATTTTTCAGGCTTCCATGCAGACGCCACTTAGCTATTAAATCATCCAATGCTTCAGATTTCCGAGTAGGAGCAGACAATAATATTTAAAATGATATGAAATGGTTGAAGTAGCAGACTCGCACTCCCCTAGTAGCACTAAAGCATCGTTTTCATGTCTTAAACGAGGTAAATAAGAAAATCAATTTTTTTTTCCTAAAATCACGCTTTTTGTGTTAACATTGCAAAAATTTCGAGGCGTATCTGCAGGCGCTACTTAAATATTAAATCCTGGAACCTTACAAGTTTGATATAGTTTAAGCTGTAAATAAGCGATTGTGAAAAATATTGCTCACAATATAATATCCTAACGATTTTTGAAGGCTCGTTAAAATACAAGAGTTATTTTTCAAAATATTAAAACTAAAGGAACCTTTGCAATATTTTGGAATTAGTATCTAACTAATAGTGCTCACTAATAGTATAAGTAAATGTGAAAATTGTAGTAAACTAAATTAAAAAAAAACTTCTTAGTATTATGTAAAACCGAATAACAACTGGAAATAATGAAACAGTGATCAAAAAAAATTTAGTTCGTTTAAAATATGCATTTTAGAATTGATATTTTTATATATGAAACACTCAAAAGCCTAATTAATTTTTTTATGCAAAGTCTACAAAGTCTCCATTTTACTTTTTTTGAAAAATAGCACTCACACCTGCTCAAAATAACTAAATTTTAAATTTAAATCATTCTAATTCAAAGTCTCCAAAGTCTCCACTTTACTATTTTTGAAGAAAAGCACACGCACTTAGTCAAAATAACTAAATTTAAAATTTAAATCATTCTAATTCAAAGTCTCCAAAGTCTCCACTATACTATTTTTCTTTAATTCTGCTCACAGCTGTTCAAAAGAACTAAACATTAAATTTAAATCATTTAAATTCAAAGTATTCGAAGTCTCCATTTAATTTTTTTTTTGTTTTGCAGTGACATAGTGATTTTCAAAATAAACCAACATTTAAACAATCGTTACCTGACACGTAATGTAAGTGGAACACATTTAAAAGCTTAGAGTAGACTTGCACTCATTCAGACGTGCCCCCACAACATTTTTGTCAATTTGTCTTAATTTATTTTATTTTTTTTTTTTTTTTTTTTGTAATTTTAAGTATCTCATTTATATCGATTATTTACAAAAAACAAGAGCTTTTTGAGTGAGCATATGACTCAGAAAGCCTTACTTTGTATCTTTTAAGATTTAAAAAATAGTTAAGGTCATCCATGACACTATCGGTTTGTCAAAGTGATATTTTAGTATTACCAAGAGCGGAAAATTTTAATCATACCATATTTGCGTTAGATGAAAACCTGTTGCTTGGAAATAGAAAATAAACTGAAAGCCTTCCTCCAGGTGATATTCAGTTGGAAGGCCACAATGGAGAGCAATTCGTATTGGTAATAGATTGAATTCCGGACGATCGCTGAAAGACTATAATAACCGTTGGCACCTAGAAGAAATTTCAAAGAAAAATTAAGAAAATCTAAAAAAAGTTCTAATTGTAGGATATTTTAAAAATCAATAACATTAGTCAACTCAAAAAATAATGAACTAATGTGTGAGTTTGAAGGAAAGTTGAAAACGAAATTTTAAAAATTTCATATATATTTTTTGCAAAGTACTTTTCGTCCCAGGTAGGTTACATGTAAATATATATATTCATACATACATATATGCATATGAAGGCATTTTGTACATTCCAGTCCTTCATGTAGGTAATATTTGTTTATGTATATTTCTGTAGGCCTCCAGCTGTCACATGATCAACAGCATCAGCAGAGGTAACCTGTCTGTAGTTACAACTTGCACGTATTTGCACACAAACACATACGTATGTGTACGTTTCAAATGTAAATCACCATGAAGTGTTGCATACTCAAAGGCGCAAACAACGTCAACCACTCACTACCAGTGGAGCGATGAAAATACAGTGCACTACTTTGACAGGCATCAACCGTGTGAATGGATATATGAATATGGCTGCATATTTGAGTGTATGTGTCATGATTGTTGATTGCTGCCAGCTGACAGTTGGTGGCTTGTTGCACATTTCTCGATACGTTAGCTCATTGAAATTGATTTTATTTATTTTTTTTATTTAGTGCATGAGCAGTACTCTTTTTTTTAGTTTGTGTAAGCTGATTATATTTTATCAGCGAACTTTGTTAACAAATGAGTAGCTCCGCAAATATTGTGAGTGTAACATGGTTCCATGGAGGTGTGATTGGGAAATCTGTACACTGAAATTTTATTTTAATTATTCATTCATTATAAACCTTTACATGTTTAAAGTCTTTAACCAATATTCCTAAATAAGAACTTTTTATTGCAAATTGACTTAATTAGAAAGGCCAAAAATCTCTAATTGTTGATGGTCTTTTCTATGCAAAAAGATCAATGCATAAATATATTTTTGAATAGCCAAAACTTTCTAAAACCCACTTCTAAGTAAAGTGTCAGAAAAGAACTCAAGCTCATTATACTTCACAAAAATCGTATTTAGGAAAAAAGAAGGTGTACTACAACTTATAATAATTTAATACTGTTACATGGCTTCGCCAATTTTCAGTGTTCATCAGAAAGGCCACATAATCCCACCACATTTGGAATTATAGACGGAGACTTGTGCTCAAACGAGAGGTATCACAAAGGGTCTCCTGGCCCAATTGGGTCGCTCGACATCCCCGTGGAGAGTGGCAGCCAACGTAGCCCACCCCAACCTTCTTCTTCTTCTTCGCATGACAGTCCTGAACCATTTCTTCATTCACAACCTTGTGCCATTTGTATCTATCTAAGGCTTCCTTCTTCCACCACCGCACGTTTAGCTTTTCAAGGTCAACTTCCACGCCTTCGAGTCATCTCTCTCGGGGGAATCCTTTTCTCAGAGTTGTTCCTGCCTTTCGAGTTGTTCTCCCCTTGGGCATTTTAAGCCATCTTACAGGTCCATATATTTTTCGCAATATTTTTCTTTCAAATATCATTAGTTGATTAATGTCAGTAACACAATCATAGGTAAGCACGGGGCGGATCAAGGTTTTGTATATCCTTAAGCAGCTTCAAGACATGTGTACCCTTAAGCAGCTTAGACAGAAGCAGCTTCAAATTAGAAAAGTGACACTCATTTGCTGCTAAAACTCGATTAATGATGTAACTTATATATATATATAATTGGCGCGTACACCCTTTCTGGGTGTTTGGCCGAGCTCCTCCTCCTATTTGCGGTGTGCGTCTTGATGTTATTGCACAAATGGAGGGACCTACAGTTTCAAGCCGATTCCGAACGGCAGTACTTTTATGAGGAGCTTTTTCGTGGCAGAAATACACTCGGAGGTTTGCCATTGCCTGCCGAGGGGCGACAGCTATCAGAAAAATGTTTTTCTTAATTTTGGAGTTTCACCGAGATTCGAACCTACGTTCCAACTGTGAATTCCGAATGGTAGTCACGCACCAACCCAATCGGCTACGGCGGCCGATGATATAACTTAACCTAACGAATTATTTTGTCACGATTATGCAACATTTCTAAATCTCGTTTACTACTTTTCCATTCTAAGAACTATCAATACAAACTCAAAATCTCCAAAGGATTCAATTTGGGGTTCGGGAAATGTACTATTTTGAATGCTCAAAATACTCTAAGATATTAAATAACATTTATTAATCAAAGTCTTCAAAGTCTCCACTTAATTTTTTCCCGAATTTTCATTCGCAGATGCTGAAACTGTGTAAACAACCTTTAAAATAATTAAATAACTTTTTCTATTCAAAGTCTCAAAAGTCTCCACTTTACTTTTTTTGAGAATTTCCATTCTTAGATGCTCAAACTGTGTAAGCAATATTTCAAATAATTTAGAAACATTTCTCATTCAAATTCTCCAAAGTCTCCACTTAAATGTTTTTGTGAAATAATGCTTAGGAGTTCAAAATAATGCAATGCTAAACCAATTTTTCATATATAAAGTATATTTGTGTAGCTTATATGCTGCGTCCAGCTTCCAAATTTTTACAGTACAGCTACATTTATTGTAAAAGACTCTGCACTCGGCACGTGATTTTCAAAGTGAACAGCATACTCCGCAGTTGTCCAAATTAGTGTACATATTACTAGTATATTAGCTGTTTGAGCCTTATTCTCAACAAGTGAGAGAGCAAACCGTGCAGGGTTTTTATGCCTGAACTCGATTACTCAAATGCTGTCTCAGAAAGTTTGCTTGCACACAGATCTGCTTCCTCAATTCTTGTATCACCTTTGTGAATCTGTACCGAGTAGAACTCGATACAGTGCTGCGAATGAGGTTGCGAAGATTGATTTTTCTTAAATACATTTCTTAGAAACACATTTCGAGTCTTAGGTATCTTAGAGACTGTCTACAAAAAAGACGAATTTGAGGAAAGGAATTTTTCGGTTTGCCCAAACCTCAGTGGGATTTGAAATAGTTCCATTCTTCACTAAAAAATCTGTCAGATCATCTAGTTAAGTTGTCTAGTTAAGCTGTCAAAACTGTCTGTTCCCTTGAACTAAGTAAGAGAAATTCTGAACAGACTACACATTTTTTGTTGCGGTTTTTGCCGTTAGTTGGCAGTAGCTCACCTGAGTGAGCTTTTAGCTTAAGCCAATATTAATCCATGGGAAAGTATAGTTTAAGCACTAGAAAGAGTTTGGCAGCTATATTTAGAGACACTTACCAGTTTTTGATGTGCACCTCGAAGCCTGAGTCGTTCAGAAATCTTCCTTTTTACCTTTTCCCTTTAAAATATGCCATTCTCATTGAAGCACCCCTTACTGCACTGTCATGGATCATTACTTTGTCTGCTCCCATTACCACTACTGATATTCAATTTCAACCAACAACACCAGTAGGTACGTGCAACATAGGGAAATCAGAACTGCATAAAATATCAAAATCTAGTAGTGAATCCGTTCCAACTGTCTACGGGCCATAAACACTAAAAATAATATTCGTTCAGTCATGTACAAAAAATGCAAATACCAAATATTTATATTTTCACACCATTCTAGTATGTACATATATGTATCTGGGTATGTGTTGGAGAATTTGCTGTGCCTGGTCTCCTACTACTGTTGACAATAGACACACAATCCAAATCGCATGCATATATTTATTTGCTTTAGTCTCACACGAGTATGTTTTTCTGTTTTGCCACAGCTGTAATAAAATGCATTTTCCGCAAATTCCTTTTTTTTCGTGTGGTCAATAAATATGTACGCATTTATGCATGTACGAGTAGAGATATGCAAAAAACAAAAATCCTAGAATGAAATGCAAATCAAGCGGTAAAGCTTTGCTGCTGCAGTATATTGTCGCTATTATTTTCATTGCTGATATTGCTGTTGTTGTTTTCAATTTTTGCCACCTGCTGACAGTTTTTCTGTCAACTTAGATGCTGTTGAAACTTTATTGATTTACTAGGGTTAATGTGGATCGTTGCAGGTGGAGTAGATAGAATAGTGCTTTGTGTACTCATCGCTCGACAGGTGGGAATGAAATTACTATGCGGTATTAAAAATAGAAGAGGAATGGACAAAACGAAGGACCACATGGGAGGAGAGCTTAAAAATATATGCACTGAAGATATAATAAAAATTGTGGTTGGACTGCAAAGTGGGTTTAATTAAAAATTGTGGTTTTTCTTATTGGTTTTTATTATTATTGTACATTTTTAGTTTTCCAAGTTATTAATTACCTTTGCAGAAATGAAGTAAGTTTTGCTAGATTTGGTATTTTAGCAATATTTTAAGGTATATACAGCACCGCCATCTTGTTTATTTATAAGGAATTTATTTATTTATTGTATTTATGAATTTATTCGTTATCAGTGAATTCATAGTTTCTTACTGACTACACAGAAAGTATAGTTTCAAATTTATAAATTTAGAGGAATATTGCTAAATATTTCAGCAGAAAATGAGGTGACACTATTATTAATTCGTTTAACTTAATTTAATTCTAATCAAAAGCTTGCAACTCATTTATATTCCTAATCGATTGACACTAACAGCAGCTGAGCGCATACATATGTGCCCGCTGAGCATTCGGTTGGTATTCGATTCAAAGCCTACTATGGATATGAAACATTGGGGGATAGAGAAAATGTTTTTCTATTAACTATTTAACTACTTTAATCAATAAAAAATAGTTCTTATTCAATAATAAGATAAATGCACTTCAGAAAATGATAAATAATCTAGAGGCGCACTTTGAAAAATGAAGCATGGAGGTTAACCTATCCAAATCAGCAACAATGCGGGCAAACTATAGAAGAAAGCCAATATAAATGAGAGAATATTCTACTTACTGCTACCTGGGGGTGGTTCTTACACCCAGAATGGTGAAAAAAGAAAAAACCTCGCAATGTCTACTTTAAACTTCACATGAAATCATTTTTTTGAAAAAGAAGCAAATATAATTAGGTGCGAAATGGAAAATGTTTCAATCAATCTGTCGAACTGTCCAAAGTTGTGCGGCGTAGGTATGGAGATACTGTATATAATATTTGAGAATGTTGACAAATTACAACTGTAATTCCTAAAGAAAAGTTTTAAGCACCCATGCTGTTCGCCTACCTGCTATTTATTAACACACTTTTATTAGGTCGGGTTGTATGTATGTAACGGAATCTTTGAGCTTAATTTTCACTGGCTTCTAAAAATCTGATCGACTTGAAATTTTGCACACCTATCAAGGGCCGATGACAATGCAATAATTTGATAAAAGTTTTCCATTATCCTTATTGGGATTGCCAGGGTTAATATTTTCTGTTTTTACCTGTGGGCAAAAAGTAAGGTGAATTTGAATCTTTGAATCTTTTTTAACACACTTTTATTAGGTCGGGTTGTATGTATGTATGTATGTATGTATGTATGTATGTATGTACGTAACTATGTATGTATGTATGTATGTAACGGAATCTTTGAGCTTAATTTTCACTGGCTTCTAAAAATCTGATCGACTTGGAATTTTGCACACCTATCAAGGACCGATGACAATGCAATAATTTGATAAAAGTTTTCCATTATGCTTATTAGGATTGCCAGGATTAATATTTTCTTTTTTTACCTGTGGGCAAAAAGTAAGGTGAATTTGGTTATAAAATGAAAAATCTTTATTTATTCTTGTAAATCAATTCCATCCCCTTCAATATAATCCCCTCTCGATGAAATACACTTATGCCAACGATTTTTCCAATCCCCGAAACATGCCAAATAGTCCATTTCCGGTATAGCCATCAGCACCTTCTTCGATTCAGCTTTTATCTCCTCAATCGACTCGAAACGCGTTTCCCGGAGTGGTCTCTTGAGTTTTGGGAATAGCCAGAAGTCACACGGAGCCAAATCAGACGAATACGGTGGTTGCGGAACGATATGCGTGGAATTTTTGACGAAATGGTCACGAAGAATGAGTGCAGTGTGAGACGGTGCATTATCGTGATGCAAAAACCAAGAGTTGTTGGCCCATAATTCTGGTCTTTTTAGATGAATTGCTCCACGTAAACGACGCATAACGCTCAAATAATATTCCTTATTAACAGTTTGGCCAGGTGGAAGGAATTCATAGTGCACCACACCACGAAAATCGAAAAAAACTGGCCAATGGAGTGGGGTAGCCGTTTCTCAGGCTCCCGCCTCGAAATAAGTTCTTCGTCCCGATTACTTCTTTATCACGGCCGATAACTGCATAGCTTTAGACTCACAGTCGATAAGAAAGGAATTAAATATAACACGAATATATCGAATCATTAATTCACTGACTGCAATGATAACAATAATTTTCATTCATAATAAAAAATAGTTTAAAAAAAAAAAACTAAAAAACACGCTTTTTTGGTAATCGAACTAAAAAGTAGAAAATAAAAAATAGTTTAAAAAAACTAAAAAACACGCTTTTATTGCCAATCGAACTAAAAAGTATAAAATAAATTTTAATGACAAAGAGACCTATAATGAAGTAATAGCAAATCGAACGATCAGTCATAGTCAACTACCTCAAAACAGAATTATAACAAAAATTAAGATACAAATAGAGTAATTCAAATTAGAGTTAAAAGCGTGGGATGCATTTTGCTTCACTTTCATAACCTTCTGTACATAGGTAGTTGCCAATAGAATGATTGTGCAATAATATTTACTATATCAAGCATCCCACGCTTTTAACTCTAATTTGAATTTTTCTATTTGTATCTTAATTTTTGTTATAATTCTGTTCTGAGGTAGTTGACTGTGACTGATCGTTCGATTTGCTATTACTCATTATAGGTATCTTTGTCATTAAAATTTATTTTATACTTTTTAGTTCGATTCGCAATAAAAGCGTGTTTTTTAGTTTTTTTAAACTATTTTTTATTTATAACCCGCTATCGAGTACGGTCACATTAACACGCTTGCACTAAATTTTACTCGTGCCCGAAAAACAATAGGTGTATCACATATGTAGCTTTGAGGCTCACCAGCCTCCTAACAAAAATAGTTTTAAAAAGATTTTTTTTCCGGAGCAAAGTTGTAAATCAAAGAGGATTGGCCTTCAATTTGAAATGGGACAAAACGGTGTAAGAAAAAAGCAGGGGGCAGAAAAATTTCTAATTGTATTAGCACTGACAAAAAATGTGGCATAGAGCACTAAACAGTACGGAGAGAATATGTAAAGAACTGGACCATGATGTTGGTCAAAGTTATTTTACGGATGGCGTAGAAAAGTTAAAAATTCTATGCAGTTTTAAAGCTAGAAACATTTGCAGAAAGAAACAATCCAACATTTTCTTGGGCGATGCCCGGTATTAAAACAATATCGCTCTACTTTGTTTGGAAATACCATTTTTAGTAATACCGAAATAGTTCATGTTCTAAATAGTGTAAATGAGGTGCTTCAAAGTAAAGATAATTAATTACAGATTAATAGTTTTATAAATAAATAGCTACCAAATTTTTCCGGCGGTCAACTTTTAGATTCATTGCCGTATTTTCATTTAAAGGAACTAAGAAAAATAGCAAGAACAAAGTTTTTTTAAATACTTTTTTTTTTGTGCAAAAAATTAATCAATTTATCTAGCTATCTATCTAATAACTATTGCCTCTCACCATTTCTTAAAAATAAGAAGCTTAAATGTTGCATTGTTGTTTGTTGGATGACGCCCGGGAACAGCAAGCGCTTATGAGCACCACTATACCGACAGATCCTCACAGCTACACCTATCTTTTTTTTTTGTCGGGACAATTAGCAGTGTGCAGCACTCAGACATGAATTAAGTCCATTGTACTACACTTGGATTCCCTTTTAATTTTCTTTAAATCTACCCGATCTCCGAGTAGAACTTTTGGTGCCAAGGAGCCACGATGGTCGCTTCTTAACACATCAATGCCAAAGACCTCAAACCTGACGCACAGGAAGTGGTCCGTCGTCCCATCCTCCTCTTCACAAGCTTGGCAGAGTACACTGTCTGAGATGCCCAACCTTTCCATGTGCTTCGCCTACAGAAAGTTTGCGACAGTCAATCGGACATGACAGGTAACATCAGTTTAGCACATCTGCAGTCTCTCTCAGCCTGCCAAGCTCGCTTGTGGGTGGTAGTTACGCATTTGCTAACCATGGCTCTGATGGCCGCAGAAGGGAGTGGGAAAACAGTCTCTGGGCCAAAGAAGTTGGCCTTAGCGCCCATCTTAGCTAAGGAGTCAGAGGTCTCGTTACCCGCGATACCCACGTGTCCCGGGGCCCATGTTAGCATCAGGCTATTTTGTCTACCGACATAGTTCAGCCTAGATTTACAGGACTTGACTACCCCTGATGTGGTTGGAGGGCTGTCTAAGGCTATAAGCGCAGCTTGGCTGTCGCTGCAGGCACATATAGATCTGCCTCTCCATCGGTTTTCCACAACAAAGTTCATCGCTTCTTGAACTGCATACACTTCCGCTTCAAACACAGATGCATACATGCCAAGAGCAAAGTACAGTTTTGTCCCGCTGGATTCCACGTAGACCCCAGAGCCGGAGCCATGCTCGGTCCTGGAGCCATCCGTAAAAATGCGAAAACAGTGTTTGCCGAGCTCATGGGGCATGGAGAGAATCATTGGATCGACGTCCATGCTTTCTCTGTTTTCCAATGTCGGACAGGGGCCGTACACCTCTCCGCAATCTACCACGGTATTACCTCACGGGTCTTGTTAACTCGAAGGCTCTTAAAGATATACCCTTTGTATATCTCTATCATAGTCTATGCGCTCATTAGGCTGTATAGTACTGCGTCTCGTTACCTTATTTGTCCTGCAATTACCCTCGTTTTCGATTACATTGGGGCGAAATGGCTCTGCCGTCTTGTTAAGAGAGATACGGCTACCCTGTAGATTGTCGACTCTTTTGTGAGAAATTTTATCGTCGGCTGATTGTCAGTGAAAATATAGAAAATATGTCCAAATATGTACGAGTGTAAGTAAATCTGAAGATTGTGTAGGCTTAGGTCGTTAGCAAATTTTTCGATTTAACTATAAATAGTAATATATCAATTAAAAGGCACAAGCAAAGATCACAAGTCCGGGTTTTCTAATGACTGTCATCTCTTCTTTTGATGTCGTTAAGCCTGATTTTGATTTGTGCCTGAGACGGCACTCATAAATGAGTAGTAAGTGCTCATAAAGCGACCTTTTCTTCAATTGATGCGTGCAGAGAATTATTTTCACTCTCTTGCATTGCAACTTTGAAAGGTCCAATTATTCGTTTACTTTGTCCCGCTTAGGGCAACTCTTGAGTAATGATTATGCATGCTTTTGTCTTCACGGGAGTAATAAACGTATATTGAATTACTTCCAAGTCATCATCATTTGAATGGGTCCCATTTGAGTTATTGCCAAATAACTTATTGGAAGGCGATCCTGATGAAGGGATCGCACTGTAAGTGCATAACAAAATTCTCAAAAAAGAATTTTGTACTTCGGCCGCAATTCACTCTATGACAGACCCTGCGTTTAGTGAAAAGATGTAGTAACTCTGATGGGTTTGCAGTGGATCGCGTAAAAGAGATAACACTTTGACTGCGCCCATAATAATTAGCTTTACTCTAACCTAGTTCCTTGGTTGATCACGAAGATTGTGTTGGCTAAGTCACACAGCTCACAGCCCAGACCCAATTAGCACAAAAGATGCCACTTTGACACATCACTTATACGAGGTTGTTTCAATAAGTACCCGTCTTTGATGACAGAGGGCGTTTCTGAGAAAAGTTGGCATCGTATTCTGCCATCTATCGAACGACGGCAAAACTAATTTCAGACTGATTGATGGGATAGCTTGGATTTGGCAGCTGTTCGAGTACGACGTGTTTCGTTATTTTCGCTAAGATGGAAAAAAGGTAGCGTCGTTCGCGTAATTCGCTCTTTGTTTTTGTTTGGAAAAAATACGAGGAGATAAATGGAGATGCTGTTTATGAGGACGCTTCGCCATATATGATCACAGTTAGATATTGCTTCAATGAATTTAAAAGTGGACGAATGTTGCTGTTTCAAAAAGTCCACGACATGATTCTCGATGATCGACGAACGAAAGTGCGCAAAGTAACAAAGTAATAGGTGTGTCGACCAGAATCGCAATTAATATTTTACATAATAAGTTGGTGATGAAAAAATTGTCGGCCCGTTGAGTGCCGCGATTGCTCACAAGCAACAACAAGCGGATGCGACTGTTAACTTCGAAGCAGTGTTGGGAGCTATTTAAGCGAGAGGGGAAGGAATTTTTGCTTTGAGTTGTTACCGTTGATGAAACCTGGATTCATCATTACATACCAGAAACTAGGCTACAATCAAAAGAAGGGATTTCTCCCTGTGAATCTGATCCAAAGAAGGCGAAGACAGTCCCATCGGCTCGAAATGTAATCACAAAAAATTGAAGGAGACACGGCCGCATTTGGCGAAAAAGAATGTGATCCACAACAATAATGCGCCAGCGCATTCATCCGGAGTTGTCACCGCCAAATTGCCTGATTTGCATTATAAATTGCTGCCACGTCCTCGTATTCACCCGATCTGGCTCCTTGCGATTTTTCTTGTCATCTAACATGAAGAAATGGCTCGCAGGAAAAAAATTTAGTTCAAGCGAGGAAGTCAACGCCGAGACAGAAGCGCATTTTGGAGAGTTCGACAAATCGTATTTTTTGGAGGGATTAAAAAATGAACGGAACGTTGGGAGAAATGTATCTTTCCAAAAGTTGAAAAATAAAAGAAAATGTTTTTTTTTTCTTAATACTGTCCTTATTTCTAACACAGGTACTTATTGAACCCTCTTAAAGAGCTACTGCTTTTTACTAGTCGAACTATCTCGGCGGCCGCCGTGGCCGAATAGGTTGGTGCGTGACTATCTCTCGGAATCCAGAGAGAGAACCCTGTTCGAATCTCGGTGAAAGATCAAAAATTAAGAAAAAGTTTTTTCTAATAGCGGTCAGCCCTCGGCAGGCAATGGCAAACCTCCGAGAGTATTTCTGCCATGAAAAAGCTCCTCATAAAAAAAACTGCCGTTCGGAATCGGCTTGAAACTGTAGGTCCCTCAAATTGTGGAACAACATCAAAACTCACACCACAAATAGGAGGAGGAGCTCGGGAAGAGGGTGTACGCGCCAATTATATATATATCTCGATTTTACTATGCATCTGCCTATGTCGTCTATGTGCTTTTCTGCAATTTTTTTAAGTTAATCATCGAGAATTCCCAAAGCATTCTATATCATAGAGCACCCAGACTTGGAGACTCACACTGATCATGAACGACTGTTTCCTTAGACACTTCTTGATTGCAGCCTCTACATCTTTAGTTGTAAGGCCACTTCGATTGCCAGGCATGGACTCCCAAAGGCCACTGTCCGGTTATTGTTGACGCAATTCTGAATATGTCCGCTCGTAGCTTTCTTAACAACTTGTCAGTCCTGGATTTGTTAAAATTGAGCCACATTTATTTAGTAATTTTGCAGGTATCCATGTTAGTCCATCTGTCCACGGACTGCTTCTGGAATAGCGAGAAGATCTCCTTTCTGTACACGCCTTGCGGACAGCCTATTTCTATAGCTTCGAATTCGTTATAGGAGGCTCAATGTCTGGCCAATGCATCAGTGCGCTAAAGCATTAAGTTCTTCTTTGTTTTATCTGGCAACTTTTGAATTTCTTATGGGTGCCTTTAAAGCTAAGATGGCTGCTTGACTATGTGGAAAAATACATATGTATTTCTGATAGTTTTTGTGGCTGGTTTTTAATTATTCTGCAAACTCCCCTTACTCCGGGAACTTCTGCTTGAAAATAGTGAATATGCTACTTAAACCGGTTAACCTCACTTCGTCTTGTATTATAAACTTTGCTCACTTGAACGAACATTTTCATAAAAATTTGTGAAATGAAAATCCATTTTCCCAAACTCAACTCCCAAACCACTTAAAAACTATGAACTAATGAAATTCAAATTTCACATATACATACATAAGTCCCATATACAGTTAACCTCAGTTTAAAACAGAATAAATGCTAGCGCAGAAAATAAAAGACTCGCTAAAATCGCTTGCAATAAGTCAAGCGAAAATATTTCGTAGTAAATTTAGAAACGCAAAAAAAGCGATAACTCATTGGATAGTTAGGCGAAATGCAAAAGAAGATTGCAACAGCCAAGGGCATCGGAAGTGTAGAAATGCAAAATACGCGACAAATAGCGGAAAAATAGGGGAACGAAAGTGAAAATTGAAACCACAAATTTTGCTCCATAACAAAGAGAAAAAAAATCAAAAAAGGGGGAAAAATCAAGAAAACAAACAAATGAAAATATTAAAAAAAGAAGCAAAAAATCCAAAAACACAACAAAAAAATTGTCAAAAAACAAAAAAAAGGAACAGAGAAACAAAGTAAAAAGAGTGAAGCAAAGGTCACATTAGGGAAGAAGCGCAAGCCAGGCAGACTAAAGGTTACAGTTGCAGGGATGAATGCACGTGTGGTGAAATAGTTGACGCTATGAATGCGCGTGTACATGCAGTACAATAGAAAAAACACGAACAAAAAACGAACAAAAAACAAACAAAAAATACCACAAAAAGCACAAAAACTCCTCCACTAACAACCTTAGGTATATGCAACAGAAAGCCGCTGGCATGTCGGTGACGCAGAATGCTACGTTCTGATTAGACTACCGAAATTTGGTGAATGGTGTTGTTGTCTATGTAGCTGTAATGCAAGAATACTGCAACGCAAAAAACAACTACACACAAAAACTAAAAACTCTCAATCACCTCACAAAACGAAAAAACAAAATATATAAAAGCACAGGCAAACACACACACACACATACACATAAAAGATTGCATGACAAATGTGACCAACAACAATGCCCTCAATGCGCTTGTGGCATGCAGCAGGATAAAAAGCGTTGCAAGTTGCCACACAAGCATTTGCTTAGCCTTGGTTGAATGTGGTGAAAAGCAAAGACTATCAAAAATCCGTATAAAAAATAACAAATAGCAACAAAAAACAACTGCATGCAAGCGAAGTGGAAATCAAAACGGAATAATGCAACAACGTATGCAAATTGAAAGCCAAAATCTACATACGCACATTTGTTTTAACTCACTGGAGGTGTTGCTGCTTGCGCTGGGAAGGGTAGAGGAGGGTAGGCGAGGCCATGGGACGAAGAACTAAGACGAATGCAAGAGTGCAATCTGAATGGAAAATTGTGTATGTGCACTGCGTTAAATAACTGTAGTACACGTTGACAAGTTTTGAATATTTTTTTTTTGCATTTAATTTTAGTAATTTTTATATGAAAATATTCTTCATTCTGCCACAGAAACCATGTAAAAACACTTGAAAATTAAAAAAAGGGAAATCAACAAATTTTCATCCAAATTTCTTAATTTTTATCCAAGATTTTTAGTAAAAGAACGGGTATATATTAGGTTGGGAAATAAGTTCATAGCGTTTTTATATTTTCTCTTATTTTACAACGACTTGTTTGCGGTTTGGCAAAGAGTATTCGATAGAATTTTTTTCTGCTCTAAAAAACCTACCAATTAATAGTATTTTTGACTTATTTAATTTTTTATTAATATAGTTTCGGGGCTTAGAAATCGTATAGCCAGGACGCAAAAATCAACATTTTTGACACCTGCTCTTCTTTGCTTTTCATCGGGGTCAAAAAACTGCCGAAGCAGCCTGGGACATTTGCTGCGCTTTATGGAGAAAGTGTCATAAGCGAGTCGACATCAGGGAAATGGTTTTCAAAGTTCCAAAACGGTGACTTTGATGTCGATGATACGTCCCGTAGCGGCAGACCTTTTGAATTCGATGAAGAACGTCTCAAATCACTTTTGAAGAAGAACGACCGCGAAACCACTCGTGGATTGGCGGAAAAAATGAACTGCGATCATAAAACGATTCTCAATCAGCTTTATTCTATGGGATTTACCGAAAAATTTAAAGCCTGGGTGCCTCACGAGCTCATCGAAAAAAACAAAGAAAGTCGCCTTCAAATTGCTTCTCAGCATCTCGCCCGCCATCGAGCATAAACAGAGCGGTCATAAACAGAGCTTTTTGAATCGAATGGTCACGGGAGATGAGAAATGGTGCCTTTATGTAACTCCAGGAGAAACGCCGAGGCCGAGAGTCAAGCCGGATCTTCATCCAAAGGAAACCATGATATGTCTTTGGTGGGACTGGCTGGGCATGGTGCACTGGGAAATGTTCGAAAAGAATGCCACGGTCAACAAGGAGCTCTACATTGCCCAGTTACGCCGCGTGAATAAGGCTATTCGACTGAAAAGACCTGATCGGCATGATGAAAGCTCCTCCTCCTTCACGACAACGCGAGGTCCCATTTTAGACAAGTCGTCAAAGACGCATTCCAAGAGCTCGAATGGGAGGTCCTTCAGCATCTACCGTATTCTCCGGACCTTGTACCAACCGATCACCATCCCGTTCCCTGTCAAACCATATTAAGGGCTCATTAATGGCGATAACAAAGAGCTTAAAAACTTGCTCAAAAACTTCTTTGACACCGGACCAGGCGATTTCTGGCGGAAAGGCAACAACAAATTGGTGGATAGGTGGGAAGAGGTTGTAAAAAGCAACGGCGAAGATATAATTGTCTAACTTATTGATATAACTATTGCCTGTTTTTTTGTTTTTAATAAAGGTCTTCGGTAAAAACGCTACGAACTTATTCACCCAACCCAATAGTTTCGGTAAGGGGTGATTTACTTCTTTTTCTTCTTAGCTTCACATTCATCACTTTGAAATGTGCTTTGTCGTCATCAAACCATCTTTATCGTGGTCGCAAAATAAAGGGCTTTCCAATAACAGGTGCTATTGGTGAATGGATTGCGCTATCGAGAGATGATTAACGATTTTTTATGGCCGGAATTGGATGGTATTGATCTGGACAACGTTTATTTTCAACAAGAGGGCGCTATGTGTCACACAAGCAACAAAACCATTGATCTTTTACCGGAAAAGTTTCCGGACCGTGTTATCTCTCGAAGAGGTGATCACCATTGGCCACCGATGACTTTTTTCTTTGGGCCCACGTGAAAGAGAAGGTCTACGCCAACAGCCCAGTGTCGATTCAAGACCTCAAAGATGGAATTCGTGAGGCTATCGAGGATATAGGGCAGCCACTTTGCAATTCGGTTATGGAAAATTTCATGAAAAGGATATTGTGGTCGTGGTGGTCATTTGCCTGATGTTATTTTCCACTATTAACGGCATACCTTCCTCCTTATAATGAAATAAACATCCGATCATTTATATTAAAAAATACTATTTTTCTTTGAATATCAAAATAACGCCTGCGTTTGGAAAACCCTACATAATACAGATTTAAAGGGAATTTTTGACGTGTCATAATTAAAGAAATAGAAAGAGACTTGAAAGAATACGGGAGATCTGGGAAAACGGAAGTCGAATAGTAAAGTTTAATATACACAAAAAATCAAAGTCGTATTAGATTTGGAAAGGAATTAAAAATAGGGTAACAAAAATGAAAAAAACCCTATAAAATAGTTCAGCCGACTGAGAAGCTTATTCTATCAAAGCCGCCAAGACACAAGTTGCGTTATCGTGATTTTTGTAACATTCTGTATTCCGTGGAAGGTTCAATGGTACGCCAGGTATGTCTCACGAGGGATTAAGGACCTGAAGAAGAAGAGAAGGTATAACAAGAGATTACTTTTCCAATATTCTCCTACTGTAGTATAAATTCAATTTCCTTGAATTCGTATCTTTAAGTATATGATATTAAAAAAATTAACAAGGCAGTAATGTTCCTAGAAAAAATTTTAATAATAAATTTTTAGATATAATAGGACTATGAATAAGTTCGCGCGGTTTTTTTTCGAAATTTGAAACTTTATTGACGTAAAATGGTTACAAATTTAATATTCAAAATATTGTCCATCGCTTACTACTACTTTTTCCCATCTTTCTGGCAATTCACGGATTCCCTTTGTGAAAAAGTCGGTCGGTTTTGCCGCAATCCACGAATCGATCCATTTTTTGACTTCATCGTAATTACGGAAGTGCTGGTCAGCCAGGCCATGTTGCATCGATCGGAAGAGATAGTAATCGGATGGCGCAAGGTCTGGACTATACGGCGGGTGGGGTAGGACATCCCATTTGAGCGTTTCTAAGTATGTTTTGACCACTTGTGCAACATGTGGCCGAGCATTGTCATGTTGCAAAATAACTTTGTCGTGTCTATCGGCGTATTGCGGCCGTTTTTCTCGCAGTGCTCGGCTCAAACGCATCAATTGTCGTCGGTAGACATCCCCCGTAATCGTTTCATTCGGTTTCAGTAGCTCATAATACACAACACCCAGCTGGTCCCACCAGATACACAGCATAACCTTCAGGCCATGAATATTCTGCGCCGACGTCGATGTTGAAGCATGGCCAGGGTATCCATACGTTGCCCGACGTTTTGGATTGTCGTAATGGACCCACTTTTCATCGCCAGTCACAATTCGATGCAAAAAACCCTTTCTTTTGTGCCGTTGAAGCAGTTGTTCGCATGCCATAAAACGGCGTTCAACGTCTCTTGGCTTCAATTCATACGGCACCCAATGGCCTACCTTTCGGATCATTCCCATGGCTTTTAAACGTTTGGAAATGGTTGATTGATCAACTCCCAAAGTTTTTGCAACCTCTTCTTGCGTTTGAGCCGGATCTTGATCGAGCAATTCCTCCAATTCGGTATCCATGAACTTTGGCGGCGCACCCTCGCGTTCTTCGTCTTCCAAGCCAAAATCACCACTTTTAAAGCGTGCAAACCACTTCTGGCACGTTCGCTCAGATAGAGCATGCTCACCATAAACTTCCACCAAGATACGATGACTTTCGGCTGCTTTTTTCTTCATATTAAAATAATGAAGAAGAATTCCCCGCAAAAACACATTATTTGGCACGAAATTCGACATTTTCAAGTGTGGTAAAAATATTGTTGTTTACGCTTCAAATAAAAAACTTATACTGACGTTTGTGCCTTACGACAGTAGCTCTCCAATGAATGTTTGGAAATGTGGATCGATGGAATAATAATCAAGTTACGCCATCTGTTGTAAAACCGCACGAACTTATTCATAGTCCTATTAATATATTCCAAAAACTTCTTTACAGTAAAAGTTTAATTTTGCTAAACAAAGGCGCCCAAAAGCTATGCATCAGTTAGTTTGCTACATATGTACCGTAACACTATTGCAGCAACAAAGCACACATATATCGCACACACATACTATATCAATCAGCAAATAGGTACTATGTAGCAACAATAATTTGATTGTTAGCCGATTTCGCGCCCTGGAATGTTGAAATGCGAATTTGTAAATTATTTCATTTCATTTCACAATCAAGCGGCGGCAAAACCGTGACGGCATACCGTATATGTTGCATTTGTTGTTGGTGTGGCTGTTGCTGTTGAATGCCTAAAAATATGCATATGAAAGGGTACATATGGGAATGCGCATGTGCATGGGATTGTGTGCATTTACGTTGATTACAAATGGAATTAGTTGCTTGCTAATGCTGAATTACTGCAACAACATAAGCAGATGTTGCAACAAATTAATACCACACACATACACAACACACAAAATCAAAATCATTGGCGTTTATTTGGCAATGTATAGATATGCCCAATAGCTGCACACATACACGCAATTGCTATTTGAGGCTTGCCATATAAGCGTACATACATACATGCTTACAAACACATAGGCAATCATTTGACCGCTTGGGATTGTTGCAGCTGCTCAATCAACACAATTCGACTATTTTCGTTGCATATTTTAATGTGTGCTCTTGTTTCGATAGCCCGACACTCAATGTTCGACGCATGCAATCGACACTAATTGACGATTTTGGTTTTGTTGCGGACGGAAATTTTATTTCGCCATTGTTGTTGTGGCTGTTGTTCGGCGCAAGCATTGCAATTTGTTATATGGATACTGCACATATTTTTAATTGCATTAATTTATTTTGCATTTTAGTCAGAAAATGGTGTGAGTTGCGCTTTGAATTGCATTTTAAATGATCGATTGGTGCAATAATTCAGTATACAGAAGTGTGACTGAATGCATGAATGCTTTGCGCTGCGTACATGTTTTATTATAACTGCTATTTGCTATGTGACGACGCTGTAATCACTGTTTATAGAAATAGCATTTAGTTATAATAGAATACAGCGATGAATTTTTGATTTTTTATCGTTTTACATAAATCTTTTGATAAGTCTACAAACTCTACACGCCTAAAATTTTGCAAAAATATGCTTGCACATTATGGCAAGCATCTCTGGGTATATTTATAGCCACTTTAACCTATTCTTTAAAAGTCTCCAAAGTCTACACTACACAAAGTTATTCGAGCTTATCAAAAACAATTTATTTCCAATATTATTGCATTCCATTTAGGAAGTTTTCGAAGTCTACACTTAAAAAAAAATGTATTTAAATGCAGTAGCATTCATAATAATTTCTTTATTTGCCAACAGTACCTCAAACTCCATCTGCTAGCCGCAACACTGAATTAAAGTTTATAAGTATTTTCTAATAATACCAATAAACTCGCAATAACAAACTTAAGGGTCGCCAGATACATACGTACATGTGTATGTATGCATGGGTCTGATTAATTTAAAACTTCGTTAGATATATTCATTTGTCACTCAGTCACATTTTCTGCTCATGGAAAGTCTTTCCTGGTTGACTTTTTTAAAAATTCCACAGCGTGCTCATTAAAACAACAATTTAAGCTGAGATTCATAGTTTAATTTCTTTATAACTACTGAAAATCTTCTATTTAAAAAAATTAATCTAAAGACACTTACTTTGAAGACCGAATAACTCCTGTTAAATACACGTATAATAATTTTTTTAAATAATCAGAAACTATACACCTGAAGTAAAACCCCCGGAAAACAATTTATATGAACATGCACATCTCTTTATTTTAAATTATTTCATATTTTGATATAAAACATACTACTTTTATTGAAAATATCGTTTTTGTGTTTATCGTAAAAAGTCTCCAAATTATTAATTTTACGAAGAGCTGTCCAAATGTTTTAAATGTAATATCATTGACACCTTAAAGTCATTCAACAAACTGGAGACTTATATTTGAAAAGTCTCCAAACTCTACACTTGGGCTAAAGCAGTTGAAAAGTAGCGTATCAGAAGCTAGAAGTATTTGAACAACTATAGCGCATACTTTTATATCCAACAACCTTAAATTCTTGGTCTAAGTGAGATCTGTTTAGAGATCGGCCAGCATTACCTGACCTAAGCCTAAATTCAAAAAGGCAAAAACCCAAAACTCTACTTAGTTAACTGCTTAAAACTACCTCTCATAAAATTGCATATTAAATGATTACTAAAACTTTTCTTTGAAGGCTGTTCACTAAGTAGGGATTCTGTGCCGCTATAATCGATAATAAATTCTTGCCTTTCTAACAAAACTCACTTACATGCAAGTAAGTGCAAATCACAGAGGAAAGAACTTCATGTTTAGTTGAAAATCTGTAGTTTTCAATCACCGCATCACATCGCTGTGACAAACTCTTCTTCTCAAGGGCCACATAGCTCTGGGTTATTGCACACAGCTCTGAGTTATTGGTTTTCAGGCATTTCCTATTTGTGTCTGCTGTATATTGGTTGGTTGAAGAGGTGAATATCCAAGAATGCAACTAGCGTTTCGGCATTATTTTTTTGCCACATCTTCGCTACCTTCGAAGGAATTCGGATTATTGCTTCATGACTTTATCCAGTCTGTGCGATTGAGAAAGCTTATAAGGCTGCTTACGTCTATACCAGCCAGCTCTTCGAAGTTTTCAAAAAACGGTTTACTAAGGGTTAACATCCTCGCCTTCCAAAGGGCAAGGCGTTCACAGAGGAAGTGGAAGATAGTTTCCTTTTTTTCCGATTAATTATAAATATGACGGTATAAATTGTAAGGCATACCCATTTCGGCTGCTTGCGCTTTTATAGACCAGAACCAGGTAACACTGCCCTGATTATGTAGTTGCTGTAACATCTAGAAAACTTTTATTGCTATTTATAAATTTATCTGATACATAAAAGGATGAAAATCATATGATAAAACTAGTATAATTCCTCATATGGCGCTCCTCTGACAACAGAATTTCCCCTTTTCTCTAACATCTTAATGTACTCGCTCGGACTTTCCCATACTATTCACTTCCGACCGTTACTGGTTTTTTCCACCAACTTTAAATGGAATTATTTCCACTGCACTGCTGATGTACACCATTCGCCATTTATCAATGTGACCGCAGACGAGGGGTAGCCATCCGCAAGGGGCTATGACTGTAACATACCAGTTGACCCAGTGAGCGGCATTCACCGGACAGCTATCAATATTTCACCAACTACCTCCGAAATAAACCTCCACAAAACCCCATCAGCTAACCAACCCAATTGACCTGAACTAGTGAAACCGCAACATTCTACGCTGCATATTGCAGCGAGGCGAAAGCGTCAAGCGGCAAGTGGGGATGTTGCAACAACGCCAACATTTTTACTATCCTGTCCACAGCGAAATTGCATTTACTTGAACTTTTCAAGCGTTTGATTGGCACCAGAACCATGCTTGGATAAATGGCTCATTGGATGAATAGATGGATGAGCGAATAAGTGAGTGAGTGAATGAGTGAGCGACTGACAAAAAAAATGGACTTGTGTAGAGATATCGATAGATGGATGCATATGTGAATAACTCGTAGAGAATAAAGGACATCCCATCAACACTTATAAGAATGGGCGTTCACATACGATACTTTGTGTGTGTGTGTAACGAAAACTCTTAGAAATTAATCAAATATAGAGCAATTGCTGAAACGCTCCGTTTTTGTTTGCTGTGTTATTTTTGTTGAAAAGTGTGAACAATGCTAGTCAAGACGTGACCACGCAATTTAACTGCAGCCACAACAACAGCAACAATGACAACGCGAGCGTGAAAAAGCATTTTTATGGCAAACCGGCCAAAAGGTCAACGTCAAACGAAAAGGTAACTGAGGGAGCAGCGAAGGAAGGAAATTCATGCATTGTTCGAGAGCGTTAGAGTGGAGCATGAAGCAGGAAATAAATAAAACTGTAGAAAGAAACAATACCAAATAAAACAATCATGCAAAGCAATGGAAAAATCATTGAGTGCAAGGTAATTTTTACAAAGCAATCAACTGCGTGAAACATAGAGTAGATCGAGGGTGATATTTATGCAGAAGAAGAAGAAACTTATTCTGATCCGGCAACAACTATTGATAGAATGAAAATATTCTCGTCGGTACAATATCTACGCAACCAATCACCCAACAGGGGGATCTAGAGGAGTTACGGCCATAATAATCATGAGCGAGATTAACGTCCTTAATGTCCACAGTGTCCTTAACAAATCTGAAGCTAATGATTCCAGGCCAGGGCAGAGTATAAAGCCGAACATCCATTCTGGGGTTCGAGAACGACAACCCGACAGCGTCCGAAGGAGAACCAACATTCTGGCACGCTGGTCTCCACTCGACTTATCTACGGATCATTCCCGGATACTTGCTTGTCTCAACTTTGTTTTTCTTCATGTTGAGAAGCCGGCCATGCTGCACATTCCACAAACATATTGGCCTTCGTTCCGGTCCATAGCACTGCGTTACAAAAACGAACTTTTTTTCTGTCCTATGAACCAAATATATATTACTTTTTTGGAAAGGGGAGAAAAAATAAAAATTCACGCGTATCGGCGATTTTTTTTTATGTATAAAATATAGAGCTCGTAGTCCGCCTGTGTAAAAAGCTTTGGATCAATTTTTAACCCTTTTGCCGTGATCCAATCGCGCTGAATTTCTGCAGGCAGACTCGTGGAAATGTTTTTATTATGTAAAATCAAAAAAAAAAAAAATTTATCAATTCTCAGATTTTCTTGAATTTTTTTTTTTTTTTAAATTTCGGCATAACTTGAAGGGACTCCAAATTTTTAAACAACTTATTAACTTTTAATTTATTGTTTCATACAACACACTCTGAGCCGTTTGTGTGTTTGTTCCAGTTCCGGAAGTTCCGATCATCTGACAGTTGCGCTACTTACGAAAATGCAATATTTTTCCGAAATTGAGCGGCGCAAAGATTCATGCAGGTATTTTTTTTACGAAGGATTTTAGTAACTTTATGTTTTTAATGATGTGTATAATTTAAGGTGTTTTCAGTGGTCCGTTGTTGCAGAAATGATTTCGGCATATGGCGAAATGGGCATATTAATGTCGCTAAAGATCCATTTCCTTCACAATCATTTAGATTGTTTCCTTGGTGATTTAGGAGCTTGTAGCGATGAACATGGCGAAAGGTTCCATCAGGACATTGCGGCTATTGAAAAGCGCTTTAAAGGACAAGACATTACGCATATGCTTGGCGAATACTGTTGGTCTATTTGTCGCGATACTGACACAAATGCCTACAAACGCAAAAATAAAAGGCCGAAGTTTCTTTGAAAGCATTCAAATTTTTAATGTACAATTTTTAATTTTAATATAATAAAATTAATAAAAAAATTCAGGGTTTTATATCTCTATTGTAATGCGGAGTGAAATACCTTTCTTTTGATACCCACATCGGCATATCTCCTGCAATTTTTTTTTTTTAATTTCGAACAGGTGACAACCCTGTGAAACATTGTCAGTGCCCAATTTCATTCAAATCCGTTAAGCTAATCCTGAGATCGTGTGGCTATACAGATATGCATACAAGAATTGCTCGTTTAAAGTTATAAAATACAAAAAAAGAAAAATTGAGACGTGTACATCAATTATAATTGATGAAAAATTGAAGACAACTAAAAAATTTGCCTATTCAACAAGAAGAGTTCCTCCACTAAGAGTTAATTTGAGCGGCTGGCTGAAAGCAGACAAGGACAAGGCAATGGCGTTCCCAAAATATTATACATCAGTATTTATAAGCAGCTATTCACAACGCCAACAGACGAAAACGACGTAGTTGAGTATCTTGACACACCTCAGCGAATATATCTTCCAATAGTATCGACAACAATATGAGGAATCAAAAAAATCATTATGGTCATCAAAACAAACAAGGCTCAATGATGCGACCCTCTAACCTGCGAAGTCTTAAAAGAACTCCCGTACGCAAGGTTAAAATACATCACATAGCTTTTCATCCCCATTATGCCGACCAGTTATGTTCTAAAGTAATTCAAAATCGTTGAAATTATCCTAATCTCCAAACTGCTCTTCAAAGATCGCCCCATTAGCTTAATTTATATAAATTGCTTAATGTTTAAATTTAAAACAGTTTGCAATAAAAAAACGAATGTTGTGATTCAAGATTAGGCTGATTAGACAGGTTTATTAAAGGAGAATCAGTAAGCACTGGCCATCTGCAGAAATCGGCAGTACATAGTTGAATAGGTTGCTTGATATAAAAAAGCAGTTGAGGGAGCAGGAGAGAAAAGTTTAAGTCAGAGTAGTTAGAAACATTAACAAAAGAAATATTTTTAGAAAAAGGAGTAGAGGGCAGTAAATTTACTTCTCTAAGGTCAGATCTGAGGCCACGTTTATTAAGTGGAATTAGTACTTAAACAGGTGGCAGACTAAAGAGGTAGAGAGCAATCGCTTATCAGCCTTATGGCTAAGATAGAAATAGAAGCAATGGAAGTACAGCACTTTCAAATATTACAGAGTGAGTCATTTTGGGACTACAACCAAACCTAGTAAAATTTTCCGATTCAATTTTCTGTTAATTGCCCCCCAACACGTAATAGACGCAAGGTGAAGCCTCCTTGGTGGAACAAGGAATTAGGAGCACAAAGGCGTAGGGTACATGAATTCTATAGGTTAGCCAAAGTTGCTGACAATGAGTTCTGTTGGAAGAAGTACAAGGATCTACTAAAAGTATACTAAAGGAGATACGCAAAGCCGAGAGAGAATCTTGGAAAGACTTCTGTAGCAGTATGTGGCTAGACTTAGGAAACTGTTATCCAAGAATCCGTCTATGCCAAGAACAATACGAAAAATTAACAGGTGTCAGGACTCTCTAGAAGACCTAGTCAGCACACATTTTCCAGGGTGTGCGGACACTGCAGATCTTAAACCTAGAAGAGATATTGTGCACGATATCCCGACGAACGTAATTACGACCAACAAGATAGAATGGACTATGCAAAGTTTCAATCCATATAAATCGCCAGGACTGGATGGAATCTTCCCAGCCAAGCTCTAAAAGGTAAGCCATCTTGCGATACCCTGGTTAAGAACGATATTCAGGGGATGCTAGAGGTTCAGCTACGTTCCTGTATTGTGGAGAGAAGCGAGAGTTGTGTTTATTCCAAAAGCGGGAAAAGCAATCCTCTCTGCTCAAAGGAATACAGGCCCATTAGTCTGACCTCATTTCTCCTGAAAACGTTAGAGAAGATTCTAGGCACATACATTAGAGACACAATTGCGCCGGACGAATTATCCCAGGCGCAGCATGCTTACACTAAAGGCAGATCTACTAAAACTGCAATTCACTCACTCGTACTAAACATAGAAAAGGCGTAAGATTATAAGGAGTATGCTCTAGGAGTATTTCTAGATATATCAGGGGCCTTTAACAACGTGACAAAAGATGCTATTTTAAATAGCATAGAGTCACTTAATGTGCAACCCGCGGTTTATCTATGGATAAGGCAGCTATTAGCTAGCAGAAAGATAAGAGTGGAGTGGAACGATGCGAGCGTCACCAAATATGCATGCAGAAGTACTCCCCAAGGTGGGGCACTATCGCCGCTATTATGGTTACTTGTAGCAAATGAAATGCTCAAGAAACTTGATGGAGGGGCACCAAAACTAGTGGCATATGCCGATGACATAGCTATAGTAGTTAGGGGAAAGTACCTGGACACCATCAGTAATGTGATGAACAACACTCTCAAAACGATACACCAATCGACATCCCGCGCAGGACTAGGGATAAACGCGGGAAAAACGGTCATGGTACTTTTTACCAGGAAGTACAAGATCCCAGCGTGGAACCTCCCGAAGCTAGGCAACAACGAACTACTTCTCATGCGAAGTACCTCGGAGAAATACTGGACAGTAAATTGCTGTGGAAGCACAATGTTGAAGAGAGGGTGAAAAGGGCCAGTAATGCGTTGTACGCATGTAAAAGAATGCTGGGCGTTACTTGGAGTCTATCACCCTCTTTGATGCATTGGTGCTACACAGCAGTAGTTTGACCGATATTGCTGTATGGAGCCTTAGTATGGTGGACTGCGACGGGAAAACTGACATACTTAATGCCACTGGAAAGGATTCAACGACTCGCTGCTCTGTGCATAACAGGAGCGATGAAGACCACTCCAACGGCGGCGCTGGAAATGATACTCAGCATGCCACCTATTGACATTATAGCGGAAAACCTGGCAGCGAAATCCGCGAGAAGGCTAGTGGTTGTGGGGGTATTCACCTTCGGTCACAGCTCAATAGGAAAGTGGAGCTCAGGGTGCACGGACTACATGACTCCGTACTTTAATTGGGAGAGAAGGTTTCGCACTACAATTGAAGAGGAGGGATGGCACAAAAGCATGAAGCCTGGCCATAGAACTTTTCACATCTATACAGACGGCTCTTAAACTTTAGACAAAGTGTGAGCGGATATTTACTGCTCAAAACTAGGGATAAGACAGCCTATCAAGCTGCCAGACCACAGCAGTATATGCCAAGCGCAAGTTTTTGCTGTGGGGAAAGCCGCGGAGCTAGCCTGCACTAGAGCAAGAAAGAATTCAACAATTAATATATACGTGGACAGTCAAGCAGCCAAAAAAGCAAAATACAATATACAATGAAATGGAAGTTACGGATCTTGGGTCCGTTACACTAAAAAAAATTAAGGGCCAGCTGCCCAGGAAAGAAACACTTATAATTCTTTTGATAGTTCACAATTATTTTTATTCTACACAAATTACTTAATCTAATGCAGCTAACCCGGAACCCGTCTCAAACTCCACTAACTGGACGTGGTGACGGTCGCTTACTTTACACCTTCCTTCCCCAGCTGCGGCGCAGTCGTTGTGTAATTTGTCTGAGACCGGACTTGGCCTTGACTTCCCACGGGTGCGTTACTGAATGTAATTGTGCAACAGGTAACGTCTCCTGTTGCGTTGCATTGCGAAATTGAAATATGCTGACACTGCGGCACGTGTAGCGAGCAGCCGTGGGAGCGTCGCAACAAATGCGACTGCAGCGTGTTAACTCTTCCCCCTCTAAAGATCTGCGTCCCGCAGATCATGATTTGGAGAGGTGACCTTTTTTGGTCGGTTCCGAGAACTTGATTGCAGTATCGACATATTCAGCTCAGGAAGTTTTGCTCCAGTTGTTAGCTTTCTCCAAATTAGCAAAATGAAGACCATTAGCAAAATAAGTCCTAGGGCTTCGGATGTTGCAAACCAGTTGGTTTTATCTTTCAGGTAACCCAAGAGTCGTATGTTTCCGGAGGTCATCTCGTGGACGAGATTGAGATCCACAGCCAGGTTTCTATTCGTTATGGTGGACAACACGGGTGGGAGCACCTGCACGCCTGAGCTGCTAGTACTTCAGTAGGTTTGGTTATTTATTGTAATAGTCTCGTTCTCCATCTGCAGGATATAAGAGCCAGACAAGTGTTTATGTGTTTTACCTGACCATATGCTGCTGTTGAAATTATCCAAGAATATTGTGTCCTCCTTGAGCACCTCAACCGTTGTTTCCGTGCCAATTACGTAGCGGCAACTTGTTTGCCCACCCTTGAGTAGACGTGGTAGACATTCATCTTCGGACAATAAATCTAGGGCTTCCTGCTTGCAGACCATGGCGGTGGCGAGGTGGAGACAGCTATTTTTAATACCATACGTCAGCTGTTTATTAATTAAGATTGTCTTGTACTTCAGATCAACTCTATGACCATCCTTCAAAATAGAGCGTGTGATCAAGTGATTAAACCTCGTTTGAGCCACCTTTGGCATGGACAGCACGTAAAGTAGAAGAGTGCCGTTCGTGTAGATTGATGGTTCACTATATTCGATGGCTTCGACGACGTTACTGTACGGAAGGACTTCGATTTCGCTTATTAGGCTATTTATTTCCTCTTTATTCAAAAGATTGCTGTTTGCTACGCCTGCTTTGGCCATTTGACATGCCCGTATTAATTCACTAACGTCATCCTTGAGAATCATCAATTTGTGCTGTATCTCCTGTGAAAATTTGGCTTGGTGGGTACGTCCCAGGACGTCATTTGTGGCCGTTGCAATCCCGTTCACGACCTGTAATAACTCTTCAGTTTTCTTGAAAATTTCAGAGTTTACCTTATACTGTAAATTATTGTTGTCTATTATTTCATTTTGGCTCCGCAGGACTTCATCCCAGTCTAAAGCATCAGGTGAGCCAGCAATCCACTTCCAAGCTGACCCGATCCAATTGATTGAACGCTTTGGTCTTTTGGCTGTAGGACCCTTCAGCTCTTCAAGTTGAGTTCGAATTTTTTGTAACTGATAAATGGTGACATCTGTAATTGGATCGGTCTCGTTCGTCCTGGCAGTTTCATATTCTAGCCGGCTTGCAACCCTCTCGTAGCGCATTAAGTCGATGATGTGGACCACTTTGAAGTGTCCGTTGATTATCCAGCCGTACCCATCACGAACAGTTAGAACAGGGGAATCTAGGTTGAATACAACATATGCTTGTGCGTTTGCACAGAGGCAGATTCTACAAATTAAATTACAAAATGTTAACTTAATCCTAGTTTATTTTCCACACAGTTTACATTTTATAAATTGAATTTAGACTAAAACACTAGTATTTCTCTTAAGTAATGTTTACACATTTGGTTGGAAATTACGAAAGAGGGAAATTTAAACGTAAATACCAATTAAACAATTAAATAGAATGCAATTGATTTTTAAACTTAATTATAGCTACTTGAAATTTATTGTAGTTACAACCTTCGAAAACATTTCTCCATTCATTGGCAATCAAACTTAGTAATAAGGCTTTAAATTTCTAATGCTATTACTAGTGAGTGGAGTCTTGGAGGCTAAGGGTTATCGGAAGTTCGTGAGGACTCAGGAAGTGATGTTAAGAGTGGAACTTTCTTTGACAATTATTTTTTAGTATTTTATTATTGGTTAGTTTCATTAGTAAACGTTAGTAAGTTAGACTAATTTTATCCTTTTTGGAATTGTAGTAGTTTCTGTAGATTAATAAGTTAGTTTCATTTATTAGTTTTAGTTAGCGAGTTAGTGATATTCTTTATTTTTTTCTTTAGGAATACTTTCCCGTTTTTTTTTTTTTTTTTTTTTTTGTTTTTTTTTTTTTTGCGCTTTATAGCGTTTATTCGTGTGCAATTCATGCAGTTTTATTTCTATGGCCTTAAACCTTTCATATTTCCATCGCTTTTGTTTGCCATGGCACAATTTTATTTGTCGTTCTTTTTTTTTTTTTTTTTTTTACCATAGGAATACAGACGTAAACTCAGATGACATTGGAAGGCTCGCGGTTATCCCTTTTAGCCATAAGCGTTAATGATTGCAAATGGCCTACTCAGGCACGAGTGACTTCACGTCAATTAAAGCCATAGCCTTTTGGTGGAGTTGAACCACTTCGATTGTCGTCACTCGAACCATCGAGTAAACTGGAATTGAACCAATATGACTTGATCGAATACAAACAAAATTTGTACCCAAACGCCTGGGACTTAAGGATCTATGCATGAGTTTTTTGTCTCTTGACCCATGTTGGTTGAAATATTCTTGACATTTTTTTGTCTCATTTGTGTGTGGGATTACCCACTTTGGATAACATTAGTATTTTTTTATATTACTAGACATTTCTTATGTCTGATTTGTGGAATTTTTTCCCACTTTGCGTGATAATAGTCGCATTTCTATTTTCAGCGACAGCTTCTTTTTTATAAAGCGGTTTCTTTTTGCTTTCAATTTGTTTGTTGGCGATAAATAATTCATCACCACTATGAAAATTGCGAGGGGGCGAGCGAGTTTTATTATGTCTTGTATTTCTACTTTCTTGTTCGTGTAATAGAAGGGCTTTTACGTCATCATTAGTATGTTCCCTAAAGTTTGTCAATTCTTGGTAATTTATTCTCGCCGTTCTGTTAAGGAAAATATCAGCGGGCTTCCGTTTTGTTACCGAATGTATTGTATTATTGTACCTGTCTACCGTTATGGCAACGCGCTCTTCGGGTGTTAATCTAGGAAACTCAACGCAAAGGCAGCGATATATTTCAATCAGAGTGGAATGTAATCTCTCGACTTGACCATTGGCCTCACTTCGCTGCGTTGGCGTTTGGTAAACCTCTATTCCTAAGGATCTAATATAGTTTAATACAAGTGGTGTCAAAAATCCGCGCTCATTGTCCATAACTAAAGCCCGTGGCACTGTGAAGTAGTGCAGCGTAACTGTTAGTTTTATTCGCAAATGGGTGGAAGATTTGTTTTTTATTGGAAATAGTTTGGCAAATTTTGTAAACTTATCGATGCAACTCAAATATTTTTGTCGCTCTATTTCGAAAATATCGATGTGTAGGATCTCACACGGATAACTAGGAATTGGGGTTGGTAGAAGATACGGTTTTGAAGGGTGCCTATCATACTTATTTAATTTACATGTTTCGCATTGACTAACATACTCTCTGATTTGCTTGGACATAGCTGGAAAATAGAATTTTTCAAGGATTTGTTCCCTGTTTTCGCGAGCATTTCGATGAGCACGTTTGTGTTCTTGCTCGATTATGTTGAATACCCTATCAGCAATCGTTACATCCTCTACTATGCGTTGCGTGATCCTGATTTTGTATCTACTGAAGTTATTAACATACGCATTTTGCAAATTATGAATTGAACCTTCAGGTATTTTAATTCCATTTATTACGTTTGGGTTAAGATTCTTTTTGAGAAGAGGCACCAGGTTTTCACAATTTAGTATGGGCATCGTAATAAAGTATCTTTTATAGCCCCTATGCGGTTCTTCGCTACATTCGCAACTCGCCCCCTGCCTAAGTATTATTTGGTTCCTAAACACGTTTATGGGTGCTTCTACGTGTGGTATGAGGTCTGAGCTATCCTGTTCGGCAGAATGCATAGTACCTTCCGATGCAGTATCTGTATCAGATGGTGCGTCAGCTACAGTACCCGATGGCTGAGCAACGATTGAGTCTGTGAGTGCGTTCACTTCCGTCTTAAGACGGGAGAGTGCATCGGCGACCACATTCGTTTTTCCTGGTTTATAAATTATTTCACAATTATACTCCTCTATTCGAGCTTTCCATCGCTTGAGCTTTGCGTTGTAGTTGCGATTACTCACTGAAAAGGTCAGCGGCTGGTGGTCTGTGTAAATCTTAATTTTCTTTGCACCATACACATAGGAACGTAGATTGTCAAGTGCCCAAACAATAGCGGGGAGCTCTTTTTCATTCGTGGCGTAGTTCTCTTCTGACTTATTCAGGGATCGCGAAATATACGCTATAGGTTTATCTTCGCCTATCACCCCTTGTGATAGAACCGCACCAATAGCGTAGTTCGATGCGTCTGTCGTCAGGTTGAAGGATTTGGCGAAATCTGGGAAGGCTAAGACATCAGCAGACACTAAGAGTTGTTTCAAATCATGGAAAGCTTCCAGAGCCTTCTCGTCAAGCTCAATTTTTACTTTTTTAGAGGCGTTGGCTTTTACCTGTGCATTTACCCCTCGTGTGAGGTTGGTCAAGGGTTTAGCGACCTTGTCCCTAATAAACTTCCTATAGTATGAGGTCATACCAAGGAAACTCTTTAAATCCTTCAGGTTTTCTGGAGGTGAAATCATTTTAATTGCTTCGACTTTTTTAGGGTCAGCGCGTACTCCTTCGGGAGTAATTATATAGCCAAGAAATTCGACTTCTTTTTCAAAAAAACATGTTTTTTCAAGATTAACTTTCAAGTTCGCTTCTAGGAGTCTTGAAAAAACCTTCTCAACATTATCCAGGTGTTCGTTTGGGTCTTTGCCAAATACGATGATGTCATCGATGTAGACATAGCAAATTTTGCCAATGTATTTCTTCAACACATCGTCTATCATTCGCTGGAAAATAGCGGGCGCATTTTTTAGACCAAACGGTAAACGGAGGAATTCATATTTCCCGTTCATCGTAGAAAAAGCCGTTTTAGAGATGTCCGAGTCTTTCATTGGTATTTGGTGGAATCCAGACGTTAAGTCTATTGTCGTGTAGTAATTCGCCTGTCCAAGGCTGCAAAGGGTCGCGTTTATGTCAGGAATTGGGTAAGTGTCAGCGATCGTCACTGTATTTAGTCGTTTGTAGTCGATCACCATTTGGTACTGTTTTTCCCCGTTCGCCTTTGGTTTTTTAGGCACTACCCATATTGGTGAATTATAAGGACTCTTTGAAGGCCGGATGACACCTTCCTCAAGCAGCTCATTCACTTGTTTTTCAACTTCGTCCCTCATACACGCTGGGTACGGGTAGCTTTTACTGTATATTGGTTCGGAAGTTGATGTTTTTATTTCAGCACGGATGTTTGTCTCTACGAGCTCATTGCCATTTAAAGGTTTAAAGAGCTCCGAATATTTTTTTAATAAGGTTTCGACCTTCCGATGAATTCCCAGAGGCAAATCCTTGCCTATTGTAAAATTGACATGGCAAGACGTGCGTGCCTTGAGTGGAATTTTGTAATTCCCTATTTTTAGTAAGTTATTTTTCCTATCAATTACCGCACCTAATTCTCTCAAGGTGTCGTCCCCAATGATCCCGCAGAATCCACTTAGAGTAGGTAATACAAAGAAATCAAATTCAGTGGAGTTCCCAATGCTTTCAAATAATTTTACTTGTACCTTATCTTTTATTGGCACAGTACCCCCCACAGATGCCACACTAAAAATTTTCTGCACCGGAGTCGTTTTTTTCGTAATGGTTTGTCTAATGAAGTTTTTGTTGGCACCGGTGTCTACTAAAAAATCTAAAACGCGGCCATCCGGCATCGTATATTCTAGGTATGGTACGCTAGATGGCCGGAGGACAGAAAATCCTCAGATTCTTCGTCATTGCTAGGTTCTTGATTGGCATCCTGTTCTTCGCTCACCCCATGAGCTATGTGATACAGACTTTGCTGTTTGACGTCCTGCTCCTCGCGTTCCTCCTGCACAGTGTGATACAGCCTTTGTTGCTTCCGTGGGAGATTTTCAGACCTCGCACTACGTTTAAAAGGATTGGGTCGATTGATATAGTTTACTTTGCGTGTCTGCACTGAAGGATCAACCTCCATCCTCTCAACTGGCGGACGCGACGTGGAACTTTGGATGTCATCTCTTGAAAAAGGACGATAATTTTTTGGATATTGTGCACGCTGCTCTTGAGCGTGCCATGTAGGTTTTGGTGGCAATTGTGGAGGTTTGATCCTATTTGGGGAGTAAGGGGTGCTCGGTAAGTTGTTTATAGGCACCACCACACGATTGCTAGCCGTGGAAGAATGAATTGTAAAATTTCTAAAGTCGACGTTTTGGATCTCTAAGCATGCCGAGTAAGCTTCCGGCAATGTTTTAGGACGCTGTATAAGCATCATTCTCGACATTTCCCCATTCAACCCGCGTATGAATACGTCTAGCGCACGGTTGCGGTAAGTTTCAACTAAAACTCTTACTGTTTCGTCCGTGTAGGACTCGGTTTTTATCTTATTAATTATGAGAGAGAATTGATGATTCACCTTCGCGTAGAATTCATCAATTCTCATTCCCTTTTGCTGAAGTTGATGCAACTGCTGCTCAAGGGTGCGAATATCCCTTTTATCTGCATAGTGCAGAGAAAGGCACTCTTTGATTTTCGACCAGTTGCTATCGAAAATGTTATACGAAATTAGTGCGGAATCAGCAGCACCCGTCACCTTTTGTCTAATGTGCTGTAAAATTGCCCGATATAGGGGCTTACCCCTCACGACCTCGAAGTCCGAAAGGATGACTTCTACCGAGTGCACCCAGGACACGTAGTGGACAGGATTCCCATCAAAAATCTGCAGCTCCTTGACACAGTCAGGGAGTCGGCTGATGTCCCTTATGTCGGCTTCCGTTTTAGGGGCTTGTGCTACCATCTCTTCACTGGGTTCCGTCTGGTCATTGGCGGTTGGTGTAAACATCCTGGAGCTTATTGAGTCCAGGCGGGATACCCGTCTTTCGATGGTGTTCATTTTTTCAAGCAGGGCGTTAACCGCCCCCGTTAAATTTGTTACCGTGGCCCTCAAATCTTCCATCTTTAAAAGAAAATATAAAAGGAAATGCTTAAGTCAACTTACGCAAGGATACACTCTAGTTTCATCAGCGCCTTTATTGTATGTTCAGCGTATTGTAGCTCTCCTTGGCCTTACGCCCTATGATCCTTTAGTTTTTTGCTGAGCAGGTTTATCAAAAACCCTTTTTCACTTTTTTAATTTTGCCAATCGATTTTTTATTTATTTTTGTTATTATTTAATACACTTTCTTTTATTTCATCCACTCTCACTTTTAACACTCCTGGGTCCCTGCTCGGGCGCCAGTTACGGATCTTGGGTCCGTTACACTAAAAAAAATTAAGGGCCAGCTGCCCAGGAAAGAAACACTTATAATTCTTTTGATAGTTCACAATTATTTTTATTCTACACAAATTACTTAATCTAATGCAGCTAACCCGGAACCCGTCTCAAACTCCACTAACTGGACGTGGTGACGGTCGCTTACTTTACACCTTCCTTCCCCAGCTGCGGCGCAGTCGTTGTGTAATTTGTCTGATACCGGACTTGGCTTTGACTTCCCACGGGTGCGTTACTGAATGTAATTGTGCAACAGGTAACGTCTCCCGTTGCGTTGCATTGCGAAATTGAAATATGCTGACACTGCGGCACGTGTAGCGAGCAGCCGTGGGAGCGTCGCAACAAATGCGACTGCAGCGTGTTAACTTGGATGACCACATGAAAAGGCGAAGCCAGGTGGACTAATCTGACCACATGCAAAACAGCAAAAGTTATGTGTAGATTTAAAGACAAAAAACTGACTCAATTCGTACTTACGCTCTCGGGAAAGAACTGCAGAACCATCATAGGTATGCTGACAGGTCATAATTTATTAGCAAGATCTATATACAAGATAGGGATTGCTAACACAGACAATTGCAGGAAATGCAGAGAGGGTGTTGAGGAAACTTTAGAACACTTTCTGTGCGTTTGTCCGGCATTATTAAAAGCGCGACCAAGATGCCTGGGAGCCCCACTGTTTGAGGGTCTGGAGGACGTCTCAAAAGCAGATCTCCCAGCTCTACTTAGATTCGCCAAAAGCGCTGACATCCTACATGATGCCTACTTTAGGTATTCATAGAGGTCGGTCTCCATCTGGTATCGCTAGCGACCAAAAGGTCTATGGGTGTCTTATTGCCAACCAGGCTAACCTAGCCTAACCTTCTGTTAAGGAATGAAGCTAAATCCTCCTGTAATTTGACTTCTAAGCATGGATACAACTATTCCAATGGTTTAGTAGAGGCCCAAAACAACAAACCTGAAATTATGCCACAGTGCTGGAAACAATGTAATAATTACATTCTATATACTAATTATGTTTAAGTGTTGAAAACAATATTAAATCTAGTCGTAAATTTGTTTGGCAATATATCATATCTGCGAATTCCAGTTCTGCTGTCCCATCTGCTGTTTTTCTGAATAATAAATTAGCTGCCACCTCTTCTAAAGAGATCAACTTATTTTCTGATTGCTTTAAAGCGAGTTTTAATGAAAGCAAGCAAATGATGAATCTGTTCAAACCGGGTCAGTCCCTTAAATCCTACTCCGTCTCTCAACTTTGGGAGTTTGAGTCTGCCATTGGAGGATGTTGGGAAGGGAATTTTAGACCTAAACCCTTATACAAGAACGGTTGCTGATGGTATCTCATTGGGCTTCTCTTGCTCTGCCACCCAAGTTAATTTTCAATTAATCATTAGTCTCTCATATCTTTATCGATGAATGGAAAATCCCAATGAAATTTTTAAAAACGGTAAAAAATTTCGTCCGTAATTACAGACCAATCTCGTAGCACTCTCCAGTATCTAAATTATTTGGAAATAATGACAAATTATTTAGAAGTGTATTTTGCAGTTAAGAGTATCATATCTCCATACCCGCATGGGTTTTTCACTGGTTGGCCTACAGTTTCCAAATTAGCCACTTTCACTAACGAGTCGACTGTATCTATACTGACTTTTCAAAAGCGTTCGATAAAGTATCACATACAATTTTTATTTATTTATTTATTTATTAATTTTTCATTTATTTATTTACTTATTTATTTATTTTTTTTAATACTTTATTAATTTATTTATTTATTTTTTATTTATGAATTAATATTTCATTATTTACTTGTACTGAATTTTCCAAAGCGTTCGATAAAGTATCGCATACAATATATATTTATTTATTTTTTATTTATTTATTTTTCATTTAAATATTTGTTTATATATTTTTTTATTTTTTTATTACTTTTTCATTTATTTTTGTTTGTTTTTCATTTATTTATTTATTAAGTTTTATTTATTTATTTACTTAATTATTTATTTTATTATTTATTCGGATACTTATTTATTTCTTTACTTATTTATTTCATTATTTTTTTATTAAATTTTTTAATTTATTTTATTTATTTTATTATTTTTTCATTTAGTTTTTTAATTTATTTTATTTATTTGTTCGTTTATTATTATTGTTTATTTATTAAGCCAATGAAATAATATATTCTTATAGGCTAAGTAGACATATTTTAACGTTAGTGGGCATTAAAAAATAAATAACAATTAAACTTTTTATAATAAATATTCAAAAATTTTAATAGGCGATCTTTGAAAATGAAAAATCTATCTCAACAAGTTTAAAGATTTTATTAAACTCAATTAAACCTCTAGTAATAGGAGCTTTTGAAGTATAAAGAGATTTTGAGAGACCAACATAGAAAAACTCCCAACTACGAAAAGCTCTAGCCGGAATATTAAAAAATAATCTTCCCAAAAAGCACCGGACAGTCAACAGCACCACGGATGAAAAACAATAAGAAAAAATAAAAAATAAATAGACATCTAGATCTTTTTTCGCTAGTTTTTCTAGATTGCATGCGTTTTTTCTTATGTAATAGACATTTTATAGTTCCCGTTGATAGTGCCTTCTCTTCACCTTTTTCTGCGTCTTCTGGTATGGATGTACATTGGGTCCTTTCCTCGGTCCATTGACTCCTTCAAGGTGACTTAGAGTTGATTTTCGGCGTTGAATGTAGAAAGCGAGGCTGTTAAGCAACGATAGCTTTTGCACGCACGATAATTGTAGATATGAAGCAGGGGCATATACTGTTGGTTTCATATGTTGCCCCAAAGTGATCATTTGAAGTAGTCATACGATTTCACCAAAGCTCTAGCAATTTTCCACGATAAATTCTACATCAAAAAGGTGACATTAAGGGAATATAACTTTTAAAGGTATTTGAGTTATGATGAGATTGGTGCTGATGGTCATATCTTTAGACTATGGGAAATAAAAAAGAATTTCGTCTTCGTAGCTGTACTGAAACGATCTGTTACATATCACATGATCGTATCATTTCATAATGACTTCAAGAGCGGAAATCTTTCTTCACATATTTGAGCAGATCTAGAAAAAAATCAATATAACCATCGTTTCCAACGCACTTTGAATATCTTTGATAGGTATCTGCGCCTCATGGCACAAAAAACAAACTCCCGTTTTGAATTCAGTGTTATTGATCCAACTCAGATATAAAAAATCCCCTCCAAAATTGCTAAAAGGCAATCAATTTCATAAAGCGCAAGGCAAACTCTAAATCAAATGCAATTGTTACCAACACAATTTATTTTACACCACCACACCATTGAAATTTATTGTTGCAATATTGCTGTTATTTTTGTGGGTTACTGTTATCGAGCATACGTTTTCCATTTTCAAAAGCGTTCAAAATCAACTGAACTGTAACATCGAAATATGTGATTTCCAGAGTGCATGCCGAGTTAGTCAGTGCATGAAATGCATAACTGAGAGGAGGACTGATTTTTTCAATTGTAAAAACAAGTGGAAATCGGTTGCATAACGAATAGTCTAATATAAAGTAGAAAGATATAAAAGCGGCATAAAATGTGGAGGGTTGTGGCGCACACTTTCGGAGGGAGTAGTAGTGTAATATTTGACAAAATATTAGGGCGCAATAAATACTAGAAACCATTTTCTTTTTATTAAGAGGAAATAACGGTATTAGAAGATCTACAAAATAATAAAGAAAGTTAGAAATTGTGGCACATCAATACAAATTCTGAACTACCAATAATATATAGAACTAGACTTTCATAGAATATTTAGAAGTGCGCAACAGCTCAGTAAAACTGGAAAACGGTTAAAACTTCCTTGGTTGCTCAATAAGTTTTGCGGTTCGATAAGAGAGGGTGTTGCTACTGGCTTAATTTTGTTTTTTCTTTTGTTGACGCACTCATTATATGAACGTATGTGAAGTTTCATTTTAATCTGCCTATTCTTCCTTGTTTACAAGCCATTTTGTGTCATAGTATTTTATATAATAGAAAAATTCAAGTAGCCTGCAGTGATTGAATTTTTATTTTTGGAAGGTTTAAAAGCAAAATAAATTTGTGAACGAATGTTGAACGTTTATGTTTTCGAAAGGCTAAAGTAGATTTTGTGCATCGATATCCATTCATCACTATGGGTGAGGCTTGGGTTTATCATCACGACACGCAATAAGGCTGAAGAATGGTTCTCTGGCTCCGAACGAGCCAAAACTGGTAAAACAATAAACTCTGAATATTTAGTCGTGAAAAAATACCCAGTTTGCAAAAGAGAAATATACTTTTCATCAGGACATTGCACCGTGTCACAAAAGCATTTAGACATTGGCTAAAATCCATAAATTAAAGTTCGAATTGTTGAAGCATCTACCCTATTCACCAGATTTGGCCCCTAGCGACTTCCATCTGTTTCAAGATCTAACAAAACGCATGCGTGCAAAGCATTTCTCAGCAAAGGATGAGGTCATAACAGCGTACTTTGCAGCCCTTCCAGATTTTCACTTCAGGAATGGAGTTCATAAATTGGCATCTCGTTGGAACAAGTGTCTTCGTCTTTATTTTTATCTTTAACTTTACCTTTACCTTAACCTGAACCTTAACCTTAACTTCAACCTTAACCTTAACCTTAACCTTAACCTTAACCTTAACCTTAACCTTAACCTTAACCTTAACCTTAACCTTAACCTTAACCTTAACCTTAACCTTAACCTTAACCTTAACCTTAACCTTAACCTTAACCTTAACCTTAACCTTTACCTTTACCTTTACCTTTACCTTTACCTTTACCTTTACCTTTACCTTTACCTTTACCTTTACCTTTACCTTTACCTTTACCTTTACCTTTACCTTTACCTTTACCTTTACCTTTACCTTTACCTTTACCTTTACCTTTACCTTTACCTTTACCTTTATCTTTACCTTTACCTTTACCTTTACCTTTACCTTTACCTTTACCTTTACCTTTACCTTTACCTTTACCTTTACCTTTACCTTTACCTTTACCATTACCTTTACCTTTACCTTTACCTTTACCTTTACCTTTACCTTTACCTTTACCTTTACCTTTACCTTTACCTTTACCTTTACCTTTACCTTTACCTTTACCTTTACCTTTACCTTTACCTTTACCTTTACCTTTACCTTTACCTTTACCTTTACCTTTACCTTTACCTTTACCTTTACCTTTACCTTTACCTTTACCTTTACCTTTACCTTTACCTTTACCTTTACCTTTACCTTTACCTTTACCTTTACCTTTACCTTTACCTTTACCTTTACCTTTACCTTTACCTTTACCTTTACCTTTACCTTTACCTTTACCTTTACCTTTACCTTTACCTTTACCTTTACCTTTACCTTTACCTTTACCTTTACCTTTACCTTTACCTTTACCTTTACCTTTACCTTTACCTTTACCTTTACCTTTACCTTTACCTTTACCTTTACCTTTACCTTTACCTTTACCTTTACCTTTACCTTTACCTTTACCTTTACCTTTACCTTTACCTTTACCTTTACCTTTACCTTTACCTTTACCTTTACCTTTACCTTTACCTTTACCTTTACCTTTACCTTTACCTTTACCTTTAAATTTACCTTTACCTTTACCTTTACCTTTACCTTTACCTTTACCTTTACCTTTACCTTTACCTTTACCTTTACCTTTACCTTTACCTTTACCTTTACCTTTACCTTTACCTTTACCTTTACCTTTACCTTTACCTTTACCTTTACCTTTACCTTTACCTTTACCTTTACCTTTACCTTTACCTTTACCTTTACCTTTACCTTTACCTTTACCTTTACCTTTACCTTTACCTTTACCTTTACCTTTACCTTTACCTTTACCTTTACCTTTACCTTTACCTTTACCTTTACCTTTACCTTTACCTTTACCTTTACCTTTACCTTTACCTTTACCTTTACCTTTACCTACATGAAAAAAACCCTTAAATTCTTCAATAGACCCTGAACCAATTACTCGCCGCGATACGCCTGAGCTGCATCTTCCGAAATCGGATCAGCGAAAAGCTTTATCCAAGCAGTGCTATTTCGCTCCCCTTTTTAAAGCAATTTTTATGCAAAACCCAGTAAAAACTATGACACATCTGAATAGTTTTTTTTTATAGTTATTTCCACTTCGTAAAACTCCGTGATTTTAAAAGTATCGAGTATTGCGAAAAACTGAAGGGCAAACTAAATTCTATATGTTCGTAAATGTATTCAATTTATTCAAATTATCATGAGCATTCGTGCAAAAATCACATTCCACCCGCACAGTCAAACAATCAAAGCGGCGAAAACGACCCAATTGAAGCGACAGTAAAAAACAACAACAACAAAATGTCACACAGCATGAGGTTGAATGCAGTGTCTGGTATTGTTGACAGACCACGTAACGTTGCCATTAATTTCCGCTGTATGCAACAATGTCCTGCAAGTAAAAACAACAAAATAACAAGTAACCATAACAACAATAACAACTTTGCAAAGACAACAAATGCAAAGCAAAAACTATACTTGCAACTATTGAAGCAGCTGCCGATGAAATGAAGCGAATGCAACAAATTCACTGGCAATGCTTTTACAAATTTGTTCTAATAGTTGCTGGATTTTTGTTTTTACAAATACACCTAAAGTGTGTGGCATGCACAAAATGCAATTGCAACTTGCGCTGCCACAGTCAACACAACATTGCACTCCGCGCTAACTTTAACGCTCTTCCTCGCTCGCTCAGCCTTACCTCCTTTCCCTTCACACCCGTCCATGCAAATTCACTCGAATGGCAGGCACAAATAGTAGCGCTAATGTTTGGACAAAATCACTGCGGATGCGGCTGCGGACTTATGCAACATTCAAGCTTGAAATGCAATTTCTGAAATTAGATGCAGCAAACAGTAGCAACAGCAACAACAGCGCAACTATGAGCGGTCGTAGAAATCAAGCAACAATTTGGATAGTGGTGGTAAAAACTAACGGTCTATTTAGATAGCATTCTAGCGAAAATTTTGTAAACATATTTGCTGTTGTAGTAGTAGTTTTTGTTGTTGTTTTTACTATTGCAGTTACTGGCTATTTTCACTTTTATGCCAGTGGCTTGAGCTGGCGAAATTCTCGGCTGGTGTTGCGCAATATTGTTGCATGTGAAGCAAAATACGCCAGCTACGCAACTATTAGAGTTTGTGCGCTGGATTCGAAGGCAAGAACCCTGAGCTTGGACTGCAGGTTGAACAACTCGGTTGTAGAATCTTTTTCAGCAACTAATCAGAAATGGGAGCAGACCCAAGTTGATTAGGCGACTGGTCCTCGAACGCGAAATAATCTCGTGAAGAGTACTGAAATATATTTGCTCAGTGTTTCCTCAGAAAAGGCTCAAAAATGTATTCAGTAATACCCAATGTTCTCTAAGAGCTCAGAGAAGCAATGGATCTGAAGGAAATACTGTGAGAAAATACTGAGAGAGGGATCCAAATTAGGTATTAAGACTGAAGTGCATACCTCATACCTTTATCTATCTACCTAACTGGGTGTTATAGCCCGATCTTAGTCCTTCTGCGGTGGCCAGATGTCGGCGATGATTGAATTTGTTAACCGGGGCTGATTGTTTGTCGATTCGTTAACTTATTGTGTTTTAGGTAAGTAGGTTGCCAGCCTCCCTACCCTAACTTGATGGTAGTCAAACTATCGCAGCTCCAAACAGGTGTTTATCTATGTTGGTCCGCAAGTGGTATTTTATTACCTATTTACCCACCATGATGCCGAGCCTTCCCCTATCAGTCGCCTGGGGACACGTCCGAGGGGAGGCAGGTAACTCCACACTGAGTGTGACGCCCTGATATTAGTATGCCAGCCCATTACAAAACGCACCGACTAATTCTTTCAAGAATTTGTTGTATGTATGCCCATGAGCAGGAATTTATTCAGCAGATAAACGTTTACTACTTCATTTGGCAGACAACTCTGCTACTCTCTAGCTAAAACACATAATAGTAGTCAAAAAGCTCAAAGTCAGAATACACCTTCAACAATCCATCAATCTAATTTTGAGTTGCATATTTGTGCATCCAATGCTCGAGTTTCAAGCTTCTGATACCTGCCCTACTTTGCCTTAAACAACTGGTTAACTTGAAAGTTGTGGCAATTGTATCGGGTGTTTTTTTAACTGCTTGAGAACCATCGTTATCGATAACTATGGTTTGGTAGCTGAGAATGGCAAACTGTGTTCCCATTCCTGTTCAGTAAGGTTTGGCAAGTCGTCATGAATCGTTTAACGCCAGAACAACGCTTCGAAATTGGGGAAACATTGAAAACAAAATAAATCTGTTCGTGAAGCTCATGGAGCGAAGTGTTGAAGAAGTCACCGAAATTTCGATTTGTTGTCGTTCTCAATTTTTTGGCATTTATCTTTCGAATACGTCGAAAATTTTACGTAAGGACCTTGGCTTATGTCTCTATAGGTACATCTCGTGAAAGAATTGAAACCAAATAACCGTCGTTTGCGTCACATTTTTGCTAATTGCGAGCATTTAAATTTATTAGAAAACGTAGTCAGAAATTGCACTGATCACATGGGTCAGCTGCGGCGGAAAAATGCCGGATCTCATATTAAAAAAATAAATGCTATGAAATTATCTACCAGATAATAATAAAAAAAACACCTTCCAATAATATTTCTGTTTTGTATTAGCATTTTAAATTCTCAGTCTTTTAAAACAAATACCCTTTATATACCTAAAATAAAAATGAAAAATCATACATAAGTATTTTAAAAGATATGCATTGAAAAAAAATAGCCCCATTTCATAACTTTTTTTAATTAATAGGACTATGAATAAGTTCGTGCGGTTTTTTTTCGAAATTTGAAACTTTATTGACGTAAAATGGTTACAAATTTAATATTCAAAATATTGTCCATCGCTTACTACTACTTTTCCCCATCTTTCTGGCAATTCACGGATTCCCTTTGTGAAAAATTCGGTCGGTTTTGCCGCAATCCATGAATCGATCCATTTTTTGACTTCATCGTAATTACGGAAGTGCTGGTCAGCCAGGCCATGTTGCATCGATCGGAAGAGATAGTAATCGGATGGCGCAAGGTCTGGACTATACGGCGGGTGGGGTAGGACATCCCATTTGAGCGTTTCTAAGTATGTTTTGACCACTTGTGCAACATGTGGCCGAGCATTGTCATGTTGCAAAATAACTTTGTCGTGTCTATCGGCGTATTGCGGCCGTTTTTCTCGCAGTGCTCGGCTCAAACGCATCAATTGTCGTCGGTAGACATCCCCCGTAATCGTTTCATTCGGTTTCAGTAGCTCATAATACACAACACCCAGCTGGTCCCACCAGATACACAGCATAACCTTCAGGCCATGAATATTCTGCGCCGACGTCGATGTTGAAGCATGGCCAGGGTATCCATACGTTGCCCGACGTTTTGGATTGTCGTAATGGACCCACTTTTCATCGCCAGTCACAATTCGATGCAAAAAACCCTTTCTTTTGTGCCGTTGAAGCAGTTGTTCGCATGCCATAAAACGGCGTTCAACGTCTCTTGGCTTCAATTCATACGGCACCCAATGGCCTACCTTTCGGATCATTCCCATGGCTTTTAAACGTTTGGAAATGGTTGATTGATCAACTCCCAAAGTTTTTGCAACCTCTTCTTGCGTTTGAGCCGGATCTTGATCGAGCAATTCCTCCAATTCGGTATCCATGAACTTTGGCGGCGCACCCTCGCGTTCTTCGTCTTCCAAGCCAAAATCACCACTTTTAAAGCGTGCAAACCACTTCTGGCACGTTCGCTCAGATAGAGCATGCTCACCATAAACTTCCACCAAGATACGATGACTTTCGGCTGCTTTTTTCTTCATATTAAAATAATGAAGAAGAATTCCCCGCAAAAACACATTATTTGGCACGAAATTCGACATTTTCAAGTGTGGTAAAAATATTGTTGTTTACGCTTCAAATAAAAAACTTATACTGACGTTTGTGCCTTACGACAGTAGCTCTCCAATGAATGTTTGGAAATGTGGATCGATGGAATAATAATCAAGTTACGCCATCTGTTGTAAAACCGCACGAACTTATAAATAGACCTATTACTTTATTCATTTTTTGTCGCTAATCAAACTTTTATATTTTATACGATTTCTCATTATCGTTGCAACTCACTGAATTCCTATTTCAAAGCAAGGGCAAGCTAATGAATTCCATCTCTTTCAGTTATTTTGAAGTATTAGATAAGTAAAAACGCTATTCACAAAAAAAAAAAAATTATTGGATGATTAGTCTTTGTGTAAAGGGTGGTTAAGTTTCAAGAGCCGGTGTCGATTTTGAATAAAATAAAATTTTTTTAGGAAATTATTATCACTTATCTTTACTATGATAATACTGGTGCAGCTCAATTATGTGTAATTCGGCACACCTCCATCTGATGGTAAAATTTTCGATGACGCTGTGGCATAATTGAGGTTCTATGCCGTTAATGTGCCGAATTATCTCATCCTTTACCTCTTAAATTGTCGCTGGCTTATCGACGTCTACCTTTTATTTCAAATAACTCCAAAGAAAGAAGTCCAACGGTGTCAAATCACATGATCTTGGCGGCCAATTGACATCGCCGCGGCTTGAGATTATTCGGCCATCAAATTTTTCGCGCAAAAGAGCCATTGTTTCGTTAGCTATGTGACAAGTGGCACCGTTGAAATCACATATCGTCCACATCTATATCTTCCAATTCGGGTCATAAAAAGTTCGTTATCATATCACGATAGCGAACACTATTCACAGTAACTGCCTGACCGGCCACATTTTGGAAAAAGGACGGCCCATAAACCGCACCAAACAGCCACTCTTTGTGGATGCATTGGTTTTTCGACAATCACTCTGGGATTATCGTTCGCCCAATTCAATTCTGCTTATTGACGAATCCACTGAGGTGAAAAGGTGCCTCATCACTGAAGATAATTTTCTTCGAAAATTGATCATTCACTGTTGCCATTTCCTGCCACCATTCTGACCATTGATGACGCTTGAAATGGTCAAGAGGCTTTAGTTCTTGAGTCAATTGCACCTTGTAAACGTGTAAATGCAAGTCTTTATGCATAATGTGCATCAACGACGAGCGTGAGAGGTGCAATTGTTGGGCACCACGACGAGTTGAGGTGGACGGCTCTTCAACCACACTATCGCGAACAGCAGCAATACTTTCTGCAGTAGGAGCTGTACGAGCATGCACTGGTGTTTTCACATCTCCTACAGATCCGGTTTGCTCAAACTTTTGCACAATTTTTCCGATTGTATGCACATTTGGACGATTAAATTGACCGAAAAAATCACGAAGTGCGCGATATGCATTTTGATTTGAACGCCCGTTTTCATAACACCGCATTACACACATTCTGTCCTATGAACCAAATATACTTTTTCGGAAAGGGGATAAAAAATAAAAATACACGTGTATCGGCAATTTTCATGTACACGTCACAATTAAATAATATATAATAAATATAACTTTAAACGAGCAATTCTTGTATGTATAGCCACACGATCTCAGGATTAGCTTAACGGATTTGAATGAAATTGGGCACACAGATAGTCTATCACATTTATAGACTTTTCACCTAGATGTTGCCACTGACAATGTTTCACAGGGTTGCTACCTCTTCGAAATTTAAAAAAAAATTGCAGGAGATATGCCGATGTGGGTATCAAAAGAAAGGTATTTCACTCCGCATTACAATAGAGATATAAAACCCCGAATTTTTTTATTAATTTTATTATATTAAAATTAAAAATTGTTACATTAAAAATTTGAATGCTTTCAAAGAAACTTAGGCCTTTTATTTTTGCGTTTGTAGGCATTTGTGTCAGTATCGCGACAAATAGACCAACAGTATTCGCCAAGCATATGCGTAATGTCTTGTCCTTTAAAGCGCTTTTCAATAGCCGCAATGTCCTGATGGAACCTTTCGCCATGTTCATCGCTACAAGCTCCTAAATCACCAAGGAAACAATCTAAATGATTGTGAAGGAAATGGATCTTTAGCGACATTAATATGCCCATTTCGCCATATGCCGAAATCATTTCTGCAACAATATTTTTATAATTGTCAGCTCGTTTGTTGCCAAGAAACTGCTCAATTACGGCAACTGTGCCTTTCCATGCACGTTGTTCGATAGCATTCAATTTTGATGAAAATTCATAACTTGCAACAATTTTTTTATCTGCGGACCACTGAAAACACCTTAAATTATACACATCATTAAAAAAATAAAGTTACTAAAAGCCTTCGTAAAAAAAATATCTGCATGAATCTTTGCGCCGCTCAGTTTCGAAAAAATATTGCGCAAACTTGCAATCGCCTCGCCCTCACGATCCAGTTTTTTAACAAAATTTGATACGACACCGAGCTTAATGTGTAGTGATGGCAAAATGATTTGAGATGGCTGCACTAATGGTAGATTTTCTATACTTTCTACGCCTACTTTGTAGGATGTTCGCGGCTTCCACTTAAATTCAGTTATGCTGATCTCTTTTGCCACCTTCCCATGTACACAAAAAGCACTGGTGGGTGGCAAATCCTCGCTTAACCCCCATGAGTAATCCGACCACTTTTAGATCGCAGCATATTTTCCAATTATGCTCTTAGTAGTTTATCAGCTGTAATATTAATTCCATGTCTTCGTATGTTTCTTTGAGGTTGGTGGCATATGCGATCGGGACAGCTGGATGTTTGTCACCGATATGAAGCAGCACTACTTTAAGGCTGTTGACCGATACATCGATGAAAAATCGCCACTCCTCTGAAATATGAGGGTAACCAATTTTTTCAAACATCGAATCAATATCACAACAATAAGCCAGGTTTTTTCCCTATCTTCGTGCAATTTAAAAAATTCGTCATATGGAATACTGCTACGTCGATCACGAGCGGGCACTGTATTTTTCGTAAGATGAAATATACAGAAAGACGTTTTCGCGCAACAGAACTTAAAACAATTGTCAAAGTATACGTCTCCTAGTAGCGCAACTGTCAGATGATCGGAACTTCCGGAACTGTAACAAACACACAAACGGCACAGAGTCTGTTGTATGAAACAATAAATTCCATGTTAATAAGTTGTTTAAAAATTTGCAGTCCCTTTAAGTTATGCCGAAAATTTAGAAAAAAAATTTTTGTTTAGAAAAAAAGAAATTCAAGAAAATCTGAGAATTGATAAATTTTTTTTTTTTAATTTTACATAAGAAAAACATTTCCACGAGTCTGCCTGCAAAAATTCAGCGCGATTGGATCACGGAAAAAGGGTTAAAAATTGATCCAAAGCTCTATATTTTATACATAAAAAAAAAATTCTGTCGAGTACATGAAAATCGCTGATACACGTGTATTTTTATTTTTTCTCCCCTTTCCGAAAAAGTATATTTGGCTCATAGGACAGAAAAAAAGTTCGTTTTTGTAACGCAGTGTAATAAGCCTGAATAACTTTAACACGTTGTTCGATTGTGTATTTTTCCATGGTTGACATTGAGTTAGCCTGAGATTGAAAAATTACAAATTAAATGCAGCAAAAAGCTTGACGTTTAAGTGTAGTTCACATTCAACATCGGCCTTTGAAATTTCACCACCCCTTGGGATGCAAACCGAATGGAGAACCGAGTCCAATATATTCCTTAGATATAGGCGTTTTCGTGTATTGATAAATTTCAAAATGAAGCAACCACCAGCCCTTATTTTCTGGCCAATAGCTCACTTTCTCAATCAACACCTCTGCATGTGTCTGGCAAAGTGTAGGAAATCATTTGTTCAAACGCTGAAAACCACCCTCTGAATCTGAAAATGAAAGCTTAAAACCAATCTCATTCCTGAGGAAACATTCCTAACTATTCTTCATCAGCACTGCTCAGGTGTATCCGAATCTGTTAGCAATGCAAAATATCTTTGTCTAAAAGCTCTTCTTAGGAGCGAAATTCCAGAAAAAATAGGTAAATTCAGTCATTTGCGCCCGAATATGCACAATTGAGGCTAAAACGCGCATTTCTTATGCTAAATGACTGCAACTAATTTAGAGAGTAACAGAAAATACGACTTACTCCTCCCGTTCATTTCGAAAAACTAAATTTTCTCATGAGAATTTCTTTAAGCATCAACGAACGATAAACCAAATAGCGGAGCAATGAAAGAAGCAAAGATAAACAATAATCAGCGTAATCTTTGCATTTCAGTAATTTCAATATACGCAAAAAACTAGTTGAGATATTGGCTTTGAAACTTACTTGACAAAATATCAGGTCGGAAAAACTGCCAACAGTTCTTTACTGATAGCTCAAAGCTTGGCGATAACGCTGGCTTTGGTGTCTAATGAAAGGAGTCAAGCGTTTTGACTCGTTTTCCTAATCGCTGTAGGGTATTTTAGGCTGAAATTCTAGCTATTAATGAGGTAACTGTCGGGTTAGGCAAAAATGTGACTAACTTTAAAGAAATCTTTATTTACTACGTCCAGCGGCGATTAAATCGCTCGGTGGAGTTGTCACTAATTCCATCATTGCTCGCAAATGTCGAGCGCTTCTTAAAGAGATGACGGAATATTTCCACAATCTTTTGATATGGGTGCCTATACCTTGGCATATGACAGCATGATATACCAGGGAATTGAAAGACAGACAAATTAGCGGAGAGGGCACTACCAATTGCCTCCCTCTTGATATGAAGATTATAGATACGTATACCCCTCTCAACCTACAAACTGCGTGGTGCACCTCAGCTAACAAGAGATGGGTTAATAATATGGCATGTAATGCTACAAAAAGAATTTGTTAAAAATGGGAAGTCAGACGCTCAAAGGTTCTACTTAACCGGCCAAAGAAAAACGTCTCTATGTTGGCCAAAGTACAGGCCACTGTCCTTTAGGTCGAGCTGCTCAAAAATTGAATGCTCCTCATTTGGACTGTTGCAGAAGCTCCACAAATAAGGAGGAGGAAGAGTTTGTTAGACACTTTCGTTGTTACTGTCCCGCGTGGCATGCCACTAGGTTTAGATACCTTGGCTCAGCATTTTTGAATTATGCTGATGACTTTAGGAACTTAAAACAAAATGGTTTAACGAGGAATAACAGGTAAACTGCTACTGCGGTGTCACAATGAATCGGCAATGGTCTAAGTGAGTTGGTCTAGAGACCTACTGCCAGTTCTACCTACCTACCTACTCACCCTCACAATCGATGCATCACGGTCTGAAAGTGGTATTGTGCCTACTGAAATTCAAAAAGCGTAATTTTTTAAATACGTTTTAGTTGCCTAACCACAGTAACTTTCTGGGTGAAGTTCCAACTGTCTTGAATTTTTTAGATCGAAACATTGTAGCCTTAATATCTGGCATTCAAAATAATTTTATGGCTGGAATAAATCCCAACAAAAGTGCTGCCATATCTACACATTAATAGTAGATGCTTGTGAAATCGCTTGTGTTTCGAAATGTATGTGAGACCTGCACAAGGAGTTGATTTTCGCCATCACAAAATGGCGTGCAGCACTATAACTAATCAGTTCATTTGATTATAATTTCAGCTTGACTACTTTGCTATAAGCTGACATAGAATCTTAAGTCCCTATTCACTATTCACTATAACACTTCATTAGCCACAAATTTTATACTACTTGCAATTATGGTAAGTATTTTCCGAATTTCCTCGAAAATCACTGCTGTAACAAATAAATATTTTAATGTCAATTTTCTCTTTTAAGAATTCCCAAAATACTATAATTTCAAAATGCCTTCTCACTCATGCTTATCAAATGGAAAATCAAAGTTCGAAATTACATATTCCAGATGAGCCGGCTAGTTGTTTGTGCCCCCGCCCCCATCTCACACCCACTCAAATTAATTGAATTTCTTCACTCAAGCATGCAATTGGGGTTAGTGCTGTCAAAATTTCTATTTTCCGCCTTTCGAAAGCAGTGAACCGCAAACGTAAGTTTTACTGTGGGCTACCGCACATACAGATGAGTGCATACCTATGTAGATATACAAATACACATACACGTAGATTCATAAGTGCATAACATAAATGCTACTACGCCAAAGCCTGGATTGCACATGAGCACACATATTGAAATATCATGTGCGTACTAATACATACATATGGATGTCTTATATTATATTTATACAAACAACAGTGTGCAAAATAAATGCAGTGCAATATGAAAGGAAATTAATTATTTGAAGTTTTTTTGGGGACCTTTTGTCTATCTAAGTTCGGTTTCTTGATCTACACGTTCATCATGAAAAACAGCTATGCGCTATTTGACAGCAATGCGAATAGCCAAATCTGTGGTTCCAACAATTTTGCTCATTTAGTATGAACGTTGATTATTAGGTAAATGGTGTGGCAAGCGGAGACATGTTGTTGGGAGATGTGTTGGTAGACAGCTGGTTTTCGAAAATAAAAATATGAGTACGAAAACAGGAGCGCATACTCATAGCGAATACACTCGCAGTTTTTGGTGGGGGCGCGATCGGATACGCTAACTCTTATTCCACTACCCAGGAGCCACATTGCTCGTTATATATAGTTGGAAGACTGAAAAAAGTGAGTTTCCCAGATTTTTTTCTGAAAAAACTTTCAAATTTATTGATCTAAAAATTTGTACACGTATTATGTTATTTTTGAGCTGTATTTTAAGACTTAGTAGTAGTGCTAATTCTTTATTTATTTATAAATATTGCATCTTACATTTTCATAATTTATGCAATAATTCATTTAAATATATAAATACATAAAGAAAGAAATAATAAATTTGTGGCAACAGAATGTTGTCTGTCACAGCTCAAAAATCAATCAAAAATTAATTCTGACCTCCTTCAGTACCGGGCATCTTCCTAAGAAGTGCTGCATATATTCTTCCTCGTTTAAATTGCAGAGGGTGCATATTTTCTGAGCATTTCCATATGTAGTTGCATTTAGCTTCAGTAAACCACATCTTGCTTTGAAAATTATCGTAATATCTGCTAGCCGCATATCTTCTTTAATATATGATTCCCCTTTTGAGTAGTCCAAATGTTTATAAATACGCGTCGCGCTTGACTGTGCTTTTTGCCTTGCCATGTTGATGTCTTTTATTTTCATTTTGGTAAGAAGTTGCACACAGTGATCCTGCCCGTCTGTAGCGGTGATGTTTTCTTCAAACTTCAGACCGAAATCCATTCCCATGTCGTTCAGATGCTTAAGACAAAACACATTTTTACTTAAGATGCCTTGTGTTAGTTTGTGTGGGAGTCTGTTGCAATTGTATTTATAAATGGTTTTCGAGATATACTCCATGTGTAGCTCTAAAGAAAAGACTTGGTATTAATAAAACTACTTATTTGGAAAGTAGGTACAGCTGTTCTACGGAGCTTCTTTCAAAAAAGACGTTTTGCAGTGACCTCTGAACCTAAACAAAACGTTAAGCTAATATTCAATCTAGTACTTAGTCGAAGGAATAAGCAAAATAAATTTTCTTGACAAAATGGCGGTTTCTCAAAAAAACATCGATTTTTGATCAAAATTTCGGCCTTAAATTCTTTATAAAAAATAAAAAATATTTATTGGTGAGAAAAAATCTTCCATTAATTACTAAAACATATATTTAAAAAGCTCGTGTTAACGTTTGAGACTAATCGGTTCAGCCGTTTTCAAGTAATGTTGGTCACCGACTTTGAGAGCACTATACCTTGTGAGCCCGAAAAAATGGACGATTGTCATAACTTTTTTTAAATATGTTTTAGAACTTTTATTCAAATGAGGCATATATTATACTAAAGGGTAACTCTCGAAATGTTATAAAATTATATTATTATTGTTTTTAGAAGAGGCTTGCGGTGATCTCGGTAGCTGAAATCAAAAAACTTAAACGATTATTGTAGAAAAATGTTTTTTAGTGAATCTGAACGGTTTATTTACCCAAAAAAAATTTTTCTCGTAATGAAAACCGCTTCGCATTAAAAAAAAAATTAATTCCAGCGAACTATGCAAATATTTATAAAAAGTGAACCGTTCAGATTCACGAGGTTGTAACTTCAATAATTAAAAAAAAGTTTATGCAAGTCGGTCAAATAGTTTTTGATAAATAATGATCACCGCGCGCTTCCATGGTCTGTAACTTCTGTTCTAGTGCCCCGATCTTTATGATTTTTTGAATTTATATTTTCTGATCTAATTTTAGAATATGCCCTAAAAAAATTTCGATTTTTTAGTCCAACACAAGGTATATAACCCCTTAAAGTTTGAAAAGCATTTTACATAGGATAAAATGTTTATCTTTTAACGTACATTAAGTTGTCTATTCCAGGATTATCTGCCGTTTCGGCAGCTTCTAATAACTCTAGCTGACGTTGTCTGCGGCCCATTCTTCCACCTCGGGCAGTCTTACGCGCTCTGAGATCAGAAATGTTCACGGGCTGCGCATCTTCCTTTTCGGCATACGAATGCGCATTGGGCCTAAGTGTAATTCCTATTGCTTTCATATAATACGATTTAATTTACATCATAAGAGTGCGCGACAAAAGGCCTAGAATTTATGTTACGATCTGCACACTTATCACACTGCAAAACAATTTTAAAACCAAGTCCTCATTCAGAAGCAGTTTGAAACTTAACATTTCAGAAATTGCAGCAAACACTGTTATAAAACTTAAAATGCGATACTCAATCGACGGATCACGCGGAACTGAGATTTCCTCTTGTTCTTTAAATTTTTTCGCCGAAGCACTGAAACTATTTTCATCCGTTTCAGCTGCTTTTGGATTAAAAACATTTTTGCGTTCTTTTATTCTGTACTTACGTATGTAAGAGATTTTCTCATTTCCCTAGAAGACTTAGTTTTCACAAAAAAATCACAGAAAGAAATATGCACGAACTCACAAGTTTACTGCTTGGCTTAGCTGCTTATACTGACTTCCAACCTTAAATATTTTCCAATTTGGGGAAAGAAAAATAAAAATTTATCTTTCGGGTGTAAAAAAACAATAACACACTGTTGCTTTACGCATCTAAATATGTTAGAAAGGAACATTTACAATAGGCAGGTGCATAAAAGGGGCAGCGTTCCCGGTAAGCCCTACTGCTTCGGCCTTGTACTTTCTAGCCCTCTTAAACGCCTTTTAAAATTTTAATTTCAACTTCGAAAATATTCACCGGAATTATATAAAATTTTCTGTGTGTATTCTAAAATATATGTATATTAAGAAAAAAATAGATTTTTTGAAAATTCTAACTGTATATAACCGCTTAAATAACTGCAGCACAGGGCCTTAATGACAATGTTTGATAATTTATTTATCTTTCTTTTAACTAAAAATATTTTTTATGTAGATATAGTTAATTCTCTTACAAAAACCATATAAATGGACACTTCATAGTTTGTGAAAAAAATGGAAATTTTCACAACTTTAATCAAAATCCTTGAAAAATTTCGAGTAACTAGCAGTGTAAGTTTGAAGTGGCTAAAACATTTTATAAAGTTTTCGCAATATTTTTTACAGACGGATACCTCAGCTGGCTATGCATACTAAATTTCTTGGTCGCAGTGCGTAGTAGCCTAATATTATTGAAAATTATAATACTCACGAATTGGGTGTTTACTTCCATATAAGAAATATTTACTATTCGCTATTATTGGGTTGGGGAAAAAGTAATGTCGTATTTTGTCAATTGAGTGCCACATTTGAACATATCTTGCGTTGTACTTATTGCATCTGGGCACACTAAACGGCGATTTGAAGACGACAATCTGTACTAAAAGTGTCTCTTTGACAGTGTTGTGATCGTACGTTTCAGTTTTAAGTTATAGCGCGTCAAAGATGGAGTCCACCAAGCAAAAAATTCGTCATATTTTACGTTTTTACTACTTTAGCGGTAAAAATGCAACGAAGGCGGCGAAAAAAATTTGTGAAGTTTATGGGCCTGATACTGTAACGATTCGCACAGCACAGCGTTGGTTCGATCGATTTCGTTCTGGTGTAGAAGATGTCGAAGATGCACCCCGTACAGGTAGGCCAATCGTGATAAAATCGTTGAAATTATCCAAAGAGACCGGCATGTGAGCATTCGCTCGATTAGTCAGGAACTAGGTGTAGACCACAAAACCGTTTGGAACCATTTGCAGAAGATTGGATTCCAAAACAAGCTGGATGTTTGGGTGCCACACGTGTTGACACAAAAGAATCTCTTGGACCGAATCAACGTTTACGACTCTCTGCTAAAACGGAACGAACTTGATCCATTTTTGAAGCGGATGGTGACTGGCGAAGAAAAGTGGATCACGTACGACAACGCCAAGCGAAAACGATCGTGGTCGAGAAGCGGCGAGCCGGCCCAAACCATCGCCAAGCCCGGATTGACCGCCAGGAAGGTTTTGCTGTGTGTTTGGTGGGATTGGAAGGAAATTATCCACTATGAGCTACTCAACTAAGGCCAGACCCTTAATTCGGTCCTCTACTGTGAGCAACTTTACCGTTTGAAGCAGGCGATTGACCAGAAGCGGCCAGAATTGGTCAATAGGGATGGTGTTGTGTTCCACCAGGACAACGCTCGTCCTCACACATCTTTGATGACCCGCCAGAAGCTACGGGAGCTCGGATGGGATGTCCTATCGCACCCACCATATAGTCCAGAACTGGCACCAAGTGACTATCATCTCTTCCGGTCTATGCAAAACGCCCTTGATGATACCAAGTTGGCCTCAAAAGAGGCTTGCGAAAACTGGTTGTCTTTGCAAATAAGGAGGGGGGTTTTATAAAGGCGGGATAATGAAGATGTCTTCTAAATGGCAACAAGTTTGCAAACAAAACGGGGCATATTTGGCTTGAATCGGATAATTCTAAGAACGTTAAATAAAGCGTCAAATTTCGATCACAAATACGACATTTTTTTCCCCCCAACCCAATATGATTTTTATTTAAATTTACTCAAAGTTTGAGACTTGCATTTTTATGGTTTTTGTAGGGAATTAAATCATATTTTCTTAAAAAAAATTTAAAATTAAATAAGATACAAATGAATTGTCAAAACTTGTCAATAAGTGCTTGCGCTATACTTACTTAACACAGCGTAGCTATCAGCCAAAAAGCAAAAGTGCTCTCAATCGTATAATCCTAACTATGTTGATTTCGTAGTAGGAATGAAGCGAAAAAACACCAGAACTTCTTGCCTCAACTTTGACATTTCAATTAAGATAAATAAGTAAAGGGATTGCTTAAATTCAAAGTCACACCTCCAAAAGATGAAAGTGAAAAAAAGCAGTTCAAAATCATGAATTTTGAAATTACTGGTATTACAATGTCTATTGCGTCATCATATTTTCGCCCGAAGCTCTACTTAACTCCATCTCAGTCATCAATCATTTATCATCTTCAAAGATGACTAAAAAGTTTTAGCAGAATATTTCCGAATATTCCATCTCTACAAATTTATTTAAACAATTTAGTTGGCTGAAGTTTTGATTAAATTACCTGTTAATATCAATAAATGCTTTCATAAGGCATTTTCCAAATGATGAAGTTTAAGCTTTTGCAGAAGTCATTGTGAGAATTCTTAACCCTTTGCATGACTTCGAAGACCGATGTGCTATTTTAGTTGTCCTCAATTATCAAGAACCTTTTCGAGTTTCTGCGAGCGTCGCATACTCTATTCTAGTCACATAAGTTTCAACATATTTCAGGGTTTTAGGTGCTAGGATATGTCGAACTCGGCTAGGTTGGGTACTCCTTGGGAACGTTTCTTATTGCAACATAGGATGGAGCATAGTTTAACTACCGGTAGGCTTCTGTTGACTAAGCGGACATATAATGAGCTCAACGAGTGCTGAGCAAGAACTCTTACAGGCAATGTCGGGTAGTCAATGTGCCTCAGACTACATCGGAGGTAATCGCACGAGCTTCTAAGACTTCAAAACCGCAATTCTTAATACTGATGGAGGTGTAAACTGGACACTACGCGATGGCAGTATATATGGTGGTTTTCAATATAATTTCGAGCCTGTTTCGGGTAGTTGCCTGGCACTCTTACGCTTTGTGGAGTTTTTGGTCGAGCTCACCCTACCACAAATGGGGAGACTTACAGTTTTATGCTACCTCTGGTTAAGCGGAGTTCTCTTATAGCAAAAATACACTCGGTGGTTTGCTATGGCTTGAAGAGGCGCGTTTGCTGTTTTCTTATTTAAGTTATTTAGGGTTTTCTATCATTTGAAGTTTCATGCCCATAGTGTGATTCCATCGATTGTGGGTTCCATCGAATGATTGTCACGCACAAACTAATTCAGATATGATGGCCGTGGACAGCCTGTGGAATCTAGTCCTCAGCTGTCTTCCTTTCCCTTGACTAAAATCCAGACATCTTAGCTCTCACATTTTCGCTACGACTCAGGAGCTTTCAGGCTGCTTTCAGCCACATGTTCCTTAGGATGCAATATTTGTTTTTACCCAATTCCCACTCCTAATATAAATTCCTCAACCATCGATCTCGCTACTCTCTCTTTGCCTCCTCTTCTTAGTATAATGGCACTATATCGAAAAAATTCTTAGCTCGCCTTCCCTCTTGTGCCCCATCTAACCAATAAATGTTTGGCCCTACTTAACTTATCTTTGATATTTTATTCAAAAATATGAATGTTACTTATTACTGCTATTATTTCGAACGCAATTGTGTTCATCACATTTGCCAAAACTTATGTAAGCAGCCTCCACATGTAGCGCACTGTATACTGCCCTATTTGCCTCTGCCATTGGACCAGCTCATCTCTCATAGCTGCCATATTATTCATAATTTATGAGCCAGTGAGTGCGAGTATTTAGGACTTTAATGACTTATCCTGTGCAACTTGTTGACTTCTGGCCACCAAATGGAGTTTATTTGCCGAAAGGATATCCTTAGTAAAGATATCCTTTTTTGAAAATAACGTCAAGCGTGAAAGGTTGATTTGTGTCGGTGTGCATGTGTGAAAAAATGGTGCAATGACCCCGCACTTAATAGCCCTTAAGCGTTTGAGCATATTAAATATTTATTTAAATCACAACGCATTATGTGAACGGAAATTGAAAGATACTCGCATTTGATTGCCGCAATATTGTTGGTTATTTGCTGGGTTAAGTGTGTGGGCTATCCAAAGGTCAACGACGCATGAGGGTGTGATGAACATAATATTATAAAAATATAACATTTTAGCCGGATTATGAAATGTACTAGAATATGACGATTTATTTATAGCATCAGAAAGTTCAATGGCACTGAAATTTCGGTGTGTATGAATGTATGTGAAACGGACCGTACTCAATGTGAAATCGGGCACTTGCTGATTTCCTTGGAATTTCTCCAAATTTAAAGAAATATTAATTTTAGCACAAGGTTGTACGTCCACAATCCATCTAAAGGCACTCAGTAAAGATTATTTTAATATTATTCTGCATAGGCTGCTGACTCTTACCACGCGCTTGATTTACGGTAACTTCAGTGTCTACTTTAGTATTCAACCCCAAATGAACTGAAATAAAATTTCTATAATGATACAGCTCAAAGCCTCAGTTGTAATTGAATTTAATTCATATGTCTAAAAATATTCTAAAATTATTAATCTTCTCAAATAAATACATAAGTAAAATAACCGTCAATACTCTCCCCTTCCTTGTAGCGAGCACTGCTAATTTTCCTGTTTTATTTATGGTTCACAGCTTCGCTATGCTGAGGTAGCAAACATCGGCTTTTAATTAAACATCAATGAGAATTTATGGTGACTTAATCATAACTGAAACTTCAAACTAAATATTTAGATTATTAGAATATTTATCCTCTATTCCACTCTAAATTGAGGCGGTCGGAAGGGAAGGTTGAAAGCGCATTGAGGCTGCTGCGCTGTACAGCTGCTTTGGATGGAAGGAGGTAAGAGTTAAATTTGTCTAGTAATTTCATTCGATTTCAGCGTTTGGCAATGTAAGAATATTCGTGTGAGCGATTCTATGTCAAGTGATGCAAGTATTTTCAACATTGTCGGAAATTCTTATAAAAAAGCTAGTATATTTGAAGGCCGGAGTGTAATCAGAAAAACAACAAAATAAATTTTGAAAATATTAAAGAACTAATAATGTTGAAACTTATTCATTTTTGCAAAATGTGGTTGGTTTTTTAAGTAAACCATCTCCGGTTCTTATAAACAGTAAAAAATTTTTTTTTTTTTTAGTTTTTAGAAAAAATGTGATTAAATAGTTATTTTTTTTTTTTTTTGAGTTTTTAAAAAATAATGTACTTAAACAAAATTTTCTTTTTTTTAGTATTTAGAAAAAATGTAAGCACATTTTTTTACGAAAAATAATTTTTCATTTTTCAAACTTTTTGGAAAATAGTCTTCTTTTGTCATATTTGATAATCACCCCACTCTACATTTAGTAAGCAGATACACTAGCTAGTCCCCTGCACGTGCTTCAATATAGATCGAAATGTTATGGGAATTCTATTGAAAGACTTGTCCCGATATATATACATAAGTAGTTTCAGGTATTAATAAAGAAATAAGAAAAAAGCTTAAATCAGAGTTTCTAGAATGACGAAACGAATTTTTTTTGTGAAAAATATTACAATAAAAAAGAAAAAAGAACTGTTTTTTTTGGTTATTTTTCTAAAAATAATTTTTTTTAATCATTTTTTCTAAAAATATTTTTTTTAATCATTTTTTCTAAAAATAATTTTTTCTTACAATAATTTTTTTCTATTTTCTTGTTATCCAATTTTTTTTTTATTTCAGGATAAACGGTATTAATAAAATTAATTTGAACACTTTTTTTAATATAAAGGGTGGTTAAATTTCAAGGGCCGATGTTGAATATGAACCACACCTTAGCGTTAACGGCACCGTTGGACTTCTTTCTTTGGAGTTATTTGAAAGAAAAGCTGTACGTCGATAAGCCAGCAAGAATTCAAGAGCAAGGATGAGATAATTTGGCACACAGCGGCATGAAACCTCAATTATGCCTCAACGTCATCGAAAATTTCGACCATCGGTTGGAGGTGTGCCGCCGAGGCCGCGGTGGCTATTTAGCCAATATTTTATCCTATGCGTAATTAAGCCATACTAATATTATCATAATAAAGGAAATGGCAATAATTTCTTAAAAATATTGTATTTTAATCAAAATCAACACCGGCCCTTGAAACTTAACCACTTTTAACCAAAAATTAAAAAAAAAAACCAAAAATGTAAAAACTTCGGTTTCCAGTAAAAAAACTCTACACCAAAATTTTGCACAATAAATATATTTAGTAGATAGTTTTGTGAGGAGTTCTTTAATAGCAGAAACAAACTGGGCGGCTCGTTATTGCTTTATTAGGGGCGAACGTTATTAAAAATTGATGTTTCAGACCAAGAGTGCATCTCGAGCCCGGGTGAGATCGAATGGTAATCGTGCACAAACCAAATCGGCTAGGGCGGCCGCCTGTGGAGTTTCTCAGGATCTAATCCTGAGCTCTGTTCCCCTCGCTAGGACTTAGGAGCTTTTACTCTCCTATATTAACCATCTGCTGCTTAGTACGCAGTAAAAGTTTACGTTTTTGAAAGTATAAGGCGGCTAAAATTTGTCTGCAGACTTTTAAAAGTATGAATAATTTATTTTGAAGGCTAACTTGATTGAGCCTCTAATAAGAGCAACAAATCTGTAATAACTCTGCAGATTAAGTTCCAGTTCAAACAACAATAGCTCCTGATAAACGCAAAACAAAAACATTGTTTGTTATGTAAAAAAAAAAAAATAAATAATTGGCGCGTACACTTCTGTTAGGTGTTTGGCCGAGCTCCTCCTCCTATTTGTGGTGTGCGTCTTGATGTTGTTCCACAAATGGAGGGACCTACAGTTGCAAGCCGACTCCGAACGGCAGATATTTTTATGAGGAGCTTTTTCATGGCAGAAATACACTCGGAGGTTTGCCATTGCCTGCCGCGGGGCGACCGCTATTAGAAAAATATTTTTATTAATTTTGCTTTCACCGAGATTCGAACCAACGACCTCTCTGTGAATTCCGAATGGTAATCACGCACCAACCCATTCGGCTACGGCGGCCGTTTGTTATGTAGTTGACAATTTTATTGGTTTTCGTAAGAAGCTATTCTCGTACGCATAGAAATTCCATATTAAAATACAAATATAATATATTTAAACACGCCTTCTTATTTCGTTTATTTGACAGCCATTCCCATCGCGTTCGAGTTGGTCCAAGAAGTTTTTAGTGTCTTTCGCCACGAAATTAGCCGCATAATATAACCTTTGTAAGTCTTTGTGGCTGGGAACGTAACACCCTCCATAATAAAAAAATATTAGTTGGAATTTGGCAAGAACCTTCTGGGTCCTGAACAGTATATTTTTTCATATATTCATATATTTTCAAAGAAACCTTTCTACTGACTCCTAGTTTGCGCTTATCTGTCGCGAGCTCAGTACTTATTTGTTGGTATCATTTGGAAAAACAAACCAAATATTATTTATTTAATTCCAACAATTTGTTTTATAATAGGCACATATGTATTCAAATAAAGTTGGCTGGCCTAAATTCCATGCAATGACTACCAGATAACTCACTCCCTTCATTTTATGTCCACTCTCCTAAGCGAACTCCTCTTTTTGCCGTTTTAAACATGCAAGTGTGCCTTGAAGCATAATCAAAGGTATGTATATTTGAAAGCTCCTTCTGAAAAAGATACTATTGAGCAGCACTTTTTTTGTGAAGGGCAATATGTATCTAAATTCATACCTAAAATGCCCTTTTACAACAACTACAACTGTCAACCGCTTCTAACCCACATGCTTTGCTACATGCGTGTCTTTTTTTTTGCTAGTGTGCACATACCCGACCGTGACGATAAGCAATTCAATCGCAAAATAATGCAATAAAAACGAATTAAATTTTTATAAATGAGTTGGTGATTGGCGAAAATCGAAAGGTGGCGAGGAGTTAATGCTAAATTTATAGACGCATAAGTAAGCAAATGTTGGAGGAAGTTCAAAGAAGGAGAAATAAAGATATTGTATATATAAGTATTTGATATATTCATATATATATATATAAGTAATATAATAAGTAATATATATACACATGCACATATAAGTAATATGATATGAAAAGAGCTGATAAGGTGGCTCATACGCCGTGGATTACTCACGTGAATTGGCTAAGAGAAATATTAAATGGCAAAAGCGACTTAAGCAAATTATTCTTTATTAATGAGTATATTTAAAAATGAGTATGTTCCTAATTTTAATTTTTAAGCTGAATATGAAATCATGATTTGGAAGATAGAACTAGGAACGCTGCTCATATGTGATGAGTAATTTTTTCATTCCTTTATTATTCCACTTGAGAACATAGGACCTGAACAAAATATTTATATCATATTCCATTAACTGCTTTTCTCTTTGCGATATCCCCACATTTCGTTACCTGCTTCTAAATCATGAAAGTTAAAACGCCACCAGGTATTTCGTGGGTGGGTCGTCTGTGCCTTTAAGGCCAGCGGGCCAATTAAATGTCCTAAATTCAGTAGTTTTCGCGAAGCGTTGTAGGATGAGAAAAAAAACAATTAGCCAAATGAAGTTTTGGGGATAGTTTAATATATATTTGAACTAAAAAAAAAAAATTTGTACAATCTCCAACAATATATTGTAAGCCGAGTTATCAATAGATTCCCAGAGCGCCTGTATCCAACTTCTGTACAAGATACAACTTGCAATTTTCATCTGAAAACAAAAAAAAAAAGATTATTAATTTTGATGTAACTATCTTCGATGTGAACTAAGAAAATTGGGAGAAACGCGTAAAATTCGAATTTTTGGGGAAGGTAGAAAAAAAAGTGGTTTTTTCAAGGAAAAAAAAACTCTTCACCTGGGTAAAAAAGTCGCTTAAAAAAAGTTTTTGGATGTTTTTTTATTAGTTTTTTTTTAGTTCACATAGAAGATAATTACATCAAAATTAATAATCTTTTTTTTTTGTTTTCAGATGAAAATTGCAAGTTGTATCTTGTACAGAAGTTGGATACTTCAGTGGCAAGGCGCTCTGGGAATCTATTGATAACTCGGCTTACAATATATTGTTGGAGATTGTACAAATTGTTTTTTTTTAGTTCAAATATATATTAAACTATCCACAAACCTTCATTTGGCTAATTGTTTTTTTTCTCATCCTACAACGCTTCGCGAAAACTACTGAATTTAGGACATCTAATTGGCCCGCCGGCCTTAAGGGTTCCATTCAAACGCTGTTCTGCCTATGCTTTCCCTGTTCCTTATGAGACTGTGACTGAGCCATCGCCATTTACGACCTCTTATCACCTTTTGAATTGGTGAGCAACTTCCTGAAAAAAAAGTAAAACAAGGAAATAGAAAAAAAATTGTTTGCTAAAATGATTCTTTATTTAAAAAATATGTATATGTTTCCATAGTTCCTAGATGAAACATAGGGCCTCAGGAAAACTACGTAGTTCCGCGAAACTAGATTACAATCTCCACAAAAGAAAATTATATTGCAAAATATCAAAAATTTATATTTATTTTTATAATTTTTTTATCAGAGTGCGTACTTTAAGCCGTGGCGTAGCTGAATGAGTTGGTGCTTGGGCACCATTCGGTAGTGTCCGAAGTCGACAGTTGAATGAAACACCAACTTATAGAAAGGATTTTCTAGAAAGCCTTTTTTCCAAGTTATAGAAAAAGTTTTTTCTCCTCGCCAGGCAATGACAAACCTCCGAGTGTATTTCTGCCATGAATAAGCTTCTCATGGAAACCAACTGCCCCTCAGAGGCGCCTTAAAACTGTATGTCTGGTCTCATTTATGGAAACATTTCACACCACGAATATTGGAAAGAGCTCGGCCAAATACTCTAAAACAGACTGTTATCCCCACTTATACATAGGATATTTAAAAAGGCATTCCTAGGTATTGTTTTAAAATAAAATATGTATACTATATATTTAGATATATTTTTCTAGCTTTAACGATTTTTTTTCACCGCTCTTAGCAATTATTTATATTTGAAAAATTGCATCAGCAAAAATTCGTCCACATCTATATGTCTATCGGTAATATACGTCAAACAGTTGATTCCTGAATTCCCAACTGTTGAGAATGTCGAAATATCTATATTGAAGGTTGATCAGCAACCCTTTGCGTTGTAGCTTCAATATTCTCAACAGAATATCCAGTTTTTGGTCTGCCAGTCCTTTTTCTATCCTCTACGAAACCTGTTTCTTGAAATTTGTTCACCAAACTTTGAATTTTCATTCATTTGGACTCAAAACACGATTTTCGCGATATGTTGTTCCTAAAGATCGACCAGTTTCATAGTAAATTCAATTATTGAAATTAAAATTATTGAAAAATATTGAAAGCGTTGTTTTATCGTGTAAAATTGTACATCTGCCTGCTTAACAAATGTGAAAGATAACATAAAAAAAGGTGCAGTCTAAGAATTATTCACTTCAGACATCTAGACGTCACTTTCGAAAGGCCCTCTAATTAGGCCGGGTCGATTTGTTGGGGGGGGGGCAAAAAAATCGCCCATTGCTCTGTGAAAATCGTATTCTAGGGATCAAAATAAGAAACTTTGCCGAAGAAACCATACCTTTAAAACGAATTCTGATGTCCCCCAATTTGGGTCGAACTTTTTAGTTTCTTTTCTCATGTAAAGGCCAAAAATTGTGATATTTTGAAATGATTGTATGCGGACCCCCCTGGGGAGTTCCAGGGGGTGTGCCACTGGCATGGGGGGATCGGCCGTCCAAAGTTAGTGGGGGTCGGTCATACATTTGGACTCGATTGGAGCCCTCTAAATGGGTCAAAGTGGGATTTTTCGATCGACCCAAATGGGGGGACATCAGAATTCGTTTTAGAGGCATGGTTCCTTCGGCAAAGTTTCTTATCTTGATCCCTAGAATACGATTTTCACAGAGCAATGAGCGATTTTTAAGTCGACCCGCTCTACTCTATATATATCTAATGACCTCGGACTTATCATATATGTCAATATCTCCCTCCTGCGAATGCTACCGGGATTTTAAACTGCATTATATTCGGACAGATAAATCTGATTAGTTGCTCGACCGCAATGTGCTAATTCTAGAAAGTAGTGAGGGATAATATGATATTTAACAAGGAGAAATATCTTACCAAAGTGAGTGTGAATTGAAAAGGAGCATTTTGTCGAAATCGGGCATAAAATCATATTGTGGAGGGATATTAAGTTCTCAAGGTTACCTACATATACGCAGTGGGCAATATAGAAATAGTAGCTGAAAAAATAACTACTTTTTAACAAAAATATTTATGTATTATAGCGAAGTTGAGTTTATAATATATTTCTTCTTCTTCCACTATGAACAGAAATTTCTATTAAGATTTTTCCCTTTTTTCTATTCTCCTCACATCACAAACGAACATCGACGAACGATTGCAAAAATGGGATCATGACGTTATTTTCAAATCAATTGACCGCCAGCGAAGTGTAAGGCCGCAGTACACAAATTTTTAACAGAAAGCAAAGATAAAAATGTATTCATAGGTAAAAACTACCCGTAAATGGGTAACTTGAGCTAGGTGTTACGATTAACTAGCTCGGGTCAACTCAGCAATGAAACAGCGTTGAGGAAGTGTTAGGCTTTAGAAGAAATTAGAAAAACCAAATTCGATTATTCAAAAATAAATCTACAAAACTCCTTTAAAGTTTCCTCTGATTAGAGTTTCCATAACTTGAATATTTCAGTTAATGTCACATATCTCCGTAAGTTTTTTCCTGAATTCCTTCATATTTTTGAACGGCACTAAGAAAGTGTTTTGCTTCAGAAGAAAGTCGAAAACCCAAATTTCGATATTTTTGAAAATCAATCGGTAAAACACGTTTGAAGCAGAGTTTCCCTTATTAAACTACTTCAGTTAAAGTCATGTACCTCCTTAAGTTTTTCTTGGATTTTCTTGAAGTTTTGGCATAGCGTTAAGTAAGTGTTGGGAAAGTGAAGTTGAAGTGCTTTAAAAACAGGAAAACTCGATATTCCAAAAATAAATCCATAAAACTCATTTCCCTTTGGTTGAGAAATGCTATAATTTTTGTTAATCATACGCAGTGGAACAGCTTGTATTTCCAAGGGGGAGAAATATTAGAAGGCAACTTCTTTTTACTTGTTAGAAGTATATAAATTATAGAGCATTGAAATAGAAGTTGTATTTAAGAGCATATTATGACATATATAAATAAAAAAATACCTCAAACTTTGATTGCTCATACGCAGTGGAGGTCTTCCAGAATTTCATTTTTTGATGCCAGAAAAGCTTCTTACTTGCATAATTTGGCATTCGAAATCAGATTAAAAAGCCAACGAGATTTTTAGTTTAATATAAAAGTTATGCGAAAATCACGAAAAAATGGCTGTCAAAAAAAAATGGGACATGAAATCTCGCACTATTTAAAATATTTGAATTATGCCCATTGCTATGCTTTTATCAATTAATTTTGTAACATCAATATATTTTTTCTCGCAATTAAAAGTTTGCTTAAAATGCGCATACAGTTAGCACAAAATTAACACCACCTTTTTGAGCACAATTCTTCACTATTAAAAATTTTCCACCTCATAACGACAAGATAATGGAGAAATTTAATTTGATGAAGCGCGCATGTGAGTGAATGCAAGCCAAGCACATGCAGGATTACGCAAGCAGTGAGAAGGAAAAGTAGGTATTAAAAAATAAAAATGGCGCCACCCTATTACTAACGTTTACATATGGGAATTCCTAAGGTGACCTTGTGAGAAATTTTTTTTTTAATATTTTTAAATTTTTTGTTTGTTTTTGTTTTGACATTCTGAAGTCAACGAGCACAGTAGAAATATTTCAGAATGTTTGGCGGCTGCGAAAGAATTCTTATAACGGTCAAAATTCATCGAAAATTAGCTTTGGTTTTGAATGTCTGTTTTCTTGCTTGCTCTAATTACCATAATTCTCTTTTACCTACAATTAATGTTACAGACTTGAGACGGCCAGTGGAACAATAACCCATTTTGCGGCTAACTAGCATTTATTTCAAGTACTCGCTAAAAGTATTTTGCGCAGATAATCCAGCTTATTTTGGCTGAGCTTGTTGTATACAAGGATATTGGCATATATGACCAGCTTCGACTACTATCAAGAGGCTACATTCAAATCTGCAAAGAATTAAAAAATAACAAAAAATATTTCGTAAGCTGGTTGAGAATTGCTGGCATATGTGGCTGTCACATGAATTACATGAATAACTGTGGAAATTTTTTTCTGCTACAAAAAATGGATTTAAAATCTGCTTTAAAAATTTCCATTTATAAAAAGCTTTCCAAGTCAAGCCAAAAAAAAAAAAACAAAAAAAAAAGAGGCAGGCTGTAATTATTATTTGGACGTTAAGGAACATCTGAGTTGTGAAATTCATCGGAGAAGGGCAGATTAGTAGACAACAATTAATGGGTATTGCACCAGTTGAACGCATAATCTGGCCTAGAATCCCCAAAAAATATCAACCATCAACTAACAGGGGCTGAAAAGTTCCAGGTCTCACACATAAATGGCACTCGATTTATTGCATTTACCCGTTTTTCTGTTCGTACTGACCTTAAGAAGAGCTGTGAAAGTTTCATTATATTCTATTCATTAGCTCATACGTTATTGTGCTAAGAGTGACGCTATTTTTATTATTTTTAAGCAATAAATCACAAATAATTTCGTGCTTTAATTTTACACAGCTTCTTGATGCGAAAAAATACAGCTCAAGCGAAGCAGTGGCACGAAAAGTGCTATGAAGATGCACAAGACAGTGGATGTCCAAATGAGGCGGTGGGAAATTTCGCTTCAATGAAGAGATTATTGCTAAATCTGAGGCCTATTTTGAGGCAAAAGATAAATCGTTCCACAAAAATGGCATTGAAATGTTAGTGTGGGGCTGGAATTATTGCGCTGTTCTTGTTGGAAATTACGTTGAAAAATACCGCTAATTTTCAAAAAAAAAAACATATTTTCTTTGGGAGGTCCGGGACTTTTCAGCCCATGTGTTATTTTAATCAGCTGATATAGCTCCGGCTGGCTTTTTCTATTCTTCAAATTCAAATTACTACTTGGAAGCAAAGTTAACAGAATTCGGGCAAGAACCGGCGTCAATTTGGAAATATGCGATTGAAAAATGCGTTTGCAAAAGCTAACCAAATTCGGGCAAGAACTGGCGTCAATTTTGAAATATGCGATTGAAAAAGGTATTTCAAAAATGTTTCAGCGGTTGGACGAAATAAGCCATAAAAAGTGTTGCGCATCTTAAGGCGAATTCATGAACTATTTGTTATTTTGCTTTCTATTAACCTTTATGTTCCTTTCATGTAGGTTTCACCTTAGAAGGCCCCTTGCAAAATTTTCCGGGCATTAATTCTCTAGAAAATTTTAACCCTCTAATGACCTTTCAAATGCATTATTTTGCAAATTTCTCCAATAGAAGATAAAAACGGCCCCACTTTTAGGAGGCAAACGAGCTCAATTATTTCACAAAAATATTCCTCGTCTTAATCTACTTATGTCAGTGCCACAGAGTTTTCCAATCTTTCATTCCTACCAGGCATGGCACTTCGTTTACTTTACTTAGCAAAACTGACATCTCCTAATATTACCACATCATCTGCTTCACTTGTCATTTCCTCTGTTCTCTGTGCATTTGACTTGCTCCACATTTTGCGCTACTTTCAATTGCATTAATCCACATCATCTGTACATATACCTCCTTACCTGCACTCACACATACCCGCATATGCACACTTCTGTGCATTTAGTCGTGCCACACCACATTAACCTACGCACCCACTGCAGCGGTTGTTCGCAAATTCGTAATTTAATGAATGAAGTTCTCGGGTGGCCTGGCGCAGTGATCGCCTGCGATTGTTGCATCATCCAATGCTTGTTATCTATGCACATACGAGTATAACCGTGATTGTGGGCGCGTCGCAATCTACACTTCACTAGTTCGAAGGTTGGCAAATGTTGCTTACGATTGAGCACAGCAGTGCAGGAGGAGCGTTGCGGATCAAGTCGAAGTGCGAATGCCTGGCTGTGATGAGCGGTAGTGGTTAGTCGATGTGTCACACCATCAGCCGCCAAATGGCATTACCACATGCATTGCATTAATTGCAATTATTTCTAATGACTGCCAGCTGAGCTCTAAAATTGAAAGATGAACTTTTTAGCAATAGTTTTATGGCTACGCTTTAAAGTTAATTGCTAACAGCTTGGCATTCAATGCTCTGATTGCAAAGAGTGGTGGCAGCTAGCGGAGCGGGAGCGTGGCGAAAGGTAAAGTGAAAAAGCTAAGTACTACATTTACCATTTCCGTTGCTGTTCTTATTATTCTTTGCATTAAAATAACTTTTAATACGCTGACGCTTAAGTGCATCGAGACAGGAGTACATTAGATGGATGATTTGAAAGAACTGAATTAGAAAGGTGACGGGATGAAGGGGATCGATGGTTTGTGATTTTTAAATGAAATGGGTCAAGGCATTAGAACTAAAATGGGAATAAGAGTAGAAATGGAAATGGAAGTAGAAGTGGGAGTGGGAGTGGAAGTGGAAGTAGAAGTAAGAGTAGAAGTAGAAGTAGAAGTAGAAGCAGAAGTAGAAGTAGAAGTAGAAGTAGAAGTAGAAGTAGAAGTAGAAGTAGAAGTAGAAGTAGAAGTAGAAGTAGAAGTAGAAGTAGAAGTAGAAGTAGAAGTAGAAGTAGAAGTAGAAGTAGAAGTAGAAGTAGAAGTAGAAGTAGAAGTAGAAGTAGAAGTAGAAGTAGAAGTAGAAGTAGAAGTAGAAGTAGAAGTAGAAGTAGAAGTAGAAGTAGAAGTAGAAGTAGAAGTAGAAGTGGGAGTGGGAGTGGGAGTGGGAGTGGGAGTGGAAGTAGAAGTAGAAGTAGAAGTAGAAGTAGAAGTAGAAGTAGAAGTAGAAGTAGAAGTAGAAGTAGAAGTAGAAGTAGAAGTAGAAGTAGAAGTAGAAGTAGAAGTAGAAGTAGAAGTAGAAGTAGAAGTAGAAGTAGAAGTAGAAGTAGAAGTAGAAGTAGAAGTAGAAGTAGAAGTAGAAGTAGAAGTAGAAGTAGAAGTAGAAGTAGAAGTAGAAGTAGAATTAGAAGTAGAAGTAGAAGTAGAAGTGGAAGTAGAAGTGGAAATAGTCGCTTACTGTCCCCTCCGATGCCTAGGCAAAGTAAGGTCGGTTCTAGCAAATGCCTCGCCGCTGCATGCTGGCTCTGCTGATCCCCTTCCATGTCTATTCATGGGACTAAGAATGAATAAATAATAAAAATAACTAAAATTTAAATTCTGCAATAGAATGATGAGTTGTATGAGCTTTACGACGAAATAGGCATAGCGCAGTGAATAAAGATCCAGCGGCTAGGTCGGCTGGGTCATGTCGGCTCCGGCTCTGGAAGTATTCAATGCAGTACCAGCTGGAGGTAGCAGAGGAAGAGGAAAGCGTCCTCTGCGATGGAAAGATCAGCTAGAGAAGGGATTGGCTTCATTTGGTGGGTCTAGCTGGCGCCGGTTAACAGGAGAAAGAAACGACTGACGCGCTTTATTAAACTCGGAACTTAATTAAAAAGAAATATAAGAATAACTAAAATTTAGTCATAACAGAAAATACAAAAACTGAGATTATGCTGGTCACACTCTACGAAAACGAACTGCTAGCTTCTAACCCTCTGCTGAAATCCAGCCGTCTACAGCTAGCACAATACACCCAATCTTCTGCTCCGGCTATCTCTGGTAAGAATGCCAAGAAGAAGAACAGGGAGTCCTCCGGATCGTTACTCAAAGCGCGCTATCGATGGGACAAATACATTATAATTAAGAGAGCTAAAAATGAATTAGCCAGTAGAGTAAATGAACGCGATGCAGGAATGAATATCAGGTATGAGACCGCGGTTTCGGAGTGTGAAAAAATGGTATTGAGGAAAGTTACCAACCACCAATTAGAAAATAATCCTCAAAATCGCGCAACCGATCACAAGATATGAGCGGGCATGCAGCCAAGAAGATGAAAAATTCCTCGACCCTGGGCATCGAGGGTCTTACAAAAGTGCGGCGACTGCGGCTGCGAGGTTTGCTTATAGCGAGGTGGCCAGAGACCAACTCCAAGTAGCTCTCATAGCTGCAAAATCCCATAGTGGTAGGAAGGTGCTGGCTCATTGGGATACCATTGAGCGATTTTTGTTAGGCATGTTCGTCGAATACCTCATGACAAACCAAGGGCAAGCTGCTCTCTTCGACTCAGGAGATATATGTTGCGGTTGCAAGGTAATGAAGTATGCCGATGAGTTTTCCAAGAGATTTCTTCGGAGATCCCTGAAAGACCCAGAGGCCGCAGTTGGCTATCGAAACTGAAGCTGAAGGGTCTGAAGATTTTCTATTGTCTCAAACTGCAAAGTCCTGAACCGTTCCCAGGGACGACTGGTCTGTGATCAAGTTTAGCCATGCTGCTTATGTCGGAAGAGTTTCTGGAGGTACGAAAAAAAACAGCCAAAACTTCGATTTGGACTCAGGACGGCCAAAGTTAAGGTCTTCCCCCCGCCGGTTGCCGCTGATAGCGACATGGACGAAATAGAGGAAGAAACTCGATGAACTGTGACTGGCTGTGACGGTAATATGACTTAGGTAATTTATTAATCAAATAAAGCACAAACAAGAGATGAACTCAAGGGAATCTCACCAAAAAAATGTTTTCCACGTATGAATAGATCTACAGTTTCAAGCCGACTCCGAACAGCAGATGGCTTTCCATGAGCAGATTTTTGATGACAGAAGTACACTAAAAAGTTTGCCATTGCCTGCCGAGGGGCGACCGTCATTAGCAAACACTTTTCCAAATTTGAACACTCGTAATAATTTCATATATCTGCTGGCGATTTTTGAGTTTCCTAAATTCTCAGTTTATAATAATTGTCGTTCCGAAACCATTACATTTCTGCATATTCTCCCCGACTCATTTTATTGGCAAACAATAAATATTAATTGGAATATTTGGAGTTGTACACTTCAGTTTGTTGACCGCACGTGGAAAAATAAATGAGTAATAAATTAAATGTCGTACGAAAAATAACAAAAAAAATAAAACAAAATGAAATAAATAAACAAACCGCAGTAAATAAAATCCATTACAGTACAGAGTTTGGCGCACCTGAGAGACCGCATGCGTGCGTGTCGCACGTGGTAACCGGACTGACCAAAGTACGTAGAAATGTATATGCACGTATTCATGTAAGTGTGGCTGGCATGCGGGGCTGTGCGTGAAAGAAAATGCCACTCGATAAATACTATGACATAGACGAGGTATTAAAATATTAATTTGACAAACAAATGGAAAAATACGTAAACGGACGTAGGGAAATATAAGAATGTGACGTGTCAAACTAGTGGAAAGAAAGCAAAGGTGAGTTGCTAAGGTAAAATTGTGCATCATACTTGAGAAAAATATTTATTTAATAAATAAATGGGCATTAGCACCTGTCAACAGAAGACGCACGGTTCAGTAGAAATACAAAATAAACAAGAAATAACTTTATTGGCTGCTCTTTAACACATTGAGTGGCAAGCGAATTTGATGGGCAACCTCAAAGGAGGCCAAGCAGGCGTTTTGCTGGAAGGCGGTGTGAAAGTAGCAATGTGAAAGATTTCTGAGTGATGCTGGAACTGTTTAATTGTTTATTTTGGCCTAAAGTGGAACAACTTCAGTGCTTTCAAGCGACGTGGTATCCCAGGTGTCTTATAGAATTGTGTATTATAGCACTCAGTGTATTAACAGTAGCTTGGTTCTATATAACCAACCTTTTCTTTTTTTTTTTGAAATCATAAGTTAATCACCCAGTGGGAGTCCTCATCTGGGAATGATGAATGTCATGAGTTCAATGAGTTCAATAAGTTAAACTTATAGTCAAAATTAAACAGTGAAGAAGATTCGTACTTGAAAGCCAATAGCTCATCTACCTCCTAAAGGTTTTGTAGTAAGGACCGAAGACCTAATTTCACCAACCACTTACGTCGCTGACTTCTTCATTGCTGATCGTGTGGTGGCCCGTAGATCAAACAAGGCGAAGAGAATTCAGTGCGTAAATACTTCAGAATTTGAGCGTAAAAAAGCTGCATATTCTTTGGAACGTCTGCGAAGATGGATCAAGCCTATATGCCTCACACATATGTGATGTGAGGAATACTATAGCATCGCAAATCTAAGCCAGATTGCTAAGACTTCCATGCCCAGAGCCAGTCGGTTGACAGTGCGAAGTCACGGAATTCCTATTTGAGAGCAGTATACTGCGATACCCGAAAAAGGTTGAGGGTGTTAGTGTCCTCTCTAAATGTGCCAGTTCTGCAGATGAGTAAGGAATTCTCCCTTTGCGTGCATATTTCTGGTACGAAAATTGGACGAAACTACAAACAAGAACCAAGAAATCAAAGAAACAGTCTTGCTGGCGTCAATAGCTATGGAAACCCGAAATACGACGCAAATCCAAAACCTATTATTGTAATCCGGAAAAAAAGTTGATGCCATCCAAAAATGGATCTTGCTCACTTCCACTCAGGAAACAAATCAAGCTTTCCCCTAAGATGTACCTGTGGAAAATCTATATTTTCAAGCTAAGCGAGTCGTCGTAAATTCAGTTTATGGACTCTAGTAAAGGGCAAAGAAAATTCCTGTTATGGTCTACTGTTTTACTTGCCGAGATTCCCGTTTTTTTCTTTTTCTTTGGATGACGCCCGTGAAGAAGAAACTCTCATGGGCACTGCTATATCGACATAGTCTCACAGCTGCACCTACGTACTAAAGACCTCTCCACAATCTACCATTAACGTACTACCTCTCTGGGCCAGTTGGCTCAATGGCTCCTAATTATTGTTCCCGCCTACGAAATTTCGCGAGTCATAATGATCTAACCCGTGTTACGTCACGCAGGTTCCCTTCCAATTATCAGCTGATTTATATATGAAATTTACAATGTTTTCTGTTTTCAAGATTTTGCATGTTTTGGGAGCCGAGCATGGGTATTGAAACAAGACGTGATCGACATCTTCTTCTCTCTCATATTGGGCAATTTGGTGAACTAGCATTGTCAAATCTATGGAAGTATTTTCATCGTTCCCTTAAAGGAATTGAGTTGGGTAGTAGTTTGCTCCCCATAGTTCCTTTCTCACCACGTCGTAATAATGTGTATTAACTCATGCATCCTCATCTACCCTAGGAGATCTGTTCCACCGATCTTGCCCGTGAGCAATCGCATGCCACATTTCTTCTGATGCAAATTCTTTACACCTTTGCTCTACCGTCGAGTTCGGATAGCCTTATAACCGCTCCTCTTTTCTTTTGCTAAAACTTCTACCGAGACTAGTCCTGCCATGACGAAGGAAGTGTCATCAAACACTATACGAAAACCGGATGGAAAAATGGATATTAGTGATCTTGAGCAGCTACTTATGTTCAATGCATTAGCCAAAGATCGGGGCCGCGTATAAGAGGCAGAGCTGATAGTATTCTTTGATATAGCTTGGGCCACCGTTGTTTGGCATTATTCGTGCTGGACAGGACTGCACACTGTATGCCTTTTGCGAAGCTTCACATGCTGAGTTTCTCGTGCTTTCTCGAGGGTTACATGTTCCGTGGGTATTTACTGAAGTGATGCTCCCGAAGGGTGCCCTGCGAACTTGAACTTTAACTTTTTATTAGTTTTGGGGCCAAGAAATGGAGGCAAAACTCAATATTTCCGACGCCTGCTCTTCTTTGCTTGCTTTGCTCTTTCATCGAGGTCAAAAAGCCGAAGTAGCTAAAAGAAACTTTGCTCTGTTTTCTTCATTTCAGTCTATCAACATAAAAATCCAGCTACTTTTTATTTTTATTGTCCACCTCAAAGCTTTCGCAAGCTTATTTGACTAACCTCATCAATATTTGCGTAACTTAAATTTATTTGCTTCATTTCCAGGCAATTTTAAGTTCACAACCCAAAACTTAATTTAGCCCAAAGATAGAAATTGATTTAAATGCGTGTATTTATTTCAGCAAACAAACTTTTACAACCACACACACAGAAGCATCAAATTTTCCCTATGGAAGCGTATGTGTGTGTGTGTAAATGAAACTTTTGGATTTGCCTTTCACTTACAGAGGCGTTGAAGAAAAAGTGAAAGATTTCGGTCAAATGTGCGTTGATGCATTGAATTTTAAAATAAATACTTTTGCTATCTCTGCACTCGCCACGCTCAGCGCCACACGTTACACATACGATACGTGCCAACACTTACGCACATGAACGCCTGTACGTATGCAATACATACATACTTAGATATTATTTTTGTATAGCTGTGAAGTCAAGCAAGGTTTGGAAAAGCAGTAACCCATTGAAATGTGGCTGGGATTTGTGGGTATGTTTGGTCATTGAAATGGGGAAGCGTATTTTTCATACACGTAGTGTAAGAGCGTTTATTTAGCTTTGCTTACTGTGCGATTGCTGTAGCTTCTATGCACGCCGCTTATGCTCGTGAGCTGCTGCTTTGAATCCGTAATTTCATGCTTTCTGCGGGTGAAATGATGAGCTGCTGTCACTTCATATCTCACAAACGAATATCCATCGTACTCCTTATATGCTGAAACAAACGCCCGCCCCTATTTACCTACACTCGACCAGTTTATCGCTCCGTTGGCGTATTTGTATGTGTCGAAATTCAAAAGTTGAAGCATTGAAGTATGAAAAAGGGTGCCAAAAGTGTACAAAGGCGTGTCATGGCTGCTGCTCGTAACATTTGTTTTAGTTTTTTTCCAAATTGGTGTGTGTTAGTGTTAGTGCATATTCACTATAGTTGCATTAGGGTGTATATGTGGGTGCGCCCGATATAGGTGTGAGTCTGTGCTGCACGTGCGAACAAATTCATTTTGATTTTTCTGACGGTTCGACACTAAATTCCTGCGATCTTTTTCGATAATTCTCTTTACACATTTCTTTGTGAAATTTCGGAGATTTTTTCCTATTTATGTGTATGTTCATTTTCATTGTGTCTGCGTATGCGGTACGCGTGCCGTTAGGTTAAACGTGATTAGGTCACTGCAACACAAATACAGGCGCATGTGTTGAAAATAAACTTCGCTTCATTTAATTTATTTGATTGGTTTATTTATTTTTTCAACACCGCCGAGTTAATTGTGCGTTGTTAAGGGAAGAGAAATATTAACAAATATACTGGATATTTTAAACTGGCCCCTAAGAGTATGCAATAACTTAAAGAAACACCTCATTAAATATTCCCGCGAGGCTCACGGTGAACGAAACGCTGAAAAGTATGCAAAAAAAATTATTTAACTCTTCGTAAACACAAAAGCGAGTGATAGAAACTTCAATTCGGAAGTGTGAAAGCATGATTTGTGTGATCTAAAGTAAATACCACTCATAATCCTAAAAGTATGCAGTGAACTATGGAAACAAACCATTAGATTTTCGCACAATGCTCACGGTGGACGAAATTATCAAACTTTCAAAGCTCATATGTTTGAGTTCCACCATAATACAGCTCGAACGCCTGAAAGTATAAAAAAAATTTTACTCTTTGTAAACGCAAAAACAACTGATGAAACCTTTAATTAGGAAGAACACGGTTTGTTTAGTTTAATATAAATTCCACTAAGAATCCTAAAAGTATGCAAAAAGTTAAGGAATCGCCTCATTAAATATCCCCACAATGCCCACGGGGGATGAAATTATTAAATTTTCTAATTGCAAATGCTTGATTTTCGTCATAATACAGCTTGAACGCTTAAAAGTATGCAAAAAAAATACTGAACTTTCTGTAAACGAAAAGTATGCAAATAACTACTAAAACACTCACTACTTCTCTTAAGGGGTTACATGGGTTTCGTCGGGTAAAAAAAGGGGGTTGGGTACAATATGATTTGGTTCAAAATTCTGTTTTTAAAATTCTGTATTCAATATTCTGTATTCAAAAATCTATTATGCAAAATTCTGTAATGTTAAAATTCTGTATTGCGGAAATCTGTAATTTTAAATTTTGTAAATCAAAATTATGTATTGTCAAAATTCTGCATTGCAAAATTCTGTATTGAAAAATCGGAAGAGCATATGGAAAAATAAGAAAAGTGCGCACTAGAATTTTGCAAAACAAAATACTGCCAATACATGACTCGTCTTGTCCCATATGGTTTCCTATATTATCAAAACAGATTTACATAAAGCAAATGTACATATGTGTGTATGTATTTATAGCTTCAGAAACAATGTGAATGAAATTCGAGCAACCGTGCTAAAAAATATTGTAGAATAATTGCAATATTTTCTGTACAGGTACTTCGTTCAAATACCTAACTGTTTTAATCAATTCCCATTCTTTCATTGTACGTTTTTTTGTTGTAAAATTTATGGAAACACAATACGACAACGACAGAACCAAACCCAGCGGTCTTTTGTTTTTGCTTCTCGTTTACAGCAGGTCAAATAAGTTTACAAAGAGAGTTTCGATTAGTTCTATTGATAGTGGTTGGCCAACGTGCATGAATCAAGTTTGGGGAAATTACAAATTTAAGGAAATAATAAAAGTATTTGTATAAATAAATATTGACTGTATTTAATATGGCGAAAGTCTGTCTTGTTAAGTCTAATAAATGTAAAGATATGCTCTGTGTTGACGGATATTTTTTTTTATTTGGAGCGATCTACAAAAAAACATATAATTGGGCCTGTTCTAAAAGAATACAAAAGAAATGTCGTTCGCGTCTTGTTACAACACTTATTGAAAATGTGCATACGATTACGAAGTATTCAAAGGTTCACTCCCATGAAATGTTTCCAGATGAGGTCAATGTCGTAAAAGCTAATAATTTGGTGAAAAATTTGGCGAAATCAAGCTTGCTGACTACTAGCCAAATAATCCAGAAATCTGTTGTTGAGACCGTTTCCGTCAGCCGTGACTATTTACCCACAAAAAGTGTTCAAAAGCAAAAAATTAACAGGATAAAAAGAGCAAAAGTAGGGCTTCGTGAACCAAATTCGATAGAAGAAATAGATATTCCATTAAGTTTTTTTTTTGTCAGAAAAATATTTCCACAATGAATGTATGGCACTTTCGATGTGGTGCCTACATTTATGCGACAACTCTTTTCCCTACATGGTCGGGTTGAAGGGCAAATAATACCTCTCATATTCTGCATTATGAGCAGAAAATCACTTACCAGCTATGAGACGTTTTTCATTGAGCTCATTGAATTTACTCGAGGATATGGCATACAATTAAATCCAAAACGAATCCTTAGTGACTTTGAGATAGGTATTATATCGGCTGCCAAAAAATATTTTCCCGATATGAGATTACAAGGATGCTTCTTTCAATTTAGCAAATAATTTGGCGTAAAATACAAAAAGAAAGGTATATTGTGTAATTAATTGATATACTGAACAATTTCATCCCAACTACCCTAAAGTACTGAATATTTAATTTTTTTTGTTTGCAGATTGGTTCAGAAATATGGAAATGATTCATATTTTTCCTTACGTATTAGAACGTTAAAAGCTCTGGCTTTTTTGTCTCACGGCGAAGTCTCTGAGTACTATAATCAATTTTATAGTACTCTTGAAGACGAAGATACGAAACTGTTTTGCTCATGGTTTGAAAGAAATTAAATAGCTCGAGACAACTCCCAGCCAAAATACCCACCAAAATTTTGGTCAGTGCACGATGAGTCCAATATCGCTTTCCCCAGAACGCAAAACAGTATTGAGGCTTAGCATAGTCGGCTAAAAGTTATTGTTGGGAAACGAAACTCAGGGTTGTACAAACTAATTAATGATCTAAAAGGTGAGCTGATTTGTGCGAAAGCACAACTAGCTAAAATTCGAAATGGTCACAAAATTAGTCAAACGAAGAAGGATGTAAAAGCAAACAACAGAATTAAAAGAATAACAAAGAAAGGCTTATATTAAGGCATGTTTCTTTTCTAAAGCGAATTGCTAAAAAATTAATAATATAATAATTGTTTCGCCATTATAATGTAATAACTTTTGTTTTGAATGAATTTTAGCATTTTTCTTTAATTGACGTTTGTATAATATATATAGCATTGTTTCTATAAAATCAGAATTCCATTATTCATAAAATAAATGTGCTATTCAGGTCAGCGTGCTTATCAGGTTATCTGCTTATTTGGTTATATTTTTACAGCATTTTGATCGAAAATAATTTTGATTCCAGAATTTTAATATACAGAATTTCAGTTCTCCATCATTTTGATTTGATCATACAGAATTTTATATTAAATACAGAATATTGCACCAAAAGAATTTAGGCTGGACAGAATTTTTTTTTTGATTTTTACAGAATTTTCATCCAAAAGAATTTTGAAAAGCAGAATTTAGTCCTCTCCCAAAAAAAGGCCTATTTTCAATATTTTTTTTCTATGTAAAAAATTATTTATTGTAATATATTTAATTCAAACTTTTTTCTGTCTTATAGACACATATTCAAAGAATAATTTCTGAAAATTTCAAAAAAAAAAAAATTAAAACTCCTCCATTGTGCCGCCATTTCCCCTCGAACCCCTCGAAAAAAAGGTGCGCCCACGTTGTCAGTATAACTCCTCACAGGCTCGTCAAAAATGAGAAAACAAAAATAAGTGCTTTAGCTAAGACCCTAAACTCGTGCTTGAACGAAGGAAAGAAAAAAAAAGTAAAAATTTTAATTTTGGCAGACATTTTTGCAAAAAAAGGAAAATTTCGGTAACATTTGCTTGACATTTTGTTTTTTTTTAAATAGTTGTAATTGAAAAAAAATCCTTCGTTCAAGCACGAGTAAATTGTATTTCGAACACCTGTGTAAAATTTCATCAAGATCGGTTGAGTAGTTTTCGAGAACATTTGACAACCGACTTTGAAAACACAGTTCCGAGAAAAAGGCGTTTAAAGTTTTGAATAAAAGTGGCTTGGAGCGCACACATTCCAAAGGCTGAATCTCGGAATTTATTATTCGGATCGACTTCAAAATTTAGGATAATATTCCGGAGATGTTGTAGAAATTAATAAGCCAAAGAAAAATAAATCGATTTTTTGAACCAACGAAACCCATGTAACCCCTTAAAGCATACACGGGAAAAAATTGTCTCACTTCACTAGGGTGTATTATTAAAATTCACATTAATGTACCTTAAACACCAAAAAGTATGCTGCCAAATCTTACGGAAAATGCTTAAAAATATGCACTAGAATGTAAAAAGCGCAATAAAGTAAATATGGCAAATCATCAGACTACTTCCATAAGGGTATATTTAATTTTCTAAACAACGGTTTACATATATACGAGTCAAACCACGTCAAGTGGGCCCCGAATTTTCCATCAAATTCCCGATTTTAAAATCAAATGCATTTTTGGATACGGAATTTGTCACATAATAATTGCTGTGAATAGTTTTTTTTTATTTCGCTTTTTGTTTATGTTATTAACAATTGAATTTTTTTGCATGATATTCTTCTAAAATCAATATCTCAGAAACTACAATTGATAATTTGATGAAATTTATTTCGGTTACCGAAAAATGTTTACTCTACCGATTTAACGTCCAAAGACTGTGTATTTGTTGAAACAATAATTTAACAATAATTTTTATGAAAAATCGCAATTATTTTTGCGTTCTTCACGCTCTAAATGGACAATATTACAGTCAGATTAAGCGCATAATGCTCACCTTTAATAATCTGTAAAAAAAACTTTGTTCATCCAATCCGTTCTGAAGATATCGAATTTTTTGTCAAACTGTGTAAAGTTTTGATGCGCAGTATAGTTTGGTGTAACGCGACGCGCTTCGCAGTTGGCCTTGCATTGTCCCATGGGATCATACGTTAAACGTGTAGCAAATAAAAAAAGACATACAAAAAGATTAAGGATTCAAAAATGAGGTGTTTCATTACTAGAATTTTTATTACATACATCCATATCTACATGAAAACATACAAAATTTAATTAGTAATAATAGTCTCGAAACAAGATGTGTCCTCGGAGAAGATTTTACTTCGAATCTTTTTGTTACTTGCCATGGGAAGTCGCGAAGAAATTCCATTCGGCTTCGATTCCGAAATCTTTTTTATGGTAATAAAGGTTCAAAAAGTTAGATTTATTCTTGTACTGCGATGCAGCTCCATCAGAAAAATAAAAGATCTTTTTTATATTTCTGGATCCAAATTTGCTTTTAAGATATTTAACAAGTCTTGTGTTGAAGAAGTGAACCGAACTTGTATCGTCTGTTAGTTTTTCAGAAATGATGACAAGGCTTAAATGATGCTGTTTACCATCGATACAATAGTAAATTACATACGGGTGAATGATCACTTATTTCACGCATTTGTTTCGATGTTACCTCATCTGGTACCTTTGTTAAAATTTGAATTTTATCATTTGTATTTTTTTCTCACGTAAAGCAGACTTTATACTCCGCAAATGCTGAATTAAATTTTTTTTTTCCTTGTTGAATATTTACTCTCACTGTATTTTTTGTTTTTCATTGATGATTTCTGCTATTATCTCTTTGACATTCATATAACTTAATTTTGAAAAACGTCGTTTTTTTATTGGCGGTTCACCAAGTTCCTGTAAAATAATGTTCACCTTTTCTAATTTTAGGTCATTCTGAATTTCCTGGTTTTCAAAATTAGCTTCACTATCCGAACATTCTTCTGCATCAGAAGAAACTTCAGACTCATCGTTTTCTGCTCCTTGGTCAGCACTAGAATAAATTAATCAACATTTTCTGTCACAAATTTTGAGAACTAATCGACTTTATTTGCCTAAATAATAACTATTCAATGCACAATATATGTATATAAATATGAAGATTATACCCACTGTGGACTTGGACGTATATACGCTGCACTTTCAGTAACACTTCCATCTCTATATATCTTCATACGACATGATTTGCAAACGTATTTACCGATATATTGTTTGAATTTTACATCCCAGTGAGCGGTTATTTGGAATAAATAATGACGTACGCAATTATGACCTTTTTTACCCAACGGACTGCAACACTCATCAGGTCGAACCATTTTCATAACAATACATAATAATTTTTTTCTAACCTCAAAGCATAGACAGCATACTAGGAATCACAGCACACTGACACTAGAAGTTGCGGCGACTGTACGACTCTGCAAAGCCATGTTCATGCAAGTTCGTTTTCGTACGTAGTGCCTCGACTGACAAAAAATTCGATATCTTCAGAACGGATTGGATGAACAAAGTTTTTTTTACAGATTATTAAAGGTGAGCATTATGCGCTTAATCTGACTGTAATATTGTCCATTTAGAGCGTGAAGAACGCAAAAACAATTGCGATTTTTCATAAAAATTATTGTTAAATTATTGTTTCAACAAATACACAGTCTTTGGACGTTAAATCGGTAGAGTAAACATTTTTCGGTAACCGAAATAAATTTCATCAAATTATCAATTGTAGTTTCTGAGATATTGATTTTAGAAGAATATCATGCAAAAAAATTCAATTGTTAATAACATAAACAAAAAGCGAAATAAAAAAAAACTATTCACAGCAATTATTATGTGACAAATTCCGTATCCAAAAATGCATTTGATTTTAAAATCGGGAATTTGATGGAAAATTCGGGGCCCACTTGACGTGGTTTGACTCATACGCAACTGCATACTATTCAGCTCCTAAAAATATTCACCAAAATATGAAAAATAATACAACTACGGCATTGTACTGCACATTTTTAGCATATTTGTACAATGGTTTATTACTATTTATATTTAGAAATTAATTTCTACAAATTTTTCGCGGAATTTTTATGTAAGTCTTAACAGACTATAAGCCCAAAGTAGGCAACTTAATTAACGGAAGATCTAAACACAAACTTCAGCGCTAATGTGTACAAACTTTGAATTATCATTTCATGACGTGTGAAAAAATGGCACTCAAGCACCCAAAAATATGCAACGTCACTAAAAGAAGCACGTAAAATGGCATAAGCGGCAGTTTTTTACTCGTATGCAAAGCAGCTCCTTGTTAAAAAGGTTCTAAATATATAGTGTCTTGGAGGAGTAAAGGGCCTCCTAAAATTTGGTTCCAATATAAGTGGGGCAATAAAAAAATTATGACCAAACTCAAAATATAAGGCTATAAAAAAGAACAGAAAGAACAAAACGTTAAATTCCACATTGACAGCATAATTCAGTATGCTGAAGTATTCAATCTTACATATATTCAATAGAAATATAAGGCAAGCTCCTGCAAATATATTACAAAATTGAAACTGGAAGTCGCTAAATGCCGTTGACTACCGTGAAATAAGTTTTCTAGATGGCTTTGTCTACTAATTTCGTAGTTTTAAATTAAAATACAAAGAAAAAACACAAAATTCTTTAAATAAAATAAAATGAAAAAAATAAATAAACAAGAGCAAAAAAAAACCTTTGCATTTGATTGGCAGATCCCACTGGGCTTTTTGTTAGATAATACGCCAAAGCCTGGTTTTATTTTCTAGGGTTTTTCATTTTCTGGAAATAAGAGTCCAGCCACCTCGGCCAAGGATTTTTAGGATTTTCTCAATACAAATAAAAAGAACACGTGAAGAGGCTATCCTTCGACACACCTAGGACTGTTATAGGCCACAGGTTGAAAACAAACTTGAAAGTAAAGATTGCAGAAAATGTCGTTGAGACGTGGTTGCAAAATCTCATTATCTGCAGCCTTAAATTACAAGAAAATTGCACCACAAAAGCTTTAAGGCCCGGTACGCAAACTAAGTATTTTTGAAACACTTTTTTGTTTTAATAAATTACTTTTTCTTACAAAACATTTGCTGGTTACCGTCACATAACTACGTTCGTGGCTAATGTAAATGCAGCACATTTCGTTGACAGCCTCCAAATTGTGGTTGAATTTGTTTTGTACGCCTACATACAATTTTGCTGCGTTCATACAACTTTTCACATTTCACTTATTTTTATTACTTATTTTTAACAACTTTACAAGCAGTGCTACAAGAAGCGCTTAAATTTAGCTACACTCTTCGAGATAATTTGTCTATATGCGTTGTAATTTAATGCCAGCAGCAAGTTCTTGGCTTTAATCAATGATTCGACACATAACTTTTACATTTCCAAACACAAAATTCGTAAAATAAAAAACTCCCAGAAAAATAAAATTAAAATCAACAAAATAAATTATGTTTTATACACATTTTCCTGAAGCATACCATTAGGCGCGCCAGCAGATTTACACAATAGCTCAACGCAGCAGGCATTACATTTCGTGTTTTCGTCCAAAACTTATTTCATTTTGTAGCCTTAGTATTTAGTTTTCGCTCTTTTTATTTTTGCCCAAACGACTTTTTCACATCGGCCAACTGCCTCCTCCTCTCTCAATGCACCTCTTCACAGCATGTCATCTGCCGTATTTTATTTGTGATGCTACAAATTGAATGACTGTCCAGTTGATTAGGTTTTTGCGTTGTGCACCAGCTGTGTGTGGCATACTTTTAGGCAAATGCCATTGAAATGGCCATTGAGCGTAGACTGCGGGCAGGCAAATCAGATACAAAATTGCTGTCACAAATTGGAGCCGGACAATTGAAAGTGATGCTGTTAAAGAAAATTTGATGACTTTAGCTTGGACAATTGGCAGTTATTGTTCGATTTTTTTTTATACTGTAGTGCAGTGAAGAAAAGAAATGTATAAGAATGCTAACTTTGAATGTCGCGAAGTAATGTTGAAAATGGATTTTGTATAAGGAAATAGGTAGAGGTTTTTTTTAGTTTGTGTACATTTGAGAAATGAATTTGTAGAATTGAAAAAACTATAAGCATGATTGAAAGTAATGTTGACTGCGACTGCAAAAATTTAAAATGAAAGAGGTCAAGAGCAAGGAACTTCACAGGATTCATCACAATAACAAAGTTAAATCAAAAAAAGTTAAATTTTAAGACCTCAAGCAAACTTTTCGTTAGTATGGCAAGAAAATTGTTGTCAAGCATATCAACCACCGCCAATCTTCGCAGTTTTGTGTAATATAATTTATATTTAGTTCTTTAGAAACTTTAGATTAAAATTCTTTCATAATTTTCGCTGTCAAGCATTATCAAAGCTTGTCAATCATGTGTTATTTTTGCCCTCGCATACTTATTGTATTATTTTAGAGATATTCCGAAGCGCTTTAATAAGCACTGATCAAAAATTCAGCTGTAAATACAAACAAGCACCATCAATCATAATAGGTACTTTTTTTGTTTTATTAAAATTTGCACCGCTAAACGATTTCCAAAGCTGAAAGCTTCTCAGTCCTGTTTATTATAAAATTCGTTTAAAATTGTTTCGTAATTTTCGCTGCCAAGCATTATCAAGGCTTGTCAATCATGTGCGATTATTGCCTTCATATAATTATTTTATTATTTTAGAGATATGTAGACTTGATTTAATAATCACTGTTCAAAGATATAACAAACAATCACCATCAATCATTGGAGTATTATTTTTTTTTTTTTTTTTTATTAAATTTTACACAAGCAAATTATTTCCAAAAAAGAAAGCTTTCTCCGCCCTAGACTGCCCCTACCTTAAAACTTCAGCTCACTTTTCCTATGCTTACCTTATTTGAGCAGATGTTTTGTACCACCTCATTTATGAGTTGATTGAACCCGGATTTTTTCACTTAGTAGCTTCAGACCGTTACGTATTCTTAAAATTTTGCCAAAAGGATGGCTTTTTACAGAGGGAAGACTTCTGCTGATCTCCTACCCCACTTGTCTTGATTGGTTTAAGAGATCTATGCAGTGATCGAGCAGAAAATTAAATTTTCGGTGAAAGAGAATCCAATGTCTGGAAAAATCACGAGTTGTTTTAAGTGATGCACCAACTCTACTAAGGGTGAGCTGTTTTCAATTTGTGAATATTGGCCAGTAAGTGTCATGGCTCTGGTAGTTGAAATTAACGTGGATTTCCGTACAGTTGCCTACACTCACTAAGAAGCGCAAAGCTATTTGATTTTCTAGTGAAATCTGCAGACAAATACCTATGCAAAGGGATTTTCCTTTTCCGGAGATAAGAGGTTGTCACCTCGGCTAAGGATTTTTAGGATTTTCTCAACAATTAGTAGCTCTGAGAGCAATTAGGTCGGATTATTTGCTGTTTCTGGTTGGTATATCTTTAATTCTTCACTTTTATAAAAATAAACACACATTCCTTTTCTTTCGGGCTTGAGGCCGAGCTTCAGGCTGCCACGTGGTATCAATCATATTAGCGTTCAACTTTGTTTCACATTTTGCTGGTTAATTATTTAATATATTATATTATTTTTTAATACTAATTATTATGCATCTTATTTTATATCTTTAGAAAAAACCTACTTTTTTTTAATAAAAAATTTTATTTTGAAAGTCCTCAATCATTTGACGGCGTCAATCATAGAAATTGTATTTATCCAAGAACTGAAAACTGTAGAGAGAAATAAGCTTTAAGCCCCATAATTCACTACCAAGGATATATTAGTATCTGCACGAAGAGAAAGCATAAATTTAAATTCTCCTTATAGTTTAAATTTGGTTCAAAGCCATCGGTTAAGGAGAAAAATTGCAAGACTTAATTCTCAATTGTATACCAAATTGCATCAAACATCGTCAAGTATTGGCATCAATCATTAAAATGTGATGCGCATTATGTAAGCCACAGCTGCAGTAATTCTCAAGTTACCAACGGTTCTTTACATAAAATCTAAAGAAAAAATTAACTTTAAGTGGAATCAATCCTGTTCAAGTGTGACTTATTATTTCTGCTTCTAGAAGCATAGATTTAAATCTTATTGCATGGTTTACTTTTGGTTGAAGCCATCGATTAGCAAGCGAAAATGCAAAACTTAATCCCATATTATTATTGATTATTATTTGTACGTATAAGCAGCATAGGTACATTTAAATTTGACTTCATGTTTTAATGCAAAGCCATCCTTTCGTGATAAAAACTCTCCAACTTAATAATAAATTCAAAATCAAACTGTAACAATCATTGCCATCAATCATGAAACTTGTATGCGTATCATATAAGCCGCAGCAAATGTCAAACTACGAACGGTTCTTTATATTTAAAGAGAAAAACGATATTTAAGTGGAATCAATCATGTTCAAGCATAGATTTGTATTTGTGGCTATAGTCAGCTTAGATTTAAATGTGATTGGTTCAAAACCATCATTTGGTGAGAAAAGTTATCAAATATAATAAATATTAAATTTAAAACCAAACTGAATCGATCATTGGCTAGCATATTTTAATGAATATCTTTGACTATTATTAAAAATATGTGGAACACATTTCAAATGCAAAATGAATTTGCGCAAAGCCTCCTTTATTCAACCCATGCAGGAGGAATGTCACAGGATTTCAATTTGACTGCATTTGCTAACTTCTTTGTCTATTCTTACTTTGGATTGGTTTCGTATTTTGCAGGTTTTTGCACACATGTGGCTTGGTCTTATCGCCGCTTGCCTACGCCTGGAACGTGTGCCTCAACAGATGTTGTTAGCTATTGTTTTCCCTTTATCGCTGTCACCGAAAAGCAAACGAAAATCGAAAAAACTTCTAGAGTGCAAAAACTTTTGTGCTTACACTTGTTTGGACTTATTCTGCCCTTATTTATTTGTAAGTTAAAATTCTTTACTTTCCTATCTACTTTTAGCCTCAACCATCCTTCTGTCACTTGCTTTCTCGGTTGCACATTTTCTAAGCCGAAAATCCCGAAAAATTGCATTACCAAAGTCTGTAAATACGTTTTAGTTTTGTTGTTTTTTTCACTAAGACAGCTACTTACATAGAAATAAGTACGACATGTACTCAGTGCATTTACTTCCATGCTGGTGTGTTCGCCTGCTTGTGGCGCAAAAGTTGTGTTATTTGTGGCGCTTAAGCAGGTCCGCATCTACTTTAAGTTTTAAATAAGTGATGATTGTGGCTAAGATAGTAAGTGAATGCTGCTGCAAGGTACAATATTTTGCTTGCAAGGCTAGAACTTCGAATCGCTTGTTCAACAGAAAAGAGGAATAAAGAATATGGCGACAATCCACAAAGCACTTACTAATGCTGCATTAAATACTGCAGTTGTCGGCTTTTGTGGCTTCGAAAGTATTGAAGTCTGTAAGTGTTTCGGTGCAACTGAATGAATATAGAAAAATAATGCCCAGAAGGAAAAATTTCAAGAAATTGTATTTGGACGATAATGCATGACATCTTTCATAGCATCTTTTTTTTTTTAATTTCATATAGAGATACTGCACAATAAAACTAAAGCACAAACTAAAAAAATATAAATTAAAAAAACACTTAATTTAGTATGATAGAACATGCTTGAAAGAAATTTTAATAGTGTAGGTATTTTTTAATGGCAAAATAATGGACTATGAATAAGTTCGTGCGGTTTTTTTCGAAATTTGAAACTTTATTGACGTAAAATGGTTACAAATTTAATATTCAAAATATTGTCCATCGCTTACTACTACTTTTTCCCATCTTTCTGGCAATTCACGGATTCCCTTTGTGAAAAATTCGGTCGGTTTTGCCGCAATCCACGAATCGATCCATTTTTTGACTTCATCGTAATAACGGAAGTGCTGGTCAGCCAGGCCATGTTGCATCGATCGGAAGAGATAGTAATCGGATGGCGCAAGGTCTGGACTATACGGCGGGTGGGGTAGGACATCCCATTTGAGCGTTTCTAAGTATGTTTTGACCACTTGTGCAACATGTGGCCGAGCATTGTCATGTTGCAAAATAACTTTGTCGTGTCTATCGGCGTATTGCGGCCGTTTTTCTCGCAGTGCTCGGCTCAAACGCATCAATTGTCGTCGGTAGACATCCCCCGTAATCGTTTCATTCGGTTTCAGTAGCTCATAATACACAACACCCAGCTGGTCCCACCAGATACACAGCATAACCTTCAGGCCATGAATATTCTGCGCCGACGTCGATGTTGAAGCATGGCCAGGGTATCCATACGTTGCCCGACGTTTTGGATTGTCGTAATGGACCCACTTTTCATCGCCAGTCACAATTCGATGCAAAAAACCCTTTCTTTTGTGCCGTTGAAGCAGTTGTTCGCATGCCATAAAACGGCGTTCAACGTCTCTTGGCTTCAATTCATACGGCACCCAATGGCCTACCTTTCGGATCATTCCCATGGCTTTTAAACGTTTGGAAATGGTTGATTGATCAACTCCCAAAGTTTTTGCAACCTCTTCTTGCGTTTGAGCCGGATCTTGATCGAGCAATTCCTCCAATTCGGTATCCATGAACTTTGGCGGCGCACCCTCGCGTTCTTCGTCTTCCAAGCCAAAATCACCACTTTTAAAGCGTGCAAACCACTTCTGGCACGTTCGCTCAGATAGAGCATGCTCACCATAAACTTCCACCAAGATACGATGACTTTCGGCTGCTTTTTTCTTCATATTAAAATAATGAAGAAGAATTCCCCGCAAAAACACATTATTTGGCACGAAATTCGACATTTTCAAGTGTGGTAAAAATATTGTTGTTTACGCTTCAAATAAAAAACTTATACTGACGTTTGTGCCTTACGACAGTAGCTCTCCAATGAATGTTTGGAAATGTGGATCGATGGAATAATAATCAAGTTACGCCATCTGTTGTAAAACCGCACGAACTTATTCATAGTCCTATGTTATATGCTAACGAGTTCGGTGAAAGAAATTTAAAAATGTGCAATAGTTACAATGATTGACTAGCTAAAATGATGATTGAACGTATCTTGACCAAGTTATTAGCACTTTATATGTGACCCGATCACCTGAGCATTACTATATTTAACTTCTTAGCACATTTTGATGTTAACTATTTACGCTTGATGATGCTTGCTCTTGATTGAGCTCAATTTAAGGCAAACTTAGGTTGTAGAAATTTACCAAACGAATCAAAGTGAGGCTCAAATGAATTAAATTGCAATTTGCTATGATTTATAAAACCAGATTTTGAGCAAATATATAATAAAATAATTTCAAGAAAAACATTTCAAGCTTTTAGTTTAGTACCAATTAGCCGGCTAACTATTAAATGATTTCATATGGAATAAACTGAAAAGGCAAAAAAAAAAACGTGTTTTCCGGACTAGTTTTAGCAACCCGTTGTTTAAGGGTATGCTTGATTGAATGCACTTAAAATGAATGCTTGAATGCAGCTCAAATACTTGCTTAAATGCATGCTTGATTGAATACACTTCAAATGAAATCACAGTTATCGTATGTTATATAATTAAATGCATTTTTTTTATGAGAAAAATAATTAACTCATGAAATTTTGTTCGTAATTTTCTTGTATTTACTATGCCTGAGGTTGATTGAGTGCATTTTAAGTTTTATTATACCTAAAATGCTTGAAGTACAAAAATGTCCTTGGTTTCACAGAAATGAGCAGACTTGATTGGCCATTGAAATTGTACTTCGAGTGGATTTGAGGACTTCAGTTTTGAATAAAATATTCATTGAACTAATTTTTAGACGCAGGCGGCCACCGTGTCCGAATGGGTTGGTGCGTGACTACCATTCGGATTTCTGAGAGAGAACGTAGGTTCGAATCTCGGTAAAAGATAGAAAAATTAAGAAATGTTTTTTTCTAATAGCGGTTACCCCTCGGCAGGCAATTGCAAGCCTTTCGAGTGTATTTCTACCATGAAAAATCTCCTCATAAAAATATCTGCCGTTCGGGATCGTCTTGAAACTGTAGGTCTCTCCATTTGTGGAACAACATCAAGTAGCACACCACACATAGGAGGAGGAGCTCTGCCAAACACACAGAAAGGGTGTACGCGCCAATTATATATATATAAAATTTTAAGACGCATTAACATTGGAAAGTAACCTTAAAAATTTCAATTTCTTATAATTGACTATGCTTAATATTCATTGACCAAATTTAGACCAAAAATTTTGTCCGGAAGATACCTAAAGGGCTAGAAATACAAAAAGTACCATGTTTTTACTTGATTGAGCAGGCTTGAGCATGCTTGAATGTGCGTTATATTCGCAAAATATATAGTTTCAAAAAAGTAGTAGAAGAAATTTTATATTTAATGAATTTTTATATTAATATAAATAATTTTTTTTTATCTGTTCAAAACCCAAAAAACATTGATTTTAGCAGGCATTACACATGTGAGCTCACAAGTTACTACAAATGAAATTAACCGCAATTTTATTATATTTCCCATCTCATTTTAGTCCTGACTATGTTTTCCTTTTTCCATCTTCGCTTTTTTCTGGTTTCAACTACCACCAAAACTGTCTAGCAATTATTTTACTTGCCATCTTTACCATGGGCATTGGTGAGAGGGAATTTTTTTTTGTAAGGTTTTCTAATCTTTTTTTGTTTTTTGGTTTTTTTTTGCAGCCTGCATTAGTTGTGGTTTCGCGCGCTTGCACTTTATTGAGGTCACATGCATTCTTTTTTCAGTTAGGTTGTGTAACTCTGTATGGCGGTTAAAATGTTACGTATATGTAGTGCACTACCATAGAGAGTTCATTACAAGATGGAATTTAAGGTTAGAATTTGTGTGTAATTTTTTGCTTTAAAGCAGCAAAATAATGTTTGTACCTGCTGGTTATTTAACTGGCCGCAGTGCATTCTGTTCCAATTAACAACATATAATGCAGTTGGTTGTTATACTATGTTGAAGGACGTACTGAAAATAGAAAAAACACATTTAGAAATATTTAGTTCGTACAACATAGTTTAGTAATACAATAAACTTAATACATAGTTTTCTTTTTGCTTATCAATACTAAAGTTTGCTCTGTTTTTTCATAAACCTATGAAATAATTGCTTGAGACATTAAGCTAAAGTGGCGCCTGTGATTACGTCATACTTGAACTGAAAAATTCGACTTTTTTAGTTTCATATGATTCTACGACGAATGCCGATTGGCACCGCAGAGCACCTCTCGAAAAACATATCTCCAAAAAAACTCTGTCATGGGCTTATTTGTCAATATTTTATTATTAATATTTTTTAAAAACTTATTGAAAAGATGTACAATAACATGCAACTGATTTTATTAAAGTATCTTAAGCCATATTTCTGTAAAAAATTCAAAAAAAAAGTTTTTTTTTTTAGCGCTAAACCCTATTGCTGCTAATAATAAACTGTTGGAGGAAATCCGTATGCGACGTTTACTGAGATTGCAAAAAATTATGGCATCAAAGCGCATGGGATATTCTATATTACATTTTAAAATAAGTATAAGAGGACAACACGTTTATGGACACACGCTTTTTTCTGTAAAATGAATCCCTAATTAATAATATTTGACAAAAACTTTATTAGAATTATGTTTACATCCCTGTTTTATTTGCCGGCATCCATTTCATTTAGTTTTTATTTTGATGTTTCTCCTTACATTCGTAATATTAGTTATCGATAACACAGAAAACACAGGGTTGTATGTCGAAAAGTATCGTTATTATCTAGGATTATTTTATAATCTCAGATTTTGGGAGAGAAATTTTGTGTGGGAAATCGCGCTTTTTAGTTACGGATTTTGAGTTAAGCGCGAAAAAGTACATCATCTACTTATATGTGAATGCTTTATTAGCCATTTATTACTCGTTTGCTGAAGATACTGAGGATAGTTAGGACTTGCTAGTTAATCTAGCCTCTCAATATCATTGGGGCTAGTATTCAGTGCTCAAAAAAAAAATAATCAAAGGTATTTCGAAGATGAGATACTTAATTTTAGTCTAATATGAGTTATCTACAAGCGCTAATCGATTTAGTTGTGAGAGGTGACCGAGTGAAGATATTTGTCAATTTCACAGTCAGTGTTTAACTATATCCAATAACACGAAGTAACGATTTTAGGCAAAAATATAGACATCTAGCATACGAAAGCAACGGCAGTCATGCCATATTTTAGCATTTCTTCTCCCATTGCTATTGTGTAACTTTTAAGTTATGTTAAACACATTTCGAGTGTATAAAAATCTTTTAATCGCCCCCAGCCCATTTTTATGTTATCCATTTTGCTTTGCGCCACAGCTTAACCGAACCCATTAAAATTGTCATCAGCATAACTTTTGCGGCAACGACGGGTGTCGACGATGCTGCTGTGTTGTTATGCGGCCGAAAAAATAAACTTAACTTAAATACAAACGCCACAAGCAGGATAAGCATGCAAAATGTGATAGCTGAAAGGAACAAGGGGATAAGCTAAATAAAATAAAATTAAAAATAAGATAATAAGACACAAAAAAAAAAATGCAAAAAGAAAATTCCAAAACAAAAAAAACTAGAAATTAAAATAAAATAAAAGGAACACAAAACCACGAGAGAAATATGATTTAAATTTTGTATACCCCACAAATTCTGTATGAGTACTCTTTTATTTACTATATATCCCTGGAGCAAAAAGAACATACTGTTTGATTCAAAATCATAAGTAAAATGGATTACTAAACGCACAAGTTTATATAAAAAATAAAAAAAAATAATAATAATTGGCGCGTACACTTCTGTTAGGTGTTTCGCCGAGCTCCTCCTCCTATTTGCGGTGTGCGTCTTAATGTTGTTCCACAAATGGATGGACCTACAGTTTCAAGCCGACTCCGAACGGCAGATATTTTTATGAGGAGCTTTTTCATGGCAGAAATACACTCGGAGGTTTGCCATTGCCTGCCGAGGGGCAACCGCTATTAGAAAAATGTTTTTATTAATTTTCCTTTCACCGAGATTCGAACCAACGACCTCTCTGTGAATTCCGAATGGTAGTCACGCACCAACCCATTCGGCTACGGCGGCCGCGGCACAAGTTTATATAATATAGAAAAATTAAAAAATGGTGTATTTCTACTAGTATAAAAGATAATATTATAGATAAATCAGGAGTAGGGCATTTTTATGAATATAAAGAAGTACACAATTTTTTAAAGTTAATTCAAATATACGCCGGGTATATAGTTTCGATTTTGCCTGAACTTTTCCATATTTCTTTTTTTATTTACTTATTTTTAAATTTTTTTTCACGTCCAGCAGACGATGTCAATTGTGCCATTTCACAAATAATGGGCTAAGATGTTTTCATTTCATGTTTTTCAGTATCAGTATGAGTATTTCAAAAAGAAAGCACAACAAATACTGTTCACATAATTCGCATAATTCGCATAATTCATGCGCAGCGACTAGCCACAGCCGGCGCTCCAATGGGCTAGCGGCACCGCTGAGCCACTTGTATATGGGACACATTTTTTTGAAGGAACGCAAACGGGATTATAAAGGGGTTTTCAATGCGGGCGTAATAAGTTTGCATTTAAATAATTGAAGAATAATATAAATAAAATGGGCATGGATATATGATTAATATCGGAGTATATATTGTAAAATAATTTTAGATGGTAACATGAGATTTATTTCAATAATATTTTTCATATTAGATTTTAATATTAAAATAAAAGGAAAAAATAAATAAATAATTGGCGCGTACACTTCTGTTAGGTGTTTGACCGAGCTCCTCCTCCTATTTGTTGTGTGCGTCTTGGTGTTGTTCCACAAATGGAGGGACCTACAGTTTCAAGCCGACTCCGAACGGCAGATATTTTTATGAGGAGCTTTTTCAAGGCAAAAATACACTCGGAGGTTTGCCATTGCCTGCCGAGGGGCAACCGCTATTAGAAAAATGTTTTTATTAATTTTCCTTTCACCGAGATTCGAACCAACGCTCTCTCTGTGAATTCCGAATGGTAATCACGCACGAACCCATTCGGCTACGGTGGCCACCAGATTTTAATATTAGATTTTAATATTAAAACGATCGATAGTGACCATATGCATACCTTTGCAGCAAATAATTCTTTGAAGCCAATTTTTCATCTTCTTGAGCCACAGTTTCAGTTCATCTGGAATACTTTTTTTAATCCATTTTAATTATTAATATTGGATAAAAAACCCAAGTTTGCAACAGTTTTTTTCTGAAAACGAGAACAAAAAATTATTATTATGCAATTCAAATTAAAAACTACAAAAACATTCTTGCCCAGGTATTACTTTTTTAAACTTAAAAAAAAAAATGTTGAGAAAAAACAAATTTCATTGAAAAAAGCCAATTCAATTTCAATTTTTTGTACAAAAAACTTGGCAAAAAAAAATCTTATAAAAAAGTAAAAAGAAAAACAAAATATTAAATAAAAAAATTTTTTATTCAATAAAAAATCTTGAATGAAAACATTCTTTTTTATAAAAAAAAAAACATTTTTTTTTTGTAAAAAAATCGAAGTTTCACCATTTTTTTTAAATAAAAATTTTTTTTTATTATAAAAAAAGTTAAACAAAAATAATTTTTTCTTGAAAAATCGAAATTTCAAACTTTTTTTTAATTTTTTAGCACAGGTTCCAAGTCCATCCAAAAGCTACTCAATACATTTGCTAAAACTATTCAAGTTCAATATGGCGGCCACACTTGACAGTCGCAGACCATTGCTTTCAACGACGATCGAAAATATGGTTTATCCACTCTTTCGGCAGAAACCAAATGGAGAAGAAATGGACTTAATATGACAGAGATCTGATAGACTCGAAATTGAGATAAATGAAAGCGATCCGATAGAGACGAAATGAAAGAACTTTTGCAGAGAGACGATAGAGGCGAATGGGAAATGACTGAAATCAGAAAGAGATGAAATAGTGGAAAATGACTGAATAAACAGACTGAATAGGCAGAAAATAACTCTAGTAGAGATTAAATGGAAGGAGTATGCCAGAGGTCAAATGAATATGGAATAGATGGAAACTGAATTAGATTAGATAAGAGCAGAATGGATGAAAAAGGAAAAGATCAGACAGAGATAAAATGAACTGAAAATTATGGTGATCAGATTGAGACAAAATGCATAGAAAATAAAAGACTTCAGGTAGAAATGAAATGGATAGAAAACCACAGAGATCAGATAGAGAAAAAATTGATGGAAAATGAAATAGATCAGGTCGAGGAGAGATGTGTGAAAAGTTACAGAGATAAATATGGAATGGATGGGTAATGACAGAGATCAGATAGCAATGAAAGGGATAGACGATTGCAGAGGCCACTTAAAGACAAAATAGATGGAAAATGAAAGAGGATGGAAAGAGATGAATTACAAGTAAAATTACAAAGGCCAGATATAGACAAAATTGATGGAAAATGAAAGAGACGAAATGAATGGAAAGTTACAAAGACCAAATAAATATGGAGTCGATGGAATGAAAGAGGTCAGTTCAAGGTGAAAGGGATGGACAGCTACACAGATCAGATAGAGGCAAAATGGATGGATTTGAATGTGATGATATGAATGGAAAGCTACAGAGACCAGATAAATATGGAATGGATGGAGAATGAAAGAGATCTGATAGAGATTAAATGGGTGGTAACTGAAACAGACCAGATAGAACTCAAAAGGATGGAAAATTAAAGTGGACAGATAAAGACGAAATTAATGAAACATGAAAGAGCCCAGATCGAGATCAAATTGATGAAAAATTAAAGAGACTAGATAGAAACAAAATGGATGGGAAGCGAATGAGATCAGATAGAAACAAAGTGAGCAGATAATTACAGAGACGGGATTGAGATGAAATGGTTGAAATATGACAAAAACAAAATAGAAACTAAATATATTGTGTCAAAAAAGTAGCCGGAATTGTTCAATAAAACGCAAAATAATTGTTTAGTCATCAACATTTATTTTGTTGCTTTCACAATGGGGTTAGGCTCCTGTGGATAGCGCCATTCAGCCACCTGTTGACTGGTCTGCATGCGAAACTTCTTCATGCCACCATGAATTTTTTTGAACCAAATTCAACTCTCTTGGAACGAGTCCAGCAGCCACGCGTCTCATGCCCGGTTGATGGTGTAAAATGTTACGAATTGATTCGTGAGACACGCTAAGGTCACGAGCTACCTCCCTCAAACTTAAATTATGGTTTTCTAGCACTATTTCTTCATCCGTTGAAGACAGGCAAAGGCCAATCTTCTACGACTTCTCGGCCCGCTGCAAAAGCCTTATACCACTCGCAGACCCGGGTTTTTGATAAATCACACTAGCCATAGGCTTTCTGCAATATTTTCACCGTTTCGGCACACGAAATTCTTTGTTTGATATTTTATCCATAACCTGCGGTTAACTGATATAATTAAATGTCAAAAACAAGCTAATAGACAGATCACGCTCAAACTTTGACAGAAAAGACAGCAAGGCAACAATTTTCTTAATTCTTGGAGCGGAGTTTTTGAAGACTTTCAGAATGTTCTTGAAAATTTTGCAGAGTTCAAGCGCATAAGTTTTGGCGCCTCAAATAAACGAGAGGCTGAGTTCGATTTTGTAAGTAATTAGTTGTATCTTGCCGAAATGTTTGTAAATTTCAAAAAAATTTTTGAATACTGAATGAGAAATACACAAATTCCATTGATTTCATAGAATGAACTAATTTGAGGCATTTTGAGCTGACGTATTTAAAGCGGCAATGTTTTTGGTGCATCAGTCAGTACGCAGACACATTCACCGTTGTTCACTACAACGGATGCACTCTTTCTGGTGAGACGATTTTTTCGTTTGACTTGGATGAATTAAAAGTTTCATCACTGGTTCACATTTTCAGTACCAGTTTTTAATAATTTCCTAACATTGCACACTCGTAAGCTCTGCGGAAATAGAAAGGTAAAAGTCTTGTGAACTTCTGGCATTGCAAGTTCACAAAAAATTCGCTGAGGTGAAAGCTAAACTAAGACAAAATTGTCACACCCCTATTGAAAACCCCTTAACTAGCAATGCTAACGGGCAACAAATTTGTCATTAAAATTCAAAACATAATTTGTGTTAAGGAAAAAAGCATAAATATGGGAAAATAAATTGTAAAAAAAATTGAAAATAAGCTCCAAATTTATAGTGGCTGAGCGCAAGTGAATATATGTGGAAAATGGAGTAATAAAAACGAAAGGCAAAAAATACAATGGCACAGAAACGCCAGAGGCCATTTAAATTGCCAACTTAACAGGCGAAGACAGAAGAAAAAAATTAAAAAAAAAAATGTCGAGGTATTTGAATGAAAATTAGCAATTGTGAGTAAGCGCAGACTGTGTGGAAAAAAATTAAAAAAATTTTTTTTTGAAAACATAAAACATTAAATAATATTTGGCGGTTCCTTGCCAACGCACTACATGGGCATGGCCCACTATGTGCACTTAATATGAATATTATGCAAATATGGCGCTTAAAATATGAACAATTAAGCACCAGCGAAATGAATGCAAATAAAAAACAGAAAAAGTATGCATGAAATGTGCAAAGGCAAGCGGATTAAGTAATTCCATTTTGTTATATAAATATTTCAGCAAATTAAAATATCTTTTTTCATTTGAATACATATTTTAAAGGTACACATTTTTTACATGGTTCATAATTTGTATGCGTGAGCACAGCAGCTGGCTCGGGATGCGCTAACAACAACTGTAAAACATTAAACATTTAAATAAACTATTGGATTGCTGGTGGCAAAGAGTAGGCTGCGTTGCAAGAGTGATAATATTTTTTTATGATTACAGCAGAATTACTGCTATTTAATATACATATATGGTAAATGAAATGCTGATAGTTAGAGGGGGCGTATGAGTGATATTTAATTACAGTAGAATGTAAATTTCGGTCAACTTTTGGAGTAGAGAAGTCAAAGGCACATTACTTAAAATATTTTTGAGCTATATTTACAAGTAGTAGATAGCCCACTTCCTACCATCGGATAAATTGGACCCTCCATGGTGATAATTTTACAAATTGTCTATAAAGCAAAAGTTTCAAACTTCGTACTATTACGTGCGCAACTAAGTTCTCGCTGTTTGTCAATAGATGCCACCAGCAGTGTGTGCTAGTCGATTCTAACATAACCTAGACATCATAAACCAAGCCTAGACATGTGGTAAACAAACTGCTTCGACGCATTAGTGATTTTGTTTTGGTATCAAATACTTATGGTTTTGTTAAAATATCTGGTTTTGTGCCGAGTAATCGTCATTTTCGGGAGGTGTTGATTTTCCTCTTTCATTCGAAAAAACCGGCGGCTGGAGCGCATCGAGAGCTACAAAAAGTTTATGGGGATGCTACTTTAAGTAAAACAACGTACCGAGATTGGTTCCGTCGCTTCAAAGACGGTGCTTTTAATGTTGACGACCGTCCACGTGAAGGAAGGCCAAAAACCTTCGAAGACGCTGAATTGGAGGCATTGCTCAATGAGGAATTGTGTCCGTGTCAAACGCAAGAATAACTTGATTCAGTATTTGGAGTTACCCGCCAATCCATTTCCAAGCGATTGCATGCTTTGGGAATGATTCAGAAACAGGTGACTTGGGTTCCTTATGAGTTAAAACCAAGGGATGTTGAACGTCGTGTTTTCGCCTGTGAACAACTGCTCCACCGGCAAAAAAGGAAGGATTTTCTTCTTCGCATCGTGAGGGTTGATGAAAAATGGATTCATTACATTGCCCGGTCATGCTTCTACGTCATCGCCTCGGCCGAATATTCACGCTGCGAGGGTTATATTATGTATTTGGTGGGACCAAGTTGGTGTTATTTATTATGAACCGTTAAAACCAAGCGAAACCGGGATCGGTATTGACTTCAATTGATGCGATTGAGCGGAGCACTGCGCGAGATGCGGCCGCAGTACGCGCAGAGGCATGAAAAAGTTATTCTACAGCATGACAACGCTCCGCCTCACGTTGCCAAGCCCGTTAAAACCTACTTGGAAACACTGAAATGGGAAATCCTACCCCACCCGCCATATTCTCCAAAACTAAGTTGCGCACCAGAAAAACGGAAAAAGGAGTAGCCAGCGATGGGCAATACTTTCAATGATTCACTCGTAACCATTTTTTTAGAATAAAGTTGTATTTTCATCAAAAACTTAGTTGCGCACCTAATAAATTTACAAAAGTTCAAAAGTTTCCGCAGAGCTTGAAACTTTCCAACGAGATTTTTCAGAACTTCTCCGACCATGCAATCTTATAGCCTACTGAATATTAATATAACAAAATTTACCGTTGATGTTTTTGGTTTTTTTTTTTTTTTGTTGACGGGCTTTTTCTTCTCTATAAAAAACCAATTATGTATTTTCGATGTAAACGGTAATGCACTTCGAAAGCGAAAACAATTTTTGTACTAAAATTCAATACGCCATAAAATTGAATGGCCAAAAACATGCTAAAATAAAATTAAGAAAGTTTTGATGAAAATTTCAAAAATCGTGTACAGCTTTAAAATTTGCATTATATGGTTTTTGTTGAAGTATTGCAAATATTTTTATATAAAAATAGTGGTGTATATGAGAAGAAATCATAAGGATTGATGAATGTAAGTTGAGCTTTGCGTTCCTTTATAGGAGAGTGGTACGGGACGTATGAGTGATATTTTATTAGTTATGCCCTCAAGTTGCCTTCCAATACCGTGGGCACTCTTTACATAAATTTCCTCTTCTTCTTAATTGGCGCTATAACCGCTTACGCGATTATGGCCGATTTTAAAAAAGCGCGCCAGTCGTTTCTTTCTCGTGCTAACCGGCGCCAATTGGACACACCAAGTGAAGCCAAGTCCTTCTCCACCTAATCTTTCCAACGCAGAGGAGGCCCACATAAATTTAGACTGTGTAAATATTATTGAAATATATTAAAACCTTTACTTACCTTTGCCATAAAAAATATACTGGAATGCGTTGCCATTTTAAAACGACATTTGCGGTATACCACATAAATTCCAATTTACCTAATAAAGCTGATACGCCAATCTTTTATTTATTTTAAAAATTTAAGTTATCTCTTAGCCAACATTTGCATAGATAAAGAAATATCGAGAACACAGAAAGAAAAGTAAACATTTCGCCATTGACTTTGTTGCATATTTTGTGGCACATTTGCCATCAACACTTCATACGCTTACCAAGAGCAAACAAAATATTTGCTAACCTCACACACACACACGCACACAAGCATGCCCACAATCTACCGCTAGCCAAAGTTAAGCACATAAATATTTATTCACATCCATATAAATCTTCAAAATATTTTTTATTTGCAATGCCACAAAAAAGTGATATTTCAATACCAATGCCGCACTTCCACTCAATACTGCATACGATGCGTGTACATGTATATTGTATATGTGTATGTATGTGTGCGCACTTGTTTATTTTACGCTACAAAATATGCGCTTACGCCAATGCATTCGTAACATTTGAATATCATTTATTTTTAGGACGCCTTTAGCCCTCTTATACACACACACACACAGCCAGTGTTGCTTTGGGGCAAGATTGAGGCGCTTTTTTTTCTAACATATATTTGCGCCATTTGCTATTTTTCTTCGATTTTATTTCACCGTTAGAGCTTCCAGCTTCCTCTTCGCTGTTTGCTTTATGTGCTCACATTTTGTGTTGCTAGTTTGAAATTTTACTATCAAAAACTGGGTGAGGGCAGAAAAACGAGAATACTACTACTGCCACTACTATTACCACCAACTATAAGCAATCAACAAGCGAGCTGTGTGAGCTTGAGAAAAAGCGCATATGTCGAAAAAGATGAAAAAAGTATATATGTATTGAACAGTGATGCACCCAGGGGACTGAAGAAGTATTTTGTGAAAAAAAAGACAACTTTTTTTGCTCAAAATTTAATAACCGAATATTGGACGTAGAGTTTATATAGGGAAGTGTTCGGTAAATTTGGTCAAGTTGTGATAAAGGAAGATCTGTTTCCCTCTCCAAAAAGGACTTCTAAAAAGAATGGGTCGGTGTAGACAGGCGCACCGTTATTTTGACGACATCTGTCGAATCGATAGTTTATTTATCAGTTAAAAAATAATAAATAAAAATATCGGCGGTTAAGCTTCTGGGTATTTCGCCTAGCCCCTCCAACTATTTGTGGCCTGCGTCTTGATGTTGCTACACAAATGGAGGAACCTACAGTTTAAAACCGACTCTGAGCGGTAGATGATTTTTATGAGGAGCTTTTCTTAATTGCAGAAATTTACTGGGAAGTCCGCCATTGCCTACCAAGGGAAAACCACTTTTAGAAAAAACTTTTTCTATCATTTTGGTACTTTATGCAGAAGCTTCGAACCGAATGCACTTCCGAGTGGAACGCACCAACCTATTCAGTTACGGTGGCCAAATGATTAGTTTGGTTATACGACTGGGATTATTCCAAAAATATTTTTTTGTTGTTGCTTTATTTTGCTGTACGTTCATTTGCTTTTAAATGTGAGTTCAAGGGCCCAATTTTTTTTTGCTGTTTTTAGATAAAGCGTATTTAAGTTAATAAACTTCTTCAATAAAATTTGAACCAAGACTTCAAAGTTAAAAATAGCTGCTTGATACAATTTTTAATTCACGATTTTTCACCAAATATTTTTTCTTACACCACATCATTCAATATAAATTTTTTTTGAAAACTATTGAATGCAAAAAAAAATGCATAGAAAAAAATCTGCTATGCCTTTTCAGGTACCCAAAAAGGTATATTGCGTGAATGTAAGTTGTAAGCCGCAGGTGGATTGCGGGCTCTACTAGTGGCGGGTAAAATTTCTTAAGAAGGAAAAAGCACAGAGTTTTGTCCGCCCGAATATTTTCGTAAACTTTAGTAAGTAATTTTTTCCCCTTCTCTTTGCTTATTAAATTTTTATATGTTGGGTTGGGAGATAAGCTCATAGCGTTTTTATATTTCCCCAACCTAATAAATGAACTCTGCTACATAAAAATTTGTTCAGATAAATCAACATGAATAATATTTATGAAGGAAAAAAACTGAGTATCAATACCAACTTCGATGCCCACTGTGACCGTAAAACAACAGGCGAATTAAGAGACAAAAATTCTAGTTTAAATATTTGTAAATTTTTACTCAAAATTCTTTCACATTTGTTGCTTAAATTTTGCCCAAGTCGAAAAAAAGGATTAAAAAGTTAAATTTGAAAACGTATGCTTGAATATAGGCTCGAGTCCTGTAGGTGTCAAATGTCATACTCATAGGGGAGATCGTATATCCAAGGCAAAGGTATTGCGTTGGTTACGTTAATCAGATAAATTACTGCCAGTTTAGGTGGTTAGCTTGCAGCCCATGTGTGAAAACAGTATTGTTACACGGAAGTGAAACATGATTGGTATCTAATACCATCACCCATAGGCTACAAATTTCGTCAACAAACGCCTTCGCATCACCCGTACAATATTCTGGCCGAACCGCAGCAGCAACGACGCGCTGTGAAGATCAACGAATGAGGAACCCATCTTATGGTAAATCAAACGCAGAAAGTCGCAATGGACAGGTCACATACGCTTAGAAAACCACTAGATAGCATCATAAGAATGCCACTGGACTAAACACAGATATAGCCGGTTCTACTGAATTGATTTTGATGAAATAAAAACCGAATGACGTAGACTTCATGTCGTTATTGTGCAAACTCGATCATTTCGTATATTTCAATCATTTTAGTGTATTTTTCGGACATTTAAAGTCAAAAAGAGTCAAAAAACGGGTTTTCTTCTATGAATATCACCCATTTTGTCAAATGTGTTTTTTACAGATCGTAATTCACACAATAACGACATTCATACTGAACAAGAACCTTTTTGTCTTTTTGATTTCACATTTTTTAAAGGCTGACAACTTTTTGAAAGACCCTTGTGCGGACAAAAAAAATTTTTAGTTTTGAACATCAAAAAATGAAATACTGGAAATAAAACAAAAACCAATAAATTGTTAAATAATAAATTAAATTAAAATAAACGCTTTAAAACAAACACCCAAAAAACACCATGTCAAATTAGGCGTAGGCCTTAATTAATTTGTATACAAAGAAAGTGGAAATTTGAGTACACGCAAGAAACATTTGAAGTTGTTGACATATCCTGTTGGAAAATGATTTTTTATAGGTTCATTTAATTGTGGGTTCAATACATCCTTTACATCCTTTTTTAATTTTGATTCTTGAAATATTTTTTCATATATTGATACATTCATTTGAGTGCTTTTTTCTTAAGAAAATAATTTTAGTAAAAGATTAGCTTAGGAAGAGTGAGGGTCAAAGAATAATGTGAATATTATCTGAGCTTAGAAGAGAATATAGTACCTCTTCGGCTTTATAAAGAGTCTTTCAAAATCGATGCCTAGATGTCATTAGTGAATAACTCCTAGACGGCTCCTTTTAAATGTCATCTTTGACATTTGTCAAGTAGACAGATGTGCAGTTTTATACTATAGAAAAGGTATTAAGATTATTAAAATTTACTATGGAAATAATGAAATAAGCATCCGAATGAGTCGACAATTCAAAGGTTGGTGAAAAAATTTCAAGAAAGTATAAAAAACGACTGACAGACCAAAAACTGATTGTTGGAGCTATAACGCAAAGTGTTGCTGAACAATCTTCATCATACATATTTTGGCGTTTTCAACATTTCGGCATTCCTGAATCGACTCTTTGGCGTTTATCTGCTGACGGGCTCATGGTGGGCATTTAAGGGGTCCAAAAATGAAAAAAAAAAATTTTAGTTTGAATGAAAAATAAAAAATTGAAAAACAAATTTTTTTTTTTTAATTTTAATATTATTAAAAATGGCGCTGAAGTCGACCCTCCCGAAATATTGGACCTGGCCGGTACTGTCCATTTTGGTTCCTCTATTTATCTGAAACACAAACCCAAAAAAATTATTAATCAGTATGAAAGTAGCTATGTCCCGTAATAGAATATAAAAAAACATTTTCTAGATGGCGCGGTTTTGAATTTAATCTAAAACGTACGAAATAATTTAATTAATAAAATGATTTTAGTTCGAGCGATAGCCATTGATGTTGGGAACAACATATTAAAATTTCAGACGATTCGGTTGAATAGTTTGTTTTTGTTTTTTGACAACACCAGGCCGCAAAAAATCATTTCGAGATAAAATTTGAGTTACAAGAGCACGCGGACCGCTCGCTAACTAGTTAATTGGCTGCAGAAGCTGTAATATAGGGAATTTCGGCATGAAGATTTGCCAGTATATTCTTAGAAGCCTATACTTTCGAAATATTGAAAAAATAATAAACAATTTTTTGAAATTTCTAGAACACCGGGTCTAAAGCAACATCTAGGCGAGTCTTTTGAAAGTCCCTTTAGCTATTTCTAAGCACCTCAATGCTTCAGGAGTGATTAAAATTCATCGCAACATCAAATATCTGTCCGACATGGGTTAATCAATCCAGCCGCATCCCACCTTTCATTAAATTTATCCAGTATTGTGAGTGGCTCGAGAGCGCTCGGAAAACGTCGCTATTATGAAAAATGCTGGATAAACCGCTTTGGTTTAAATACACGCTTTCAGTTTTATAATTCATAAGATATTTGAGGCTGGTAAAGGCCGCATTGGAAACTACCATAAATTGATAAATTCTAAGCGCAATTTCCTGCATACTTACAGGCGAAAAGGAAATGTAGTGCAGCTCCCTTATAAAGTCAGAATTGTTTTTCCATTTTCATGACCTTATGCATTTCTTTGAAGCCTTGGGAAATTTGCAAAACGTCTCGTTCGAGGGACTAATTACTTTCTTAAGAAGTTTTAAGTGGTCTAAGCAATTTAGTTAAGGAATGGAAATCAAATGCAGGTATCATAAATCTGGCTAACCTAACTTAACCTAAGACCTCTTCTAGCTTTAAATATCCATGACACTAAACTATGTGAAGTATAAAAGTTTTGATTAAAAATTATGTTTTTTTTTAATTTCTTTCAGCCATAGAGGTACTCATCAAAATCAATTCTGGCTTGTCGCAGGAAAGTGAGAATTGAGTTAAAGTTCCTTGTTTCACTAATGAAATTTTGTTTTTTAATTTTTCATGTTCCCAATTCCTAACCTTGCCATTTTGCAAAGTATAAAATATATTACCGCTTCTTTTCCTATACTCTCTCCTGCTCTAACACCCACGCCCGCATTTTCTGCACCGCCACCCTTGGCATGCAGTTTACCTCGTTTCCACTTTATGATTGTTACTTTGTTACCCGCAATGCTTGCGCTTCGTGGCATTTTCCATTTGTCTATGCATATATAAGAACTTGCAATAACACACTTTTTCTGTACACTCCCAGTCGGCAGCCTTTCTCTAGTCAATATCTCCATCATTGCTGCATTTCGCACGCAGCCTTTCGTTTCGTTCATAGTCCAACATTTGTTTGCATTGCCTTTGTGTTTTGTTAGGTTGGTGTAAGTTTTCTATTTGGTTTTACATAACTCTCTCTCACTCTCCCGCTCTCTCTTTCTCTCTACCTCCTGCCTGCATAGAATTTCACAAGCAGCATTTCAATTTTGTTTTGCTTGCTCACTTGCAATTCGTAAGCGTATTTTGCTCTTATGCATTTTCATATTTCACGATTTCCATTTTCATTGCATAAATAAAAGCTGCAAAGGTTTTTTATCAGACTTTTTGATTTGCGATTATGTTGATGTGTTTTGTGAACAAAAAGCTACTTCACCACTTCCCGCACTCTTCAAATGGGCTTGGCCGCATTCAATTCAATAGAAAAGGAAGCGAAAAGCTTTGAAAATCAAGAGCATCAAAAATATTGACGCTTTTGGGAAATTATGCGTTGTTTGAAAACGTAAAAAATACATAAAAGTAGGTTTTTGCTTCGTTTTATTTTGTAAATTTACCAGCAAATTAGAGTGTTTTTTACTTTTTTTTTAATATTTTTATAAAGAATTTAGAAACGAAAATTCTCTGTGAGGTCCCTTTCTGATGCAGTTTTCACATGGCTTCACTGTTTGTACAAGAATTTCGCCTTGAGATGTCAACTGCGCTTGGAGAGGGGAGGAGACTGAAACAAAATTATTTTTCAAGAGCTTTTTCAGGAAAGGCACTTTAATTTTTGTAAAAATTTCTGCAACCCAGTTCTGCTGTAAAACACAAATTTTTAATGCTCCAAAGTGGCTTCTTAAACTCCAAAGTAAAAAACATAAATATAAGGAATTAGCGCGTACCCTTCTGTTAGTTGTTTGGTCGAGCTCCTCCTCTTATTAATGCGCTGCAAATTGACGTATTCTACAAATGGAGAGGCCTAAAGCTTTAAGCCGACTCCGAACGGCAACCAGTTTTTTTAGGACGAGCCTTTCAATAGCAGAAATACACTCGGAGGTTTGCCCACTGAGAGGCGACCGCTATTGGAAAACACTTTTTCTATTATTGGATGCTCATGCACGGAGATTCGAAGCCACGCACTCCCGAATGGTAGTCAGGCACCAACCCATTCAGCTGCGGGCGCCAAACTCCAAAACTTCGGCATACAATTTATTTTATCTCAGCACATCGTCCCCTAGTTAGTAAGGCTCTTACGCACGAACTATTAACCAAGTCCATATAATGATAAAAAATTATCATTTAATCCCTCCCAACCCTCAAAAAAATTCATGAGTGTACCCTTTCCAGTGGCTGTTGTATAGCTGCTCGACATTTTGTGTATGGCCGTAATCTCATATGAAGTTTGTCTCAAGAGCAACTGTTCTCATACATATTTCCTTGCTGAGGTTGTTCTGGGGCATCAGGCTTTGAAGAAGGAAAAAACGGTCTTTCTTCCATGGAAGAGAACGCTTCCTGGCCTTTCCATACCTTTGCTGTTTTGTAAGAATTCCCAGAACTCGGGTTTTTTATTTTTTGATATATCCATTAGAGTGTTAAAAAATTCGCTCTTATATTAATTTTTCCGTGCATTGCCTTCAAACATATCCAAGATCATTTTACACGAGGTATGTCCCAAGAGTAACTGATCATTCATTACGTAACCTTTCTGACATATTTTGAAGTAATCCACGTTTGATTAAAGTATACACTTCTAAGAATATTTCCAATTTTGGAAGCATTTGGTGTTGTTTTTGTTTTCATAGCAGTTCGCTAGACCCTGCTAGAGCGATGAAGCCTCCGGTCGTCATCGTCTAACTCATCTAACGGTAGGCCCAAGAAACCTACATGTTTCGACAGGTTGGGTCCAGAGTGGCAGGAGTGTTGGGTTTCGTTTTTTTGTGTTCCCCAATTGTGTGTTGTTTTTAAAGTGTTAATTTTATGTAGCACAGAAATATCCCTTATTTTTGAAGATTTTTGTTTTGTTGACGGTGTTGGGTAACATTTCCATATAAAACAAAAGCATTCATAATGTGGAAAATATGCAAAAGACCGCCAGAAAAAAAATTGTCATAAATCAGTTCGATTTGTGAACTACTGGGAACTTGGACTTTACTATATGAAAATTAAGTGTACTATAAAACTGCAAACCAGAAATTTTTCTAAACTGGTTTCTTCTAACTAAATTTGTCAAATTTTGATGGAAGTTTGTGTATGCCCCAATAATATCATACCTTTCTTCATATTTTCTTGCCCAGGTGAAGTTGCCCACATTTGATTGAAGAATACGCTTAAAATCACTTTTTATCTGTTGGAGGCAGTCCTAGGACTCGATGTTTTTTTAATAGTGTGTAGTGTAAATTTTAAGTATCTCAGTAATCTTATTCATTTTTGAGAATGTATTTTTTCCTGACGTTGTTGGGTGATATTCCATATACATAAAATAAACTTTCGGACATTCATAATGAGAAAAATTACATAAGACCGCCCACAAAAAAATTAGCAAAAATTAATTAAGCTTTTGAGCCGCTTGAAACTTTCGCTTTAGAATTTATTTAGACTATATACCTGCATACAGAAATATTTTTAAACTTTTTTTCCGACTATACAGCGTCAAATTTTGATAGAAGTTTAATAATTTTTTTTTAATTTGCACAAAACATGGATTATATGGCTTATGTGAGAGAATAAAATATATTTCCATTAAAAAAAATTCTAAAAATTAAATGAGCAAAAATACACTATATATACCTTATTATTATTTCCTAGGTTTTCACCACAAAAAAAATTGTCAAATATCAATTAAATTTTTGCGCTACTGGAAACTTGCACTTGACTGTATCAAAATTCATTGAGCTATAAAATTTCATTAGAGAATTTTTCCTAAACTTTTATTTTCTAACTAAACTAACTAAATTTTGATGGAAGTTTGAGTATGCCCCAATAATACCACACCTTCTTTCATATTTTTTTGCCCATGTGAAGTAGCCCACATTTGATTGAAAAATTTTTTCTCTGTTGAAAGGAGTCCTAGAACTCGATGTTTTTTTATTGTATGTAGTGTCAATTTTAAGTACCTCAGAAATGTGGCTGATTTTTGAGATTTTTTTTTTGATGGGATTGAGTGACTTCTCTATATAAAAAAATTTCTTGCACTCGTAATATGGAGAAAATACGTAAGACCACCAGCAATAAAAATCGTCAAAAATCAAAGATGACGTTCACACGCGCGAGGCAATTTCTGCTGACGCTATGTCTGTGTCATATCATCCAAAGTCAGAAATCGTGGGAAACAGGTATGGCACATGTTTGATGCATGTGACTACATTCCGCCGCAAGCTTAGGTTAAGAACAAAATGTCAAATTTAAGTTAGTTCGTTTTAGACTCAATAAAGTAAAGATGTGCCTATGAGCACATAAAACAATATTTTTTAAGTTTTAATCTGATGAGAGGTTAACTGGCGCCCAACGTGTTTCGGTTAAAGTGCGGAAAAAGTAATTCATAGTTTTGGTCAATTGCCTTAAAGGGGTTGAGTACCAGTGCGTAAAAAAATAAAAATTTAAAATTATTTCGGTCAGTTTGCAAAAACAAGCCACCGTACCGTACGCACAAAACTTATACAAATTAAGCCAGCCCGCGAAAAACAAAAATAAAGAAAGAAAAGTCGCCGAGCTGCAAGGATATCCCGCCAAAAAATTAACCGGAACGAACCAAGCCTGTTGTGTCCGTCCGCAGGAAACCTCGCAACGTCGTCTCCTGTCCAGGACCCCCAGTAGAACGAAATAAAACGCTCAAAAAGGACAACTCCGCCAGGAGCAGCGAGGAATTAAGAGTAAGAAACTAGAAATAAGAATTAAAAAAAAATTAAAGTTTGTAAGAATAATTGAATAATAATATAATGCAAAATTGTTAAAAAAAAAAAAAAAAAAAAAAAAAAGAAGATTAAAACTTGTGCAAATAATTAAGTAATAATCTAGTGCAAATTTGTTTAAAAAAGAACGTTAAAATTTGTTAAATTAATAGGGTAACAAAAACAAAATACAATAATGTTGGACATAAAAAAATCCTTAAATCGAAAAATTCTTGCTGCAATTTTAACGATACCTTATATCGGGAAGAAAAAAAAGAAACAAGATAAATATTTCTTTTTTTCTCTCTTTTTTACTTCAAAAATAAAAAAATTGCATACAATGGCTACAAATAATAATATAATTCGGCCACCTGTATTGACTGGTCAATTACAACCAAACACAGAAATGCCAAGGGAAATGAGTATCCAAATTGCAGAATTAGTAAATAGATTAGTTGAGGCTAGATTAGGACAAAGACAAACCCCAACAATAGAGGTTGATCAGACAATTACCTTGAGCAACTAAAACAATATAGGGGAACTAGACAAAATTCCCGACGTCGTTCGAAGCCTTCGCAAATTTTATGGCGAACCAAAGGAACTCAGCTCTTGGAAAAAGAGTGTAGAAAGGATAATACAGATTTACGAGCCCATCTGCGGTAGCCCAAAATACTTCGGTATTTTAAGCGTAATTCGAAATAAAATCACAGGTCAAGCGGACGCAGCTTTAGAATCTTATAATACGCCTTTAAATTGGCCACCCTCCACTATGCGGATCAAAGGTACCCTTGAGTACCAAATGAATTCACTTCTTCAAGGACAACATTTCTACCAAAACGTTTACTCACATTTATCCCTAATTTTAAATAAAATATCCTGTATGGACATGAGTCACGAAACACTATGCATCATGACCCAAATATATAGAAATAAAGCTCTCGATACATTCATTCGTGGTTTGAACGGAGATTTACCCAAGTTGCAAGTATGAGTTTACTCGATTGCCTTTTGGACTGAAAAATGCCCCCTCTATATTTCAAAGAGCCCTCGATGACATTCTCAATGATCATATCGGTAAGCGATGTTTACATAGATTTATTATTATCTTCAGTAAAGACCTAGAAACCCATTTCAAAGACATTAAAATTATTTTGGAGACTCTAGAGAAAGCCAACCTAAAAATACAATTAGATAAGAGCGAATTTCTAAACACCGAGGTTGAGTTTTTAGGATTCATTAGGAAAGGGCTCAAAACAAATCCGAAGAAAACCGAAGCAATAATAAACTTTCCAGAACCCCGAACGTTGAAAGATCTTCGTTCCTTTCTGGGACTTTCAGAGTACTATCGCCGCTTTATCAAAGACTACGCGAAGCTGGCAAAACCCCTTACAGTCCTTTTGAGGGGGGAGGATGGCCGTGTGCCCAAAAACATTTCGAAAGAAACACTCATATCTCTGGACGAAAAAGCAATAGATGCCTTTAACAACATAAAATTGTCTCTCACTGGAAATGATGCTCATACACCCCGACTATTCAAAGGAATTCCAATTATCAACAGATGCGTCTGACTACGCAGTCGGAGCAGTACTCTCGCAAAATGATAAACCCATTGCATTCATTTCACGAACCCTAAGTAAGTCAGAAGAGCATTACGCAACGAACGAGAGAGAAATGTTGGCCATTATCTGGGCCTTAAACAACTTTCGAAACTTCCTTTACGGATCAACCAAAATTAAGATATTTACTGACCACCAACCGCTGACGTACGCACTTAGTACTAAGAATAACAACAATAAAATGAAAAGGTGGAAAGCCATCCTGGACGAATATGATTACGAACTCCAATATAAACCAGGAAAGGCAAATGTGGTTGAAGATGCACTTTCACGGCCGCCCCAAATAAATGCACTGGCAGCAACTATACATAGCGATGAAAGTTCCAATCATAACCTAATACCCCTAACGGAAGCACCTATAAATGCATTTAAAAATCAAATATTTTAAAAAAAATCAAATATTTTTAAATGTCGATGTTATTTCTTCTTATCGATTCAATATAATTTTCCCCACATATCGCAGGCATACTATAACTGAAATTGACTACTCTCAAGAGAAACTTATTGAAATATTAAAACGATATTTAAATCCATCAGTCGTAAATGGCTTAAGCACAGACTAATCCACTCTTGGCAAAATACCAGAAATTTACCCTTTTATCTTCAGTAACTATAAAATCAGATTCACTCGCAGGTTTTTAACTGGTTATGCAGCATTTATTGGAGAATAATATATTCCATAAGAAAAATTACTAAATTTAATTTAGAGGAATAAAAATATGTCATTATTATTTCCTATGTTTCCTGAAAAGAACAAAAGGCCACAACAAAGGGTCACACCAAATTTATTCGATTCAAATCTATTCTGCGCCAGTCTCTTAGCAACAATCCTAGTTAAATTCATGACGCACGTTTTCAAATCAAACAATTGACTGCAAGTGTTCAGTGGCCCTCTTCTTGCGCGACTGCCTTGGCGATACCACTCAATAGCGGCTCTTGTTAGGTCATCGCATTGTCTACAAAGGACGTGGCAAATCCAACCCCATTTTCTGGTGCAAATCTCAGGGAATAATATTTGAATTGTTTTCCACAGTATTGTCCTAGCGTTAAATGCTGTAGTATCTGCAAAACAAGGTCACTAATAACTTTTTTCAGCTGAAAGGGATCGCAATTGGCAAACCCCTTAGAAGCCGCGATGTAGCCTAAAATGTATTCTTAAATAGCCTGGAAGAAATTACTAATTATTTCACTGGCTTAAGTGAGTGAATAAATTAGCAAATGATTAAGTAAATAAATAAATCCATTATTTTACAGTTATGATCCACTTCTAGCATTACTTGTGTTACTTTCAATTTCACCTCAATTTACAGTACTTCAAGCCGTGTACTGACTTTTCTTTGTCCCCCATTAACCAATTTATTTTACTTTTGCTCCTCGATATTTGCTAGCTCATATTTCCCTTTAGGTTTCAGATATTACTTGTCTGTTTGTATGCTCCTGTATCTACTTAATAAGCGCATGTACGTGGCATATCAACATACATATTTATATACTATGTTTAGCGGTAACAACAGTTTCAATTACAGTGGCCGTGCACGAACTCTGTGTGTGCATAAATTCGAATTTCCGTAAAATTTCTACGACAACCAGCTGATGCTGTACAGTGGGGCGTTTCGCTAGAATTGGTGTATAGAGATAACAGGTGTACAAAGGAGGTCTCTATTGAGTGCTTTTTTTCTGAAGTGAATCGCGTGAAGAGGAACCTCTCAGGAGTACTGCTTGAGTGACTTGTAGCTTCACCTACGTTGTTGTTGTATTGAAGTGGTTGAGTATTTCTGTGGGAATCATCCTAATTAGCGGCTAGCGCAGTTTACTACCAGTGTTCTTGTGTGATGTCTTTGTTTTTTTTTTAATCAGTTCAATTTCCGCCGTAGCCGAATGGAACGGAATTCACAGAGAGAACGTCGGTTCTAATCTCGTTGAAAACACCAAAATTAAGAAAAACATTTTTCTAATAGCGGTCGCCCCTCGGCAGGCAATGGCAAACCTCCGAGTGTATTTCTGCCATGAAAAAGCTCCTCATAAAAATATCTGCCGTTCGGAGTCGGCTTGAAATTGTAGGTCCCTCCATTTGTGGAACAACATCAAGACGCGCACCACAAATAGGAGGAGGAGCTCGGCCAAACACCTGAAAAAGTGTGTACGCGCCAATTATATAATATATATATAATTTCGTTGGAGCCAAATATAGTAGCAGACTCTTTTTTATCTCAATGTCTGAAATTTCATTAATTTTAGATTAATTAGAAAGGCTTACTGAAAGAGTGAAATCTTGCTCTAGCTAGGCCTGGGAATTCGTCAAACATATATTGAGAAAGACTTGCTTTCACCCCTTCCGCCTGACAGCTTCTGCAGATGGAAAGGAAAGTTAAGTCTGAATGCATGATCCCCTACCTTCCAGTTACTTCCAAGGATCGCAGTACTACGTGAGATTTTTTTTTTTTTTGCCGGTAAGGTTGAGTTGAAAATGTCTTCGCAGCATAAAGTAACCATCGCTAACACGTGTGTGGTGATTCCACTAAAAATATCCCTCTTCTTCTCTTGGATTTTTCCCTCCACCCCGGGACTGCTTCCGCATTGCGATACAGGGCCAAGACGGTGTCCTAAGAAGAACTCTTACTTATTCACCCTGCGTCCACGGTCGTCGGTTTTGAGAAACATAACTTGCGAAAGGACCCATGTCCGGACAAAAACTGTGTGAGGTAATAGTTAACATCACCGTGCTTTCTTTCTATCCACTTTTCTATCCACTTTTTTAGATCGGGTATTAGTCTCGCTGTCCATCTACCGTACCGTTCAGAGTTTCATCTTGCCTGCCAAAGTGTGAGCGTTTCAATTCTAATAATTCTAAACGTGAGATGCTTGGACGAGAACATCCTAACAGGTAATTCGTCCTCTGTATGTAGTACGATGGTCATGTTTTTCTTATTGTGGTACGTTAAGTTGTTAATTGCTTCCACCTTCTTTCGGATAATTGAATGAGATAGCAATTGTCTATGCAACTGTTACGTCCAGTGCTGAACCTTTTCTGGATTGTTCATCCGCTATCTCATTACCCGCTACATTCCTTTGACCGGGAACTAATATCAGAGTAATTTGAAGCCAATAACCAAGCAATTCTAGTTCCTCTCTCCACTGTAAAATTAGTTTGTTTGCAATGGCATTGGAATCGAAAGCTCTGATAGCTGCTTGACTGTCTGAAAAGATAGTTACTCCTGCGACGAATTTCTTTCTAGTCCTTTAGTGATTTGCATGCTTCTCAGATTGCTCATAGTTCTGCCCGGAATGCGCTGGCATATTCAGAAAGAGCCCAGCTCCCACATCACAGGTCATCTTAGAACCGTCAATGGAGATTTCGATGCAGCATCTACCAATAACCTGCCGTTTCCTCCACTCGGCTCTCGGTGGAAAACGAACTGTAACATTTTTCTTCAAGTTAAGGTCGGAGATTGTGAAGTTTAATTTGTTTTTGAGTATTGAGGATTCCTGTAAGAGAATCTTGCTGTCACCGCACGATCTTGTTGTCCAGCTTCCTTTGTCTCTGAGACTCACAGCGCTGCATGTAGCGATGGTTTTTATCTGTAAGTTTAATAGTAAAAGATGTCCTAGTACGTTAAGCGCTTCAGTAGGACTGGTGGTAAGCGCTCCTGTGGTTAGGATGCACGCTGATCTTTGTGCTTTGTTCAGCTGGCTTTTGCTGTATTTCTTTTCTATAGCGGGCAACCAGACTAGTGCCGCATATATTAATGTCGATCTTACAATGGATGTATAGGATCAATAGGTTACCTTTGATTGAATATGCCATTTCGTACCCAATATTATCTTACGCGTATAAAGTGCTATATTAGCTATGTATTCTATACCCTTTATTCTACATTAGACCTCCAGCTAAGTTTGGCGTTTAGAATAACTCCTAAGTATCTTGCTTGGTGGGTTAGCGTAAAACTAACGCCGTTTAATTTTGGGAGCTTAAAGTTCGGTATCTTGGTTTTCTTAGTGAATGGCATTAGAACAGTTTTACTCGGGTGTGCACTTAAGCCACAGTTTGTGGCGCAATCGCTGGATAATCCTGAAACTTTCTCCACCTACGCACTAAACACCTTTCTACAATCTAGTAGCCTACCCTCGGAACTGCCAAAAAGGTATTTCCTCACTGGGTTGTTTAGCTCAAAGACTCCTAATTACAACTGGCGCCTACGAAACTGCGCGCGTCTTAGATCATTATAAATAGACGTTACATTAGCGCAAATTTTCTTCCAATCATGAACTGATTTCTGCATGAAATCCACAATGTTTTCTCCGTTTAAGATTTTGAAAGTTTTGGGATCATAGAGTGGGCATTGGATCAAGATGTGATCAACATCTTCTTCCCACTTCGTGCAGGTTAGGCAGTTTAGTGAACTGTCATGGCCAAATCTATGGCGGTGTTTTCTAAATAGACTGTGCCTTGAAAGGAATAGTTTGTTCCCTCATAGTAGTTTGTTCCCCCGTAACTCTGTCGCAAGGGTGGGTATTAAAGCATGCGTCCATCTGCTCTTAGATGATCTGTTCCAGCGGTCTAACCAGTCGGTGATCGAATGATGCCTTTCTGCTACTGCAATTTCTTTACGCAGTTGCTCTACCGTCAAGTTGGAATATCCTCATAAATACTCTCCTCTTTTCTTTACCAAAATGTCAACGAGGACTAGTCCTGCAATGGCGAAGGAAGCGTCATCGGAAATTGTACAAGCAGCAGTTAGTCCGCAAAAGATGGATATCAGTTTTCCCTGAGTGGCTATTTCCTAGATCGGTGCTGCTTACAAAACGACCGAGCTGTCAAGCTTTACTATTTAGTGTGATTCGCCTTTTTTGTCACACTGTACTGCCACTGTCTCTTGATGCTGCTAAAAATTTCTGCTATGGCAGCATTTGACATTCCGTATTCATGTCGTTAGCACGCTATCATATTACGCACACACGCACACACTTACACTCGCACCCATTTATATGCACGCACACTAATACACTTGCAATCATATAACAATATAAATAATTGCATCTGTGTATATGTATGAATATGCTTGTGTGCGCTTACATAGACCAACTCCTTTGCACGCTCAGTTGAGTGTTGCCGATAAGCGCTTTTGCCCCTTCTTCGTCACTAACTACTCTATGAGCTACTTACTTAGCACTGCTTGTGGTTGCAAAGTTGAGATTGTTGTTGCTATTGTTGTCGCTGTTGTTTGCCATGGATATTGGTTGTTAGTGTGTGGTTCCTGATATTACACTGCTGGTAATCGCGTCGCCAAGCGAAGAATCGCTGGTGCTGCTGCTGCTGCCATCACCACATCGAGTGGGTTTTTCGCTGTCAAACCCCAAGCATTAAATTCTGAATTGTGGGTGGCCTGAAATAAGGAATTGATGTGCAGCATAGGGAAGGCAGGAACTCGTAGAAGGTTTCTATGAAAAGTTGTACAACTAAAGGAAATACGTATTAATGTGTACAGATTTGTGTGTGTGTATATGTGTAGCTTCCATGCACATATCAGCGCGGTATTACTGCAGTGTTAAAAGTATGAAATTCAAAAGCCAGCTGAGTCACAAAATCTACGCACGAGTGCCTCACACAGCAGAAGCCCCACTCACACACTTACGCCAACGAGCACAAATTCGCAGAGTAACTAAGGCTTTGTACATCTGTATGCATATCTCTATGAGGCAAGTTTGTGTGCGTAGCAGTTGATAAAATTCTAATGACTTCAATGACTGCAAAATGTTTTAATACTAACTGGATTGCTGCTTAAGTTTTTTTATACTTTCATTTTTATACGGCCACTTTGTAGATCACCAGTGCAATAGGTAGCTACTTAAATGCTTATTTATACATGTGCATATGTATAAGTACACGCATACGCACACATAAATCGGAATAAGCATATTAATGGAGTTGTGCGGAAAGTAGGATTACAACAGCAGTTGAATGGAGTTTAATAGCTAGACAAAGTAGCGAATTAATGTGCGCTTGAGTTGACCGCAGATAGCGCAGGAATTTTCATTCAACTTTTGCCATTTTTGTTATACCTTTTCTCTATAGTCTTTTAATTACAAAAATTTGTATTTTCGGCACTGAAAACACGACAACATAGAAGTCAGTTTAACGACATGACTCGCAGACGGTTGCGGTTATGATTGATTCGATTGACATGATTGATAATACTTTAAAGTGGTTTTAAAAATATTCATTTTTTATACACCAGAAATCAGTTTTTATGCGCCAGAAACATAAAAAAATAAAAATCAGTTTAATAACATGCCTTTTAAATATTTGCGGTAATGATTGATTCGGCTTGACTGTGCTTGAAGGTCATTAAAATATTTTTTTCTTGTACTGCAATGTTTTCTAAATAAACTTTATTGTTGCACTTTGCTTTATTTCTTCAACGGCAACCTTATGGTTGACATGATTGATAATGCTTGAAAGTGGTATCAGAAACATAACAAAATAGAAATCAGTTTCTATACACCAGAAACGTTAACAAATAAAAATCAATTAAACGACACGTTTCCTAGATGGTTGCGGTTATGATTGATTCGGCTTGACTGTGCTTGAAGGTCATTCAATCATATTTTACCAATGCTGTAGTTCTTGATGCATCTTATTTTAGCATTGTTCTTTTTTTCTTCAACGACAACTTGGCATATGATTGACATGATTGATAATACTTGAAAGTGGTGTTAAAAAGATTTATTTTTTATACACCAGAAATGAAATTAAATAAAAATCAGTTTCTCTACGCTAGAAACGTACCAAAGCAAAAATCAGTTTAACGACATGCCTTTTAAATATTTGGGGTAATGATTGATTTGGATTGACGGTGCTTCAAGCTCATTCAAATATTTTTTTCCGGTGCTGTAATAATTTCGAGATAGAGGTTTTATTGGTTTTTTGATTTCTTCAACAACAACCTTATGATTGACATGATTGATAATACTTGAAAGTAGATTTTAGAACTACTAGCAGTTGCAGAGTATAACATAGCTATAGTGCAGTACTTTCAGCCGCACCAAATAAAGAAAATCAATTGTTTGTGTATGCTTGATAAGGATTGAATAGCTTTAAGATGCTTTTCTATATAGTACCTTACAAAACAAATTTCGCTGCAACTTCAATGCCATTAGCCTAATACTTAAAAAAACTGATTAAACGAAGCATCTTTGATCATGCTTGACTGTGATTGAAAGATGTTAGCAGGAATATATTGACCCGTTTGAACATATACCGGATCAAGAACTTCATGTCAAATAAATAATTGATGCAAGCGAAAATTAGACGATTGCGCATGCTTGAACACGATTAAAGTGCATTTAAGGTCAATTTAACACTATAAAAAATGCGAATAGCTCTATAACTAAAAATCTCACGCGCTTAATGAGAAGTCTAGAGGGTTGAGTATGCTTGACAATGATTGAGTGTAGTAGACGGTGCATTTTAGTATCTAAAATTAATGCATTTACAGTAAACAAAATTTCAGCGATGCAGTAGCTAAAAATGTAGTTAAACAAAGTTGTTTGATCCATGCTTGAATATGATTGACAGCTCTTTACGAACATATTTAGAACTACAAGACCAACTAACTTACCGTAAAATCAGAATTATTCGTTAAAAAAATAGCCCTGCAAATCTGAATTTAAACTTTTTAAAAGCTCGAATAAAATATTTGTTTCATATGATTGACATCAGTGACGAAGATTGATTTTGGTTTCAAGCCTTTATAACATGAATTTCAGAGACTACTATTACAGTTAATAGAGAAAGATATTTTTTTTTAAATGCTGGAACATGCTTGACCGTGCTTGACCATGCATGATAGTGTGCAAGGTTGCATATATTTGCCTAAAATACCCTTTTTATATTAATAAAATTTTTTAAGTTTAATTTTTCAGTATTTATGTTAAACAAATGTTTCTTCAATGTCAATAATATGATTCATAATGTCTGATTAAGTTTAATGATCTTTCAGGGATTAATTTTAGAGTATTTAGATTTCAATTGAAATCTTCTTTTAATATGATTGACGGGATTGGTAATAATTCACGACGACTAGAGGCTTTATTATCATTCGTTGCTAATTCCGTTATTAAGATAACTTTAAAAACTCACTTTTTTCAAACGCTTGAATATGATTGATGGTATATAGGCTTTCATATATTTGCTTAATTTTACTTTTTGTGCTAATGTAATTTAATTTTCGACTATTTAAGGATACCTCAAGCATTTATTTTCAAAGTGATTGGCATAGATTATAATGATTGATTAAGTTTAGCGACAAAAGGCCTTTAAAGTACTTAGTTTTAAATAGTTTGACGTTCGAATAAAACAATTATTTAATATGATTGACATGACTGATAATAATTGGCAAGGACAAAAATGTAATTATGTAAATTCTGCTATTATAATTACTTTTTAATTAATTTTCTTTCGCATGCTTGAACACGTATACCATCAAACGTACTCGCCTATATTTGCTAAATTCCACTTTTTGTGCTAATAAGATTTTTCAAGTTTGATTTTCGATTATTTAAGGTTCAACAAGCATTTTTTTCCAAGTGAGTGATATGAACTATAATGGTTGAAGAGGTTGATTGACAACAAGCCTCTAAAAGACTTAGTTTGAGAAAGTTGTAAGTTATAAAACAATTTTTAATATGATTGATAATACTTGGTGATCATTTCAAGCTTTCTTTTTTTACTCAAATTCTACTTTTGAAATTACTTTTTACATGATTTTTACTTTTTTCAAACGCTTGAATATGCTTGATGGCCTACGCGCTTGTATTGTTTGCTTAAAATACTCTTAAAACTGCTGCTTGTTAGACTTTTTTCCTTTATTAGTCGCCCACAACAAAATCACTTTGGAAGCATTTCCTTTCAATTATTTAAACCATTTTAGCTCTCAGTTGATTTATTGATCTTCCATTGGTGGCATAACAAAAATTGAAATAACTTTCGCTTATCAACTGCCATAAATTCAATTGATTTTTATGTGTCACACATAAAGCTAGAGAACTGCCGGCTGCGAATTCTCTTGTTACCAACAAACCTCTATGCCCTTTAGTGCCCTTACTCGTCGCGTCGCTCTACTTTATTGCTTCATTCCATTTAAACTGTCAGCTCAACATCGACCTATTATAGTTGTCCTTTTTCGCTCATAACTTGAACATAACTGAATAAAAATGCAACATGAATTCCATTCCATTCTACTAATACCATTCACTTTGGTCCCTTCGCAGACTACTGCCACTACTACTGCGGCTGCTACTGCTGCTGCTCCTGTCGTAGGTCGGCAAGACACTAGTATGTAGTTATTTGTGCAGTTAGAAAGTTTCATAAGCATGGATCTGTGTGCGTGCTTGTACGGCGTTTTCGATATGGCTGTCAAGTTCGGGTCTTAGTAACTGTGTACACATAATGCAACATGCAGCTGGCCGTACCAAAAGAGGATTTGGTCATGTCAGCGACTCCCAAAGGGAGCGGCATGATGTTCGAGCGCTGCAAGCATATTTTGTTGGTAGAAATATTCACCGGTTAGCCCTGTAGGAATGTGTATGATTGTTCTAGTTTATTTGGCATTATTGGGATTATAAAAAATAGCTGTTAGACTGGCGAAACTATCGAAAGAGAATCATCCAAATATTTCCTTCTTCCTACAACTTTTTGTGAGTCCATTTCGAGACCAGAAAAGCCAAAAAAGTAAAAAGTAGTCCATCCGTGATCAAGACACCTAAGTCGGAAGTCCACCAACTCGAGCTCAAGACAGGCGAAGATCCCTATAGATCTATGCAACAGTACATCGTCAATATGAGCCCTGCCCGAGTGATGCTATTCCGGCAAATGCAGAATTATACATTTGTGCAAGGAAAAGGTGTGAGTTAGAGTGAGTTAGTTAGCAACCGAAAAGAGGTTGATGGATTAATATGAACGTCTGCGGAGTACCTCAAACACTTTGGGCATCGCTCAACAGTGAGTGCTAAGCTTGCTGACGCTCTATAAATCTTGCATATGACTTCTCACGGAAATACTAACGTGGCGTTTGCCTATCAGTCATGCGTCTACCTGAGTTTCACATACCCAAATCTATAGTGTTTCCTGTGCAATTGCGCCGCGAATGGACTAGAAATTTCTAATGAACCCCTGCGAGGGCTGATTAGATGTACCAAGTATATCGCATTGGTTGAAAGGCATATATTAACATATCTTGTGGAATCTTCTTCCAGGCATCGAGCTAAACTCTGGGTCACCGAATGATGAACAAGGAGCCCATCTAACTTAATAAGTGGTCTCTAGAGTTCATCGTTCCATCTTCTTTGAATGCCTTCGTAACTCTATTTAACATCGTTCGTATCTTAGCGCCATATGAAAAGCTGAGCATGTTTTTGTTTTCACGGGAGTCAGGGTTCCAATACGAAGTTTATATCCGATTTAGAACTGCCATTCCACTTCTGCATTTCTCGTCAATTGATGGGGAATTTTTTATGCTGCTAAACCAACAATGTGAATGATGGATAGAATTAAGTGTTTGTTCGATGAGCGCGTCGTCTTGATTTTACTCTCGTACCGAGCTCCGAAATCTGCGTTTGTTGATGGAAGCTTTTCTCCACTCCATTTAGTTATTTTTATTATTATTTGCTAGAGCGTCTACCGGAGGCGCAAATTGCCGAAACAAATAAGTTCCATTTGAGTCGGGTTGCTGTTTTTAACTTTATCTGTGGCCCCATGAGCGAGTTGTCAACAGTCGTGATCTCAATAAATGAGTTTCGCCTCCATGTTTCTTTTCCCCTACGACGACAGCTTTGCAGATTTCAGTCCAATAACATCCTGCTGGTGTCAGTAGCAGGTTTACGGATTGTGTAAACAATCCAGTTCCATTAGCATTCACGAATCACAATTTCAGTTGGTCACTTCGAGTAAAAAGCTCGTCATTCCATATCCAGGCAGTAATTTATCAAAGTTTGAATTTTTTTTGTGGTTGAGACCGCTACAGGCCTGGTTTCACAGCCATATAATAACACTTACTTAGTATTTGAGTTAAGCATCCTCAGCAGATTTTCGATAGGTTTGCCATACAGCGTGAAAGCGCGAGGCATCCAAATATTCTATACTGATTGGGTTCTAAAGAACACATCTGCCAGATTAGGGGCAAAGAGCCTTGCCGAGCACGTCATCAGAATCACGATTTGCAGCAGGACAAAATACATCCTTGCCTCACTCTGGCGATTGGTTTGATTGGGTCAGATAACGCACCATCGCACTGCTCTTTGGCAATCAATATATTGGGCTTGAATAGTATTAACCAATTCTCTATTCTGACGGAGTGCATTTCAGATACATTGCCGTTGAACCTGATCAAAGGCCTTCTCAAGCGCAATGAAGACGAAGAAGAGGTTTTCCTCAGACTTTGTTATCGTTTTCATGCGTGAACGAATTTTACGTAGCGGATCCCAAACCTAGCGCACAACCAGATATCCTGAGATGCTTTACCTTCTAATATTAGCTCGCTCTCAAATTGATGTTCGATAGCTACCCAGAGGATACTTGGGAGAAGCCCGGAATTTATGAGCTGCTTAAATCGCATACAGAAGAACTGTGCTGATCACACCCAAGTGAATGGCAATCAGAGACGTTCATCACTTGCGTGGACTCTTACACACGGAACCATATTCCAACAGCCTCCTACAGTCTTGAAGTCCTATGTAGCATCTCTCTTGGCAGTAAATGCTACTTTGGACTAAGTAGACAATTGAGTAGTAAAATCTTCCCTCGACGAACAAAACTAACACTTCAGAAAGATCTCATTATGCCCGTCCTAACGTATGGTCCAGAAGCCTGGATAATCACAACATCCAATGAAGCGTCACTTGGAGTGTTTGAGGGAAAGATTTTGCGGAAGATTGTTGGACCTTTGCACGTTAGCAACGACGAGCATCGCTTACGACGTGATAGACGATTAGAGTAAAATAGTGAATTTTAAGTAAAAAAGTCCTCCGCTGCCCGTTAAAGCTTCGCATAATTGGCCTGGATGCTTCAAACTTTAGTGCAGCGCAACTAATTTGGCTTTCAATTGTCAATTTGGTGGCTTAAACGGCAATGTTTGTTTTAATACAGCATACACTATTCACTATTTCCTTTTGACTTTTATATTTTCCATTTTCTATATTTTGCTTATTTTTTTTTCTGTTGCTCTGGAAAAGTTCAACTTGAATGCTGGCTATTGTTCCGGGTATTTGCAGTTTGCAATTGTCATTCTGGTTTCAATTTCTGTTCAACTTCGGCATCAAGTATTTATTGTAGGAATGTAAGTGTAGTGCAAGTTAGCATGCGTGTGTGTGTGTCAGTGGTATCAGGTTGGCGAGTTGAGGGTAGAAAAATTTCGAACTACTTTAGCCAGCATTTAACTAGAAGTGAGCTTATTGTCTCAACGCTTGAAGCCACTGACATGCCAACACAGAAGCAATGCAGAGTAAATATTACTGAAAGCAGAAACTATAATATCGGCAGCATTAGCTGGGGTCACAGTGACAGCAGAACAACAAATATTATATTAAAAAAAAATAAAATACTTGCTCGTACATAGCAAACAAAATCAAGCAGTAAACATGAACGAATGTCAAGCACAGCAAGGACTAAGCATTAGGCATGAAGAGTGCCTGCTTCACTCACTTCTAAGTAGTCAAATTCAAGCACACATACATATACAGTTAGTTCTGTTGCTTTATCAGGGCACTCGTGACATTCCTTTCCACACACACACAACTCCTTTCATTTGTTAGGAAATGGGGCATGTGGGTAGCTAATCACTTGTCTGAAATGAGTGAGGCTTATTGTTATTCTGCAAGCGCTTTTGGAAAGCCAGTTATTATAGGTGATATTCCCTTGCAACTTAATGCAGTCGTCTGGTTGTGCACTGCTGCTCTGGAAATATGAATTTTGGATTTTTTTTTGTTGCTGCCCAGCTTTTCAGCTCAATAAAATTGAGTTACATGGAAGAAAAAGTAAAGAGGAAATAAATTTGTGATTTTTTCTTTTCTTTCACGAATGGAAACTTCAATTTTTGAAAGCTTTTGGAAAATTTAGAAAATTTTTAACTAATTTAGAATTTTGAATTTAACCTTAAAATGGAAATTCTTATGTGAAAGAATCTTATTTATTTACTTATGCTTCTTCATTTTCTTCTTCTTTGCTGGCCTAGTTTAAAAAGCGCGCCAGTCCTTTCCTTCTCGTGCTAACCGGCCCCAATTGGGCACACCAAGTGAAGCCTGCGCTGTCAGTTGCATTTTTGAATTTTCTTACATTTAATTATATATATATAATTGGCGCGTACACCCTTTTGGGTGTTTGGCCGAGCTCCTCCTCCTATTTGTGGTGCGCGTCTTGATGTTGTTCCACAAATGGAGGGCCTACAGTTTTAAGCCGACTCCGAACGGCAGATATTTTTATGAGGAGTTTTTTTCATGGCAGAAATAGAAAATTAGAAAAATCTTTTTCTTAACTTTGGTGTTTCACCGAGATTCGAACCGACGTTCTCTCTGTGAATTCCGAATGGTAGTCACGCACTAACCCATTCGGCTACGGCGACCGTTTTTAATTTAATTTAATTTCACTCTACCACTTCTTGCATCTATTGGCCACTGTCCTAACTCATCTTCTATTTGTACACCAAACAGGAACAAATAATACCAGTCCATTACGCTCAAATAATGGCACCACTCCGTTTTACCCCTAATTTTAATACTCAGCATATTTTCACAAGCTTTTGCACTCATCTCTTGAATGACAATTTCAGTTTCACAATTAAACGCCTGAATTCACTCTGGTTGCTTGGTGGAAAATTTGCGCTTAACGACACCTATAAAAAATAGTGTTAAGGCGTCAAATTGCAACTTCAAGGCGTCCATTTGGCATCACCTTTTCGGCTAATTATTCAATTATCAAAGATTTTCGAATGTTATTCTCCAAATTTTTTTCAAGTAAAATTCTCGACATTATTATAAAGGGTTTTCCAATAACAGGTATTAGGTGTTAAACAGGAGAGATTATTAACGGGTTTTATGACCGGAATTGGATAGTATTGATCTGGCGAACGTTTATTTTCAACAAGACGGCGCTACGTGCCACACAAGCAACGAAAAAGGTGATCACAATTGGCCACCAAGATCTACCTGATGTTATTTTCCACTATTAACGGAATACCTTCCTCTTTATAATGAAATAAACATCCGATCATTTATATCAAAACTAGCATTTTTCTTGAATATCAAAATAGCAGCTCTTATTGGGAAACGAACAGAAATGCTATTTTTATTGGTAACTAAATACGAGTAAGTGGCAAAAACACCGCCCAAAGAGCGTCTTCCTGACCGTCCCAAATAACTTCTATCTGTTAAATATCTACTTTATGAAGCGTAGACTTAGTGTCCACCTCGCCCAGATTGTTATGGTACTTTTACCAAAAAAATATATTCTTCGCTATTAAAAAAAATTGCGGCCTGGATAGCGTAAGGCACTAGCCTGCTATCCCAGAGGTTGTGGGTTCGAAGCCCACGTAAAGCATGGTCCTCGCACTTTTCCAAATTTCGTTTCCATCCTTACTCCCGCACAATAGTCTACGCATTATTTGCATTGTGGTTGCTAAAACAAGAGAAAAACAAAAAAAATCACAGTTACACATTGTATCAGTGGCGCCAGCAAGAGGAAGCGGCCAACCGTGGTAATAGCGCAGACACACATTTAGTGAAGTCCTCAACCTGAGCGATCCTTCTGGCAGAAAAATGTGAAACACAGATGGCGCTCCAAGCAGTATAAAGGACTGGTAGCGGCCGGCTAATCACCTACCCTGTCAGAAATCAAAAACAGATTAACAAAACCAACGCAAAACTGACTCTTGTCGAGACCCAATGCTCCCGAGAGGAATTAAGAAGAAAAAAACAAAAAGAAGCCTCTGGGTTGGACGGGAACTGCAATCGTTGGACCTCTTGCTATGTTAATAGGACTATGAATAAGTTCGTGCGGTTTTTTTCGAAATTTGAAACTTTATTGACGTAAAATGGTTACAAATTTAATATTCAAAATATTGTCCATCGCTTACTACTACTTTTTCCCATCTTTCTGGCAATTCACGGATTCCCTTTGTGAAAAATTCGGTCGGTTTTGCCGCAATCCACGAATCGATCCATTTTTTGACTTCATCGTAATTACGGAAGTGCTGGTCAGCCAGGCCATGTTGCATCGATCGGAAGAGATAGTAATCGGATGGCGCAAGGTCTGGACTATACGGCGGGTGGGGTAGGACATCCCATTTGAGCGTTTCTAAGTATGTTTTGACCACTTGTGCAACATGTGGCCGAGCATTGTCATGTTGCAAAATAACTTTGTCGTGTCTATCGGCGTATTGCGGCCGTTTTTCTCGCAGTGCTCGGCTCAAACGCATCAATTGTCGTCGGTAGACATCCCCCGTAATCGTTTCATTCGATTTCAGTAGCTCATAATACACAACACCCAGCTGGTCCCACCAGATACACAGCATAACCTTCAGGCCATGAATATTCTGCGCCGACGTCGATGTTGAAGCATGGCCAGGGTATCCATACGTTGCCCGACGTTTTGGATTGTCGTAATGGACCCACTTTTCATCGCCAGTCACAATTCGATGCAAAAAACCCTTTCTTTTGTGCCGTTGAAGCAGTTGTTCGCATGCCATAAAACGGCGTTCAACGTCTCTTGGCTTCAATTCATACGGCACCCAATGGCCTACCTTTCGGATCATTCCCATGGCTTTTAAACGTTTGGAAATGGTTGATTGATCAACTCCCAAAGTTTTTGCAACCTCTTCTTGCGTTTGAGCCGGATCTTGATCGAGCAATTCCTCCAATTCGGTATCCATGAACTTTGGCGGCGCACCCTCGCGTTCTTCGTCTTCCAAGCCAAAATCACCACTTTTAAAGCGTGCAAACCACTTCTGGCACGTTCGCTCAGATAGAGCATGCTCACCATAAACTTCCACCAAGATACGATGACTTTCGGCTGCTTTTTTCTTCATATTAAAATAATGAAGAAGAATTCCCCGCAAAAACACATTATTTGGCACGAAATTCGACATTTTCAAGTGTGGTAAAAATATTGTTGTTTACGCTTCAAATAAAAAACTTATACTGACGTTTGTGCCTTACGACAGTAGCTCTCCAATGAATGTTTGGAAATGTGGATCGATGGAATAATAATCAAGTTACGCCAAAACCGCACGAACTTATTCATAGTCCTATTACTATTATTGAACGGTGAGGTTCTCTACCGAGATTAAGTACCTAAGAATTTTAAATAGTAAAGTGGACTGAACCCAAGGCATCGCAGATTGGTTGAGGAAGCCTACTTCCATTGCTATATGGTGATCCTAGTGGTCAGTTTGGATAAAAAAAATGTTTTTTCCAAGCTCTCATCATCTATGGGTGGCACTGAGGCCTTAAGTGTTAATAAATTATGCAATTTCATGCACAAGTAAAGAACTTTTTCTACTATCGGGAGGTTTTTTTAACTGCAGGAGAAATATCGATATCGACAACTATGGTTTGATAGTTGAGAAAGGCAAACCGTTGACATTTAATATATTTCAAATTCAATAAAGTTTGGCGGGTCATCAGAAAAGTAAGTCGGTTAACGCCAAACCAACGCTTCCAAATTGTGGAACTTAACTTTGAAAACAAAATAAAAAAAAAGACAATAAGTAAATCTGTTCGCGAAATTCATATTTAGAACGTCTCTAGTGTCGTTTGTTCTTTCAAAATGAGGAAGGAGCTGCTGTTACGGTGAATGGCGAATGCTAGCGAGCTATGCTGACTGAATTTTTGTTTCTAAAAACGACATTTGGTTGCAAAAGGATGGCGATTTATTGCAATATTCAAGCCATCATTGGCGCCATGCGGCCAGATTTATAGGAAAAGGCAGTCAAAACTGGAGCTAACCGAACGGACAACGCGACTCGTAGGTGTCTCCAATTGGCGCCGGTTAGCATGAGAAAGAAACGGCTGGCGCGCTTTGCTAAACTCGGTCAAAATGCGTAAGCGGTTATCGCGCCAATTAAGAAGAAGAAGAATAAAAAAATGCATTCCTACAATACTTATATTTCCTATAATCATTTTACTAGGGAGGACGGCAAGCAATGGCATCCCCGCATTTCTCTGAGCTTCGTACAGATCTCTCTATCCGCAAACTGGAGTTTGAGGTTCGTGCCAGGACAATATTTCCAAGTAGGCAAGATTAGAGCGAGGGCGGAATTTGTGCCGATGCTGGTACCTCTGTCTTCACTGCCGGCTCTAAAATAGAATCTGGGGTCGGAGCAGGGGTTTTCTCTAAGTCAACCCATTCATCTATCACTCAGAAGTCTTTGCGATGCTGCAGGCATGCAAAATACTTAGGGAACGTCGGAGCAAGGAAGATACTAACATTTTCGTCGATAGTCAAGCCGCGTTTAAGGCTTTGACGACGCCATGGTGCAGATCCAAACTAGTCAACTCCTCAAATTTCCTGATCTGAGTTCCAGAACATAGGAACTTAGAGGGAAATGAAATTGCTGACTAGCTTGCCAGGAAGGGGTCGACTGAATTGGTCTCAGAGGTATCAGCCGGTCATCGGCATCCCCCTGACAGTTGTTAAAGGGGAATTGCCCAAATTATTTTTCAGGAAAACGCAGCAAAGATATGATATGGTGAAAACCCTTTGGCCCTAGTACAATATACGGAGGACTCAGAAAGTTCCATTCAATTTGCAAACTCGTAGCTGTAGCCGAAACTGTGGGAAGGAGACTGTTGAGCACTTTCTCCGGAAATGTCCGGGTTGGGCAGAAAGACGATTAAGGTCACTGGGTCCTCCTTTCCTCGACAACCTGGGGTAGTGCGCCAACCTAAATCTCATCAACCTTCTCCATTACATCAACAGCTCTGGCTGGCTTTAGATATCTTCCTGTTGGAGGTCTCAGGATGTATTAAACTTTGATACGTCCGGTTCTTACCTATGGTGCTAAAATCTCGACACTGAAAGTTACTGATATAAATCAGCTATTGCTAATGAGAAAAATCTATGGTCCTATTCGGCTTGAAAACGGCACGTATCGCATCCGTTAGAACAACGAAATTGAAAACCTGATTGGTGGTGAAAATGTAATACGTTTTATTAAAGCGCAGCGGATTAGATGGATTGGCCACACATAAGAATGCCCACAGAATATAAAAAACGATGTTTACTTTGCGTCCAATTGGAGGAAGAAAGAGAGGCCGACCAAGAAAGAGATGGCTTTGGGTGACGTCGAAGCAGACTTAGAAGCGATAAACGTTCGTAATTGGAGAAATGAGGCAAGAGAGAGGCTGAATTGGAGAAGGATTATTGATGAAACTACGGCCCACCACAGACTATGAAGCTACAAGGGAGAGAGAGAGAATTTCTCAAGCGCCACCGAATTTACATATGTTCTTTTAAGTTGCTTTATAGTAAATATTCATCAACTAATTATGCAATTATTCTATACCAATTTTCTCGTAAATTCTTTAGCAACGTTCCATATTCTCCTTCTCCTAGCAATTAAATCTATTAATTCAATTCAGCAACTACTACTCTACTCGCATGCCAGACACATTTCAATACTGTCAAATGCACGCATGTACACGCACGTTTGCTGATCTGTACTAAATTCGCAGTCGATTAAAAAGCAGAAATTTGCTTTGTTGCTTATAAGCAAAATTATACAGGACGTAAAGCAATAACAGGCATATCAAAATATTTTCCACTTTTATGGCAACTCAAATTATCTAAAAGCTTTTTGATGAAATCTCGTCTAGACAAATGAGACAAATGCTTTGAGGATGGCATGTAAATATATCTATAAGTATAATAAAAAATTTAGTCTCTACAAGAGTTTGAAATTTTCTCCACTCAACATGTGTATGTGTGTGTGTGTATTTGGGCTTGTTTACATATTTCGTATCAAGGATAAACACATCAGCCGACAGTTAATGGCCTCCAGCTTCATAGCGCAAAATTGTCGGCAGCCGAACACAAAGGTATGCATGTGTGTGTGTGTGTGTGTGTGTGTGTGTATTTGCCTACATATGATAAACAGCAAGGCAAAGTGAAATTTGTTGTGGTAACTGGCTTAGGTGTTGACAGAATACGATGGATTTGCCAACAGGTAGGCTATTGACGCAGAAGTTAAAAAATTTCAACCTAAAACTGCTTGTGAGCTTACTTGACCTTTAGGTGGTGGTGGATTAGAGAGAAAAATGAAATCATGATTTTCATTCATTAAATAAATTGCGCACGGAACTTCTCCTAGAACAAAGTAATAGTGAGGCGATTTGCTTTAAGGGCACAAATACCTGTAAACGGCCATATTTTCTCTGATTTTCATAAAAATTATTTAAAATGAAATAGTCAATATATTTTTTTCAAAATTGGCATACAGTTTATTTATACATTAAAATAATATAAAAAAAAAATTTGTATTTTAATCATTTAAAATGGCGGATGTACACTCAATTCTTGCACAGCGGGGCTTCTCAATCGGCAGGCATTGTAGCATCGGCGTCAGTGACCTGAATACAAAAAACCAAAAAATTGTTTATTTATTAATGTCATAATTTTTATATGATTTAGCAATAAAAAAAAACAAATTCGCGGAATAAAATGCTTAAAAAAATGAGTTTTGGGCGAATTTTCCTACTATTTTAGCTTCGAAAAAAATTTTTTTTCGAAACATTTTTTGAATACAACATAACTATATACCTCTCCCAGCGCTCGAACGCAAAGAATAGAGTCGTCACGGTTGACGCTTTATAATGTAAGAAATACTTAAATTTACGTTCTAAAATTTTTTTGACATATTCTTTAAGGATTATTTTAACATTTTATGAAAAAAAAAAATTCTTTTTGGAAAATTATAAAACCAAGCGCTGGTAGTGGAAGAGCTTAAATAGATTCATTTCTAAAACCAAATAAACCTTTCTAATAAATTTTTAATTGTGTTGCAATTAATCGAGGGCAAGTTTTCAATAAACTACAGCAAAAGGTGAGCTGATTTGCATTTAATAATTTATTGAAATTAGAGAAAGAGCGAATTAATCATTTCGAAGTGTTTTGCACTGTTATCGTGTTACAGGTTGGTTTAAAAATAAAGGTGACGGTTGTAATGGCTGGTTTAAAAGTAAAAGAGAAAGGAAGAAAGCAAAAATAAAATATTTCGCATTTTCAAACCAGTGCACAGTGGTTCCGCCATAGGACATTGGATGAAAATAGTCATGTTGAAATTATGCAACAATATTTAGCTAAATGTTAATTCATTAGTCATAGTAACTTAGAGTACAAAAGAAATTTCAACTGCACAAGCAATTCACTTAAGAGAATTTGAAAAGTGATAGTTAGCGTGGTCTCCGCTCCGTACTTACGCAGTTCCGGGAAGTGTTATTTTTCTAAGCATTACTGTCTTTATGTCTTGTTGTACAATGGGAATTCAAGATGAAGGTATGTACGACATGTTAAACGTTTTGTTATCTTTTTTAATTATTATTTAATAGGTGCACACCGTTTATTTTTTTTATAAGAAGTTTGTAAAGTTTTAACTAAGTTCGCACGAATCTGCCCAAATGAAACATACATTAAAATATTCTTACGTATGTCCTCTTTAAGGAAAATAATTTCCAACTGCGATGACCTGCGATTGCGCTTGATATAGGGTCTAATCTGTGCCTATGTGTACCTATGTTACCCAACAGGAATTTTCGTTACAGAATCATCTGCCGAAATTAATTTACAATGCTTGTTGGACCACACTTGCTCTCGAATTCTCGAATCTCAAAAACCAGTATTGGTAAATATATCTGAATCAAGTTGCACTGAGTATGAATTAGTAGGTAAATGGGGTTTCGATGGCAGCACTGGACAGCACTGGCAGCGAATACAAAGTTTTTCTGATCCGAGAACGAAAGATGGAAGTTTAATTGTTACATCTTATGTACCCTTGAAATTAATTCGTAAATCGATTACCTCTGACTCAAATAAGATAATTTGGAAAAACCCTCGCCCGTCCTCCACAAGGTTTTGTCGGCCTATACGTTTTCAATTTGCTAAAGAAACTAAAGCTCTTTGCGTTCAAGAAGACGAGCATTTTAAAAAAGCTATTAGTGACTTGAATCCGACTGTTGTTAAAATCGATAACCATAGTTATAAAGTAAGTAATTTTTTACAATAAACTATGGTTGATGGTCAACAAAATGGTGCGGAAGCGCTAGTTGGATTCTGGATGAATCACCACTCTAACCAACCATGGTTGATGGTAAAGTGTGCTGTGCTCTTAGTGACTCATCTACGAGTAAATGTTATATTTGTGGTGCGACACCTAAAGAAATGAATGACTTAGAAAAGTGTAGAAACAAAAAAGGAAACTCCAGTAGATTTGAATTTGGTTTATCACCCCTGCATTCTTGGATTAGATTTTTTGAATACTTTATTCATGTTTCTTATAGAATCGAATTTAAAAGGTGGCAAGCACGTTCATCTGAGGAAAAAGCACTTTAAGCTAAGAGAAAAGAATTTGTTCAGAGGGAGTTTAGAGAACGATTAGGCTTGATAGTTGACAAACCGCGAATTGGAGGAAGTGGCACCTCTAATGATGGAAATACAGCACGAAAGTTTTTCCTTCATTCAACCATATCATCCGAAATCACAGGAATAGACAAACACGTTATAGACAGATGTAGTTATCTCCTACAATGTCTTTCATCTGGTTTTAAAATTAATTCGAATAAATTCAAAGTATACGCACTAGACACTGCTAAAATTCTAGTTAGTAAATATTCATGGTATAATTTACCTGCATCAGTTCATAAAGTGCTCATTCATGGGTCGGAGGTGATCGACCATTGTTTATTATCAATTGGAGAATTATCAGAGGAGGCAGCTGAATCATGTAATAAATTAGTGAAACAATTCAGACGTGACAATACCAGAAAGCACTCAAGAACATTTATATCTAGTCCACGAAAATTACCATGTAAAAAGATATCTATGATGTCAAGACACTTCTCTTAGATTTATTGAGTTAAAAGTTTTGTATTTCTAAGTACATTAACTTTTTTGGAAGTGAATATTTTATTGTTTTCATAAATAAGAATAAGTTAACTGGCATCAAAGTATACTTTATGCTCATCCTTTCGGAATTTAATGTTTTTTTTCTATTATTGCTTATAATTTAAGATTTATGCAAAACTTTAAACGAAACAAAAAAATTTGATATAAAAAAAGTGTGTACCAATTTTCCTTTGACTTTTTATATTAATTATATATTACTTTATTATATATTATATTATTATTATTATATCTTGTATATATTCTTATTATATAAGTATATATTAGTTTTTATACGGCTTAATGTTTTTTTAACAAATAAAAACATTTCTCAACATAAAAACGTACTAAAAAGTCATTTATCACGCCAAAAAATTCTTATGACCGCTCTTCCTACGCGGCGGGACCAGTGTGCAGTGGTCGGCATTTTATAGCACTAATTGCACAAGAAGCATGAAGCAACATTTTTTTCTAATAGCGGTCGGCCCGCGGCAGGCTATGGCACATCTCCGAGTCTATTTCTGTCATGAAAAAGCTCCTCAATAAAATTAGTTTTTTTATTCACAAAAAATTAATCACTCTATTTTCTTTCAAAACATTTTTTTAACCCTAGAACGACATTCATAAACACATTCCTCGTTGAAACGTTTACACCCACTTGGGTGGAAGCTGGACAAATCGCGCAAATTTTTCTTTTCTTTTTTTGGTTGCTAACTCTCCATATATGTATAGTCATATAGGAACCAGGTGTATAATTATCCCGACATTTCTGAATAAAAAATATACCATACCTTCCTTATTGGAGCAAATTCGTCTGCTGTAAGCTGTATGCTTACTGCTTTACCATCAAATCACAAGCAGGACATTAGACATTTTTATCTGCTTTTGGTCATTGTAGGAAGATATGTAGATCCAGAGTAGCGCGGATCAAATAATATTGCATATGTGAGGTGATTATCCTTCTGCCACATTAACATGCCATGGACTAACATACCAATCAAAGCTTCCATTTCCTCAGCGTTTGTTTCTTTTATTTAAGCTGCAATTATGCCGTTATAAAAAGTTTGAAAATGTATAGTAGATCTACAATATTTTTGGACATAGTAAAACCAAGCACTAGATGCACAATATTTTGTCCGTATCTATGAGATTTAGCTTTTTTTGCGTCCACCACTTGTGACGCTTTTTCCACGTTATATAATTTTCGAATATGTAATTATATAAGACCCTTCACGCAAAATATTCGACGGAATGTCGTCTTCGCCTAAAGAAAAGTCATCAGTAGAATTTTCATCTTCTCTTAGCTCTCCCGAACAAACTAAAGTTCGTCAATCGCACCATCGTCCGCATCCGTTTCAATAATGTCATCGAGCTCATCCAGAAATTTTTGAATTTCCTCTTTATTTAATGAATATATTTTTTCAGACACAAAAAAATAAATCCTAAAAATCGTATTGTTTTGTTAGCAAACGTCACCCAGCATTCGTCGCTTCGGCGACCCAAACCTTTTGAAACAGTATTTACAAGCGACTAGCGCACACAACTTAAGCTCACCAACGACTAAAGCTGTAAAGCGAAAAATTAAAAAATAACAATGAGAGAAGATATTAATACCGTGTAAACTGCTAACGAGTGTCGTCCAAACGACGCAGAATACACGTCTGGGGTTATATAAAAAAATGATTTTGAGTCATGAAAATCTTTGTTTTGACCTTTAGACGCTCAATTGCTTGTCAGTTTGTATACTGCAGCTGTCGGGTTCAGAAGTGTCAACTATGTCTGACATACGACGCCATTTGCAAAAATTATAAATTTTTCATTAGGGTGATTAATTTTGCGCCACCTTGTATATATGACCAGCACAGTTTATATATAGAATAAAACTGAGAAATCAGCAGATATAGAAATGAAAAAGCATATATTTTCCATATTTTCCTGTTTATCAATAGCGATTTTTCTTCAACAAAACTTTCATTTTCAAATTTAAATAATAATAAACTGAACTAAGATTTAAAAATTTTAATAGAATTGATAAATTTCATAAAGGCAGAATAATAGTAATTATTTGAAAATTTTATAAAAAAAAAAAAAATATTCCAATCGGTTGAGACATTTCTGATTTGTTACTGTTAGAAAATTTATTTCATGATTTTTTAACACATTTAGTCTAATAAAAACCTTCCTACTAAAAGTTTATCCAATTTATGTGTAAAAGAACCTGCCATGAGAGAATAGCTTCAACATACAAATAAGCCTGCGCAAATCGGAGACTTCGGTGCATAGTTATTAGCTTACATCCATGTACCGTTGCAAAGCAGGAAGCAGACTACTTTAATCTTTAACTTTTTTTTCGATTGTGATATGGTTAGATATGGCGGCCGCCGCAGCCGAATGGGTTGGTGCGTGACTATCATTCGGAAATAAGAGAGAACGTAGGTTCGAATCTCGGTGAAACACCAAAATTAAGAAAAAGTGTTTTCTAATAGCTGTCGCCTGTCGGCAGGCAATGGCAAACCTCTGAGTGTATTTCTGCCATGAAATCCTCATAAAAAAAAAATATCTGCCGTTCGGAGTCGGCTTCAAACTGTAGGTCAGGGCGAGGGACTCGGCTCCCAAATAGGAGGAGAAGCTCGGCCAAATACCAACAGCGTGTGTACGCGCCATATATGGTTAGATTGGGTTTAGTTTTTCTAGCAGTCGGCTTAGAGTAGCCAACTCACTTAGACCATGTAGGTCCGTTGTGGTACCACTGGGTAACACGGAAACCTCAGAGTTTATTTTTCATGGAACCAGTTAGACTCTCTTTTGAAGTGAAGTATATCCAGCACCGGATAGTTCCATGAGAGGGTCAAAAGAGTACTTTCTGAAAACCTTGCTTTTCTTCCTCTTCCTCGTCTCAACAACTTCTGCAGTATTCATGCGAAAATATTTCTTGTTTAGAAGCGTACCTATCCAATGACCGCTGACACGAGCCACGAACTTCGAGTTGTTCTCCCTTGAGAGTTTAAGCAATTCTACTGATCATTTCTTATCTATTTGCAGCCAACCAAGCCTGGTTGTAACACAAACATTTTCTTCTCCCTATGACATACAGGTCCCCTGGAGAATATTTTTGTTTATCCTTAATTTGCTAGTTGCCATAGGAATTCCAATATCGCCTCTATTTTCAAGCAGTGGAAGATTAGTACCCTTTCTGGCTAGCTTATCGGCCTCGCAATTTCCTTGAATAGCTCGATGTACCGGAACCCATATATGGTTGATCTTGAAGACGGTACTAATATCCTTTAGAGCTGCCAGGCATACCTGAGCAACCTTTGTTCTTAGTATAACTGCCTGCATTGATTTGCTGGCCATCTGGCTATCCGAAAAGATATTTATCGTAGTTTTTGTTACGGCGTGTGTGTTGAGGTAAACAGTTACCTCCTTTATGGCTAAGACTTCTGCCTGGTAGACGCTACAGCAGTCCGGAAGTCAGATCTGGATTCTTTCGAAAAGCTTGCATAGCCTGCTTTATTCTAGTTTATTTATTTATTTCCCCTCTTCTCCGTAGTCATTAATTTTGCCACTCTCTCCTTGACGGGGTGCTAGTCTTGAAGATCCATGCAATGCAATGTTGGCCTTGGCTGTTTAGAAAGCTGTCATTGATTTTAACATGGACAATGAACACAGATGTAGCCGGTTCTACTGAACCGATTTTGATTAAATAAAATTGAGATGACGTAGAATTGGTGTCGCCGATCGTGTGAACTACGATCATTCGGAAAATAAATTTTAGTATTTTTTTCGGACCTTTAAAATCAAAAAAGGGTCACAAAATGGATTTTCATATATGAACGTCCACCATTTTGTCACATTTTTTTTTAAGATCGTGAGTTCACACGATAACGACATTCATACTCAACAAGAACCTATTCGTCTTTTTGGTTTCAGACACCTTCAAGTCTCGGAATTCGTGTCGCCAACGACATACCTTTTTTAGAAGACAATTTTTTGAAGGTTGATAACTTTTTGAAAAACCGCGTAGGCCACAAAAAAAATGTTTAGTTTTTAATAATAATAATCAGTAAATAAAATACCCAAAATAAAAACAAAAATCTTTTTTCGCTTCCTTGTAACACGCTTTTAAAGAAACAGCCAAAAACCAACATTTCAAACGAACCGAGGGCCTTGATCGTTCAGAAAACCAGGAACAAAAATATACCTAGAAGCGCATTGCAGTATTAAATCAACAGAATAGTTTTTTTTTGTTATAAACTGAAGCTGATTTCATGGATAATTCTTATAAGTTATGTAATTAATGGTATACTGCAGAGTAGGTAAGACAAATGAGATTAAAGTGCGCTTAAAACAAAAAAAAAAAAAAAACAATAGACAAAAAAATAATAAAATTGCAAACAGTAACAGAAAGATAAATCAAATTGTGCAAAGTAAGCTGAAAGACAAAGAAAAAATTTGCAGCAATTAAATTACCGAATACTCCAGCTAAGCTGTACTTAAGGAGAAAGCAATGCAACAGTGGCAGCAGCGCCGTGCGCGATAAGCGCCAACTTAAATGCAATAAGCGTTATATGTCTGCCACTAACAACTATCAGCACAATGGAGAGTGCAACATAGCAAACAAAAGTAGGCGGCATTGTAGTTTTGGTTACTCAAAATATTGATTAATTTAAAATTAACTTAAATTTAAATTTCTCTCTACTGATCATACTACTGAGATATCAACCTCCGAACATTTCGTGCCTTGAGTAGAAACGTCGCTATTCAGCAACACAGAGAGACACGCGTCATACACTGTGACGCTGATACTCAAATTTTTGATTAGTTTTCAAAATTTAGCTAAAATTTGTTGTAACAAATTTTGCTTCGCCGGTCATACGTTTGCAAGGCATTCGAAAAGTTTCTAACAAATTTGTTTACTGGGCGTCAGTGGAACAAAGAAAAAGTTGTTTTGCAACCAACAGCATAGAGGCGCGAAAAACACAGCATAGATAGCGCAATAAGTGCTGCAGCAAAAATAAAGCAACAAAAACAAAAAAACACCACAATGCAACAGCTATAAATTACACGACTTAGCGCCCTCTGTCGGCAAATGCATGAGCGCTGCCGTGAGCTCTTGAACAGCAGCTTGTTTGTTGTTGTTTATTTTTTTTTAGTTCTCTTTTTTTTTGTTTTGCTTCTTTTTCTTTGCTCCGCTCAACAGCTGCACGTTATTTACAAAACACTTTTGAATTGAAGGATTAAGCAAGCATTGCTTTCTTGCTGCCTGCCTGAGTGCGCTTGATATGCAGATGCCTCGGGTGGCAAGGTGAAAGTGCCACACTTATTGCTGCTGCTCTTGTTGTCATTGTTGGTGTATGCTTGAATAACGAATGTGCAAATAAAGTGCGATAATTTGTGAAAGTTTTTTATTTAAGCGAATTCACTGGAATATTTTGAGATAAAGAAATAAAAAGTGCAAAGTAGTTTAGAAGTTGGCATTAAATGAAGATAGGTTGTGCTCACTTTTTATGTGCTACTATGAAATGTTAAGTACATTGCCTTATTTGATTTTAAAATAGGTTTTTATGGATATTCTTTTTTTCACATAAGCAAAAAAAACTTCATAAACGGCATAAAAGCGTAGTTAGATGCCTTCGGCTATTGTGGAAAAGTACGAGGTGCGGTTGATGGGGCACCGGTAAGGATTAAAATGTATGAGTTTTGCATTTTTTAATTTTTCAATGTAATTACCATGGCCACCATAGCCGAATGGTTTTCAACGGGTTTTCAGATGAAGACCATCCTACAGTTAGGAGTTTTCTTTAATTTGATAAAAGGAAAAAATCACCAGTTACGAACTGTGAAGTGGTTGAACAATTCCAATAAATTTGAAAATTAAGTGAAAACAATAACTTCCAGAATGGGCTTTGCCAAAATGGTCGTTTGAACTCTTCCCTACACTAATGCTGACATGAAGAGTTGCCAAGTAACTTTACAGCCCGGCCGTTCCTGACAGATCGTCTCTTCCGGGTGATTTCCTTTAGTTTCAACATCTCTACCCACGTTGCCGTCATCGCATTCGTTATAATGAAAATTTATCTCTTCGAACTCTTCTGAACCAAGGGCTGAACACGGTTTCATATTTTCGTTGGTAAGCACACCTGAGTACCGTTTACAACTCTTTTGCAGATCTGGCAAATCTTTAAGCAAATAACGTTCATATGGAAGGATTTTTTTTGTATTGGTCCGAGAGGGATGGTTCCGCATGCCTTTGCACTCACAGCGTCGTGTGGTGTGGCCACCAAAACCATCCCACCTCCTTTTCTGGAGAGACTTCCTTCCCAAGACCACTTTCTGCATTACTTCGGGACGACGTCCATGAAATGGACCAGTTCTATTCACCCACGTCTGGGCCCGCCATGCTTGTAACAACTTTATGCAATATGCTCGTTTTCTTATGTCTCTGTCTGGGAGGCTACGCTTTGTTGTACTACGTCGAGGTCTATCTTTTTTCTCCTAGTGCGCCTTCAACGTATTTTTTAACGTATCTTGCCGATCGCATTGGTCGGTGCGATGTCGCCAATCTGCTCCCTCAGAGCATCTCTTTCCACGAGCCATCTGTCGCGATTAAAGAACGTGTACGTGAACGTTCGCTGCTGCATAGCATATGAACCTTGGGTCACTTACCTTACATAGTATAGTATAAGTATTCAGGAAGTATTCGTCGCCTGAGAGGGTCCTGAAATAATCCACCTCGCCGAAGTTCTTTCAAGCCCATTTGCGTATTGTAGGAATCAGCTTTGCCGTCCATCTGCCCCTCGATTCAGTGTCCCATCGGCTTTACCACCGCTGCATGGCTTAACATCTCTTTTCCGCTGCGTTAGTGGTGGCGTGTGTTTTCTTAGAGTACCACACATCTACTCGTTTCCGGGCTAGAAGGTCGATAGATATCTCTCTACTGACCACAAAAACCGCTGCGCCTGAGGCAGTGCGGTAGGCCTGAGTGCCTGTGGAGGGACTTTGGTAACCACAAATCGTCCTTTATTGACTGGTTCTACTTTATGGGATATGTTTTGGGAAAAGGTACATGATTACTCGCCACTAAATAACCTCGATGCGCCCATCAAATTGCTGCTCGTGCGCTATTCGTATCCCATTTCTGGCTTTGTCAAATGGTCGTTGGAATTTTAGTTCATGAGCTCATTTTAAAATTAAAACACTAACAAATAATTTAGTTGATGCATCGATACTTGCTTGGTCTCGGATTCTTACTTAAATAAAATAAATATAAGGAAAACTCCAGTAAAAAATGAATAAAAATAATAAAACCTCAGCCGAAAATTTGCATATTTTCGCACAAAAAAAAAATTGTTTAATAAATGAAAGCAAATAAATATAATAAAATAGTAAACACAATGTATTAACCTATGAATAAAAATAGTTAAATACCATTCAAAAACTTTCATATTTTTGCAAAAACAAAATTTGTTAAAAATAAATAAAAGAAAATAGTATTAAAAAAATTAAATAAAAAATAAATAAAAATAATGAAAAAGCAAACGAAAGCTTACAAAAATCTAATAAAAAATAAATAAAAACAATAAAATAACAACAAATATAAAAATTAAAATAATAAATGAAAGAAAATAAATATAACTAAATAATAAAAAAATTATACAGATTTAAACAGTGGCCACCTGAAGGTTGCATATCTCTAAAAACCCTTTACCCTTAAAACCGGCTCATTCGCGGTACCTGACCCGCAATTTTATTTTTTATTTTCAAGTACAAATATTCATGTAAAACTTTGCTAATATATAATTCTCCTGTTGAATGTAACAATTTAATTCTTACACCGACTAAGTCCCCACCATTTATACCCGACACGGATGGGGGTTGTCTTTAGAGTTATTGCTTTCTCGCTGAAATAGCCACGCCTATTTTTTACAATGATAAGTGTAGGCGTAAGGCCTCATAAGATAATCGTTTTAAAATTTGTCTCATCGTATTTTCTTCTGTTGTGCTCGAATTAACGAGACTTTCCAGATTCCGTTGACAAGGTGTTATTGTTTGTTCAAGAGATAACTCGGAGGAATTAATTTAAAAAAAGGGCTGCGAAGAATGAGTCACGCAGTTAGTGCTATGAGCAATGTGATCGCTAATTCACATATTTATCAATCAGCCCTCATTTTCATGAGAGTATATTGCCCATGAATTTATTGCAACTTTATTCCAGGATAGAACTTGTTGGCTTCGAACTTCTTAGTGCCCAACCTAGCAGTATGTGCGCTATCGCTGAACACTGGCAGCTATCTTTGCTTTAATTAAAGCACTCGAATAATTTTTCCTTTCATAATTATTGAATATTAAGTATTGAGTTAAGAGTTAAGGAAATTACTTGAAGGAACTCAGTATTCTTCCTCTTTATTGTCGTAGTAACTACAATACCTAAGCAACTACTTGGCCTAGTTCAACGAGGCGCACCAGCCGTTTCTTCCTCGTGTCATTAGGTGTTAACCCTCTTTAAAAACTCCCACGTAAAGACATTTCGTTTCCCACTTCTACTTCCAATGCAAAGGAGGGACTCCCTCTGTCCCCATCAAGAGCAATTAAAAACCAATTATATTTAAGATTGATTTTACTTTTTTATTCTTTAAGATATCTACTCTCACTAAAACTACTTCACATTAACAAATTCTCCAAAGTACTGTAAAACCCACTTTCATATACTGCACCTCTCACATCTCCATATACTGCCCTAGCACAAAACAGAATCATAAATGCATTTTGCTTTTTGAGTCAATTACCTTTACGAAAATTAGAAACCAATTCAGTGAACTCAAAGCTAAAGGACCATAAAAACTGATCACACACGAAAGAGGACGTCAGAAAATTAAAAGCGAAAGTCCTTTTTCAAGCTCATCTCAATTATTCCACATTCTCAATTATGCGAACTGCCAGATACGTAACAAAAACACGAAGACAACATAAGCCCCGCAGGCAAAAATTGAGCTGGCGTACTGGTTCAGAACTAGTACGATTTCACCAATTGCGAACCACTTTGTTACACATTTCGTATTACGTTGAATTAGGGAAAGGGATTTGGATGAGGCACTTTGATGAGTAGAGTACACAAAAGACCATGGGGTGCAAGGGCAAACCTCAAATCAAATCTAATCTAATCTACGTATTATAAGTAGCAAGATTTGTCTTTAGAGTGGGGACAGAGCATATGCAAACGGGATACGGAACGTACTAGCTCCCGTCTGTACCAAACCTCAACTGTCTTATTTAGTACTAGTTACAAAGTATTGAAATAGAGGTCAAGAGCGTACTAATTCCAATCTCTCTTTTTAATCCTTCAATACTACTAGTATCAAAGTATTGAAATAGTAATCAGAGCGTATAAAACTTCAACTATTCATTGTCGTAGTAGTTAAAATCAATCGAAATAAAGCTGCAAAGGAACTAGACTTCAGCTGTCTAATTTAGTACTAATCCCGAACTATCGGAAAAAGGATGCAAAGCGTACTTATTCCAATCATACTAGTATATTACTAGTTACAGAGCATACTAGTTCTCATCTGCCGAATTTGTTACTAGTTACAATTTACTGAAATAGAGATGCAGAGCGTACTAGTTCTCAACTGTCGAATTTGTTACTAGTTAGGTTCGGTTAGGTTGAAGCGGTTGTCCTGTGGAACACACTCAGGCTCATAGCCCATTGTGATGCCGCGTGGGGAGCTTGTCCCTATCTCTCCTAAAACCAAAAATTTTAAAATATCTCTGATTTCTATAGTACTGAGGTCTTATAGCTCATTAATAAATTGTCTACCCAGAATAGTAAACCTGCGTCTGAATAGAGCAGGGCAGTGGCACAGTAGGTGCGAGATTGTCTCTTCCTCGTCCTCATCTAGACAACTTCTACAGAAGTCATGTGTTTGCACACGCATCCTTTGGGCGTGTCTACCTATTAGGAAGTGCCCCGTTATGACTGAGATCAATGTGCTAAGACTGTGTTTATTTTGGCTTAGCAGAGATTCTGTGCGTTTAGCATTTAGAGTCGGCCAAAGTTGACGGGCGATTTTGCAGGTTGCTTCATTTCGCCATCTTTCGTTTGTTTACAATTTCTCCAACGATGTGTAGCTTACATGTTTGTAAGGGTATCCCTATGTCATTATCTATGTGCTCGTCAGACAATTTAGTGCCGAGTCTTGCTAGTTCATCGGCTCTACAGTTACCCTCAATGTCGCGATGGCCAGGAACCCATGTTACCTTTAGGTGAAATGACTCAGCCATCTCGTTAAGGGATGTGCGGCATTTCATGGCTACCTTGGAGGTTGTCGACTGTTTTGTGAGGGATTTTATCGCCTGCTTGGCTATCAGTGAAAATGTAGATATCATATCCGAATATCGCATCACACTGTATCAGTGTCGGGGCTTTTATTATTGCCATCAGTTCAGCCTGAAAGACACTACAGTAGTCGAGGAGTCGAAAACTGAAGGAGATCCCCAGATGTTCAGAATATACACCTCCGCCCACCCTGCCCTCGAGCTTTGAGCCATCTGTGTATACATTGTTACTAGTTACAAAGTATAGAAATAAAGGTCAATACCGTACTAGTTCCCACCTTCGAATACTAGTCACTAGTAGCTCGAGTGTACCAGACTTCAACTGTTCAATGTCATACTAGTGAAAACCTATAGAAATAGAGCTGTGGGCGAACGAGACCTTAGACTGTCTAATTTAGTACTGGTCCTGAACTATCGGGAAAAGGGTGCAGAGCGTACTTATTCCAATCGTACGAGTATATTACTAATTACAGAGCGTACTAGTTCTCATCTGACGAATTTGGTACTAGTTACAAACTGTATCAGAACTCACCAGCCCTCAACTGGATAATGTAGTACCAGTTGCAATGGATGTTCCTGAATGAAAGTCTCACCTATGACAGAAAATTTCATTGCATATATGTACGCACACACAGCCATTCATTCACTTGAAGAATTCAAATGAAATTGTATACCTAAGAGCGGAGCAAGTGCTCACCGCCAATAATCGAGAAGGGTAAACACAGGGCATACAAACGAGCTGCAATAGACCAAAGAACACAAAAGAGATAGTGGAAGAAGATGTCACAGAAGAGAAATTGAGTATAGCAAGATATGATAAAGCTACAAGGCCAGGGCAGCAGATTAGAAAAAAAAGAGAGAAATCTGAAAAACTCACATAGTAAAAGGAAAGACATTTGCAGTTTGCGGTAAATATGAAGAGAAAGGGGGAAGCACGATAGGGAAATGTACATATTAAGCAACAATGGCAATAGCTTGTAGGCGAAACTGCACTCATACATACGCACGCACGTATGTATGCGTATTTCTATATGCTCACAGTGCTCAAAAACGGAAATGTTTACCATTACAAAAAGCACAAAGTAATTGGAAGGATATGTAAGCAAGTCGTTAGGAGTGACCATTGCAAAAGACTCAACATGAGGGCGACGCAAAGGTTAATAACGATAATGAAAGTAGAGAGGAGTGAAAGAAGCGAAAGATGCAAGACATGGCTGTTTTTTGACTGAATTGAAATCCCGCACATGTTTTGCTATTTTCAAGTGGATGTACCTATTTGATGCCTGAGGAGGGCACGATTAAGAGGCAGCACAAACTAAATTCTCGAATTTTGCGAGGCCAGTTTCAAACAAATGATGATGTTTAATATTTTTAAATATTAGAAATAAAGTTTATTTAATTTTATTTTCATTGTATACTATTTTATATGGCGCGTACACCCTTTTTGGTGTTTTGGCCGAGCTCCTCCTCCTATTTGTGGTGTGTGTCTTCATGTTGTTCCAGAAATGGAGGGACCTACAGTTTCAAGCCGACTCCGAACGGCAAATATTTTTATGAGGAGGTTTTTCCTGGTAGAAATGCACTCGGCGGTTTGCCACTGCCTGCTGAGGGGTGACCGCTATTAAAAAAATGTTTTTCTTAATTTTGGTGTTTCATATAACTTATTTTTCTTTATTTTGTTTTATTTTTAATTTATTCCATTTTTTTATTTTACTATTATTAATTCATTTTATTATAGTTTAAATTTAATACTTCTTTTATTTTGTTTTAATATTAATTTACCCCATTATAATTTATTTTTATTAATTTTTTGTTTTTTTTTTTAATTATTTATGGTCTTTTTTTACTTATTCTATTATTATGTTTTTAGCTTAAGTTTAGTTTATTATAGTTTATATTACCTTTTTTTTGCTCTATTTTTAATTCATTTTATTATAATTTAATTTAATTTTCATTTATTGTACTTTTGCTCTTTATGCATTTTTTTATTGTATATTTTTATTTTTTCTACACTTCTTTATTTTTTTACTTGTTTTACTTACTTTAATTTACTTTTCCTTATTTTTATTTCTTCTAACATAACCTAAACGTCATAAACCAAGCTTAAACATATGGTAAACAAACTGCTTCGACATATTAGAGATTTTGTTTTGCTATCATATACTTTTGGTTTTATGAAAATGTCTGATTTTGTGCCGAATAATCGTCATCTGCGGGAAGTGTTGATTTTCCTCTTTCATTGAAAAAAAACGGCGGCTGAAGCGCATCGAGAGCTACAAAAAGTTTATGGAGATTCTGCTTTAAGTGAAACAACGTGCCGAGATTGGTTCCGTCGCTTCAAAGACGGTGATTTTAATGTTGACGACCGTCCGCGTGAAGGAAGGCCAAAAACCTTCGAAGACCCTGAATTGGAGGCATTGCTCAATGAGGAATTGTGTCCGTGTCAAACGCAAGAATAACTTGATTCAGTATTAGGAGTTACCCGCCAATCCATTTCCAAGCGATTGAATGCTTTGGGAATGATTCAGAAACAGGGGACTTGGGTTCCTTATGAGTTAAAACCAAGGGATGTTGAACGTCGTCTTTTCGCCTCTGGGCAACTGCTCCAGCGGCAAAAACGGAAGGGTTTTCTTCATCGCATCGTGACGGGTGGTGAAAAATGGATACATGTACAATATTTGGTGAGCCCAAGTTGGTGTTATTTATTATGAACTGTTAAAACCAAGCGAACCCGTCACTGGGGATCGCTATCGACTTCAATTGATGCGATTGAGCGGAGCACTGCGCGAGAAACGGCCGCAATACGCGGAGTGGCATGAAAAAGTTATTCTACAGCATGACAACGCTCGGCCTCAGGTTGCCAAACCCGTTAAAACCTACCTGGAAACACTAAAAAGCGAAATCCTACCCCACCCGCCGTATTCTCTACACATTGCGCCGTCCGATTATCACCTGTTCCGATCGATGGCACATGGTTTGGTGGCCAGCAGTTCCTGAAGCAGGTCATATGAAGACATGAACAAATGGCTTGATCCGTGAATAGCCTCAAAAGATGAACAGTTTTACTGCGACGGTATACGAGATCTACCAGAAAGATGGGAAAAAGTAGTAGCCAGCGATGGGCAATACTTTCAATTATTCATTTGTAACCATTTTTTCAGAATAAAGTTGTATTTTCATCAAAAAGAGAACTTAGTTGCGCACCTAATAATCTTTTATTTTATTTAATTAATATATTTTTTCATTATAATTTTTTTTTAATTTTATTATTAATATAAAAATATATATTTAATCTTTTTTAGTTTTTGGTTTTATCTAATGTTACTTTAACTGCCATTTTTCTTCTTTGTTTATTTAATATTTTATTAATATTTAATATTTATTTAATATTTTATTAATTTCATTTTCCAAATTTTATAATTTTATTTTATAATATTTTAATTTCTTTATTTTATTTCAGTTTTTATTCCTGATCCTTATTTTTATTTAATTCAATTTTTAATTTATTTTAGTACAATTCAAATTTATTTATTTGTTTTTACATTTAGTTTCTCTATTTTTTTTCTTTAATCTTTTTCAATAATTTAATTTTTATTTAATTTAGTTTTGTGTACTTTTTTTATTTCTTTTTTTTATATAATAACTTTTTTATTTTAGTTCATTATTTTTATTTTATTTCAATTTGAACTTATTTTATTATAATTAATTTAATTTGTTTACATGTTTTTTAATAAATTATTTTGTAAACACGTTTTTTACTTTTTGATTTTTTTATGTAATTTCATATTTATTTTTTTTTAACTTTTTTTATTTAATTTAATTTAATTTAATTTTAGTTTTTTATATTTTAATTTTTGTACTTCCTTTAATAATTATTATTTTTTGATTACTATTTATATTTACTTTACTTTTAATTTATTTTAAATTTATTAATTTAAATTTAAGTAGCACTCGAAAAACGGTGTAGAGTGGCCACAATTGATCGAGTCCAAAGAACAGCCTGCCTCCTGATAACAGGATGCTTAAGTACAACACATACTAAGGCTCTAAATACGTTGCTTCACTTGTTCCTTATCGATCTGGCTGGCAAAACGATTGCAGCGAAAGCAGTCTTCCACAACCAACCTTGCTATTCTCCTGTTCACTCCCAACTAGGGAAGAATGGAAGGCAAATCTTACCGAAATCGATGGCCCTCTGATTATATATACAGATGGTTCAAAACAAGACGGTAAAGTGGGATTTAGGATCTTTTCCAATTCCCCTCACATCAATCTATCATTTAGATTACCCGACTACTGTGGCGTTTTCCAAGTGGAAGTATGCGCTATCTGGTATGCTGCGAAAACTATCTTAGAAAAGAGAATATCAATTGGGGATATCCGCTTTTTCAGTGACAGTCAAGCGGCCGCTCGAGCACTCAGCTCCTCTTATACCCACTCAGATGTGGTTCGATCCTGTCTCTTATCTCTTAACGAGATAAGTGTTCAGAATTCTGTCCAAGTTATCTGGATACCGGGTCACAGTGGATTCAAAGGTAACTGCAAAGCTAATGAGCTCGCAAGAGCTGGAGCTGCGCAATCAAATGTTAGTAACTTACCCACAATCCACATTCCGCTCTCAACATGTAAATTGCTCATTGATCGAGAATTTCACAGCATTGCTGATCGGAGGTGGCGAGTGGAAACTACTTGCGTTACGACCAGACAAATCTGGGCACTCACGCACGTCGGCTCGGGGTTCCTCAAAACGACCTGTGCAGATACTGCGAGGACGAAGATGAGGAAGTATCGAGCAGACATTTGCTGTGCAGTTGTCCCGGTCTAGCCAGAAGCTCTTCTAGGCTCTCCAACAATTGACAATCTTTCAGGACTCTCGGACCTGAAAATCGAATCTCTAATCAAATTTTCGAAACGAATTAATATCTTTGACCAAAATCTACAATAAAAATCACGGTTAGGTGGGGAAATCATTTAAATCAATGAGCTCTAGGGCAACACAACGGACCCAACTTGCGATCTATGTGGCACTCCGATGCGGGGTCACCCTTAAACCAACCAACCAAACAAGTAGTTTTTTTATGTAATTTTATTTATTTCATTTAATTTTCTAATATTTTAGTTTTTTTCATTTTTTTCATTATTTTTTATTAATTTTTATTCCTATTTTTTTATTATAGTTTAAATTTAAATTTAACTCGTTGTTTTATTTTTAATGTTTTATAAAATTCTATTTATTTCACTTTATTTTCTTATATTTAATTTTTTTTTTTATTTTATTTTATTATTATTTTATTTTATTATTGTATAATTTAAATTTTAATTAGTTTTATATTTTTGATTTAATTTTTTCATATTTTAGTTCTTGTATTTTATTTCATAATTTTTTTGTTTATTATTTTTATTTTATTATAATTTAAATTTAAATCATTTTTTCTTTCTTTTTAATCTTTTTATATATTTTTTTTCATTTTTTTTATTTTATTTCGTTAATTTTGTATTATTGTGTATTTTATTATAATTTAAAATATTTTTTTTTATTTGCACATTTTTTGTGCAATTTTATTTTGCATTTATATTGTTTGTTTAATTCTCTTTTTCAATATTAATTTATTTCATTTCATTTTATTTTTAATATTTTAATTTTTTTCTTTATTTCATTATTTTTTTTAAGAAGAAGTTTCATTTTCATCCTAAAAAACAATTCATTATATTGCTCTCGTTCAATATTTCTGTGTCCAATATTAATGCCTATAGTATCTTCAAAAATAACCCATATAAAATATGGCACATTGCTAAAGAAATATCCCCAAACAATGTCTCTTCTGCCCCAAAAATTATTTTGTATTTTTGCTTTCTAAAAGTATAATTTTCCTACTAAAAAACCAAACCCAATTAACTCATCCGGCTCTGCAGTAAACTGCTTACAAGCTAGTAGGTCAATTGTCCAGTTGGTCACACAAGAGAAAGTCAAGTTGTGCGCTCGCCAAGGAAGTCAGTCGGTCAGTCTATTTAGTGTCATATCAACATGCAAAAGGTGAGACTCTGAGGGAGTGAGTACGTAAGTAAGTGAGTGAGTAAGTGAGTGAGTGAGTGAGTAAGTAAGTGAGTGGGTAAGTGAGTGAGTGAGGGACCGAGTGCGTCCATTATGTCCATTCTCTGCCCGTAACACACTTTGTCGCCTGTGTTGAGTTTTTATTTTTATTTTTCTTCTACTTTTTTTTTGTTATGATTATTTTACGTGCACTTGTCCAGTCAACCTCAGCCAATTCACTTGGGTCCCAATCAACTAGGATCCAAGCAATCAACAGCCTAAAAGCCTCCGCACTCCAACGCCGCTAACCTATGCGCTTCATTCATTTGATCACTTGTTTGTGTATGCAGCAGGCGGACATGCAAGCCAAGCAAAAGCACACACACACACATGCGTGTTATTGTGCCTGTATGAGTGCATATGGATGTGACTAGCCACTTCTGCTGGTCATTTTAAGTTACCGCATTGTAAACTTGAATTTTTACGGCTTTTTGCCTTGGCCTTTGTATGGCGCATGTGTGCGTATGTGTTCGTATTTGCATATGTGTTTGTGGAAAGTCTTACACACACATAACAACAACAACAAGTAGGCTTGGCTCTTTTGCTCTCTTTACTACTTTTTTGTATTAATTTCCTAAATCGCATGGTTTTTCGTTTTTTCTTTTTGTTTTGTGTTCTGTTTTACTCTGCCAGAAAATGGTGTAGGCTGCCTATAATGGCCTTACAATTTCTCTTCAATGCATTATTTTTGCTATTGTTGCTTGCGCTTCGCTGCCAACCATGTGGCTAACTGACCAACTGGTCAAGTGTGCTGACTCGGCAAACTGCCTAACTGCCTAACAGCCTGCCGCCTGCCGCCTACTGCTGCTGCTACTCAATTCATTTCGGCGCGCACGTATCACTCGTGCAATCCTTTTGTATGGAAGCAGCTCCACTGCCAGTGCCCTTTCCTCTCTTTACCAACAACTGGTGCTTTCAAATTGCCACACGTTCAAGTATGTCGGCTTGCGAGTGTATCGCTTGGGTTATCAGTGTGTGTGTATGCAGTCTTTGTGGCAGGAAAAAAGGATTTTATGTCACTTTGGGGAATTAGATTTCACAATCTTTCTTTCCGGCTCACTCCTTTGCCTCTCCCTCCCCTTCTCGCCCTTCTTCGCTTGCCCAATTGCTACCTCAGATTTTGTTTGTCAATTCGATTTTGATTTTTGTATGCCGACAAGCAACGACAGCAAAGCCGCCGACGGCGTTGTGGTGATGAAGCAATCAAAAGTGTAGTTTTCGTTGCCTCCTAGAAGGAGCTTTTGTGGCAAATTTTTTGTTACATTGATTTTTTTTTTGTGAATATTTTTTACTCATATGCTTAAAATTCGAATGGCATACAGCTCTCTCCAATTCATTTCGAAAATATTTATTTTTCCACACTTTCACAGTACGCTCAACCTTCAACGATTCCAAATCCCCTAAAATGGCTAGAAATCTTCATAACAAAGATAAGCTATCTTATAATTTACTTTTCTATACATTTCGAATCCTATTCAATTTCAGCCCTTACACTGCTAGTCAAGTAGTCATGCTTTGGACACAAAAGCCCCCAACCTCATACCTTCAAAGTGGCGCCACTGCTCGGAGCTGCATATGCTTGTATTTCCGCTACGAATTGCCAGGGCGTATAGTCGTTTAATCTTTTTACAATAATACAAATCGGTATTCTTGGCAGCATTTAATACTTTGCACTAATAAACCCCGCAGGGAGTATTTGTTCAATAACTGCAATAGTTTGGGCGTGTAATGGTCATCGGCGAAGGAGGTACGCAAATAATTGGTTTACTCTAAGTAATAAAACATCCGAAGGAAAGTCACGTTGCAGCTCCAGTGTTGTAGTACATGTTAAAATTCGGCATAAATATTGAGCTGGACACTTTGCTTGGAATAAAGATAATCAAATATTCTTTGAAGCTACGAATTCATTCTACGGAGTACGAATCCGTATGTACTTTAGCTACGATAGCTCAGCTCTGTTCAGTTGAAAATCTTTTACCCTCAACACAAGGTAGAGGTGTGAAATTTGAAGGCAACGACTAGCAAATTTGCACATTTTTAAATGTGCTGAAGTTGGTTAAAAAGGCTAATGCAACTTTTTTTTAAATAAACTCCCTCTCAGCCACTGACTTGAGTTTTCCGAGCACAGAAGTCGGTTTCAGGCTGATTCCTCATAATAGAAAAGTACATTTAACTTCGAGCTACACGTGAACCTTTCACCATGTCAAATTTTATAGGATTATCCTTTTCACTGCTCTTCTTATCAGATTACAATAATATTTAACTTTCTGCGTTCTTACAACAGTTAGCTTGTGAGCGGGTAAAGGAAGCCAGCCTAGCTTTCTACTCATGCAAATCTATGTTCGGCAAGAAATGGAAACTCAAGCCACTGGTCCGTTCTCTGAATGTGCAACGTAGTGGTTCGCCCACTTTTAACATACGGATGCCTGGTTTGGTGGGAAGCTCTTCGGAAGGATATAATATAACTAAAGGGCAATCAAATTAGGGTAGGTTGGCCTGTGGAAAAAATTTATGAAGGGACATAGTTGAATTTTTTTGGCAGTTAACACGGCGTTTCTCAAAACTTTATACAGATCTCAGTATACGCAAACTGGAGTTTGAGGGTCGTGACAGGGCAATCTTTCGAAGTAGGTAGGATTGGAGCGAGGGGGGAATCTGTACCCAAGCTGGTACCTCTGTATTCACAGACGACTCCAAAATGGAATCGCGAATCGAAGCAGGGTTTTTTCTAAATCAGCCCATTTATCTGTTCCCTTAAAATTGCCGAATGCTGTTAGTTTCGTTCAGGCAGAAGTCTTTTCCTACAGACATGCAAAATGCTTAGGAAACGTGGGAGCGAAGGTGATATTAATATTTTTCCAAATAGTCAAACTACGATGAAGTCACTGACGATATGTTGGGACGCCGAAAGCGCTGGGAGCTCCACGCCTTTCGATTTCCAAATTCGTAGCTGTTTTTGCCGGTTATTGTATAATCAGCTTATATGCAGATAAACTAAGTTTACCACTGAATCTCCATTGCAGAAACAGATAAGACGAAGGAGAATGTTGAGCACTTTTTCTATAAATATCCGGGTTTGGCAGCTAAACAATCAAGGCCAAGGGGTGCTCCTTTCTTCGCCACCATTGGGCAGTGCTCCAACCTAAATCCCATCAACCTTCTCTATTATATGAACAGATCTGGTTGGCTGTAGCTATCTGCCCATTGGAGGCCTCAAAATGATATCAAAGTGGCGCTTTAGTGCCACGTGGGAAATGCCGGACTTCAACTATTTCACCTACCCGCCTAACTTACGAAGGTTCACTTTTAAGCTCTGATTGACAATTTGTATGACTTAAAACCTGGCCGTATTGGTAATATGAGTGATTTCTAGTGGTTTTTACAGGTTCCATATCCACTCCCTATGGCCCTATATTTCACTCTGGAACTCTAGAAATTTATGATGATGATCCACTCTGCGGTGGCAGGAGATACTCTTCTGAGCCATCAACTTCAACTGGTTCTAATCGCTACTAATTTATTATAACTACTGCTCTTAACACTGTGCTCAAATCACGGCCCTATTCTAGTGCGGTTTTCAGAAAGAGTTACCCCGGCTAGATCAGACACAGAAGGGGTGGTTTACGTTTATTCAAGTCATAAATCTCCTTTCCACTAGCATTTTGTATCCCTTAATCACCGAAGCCCAGATTCAGACATAGTGAAACTAGCTAAATGAGAACACAGAAGGGTTGATTATGGCTTGCTCATGAGATAGAATTCACTTTAGCTATGAATTTTAGTGTTCTTAACATTGAAACTCATTTCATATGGAGACAACCTGGAATCGAAGCGTGTGCTGCGGTCTCATGAACCTTCTTCTTATCTGCTATAAATTTGAGGCTCTCGAGCGCTGTAGCATACTTCCGGCAGAAACGAGTTACTCGAGAAAAAGCGAGCAAGAGCTTTTCAATGAAACGGCGATCATTTCTTAGCTAGTAGTTGTCAGAAAGTAAGCCAACTGGAATTGCTTGGGGGTTGGGAGGATTTTCACAGAGAATTTTTTGTTGAAATGGTTGGAAAAGCTTCTAGTCTTAATCTCAATATAATGTAATAGGCTTAGCCATTAACGCGAGCTTGAATTCTAAATCTTTGATGCCTACTTCATCAGTTCTTCTCACGAACTTTCATGCTTACATATTTGTATTCAACGAGGTTCATCATCAGCCTGTCTGTTAACAATACTTGTAGTTCCGATGTTCTAGAGCAGTGCTCGTTATTTCTCGACACTCTGAGCGCTCTCTCGCAAACACATATTTGATGCTAGTGATTCTGGATTTCGAACGTTGGTTGAGTACCGGTTGTATTAACCGCTTTATGCTGCTGATGAAGTTCATCACATTTTCAATGTGAAGGCCTGCTATATCAGCAGGCCTAGCAAAGATGTGAGAACCAAGGTGCCTACATCTAAGCCCCGCAAGAACGGAGCAGCTAGGGATGATGATTCAACTTCATCCTCCATACAGCTGACGCAAAAAGATTTTGGACTTAAAGTAATCCCAAATCTCACGGCGTGCATACCTCGCGTACGTTTTCTTGTGAGGACACCCACAAAATTCGAAACCTGATTTTGTCGGTTTTAGAAGAGCATTCGAACGCCTCCGATCCGCACGTGGCCAAAAGGATTTCGCGATCATATAAGTTTGTGTACTTGGCCAGCGCTCGCTGAGTTGACGCCAAGCTCATTTGCCAGGAGCTGACCACAGATGGTTAAGGGGACCTCAATCTTTTTCTTTCGAGGGAAAACTAGCGCACAGATCCCTTTTGTGGCCAACTCGTCCTCCTCGTAGTCGCTAGAACCAACTCAGATGTCGCTAGGACCCTCCTCCCACAATTTCGCTATGACCCAGTACCCAGATGAGCCTTGTGCCAAAGAATTCGGGTGCTATCAAAAGTGAAGTTATGCATTCCCTGTGCAGTTTCGAGTACACAGGGCTCAAATTGCCTTTTTAACGCTAAGCAACTTACATTTTTAAAGCAGCAACTTTGCTAAAATTTAAGTTATTCGTTTGACTCTATTTTTACCTTCTTCAACTTTAAATTATCATTCGGCTATTTTAAGAAAATTTCATTTCACCTTCGTGCGCTGATCTGAATTCGGTTAGTCAAACCAACTTCCCATAGCTTCGTGTTACCAGATATTTTAAAATTAGCAAACAGTTAACGCTCATCGAAGCATAAATTTATAGTCTGCCAGTTACGGGGGACCATAGAAGGAAAGATAGCAACACAAATTTGCAAAAACCCCAAAACAAACAGTATAAAAACAAATTTGGTGAGGAGTGGGAAAGAGTAACTTAAAATTAGCTAAGGAGGAAAATAAAAGCCATGGCTTCGCGTAGTTGAGCATAAAGCGAAAGGTAAAGAAAAGGAGTGCTGTGGTGTGCGCTGCCATTTGAGCACTTTTCAGCATGTTTGTGCGAGCATAAAATTGTTATTGATTTACGTTTTCAATACTTTACGCATAATTAAGCAAATATTCAATGAAAAGCAGAAGCAAATTTCGGCTGCTAACGAGCGAAGCTACGCAAGGAACGCACGTGAGTCAAAAAGAGGTGCCCTAAGAAATACACCAAAGTGGGAAAAGTGTTAATAAATCAATAAACTTAGTTCTTGTATTGATATTTTTAGCGAAAATTCCAAATGTGTTGAGTTATAAGTGGCCAGATAAAAGTTTTGCATAACGAGCTTTGCGTAAATAAACTACTTTTAGGAGCAACAAGCCAATATAAATGATTTCAATACCTTCAAGAACTCCTACTTACGAGCTTAGCCCAATGACATCTAACGAGCCACAAAAGTACTTGTAATAGTAAATGTGAAAACTTTCATCATTTACACATTTTGCATTCACACACACACCCGCACAGTAGAGCATAATAAATTTGTTATTCTTCAAACTGGGATTCGCCTAACTGCCTATCTTCTTGCAACACATTTCATATGATTTGAGTTGCTCATAAATTTCACTTTTATTTCTAGTTGTGGCCCATAAACGGAACTCGTAACTTGCTGATAAACCTCACAATAGCGCCAGCTGGACGATGGGCACATCACATTGGTCACTCGTGTGTGTGCGCCTATGTGTGTTTGTGTTAGTCGCTCACATAAAATTATATGGCTTTAGCCATTACTATGGCTTCGACACCGAAATGAGGTGATAAACTGGCTTTGCTGTTGACTTTGCTTTATGGATTTATAATCTAGTTTGTGTGTAAGAGAATAGTTTATTCATTGAATGTGCCGTCTTGTATCCTTTCGAATTATTAATGAGCTGCGTAAACAGTTGGAAATATGTACATACATATTATATTTAATTTAGGCGCATATTTTATCTAAAGGCGTAAACTTTCTTTCGACGAATGAATGCCAACTATTCGCATTTTGATGTGCCTAAGTAGGCTATTTTATGCCTGGGAATGCTTGGGCGAAGGGCCAGTAATGAATAATTCAAGTGTAGGACGTAAAGTATATATTAACTTAATTAGTTGGTAATTTTATTTAATTGCCTTTTAAAGCGCTGTATTAGGCTATGGAATAATTTTGGCTTAGATGGTTAAGGGTGAGAGTGGCGAATGTATTTTTCCATAATATGATGGAATATTCTTGCGCTCTTACTTCCTAAGTGGGATTGACCGAAATATATGTACCGCATACTTTCTAATATTTTATGTATCTACTTACACTACGCGTTCAAAACGAGCTCTCAATCTGCCACCACGATGACTGTAGTCAAACTTAGTCAGAGTGGACCGGCGGCAAGCGCTGACACTGGGACTGAGGTTAAGCCTAGCCCCAGTACATCGGCACCTCCTGCGGTGGTTATCGGAACTAGACCAATTAGTCGACGTCCTGTGGCTATGCGGAGAGCTGGTGAAGAGACTGCCACAGGTAGCACCGAGGCCAGTGCTCCTGCCGGAAAATGGCCGACAGTAAGGATCACTGATCCAACTAAAGCAGGGTACCTGGAGAGGCGTAATGCCGCCAGGATACTCAAAAGGCTGCACGAATCTCCACCAACAACGGAGGAGCTGACGAAGGAGGTAAGGGAGTCGATAGAGTGGGCGAAGAAGGTTCTTCCTAACTTCACCCTCGAAAGGCCAACCACATCGTCAGCTGCCACCAAAAGACAGAGGTCTACTGAAGAGGTTAAACCGTCAGCGAAAAGACCGAAAAATCGAGGCATAGCGCCTAATAAAACGTTTGCGGAAGTGGCCCGCAATCGCATCATCATTGGTGTCCTGGATGAGGGTGATCCCGAAGGAAGAATTCCCAGAGCCCAATGGAAATGGGTGCAGGCCGCTCTGACCAACGTAACGCTGGAAGTGCTATTAAACAATCCAGGTCCGCCCCCATCATGCACTGACGCTGGCTGGTACCAAGGCCAGATTAAAATTATAGCCTGCGACGACGAAAGATCGGTGGAGCTATACAAGACTGCAATAGCGAAGATCGGGGAAGTCTACCCTGGAGCGAAGTTCGTGGTAGTAGACAAAAAAGACATCCCGTCTCGACCGAGGGCACGAGTTTGGGTCCCTACGCCCTCTGACCCACAGCAAGTCATGCAGATAATAAGTGCATGCAACCCAGGCCTTCCTACGGGGAGCTGGAAATTTGTCAAGGTCTTTGACAGTACCATAACAGTAGACGGTGTGGTGACGAAACGTGCCACAACGCAAGTAATGCTGTTACTAACAAACGATTCTCTAGAACCTTTGGCGAAAAGCGAAGGTATGATAAACTACGGTTTTGGCAAGGTTAAGGTCAGAACCTATTAAACAGATGCTGATGCCATTGACCAATTGGCCTCAGAAATTGAGGCCAATGACGCTGAGGAAGATCCTATGGAGTCCTCAAGCGATGTCGAAAGCATCGACATAGAAGGATACTGCTCGTCAGGGTCTGAGCTCACAGCTAGACTCAAGAAAATGAGTACAAGTACGACAACTAAGCTTACAGCTGGTTTGAGTACAACATACTCAGAAAAAGAGCTCTTGAGCGACTCACAGGAAGATTCAGAGAGTGTTAACCATGCGTCTTCTACAAATAAATTTACATCACAGTAAGCTAGCATCACAAGCCCTAATTGATCGCATGGCAGCAGACAACCCTGATTTTGTCCTCATTCAGGAGCCATGGATCAATGGAGGGCGCATCTGCGGGTTGAGGACACCGAAATATAAGCTGTATACAGCAGACTGTGAAGGTAAATCAAGGTCTTGTATTATGGCAAAAACAGAACTAACCACATTTATGATTTATAAATATAGCAATAAAGACACAACTATGATAAGCTGGGAGACAGATGGTAACAAGTACCGGCTATCGTCCTTCTATATGGCACACGGGGATCCAGTCCCATCGCAGCTGTTAAAAGAGCTAATACTGGACAGTGAAGCCTGCGGCAAGATATTACTCATGGGAGGCGACGCAAACGCCCATCACACTACCTGGGGTAGTTCAGATATTAACGAGCGAGGTGAGTCACTCTTTAATTTTATTATGAGTACCAAATTATTGCTCTGCAATCGCGGTAATGAGCCTACCTTTATTGTACGAAATCGTCGGGAAGTTCTTGACATTACGTTAGTCTCAGACTCAATTATAGATAGAATAGTGAATTAGAGGGTACTTAATGCACATTCATTCTCTGATCACAGATATATAGAATGCACGCTCCAAGAAGAGGTCATTCATCCTAAAGCACTAAAATTTAGGAACCATAGGAAAACAAACTGGCTAAGATATTCCCAAGAACTAGCAGAACGTTTGCCCATGGATCCCCCCCTTAACCCCTCTAGCATAGAGGCATTAGACAATATGGTCAATAGACTGACTAATTGCTGCAACCAAGCCCTGCATAAGGCTTGTCCGGCAGCCAGGTATAGAGGGAAGAATAAGCCACCCTGGTGGACACCCGAACTGAAAAAGCTACAAAAGAATTGCAGGAAACAATTCAATAGAGCCAAACTCTCCCAAAGCGAATGTGAATGGGACCTATACTATGACAAATTAAAAATATATAAGAAAGAAATAAGAAAGGCAAAAAGGTCTTCATGGAGAACTTTTTGTGAGGAGATCGAGACTACGGTGGAGGCATCTCGACTGAGGAAAATCCTAACCAAGTCTGCTCAACCCATAGGGTATCTTCAGAAGCCAGACTCCAGCTGGACAGAATCCAGCGAAGAATCATTAGAACTATTACTAAATACCCACTTCCCAGGTAACTTAGAGGAAGCGATAACCGCCAATATTCCAACTTCGGATGCGGTACTAGGTACCGACATCCCCAACATTGTCACAGAAGCCAAGATAACTTGGGCTGTAGGAAATTTCCATCCATATAAAACACCGGGACCAGACGGGATAATCCCTGCGCAACTACAACAAACATTGGACAACATTATGCAATGGCTGATAACCATATTCAGAGCAGCATTACGACTAAACTACGTCCCCCTAAGATGGAGGGAAGTCACAGTAGTTTTCATACCAAAGGCTGGTAGGAGCTCGCATACAAAGCCTAAAGACTTCAGACCTATTAGCCTTTCCTCATTCCTATTAAAGACGCTAGAGCGATTAATAGACGCCTTTATAAGGGAAAACTTGACCCCGTCGCTACTGGCGAGATCACAACACGCTTACTGTAAAGGTAGATCCACAGAGACAGCATTAAATTCACTAGTTTCAGAGATAGAGAAATCAATAGAGGACAAAGAGTATTCTCTGGTAGCCTTCCTAGACATAGAAGTCGCTTTCAACAACATCCTACCGGAGGCCATAACAAGCGCAATGACTGACTTGGGTGTCGCCGAGGGCCTTGTGAAATTTACTAAACAGTTGCTACTAGGCAGGTTAGTAATTTCGACGTTGGGCCCCTCGACGATACGCAGATCCGTCAGGAGGGGCACCCCTCAGGGCGGTGTACTCTCTCCTCTGCTGTGGATTCTGGCAATGAATAAATTGTTGAAGAATCTAGAGGAAAGGAGAATACACGTAGTGGCCTACGCAGACGATGTTGCAATATTAATAAGAGGGAAATTCCCAGATACCCTCTGCAATATAATGCAAAATGCTTTGAACGATGTAAGCCGGTGGGCTGCATCGAGTGGTCTTGGGGTAAATCCCAGCAAAACAGAACTAATCATGTTCACCAGGAAATACAGGTTACCTGTCCTAAACCCCCCTACTCTTGAGGGTATCACACTATCAATTGGGGAAGAGGCGAGCTACCTAGGACTGGTATTAGATAGGAAGCTCTCGTGGAAACAAACGATTAATGATAGAGTAAAAAAAAGCAGCCACAGCACTCTATACATGCAAAAGAATTGTGGGGGCAAAATGGGGCCTAACCCCAAAAATAGTACACTGGCTATATACAGCAGTGGTACGGCCTATCATGACATACGGTGCATTGGTCTGGTGGCCAATACTCGAGAAAAGAACAACTGTAAAACGCCTAGAAAGTATTCAAAGAGGTGCTAGTCTCTGCATAAGCGGGGCACTAAAGACTACACCCACGGCAGCGATGAATGTCATGCTGCATTTATTACCGATTGAGGCCTACAGCAAGCAGCTGGCGGCGAAATCGGCACTTAGGCTAAGAGAATCTTCTAACTTAGCCACTAACAGAAGGGGTCACGCTAGAATACTAGACGAATATCCCTTCCTACATCAAGCGACAGACCTTTGTAGCTCAGTAGAGTTGCACTTAAACACATCCTTTACCATAACTTTCCCAACGAGGGAAGATTGGGACAATGGGGTAATGGACAATAAAAGCGGAATCAGCATCTATACAGACGGCTCCAAGCTAAATTATCAAGTAGGCGGAGGCATTTATTCTGAAGGAATGTATGCCAACACCTCATTCCGGTTACCGGATCACTGCAGTGTATTTCAAGCTGAAATTTTGGCTATCAGGGAGAGCCTGCTAACCCTAAATAAAAGTGTCCTCACCACAAGGGATATAAACATATTTTCAGATAGCCAATCAGCCCTGAAAGCTTTAAAATCGCCCAATATTAACTCGAAGACAGTAAAAGAATGTATCGACGTTTTGACAGAACTATCACAGTACTTTGCAATAAACCTGCTCTGGGTGCCGGGTCATAGAGACATAGAAGGCAACTGCAAAGCAGATGAATTAGCGAGATTGGGGACCACGTTACCGATCCAACCAGACAAAGCGGACATTCCTATACCCTTAGCAACTTGTAAGATGCTTATAGATAAACACACTATCAGTGCTGCCAACAGGCTGTGGTCTCAGACCTTGACCTGTAGAACTAGTAAAATGACGTGGCCGGAATGGAACATGGGCCGCACAAACCGACTGTTAAAACTAAACAGGAAAAATATGAGAAATCTACTCGGGGTCCTAACAGGGCATTGTCTGATTGGCAGACATGCCAGTAGGCTGGGAGCGCCCTATAACGACTATTGTAGAAGCTGTAACGATATTGAAGAAGAAGAGACTATAGAACACTTTCTATGCGGGTGCATGGCTCTGGATGGAAGAAGGTTCAATATTTTAGGAAAAAGTTCCCTGAATAACTTGGCAGAAGTAGCCAATGTAAAAATAACAAGTCTTGTTAAATATATTAAAGCCACAGGTTGGTTCAATGAGGACAATGTAGAGTGAGGAGAGGGGACAGCCCTGGTGGTATCACAATGGGCCTACAGCAGGCCTAGGTGTGTCAACCGACAACCACTATACCTACCTACCTACACTACGCAGCCCTGCCATTAAGGTAAAGTGTAAGCAAAATATTAGTAAATAAGGATGTCAATCCCGAAATCATGGGACTCCGAGATCTCGTGATCCAGATCGAACCGTGTGTCAATTTTGGCCATGCCATTAAAGTAAAGTATATGCGGAAGAGTAGTAAATAGGAAGGTCAATGCTGAAATCATGACATTCCGGGATCTCGGGATCCAGATCGCACCGTGTATCGATATTGACCCTGCTATTACGTTAAACTGTAAGCAAAATAGTAGTAAATAAGGTTTCTGGGATCTCGGTATCCCTATATTTCTTGTGGCTCTACAACCGCGTATTGGCTTTGGCCGAATCCCAAGTAGCGCGCCAACTGTTTCTGTCCTGTGCTCGTTGGTGCCAGTTGGAAATTTCGAGCGATGGCAAGTCCTACTGCATTTAGTCCTTTTAACAGATATGTGGTCTTCCTCTTCTTCCTTTTTTGCTACCCATAGCTCATAGAGCTCGCTGTTTCACCGTACGCGGTACTCCTCGTTAATGCGGAGGCGGCCAATGATCTTGCGTAGAATTTTTCTGCTGAAGGCTTCCAAAACTTTCTCTTCTGCTGTTGATATGTTTCTGCGCCATCTATCAGAACGCAAGTGATCAGCGTTTTGCAAAGTGTCAGTTTGGTTCTCCGTTTGATCTCCAGGCTGACGTCATTCCTGATGTTAATGAGGGTCCCACCTTAGATAAAGTCCCTCACAGCTTCTCAGCACTCACACATTTTCTAAGACACGAAAACTCCTTATGCATTGACATCAGGTACTTTTTTTGCGCTCATTTACTGTAAGATCCATATTGCTCGCCACTCTTCTTAAGCTGGAGTATACCGAGCATACAGTTCGGTAGGTTTCGGCGCTAATATCGATGGCATCGGCATAAACTAGCAGCAGGTACCCTTGCGGAAGATAGAACCCGTTCGAAGGTTGAAAAAGTCACAAGATAGATAATCATCTTGTTTGGAACCTCGCCTGGTGTTGAATTTGCAATACTCACGGCGCTTATGGTAGGGCCCAAACTCAGACATAGCGGCGTAGATTCTGTTCGTGCCAGCCAAGGCGGCTTTGTAATCGACAAAGATATGATGTATATTGAGTTGTTTTTTGAGAGTTTACTCCAGGATTTGGCGTATTGTGAAGATCTGGTCTATGGTGGGCTTATCAGGCCTGACACAATATACCCGCCAGGGCTTTGTATGCGATGTTAAGCAGCCTTATCTCGCGATAGCTTGAAAAAGGTTGCAAGCTCATCCTTCTTATGCATTGGGCAAAGCATACTCAGGTTGCAGTCGCTACGCATGCTCTCATCCGGTCATGTCCTGCAAAGGGATAATCCGGCTTTAGCGGCTTTATTGTTTTCGTTTTTAAGGTACCGCCCGTCATTTGTTAAGGAGCTGCCCCGTCATTTGTCATTTTGTAATTACTTCCCACCGACTTTTACGTTATTTCCATCGTTGCTCAAAGTGTAGTCAAGTTAAAGGAGGTTGGCCTCTGGAGGCAATCTCTCAAGAGATGTGGTTGTATTTTTAGGCAGCTAAAGCTGAGCTTCATACAGATCTCTCTATCCGCAAACTGGAGTTTGAAGGTCGTGATAGGACAATATTTCAAAGTAAGTAGGATTGGAGCGAGGGGGGGATCTATACCGAAGCTGGTACCTCTGCCTTCACTGACAATTCCAAAATCGAGAGTTGGCGCAGTGATTTTCTCTAAATCAGCCAATTTATCTATTTCTTTAAAATTGCCGAATGCTATTAGTTTCTTTCAGGCATTGCTATTAGTTTCTTTCAGTCTTTGCCTACCTGCAAGCATGTCGAATGCTTAGGGAATGTGGGAGCGAGGGAGTTTTAACATTTTTCCCAATAGTCAAGCTGCGATCAAGGCACTGACGATGCCATGGTGCAGATCCAAACTAGTCAACTCCTGTGAGGAGAAAATCAAATCTTTTAGATTCGCAGGTTACATTTCTTTAATCTGGGACAGAGGAACATAGAGGGATATGAAATTGCTGATGAGCTCGCCAGGAAGGAGTGGACTGAATTGGTTTTAGAGACCTTCTACCCAGTCAACGACCATCCCTTTGATTGTTATTAAAGGGGAATAGCACAACTTATTTCTCAGAAAGGCGCAGATCAGATGGAGCTCCATTTCTTCGCCTTTTATTTCGAAAACCCTTTGACCCCAATACAATAGACTCAGGACGCTGAAAGTGTTGGGAGCTCCATGGCATTAATTTCCACACTCTTAGATGTGTACCGGTCATTGGACTAAGGGCATGCACGGAACAAAGCTGTAAATGCTTGTGTTTCGCAGCTATCTGAATAAGGTCACTGGGTGCTCCTTTCTTCAACAGCCTGGTACAGTGCTCCAACGTAGATCCCATCAACTTTCTGCATTACATCAGCAGCTCTGCATGGCTGTAGATATCTGCGCATAGGAGGTCTCAAAATGATATCAAAACGCTGCTTTAGTACAACTTGGGGAGAGCCAGACTGGTGCCTCTACCATTTGACTTTCCTACCTAGATGGGGAATGCCAATTTATGACTCAAAATATTTCTAAGCAGCCGTTAGAGAAGGGTTCAGCAAAGCTTAGTCCTACGGGCAGTGCTTTCACCACTTCTTTTCTAAAGCTCATCACACTTCTTTGAAAGCGCTTCCAAGCAATCGTTGTTCGACAGCGACAGCAGTTGTGTTGGTTTTTTCTTATATGACCCACACAATTTTAGTTATTTTGCACTCACAAAAATAATTCCACTTTCAAATTTGCTGACCTCTGCTTGATTCACAAAAATTCCCAAAAATTTTCCGAAAAATCTGCTATGAGAGAGATGAGAGCAAGGCTCCAAATCCTACAGCAAATATAGTTTTAGCTTAGTATTCTAAATTTAATTTTCTATGGTCACCCGTCCCATTTTTTCCTCACTTTATTTTTAGTGCTGCTATTTTCACCTAGCTTTCTAATGTATATGATTTTTATGAGCAAACTTTTGCCATTCAAACTGTCAAGGACGCAATCGAAGATTTAAAATATTTCAAAAGCAACAACAGCAATAAAAATACGACCACGTTGACAACCTAAAATTGGAAGTGGGACAAACTGATTTGAAATCGGAATTTTATGTTTGTTATTTGTACCAAAATGCTGCTTGACTTCTTTTTATTTTTTTATTTCATTTTGTTATTGTATTGTTGTTGCGCTTGCACTCGACTCAGCTAATGCACTTTAATGGGGCACGCGTTTAATATTTAATGACGCATTTTCTCTGAACACTTTATCGAATGTTTATATGTACTAAATCGTGACTGGTTCTTCTTTTTATTTTACTCTTTTGCGTCTTCTTTTTCTTTTTCGTCTTCTTCTTAAAGCATCCGTGAAACCATTAAAAGTATGATAACTTCTGCCAGCACTAAACACTTTGATGACTCCCCTTTCAGCTTCTAACTGGCGATTGGACGCTTGAGCCACCTGTAGTGCTTGGAGCAAAATTGAGTTGAGTGTAAAGCAGATAAAACAAAATAAGAAGAAATAAAACCAAAAGCTTCTCTAACAAAAGTACACAAAAAATCTTAGAAATTAGCAGCGGCAAAAGACAAATTTTCAGCTAGAAAAAATGTGTCCAATCTCGGCAAATGTGAAAAGCAAATTATCCTGTTTATTCCACAAAATGTCAAATTATCGATAACGACAACATTGGGTGATTAGCCAGCTTCACAAGAGGTAGAAGAAAGTCAGCAACAAAGAACACAGAAATTTAATTAAAGCGTAGAAAACTCACGTGACAGGCCGAGGCAAAATAATAGCAGAGGAGCTCGGAAAATGTGTGGCAGAAATGTGAGAAAAGCAAGTAGGTTTATCGGACTGTACAGCCTCATAAAATAGAGTCAGTCTCACCCCTGCACATCCTTCAATGGGAAAGAGATTAAAACAGCAGCAATAAGTCTGAAAAGGAACAAAGCTCCAGGCCCAGGTGGCATCCCTACATGAAACTGACCCTCTCAAACTTGCGGCTGAAAGCCGACCAAACGTGATGCTTCAGATTTACAATGCGTGCGTTGTTCAAATCATATTCCCTAAGCTGTGGGAAATCCAAAAACTGCTGCTGATCAGTACGGGTAAGGGTGACCCAGCACAACCGTCAGCTTGGCGTCCGCTTTGCATGCTGGACAGCACCGGCAAATTGCTTGAGAAACTCATACAGCGCAGGCTTGCAGAGTCTGTTGAGAGTACAGGAGGATTATCAGCATGGCAATACGGTTTTCGACGCGTGAAATTCACCCTTGCCGCAATAGAGGAGGTGGTAAGCAGCGCTCAAGGCAGACGCCACTACCCGGACCGCATCACCGTCCCGGCAACGCTTGATGTATGAAACGCCTTTAACAGCCTACGATGGATAGACATTATAAAGGCTCTACGAGAAAGGTTTTGAATACCTGTATACCTGCTAAGGACTCTCTAGAGCTACCTGAGTGAGCGTGAAGTGCTGCACGATTCACCAGATGACCAGGAAATAAAGTCGTAAAGTCTGGCGCAACTGAAGGATCTATTCTCGTCCCCGATCTCTAGAATCTGAGCTACGATGAAATCTTGAGTTTAAAAATGCCAGAATATACATATCTAGTAGGATACGCGGACGATATAGCGGCGCTCATACCAGCTTGTGACACTGAGGACGCTAGAAAGAAGCTGAACCAAGTTATGATAATGCCGCAAGTATGGATTGAGGACCACGGCCCAGAACTCGCCAAACATAAGGCCAAAGTCATCCTGATGACACGACTCATATGCCACTGAAGGTCAGCATGCAATTGCGCGACACATCTCTAGTGACCTAAAAAGTAGTGAAATACCGAGGTATTCAACTTGACTGCAAGCTTACGCAGTCTGGGCCCAGATACAGCATGCAGCTACCAAAGCAGCGAACGTCACGGAAACGCTAAGCCAATTAATGGCAAACATCCGTGGGCCCATAGAAAGCAAAATAAGGCTTATCATGGCGGCTACAAACTCAATTCCCCTGTACGGCAGCGAAGTATGGGGAATTGTGCTAAACTTCAAAGCCAAGATCAAAGCACTGGAGGCTGTGCAACGAACCAAGGCACACAGAGTTGCCCCAGCCTACCGCACTGTCTCTCGCACTGCAGTCTTTGTGATCTGTGGGGAGATATGCATCCCGTCATGGCTGGGGAAAGAATGGATGCATGGGACTCCCAGAGGAAGCACGTCATCACTAGCATCACAGAACGGAGTCGTCAAACCGAGCTGCGGTGGCAAAGCCGATGGGAAACTGAACCGAGTGGCAGATCTACGGTGAAACTTATTCCTTCAATATACAAACGAGTCCAAAGGGACTTCGGGGAAGTCAACTACTTCTTAACTTAGTTCCTCTCGGGTCTCGGATACTCCCGGAAATACCTATACCGCATGGGCAAGGTAAACAATTCCAAGTGCATATACTGCGAAGCACCGAGCGATGACACTGAAAACACGTTTTTTAGTTGTGACAGATAGCTCTCGGAAAGAGGTGCTCTGAGGAAGCAGATCGGCGATATTGCGCCGAGCAACATAACTAGCAAAATGCTGGAAAGCGAGGACAGCTGGAAAGCTGTAAAGACATACATCGAGAACGTAATGCGGACAACGCAGTGCAAGAACGCGAAGCCGCACAGATGGAGACATAAGAAGACGAGCCTATAGCATGAAAGCTGGCTACAAATACGATAGACCCAGATGTGGGTGAATAGAATTGCTTCTTTAAGAATACCATTCTGGGCCCTCTTGAAGTAATGCAGAGAGTAGGTCCGGCAAGGATGTCTCCCCAGAAGGAGAGGAGGGATTGTTTTAGTGGCCACACCACTTAACGCAGTAGATCCTTCTTTAGCAAGCCAGGGATATCGCATTTGAGTGCGAACTTAGACATATTTTTATTTTTAATATTACAAACAGAAAAAAACTTAATTACCTATAAAAGCGCTTATATTTACGCTATATGCCACGCCAAGCTTATTTTAACGCGTACGAGTATCTATAAAATTTTACGTATGCAAATTATTTAAATTCAAACCGCGATGGCCTTTGAGCTAACCAACTACTGCCGCGAGGTTTTTTTTTTTGTTGTATAGAATTTTTGTTCCGCCAGACACCATAGCCGGGTACGGGCATGTGCGTGAACAATCAGCTGTTAAATTGTAAGTTGAGAGTTCGATCTTAACATTCTGAATGGCATACCAGCTGTCCATTGGCAAACAACTACAAATTAGGTACTTTATTTTCTGCGATGAAGAAAACAATTCATAGAAGAAGTATGCTGTTTAGAGGCAGCAGACATAAAAAATACAAATTTCGCGCCAAAAGCACGGCCTAAACCTTTTGCGGTTACAAGCGCCTCGCTACTTATGCTATGCACCTGTGCAGCTGTGCTCAATGCCTGCGCGTACTGACCACATCAGGCTCTTATGTGTTGCACTACTTTCATTTTGCATTAAACTAACACTCCACTGCATGGCTGCTGTCTCTTCTTCTGCTGTTGCTCATTACCCGTCGTCTGCTACTCAACTTTAGTTTTGATGCCCCTTTTTTGTTTTTGCTTTCCACTTTGTTCTGTGCGGCTACTAATTTGCATGAAACACAGATGCCTTAGCAAGCGTGTTAAATGCGCGTATGTGTGTGTAAATGAGCTTACTGTACGTTCGGTTGACGGCTGTTAAGGTGAGATCGCTTCACTGCTGTAGCTGAATACGCACAATTTCATTATCTCTGGCCGAGCGCTGGTAGATGGGAGATGCACAGTGCGATACACAGAATAATTTACAGGCGGGCACCCATGCATATGTATGTGTACGTGGATATCTGCACTTAGTACATATTGTTTTAGAACTGCAACAAATTTCAATTACCTTTAGACATACCGACCTTTTCGCATACCTGCATACATACATTTGTAAGTATGTATTCTCCTACTAATTAGTTTTTTTATGGCAGTTAAAAGTATTTTGGGGTGTGAATTTAAACTTTTTTATAATAAAGTGTTTATTTTCAAACGTGAATAGAGCTGCCTGAAATTTTTTTAAAGCAAATATTTTCAATGAAAAAAAAATTCTTAAAATTTTTAAAAATTAAAAAAAATTTTTTTTTTTAAAGACTAAGTTTTAAAAAGTTAAATGAGCCGATGTGTTTTTTTTTGGCGAATGAGGTAGGGCTAAAAGTGCCTTCGCACTTACATCTCTTAACGAGATGACTGAGCCATGTCGCTTAAGGATAATATGAGTTCCTGGCCATCGCGACATTGAGGGTAACTGCAGAGCCGATGAACTAGCGACACTCGGCACCAAATTGATCGATGAGTTCATAGACAATGACATCGACATACCCTTACAAACATGTAAGCTACTCATCCTTGCAGCAATAGTAAGGAAAGCAAACGATAGATGTAAACGAATGATGTAATGAAGCCGCCAGCAAAATCGCCCGTCAACTGTGGCCGACTCTCAATGCTGTGTCCTGCACAGAATCTCTCCTAGCCAGTCTTAGCACACTGATTTCAGTCACAACGAGGCACTGCCTAATAGGTAGGCACACGCAAAGGGTTGGTATGCAAGCACATGCTTCTGTAGAAGTTGTCTGGATGAGGAAGAGGAACAGACAGTCTTGCACCTTCTGTGCCATTGTCCTGCTCTATCCAGACGGAGATTTACTATTCTAGACAGCCGATTTTTTTACGAATTGGAAGATCTCAGTTCTGCAGAAATAGGAGACATTTTAAAGTTTTTGAAAGGCACACTGGTTTTAGGGGAAATAGAGAAAACTCCCCATGCGGCATCACAATGGGCTATGAGCCTAAGTGTGTCCCACATGGCAACCGCTTCAACCTAACCTAACCTACAGCGAACATCGTCTACTGCACCGAATGATGTGGCCACTAAAACAATTACTCCTCTACATCTGATGAGACACCCTTCCCGGGACTACTCTCTGCATTACTTCTGCAGAGCCCAGAACGCCATCCTTAAAGAACCAATTCTATTCACCTACGTCTGGGTCCATCGTATTTATAGCCAGCTTTCTTCCTATATTTCTATCTGTGCGGCATCGCTTTGTTGTACTGTGTCGAAGTCTATCGTTTTTCCGCCGTACGTTTTGGATGTATCTCTTTACTGCATTCCAGCTGTCCCCGCGCTCGAGCATTTTGCTGATTATGTTGGTCGGCGTGATGTCGCCAATCTGCTTCCTCAGAGCATCTCTTTCCGCGAACTATAAGTATCTCCATTTGTGGTCTGCGTCGGGAAGTTGATCCACAAACGGAGGTACTTACCTACAGTTTACTACCCTACCCAATGGAGGTATGTACCTCCGTTTGTGGATCAAATCCACGAAGCAGACCACAAATTCGAGGAGGAGCTTGGCTTAACACTCAATAAAAGGAGTGGTACAGAGTCTTGCAAAGAAACGAATGCCCAGTTTACGGTTTTATGCTTATCCACGGATGATTAATTACCAGGTCTGGCCAATCTACTATGGTGAAAAACAAAACCACGTCACTGGGTACCCGACAGCCGAGTTCTACCCGCTCATTTCCACACCATTCTCACACTCGCCCAATAAGACGTTGTTCAGACGACAACGAAGCAAGGTGGGAGGGGACCCTGTTGATTTTTTTTTTTTTGTCTATTACGGACACAATCTCGGTTTTTCGTAAACACAACGATGTAACGTATAGCTGAGAGGCGTGGACGATGACAATATCCGATGAAGCGTCCTTCGGAGTTTTTGAGACAAAGTTTCTACGGAAGATTTTTGGACCTTTGGACATTGGCGGCGGCGAATATCGCAGGCAATGGAACGATTAGCGGGTCTGAAAGTATTCGATGCAATACCAGCTGGCGGTATCAGAGGGAGAGGAAAGTCTCCTCTACGTTGGAAAGATCAGGTGAAGAAGGACTTGGCTTCACTTGGTGTGCCCAACCGGCTAATACTAGCACAAGAAAGAAACGATTGGCGCTTTGTTAAACTCAGCCAAGATCGCGTAAGCAGTTATCGCGCCAATTAAGAAGAAGACGAAATCACTGTAATAACCCCGGTGACGTTAGCCAATCAGCTGATTCTTCCAAATTTGCTGAGCGTTGGTTAACGGTCCAATCTCGGACACTTCTTTTGAATTCTTTTCATGATACTCATCAACCTATTCGGATTCCTCCACTCAAAACACTTGCAAACTTAATACCATATGCCGCTTTTTTTTTCTTCACACCTTTTTTTTACACTACTGTACGGGTCTCCAATATTTGTTTTTGTTTTTTACTTTCCCCATTCGCCCGCTGCATTTCTCAATTTTTTCACACAATTTTGAGTTTCACCCACAAATATCCTTTTGGTCTATACCGACTTATTTTCCACCGTTATACGATCATGTCCTTGCCACTTCTTGCTGCCACACTTTTCTGTTTGTTGGTCTACTTTAACCGTTTTCTTTTCTTAGCCTCATTTGCTGTCGATTTTCATTAGTAGCGAAAGTTTTTGCTTTCTCTTTTATAGCATTAAATTTTTTTCTTATGCCACGTTAAAATATCACATAATTTTTTCGTTAGCTTAAGTCTTCCGTCCAACCCATCACTCATTTACTTAGTTGATGGCGTTGCAGCAACTTTGTTGCATATCCGATGGCGTTACGGCGTTATTAAATTTTCTCGTCTCACTCGCACATACTCTCCGCTCAGTCATTAGCATATACTTTGTTTTCTTTGTTTTTTTTTTTTATATGTATGCATATCCTTTTTTCCATTGCCAAGCTGCTGCTTAATTGCCACTTTATTCCTCGCATTTTGTGTCTTGCCAGCACTTTGCTGCATATCCTTACAACTGTCTGCATAAATATGTGTTTGCAGTGAGCAAACCCTCTTTTTACCCTCTTTTTCTCTTCTAACTTTTTACACCTCCTCTGCCAGGCATGCAACTATGTCCACCGCGGCGTTAATGTGCAACAATTTTTTAATGGTTTTAATGCATTTTTAATGAATTCTTCTGCGCGCCCCTACCGTTCAGCCTATCTGCATCCTTTTGTCTCCGTATTTTTTGTGTTTTTGTTTCTATCTAGTTTTTGGATTTTATTTTCTTGTGTTAGCTTCCTCTTCATTTTGTTGTCCATCCACACTTATTGCATTTTCATTTTCATTGCCCTCTTAGCGCTGCTACTTGAAGGACGCCCACACTTAACATGCTTTTTGCCCCAAAGACTACTTCGCGCATATCATCAGCAATTCTTCCATATATTTTTATTTCATTCGCTTATCGCTTTTGCAATGACTTTTGTGCTGCAATTTCTCGCATTCTTAGCTACGTTTTTCCACCTTTTTCTCTGTGCTACCATTTTTTGAAAGACTTTAAAAAAGGGGGTTAGCAACACGCTAAAATTGAATACGAAGTAATTTTTGTTATTGCTGCTGTTCTGGGATTTTTGGGGGTTTCTGTATCAGCATTTCTACCGTGCGCTCAGTTCTGTAAAATAATCACATTAATACATTAAAGACGTCCAATGGCAGGCCTCAGCTACTTCAAAAATATCAGACTTCTGAAAGGGGCTGCAGTGTCTCTATGCAGGGCACCCAGCTAAAATAAGCCAGCTACTTCAAGAATATCCGACTTCTGAAGGTTTGGTGTCATCTAATTTTGTTTGAAGGACTCCTGCGTCCACATGCAGGGCACCTAAAAGCACAAACCAGCATCTAAAACGGAGATGTGCCGGTGCTTCTTAGAGCCCTGGCGGCAGCCTAATGTCTTCGTTTTCCATAGCCTATGTTTGACAAACGTTACAGACACTAAAGGTCTAAGAGTCAAGAAATATGTCCAGATGTTTCCTCTTTACCAAGTAGGCAAAGTCTTCTCGCTTCGAATAAGCCCCAAACTTTATAAATCTCTCATTATGTTCGTAAGCGTAAGTGCTTGGACGATCCAAGCATCCCATGAAGAATCTCTTGATGTGTTCGGGAGAAATATTCTGCGTAATATTTTCCGATCTTCGCAAGTTAGGGACGGCGAATATCGCAGACGACAGAACAATGAGCTGCGTGAGCTTAACGGTGACATAAAATTATTGCAGTGAATAAAAGATCCAGAGGCTCTGAGGACCTGGGTCATGTCGTCTGAAATACGCAAACGCTCCAACTCTGAAAATATTCGATGCGGTACCTGCTGGTGGCAGCAGAGGAAGTGGAAGGCCCTTTTCGTATTGGAAAAATCAGGTTAAGACGGACTGGGCTTCACTAGGTGTACCCAACTGGCGTCGATTTGCACCAAAAAGAAATGACGAATGAGCTTTGTCAAAAACGGTTAAATGCATATAGCGGCAATCAAAAAGAAAACGGAAGTTTCTCTGTTTCAGAAATATCAAATGGGTAAGAACTTGTTCTTACTGAGACTCTCTAATGGCAGTTTGGTTGAAAAAAAAACCCATAAAAGTTTTGAACTACGAGTACAATGTTCAAGACCTACAATGTCGGAAAGTTATAAAGCATTAAGGCATAGGATCAATCGAGGAAAACTCGAAGTACTCCACACAAGCCCTCAAAACCTCTCTATTATGCGGCAGGTGGAAAGGATGCTGCGCGTATCTGTAAACTTAGTAATTAGGCTCATCGATGTGCCCCCTCATGAGAGCGGCAAACCGAGCTCTTCATTTACATAAGCTGACGAAAGCTGCCTGTTAACGACAACAACAGAAGAAGTGAGTTTATGACAATCACGATCTGGTCTGAAGCACATAGAACTAAGGAATAAACTTAACGCAGAGGCTAACAAGGCATCCTGAGACCTTCCTCTGTCATAGCCAGTAGTTGATTCCAACAAATTTTGTAGTTTTTTCTAAATTCGTTTCGCAAGCCCTAAGCATAATTTTGGCAGTTTTATATGAGGTTAAGTGTTTCCATATCGTCTGCGTTTCCAGCGCAAGTTCCTCATTTAGTTCCGTTTTCAGAAATCAGAGTATGGACACATCTTTGACGTGCTTAATCACGGCAAACAACTACCTGCGCTAGCGAGCTCATCGCCTCCCTTATCTCCTTCGATTCCTTTGTGTCCTGGTATCCAGTAAATAGTGACCTACCCATTTCCGCAGAGTTCATCCATTATGGGTCTGCATTGTTGAAGAATGTGGGTCAAGGAAGGTGTTAATTTTCTAGCAACAAGTGAAAGTTAGTTGATTGACTAAATTCTATCTGAAGCCTGTTACACTTATTTAGGGTCCTCAGCTCACAGGAACGCGCTTTTAATTCGCGAAAATGTGGCTTTTCTTACGCTGAATCCTGATTTAAGACAAAACTGTTTCAGGTTTAATGGACGTAATAATGTTTTTGTATCTCGCCTCGCTGGTAAACTCTCAAAAATGTCCTCTCATAAAATGACTGAAGCATCTCGCCTGCTTTAGGTGACAGCGGATGCCTGTTAACAGCCTCATTGAGAGAGGTATCACAGACGATTTACTTTTCTAACGGGGAATGACGCTTAAAGGCTCACTTAGCAGCTAACGGAATCAAATTCTGTCACGCATATTTTAAACTTCATTAATAAGTTCAAGGATATTTCCTTTACTGAAAAAACAATCCTCTGGCAGCAAATCTAATCAACCGGAATATCGTGGTTTTCCCTCTACTCTTAATAAATAAATAAATAATTGGCGCTTATACTTATTTTAGATGTTTGGACGAGCTTTTTTTCCTATTTGTGGAGCTCCTCTTTCCGAGCTCCTGCTCCTTGATGTTGTTTCCTAAATGGAGAGCCCTACAGTTTTAAGCCGACTCCGAAGGGCAAACGATTTTTATGAGAAACTTTTTCATTTGACCGCTCCGCTCTTGCTTCTCTTAATTTCATCGAGATGAAGTGAAAAAAATGCTAAGAACTTTCTCTTCAAACTGATACGTGAACTCCTTGGCTTCCCTTCTCTCTTTTTAAACATTTCTGTCTTAGCTCAGCTTTCAAATAATCGGTGTTCATAGTGAGCGTAACTCAAATATTACATTCTCTTGTAGTCGTTTATATTTTTTATGCGAAAAGGGTTTATCCCTTCCCTCACTTGTGCGTCACACAATCGCATTTGTTCTAATTTGCCTTTCTTATTTTTTCATTTCATTTCGTTTTTTCTTTTTGTTTGATCCGCGAATTCATTCTTCTCCTTTATATTTTCGCTCAGTTGCTATTTAAAGTTTAATCCGCTCTAATGTTTTCGCTGTCGTTTTTATTGGTCCCTCTGCTTGTTCGAGTGGCATTAGTTAAGCTTCGCTTGCTTGGTCAGCTCAATTTTTAATTCATTATCCAGTATGCAGTGAAGCATATTTTTGGCCCACTAATTGGCCGCGTTATCATTTGAGATATTTTTTAATCATGAATTTACTCGGGCGAACTTAGTTGAATTAGCAGCTGAAAAATATTGAGGAAATCTTCTGTTGAGTGTTGAAGTGGGGTTGAAGGACTACCACTCATAGCCTAATAATTGCAACTCAGGAAAATGTTAACAAGTGTCGGAAATAACTCGAGTAGGTTGATAACTATTTTTTGCCTGGTTCTCAAAATAGTTGAGAGTTGGTGTCTGAAGGATTTTGTTAATTTAAATGTGGTCGATATGTGGTTGCTTTATTGATTGTTATGCATTTGCTTTATTCTGCAAAGTTCTCGGTTTGTAACCTATTTAACTTACAAATCAAGGTTGTATTCCATATTGATTCAATTCACTTGACTGCGAGTCCTCCATTGCATACAAATGCATCTCCGTCTATAGCTGAAGCTGTATTTGTATCCGAATATGTACATTTGTCTGTAACTGTATCTTCATCTGTATACGTATTCATATCTGTGCTTGTGTACCAAACAACTGTATCTCTCTCTGTGTCTGCACCTCCCTCTGTATTTGAAAAAAAAGCCTTCTGCTGTTAATTCGAAATTTATGCTTACTATCCTGTGAGCCTAATTTGCTTAAATTCGAAATTCTGATGGCATCAAAACATAGCAATCAGAAAACGCCGAAGGTATACTCCTTGTCTCTAAAAGGGCTTTTCCTTAATATAATGACTCGCGCAAAGGTTTTTATGTCTTTCCGAATATGCAGCAGATAATGTAAAAAAATAAGATGGAAGAAATCGCAGAGAGGAAGAAAGAAATCGCACATCCCCTTTAAAGTTTCCGCACATCTTCGATAGCTGAACTATAGCTTCAGATGTTCTTTAAGATTAAGAGCACTATAGTTTCGGCCTGAGACTCTTCTACCTTACCATTGTCTTTCCTTGCTAGATCGTTTCAATATTCTTAGAAGGTACCAGCTGAGTTTCGTTATTGAAAGGAGCTAGCGAAAGGATTAGAGAAAGGGATATTTCGTTGATCGAAAGATTAACTCTGCTCGCGTATAGTAAACGCACTTGAGCACATAAATGCCGATATAAATTGTGGTCCACGCGCGCTTAGCCCATCTCGCCTCGATTTCCCTCAAGAAGGTAAACCAGAAAGATAATCATTCTCCCTCATGCCAACCTGAATATTACCCTCATCGAAATGAGTGTATAGAGGACAAGAACTATAGCTTATGGGTTGAGGAGGCAGTCTATACGATGAATACTTTCGAATGGCATTTTAGTCAAATATAAATGATGACCCCGAACAGGATAGGCTCGAACCAAATTACCAATGTGCCCCATTGTTTGTTTCCACATATAATTAGGAGAATCATCTGGTGTGACGTAGGTTCCGGCCACTTTCCGGTTACAACGCTTCGTTACTTTTCGCTAAAGTTCTGGATGAAGTCATGTCCCAACTCTCCACGCGGCGCAGGGGAATTACATGTTTTCTCACCAGGCGACTGAAGAACTTGGACTTTTCTGACGATATTTGTCTGCTATCCCTCATCGCATATCGGTAGCAAGCACAAAGGCTGACGAGCCCGCAACGCTGGCACGCAAAGTAGGGCTGGAAGTAAACGTCGACAAACCAAGTCATTGAGAATCAACCACACCAACAACAACCACGTAATGGTGGATGGCGAAGGAGTGGAGTTCGTTAATAGCTTCTGTTACCTGGTATCCTCGAATGCTCAGCTCGCAAAAACGACAGACACTTGATTATTTTAACTCCATTTTCCTGATAAAGGTTGTCAAAAAAGTCTTGCGGTATTTTTATTGAATTTTCAATTGTTCATAAAATTGGTTATAATAATGCGATTTAAGTCAAATATGCGCCGTTTTGTTCGATGACGAGTTCCCAACTAGATGCCAACTTCATAATGCCCCTCTTATAGAAGCTCGCTTCCCTATTGTCAAAAAACTCGGAGAGCCAATTTTTACAGGACTCTCTAGTGGACAACTTCCGACTACCAAGCTCGTTCGCCATGGACAGAAATAGGTGGTAACCACTTGGTGCGAGATCCGGACTATACGGTGGATGCAAAAGAATCTCCCATCCGAGCTCCCGGAGCTTCTGGCGCGCCACCAAAGATGTGTGTGGCCTGGCGTTGTCCTGATGGAAGACTATTCGGCCTCTGTTGATCAAAGATGGCCTCTTCTGCATGAGTGCTGCATTCAAGCGGTCCAGTTGTTGGCAGTAAAGGTCCGAATTGAGTGTTTGGCCATAGGGGAGCAGCTCATAGTGGATGATTCCCTGCCAATCCCACCAAACACACAGAAGAACCTTCCTGGTCGTCAATCCAGGCTTGGCCACCGTCTGGGCAGCTTCACCGCTTTTCGACCACGACCGTTTGCGCTTCACGTTGTCGTAAGTGACCCACTTTTCATCACCAGTCACCATCCGCTTCAAAAACGGGTCGATTTTGTTGCGATTCAGAAGCGATTCGCATGCATCCATACGGGCAAAAATGTTTTTTTGCGTCAAGTCGTGTGGCACCCATACATCGAGCTTCTTTTTGAATCCAAGCTTCTTCAAATGGTTTATAACGGTTTGATGACTCATGCCCAGCTCTTGGCCGATGCTGCCGATGCTACGGCTGCTACTATGCCGGTCTCTTTCGATCAATTCAGCGATTTTATCGCAATTTTTGACGACAGGCCTTCCGTACCGTGGCGCATCTTCGATCACCTCTGCACCAGAACGAAAACGTTGAAACCATCGTTGTGTGGTGGAAATGGAAACTGTATCGGGTCCATAAACTGCACAAATTTTATTGGCAGCATGAGATGCATTTTTGCCTTTATCGTAGTAGTACTGTAAAATATGCCGTATTTTCTCTTTATTTTGCTCCATGTTTGCGACGCTATAACTCACGAACGACTAAAAGCAAACAACAATTAATCAAACGCGTGTTAGCACGTGAAAAGATTTTTCAAAAAAGCACTAGCGTGAACCGATGCGACGAATACAACTAGAACTACGCGCTTGCAAAGACAAGCTTGCGGAAATACCGCAAGACTTTTTTGACAACCTATATGATAGCGAAGCCTAAAATGCCCGTGTGAGTGCGTGAGGTCTCTCCATTCAGATTTAGAAGCCTACTTGATACTCCTCTAGGTAGGTGAAATGATTGCAGCACCACTCTGGCACTCCCCAAGTAGCGCTAAAGCGTCATTTTAATACCATTTTGAGACCTTCAACTTGCAGATATCTACAGGCAGCCTGAGCTGTTGATGTAATGGAGAAGGTTGATGGGATTTAGGTTAGCGCACTGCCTGAGGTTCTCGAAGCAAGGAGCACCCGGTGACCTTAATTGTCTAACTGCCAAACGCGGACATTTAAGCAGAATGTGCTCAACAGTCTCCTCCTCCGAAATATCTCCGCAGCCACTGCAGTGGGGGTTAGATGGTAAGACCAGCTTTTCCGCGTTTGAGGCTATCGTCCAGTGACCGGTAAACACAGCTACCTTGACGCTCCTTTAGAAGTAAAGAAAATTGGCTTGCTTCTATCATGAACTCCATACAGTATCGGATGAGTTTCGTATTCCCCAGTCCTTGATAATTTCCGTTTTATTAGGTTTGACAAGCCCGTAAAAGGGTTCTGCTTCATGGAATTTAGATATAGTGCTCAGTTTCTCTAGGTAGTTTGTTTGTTAGTTACCGTCATGACATTCATATCCTGGTCTACAGCCCAGCAAGACGGTGTTCCTTGCTCTCAGGGTCTTGAGGAGAGTAAAGCATTTCTCAAAGTGTATAGATCTCGTTGAGTGAGACATACATAAAAGATATTTTTGGTCGACGTATCGGCATTGGGTGCATTACAAATACTAAAATGATTACTAATGTGTGAGACTGCAGTTCTGCAGTTTGTAGAAGCTATACAGGGTTGGCCATATAGCGTTTACTTTTTAAACCACCTATTTTTTTGAGAATGGTAACACAAATGGCATGTCAAGTGTGCTCATAATTTACTTAATGGTTTGATATTTACGAAATGGGACGCCATACGCTTGAACAAAATTGGGAAATATTGAAAACCTATTGCCAAAGTGGGAGTCTTCTTCTTCTTCCGCGGTTACAGTAAATGGCGAGCGTTACCGTGACATGCTCAACGAGTTTTTGTTTCCAAAAATTGAACAGGATGACATGGGCGACATTTGGTTTCAACAGGACAGTGCAACTTGTCACACTGTCAAAGTTACACTCGAACTTTTGGCTACCGTTTTTGAAAACCGAATAATCAGCCGAAATTCTGATATCAATTGGCCGCCTCGGAGCTGTGATTTAAGCCCGTTGGATTATTTTTTGTGGGGAGCTGTTAAGGACAAATGCTATGCGAACCATCCAGAGACGATTGATGCTTTAAAACACGAAATCGAAGTTGTCATTCATGAAATTGGAGCCCGAACAATCGAAAATGTGCTTAAAAATTGGGTTGATTGTAAAGCCAGTCGTGGCAGTCATTTGAACAATATTATTTTTCATTCATAAATGACAATGTTCAATCTTCAAAATAAAAAAAAAGTTTGAAAAAATATTGATCAGTTTTTTTTGTAGCCGATTCAAATCCAAATCCAAATCCAAAGCAAATTTTACATGGCCCACCCTATATATTCTTCTCCGAGTTATGAGTGGCTTATGAGCAACAGCTGAGCTTACTCATGTCATGGCACCTTTCACAATCCTCTCGACGCGTATTTTAAAAATCTTAAAAAAAAACTGTTATGCCATATAATCTCTTCTCCAAAATCTCAAAATCTTCAGGCGAACTAAATCTGCATAAAAAACGAGTCACGCTTATGAAGGAAAAATACGTGCAATTTAAAGAAATTACACCACAATCACTTCAACTCGGTGCAGTGACGTTTTTTGTGTCTCTTCTTCTTTTTTTTTTTTGCACTTCAAGCTGTAACTGGCGCGAAGCAACAGACACCGACGCTAAGCGGTTGGATGGGTGTGCAAGTGCCTGCCTGCATATGTAAAAACGCTTTTCCACAAATGAGCACACAGCTCTTTATATACTTACGTGCCCATATGCGCGGATGCTCGCGCGAGCTGGCACATGTATGTTTGTATATGTGCTTGCGTGTGTGTATGTATGTATTATTTGAATAATACTTCAGTCGAATGCATATGCAAATATTTACCCTTACAAGTGCAAGTAAACATTTTGCACTGTCCAGAGGTTGAGGGATATCAGGGTGTGTGCGACCCAGCATGATGGTAGTGGCGTGAGAGAGATGAACAGCAACGGTAGCAGTAATAGTAAAGTTGAGGTAAATAAAATCGTGTGAGCAGCTGCAGTGACAAGAGTATTTTGAAAGCCGTGCTTGTCACCTGTTCGATTTTTCTTAGCTTCCGTAGCCAAAGACTGGGATGGTTCTATAATACGTTACCGAAATGCCCTGGACTTATATTCGGCCGAGGAGTGCCAGTTTAGCAGCATTTGTGTAACAACAACAATGGGTGCTGTATATTAAACCCGAGTGACTGATCAAGAGTGACCTAGACTGATCACGCCTCGACTGGTCACAGCTGTAGATAACACTGGGGACTATCCACGAGACAGCACGGCCCTAGACGCGGAAAGTCTACAATAGTGCCAAAGGAATCTGTCATAAACAGCGCAACAGGGCAGTACTCAATCCAGCTGCATAATTCTCCTTGCCACCTTAGATGTAAGGAACACTTTCAATAGCGTGAGGTGGGCGAACATATTAGCCCCCTTGGATCAAAAGTTCAAAATTCCGGCATACCTACAGCGCATAATGAGAAATTACTTACGAGACGTCAAACTCGTCGATCAAACCCCAGAGAGTTCTCGTTGTATAGACGTCGCATCCGCGGCGGCAGAAGGATCAATTCTCGGTCAAAACTTGTGGAACATCAGCTACGATGAGATATTTAATATAGAAATGCCTGATTGTAACTTCCTAATCGGACACGTCGGTGATATTGCCGCAGTCATTACAGAACAAAACCTTGGAGAAGGTCGTAGAAAACTTAACCAAGTTATATTACGCACATAAACGTGGCTAGATTTACGTGGCCTCAAATTAGTCTCAGAGAACACGGAACTAATATTCCTAACCAAGAAGCCCATCCCGTTAGAAGTTGGCATGCAAACTTATTGTTGTTCAAAACTGGACCTCAGACTAACCTTTTGAGCCCAAATAAAATTCGCAGCCGAGAAAGCCGCCAGGATGGCATCCCTGCTCAGTTGACTGATGGCAAATAAAGGGAGACCAACCCAAATGAAGCGGGAAATACTAAGGCTACCACGCTCTCCGTTTCCCTGTACGGAACTGTACTATAGGCAAATGCGCTAAAGGCGAATGGCCGATGCAAGCTCCCAGCATCGGTATAACGAACGGCAGCTCTGAGAGTTGTATCCGCCTACCGCACAGCTTCAGCACCAGCAGTTCAAGTGATAAGCGGTTAGCCGAAAGATTTACTAGCCTTTGAGGGCAAAAAATTGTGGGCATTAAAGACAGAGGGAATGGAAGAAAGAGTTAGCAAACCTATAGCACTCGAAAGAAGGGATGAAACGAGGCTATGGCAAGACCGCTGGAGTAACGCGACAGATGGACGGTTGGGCTAATAAAAGATGTCGCTAATTCGTACAGCAGGACCTTTGGTGAAGCCAACATTATACAATCCAAATGCTTTCGGGGAACGGATAATTCCAGGAATACTAGTTAAAAAAAGAGAAATGGTAATGCATTAGAAGATGTCGCTGAACGCACCTTTTTCCAATGCGTACCTTGGGAACAAGAACATCCGACGATGGAGAATGCAGTCGATCAGATAACCACTGAAAATGAAATCGAGAAAATGCTTAGAAGCGAGAAAACGTGGAAAGGCATCAGTGGTTTCGAGAAAAGAATTCTTCGGATGAAAAAGAGGAAGCTGGATTTTGGTTAGGGTTACATTATAGTCATATTGTTTCAAGACTAAATGTCTACTTATGATACGAGTTGTTTGGAATTTGCAGCTCTGGTGGGGAAACCCCAAGTGAGGTTCTGTCGCTTGTAAGAATGCATATTTTTTAGAAATCGATATTTCGAATCAAAGTACAGCTAGTATGCCCTTTATGGGTGTTTTGCAGGGCTCCTCCACTTATTTGTGGTGTGTGCTTTGATGTTATTCCAAGAATCGAGGAACCTACAGTTTTAAGCCGATTATGAACGGCAAAGATGGTTTTTTTTTTTTTTTCAGAGGATCTTTTTTATGACAGAAATAAACTCGGAGGTTTGCCCTTGCCTGCCGAGGGGCCACATGTATTAGAAAAATCGTTTCTTATCGTTTGGTGTTTCCTGCACGCAGATTCGAACCTGTGCACTTCCGAATGGTAGACACGCAACAACTCATTCGGCTACGGCGGTCATCAGGTTATATTATGCGTCATATAATCCAAATATTATTTTGTGACCTTTTTTGTGGCAAGTCAAGAGATTAATATATTACCAATTTCTTAGATATTAAAAAAATGAAAATGGTAGAAGAAATTTTTTTTAGAGCGCACGGGTGTCAACCATTAAATAAATATCTGCTATAAATGGTATTATCTTCAATTATTTTTCACCAGGAAACTTTATCTCTAATCTTTATCTGTAAATCCTATACTTTAAAGCCCCTGCATATGTATGTAAGCTAATAACTGCACTCAGAACGCTCCGATTTTGGTAGGATTTTTTGCATTTTGTAGCTAATCTCTCCTGAATGGTTTTTTATATAAATTGAGCTCTTTTATAAGCTGAAATATATGTTAAGTAACCATGGAACTAATTTTTAAAGTACGAAAAAATTAAAAAAAAAATTGTATTATTTTATTATTAGATATTTCATGCCCGGATGCTCAAACCTGGGCAGTTTGGAAAGCATATTCTATTTAAATTTCATATTCTAATTAAGAAGATAAAGCGTACATAACTCGCTAATTTTCCATCTATTTGTTTTCTCTCTTAAAAAAATAACCTTTAAAAAGATTACAGTGACCCTTTAAGAACCAAGAACGCATACTCTTAGATCACAATTATGTATGAAAAAAATGTTCCTTATTTAATTCTACACAAAAGTGTTTATGATGATATTTTTCGTCGAACACTTCTTTTAAAATGTATTAGTCGATAAAGTCATCCACCATTTCTTATCAATATTTGGGCTTTAAGTCCAAACTTACTGAGTTCTCTCCACTATAGCTGCAGAGTTATTTTTGCACATCTGATTTTTCATCCCGAAGCTATCCATAAATCAACGTAGAGTGACAAAAATGCATACTTTTGCATTTGTGAGTCCTCTATTGAGCATAGAGTTCACCTACTGTGAATAAAAAGTGATTCACCACTCATCAACTGAGTAGCAATCGTTTGAGTCCTGTAACTCTACTTTCAGCCTTTTCAACCTTTTTCTCCAATTTCAGTTCCATATATGCCTGTAAACGACTCTACCTGCTTTTTTTCAATTATTCAACAGCCCTTTTAGCAACATCAAAAAACTACCTGCAAACTCAACGAAGTACTTCACTTTACTTCCTGGACTCTTTAAAGTGTTCCACTTCAACTGCTCAACGTCCACTGATCACGGCAATTGCCGCCCCCTGAGCGCCTTCTGTTCCTTCTAACTTGGCCTTGACATAGTGTATGGCTCGTGTGCACTCATACATATACACATGTATGTGTATTTCCCTCCGCGGAGCCAAGGAAATGAAGAAGATCTGTGCTTCTAGTGTGCTGAGCTGAAAGGCAAGAACCGTACTTTTCGGCTTTTAATGCTTTACAGAAAACATTGTATATGAATATGTGTTTGTATGCCTCTTTGCTGTAGATACGTGAACGCAGCTTAATACATTATTTTTTATTTTACGCCGTACGTCTCTTCATGCATTTTTGTGCATTAAAATGCCTGCGTCTTCTTTATTTAATATGCAAATATAATTTTTTATTCGTCGCATTGCGCACTTTTCTCTCTTGAAGCAGGCAAACAAGCGTACACACCTTTGCACTCTCTATTGCAAAAGTACCATTGCAATAAATGAAGGTAAGCTCATTCGCAAATAGGCCCATGAAGAGTTGAAATGCATTTCTGTTGAAATTAGAGTAAGTCCGTAAGTCTGTAAGGTAAAGAGAGCTAGAACGACCTTTCACGAATTTAAAGAGTGTTTTTCAATACATCATCCGAGTGAGGCCTACGCTTCTTCTTCTTAATTGGCGCTATAACCGCTCAAGCGAGTTTCACCGACTTTAACAAAGCGCGTCAGTCATTTCTTTCTCATGCTAAACGACGCCAGTTCGACGCACCAAGCAAAACCAAGTCCTTCTCCACCTGACCTCCATAACGCAGGGGCGGCCTTCCTCTTCCTTTGCTACCACTAGCAGGTAAGGCATCGAACATTTTCAGAGCCGGAGCGTTCACATCCATTCGGATGGCATTAGCCAGACAACGAAGCCGCTGAGTCTTTATTCACCGCGCTGTGATTTTGCCGTCGTAAAGCTCATACAGCTCATTATTCCATCATCTGCGATATTCGCTGTCGCGAAAGTGCAAAAGTCCAAAAATCTTGAACAGAATCTTTCTCTCAAACACTCGAAGGGACGCCTCATCGGATATTGTCATCGTCTAAACTTCTGCTCAAACGTTCGGACGAGCATGAAGAGAGCTTTACAGAGTGTTAGTTTCCTTCGACGAGAGACGAATTTTCTACTTATTACTTCACTTGCCTACTCATTCCACAGTAGCACTTGTTGGCTAGAGAGATTACTCGATGCTTAAGTAGCCTCTGGAACTCGTCATGCCATCCATTAATTGATGATCAACCGGAATTCTCTTACGTTTGTGCTTTAGTGATGCACACCGCTAATATAGATGTCATTTTGTCTGTTTCCTTCTTCACTCTAGAGAATTTGCAGATTTAATTCCAGTTTAGTCAAGTGTTAGTTCAGCCCACAATTTCTTAACAGAGTTCCTGAGATGGCTCTTAGATAAGCTCGCTCCTTTCTTTTTCTTTTCATTTCTACAGGGTAGCCAATATTCGACGAACCCATCTGGCAACCCTGTGTCTTTTGACAGAGACGTCAGATCGCTTAATGACCTACCGCGTTGGAAGCGTCAGTCTAAGCAGATTTTTACCGTGGAAAAGTGCACGCCACGCGAGCGCTCCCAAATTGTTGAAATTTACATTCAACAAAAGAAGTCAATTGTGAAAACTCAACGTGCGTATAAAAAATTAAATAATGTGAAAAGTGCGGCTTCTAAGAACACTATTAAACGTTTGTACGAAAGGTACGACCAAGGCAATCGGATGAGAATGTTGCTCTTGTACGGGCCAGTGTTGAGACGTCGCCAAGGACATCCCAAAATTGCCGTTCTCAGCAGTTGGGCATTGCTCGGACCACTTTACAACGAACTATCCGCATTGATTTGCATTTATTCCAGTATAAGATTCAATTGACGCAAAGATTGTTGCCTGCGGACAAGCCTCGTCGAATGGAATGGGTCCAAAAAATACATGGGTCCGTCGAAAATGGGCAACCCTGTATATTCAAAAAGTACTTTGGAGTGCTACAAGCCTGATAGATTGTTCCCGTACAATTTCTTATGAACTTCATACTCTTCTTTTACTAGGATGAATTGCCCACAACCCAAAAAGGCTCTGGGCCTCTGCCTGAGAAACCTTTCTCTGCGAGTTTTTCAGCATTCTCATATCTGATTTCTTACAGTTTCAACTACGACGCGGTACACAGGAGATCCAAAGGTTGTGGCTAAAGGTATTCAGCTCACTAGGATACTCCTTCATTAGTATTGAAATTAGCTGATAAGATCTGAGGACCTTAACAGCCGCTTCGTTATGCGGCAAAATTGCAATACTCCGATTTCCTTAAGTATATTTGATGTTACAATCTGCTCATTTTTCTATTGCTTTTGTTTCTTCTCGAAAGATGGTCATCTGTTTTCATGTCACTTCAAAGTATCTTCGTCTCGGCACAAATTCACTAATTCCTTTTTCGTTTATTTACCATACCAGGTTATCAGTTTCATAAAGCCACATCGATGTGGAAAATGCTCGCGTACCCAATAATTCATTTCATCTTCAACTCTGCTAAGACATATTTAAATAGCTCTTTTTCTAAATAAGAATAACTACAAAACGGAGAATGCACAAAACTGATTCTGAAAAATGCTCCTTACTGACTCGTATCATGAGAGACTGTGTCAAAGAGTTTATACCAGTGCATCGGGGAAAAGAATACATTCGCGGTAAGGCATATCTGTCGTAAGAGGCGACTAAAATCCGACAGGAGAGGAAGAGGGCTTGATTCGAAAGGCCTAGTCTGCGTGCATACCATAGCTGCGCCGGTAGCTTTGATGATGCATTGAGCATCTTAGACCTTCTGATCCGCAAAAAATGGGTTCTTATGAGAATTCCATCTACTCTCTAGTTTTATCATTCAAGCAACTCATACTAACCATAAGATCCTTCCAAAAAGAAGAAGGAATTACTTAGGGAGAGTGGAGAGCCGTGATATAGAGAGAGAAACGAAGGTACCGTGAAGGAACGAGAGACTAAGGAGAGTACGGAGCGAGGAGCGAGAATAATACAGGTCACTCTTCAAGATAGGTATTTCTACTGCATTAGATTCAAGACTTTCTAAGGTGGCATACGAAATACAATTTTTGTGTGACTGCCTTTTCGGACTAGGAAATCAAAGAGCTCTAAAAGTGGTTATTGAAAGGAAGAGGAAGATGAAAGAAATATATTTATTGCCAAAGACGGTCTCAAAGACGGTCGTGGTATTAATTCCATCAGTTTAGTTCACAAACGGGAGCAACAGGAGGATAAGATCGCGATTAACTGCGCAGGCCTAGTTTAGTTTAACAGCCAAGCGGGTTTTGCTGTGTGTTTTCTGAGGCTAGGAGGCAATCATTCACTATTAGCTGCTTCCTTTGAACCAAACGCTTAATTTGGAACTCAGCTGTTAAGAACTGAACAGACTGAAGCAGACGATCGACCAGAAGTGGTCAAATAAAAAATTAAAAAAAAGGTTCAAATCGACTGACCTGAAGCAAGACACGAACTTGATATTGCTCATTCTTTCCGGACGTTCATTTCAATATATGACACGGTCACTTCATTCCAGTTGGAAAAGCGCTCATCAACAAAATACTACGACATGGAGATATGTTAACAACCTTTTTTTTTGCCTATATGACATAGATATTAGCGATATCTGATTGCAATAAGGAGATGCTGCCTATAATACGAACAACGAGGCATTCAATTTATTGCAAACGAAAATCCCAAATAGAATAATTTCACGATATTCGGAAGCAGCTCAGCAGTCGAGATCACCACATTTTTGTACTATTTTCTGAGGGATCAACTCAAAGTTAGAGTTCATCTAAATAAATAGAAGCCATTTTTTGAAGCAGAAAATTATTTGAACGAATTCTTATTTTTTAACAATGGATCAAAAAATAAAATACTAAAAACAAAACAAAAAAATCTTTTTTCGATTCCGTTTTACACGCTTTTAAAAACACTCAAAAAACACCATTTCAAATGAGGCGAGGGCCTTCTGAGTACACGCAGAGGTTTGCTGGCGCTATGTCACTACCTCACTCACTGAAAGTTGCTCATAATTCTCGAGATTTAGTGAAGTTTTCCAAAACCAATCATCGGACTCTACTCTCCTTGCCCTCGTCTATTTGTTTTTTGTTTTTGCCTGAAATTTTGAACTTTGCATAGTTTCTTAGACTTGGTTAATTTCCTTAACTCTTCTTCTCCCTTTACATTTTACTCACTTCGTTAGTTGCTTAGTCTCACTTTGAGTGTTTTTACTTTGTCTTAGCAGATTTTTGCAACTTTCTTCAGCAACGGGGAGAGAAAGAGTTATTCTCAAAGGCATTACAACTAAATAATATAAATGTTGAATTTCTTTACCACACAAGCGGAGACAATTTAAGAGATTTTGCTAGTAAATATATAATAGAAACAACGAAAATCGGAGAAGCAACGCATTAAGCACTTAATCCAGTAATTCCCAGTAAAAGACGAATGCATGCATGAGTAAATGCCGCAAGCGAGGGGACAGCGGAACATGGCACATGGGGGGCAGCCAATAAAAACGAGGGAATACCATGTGGAAAACATGAAGAAGAAGATGAAGCAGAGTATGAAAAGGGTGAAAAAACAAAATAATAGATGTAGATGACATGAAAAGCTTAAAAAAGAAGAGGGGGAAAAGAGCGAAAAAATGGACAAAAATGGGAAGAAAAACCCCAAAAATAAAAAGGAGAGCTAAAACCCAAAAATAAAAAGCAAGCGCAGCAGTAGATGTAAATAAATAGTGGCATGAGCATAGTTTTTGCACATAAAGAAAACTTTGTGCTTTACAAAAAAAAGGCAGCGCATGTGACAAACTGCAAATAATTTTACATATATCGATAAGCTTTAACTCAAACACTGTTTTTAGTCATTTGAAAGTAGCGATGACGCAGAATTGAGTTACTTAACGAGTCTATACATGTATCTAAGCCTGGAGTTTGAAACCTAAAAGTATAAAATGAAAAAATTAAGAAATCAGAGTTCAGGAAAACACGAAAATTTGTTTATTCAAGTATATTTTTTATTTATTTCTAATTATTATTTTTTATTTATATACTTATTTTTATTTATTCAGTTCAGTTATACAGTTTATTTATTTAATTCCTTTATTTATTTATTTACATATTTATCAATACTTTTTATATATATTAATCTTTTTCTTTACTTATTTTATAAATAATATTTATTTTTATTTATTTGTAATTATTTTTGAAGTGAAACTTCTTAGATGCCGATGGACGAGCGAGTATGGAGAGTAAAATTTCTAGGCCATGCAACGTTTTGGGCATTTTCGTTCCGCGAGAGAGAAAAAAGATATAACCTAGAGAAAAAAGAGAGAGCGAGCTATATCTTATATATATCTTAGATACACCTTAGGCTATTTTCCTGAGTTTTTCCTTGTGGTAGCTAATTTCTAGTTAGAAATTACACTGCCTACTTTTTGGCGCTTGTTTGTTGGTGCAAACTTGCAGGATATATCTTTGGTGCCTACTTTTTGGTGTTATATCAGGTCAGTCCATAAGTTCGTGCAAAGGTGGTTTTAAAATTAATAAAAAATATGTTTAAAGTATTTATTAATCAATAATATATTTTCCTTCATTATTTACAATGTCATCCCAACGTTTAGGCAAAAAATACGCTTCGATATCCCTTTTTATAGCTTCTTTTGAGGAATAGTTCTTGTTACTCATATGGGATTGAAGTCCACGGAAAAGGTGATAATAATAAGGTGCAATATCCGGATAGTATGGTGGATGCGGCATTAGCTCCCATCCGAGCTCGTTCAGCTTGCCCTATGTTTGCCTTGCGGTATGAGATCTTGCGTTGTCGTGATGAAAAAAACTTTGCGTCTATTCACTAAATACGGTCGATTTGTATTAAGTGCTGAGTGGTTTGATAGCTCATGGGAATAATAATGAGCAGTTATCGTCTGGTTTGGTTCCAGAAGTTCATAATAAACAATATCGGCCATATCCCACCAAATAGACAGGACAATCTTCTTGAGGTGAAGGCCATCTCCGGGGGTCGGTTCTGGTGTTTCATCTTTATCAATCCATTGGCGTTTGCGAACAGGATTATTGTAAAGCACCCATTTTCCATCACCAGTAACGATACGGTTCAAAAAACTTTTCTTCAAGCCGTTGCAGCAGCTGAGAACACACATTTACTCTCTGCTAAAGGTTGGCGCCGGAAAGCCTATGCGGAGCCCATTTTCTCAGCTTTGAAACCTTTCCCAGCTGAACCAGGTGCCTGTGAACTGTTCCAAGCGATGAATTTAACCTCTGAGCTATCATATCGACTGTCAAATTTGGCTCAGCTTCCACGACTTCGAGCAAGGCGTCGGAGTTAAAGACTTCAAGACGACCAGCGCGCGGGGAATCCTCCACGTCGCAGTTACCACTTCGGAATTTGGAAAACTCTTTTTGCGCAATCCTCACACTCACGGTATCCTCTCCGTGAACAGTGTTTATTTCTGCAACAGCAGTTGTTGCATTTTTACAACTTTTATAAAAAAAATACAAAATATGCGTCTTATACGCGTTCGAAGATTCCATTTTATTTTTTAACAACATGTGCCTCTATCCGCGATCAAAATCACTTGTTGAATGCACAATATATCAAAGAAAATATAAATAGTTCCGTATAAAATAATAATTTTTTGTATGCAAAAATCGTGCAAAAGGGAAATTATGGGTAAAATACGCACGAACTTATGGACTGACCTGTTATTTCCTTGGTGCTTACTGTTTGGGGCGTTTTTTGGACACACTTTTTCTGGCGTTTTTTTTTGCCTACTTTTTGGCGCTTATTTCCGTTTTCTGGCTAGTGCTTGTGCGTATTATAAAGTGCTATCCATTCCGGCGTCGGATTTATTGGTATTGCCGTGCGGTAATTTGTGCCGCTGCTGCGTTTCTGCGGGTGATAAACGCTCGTATTCTCTGCAAATGTTGCGAATTCATTTAGATATATATTCTCTCTCTCATTCTCTCTCGGGTCTCTCCCTCTATCTTTGTCTGCCTTGAAAGTATCACTTCTGTTATGAGCACTACGCTACACGCACTTTTTTTATGTACTTATTGTATTTTATTTATTTATTCTCCTATTCATTAATTTTTCTTATTTATTTAATCTACATATATATACATATTGAGCAGAAAAACGGAATTTGTCAACAGTCATCCCGTCATTTTATTTATGTCCCCTCAGCAAATATATATATATATATATATATATATATATATAAATTAAGTCGAAAAAAAGTGTGCGTTTGTCCGGGGTAATCTCAGCAACGCGTGTCAGGAAAACAATGAAAGTTTCACACATTGTTGGTGTTGCTTTGGCAAAGGTTTCTGTGAAGTTTGGTTGAAATCCGATAACGCGTGTGTGTGCGGTGCATCGGTTAAGTGAGTGTGTTTTTGCTATATGCCGCACGTATTTTTTGTACCGCACATAGCATTCATTAGAATTGAATACATTTTGGTCGTGTGTGTATGGGCCGATTATTATGAAATTTGGTATATATATATTTTTCCACGGTGAAGGTTAGTATAATATGCTTATTGATTCCACTCGCCACCAGGTGGCGCTGCCGAAGGCCAAAACGAGGACCCGGGTAACCCTAGGATGTGTTTTTACATTGTGGGTATCAAATCAAAGCTACTGATGAGTGCTTTAATACAGAGTATTTTTTAGATCTGTGAGTGACCAGGGTCTCGAGATATAGCCGAAAAGGTGGACCAAAGTACCCTTGGATGTGTTTGTACAATATGGGTATCAGATGGAAGCTGTTGATGAAAGCTTTTAAGTGAAGTACGTGTTCTTATGCAAAATTATCCACCAGCTGTGAATTTTCACTGCAATTATTGGATATTGGAAATGGCAAAGTTCCTGTCGATAATTTAACTGGCCTAATAACTTTACAACCAAACTTTTGTCAAATAAGTCAAACGAAAGAACAGTTAATTCAAAGTATTTTCCCAAATTTGCCTCAAAATTACAAATATCATGATTGGCTTAGTGAACGAGCCATCATGGCTGGCTAAAATAAAGATGTGAATGAAATGAATGCGGCTATTTTGGCTAACATACCAAGTCCAGAACAAGCATATCGATCCGTTGACACTGTTACAAATCAAGATGACATTGTAAATTATCCCACTGAATTTTTGAATTCCTTTGATTTACCTGGATTACCGCCACACATGCTAAACTTGAAAATATTATTATTATTATTTATTTGTTATCTATAATTAAAATTACAAAATAACTTTTTAGCACAAGCTACCAAGGCTATCGGCTTAGTCATATGGTTATAATACTTATTTCTAAAGGTTTAAATTAAGTGAAACATTTCAATATCTTTAAGAAAGTTAACAATTTTTCTTATATTAGATTCTGAGGGGTGTCGTAGGATTAGCGGGAGTGTGTTCTGTGTTTGAAATGCTTGAGAGCGTTGAGCGTGAAGATTTGGGCAATCTGATAAAATATGCTGAATTGTTAGGTTGTTATCGTTGCAGAAGTGGCACTTGGGTTGAGATTTCGATTGCAAAATATATTCATGCGTTATAAGTGTGTGCCCCAATCTGAGGCGTATGAAGCATCTGTTGGCCCATGTTGAAATGTTAGTTGGAAGTTTGATCTGTGCACCGAGAGGGTTTATATCTTTGTATGGATCTGTGTAAGTTGACCATTTCTCATTAAGATGTTTACGTAGAGCATTAGAGTAATAGGTTTTTAGTGACTTCACATCAAATGGCATGAAGACGTGAAGACAGTCTTTTAATGAGGATTTTGCAGCTAGGTCTGCTTGTTCATTGCCCAAGATGCCTGAGTGAGATGGGATCCACATCAGTTTTATTTTTGGTGATGCGCTCATAAGTAGTTGTTGCACCGATTGTAATGGGCTGTCTCTTATGTGAAATTTTTGGGAAGCTAGGAATACCGATTTACTGTCTGTACATATCACGTAGCATTTGTTGGTTTCTTTGGCCATTTGTAGTGCCGAGATTAATCCCTGTAGTTCTGCGTCAAATATGTTTGCATATTGTGGTAGTAATACGTGGGACTGTGTTAGACCATTCTCGTCTGTAACAGCAAATGATACACCGTCTTTTTGTTTTGACCCGTCGGTAAACAGAAAGCTCCATCCTTCCTGCTTTAGTGGAGTAACGATGCTAGTGTATAGCTTTTGAAAATTAGATTGACATGTCTTGTCTTTGTGGTGGAGTGTCAACTCATTGATAAATATCTTGCTGTCAAGTTCCCATGGTGGGATTTTTGCTGGCGTAAGTTTTGGTGGGGAAAAACTTAATTTGAGAAATTCTGCAAGTTCTTTTATCTCACACAAGGTGGATTTTCTTTTTATTGCCGTTTTTCGTTTGTTAAGTAGTTGGATTTCACGACTTAGTACGTTTAGTGAGTAGGAGTAGAGTTTGTAAATTATACGGCTTCTGAGATATTTTATTCTGGATTCGATTGTCTGAAAGCCCCCTTCGGTTAGCAAGTTCTTTATTGGTGTAGTTCTAAATGCTCTTAGGCTTCTTCTCACAGCAGAATGGTAAGGGCCTTTGATCATCTTGAGGTGATTTTTAGAGGTGGAGCCATAGATTTGTAATCCATAGTCAATTTTGCTTAGAATTGTTAGTTTTGTGATATCGATTAAGGTGTTAGTATGCACATAACTTTTTTTTGAAGATAGATATTTTATAATATTCAGCCTGGTAGCTAGTGCGTTCCTTATAATATATTAGAACAATGATACTTAAAGTTATATTTGGAATCAAATGTTACACCTAATATTTTCATATTATTATCGTTAGGTATAGTATAGTTGTTATTTTTGAGATTTATTTCCCGACAATTTCGTTTTTTGCAAATATGCAAATGTTTGCATTTGTTTAAGGAGATTAGGGCGCCCGATGGTAGTGACCAGTTGTGTATGGCATTTAAGGCGTTATTGAAAGACTCTTCAAAGTCTGAGGTTTTTGTTTGGGTGGAAATGAGGTAAAGGTCGTCGGCATATAAGCAGTGCTTGATGTTACGGTGTTTACTCATAAGTCTGCTTATGTCGTCGAATGCCACCAAGAAAAGTGTGACCGACAATGGCGAGCCTTGGGGAATTCCGTTGTGGAGGGGGAATGTTTTGGAAAAGGTGTCATTTGTTTTACAACGAAATTTTCTCTTTGTCAGAAATGATTTCACATATTCAAAAATTTTTGGGCCGATTTGCCATTCCTGTAGTTTTTGCAAGACCACGTGACAACCGATGTTGTCAAATGCTTTGGCAAAATCTACGAAAAGGATAGAAATGTGATTCTTTTTTGAGAGATTTTTACATATGTGGTGATCGAGAAAGAGAAGTGCATCTAAGGTGCTTTTCCCGGACTGAAATCCTACTTGGAACGGAGATAGAAGCTTTTTGGTATTTAAATACCACACCAACCTTGAAGCGATTATTTTTTCCATGATTTTGCTCATGCACGGAATTAGTGAAATGGGCCTATAGTCGTTTGGTTCTTTATTTGGTTTGAGTATTGGGATGACTGTGGCAGTCTTAAAACTTTGTGGAATCACTCCGGAGTCGAAAATGGAATTGTAGAGCTGGAGTAGTCTTAGTTTTGTGGATTTCGGTATTTTTTTTAGCATTTCGTAATTGATTTTGTCAAATCCCGGAGTGGTACCTTTCACCGATTTTAGAGCATACTCCAGTTCACTGAAATTGATATCGGTCTGGAGATGTTTTGCTAGATTGTCGGTATTATCGTTTGCGCGCATGGTGGTAACGTTTCTGGCAGAAGCGATGAATTGCGGTGAGAAGTTGGAATTTTCAGAAGATTTTGAAAAATGTTGGGCGAATTCGAAAGATATGTCGCTTCTATTTGTTATGTTTGAACTATTTATATTTATAGATGAAATGCTAGTGGGGTTATATCTACCTGTGAGAGTTTTTATTCTTTTCCAAATAGTTGCTGTTGCGGAGTTTGGGCTAATTTCTTTCGTAAAATTTTCAAAGCTTCTACGTTTGGCCGATTTCTTTTCCCTATTGAATAGGGCGTTCTTTTTTTTTAAATTAATCAAAGAATCGAGAGTTCTTATTTGTTGATATTCCCTCCAGGCTTTAACTTTTTCTTTATGGAGATCGCTTAAAGCGGGACTCCACCATGGGACTTGCCTTGATCTATATGGGTGGAAGGTTGTTGGTATAGCTACATTTGCTGCATTTCTAATTGCTTTTGAGATAATCGCTGCTTCCCTATTAGTGTTCCTTTGCGTAAATACCGGTAGATGGTTGGAGCTAAGAGCGACTTGATATTTATCCCAGTTAGCCTTAGCTGTATTGAATCTAGCTGGCTTAGGGTTTTTGTAAGAATTGTTTGAAGGGAATGAAATCGAGCAGATTATTGGGTAATGGTCGCTGTTGTGTAAATCTTTTAGCGTGTACCAAGTTGTAAGTGGGAGTAATTGGGGTGACGACAAAGTTATGTCTACGTGTGTGAAAGTATTGTGTGTAGAGAAGTGTGTTGGGCTATTGTTGTTAAGTACACATAGGTTTGAACTCAGTATAAAGTCTTCTATTACTATACCTCTGGGATTGGCTTTAGGTGAGCCCCATAGGGGGCTCCAGCTATTGTAATCTCCGGCTAGAACTACAGGTGTGTCAATTGATGAGGTGATTGCCTCCAAGTCGGAGACCGAAAACTTTTGGAGTGGTGGAATGTATTGTATATAGATACAATGGTTACCGGATATTGAAGATTAACTTCTACGGCGACTGCTGAGATGTTAGAGGTGATATTTAAGATTTTATGTGGGATACTATTGTGCACTAGTATGCCACAGCCTTGCTTAGCGTTAGTTATATGAGGGAAATTATGAAAATGCGCTCAGTATTGTTTTAGTGGATGTGGAAGGTAATTGTGTTTAAGGTGAGTTTCCTGGATACATATAACGTGGGGTCTGCGATCTTTTATTAAGAGTTCTAAATCTTGGTAATTGTTGTGATATCCTTTAATATTCCATTGTAGAATATTAAGTACCATAATGTATAATATTAATTATAATTCACTATAAAAGCTGTTAAATGAAAACAGCTCATAGTGTAGGCTCGTCGTGATCTATTTCTATATCAACAACTTGAACCTGAGAGACTGATGTAGAGTGGAGTTGATAATGTACATAATTCTTGTAGTCATCTGGCAGTTGGTAATTAGAGAGCGTTTCTGAGGAATTGATAGTATTTGTAATCGTGTGATGAATTGGATTTTCGATTGAGTTATTAAAAGAGTTTGCACTGAGGTGAGGCGTATGCACTGTGAGTGCCCGAGCACTCATGTCTGAGTTGTTTATTGTAAACGAGCTCAAGTTATGTGATGGTATGCTGTGAGATGTTGGAGTAAGTGAGCTAGTTGTGTTCGACTGTGTTACGAGAGATGATGATTCTTGTACTGTAGTGCTTTTGTTATTTTTAAGAAAGTTGGGGGAGAGAGATGCGAAGTGTGTTGTGGTATTATCTTCTGAGTTGAGTGAGTGCTTGGGTAAAGGGAGTGCGGGTGGCTTATTCGTGTTTATGTTATTTGCTGTATTTTGAGAAGTGTCAGAAGTTGTTGTTTTTGAGATAGGATGAGATGGTGAATTTACGGCGGTTGTACTGGTTAGTAGGACAGGGGAAGGTTCGGTTATTGCGGATGCATACGTTTGTTTTCCATTGAGAGAAAACGGGTTTTGTAGCTTGAATAGCCGCTTGGCTTCGTTGAAGTTACACTTATTTTGTGTTTTAATTTTCAATATTTGTTTTTGCTCAAGGTATTTAGGACAGTCTCTAGCTGAAGCGGGGTGTGGACCAAAGCAGTTGGCGCACGTTTTGCGTTGGCTTAGTTCAGGGGTATGAGGGGGGAGATTGCAGACCTCACAGGTGGTGTTGTTGTTGCATTTTTTAGTGGTATGACCGAGAAGCTGACAATTACGACAACGCATTGGTGTTGGGAAATGTTCTTCTACTTTTAGGGAGTACCATGCAACGTCGATATCTTGGGGGACTTTGTAAAGGTCAAATGTAAGAACCATTCGTCCTGTTGGCATTGGATTTCCATTCACTTTTTTGGTAAACTTGTAGACATCTACGACTCCTTGCGATTTAAGGCCTTCAATAATTTCTTTTTCATCGGTTTCGGCTAGGTTTTTGTCATAAATGGTACCTTTACACGTGTTAAGAGATTCATGGAGGGACACAGATATTGGGCATAAGCCACCAAAATTTTTAAATTTCATGAACTTTTCAGCCACCTTTTTAGATTTTGTAAGTACTAATAAACTACCGTCCTTGAGAATGCTTACGGAGCTGTACTCTGTACTTATTCCGTCAAGGGCTTTCTTTTTAGCGAACACACTATATTTGGAAATTTTGTTGTTTTCTTCAGAGGACTTTATAATGATGAATTTGGGATCATTTTGGTTAACAGTTTTGGTGATTGGCGATGGTAGGGATGGGTAAAGGTCTTTATTTGCACTGGTTGTTTTTTTTCGTTTCGATTTGGGGGGAATTGACATACTATCAGATAGTATGTCAAATCGGTTCCCCGAGGGGAACGGAATAGTATATTCCATTAGAAATCAACACTTCAGGCTTTTTTTTTTTGTATTTTTGCACTTCCCAACTAGAAAATTATAGGAAAGTCAATTGCACTAAGCACGTGGAGAGTAAGAACACTCTGAGAGAGAAGTAACGCAGCGATAATTAACACAACTATTCGGTACGAAGTGTAGTCGACATCTGAACTTGAAAATAGGAGCACCGATTATTATGTTGAGAAACATAAATCAACCACGACTATGTAATGGCACTCGATTAACAGTTAAAAGATTGATGAATAACGTCATTGAAGCAACAATTTTGAATGTAAAATACTCTGGTGAAGACGTTTTAATACCGCGAATACCAATGATACCATCGGATATGCCGTTTGAATTCAAACGTCTTCAATTTCCTGTTCGCCTTGCATTCGCGATTACTATTAATAAGTCACAAGGCCAAACTTTATCAATTTGGGTATTGATTTAGAATACCCATGTTTTTCTCATGGCCAACTTTATGTTTCATGCTGAAGAGTTGGTAAGCCATCGGTATTGTTCATTTATTCAACAACGTATGGAAAAACGAAGAATATTGTATACCAAAGAGTATTACAATAGAAAAAGTAATAAAGTAAATCACATCAAACGTTTTTTAATTGCTACTACTATTTAAAACTTCTTTCATTACTATTCATGCGCGAGAATTTTTATAAAATACACACAGTATTTTTCGGCTTAATTTAATTAATTAATCTAGATTTTTTTAAAGACGACCAGCGGAACGGGCGGGTTTTCACTAGTAAGCATAATATAATATTTCGCCATATTTTTCGAATAGCTGCTTTGATTAAGCCAATTAGTTCACTAATCGTGTTGATCATCATCTATCGAAGGATGTCATGTGTGTCATGTGTCATCCGTCACTTGTCATACAGTTAGAGCGGCTTCTTTTCTACTATTTTGATTTCTTGGTCGCGAGTGCTTGCCTCTCCATTAAATAAAGTAATATGTTGCATATTCTGTTATCTCCTTTCATGACAAAAAAAATGACTGTAATTTTTTTTTTTTTGCTCCTTTGAAACTTAACACAATAACATACTTTGTGATTGAGAATTGCCTTTTCTAACTAAATTCATTTGCTGCGCTTATTAAAAATTCTCTCAAGAGTAATATGTCATCCGTCACTTGTCATGTAGCTACAGACAATTTTTTCTGTTAATTTTCAGAATACGTCAATTGTCATCTATCACCTCGCATGCGACTAGAGCTTTTTGAAGTGACACTTCTTAGGCGTCAATGGACGAGCGAGTATGGAGAGTAAAATTTCAAGGCCATGCAACGTTTTGGGCATTTTCGTTCCGCGAGAGAGAAAAAAGATATAACGTAGAGGAAAATGAAAGAGAGAGCTATACCTTATATATATCTTAGATACACTTTAGGCTATTCACGTCTCCCTTTTTTTGCTGCCGCTGCGACTGCGTCTACGAATGTATTTTTTTTTTTTGTTTTTTTTGTAGTCGCTAGGCTTAGATTTTCGGCTTGGACGACATACGCATATTGAGGCATGAAGTGAATGCGCTGTGTTTCTGATGTGTTCTAGAACATTTTGGAGTACGTGGTGCCAAAGCAGCCTTCGTGTTGCGCTTGCTGCTGCTTTTGCGTCAATCAAGGTATTTTGTTTTTGTAAGTGCAATATTCGGAGTATCGACTGGTGGAAGAGAAAAGTACACAGAAGCAAGAAAGAAGCGTTGTGCTCGCGCATATATGCATGTTTATTTGAACGTGCATAGATGTAGTTACATATGAATACAATTATTTTGGAGGAAGTTTAGAAGACAAGTAGGTATGTGTGTATGTATGCATGCTAGAACTTAAAATGGGTATATATACATACACACCTACATAGGCTTTAGAGCAGAATTGTTTTAGCACTTGTTAGGAAAAACTCGTTCACTAGTGCGTATGTGTATCTGATTTCTTGTAGGAATGTGATGTGCTGTGACATGTAAATGAATAAGTCAAGGTTATTTGGGCATACGTACATATGTACATATGAAGGGAAGATGATGTTTTTGTGCGCTTGTGCATTATTGTTTTTCATATATAAATGTACATACATACATATGTAATTTGCCGTCGAATACATAAGCTATAAATTGAAATACAACATAAAATACGTGTTGATTTATCTTAATCCATTATTTTATATTTGTAAATTTTGTCTATTTGTATTATCTGCAAATGTTGTGAATTCATTTAGATATATATTCTTTCTCTCTCTCTCTCTCTCGGGTCTGTCCCTCTTTCTTTGTCTGCCTTGAAAGTTTCACATCTGTTATGAGTACTACGCTGTACGCACTTTTTTTCTATCGTTTTTCATCTCAAGTTAATATACGCCAAAACAAAATATTATATTTTGTGAACTAATGATTCTTATTTACTTTACATGTTAATAATACTCTCTCAAAAGTACTACGCTATTTGACATCTGTCACTTGTCATGCAGTTATAGCTATTATACTTCCATTGTTTTCTTTTTCAGGATGCACTCACCAAATACTCTATTTATTGAGTAATAGCACTGTTTAAATATATTCCTTTAATTTACATACGTGTTATGTTGACAATATGTCGTCTGTCATTTATCACTTGTCATGCAGGTAGGCTATTATTTTTCATTTCAACTCATTTGAATGAGATTTTTCGATCTAATCTCTTGTCACAACATTTAAAGTTATCTGTCAGGAGTCATGCATCATTTGTCAGAGTCATCTTATTTAATATGTTTTGTGCCATTTGCACTATTTTTAGTACTAGCAATAAGACTTTTACAAAAGCGATTATCGATATGCCTTAGCGTATTGGAGGTTTTCTCTCAGTACACATAAGTTGTCAGCTGTCAGTTGTCAGTCACTAAATTTATTACACATCTTCAACAAATACCAGTCCTTTGCCTTCACGTACCCCATTTTTCTGAAGCCTAATTTTGACTATGTTTTTACCTGAACATTTTTCATTCCTGACAAGCTATTTTCAGTTGCAACTTTTAATCTGTCACTAGTCATCTGCCATCGCGCTTATCTTATGTGTTGCAAGGTAAATCTTTTTTAATTCAAGTGTTTTTTTAAGCTGAATTACGGTATTTCAGCAATATTTATTATAAGTTACTGCTTTTAATGTAATTTATAAGCTGTCACTAGCTGTCATCCCTCAGCATGCGTTTCAGACCTATATATGCATTGCTTTGCTGTTTCTCAGTTCAGCTTTTGTCATCCTTAAGACGGCCTTTAGATTTAGTTTTTAAGTTGTCATTTGTCATCTGTCATTTGTCGTCGGTCACCATACATATGTAATTTGTTTTACATGTGGGTCTGACCCTTCACTATTTTGTCAGGTACAAATATTCGTAATACCAAAAACTACGCTACCTCTGTTCCGCCGACTCCATCAGCATCAGTCGTCACTCCTCATTTTCAGGTATATTATAATTTTTCGTCTGTCCCTAGTCATCTGTCACTTCGCGTAAATTATATTAATTGAGTTGAGTCATTAGACTTTAGAACTCTACCATTTCACTCTCAATCTACATACCATATTTTAAGTTGTAATTTGTCACATTTCACCAGTCACTTGTCATCAATCATGTATTATATGTTTTAAGCTTGATAACAATTCACTGATTTTGCAAAACAAAAATTACGTAATGCGAACCTCCTCTCAATCTATGTTTTGCTAACTTCCAAGCGCCAGCTATAATTGCTGATCGCTAAATGTGGCGTGTCACTTGTCACTTGTCACTTGTCATGCGTGACTTACCAAGTAGTGCCTTTTGGCATGTAGGAGTTTTATTTTTTTGGAAAAAGAGAGCGTTACGATTTTATTGCTACTAATTACCGTGCATTTTATTGAATTTATTTTAAGTAGGACATTAAAGCGATATTATATTTAGCAGCTGCTTCCCGCTTATGACAAACACCATTGTTTTTATTGCTCTACTTGAAGTTGCGCAAGCCTTTGTCCTTGAGTCAGCCGCCTTTCAACATCATCAACTATATTTAAATTTTCCATATGCTGTCTTCAACACTCCTTTGCAAACATCGGCACACACAAAGGATAGCGCCTTTATTATCCTTTGTCATTATCCTTGCGCATTCAGCTTGTCGTCTTTAGCACTTCTTCTTGTCCGCTTTTGCCTTTTTTATTTCGCTTTAACCGCTTTGTCCTCACGATATTCTTCTCTCAGCGTCATCAGTGCGTGTTTGGTTTTGCGGCATAAATGCGCCTTAAAGGCGGCAACACATCTTTGACATTTAACAATTATACACACACACACATATGGTACACCAAATCTGACTCTTGCTCTGCCTTTGCCTTTGGCATGTTTATTCGCGCGCATTTACTTATGGCCTAGCTGCTTTTTTCACATTCATTCTAGAGTTCCTGTTTTCGTTCGTGCATTTGTTTGCGTTCCATTCGGTCGGTTTGTCACGCACTTCGACGTCGTATTCTTCTTTTGCAGCCACCCTGCGGCTTTTGTTCTTATTCCTTTTTTCATGATTTGTGGTTGCTCTTTTTTTTTAATTATGGATTTCAGTGGATTAAATTTTTTTTTTTTTTTTTTGCGTTCGTTACTACGTGATTTTCTGTCTTAATGCATGCGTTGCTTTCGAACACATACACACACACTCACGTATATATGTATATGTATTGTACTTGCATATCATTTGTATCCTTGGCATATTGGAAACCTTGAATAAGCTTTAGTATTTAAATTCTCGTAAGCTACGTTAATGCTCTAATTTTAGCATTTGAAAACGAAATTATTCTGCAATTGAATGGCAGAAGATTTTTGTTGTCATCTAAAATTAGCAATACAAAAATTAGAAAAATCTTAGATAATCTTTTAAGCCCTCAAGAGTATATTTAAAATACCATTTACGCTCTGTGCCATCCACGAGAAAAACAGTGAAGCTTTCTTTGGAGTTTACTTGAATTTGGCAATGGCAAGGAGCTTGGCAGTCCCTTTACCAGCACACCTTTCTCATGCTTCATTTTCCTTATCTGCGCAGGCATAACTTCAGTTCTCAAGTTGACTTGTCTATCAACCATTTTCTGATACTTAACCCTTAAATAAGCTTTGTGGCTTATATGAAACGAAATGAAAACTCGCTGCCACAATCAAATATTTATTCCTTTTAGTAGACGACGAAGCATAGGACCATAATTCGGTGTTGTTCTACTCAGTCTGAATATACAGGGTGAACGAAATGAAGTGTTATCAATTTCAAACTGCTTGTATCTGTAAAACAGCTCATGACATCAACGTCAAAATTGTTCTAATGACAGTTCAATATATTGTTTATAAGCCATCAAAAGCATTTACGTCTCAGTTCTGTTGAACTTTTTTTTCTGTGATGGAATTCAAACGTAGTAGTGTGATTGCGTTATATTTAGCTGCAAAATCACAACCAGCCATTGTTCTTGAGCTTAGTCACCTCAAAGTGAACAAAATGTTTGTGTATCGCACTATAAAACGTTACAATGATACTGGTAGCATTGCAAAACGCTATGGAGGTGGACCAAAAAAATCGCAAAAACGCCATAAATGGTTCGGAAAGTGAAGGCTCGACTTGAACGAAAACCACGTCGAAGTGGAAGAAAAATGGCCAAAGAACTGAAAATATCGCAAGACAGCATTCGACGCATATTGAAAAATGAGCTCAAGGTCAAGGCTTACAAGTTCTAAAAAAAAAATAAATAAAAATAAATAAATAATTGGCGCGTACACTTCTGTTAGGTGTTTGGCCGAGCTCCTCCTCCTATTTGTGGTGTGCGTTTTGATGTTGTTCCACAAATGGAGGGACCTACAGTTTCAAGCCGATTCCGAACGGCAGATATTTTTATGAGGAGCTTTTTTATGGCAGGAATACACTCGGAGGTTTGCCATTGCCTGCCGAGGGGCGACCGCTATTAGAAAAATGTTTTTATTAATTTTGCTTTCACCGAGATTCGAACCAACGACCTCTCTGTGAATTCCGAATGGTAATCACGCACCAACCCATTCGGCTACGGCGGCCGAAAGCACACGATCTTTCACCCCAGCAAAAAAAGTTCGGTGCGAAAGAGCAAAGGAGTTGTTGCGCTTACACGAACGTGGTGAATTTCCTAACATTGTGTTTTCTGATGAAAAAAAATTCCCAATTGAGCAGTTCATAAACACTCAAAACGATCGTGTTTACTTGACCGAACGCTCATACGAGAATTTGAGCCTACGTAAAGCCACTCGAAGCAATTTCCCATCGCAAGTAATGGATTGGGCCGCAGTGGCCGCTGATGGATGCTCTCCAATCGTTTTTATCGAGCCTGTCGAGTCAAAGTGAATGTGACTTGTTATGCGACCAGCATGCAACTCACTTTTTGACCGTTTGAAGGCTATAGTCAAAGCAAAAGGTGGTCATATCGAGCTAAAGTGAACATATGTTAAAATTGTAATCATTTTTGAACAATTTTGTCTTTGAAATCAATAAAAACTAATTTCACACAAAAAAGTTATGGTGTTTTGAATAAGTAGGTTCATATGGTTCAGCCTGTATTATAAAGTTGAAGTATTTGGAAAATATATTTCAGGATAACACTTAGCCTATTTTCTGTTGTTGTTTTCGCAAAGTGAATGCTAGCAACAATAAAAAGTGATAAGTGTTACATCTCAATTCTCGAAAGTGGTGATGAAACTATAGTTTTGCAGGGAAGGTCGTGAAGAAAATAATTTTATTGTTTCTCTAGACAAAATTTAAAACGAAATGATAATTTCAAAGCCAAGCTGATATTTTGAGGTATTTATCACTATTTTGTAAGGTCCTTACAACTATTCGCCAAAATAAAACCCCAAAAATGGTGGAATGACTTTATTTATTTCGGTACGCTTATGTCGAATGTGCTATTAAGCGATTTGAGACAAAATCCCACTATAATAAACCAATAAGTGGAGGAACAACCCTCACTAGTATACGCGAAGAACGAAAACTTATGCGGAACTCATTCAAGTACCGTAAAAAATCCTCTTCAGCCCTGTTGGAAGAAATAGGAAAATCCGCTAGTGCTCGAACAGCTGGAAACAGGATTCTGGAATCAGATTTAAAAGGCTGCAAAGCCCGAAAAAACCGCGACTTTCAGATAAAAAAAGAAAAAAGCTTTTAAAATGGGCTCTCCTATACCAACATTTTACCGAGGAAGATTGGTCGAATGTTCTGTGGTCTAATAAATAGAACTTCGATTGAGGTTTAAGCTTACACCATTTAAAAATACCAATAACCATAGTTTCTTACCCTAGTCTAATTTCGAGGAAATAACATAAATCTTATAAAACGATTTGGTTTCCTCTCCCACAGGCGACAACCAGCGATTGTTCGTGAGCTCGAGCACCTTAAAGTAAGTGAAGTTTTTTCTACAATGATACTAGTAGCATCACAAAACGTCATGGAGGTGGTCATCAAAAGACTGGAACGACACGTGAAATGATTCAAAACGTGAAGAATTTGAGTGTAATCCCTATTGAAGGGCCAATCAAATGGCGAAGGAACTGAAAATACCGTAGACCGTAGCATCCGCCGCTTACCAAAAAATGATCTCAAGGTCAAGCCTTACAAAATCCAAAAGGCGCATGATCTCACACGGCTATGGTGCAACAAGTCTGACTTGAGAGAGCGAAGGAGTTGCTTCGCTTGCCCGAAAGCGGTAAATTTCCGAACTTTGTGTTTTCTGACGAGACAATTTTTTAAACTGAGCAATTCGTAAACTCCCAAAACGATAGGGTTTATTTGGCCGACCGAAGAATTTGAGTCATCGATTGGCCACCAGATGGCAGGTTTCCCACGAGTCTGGCGTCAGGGTAAATGTGAAATATTATCGGGAAAGTATTCTGGAGGTTGCTTTGAAACCGTGGGCAGACAAACATTTTGGTGGCAGACCATGGACTTTCCAACAGAACTCGGCACCGTCTCACAAAGCTCGAGTGTATCGAGAATGGTTAAAACACAACGTTCCGAACTTCATAACGTTCACGCAATGGCTCTCAAATTCACCAGATGCGAATCTGATGGATTATTCTTTGGAAAGCAAGATCCGAACTAAAAGATTTACCAGCCTCGAGGTGCTGAAAAAAGCTATTATTTTTGCTTTCAATTGAATAAAAGTAATTTTCCAAACTAATTATATACCTTTTTAATTAGTTACATCGAGTGCTGGATCCTGTACTTCACTCTTTAAAACGAAAAATTCCGTCATTAAAGGAATACCTAATACCAAGGCTTTAAATATACATTTGTGGTGTGCTTCTTGATTTTTTGTCTCACAAATGAAGGAACCTACAGTTTTAAGCCCACTCCGAATGGCAGATATCTTTTATGAGGAGCTTTTTAAAGGCGCAAATACACTCGGAGGTCTGTCATTGCCTGCCGAGGAGCGACCGATATTAGAGAAAACTTTTTTTCATTTTGGTCTTTCACCGAGATTGTAATCTTTGCATTCGAATGGTAGTCACGCACCAACCTATTCGGCTACGGCGACCGCGGCTGTATATGTATTTACAAAAACAAAATCACGGATTTAAGGGTTAAGCAATCCAAAATTACACAAGAACAAGTCACGAGTAAAAAGTTTTCTAGAAATCTAAAAGTCCATCTGTTCAATGAAACAGATAATGGTTTGATATTCATAATTTGGGGCATCATTAACTGAGCTGTTCTACAAGCTTCTCCCAACTCAGTACTGAGAGAAGGGGTTTTCAAGCTTCCAGTTTCTCTTCCTCTGCTACCACCAGCTGGTACCGCATCGAATACTTTCAAAGCCGGAGCATTTGTAGCGTTTATTCGCTGCGCTATGTCTATGAAGCTCATGCAGCTCATCGTTCCATCGTCTGCGATATTCGCCGTTGCCAATGTGCAAAGGTCCAAAAATCTTACGCAGAATCTTTCTCTCAAACACTCCAAGCGTCAGTTCATCGGATGTTGTCATCGTCCAAGCTTCTGCGCCATACATTAGGACGGGTATGATGAGAGCCTTGTAGAGTGCTAGTTTTGTTCTTCGAGAGAGTACTTCACTGCTCAGTTGCCTACTTAGTCCAAAGTAGCCCTTGTTGGCAAGAGAGATTCTACGTTGGATTTCAAGGCTGACATTGTTATCGATGTTAATGCTGGTTCCTAAATAAACGAACTCTTTTACAGCCTCAAAATTATAAGTGTCAACAGTGACGATACGCGAGTTCGCCGCAGCGTTGCCAACCATACCATTTTAATGGTATCTATACCATAAAACTGAGTCCCATACCATATACCATGATGTCTATCATGGTATCATGGTATAACATTTCTTCCTCAGGAGAAACGGAATGAATGATTTGGGAAAAAATTTTTTTTCGATGCGTTTATTTAAAATTTTTATCTTAGTTTTTGGACGATTTTATCGATGACACGGCTTCAGTCCGTGACTGAATCATTTGTATACCGTTCGTTCGCAGCTACAATTGAAGTGGTCAATCGGTTTATTCTATTCTATTTTGAATTGTTGTTAGCTATATTCTGTCCATGAAAGTAGAGGTGTAAGAATGGAAAGCTAGATACTAATCACATTCCGAGAGCGCCACAAAAATTCACTAGAACCTCCGGTCGATAAAATCACATCCGTCCAATTGAAAATTTCAACGAATCACGGGCAACGCGACGAGAATTCTACCAATCACAGAATTCCTTCCGATAAAGATGATTCTACTTTGTTCGTCTACCACAAAACTCATATACACTCATGGTGTAACTTCAATTACTCGTTTCTGATACACGCCGGCGCTCCGTTTGAAGTTTCTACACAATCTCACAGGAATTTTATGCATATAAATTGAAGGATTCAGAGTACGAGTAGAGTATTTTGCAGGTCATAACTCAGGTAAATATCGATGAATGACAATAACCTTTCTAGACTCACTGAAAAAATCACTGTAGATGCCATGGAAGACGAAGAGGATACTCATCGTACTCCTCCCAAAAAAAAATCGAGAGTCGAGAAAAAGAAGACTAAAATCGTGCAAAGGTTCCGGGATGATTGGCTGGAGAAAGAGGAATTTAAGTTTTGGTTACAACGTGTACCTGGTAATCTGTGTAAAGCCAGGTGTAAACTCTGTTGTCATGAGTATACAGCTGACATATCAGTATTAAGGGCACATGGACAAACAGAGAAACACAGAGAAAAAGAAAAACCGCTGGCATAGAAGAACCTTTGAGCATTGCAGCAAAAAGCGCAGAAATTAGGATAGCTGCATTCTGTGCCGAGCACAATATTCCCTACGCAGCATTAGACCACTTATCAGACTTGCTGAAATCATCTTTATCTGGCTCCAAAATTGCCCACAAAATTGTTCTCAAACGCACTAAAGGAACTGCCATTGTCAAAAATGTTATTGGTGAGACTGAGAAATGCAGGCTAGCGGAGAAGTTGAAAATAACTAAATTTAGTGTGTTAACGGACGAATCAATGGACATTTCAGCAACTAAGACAAGTTGTTTGCTGGCGAGATATTTCGATGAAGAAGAAGGTAAAATTGTGTCGAAATTTTGGGACTTAGTACAAGTATTGCAGCCTGGAAAAGTGACGAGTGCAACAGCTGAACACTTATACAATAATATCATTGCAAGTTTCAAAGAGAGGGGGATCCCAATGGCGAATATCGTTGGTTTTGGGTCTGATGGTTGCAGTGTTATGATGGGTGTGCATAACTCTGTCGCTAGTCGTTTGAAGCGAGATTTACCACATATCACTATCATGAAATGCATCTGCCACTCATTGCATCTTTGTGCAAGCGAAGCATGTGAACAATTACCATGTACGTGTGAGGACTTTGCTCGCAATATTCACAATTTTTTTAACAGCAGTTCCAAACGTCAAAGTGAATATGTTGAGTTCCAGATGTTTTCGAATGTTGAGGTTCACAAGCTTTTGCATCCTTCCCAGACACGGTGGTTATCATTGGCAACGGTGGTTAACAGAATTCTCGAACAGTGGCCTGCTCTGTTGCTGTATTTCACTGACCAATGGCTGACAATCAAGCTGAAAATGGCACAGTCCATTTATGAGTGTTTGAATGATCCCTTCAACAAACTGTTCTTCTTCTTCCTTCAGTGGGTCCTTCCTAAATTTACTGGAGTCAACAAGTATTTCCAATCTGCTAAAGTTGTGATCACCGATCTGCATGAAGTAATAATTGACTTATACAAAACTCTCCTGTATAGCTTCATGAAGAGAAACTATGTCAATTCACGTCCATTGTCAGAAGTAGACCCAGAAGATAAAGTTCACTATCTGCCAATGGCAGAAATGTACTTGGGGGTACAGGTGTTGCTAGGACAGCAGAGCAGACAAGTCCAGGAGCGATTGGATTTACTGACACATTTTCGTGAGAAATGTCAAGCCTTTTTGATTTGTGCCTGTGTTCAGATCAAGAAGAGGTATGATTTTACAAATAGTTTTTTGGAAAATCTGAGAATTTTCAAGCCTAAAAACGCCTTATCCAGCATTGAACGAGAGAAAACGCCTGCGCTCATTCCACTCCTAGTCACGCTCCCCAGAGTTTGTGAACAAGAGAATTATCAAGACGTGGATGACCAGTGACGTCGGTTGTGCTCTTACCCCCTTGGCCAAGAGATCAAAGCACTGGACACAGATGTATTTTAGGCAACATTATTATCTATACAGAACGAGGGAGGTGTGTACTTGTTCCAGAATTTGAGTCGATGCGTCTTGAGTATCCTATCGCTTCCTCATTCCAACGCCGACAGTGAAAGAGTTTTCTCCAAGGTCAACCTCATCAAGACTAAATTGAGGAATCGACTCATCGTACCCACCGTTCGAGGCACTTTATTAGCCAGCCAACACGTTCAGGCTAACGGAGGCTGTGCTGTATTCAAACCTTCCAAAGAGATGATATCAAGAATGACCAAATACTCTCTTTATGATAAGCCGAAGGAAACTAGAAGTACAGCGGTTGACAGCGGGGAAGAGGATGGCGGAGATAATTCTATTTTCGAAGATGTCTGAATCGGATTCTATAGTTATTGAATAACTATTAATGTCATTGAGAAAAATGTATGTTGTTGAGAAGTTTATCATATAAAAAATTTGAATTTCCCTGAGGCACCCTGTTTTATCGGTGGATACCATTATTTTCCCTGAAATACCATCATTTCCCCCTCTCCATACCATGATCCGAGCGCTACGGGTTGGCAACGCTGGTTCGCCGACTGTTTGTTTGAAGACAGGAGGTACTTCGTTTTGTCCTCGTTCACCACCAGACCCATTTGCTTTGCCTCTTTATCCAGTTTGGAGAAGGCAGAACTAACTTCAGAATTTGGGGCATCATTAACTGAGCTGCTCTACAAGCTTCTGCCAACTCAGTACTGAGAGAAGGGGATTTAAAGCTTTCAATGATAGTTCCAAGAGCTAATATTTTAATGGAACTCTTTGAAACTCCTGAAACTCTCCTGTATAATCTGGCTAACGTGGTCGATGTTGCTTTTATTTATAGTCAAGTTTCTAATATACTTCCTTCCAGCATAGCGTATCGCTTCGAGTATTACGAATAGCTCTGGTTAAAAGTTCGAAATATAAAATAGAAACATATACGCCTACATAAATAAAACACATGCAATCGAACAAAGCATTTGGGTCCTTTCGCAATGGCAGTAAATATTCAATAATTAAGAGACTCACATCGTGTGTTGGCTTTCAGCTGAGTAACAATAATTGGCTCCTTGGGATATGCCATGAACCTTTATAAAACCTCTAATAAAAGTCTGGTGACGTTAAATCGGGTAATCTAGATGGATCATCAGTATCAACATTTCCGGCAACATCATTCTTCTTGGCAAAATAAGTCGCATAAAACTGGGAGAAACGACAAAGGCATTGAGAAGTGCAACGTACCAGAGGGGTAGCCCAAGGTTCAGTGCTATTACCACTACTGTGGAGCCTAATGTACGATGAGGTCCTAAGACTGGATACGCCTCCTAGAATCAAAGGTCATTGGATTCGCGGATGATATCGTGATGTTAATGGTGGCAAAGTACATCGAAGAAATCGGGGGTATCACCAGCGAATCTATCAGTAGGATCAAGGCTTAGTTGACGTCTATAAAGCTGAAATTAGCTGAGCTCCAAGCTGAGGTAGTCCTAATAAGCAGCAGGAAAGCAATAGAATCTCTGAAGATAAATGTTGGGAGAGACTAATTTAATATGCGCTATCAAATAACTTGGGGTGATGATAGATAGTCGTTTACACTTCAAAGCGCACCTCGAACACGCTGAGAGAAATGCATCGAGCGTGTAGTCCTATATGGCATGAATAATGTGAAACAAAAGTGGTCTCAGCATAGCAAAGTAATCTTACACAGTAGAGTAGTTCGCTCGATTCTCTTGTACGCCTTACCGATCTGGGCTGATGCATTTAGCATAAATAGAAAACTAGCAGCTATATATCGGCTTAGAGCACGGCGTAAAGTTATTGCAGCAGAAGAAAGGTGCCGTTCGATTGCTCTCTTCCAAGACAGATGGAACGATCTTCCAAAGGTAGATAGGCGTATGAGTTAATACCCTTCCTTATGGCTTGATTAGATGGAAACCATGGAAGTACAAACTGCTACCTAACTCAACTTCTTTCAAGGTACTGGGTATTTAGAAAATACCTCCATAGGCTTGACCATGACAGTTCACCAAACTGCCAAATGTACACGGAGAAGCAAGAGGTTGTTAATCAGATCCTGTTTCTCATGTCCTCGCTTTGTCTGTTTTTTTTTTTAATTGATAGGATAGCTGAACCAATAAAAGTCCTTCTGAAGTCGGTTTTCTTGTAACTAAAGGGCATTCAAAATTTACAACTAAAGGCATTCAGATGAAAAGACACTACTATTTTTTACTATTTTTTATTACTAAGAAATTTTTACTATTATTTTTCACATACATATATTCAATGTTTAGCATTCTAGTAGAGGACAGTAGAACAGAATGTTGCAGAACTGTTACTGGTTGCGGAAAAGAGAAACCTCTGTCTGCGGCACTGTTATGGAAGAGAAAATGCTATTCCGATGAGGTGAATTGAGACCTAAATATTTAAATTAAAATTTAATGTTTAAATTGTAGAAGGTGAGACACGAGGTACTTTTTGCATACAAAATTATAAGTAATGCACCAAAATATCAGCTCAAAATTTATTTTCATGGACCGACTTAAAAACTTATGATTTTTATGGTAAGGTAAGGCGATTAGGGCTCACCTTCGGTACAACGCAATTAGATTGCTGCCACTACAATAAAGGAGCAGGTGCAGCCCGCTCACGAAATTTAATGGCAGGTTAATTGCCTAAATCTCACTACGAAAGCCGCAATGATGAGATGGAAGTTGTGTAACTGCACTCAAAACTGATCAAAATTTTGGAGTCTTCAAATACTCTACGATATGACGGAAAAGACATTACATAAGGTGGCGACATCTGCGAACCGCTAACCAGCTTACGATGAATTTGGCAGAATTAACTGTTTTGATGACATAATAATTGAATATTTGGCACCCTAGGCAGTATAATGGGTGTACCTCATAATAACCTCTGCAGGAGTTTGGCAGATGAAGCAGAAATTGAGTCGGAACAATACCTCACCTGAGAATGTCCTGCACTTCAAAGAAGCCATACCAAATATCTCGGCAATTATTTCTTTGAAGACCTGGGAAATTTCCAAAATGTGTCACTGGAGGGATCCGGAGTGACCTTCTTAAAAAAATCTAAGTGGTTTAAGCAACTTACCTAGTTAGGTGATGGAAATCAAATGCAAGTATCACAAGGAGCCATAGAGCCACCGAGTGTATTTTCTTAGACAAGGATCCTGCATAACCTAACTGAAAGTTTCCGTTAACTTTATTGCAGTACTTTTTTTAATTTCACTTTTATTAACGAGCGAATTTACCGTAATTAACCGTTTAACAAGGTTGTAGCGAGAAAGTGGCAACAAAGTGGTGCGGAAGCGCTAGCTGGTTTCTGAATGAATCACCACTGTAACCAATCAACCAAGGCCAACCTCTTTTTAGTTTGTTCAATTCTAAGTTGCAGCCCGAAGTACTCTCGGGGATGTCGCAATCTTGTAATCTTCTGATCTTACTGATTTTATGCCTAATTTGATTGACTGATGATTCCTGCTTTGTGCTGGAAAGATCAAATGATCATTAAAGAAAATAAATAATTTTCAGTATTTCCTGAATTTCCGTCAGCTTTTAGGAAACTTAAAGCATTGGAGCGAGATATAACTGGCTGTCCTTTCATACGCTTTTTTTGGACACCTGGCGAATCTTAGATCACTGAATTTTCATAATATTCTATGCGCTCGACAGGCAATGGCAACCTCCGAGTTTATTTCTTTCATGAAAAAGTTCCCCATAAAATACGGATTCAATTTAAAACTGTGGGTCTCTCCATGTGTAGAACACCATTAAGACAAATAGGAGGAGAAGCTCAGCCAAACACCTAACAAACATGTACCCGCCAATTATTTAATTATTTCTTAGGTAGTTCTGGTATCCTGAAGAATAATGTGATTATTGATAACGAAAGCGGTTTTCTAATATCATTCTCAATACACCTCACAAAAATTATCACAGAATCACTTCGTGCTGCAAAGGTTAATATGCAGTTCACTGTGAGTCTCACAAAAAGTTATTCGCCACAATAAAAGAACTGCAAATAATGAATTCTGCTTACCTATGCTCTATTCTCTCTTAAGCTCGTATTCATTCACCTCAGAAGGGGAAATCAGAGGATATTCACCCCAAATGAAAACGCTTACAGTGCCACACCGCAAAGAATTCCCCTTCAACATAACTTCACCACGTATTTGACTGAAAAGAGCAAATTGAAACAACACCTTTTTAACGCTCTCGCACAAATTCCCCACAACACACCGGAAGTTCATTGCGACCTGGCAAGTGCATTCGCCATACAGTTTCACTCACCAGCGTCTACAAGGTCAGCGCCGCTCACGTTCACTTCAACCTGTGTTCATTTCAAGTGTTCATTTGAGAATGTTGAAGAGTACAGAAAGAGCCTGACGGGCACTGCACGCGAGCGGAAGTCACCAAACTAACGGTTAGCAAGCTAACACCCGTGCGCACAATCACACATACACGCCCTGCATGAACTGGGCGCGTGGCCGCATGCCAAGCAGAGCCGACGAGCGAGTTAGTCGTGCGATGAACGTCAGTGATGGTTCACTTACGGGCGGTACAAAATTGACGTTGACGGGCGAACATTGAGCTAAAGCGCGAGTGTTGACACATATCCGTTTTTTTTCTTGGCTTTTTGCGCTGCACCTGCACCGCCAAAGGTGCGGCAGTTGGTAAAGGAATTGAGTTGGAAATGCAGAGATCTAAGAATTTCAAGTAAAATAATTTAATTGTTTACAAAAGAAAGTGTTCCGCGAATTTGGGTGCGAAATCTAGTGGTGTATCCTCAAGCGCCACTGAAGGATTTGCTTGATTGCTGCAAAATATCGATAAATGCGGCGGCGAAGCCGGAAAGTGCACGAGTGTCTGGCAAGAATAGTGTGTAAACAGTGAAAAACTGCGAAAAAAGATATCGCCGACTGCATTGATTTATGTGCAAAGGAAAATATTGAAAAATACTAAAATGAGTGATGTGGCCACGAAACTATGCAGCGTGTGATGGAAAAGGCTACAAAAATATAAAACAAAATGTATAAATATTTAGCGGAGAAGCTAAGACGTGATTTTGGTGAAGGAGCGAACATCTCTGAAAATATAGTAAAAATGGAATATACAGAGTAAAAATCGAAAACAATAAATAGCTGTTAAACAATTTTTAATAATAAGTTTACGAGACCCTGTGAGTAGATAATTTTTTTTAAATTTCATTAAAAAAATTGTACATATTTAAATGGAAGTTTTTACATAAAATTTTAAAACTCAAGTTTCAAAAAACAAAAAAATTTTGTTCATTGCAATAAATTTCAATGAAGCTTTCACTGTTTAAATTTTTTTACTTATTTTTTGTATGTTTTGTGAGAAATGTATTTTCGTATGATTTTTTTTTTTGTGAAAAAATTTATTTTCGCATACACAGTTTTTTTTTATTTTTAAAAGAATCAACCTTTTAAATTTATTTTTTAAATTTTTTAGTTAAATAAATTATTATCAAAAAATGTATTTCTTTTTTTTAAATTTTTTTAATATTTAAAGTATTTTATTTTTATTTATTTTTTAAATTATTTAAAATGCAGTTATGTAGCTTTTATAAAAAAAATTTTAATTTTTAACTTTTAATAATCCAATAATTGAAAAATACAAAAAAAACTTTACTAAAAATTTGTTTAAAAGCTATAATAAATTTGCTAAAACAAAATTTTATTTGCTTCACAGAGAATTAGCTTCTTTTTTTTTTTTTAGATAAAAAATAAATAAAGTTTTATCAAAAAAAGCTTCCAAACATAATTTCTAGCCTGGTAGTTTATTAAAAACTGCATTTCTTTAAAAGCAAACAATATTCAAATTTTTTCGAAATTTCATATTTTTTATTGGTATTTATTTTTTTAACTATTAAAAACAAATTTGTGTAGCTTTTATCAAAAAAAATCTAAAATTTTCCGAGAATGAATTATATTAATCTTTTTGAGCCTTAGGTGAATTTTTCTGAACTTCGGTAGTGTGATGGCGTTTGCGTCGCCTCCCATTAGTAATTTGTTGCCGCAAGCTTCGCTGCCCAGTATCACCTCTTTTAGCAGCTTCGACGGTACTGACCCTTCATGTGCCGTATAAAAGGACGATAGCCGGTACCTGTTACCATCTGTCTCCCAGCTTATCGTTGTTGTGTCTGTATTGCTGCATTTGTGGATAATAAATGTAGTTAGTTTTGTTTTTGCTATTATACAATACCTTGTTTTAGCTTCACAATCCGCCGCGTATAATTTATAGTTCGGTGTTCTCAATCCGCAGATGCGCCCTCCATTGATCCATGGCTCCTGAATGAGGGCAAAATAAGGGTTGTCTGCTGCCATGCGATCGATTAGGGCTTGTGATGCTAGTTTACTGTGGAGCAGATTTATTTGAAGAAGACGCATTAGTTGTATTCTCATCTTGTTGCGACTCACTCAAGAACTCTCTTTCTGAGTATGTTGTACTCGAACCAGCTGTAAGCTCAGTTGTCGTACTCGTACTCATTTTTTTAAGTCTAGCTGTGAGCTCAGACCCTGATGAGCAGTATCTTTCAAAGTCGATGCTCTCGACGTCGCTTGAGAACTCCATAGGATCTTCCTCAGCATCGTTAGCTTCAATCCTGAGGCTAATTGGTCGATAGCATCAGCATCTGTCTTACGGGATCTGACTCTCACCTTGTCAAGACCGTAATTTATAATATCCTCGCTTTTCGCCAGGAAATTTTGTGATTAGACTATTTTCTATTTTCTAATAGACTAAAAAAAAAAGGTACTATTAAAAAATGTTCTAGCTTGAAATTTTATTGAAAACTTAACTTTTTTTAATAATATTCAAAACCTATCAAATTTGGTCATTTTTATTTTAATTTATTTTTTATTTAATGAAAACAAAATAAAATTTGTGTAGCTATTATTCCAAAAAGACGTTTAAAAATTTGCAGAAAATGAATAACCAAATTATTTTTGAGCTAAAATTTTGCTTTCCTGTTTGAAATAAAATATCCAAAAAAAAATTAATTATTTTATTTCTATTAGAATAAATTTATGTAGCTTTTATCTCAAAAACAAAAATAAAAAATTTCCAGAAAATAAATTGTATAAAACTTTTTCTGGTCTCAAAAAATGATTGAAACTTTCAAATTTTCTGTTTAAAGCAAATATTAAACCCTCGAAATCTGTGAATGCAACAAAAATTGAAAAAATAAATAAATATATTGATTGAAAAAAAAAAATAATAATAATTACTATAATTATTACAAATATAATTTAATTAAAACAAAATAAAATGCTGCAACTTTTAGAAAAAAACATAATAACCAAAATTGCGCAGAAAAAGAATGATGTCAACATTTCTGAGTCTGCGATCCATTTATAATTGGCGCTTACACGCTTTTGAGTGTTTGGCCGAGCTCCTCCCCTATTTGTGGTGTGCGTCTTGATGTTGCTCTACAAATAGAGGGGCCTACAATTTTATGCCGACTCCGAACGGCTGATATTTTTATGAGGAGCTTTTTCATGCTAGAAATACACTGGGAGATTTGCCATTGCCTGCCGAGGGGCGGCCGCTATTAGACAAATTATTTTTTACAATTTTGAAGTTTCATGGAGGGAGACTCGAACCTACGTACTCACGCACCAACCCATTCGGCCAAGGCGTCCGCTATATCATTTTGCAACCTGAAATAATTATTGTAGACAAATGTAACTTTTAAATTTTACAATTTTTGTAATAAGAAGTTTTTAATTTTACGAAAAATTATTAACTTTTTATTTTAAAATCTTAAAAAAAATATTTGAATTTATAAAGTAGCCTTAACTATTATATTAGTACAATTATTAACAAAATCAAAGTTCATATTTTGTGTCAGGTTTTTGTGCAACACTTTCCCTATCTAAGACGATTTTAAATTATTTCTAAATACCGAAAATACCATCAAACTGGGCGCATTTGAAAACAAAATTTCCACTCTAAGACTTGCTGAACTAAATTAAATTAAATTATATTAAATAAATTAAATTAAATTCAAATTTTTCTGAAAAAAATTTATGAAAAAATTTTAATTTATTTGATGCGCACATTTTCAAAATTTAAATCAGAAATAATTTGAATCCTAAAAAATAACATCTTTATTGCTTAACAAACTCTTAAATTGAATTAAAATTTTGATAATTAATTTTTTTCCTATAACAAGGCATGAAAAATACTTTCATACCAACACAAATTACAAGAATTTCTCTCACTTATGCGCGTAGATGCACTCACTTGTGGCCACAAACGTTCGAACAACAAACCAAATTAATAACAAACACTGTGACAGGAGTATTTTATTTACATAGCAAAAACAATAACAACCAAAAGTAAAGTACACAACCATAGCCCAAACCCAAACAAATAATTAATTAGTCAGGGTAACAGCAAGAAAATAGGAAAACGTGCTTGAAATAATAATGACAAAGAAAACAGGGAGGCAAAACCGATTTTTTTAAAGAAGGAAGTGAGCTATTCCATGAGGAGAGGTTGTATAGACAGTGTGTGTGACTATAAGCTATTGATTGATTGGTAAAGTGGTAGTTGATAGATGAGAAACTTTTCTGCCATCAAGAAAATCATGGATTTAAGGCGAAGAGGACCTTCGACCGGCTTTGAGCGCAGAAATTTGAGCTAATGAAATATGTATGCAGAAATATAAATATTTTGCCATGCATAACCGCAACCTTTAAGGAAGTATTCGTTAAAAGCCATGCGTTATATCTGGTTAAAAAATTTTGGGAGGTTCTAACTGTAGCTTGGCGTTACTGGAAGCAAATTACTATCTATCTGGTCCTATTAAATAATTAGGAAAGTTTGTTGTAATAATTAAATTAGGAAACAACAATCCACCGACTATACTTTGAAAATCAGTATAGAAATGAAATCTCTTCACAAAAGTTCCCCTGTCAATCAAAGCTGGCAGTAGATCCCTCCACTTGCAACAGCAAGATGTATACCACAAATAAAACGAGGCACTTAAATCAAAATTTATGGAAAAGTAAACAAAAGCGGCCTCCGTAGCCGAAAGGGTTTATGCGTGACTACCATTCGAAGTTCTTAGGTTGGAATCTCCGTGCATGAAACATCAAAACAGAAAAACAATATTTTTAATAGCGGTCGCCCCTCGGCAGGCAATGGCGAATCTCTGAGTGTATTTCTGCCACGAAAAGGCTCCCCATAAAAGCCATTTGCCGTTCGGAGTCGGATTAAAACTGTATGCGGAATGACATCAAGACACAAACCACAAGCGGAAGGGAAAGCTCGGCCAAACAGCTAACAGAGGAGTGTGTGTCAATATTTTTTTTTTGTTTTTGTTTTTTTAACAAGTATTGAATTTAATATATTTGTTTAACATATTTTGAGTACATTTTTATTTTTTTAAAGCATTCTAGTACAAAATCATACCATTCAACTTTGTTATTGTCGTTGTAACAGCATGCACTTGGTACCATAATGTTAGAGAATGGCAGTTCTTGACTGGATATAAGTACGTGTCGCTCTGGTAACTCAACGTCGTGGAAGCGAATATTTAGTACTAAAATAGAAATATACCAACCAGAGCGCCACCTATGCAGTTAATTTTGCTATAAAATATTTCTCCTCGTCTAGTTTATATATGTACCACATTGATCAAAAAGTTCCCGGAATATATTCAAAAAACTCAAAATTCAAATTTAGTCCCCAAAAGTAATATTATCGCCTCCAAAGTACTACCCACCAACCTTCAGCTTACTTATGCCGGTGTTTCAACCAGCTCTCGAAGCATTTCTGGAGCTCTATTGTCGGTATAGCCATCAGAGTCGCCTTCGATTTTTTCCAATTTTTCCATTACTTCCTTTCGGCTGTTAAAACGAGTTCCTCATAGTGGTTTTTTGCTCTATTAAACAAGAAAATATCGAAAAATCGCGGCAAGCCATATGAGGTGAATTCGATATCTGTTGGATGATACTCGTTTCGTTCTTGATCAAAAATTCACGGATAATGATGGTACTGTGAGACCGTGTGTTTTATGATGCAAAATCCACGAATTGGTTTCTCACAAATCCTTTCTTTTGTGACAAATTTCTTCACCTCACTTACTACTTCGCCTCATTAGGCTCAAGTAAACTTCTTCTTCTTTAGGTCCTTATGAATCCCTCGTAGGCCATAGGGCATCAACCACGCCTGCCCTCCATCTTGTGCGATTTTAGGCAATGTTCTTTAATTGGTTCCAGCTCTTTCCGAGTAATAGTCCGTATTAACTGTCTGACTATAAAAATGTAATCAGTAATCTATAAAAACCGTGAGTAGAGCATCGATTTCTTTTTTGACTGAAAACGAGCCGATTCTTTTTTGATCCTGGTTCATTCGGTGCTCTCCACTCACTCGCCTGATGTCTGGATTGCGTGTCGTACTCGTAAACAGACGCATTCACGTGTTGTCTCCAATAATAATGCGCTTGATGAATGCTGGCTCGAATTCAGCCCTCGAAATCATGTATTTTGAGATATCAACGCGGTTCCTTTTTTGCACTAAATTTACGTTCTTTGGAAACAACATAGCGCAAATCTAAATCATTAACTGCAATGTCCTGAACGGATCCATTAGCAATGTTCAAATATTCAAGTCCTCTGCCAGCTCTCTGATGGTTAATTGGCGGTTATTGGTTACCTTTTCTTTAACTTTATTGATATTTTCATCAGTTTGATACTTCGACGGTCTGCCTGCTACTACGTTCGTCTTCCTCGAAGGACTCATGAGCTCTTCGGAAGAGTTAATGGGATTCGTCAACGACTGTTTTCTTTAGAGTGTCATTACCGACACAGTTTGCAAACATTTTCAAGGTTTTCGCTCCATCGAAAACTTTTTTAACACAAAATTTAATACAAACTCGTTGTTGCAAATTCAAGTCCATTTTTAAAACTGTAGAAACTACTGGCAGGGGGAGGTTTACTCAAGACGAAGTAACTTTTACAAATGTCAAACAATGTAGATAAAATTTAGGTGGGATCTGTTAATCACAGATGCCGCAACTTAAAAAACAAAATAAGAACTCAAAATAGTTATCAAAAGTCAACTATCACCTGGCGTTGACTTCGGGAATTTTTTGATCAAATTGGTATTTTTAACTTTAAGCTAAATTGGACCGTAAATAATTAATTAGTTAATATATGCTTTGTCTTTTAACCAAATCTGGTCATAAGGACGATTTTTAGTGATAACTCGACTACAGCAACAACTCTCGGTTAATCGTGCGACTTTATTCTAATTGACTTCAAGGCAAACTTATTGTGTGAATTTTAATTCAATCGGCATGATACTTTTTCAGTTTCCCAGTCACAAGCATATGCGAAGTAGTGGCCATATTTGTGTATGTAAGTACAGAAGATAATATAAACCTGATTTTTCTAATTAATTCCTATCGAGTCTGATCTAATCCATTCGAATCAAATTAGTCGTTTGCAAGCTAATTTAATCTAATCCTTTTTATCTAACCAGTTATCACATAATCTTATATGAACTAATCTACTCAATTCCAATTTAATCCAATATCATCGCTGGTAATCCTTTTTAATCGAACTTAATTGAGTCTTATCAAACCTAGTCTTATCTTATCTAGTATAACTTAAGCAAATATTGTGCAGTCTTATCTAATTTAAACTTACCTAATCTCATCTAGTCAAATGTAATCGATTCTAGTCGAGTCTGATCGAATCCATTCAAATCAATTTAATAAATTCGTATCTAATCTGGTCAAATATAGTCGAATCGATCCTAATCTCGTCTAATACAATCGACTCTTATCGTGTATAATTTAGTCTATCATATCTAAAGGAATACAACACCGGCCAACCGTGGTGCCCCCACTGGGGCCAGAGCCAATAATCGGAATCAGTCCCGCAGGAATCAAGAATTGGATCAGCGATTATGTAGGCAATCTACATAAAGAGCGATGGTCCGGTCTGGAACGCTGCAGCACTGCAAAGTGTTTTGTGACAAGTCCGAACAGAAAACTGCCAAACTTTCTACTAAAACTTAGAAGGAAAGATATTCGGTCGATGGTCCGCATCATTACAGGACACAACCCTTGGGGTCAGCATATGACCACCATTGGAATTATCGAGAACCCGGTATGCCTGTTATGCTTGGAAGAGGCGGATAGCACTGAGCACTTTCTCTGTGAGTGTCCTGCCTTTGCTAGAGCGCGACAACGAGTATTGGGTTCCGATGTCATGAGAATGAGTAATATTCGTTCTCTAAAACTGGAGGATATTTACAGATTTGCCAAAGAATCTGGAAAATTCTCACAGGAATAACTATCTCTATCCCTGTCTCTATTCTTTCCTATCTCTTTCTCTGAGACTTTTCTCCTTCCCTCCTTGACTATCTACCCCCTTTCCAGAGCTTTAAATACAATGGGCTCTTTAGCCTGAGTGTTTTAGGAGCCACCAAATCTCCTGGTACTCCTTGGCACGACCTTTTCAAATTCAATTCAAATTCAATCCAATCCATTCGAATCAAATTTAATCTTATCTAATTTAATTTAATCTGGCAAAAATATCGTGGCAAAGTTTTTTGATCAAAAATATAATGCATGACAATAACAATGTCTAATTCGAATACCTTCTAGCTCCTGAATAAATATACTTAAACCCCCGACTTATATTACACAGCGCAACAAAACGAAAAAAATTTTAATCCTCAGAGTCTCCCAATATTTTTCTGATGGGTTGTGGTTTTATGTGAAACTCTGAGATATTATGGAAAAAACCAAGTATTTACAAACCTTATCTTAAAGCGTTTCTTTCGTTTTAATTGTTAATTAATTTGATTAATAGAAATTCTAGTCTATATTTTTTGTTTCATAAACCTAACTAGACAAATTTTGCAATTTCTATGGCATTTAATTGAGGCCCTTTGTTCCATACAGGAATAAAAGGCTCAAAGAAATTTAAATTATTAATATAATTTCTTTCATAATTCCTTTTTCGTAATCCCCAACTTTAAAATCAAATTTCAAATTCAAATTAATAACTTCATTTATTTATTTGAATTTATTTCCGTTTTCCATTCTCTGCACTTTGTGAAAACCAACTACCTTTCACCGATATTTTTTACTTCAGTAATCGAAAGGAAGTCCAGCTTCCCTATTTGCATGAATAACCACAAGAAGAAGAAATTAGCAAAAACAAAAATTTCATTTGAAAAAGAGGGGTGGATCTCAAACATTTGCCGCTTATTATGAAGGAAATTTTTGCGTAAAATCAAGCGCCAAGTAATGAAGAAATTCATTTAGCTAAGTGGCAGGAATGAAGCAGCGCTCAATAAATATTAGCGTCCTTTCACCTTTTTACAGTTAATCTCACTGACTCATAATCCCTAAGAGGTTACCTGCGGCTAAGGGTAGAATTACGGAACAGCATTTTGTTTATGCACAAATCAGTTGCAAAAAAGGTACTCTCCATGGGAACTGTTGACCTTTGACCTTTTTACTTCAAAGTGTGAATCAAAGGAAAAATTTAATTACATTTTGCAAAATGCAATACAATACAATAAAGAAAGAAGCCTTATTACATTCACAGAAAAAAATGATAACGAAATTTAACTTGACTTTTATGACATGGGCAATTTTATGAATTCATTTATTGTGTACACAAGTTTGTATTTTTGTACAGTAAGGGTGACTGAAAGGTAATAGCATACTTAGGTCCCACCTTAGGCTTTTGCAGAGCTACAGTAGTAACAAAAAAATATGGACTAAGTTGAACAGGAAATCTATACTGCGAGACAGAGACACTTCCTTCGATCGGTCAGCAATATTTAGCTGAATTAATCTTCATACCCACACTCTCTCACTTATCTTCGGTCACTCAGTACAATAATCGATCATTTCTCTATCATCCGGAAAGCGGTGCCGATTTCATAGCACACTGCTGTAATTCTCAACAGGTTTATGAGAATTTTTGAATAAATATGAATATGAAAAATTGTTGCCAGCGGTTATCTTTAGAGGATAATTTATTTAATGTAAATAAATATTTGAAAAATATTAATAAAGAACAAATAAACCGTTATAGCTAATGAAAGTTTAAAGCAAAGAAGATACAATAATCATCGAAATTTGTTTTTGAAGAAATGTTTCACTAAATAAAAAAATGTATTTTAAATGAAGAAAATCTTTAATTTGACCTTCACGAGTTCCATTGGGTGATTCATATTGGCCACCTTGTATAACCCATTGACTGAAACTTGCGAACAATATTTAACGCGCAAAAATCAAATTGGATCTAATCAGGCTTTCCTCGTGCGCGAGTTGCAGATTTGGAGTAGCAACACCTGTTCTTTAGACGTTGTCTGCAGTTACTCGAGTACCTCTAACATGGGTTTGAAGTTTCAGCAAGCCAAGTATATACTTACTATTTCATTCATGTGATACAACCAGCTTATGGAAATTCTTCAACACATAGGATACGCCTATAAACTAAAACTGGCTCCTTTTTATGCTTTGCTTAGGAATCCGAATTGCTTAAATTCCTAGAAAGTCGCAAATTGCAATCAGGAGGCCTAACAATTACCTTCCATTTAGCTGAGGTTCACTTAGATGGCCAACCCTAATGGAGCTCATTAAAGTTGCAGGTGCTTTTTGATGCTGCAAAGAAGTTTACAATCACTCTATCCTCTAAAATTATTTTTTTTTCTCAAAAATTAATGTTGCTAGATACCTAATTTTAGACCAAGAATCCCAAATTTCCTTAAAAAGTGTCTACTGATCGCTTGAGTCTTCATCGAGTCACTTAAGCGCTTCGCACAGTAATCGAGATGGAGTTGTGTAGTCTTCTTCTCTTCAGATAAGAACGTAACACGACGATTTAGGCTACTTGGACAAAGAATCAAATTTGTTCATTGTGATGCCGTACAGAGAAAAAACAGAGGTGGAAACCCCCGAACAGGGGAGAAAAAGGTAGAAGGGGTTTTGGGTAGGAGAATGACAACCAAACGGTGGCTAATTACATTGCGTTAACCGCTTCAAACTACTAATGAAAATCACCGGGTGTGTAATGTGTAAACCTTCTATACCCGCAGATGTAGCAAAACAATAAGACCTCAGAAGTTTGAATCTTAGTTCCATAAGAGCAACCCAATTGAGAAAAAGGTGCTGAGATGACTCCACTTCAACTTCCATACATCTTCTGCAGAATGGATTTGAGCTAATCCCAAGTCTCACTGTATGGATGCCTAACGGACAAAGCCCGGTAAGTACATCCACCAAAATCGAAAGTTGCGGCTTTGCTAACCTCAGTAGTACCCTCCAGTACCCCCGATCTACCCGTGACCAGAAAGATCTCAAAGTTTTACACGTTTGCGCGCTCACCCAACGCTTGTTGAGTTCGCGTGACTTAAATTTTCTTTTATTGTTCAAAGAAAATTTTATTTTTTCAAAGAAATTTTATATTTCAAAGAAATTTTATTTTTTCATGACTTTATTCATTCAACTCAACTTAAAAAACAAAACTACATCGATTCATATTTAATGTCATAAACTAGCATAGTACATGAATCATAAAAGGGAAGTTGTGAAACATATAACTATAATCGGACAGCCAACAGTGGCGTGATCTCGATGCCTTTATGTACATAGATATTGGAAGGAATGTGTACAGCTATGTTAAGCCGGTGAATAATATAATACATACATACATTAGTAAATACCTTAATAAATACAGGGTACATAATAACATAATTAATAACATAACTCATAACTCGTGCGACCGTAGGTTTTCAAAGGAACCCAGCCCTCTCATTAGGAGGTGAAACCGTCTCGATTGTCGTCTGTCTCTCCGAGCTTGCTAGTTTCACGCTATGCTACTGTGACGACCCAAATGACTCTAATATCTAAGTATTCGGATGCAGTCGAGAGGAAATCACGCCATCGACTAATTTCGAACGCATAAATAACGAAGTAAGAGTTCTCATTGCCGTCTGGCTGATGGAGTAGCCATTTACCTCTCATTCAGTAATTGCAGAGGTAAGCAATCAATCTGCTGATTCTTTAATGGCGACTACCTCCACTTGGAAAACACGACGTAGTTCGGTAGCCTAAATTTTAGAGTGATAGGGAGCTGCTTGCAGACGTGCAATCTCACACGAAATGTCTTAGATATCTCGCTTAAAACTCGGTGGCGCTTCACAGCCGCTTTTTCCAAAGATTTGCTGGCATTTAAGCTGTCAATGAAAATACAGATTTTATAAAGCGGGCTTGAGAATAGCCACCAGCTCCACCTGTTCAGAGAGACACACAAAAAATTGCATGCCTAGGTGCTTCTTTCAATTACCTATGAAGCTGATTTTACCAGTTACTCAAAAGCTTAGATAAAGGCAGTCAAAACCTTGTCAGCCATCGAGTTCAGTATAAATCCATTTGAAAGCCTCCATTCTCCAATAATTATTATTTATTTTTTGGAAAAATAAATTAACTTCATTCTTGTCTTCAGAACGCTCCATCAACGTTGACAACACATTTCCGAGAGGAGAGATAGGATTTAATTCATTTTAATAAAGTGGAATGGAATCCTATAGCTTTTGAAAAGTCTGTGTAAACAGTGTCAACTTGAATTTTTGACGTCACCAAAGAATGCGGCGTTATCTTGCTCGTTATCTTGCTTATGCGGCGTTATCTTGCTCATACGGCGTTATCTTGCTCATGAAACGTTGCCTTGCAAGCGAGAGCGCGGAACGAACGACAAAGAGGCACAATCGGCCCCCGCGTTCGGCAACGTTCGACATCTGGCTCTCTTCTACTTGCGTGAGCATATAACAGGTGATTTTTTAGCTATTATCTTTTCAAACAGTTGGTTTAAACAGCTGACGAACGTTTCGTGTTTTGTTTCACTGTCAAACATCTTCAGTTTGGTCTATAATTTAACCATAAATCGTCTTACAAACGAACAACGCTTGCAAATCATTGCATTTTATTATAAAAATGCGTGTTCTTTTAAGAAAGATCCCCTTTTTTATCGAAAAATTGTGTTCAGCGACGAAGCTCATTTTTAGATCAATGGGTACGCAAATAAGCAGAATTGTCGATTTTGCAGTGAAGATCAACCAGAAGAACTGCAAGAGCTACAAATGTATCCAGTAAAGGTCACAGTTTGGTGCGGTTTATGGGCTGAAGGTATCATTGGGCCATACTTCTTCAAAGATGCTGCGAATCGTAATGTAACTGTGAATGGTGAGCGCTACCGTGAAATGATATCCAACCTTTTTTTGCCCAAAATGCAAGAGCTTGACTTGCATGACATGTGGTTTCAGCAAGACGGTGCCACATGCCACACAGCACGCGTAACAATGGACTTGTTGAGAGGCGAGATCGGTGAACATTTTATTTCACGTTCGGGACTTGTCAATTGGCCACCCAGATCGTTCGATATAACGCCTTTAGATTATTTTTTCTGGGGCTATGTTAAAGCTCATGTCTATTCAGACAAGCCTGCTTCAATTAACATATTAAAGCATTTATATGTGAGATACCGGCCGAAACGGATGGACAATTTGAAGCGCAGTCGCGGTCAACATTGAAATATCAGCATGAAATAATCTTCAAACATTAAATTATATGGACTCTACTATCGATTTAAATAAAAATGTAATGCATTTTTCAGAAGTTTACGTGTGTTTTTTGAAAGAACTTCTTATAGCTCTTAAAAAATCACCCCTTATATGCGGATATGTATATAAATTCACATATTTGTATTTCTTCCTGTGTGCATGGTAATGAACCATTTCTCTATGAGGATGCTTAATTTGATTTACTTGAAGATTTAAAAATAAAACCAATTGTATCATCATCATCCTTACCGAATTAATAATTAGTGACGACTAGTTTTTAATAATACCTGTTGTTTTAATGTTTTTATTATTAAATTATAGGATAGAATAGGATAGGACAAGTAGGAAATGAAAGGGAGTGTTTCGAGTGTAATGTGTCTTGAAAAAGTCAAATCGATGTTGACTTATTAACGTCTGATGCACGATCGAAATTGAACATATCTTTCAGGAATTTGATAAATGTTTCGTAATTTTTCACGTTTGTGTAAATGTAACTTGATCAATTCCATTGCGATTCCATTTACCCTCCTTCTCAATATCCATGCAAAATATCTATCAAACAAATAAAATTAAAACTTTCTTCTGAAAAATGCAACCATTCCATCAGTATTTTCTTATGACGTTGTCACGTTAAACTATCGTCAGTAAACCGACTTTACAGAAAACTTCCTTTTTTTTTAAACGATACAATATTCAAAGAACACTGCAAAATTTGAGACAGTAGATCTACCTTTCATGAAGCCGTGTTGGTCTGCTGAAATATAACGATTACCTGCAAAATAAATTTTTTCTTTCACTATTAATTCAAATAATTTTGAAACCGTGCATAATTTGGCAATTGGTTTATAATTTGCAATATTGTTTTTATTTCCACTTTTGAATACTGGATTAATGGCTGTTACTTTCCAGACATCTATGAATTCTCCTCGCTCAAGGGATTTGTTAAACAATAATAAAAGTGGATAGGCGATTGCAGAGCAGTTTTTAAGAAGATACGAAGATAGCCCATCTATATCAGATTTTGTTGATGTTTTGAGTTGCTGAATTTCATCTTCAACATCAAGAAGCATTAGGGTTACCGAACCAAACTTGATTGAGAAATTCGTGCTCGAGTGACTCTCGTGAATTAAATCATTCGATTGAATTCTAACCCTTTGCCAAACAGCAAACAAATCATTGGAAAAAAAATAAAATTTAAAAACGCAATGAACTGTTTCCCCAACCCAATACTTTCGAATGATATTTGCTGTATTAGAATACGCAAACTTTCCAAACAATTTTGAAACACAACTGCACTTAAATAAAGGGCTTTACTGGAGCTGCAGTAGAAAATCCTACTAAGCTAATTTTACAAGCTCAAGTTGAGGTTCCTCACACTGCCTCAAAACCAGGCATACCAAAATGGGAAATTTTCATTCAAATAGTAAAATAAGGACTTGTCAACCAACTCCATTCGAATAACTGCATGCATAACATATCTTATATAAAATTTTTCATCCCACACGAATACAAACGAAGTAATCTAACCTTTAATCGTCTTTCTAAATATCTGCAGGTATAAAGCAACTCAAAATTGCCTGCAATGACGCCATTAGTATTTAAAATAACACAAAAGATGCCAGTGAAATAGTAATTTATAAAAAACATACACAACAACAACTAAAAAAATTAAAAAAACAGTGCTGAAAAAGTTAAAAAAAGTGCGGTTAAGGCCACTCAGACAATTTATACGAGTAAACAGCTGTGCGCCGCAAATGAAGTTGACAAAATTGTGATACTATCAAAAGTCGCAACACACATACAAATGCATATCGGTTTAACGGTATCAAAGCAGCCGTAACTCAAATATAAATAAAACACAGATTTCGACCAAGAGCAAACAACCCAAAAGCAGAGAGAAAAAAAACCAAGTTAATCGAGCTCCTGGGCGTATGAGTATCATGAATAAAATTTGAAGCTAAAAGAAAAACAAAGAATTCCGTAACAAGCCGTCAAAGAAAACTAACTTAGCAGACCTTTTTCGCTTTGCGTCGCAACTCCCTTACACAATTAAGTCCACTATGAAGTGATGTGTAACAACAATAGAAGATAAAAATGTGAAAAAGTGTGTGCTGAAAAATGATGATAGGACGAAATGTGGGGCGTAGAAGGCAAAAAGTTGTGAAATGTGTAATAAAAACAGTGAAAGAAAAGCGGTAAAAAATAAGTACAGAAAAAAAAACTAGTGAAAGCGGATGGCACCAATTGCTACGAAATGACAATGAAAAAAGTACTAATACCAGTGAAGGCATAAAATTAGAAAAAAGTATTAAGCAAAAGCAACAATAAAAGAAAAACATAAAAAAATAAAAAAATAAAAAAAATTAATGTTTGCAACAACAAAGCAGCCACTCCTAACGCGCCTGACCTGAAGGTTGGTGTTATCCTGTCTAAAATGGATGATTTATAAGGTACATTAACTTGCATATTTTTAGGCGTTAAGGCAAAAGTCACAAGCTGACTGGACTGTAGTCATGGCCATTATGACCAAATGACCGCGAACACGCGCCTGAGGCGTTAGTTGTTGTAAATGCATGCACACATACACATGCAGATTTATACATATAACAAAACATGGATACATAAATATATACTCGCACACACGTACATCTACAAACTACAGCAGCTTTCGTAACTCCGTATAAATGTTTGTATGTATGCATGAGAAAATTCTTCACTGCCCACTAGTATTACTTAAATACCGTTGGTTTGCCTGTCTATTGCCACCAATGCCCACAACTAACGGTACAAGCACCACAAACACAAGGTCACGAACATCTTTTAGCCTTAATGTTTAGCATTATTTACAAATGACGGCACGACATGACAGCTGACAGGCTATGTTGTGACTGTGGCATGTGAAAAGAGAAAAAAAGAAAGACAACAAAAACAATAAAAAATAAGAAGAAAGCAAAAAAAAAACATACGTAGCTACTTAACATCCTTCTCATAGACACGGTGCACTGCAAATAAATGACTTGACTTACATTCGTGGTATTTAACGTTTGGCTGTCGAAATTCTTTGGGCAATGTGGCGCAAAGCGCGTGAGAAAATGAAGAAGAATTTGAGTGCTAATAAATATTTGAATGGAGTAGAATTTTAGCAGATTAAATTAGACGGACAGCTTTCGAGCTTTCAATGATATTTATTTGTGAGGCTTTTGTGTACAAATAAGGTGGCGCAAAATCAATCACCCTATTGGCAGATTTATAATTTTTTCAATTGGCGAGATACGGCAAGCATATTTGACGCTTATGAATTAGACAGCTGCAGTGCACAAACGCACAAGCGATGGAGAGCGTAAAGGTAAAAAAAAAACTTTACATCACTCAAAATAATTTTGTTTTTATTTTGTAAAAAATTATTAAAAAAAATTGAATATATATACCAAGATCATGGAGGGCCGTGAGGATTGTCTTTATACCCAAGGCAGGCAAGAGCTCGCACGTCTCCCCTAAGGACTTCAGGCCAATAAGTCTCTCATCTTTCTTACTGAAAACCCTTAAGAGACTGATTGACCTGCACATAAGAAGCGAAATTCCTCGGGGTCGGCTGTCGCATACTCAACATGCTTATTGCAAGGGTAGATCGGTGGAATCTGCCCTACATACAATCGTGGAAGAAATTTAAGAGTCTCTTCTTCAGAAGGAGTTTGCGGTAGGCGCCTTTCTAGACATTGAGGGGGCTTTTAACAACGACCTCCCGGAGGTAATTACCAGGTCTCTAGGTAAAGTAGGAGTCGGAACCGACCTTATAAGATTTATCCACAAAATACTTAGCGACAGAACTGTCACGGCAGAGTGGGGCGGTATCTCCATCCACCGGTAGGTGAGTAGAGGCACTCCGCAAGGTGGGGTTCTCTCACCATTCCTCTGGGTTGTTGTTCTAAACGATCTGTTGGAGGAGCTGGTGAAAGGGGGGCTGCAGGGTAATTGCCTACGCGGATGACGTGGCACTAATTGTTAGGGGAAAATTTTTGGATACTCTGTACAACTTGATGCAGGGATATCTGAATGCAGTTGTTAGATGGGCAACGGATTGTGGCCTGTCGGTGAATCCTCTTAAGACGGAGCTCGTCCTATTTACGAGGAAATATAAAATACCCAGAGCTCAACTTCCCTCACTAGGGGGCGCTCCTCTAATGCTTTCTAACAAGGTGAAGTACCTAGGTATTATCCTTGACAGCAAGCTTACATGGAAGCCCAATATTGAGGAAAGGGTGAGGAAGGCAACAATCGCCTTGTATGGGTGCAAGAGCGCAATTGGCAAAAGATGGGGCCTCTCGCCTCGAGTTGTTTTCTGGCTATATAATACTATTGTAAAGCTTGTCTTGTTATATGGAGTCATAGTCTGGTGGAACTCACTAGAGAAGACGACATTGGTGAAGAAGCTGGAGAGAGTACAGAGGTCGGCACTCATTGGAATCAGTGGGGCGCTTCGAACGACTCCTACTCTGGCGCTCAACGCAATGTTAAATGTGGTACCCGTAGATATCGCAGGCAGAATCGCCGCTACACGTACCGCAATCAGACTGAGGCGCTGGAGCTATAAGCTCAACCTCACTTATGGGCACTCCAGCATCCTTAGAAATTTTGAGTTCATCCCTCTGTCAACAGACCAGTGTATACCCTCGTTTAGTCCCACCGGAACATTCTCCACTCACACCCCGTCAAGGGAAGAGTGGACGGAGGGCTACAATTGGGGGCAGGGCCTGGTGAACTTGTTCACGGATGGATCGAAGTTGGAAGGAAAGGTGCCTTTAGCGAAGGGCTTCCCATCAGACTAAAATCCAGGTTACCGGACCACTGCAGTGTGTTCCAGGCAGAGGTAGCCGCAATCAAGGAGGCAGCTGATTGGCTGCTCAAATGCGTACTAACAGTCAAGAAAGTAAATATTTACTCCGACAGCCAAGCGGCAATAAGGGCCCTCGGGTCTATGACGGTGCATTCGGAATTGGTCAAGGAATGCTTGACCTCTCTTTCGACTGCGTCCGAATTCTTTGACATCAGCCTCATCTGGGTTCCCGGTCACAGCGACATTGCGGGAAACTGTGAGGCAGATGAGCTGGCCACGCCAGGGACATGTGAGGTGATTTCCCCGCGAAGGGAGAAAATTGGGATCCCCCTGACTACCTGCGGTCTGCTCCTGGAAAGATGGGCATCGCGCCAACTCAGCGAGCGCTGGGCAAATTCACAAACGTGTAAAGTCGCGAAATCCTTCTGGCCACGTGTGGACCGAAGGCGCTCGGGCGAGCTTCTGAGGCTGACAAAATATCAGCTCTCCAATCTAGTGGGTTCTCTCACAGGGCACAATGCGCGAGGAATGCATGCTGTGAGACTTGGAATCACCTCGAGTCCTTTTTATGCTGGATGCATGGAGGATGAGGTGGAATCATCTCAGCACCTTCTACTTAGTTGCCCTGCTCTGGCGGGGCTAAGATTCAAGCATCTTGGCTCTTACTTCTTTGCCACGCCTGCTGATATAGCTGGCGCTGACATTAAAACTCTGATGAGTTTCATCAGCAGCACAAAGCGGTTGACGCAAACATAGTCATCGTTCATAATCCGCACGCTCCTAACCATTCCATCACCACCTCTCTCCGCCCTCTCCCTGCACCTCATCGGTCTTTCCCTTCACCTCACTTCCTTGACAATGGTATCACAAAGGAATCCTTCTTCGTCCAAGTGTGCTCACTCCCTGGGCAACCATACCAACCTAACCTAACCTAACCTATTTATTAAAAAATTGTTAAAAAAAAATTGGACATATTTTATTTAGTAAAAAATTGTTTACAAAAAAAAAAAGAATGATTAATTTTGCGCCACCTTGTACATCTTTATGCCACGTTGTATATTCACATTAGGGTGTATTTCTCTCATCCAAATTGATTATATTTTAAAACTACCAACGAAATATTTCGAAAAACAATCAAGTTTCACACCGATTCAGGTGCGCCTCCAAAATTTTTATTTCTTTTCCAAATTTGTTAATTCTTTCATTTTTATGCTGACCTTTTAAGCTTAAACTCTTCTGTCATTTTTGATGGTGTTATTGGAAAAAATATTTTCAAAAACTTATTTTATTTCTCAAATAAAATCGATATTTCCTAAATATTTTGCTGAAAGCTTTAAAATATAATGAATTTAACAATTCTGTTGAAAAACCTGCAACTTTTTTTGGTGAATCACTCCATTAGTATTATTTTTCTATTATTATTATTATTAGGCCACTGCGCACTGCCACCAATAGCGCACAGCCTGCCGAGGTACCCTATATTTTAAGTCTTTTTAAAAATTTCAGCCCATTCTGGGTTTTATTATTCCATTATTTATATGAAAGAACGGCAATTCCACCAAGTTGGCGTAGCCGTTTTCTACCTAGTGCAGATCATTCACAAAAAATGTGTTCTGAATTTTCAGTGTTCACTTCACAGAATCGACAAATGATGGTCTTAGAGAAACCAATTTTGTTTAAGTGATATCTCAGGCTACAGTGTCCTATAAAAGTAACCAGTTAAACGTCTTAAGTCTACACTGCTGCGCGAAAGTAGCTTATCAGAAATCCCTCTGTCCGGCGTTAGAAACTGTTTTGCTTGCCGTTGATCGATAGAATTTCGCCAGTGTTCAACGGACTTCTTTTTCTCCCATTTTCTGAGAAACTCTTTAATGTGGCCCTTTATAAGTCCACAGAAAGTATTTTTTTGTCCACAGGAAGAAAGGATTGCCCCTTTTTTTAGCCATACCATCAGCCATTTGATTTCCTTCATATTCCTCATGTCTAGGAATCCAACCTAATAATACCATGTTGAAATTCCCTAACGTGTCAAGAAAGTTCAGGCAGTTATTTGCCATTTTTGAGGTGATTACAGTTAATAGAAGCGCTTTGAAAGCCACCTGACTATTTGAAACATTATCCTATGGAAACATTCCCTCACACAATCTCGTTGGAATGCATTTTTACGTGGAAGTTTGCTTGTTGAAACCCCACTGGAATCGATTTTTTGAATTTAGATCCATTGATTGTCGCGCCTATTCTGCCATCTTCTAATTCCGACTCATCAGTAAACCATATTTGGGCACCAGATTTGATGGTGAATGGATTATTTCTGCAGGCCGTACGTATTGTATATTAATAAGAAGCTGAAGATAATGGTTTTGGGTGATTATTAATCAACTCTATAAAGAATAGAATTATGTCGAAAGTCATCTTTAAAATCTCTTCATATCCCCACTTTTTGGTTCGGAGATGCCTTTTATTATTAAAGCGCCACTCTAAGCATAGATATAATAAAATTACTACACCACGCAACACAAAATGGGCACTAGATTCGCTTTGTTTGTAACATCACACGCAAATATCTGAAAAATATTAAAAATTACTTAAGTTAAATCAGATCCCTTGACGAGGTTGACCGCTAAAAACAATGGGAGTCCAGGTCAATTCCTTCGCGGGTTTGGATAGTTTCTTTACTGTAGCCTTCGCAAAATTTACCAGATTCCTCACAAATGGGATGGATTAATAACATGAATAGGCAGATTAATTTATATTTGGGTATGTCAAAGTTCACACAGATTGAGTGTGACAATAGAACGTCAGAAAAGGTATATCCAAAGTCTAAACATTAAGCCAAAAGCCAGAAATGCTACTTAAGAACATCGCTAACTAGCCGGTTTAGTAAGGCGTACCACATCTAGGCCGATTCTGGATGTTGTATGAAATGTTACGTAGAAAGAAAATGTTAACTTACCCGTAGGAAAGCTGATAAACAAAGTTATCTAACCTTTTCCCTGTAAGAACTAAGAGGACAACCTGGTGACTGACGTCCAGAGAATACTTCTGTTATGGAAAGCACACTTCTAAAGCTGTATAGTTAGAGTAGTGGATTTATCAGTGATAGATTTATCGGGAATTCTGTCTAACGCAACATGATCGATGTGGTTTCACGGTTTTAGATCGGGAGACAGCCACATAGCATGGTATGTTTCTTTATACTGAAGTTTGATGCTGCAGATCACCATGTTTGAAGCCCCGGCGAAGTCGATCAGCCTCTACCCGTTACCTGATGTTTAGCTGTGAAGGCTGAGTTTTCCGACTATGGATCCAAAAATTTCCTTATTGCCCACCCTGGCATTGAAGGCGTCAAGCACGATTTTTGTGTCGTGGCGGTGGCAGCGCTCATAGAAACAATCTTTGCCCATATCGTCCTCAACTTCAGTTGGCGCAAATGACTGAGATGTTGAAAAATCTCTCCTGCTGCCTGGACACTGCCTGGAAGCTCAAGTCGATAGCTATACTAAAAATATGTTAACATGTCATATCCAAAGTTGAACAAGTTTGGTCAGATTAAGGCGCACAAAACCCCACAGAATTAGGCGTAACTAGCACAATAATAAGGGAAGGGGGGGAGTAAGTGCTCAAGAAAATTTCTATACCACTTCTTTATTCTATGCACTTCGTTTTACGCTGCTAAGCATATTTTATTTAATTTCTTGTCATCTCTTTATTACTTCTGCTAACTAAAATTTACAAATAGCAAATTTACGTCTCTGGCACTTCGTTTCTTAACGCTTTACTCAGCTTTACCAACAGCCATTCGTTTAGCACCACTCCCCTTTTGCATGTGTATGTGTGTAGTTTAATTTCGCTTAAATCCTCGAAAAATACACACATTTTCTGTCTGGTTGCGTATACGCCACGCCATCAACTTGAATTAAGGCAATAAAAAACAGCAAAGCTACAAAAATGGAACAAAGAAGTTTTATCCCTTCGTATTATCCTTTAATATATAATAAAGTATACATATGGCGAAGTTGAGCTGTAAAACAGTTTACTTTACTTAACTTTATTTCTTGTTTTAGAACTCTACGTGAGTACAAAATAAATATATTTGCTTAGCCATGCACTTACTTAGAAGCCTACCCGTTGTACATACAATACATTAGCGCAGGAGTACTCGTAAGTGAGGTTAGGTAAACATGTAAATGTGGTGTTATCCACACACACATGCACGCGCGCTCTTGAGCAACCCACAGCCATACGAGCTGCAGTGTGAACACCAAGCGCTGGCCTGCCTGCCATACAAATCCATGTGCCGAGTTGTTGATTTATGTGCGCATTTGTGGCAATGCTCTCGCTTGTCTACATGACAGCGTGTGTGACTCACAAATCCAGCGCCACTCGCCCTATTTGCAATCTACATATTGCATATGGATGTACCTTCCTTGTCTTCTTACCTACATTTCATTATTTCTGCTGAAATATTTTAAAAATGTTCAATGCCCACTCCACTCAACACCCATCTCACATCACAAACACTACGAGTATATGTATGTATGTGTGCCCGCTCTGCCTCACTCACACTCTCGTGTGCTTAATTTTTCTCTTGCACTACTTTTCTCCCCTCTCCACTGCCATGCTGAGCTCTACATCCTTGACTTGCTCGATTTAAATATGAATTTACGAGCCCCACTTGTCCGCTTGATGGAATTTTGAATGTCTGCAATCAAGTCAGAGTCGAACATAGAGTTCGAAGGTCGAAGGCTGAAAGGCCGAAAGCAAGCAGTAAAGTAAACAGTTTACAATGTGTAATATAGCAGCACTCCGAATAGGTAGTTGAGTAAACTATAACGTAATTGTAAAAAATCTACACACACATACACACTTATCCTTGTATGCATGCGTGTGCGTTGGTTTATGCTATGGAAATTAAAACCGGATGAAATCATACGCTTGAATATCATTTTATGAGGAAGCTCTTAAGCGCTTCAAGTTTTCCAAATATTTCACATCAAATTTATATTATGTTGACCCTGTTTCAAGACACTCTTTGCCGTCTTATGTGCTTTAGTGTTCAATTTGAAATAGTGGAAGCATAAATGGTAGAGATAATTGCACTGAAGTAGCCTTTGTTAAGTACTTCTTGAGGAATATTTGATGGACAAATTAATTTCTACTTTCATTGGAGTGCATTTTCGGGTAATTTCGAATAATAAATATTTATGTATATTATTTTTGGGCACTGTGTTGAATGTGTAGGAAATCTCTTTATAGTTTATAAAATCATTGAGTCTACTCGCTTCTAGCAATGAATTTTCCTATACTAAATATAATTTCAATTTAGTTTTATATGAAAACCTTTAACTGTGGATGCTACCTCTTTGCCGTCTCATGAAGAAGCTCAAATTTATAAGAAGACGGTTATATTTTCTATAAATTATTAATTTATACTGCCGCCGCCGTAGCCGAATAGGTTGGTGCGTGACTACCATTCGGAATTCACAGAGAGAACGTTGGTTCGAATCTCGGTGAAACACCAAAATTAAGAATAAGTATTGTCTAATAGCGGTCGCCCCTCGGCAGGCAATGGCAATGGCAAATCTCTGAGTGTATTTCTGCCATGAAAAAGCTCCTCATAAAAATATCTACCGTTCGGAGTCGGCTTGAAACTGTAGGTCCCTCCATTTGTGGAATAACATCAAGACGCGCACCACAAATAGGAGGAGGAGCTCGGCCAAACACCCAAAAAGGGTGTACGCGACAATTATATATATATATAATATCATCTTTATAATTTTTAAAAAGTATCAAACATGAAAAATTTTATAAATTTTTTTAAGTGTTTTTTTTTTTTTGAATGTAAGTAAATAAAATTTTACGACAACTAGGCAAACACGAATACCGCAAACTGTGAATGGCCTGTGAGACACATAAATTGTTAGAAAAGCTCCAAAACTGCTCTTTTTGCTTTGTAAAAAATTGTAAACAAGTAAAAATAAAAAAATATGCAAAAATTGGAAAAAATCAAATATTAAAAAATTGAGTTTTTGACAACTATGACAGATGACAGTCTCGGAATCCCAATATTTCGGGATCCCGGTATCTCGGTAGCTCAGGGTTTCTTAAATGGTGAAATTCATTATTATAATTTTTTAATCAAAAATGTTTATTTTCTAGGTTACTCATAAATAAAGGAGAAAAAAAATAATAATTAAGAAAATAAAATACAAAAAAATGATGCAAAAATTGGAAAAAACTCATATATTAAGAGTGTTCTTTACAACTAGAAATGGTAATCTCGGTTTTTGTTAAATAGTGAAATTTATTATTATAATTTTTTAATGAAAATTCTTCTAGAAATGTAAATGTTTTCTGGGTTGTTAATACATAAAGTAAAGTAAAATGAATTAATTGTAAAAAAAAATAATTAAAAAAATGCAATAAAATAAAAAATGATACACAAATTGAAAAAAATCAATTATTAAGAAAGTGTGTTTTTTTACAATAGTCAATAGTGGAACTTATTATCATATTTTTTAAAATCAAAAATGTTGTTTTAGTCCGTAAGAAATGCAATGTTTTCTAGATTGTTATTATTATTATGATTGGCTATTTGTGCACTGCGACCTGTATAGGTCTATTGTGCAGCCAGTAGCCTGCTCAAACAATTTTAGGCTGTTAATAAATCCTGCTGTAGACTTAATTTCTACCAGGAGGTTTGGATCTATAGCCCCATTTCCCAGGTAATTTAGTTTGCGTCATGCCACTGCTGGGCAGTCACATAGAACCTGCTCTGCTGTTTCTTGTGCCTCTTTACAGAGTCTACAAGAATCGTTCTCTATCGCACCTATCTTTTCCATTTGATACCTGCTCACGTAGAAAGGCACTTTTGTGCTGAAAGCCCCGCAGAAAGGTTCAGGACCTATGAAGGCAGCGTTTGCCACTTTTTTCGTTAAAGTGTCCGCAACTTCATTTCCTTCCATTTCATTCCCTTTCCCTTTAAGATAACAAAGTTTCTTGATGCTAGGGTGTTGAGGATTTCAAAACATTCCCAGTTTCAACGCTGATTGGAATGCGAAGCTATCTAGCAATTTTAGAGCTGCTTGACTGTCAGAAAGTATGTTGATATTGGCACCACGCGTGCCTCTACGAAGACATTCTCTGGCACACAGCTCAAAGGCGTGGACCTGCGCCTGGAAAATGGAAGTGGTTTTTGCCATTGCAATTGCCTTTTTGAAATGTCGTCCGACAATTCCAGCCCCAGCACTACCGTCTTCCATTTTGGACCCATCAGTAAACCACTAAAAGGGCGCATGTTTTAAAGATATTTCTTTGTTTCTCCACGCTGAGCGGTCACTAATGGCCACTTTGAAATTATTGGAGAATTCTAGTTTCCTTTCCATTTTGTCCTGGACTATCAGGCACGGAGAGTTCAGGATTGAACCCAGAATTCTTATATGTCCTGTAAGATTACCTTCTTTGAGTTGGAATAGATTAGGAAGCCTTAGGGCTGCACTGATTGCCGACCCTTTGGCAACAAGATAGAGTGGAATGAGTCCAGTGACCATTCCTAAAGCCGCTGTGGGGAGGTTTGCATTGCTCTCGTTATGCTCAGACAGGCTATTCTGTTTACCTTGTTAAGTATTATCTTAAGTATGTCTTAGTTCGGTCTACTTTTGGCCAGCATACTAGAGAAGCATAGGTGATCATTGGCACTTTTGTGGTCTTATAAGACCATGCAATAATCTTTGGCCAAAGATCCCATGTTTTCCCGTAAGTCCTTTGGCATATGTAGGTATATTACTTGAAGGCTATGTACGATAAGTGATTCTTCCAAATCAAGATTTCATTAAGGATTGCACCGGATATTATATGTCCCCAGATAGAATTAAGTCGGCATACCCTATTTTAAGGGTACCGCACATGTTTTGTTCCTTTCTGTCGATACCAGATTTGCGTAATCTCGGGAGCTAGTTGCATCCTATCAGTTATAGTAGAGTCAAATTTGCCTCTAACCATGATGCATATATCGTCAGCAAAACCCTGAACTTCGTATCCGGGATCATCGAGAGTCCGTAGGAACTCGTCAATGATCATTAGACAAAGGTCGTTTGGTTGACTTGACACATAATCTTTTTGTTGTTCTATTCCTCAGCATATTGAGAACCCACGTCATGAGTAGTCTATCTATTTCCTTCTTAATCACACTATACCTTCCTCAATAGACTTAATAGAGCTGAAAGAAGCATTGTCGAATGCCCCCGTAATGTCAACCGATGTACAGTGGGCAATTTCCTTACCAGCCAACGCCTTTCCGATCTTGCTCGTAAGGCTATATATGGCAGTTTCTATCGACATGCCTGACTGATAAGCGTATTGTTCAACATGGAGGGGCGAATCCTTAAGATAAGTGTCTCTAATATATTGATCAATTATTTTTTCCATAGCTTTGAGCAGAAAAGAAGTTAAGCTTATGGGTCGAAAGGCTTTTGGCGCGTGCTCCACCGCTCTGAATGAAAGCTACCCTGGCGTTCTCCAATATATGCCAATGCCATATACAAAAGTTAGGGAGAGAACAGTTATTCTTCCTTCTAGAGGTTTGAGATTTAAAAGAAGTAAGCGAGCATGGCAGTGGTTCAATAAATCGCAAGGACCGCAAAGCTTACTTGGGAAAAAGTTTTTGAATTTTCTAAAAAACAAAATGAAGATTGAAAATATTCGATATATGGATAGGCCCACCATATAATATTGGCATATTCAAAGAGAGAACAAATAAAAGAGGTGTAAAGCAATTTCTATGTGTATGGACCTGAGAGCTCCAAGCTATTTCGCCGAATAAAACCAAGCGTCGCATAAGATTTTGAAATGATAAAGTTAATGTGATAAATGAATGTAAGCGTATCAAAAATACAATAACACCGAGGTCTTTTATTTGCACAACAGACTGCAGAACTTGGCTAGCAATATATAGCAGCTTTCATAAATAAAACGCCATTTTGTGTAAGTGGCATGAAAATATTTTTTAATACTTAAGGCCGGCGGGCCAATTAAAAGGTCAAAAAAATCGATTTTTTTTTCCTGAAATCAATAGCTTAGATATTCACGTTATGTATATTATGTACACGATTGCAAAAAACTAAACGAGCTATACATTTCATTCAAAATGCGTTATCTTCAGTATTGTTTTCTCTTCTATGTGAACTAAAAAAAACATCCAAAAACTTTTTTAAGCGACTTTTTTACCCAGTTGAAGAGTTTTTTTTTTTCCTTGAAAAACCACTTTTTTTTTCCACCTTCCCCAAAAATTCGAATTTTACGTGTTTCTCCCAATTTTCTCAGTTCACATCGAAGATAATTACATCAAAATTAATGATCTTTTTTTTTTTTTGTTTTCAGATGAAAATTGCAAGTTGTATCTTGTACAGAAGTTGGATACTTCAGTGGCAAGGCGCTCTGGGAATCTATTGATAACTCGGCTTACAATATATTGTTGGAGATTGTACAATTTTTTTTTTTTTTAGTTCAAATATATATTAAACTATCCCCAAAACTTCATTTGGCTAATTGTTTTTTTTTCTCATCCTACAACGCTTCGCGAAAACTACTGAATTTAGGACATCTAATTGGCCCGCCGGCCTTAAGCAAAAATGAGTTCTACATAGCGCACCACGAATAAAGATTATCAATCTCAGCTTGAAGACTCAATATCTATGGAATTTATTAACGAGTAAATTTTCAAGTCCTCAGCGTACAACAGAAACTGAGCATATGAGAAGCAGGAACTAATGCCATTACCAAACACTAAAAAAAGAAGCGAACCTAAAATACTGCACTGAGAACGCCGGGCATTGCACGGCAGGATTCGGAAAGTACACCAGCTATTGCTTAAATACGAATAAATATTTTGGGAATGCATTTCTATGTGAAAAATAATAAATTTTTCAGAAGCATGATGCCAGCTATTTTTATAAAAAAAAATTGCAAACAAAAAAATGTATAAGAAAAATTTTATAAAAAAAAAAACGTTTTCTAGCAAAACTTAACAAAAATTGTAAAAACAATTGTACACAAAAATTAAAAAAAAATTGTATAAAGAAGTTATATTATAAAAAAAATTTAAAAAAAATTTATAGCTGAAATTTTATAAAAAAAATTTTATAAAAAAACTAAATTTATAAAAACAATTTTATAAAGAAAATTTTATAAAAAAAAATTAAAAACAAAAAAATGTTTAAAAAATATTTATACCAAAAACACAAAGTAATTTGTACATGTTTTTAGTTTTTCTTATTTTTAATTTTCTTTTGTTTTGTATTTCTACAAAATAAATTATTTCGTACAAACTTCTGGAATGTTTCAGAAAAATCATAAATGTGTCTGTCAAGTTGAAGCAAATACATCTGGAAATAATCAAACTAATCCTATTTTGTTTTCTCACCATCGGTAAGTGTAATTAAACGCATAACACTGTGGAACGAATTCAGGTTAGCAAAAATTAGGTCCATTCTGAGAGTGGCGGGTGAAAATAGAGGCAAAATTAGAAGACCCATATCGCGCCGTTTTTTTATGTTAGTTCGAATTTTTTTTTAATCGGCCTTCGAAGTTTGCAGTCAAATGCCGATTTTCAGTATATTGTTTCATAAGTACCACAAAAATTTTCGAAATCAATTTTTTCAAAAATTGTAATTGTTGCACAGGTCTCTAGCAATAATTTGGCTTTTACAGATTGAAAAAATATCAATCAGTCGACGAGTTATAGCCAAGAAACCATATAAACAATTTTGCTCCGATTTCGAACTTCGAAGGCCGATTAAAAAAAAATTCGAACTAACATAAAAAAACGGCGCGATACGGGTCTTCTAATTTCGCCTCTATTTTCACCCGCCACTATCAGAATGGACCTAATTTTTGCTAGCCTGAATTTGTTCCACAGTGTAATTCGTGCCACCTCCTAATTTCAAATTTACAGCGACTGTTTGTTTGCCCGTTGACCTGCCTCAAATAAAGATGTCATCCCTAAAACGCTGCACAGCCGCCAAATCGAAATTATGTGCTCCAAAAAAGTATCACTTAAAAACAATGAAATTATAAGAAACATTTTTTTTCTAATAACAATTTTTCTCATGACTTTTCTAAAAAAAAAAAATTTTTTATTAAAAAAAAATAAACTTTTTCCGACCTCTACAATCATCCAACTCCTTTTATGCAATTAATTACCTGCGTATTCATGACGCAGCCTCAAGAAAAGTCTTTACGAGTTACAATTCAAACGTTTTATAGGCCGTAAATCTTCTACACACCTAACAAAAGAGCCATCGCTCCCCCGAACTACCAAAAACACATACACAAGCAGATCCGTGCAACTCATTGCTTCCACAGCAGTGTTATTAATTTATTAATACTTTGTAGGCAAGACAAATTATGTGCGAAAGCAGTTAGCAATATTTAAATTACCTAAAATTCTTAGCAACGCAAGAAACAAGAAATATTATACTCAGACTTACAGAAAGCAAATGCAAAGCACAAATGCACACTTACAAATACAGACTTAGGTTATATTACTAAGTATAAAGGAAAGTATTTTTGTCACCAACGCACAACGTGCAGCGGCAACCTTCCACTTTCTGCCTCGCCAGCTGCAGAGGCTTTTAAAATTTATGAACTCTTAAGCTGCTTGGAAATTTATGTGATCGCTAACAGATAACAAGTGGAAAGCAGCAAAGCGTTTGAAATGAAGAAGCGAAATTAAGAAGACTTCAAAGACAAAGCCAAAAACGGTTGCGAGCGGTTGAAAGCGCCTTGACATAGAAAGTGAAATGCCATATGCATGGAATCATTAAATGTTAACCGGAAAGACTTCAGAAGAGCGTTGCATGCCCTGCAGTGAAACGCCAAACTAGTTAGAAAAAATGCTAATTTATCGGTGAGAAATCGAACTAGACCGAAAAGGACCAGTGGTGAACTAGTACAAAAACATTTTTTTGTTTAATTTTGTTTTTTTAACGAGTGCATATTTATTGAATATATCAATTGAGTTTGCCAACAAAAGATTTTTTTATGTTATTGGGAAAGATACAAAACTGTGATTTATTGTACTTGAAATCTTTGGCTTTTGATAACTCATAACGAAAAATCATTTTATTTAATCCTTGGAATAATACCAATTTTGAAATAGTTAGTCATTTAAATTTACAGCAAAAATCTATTAATTTTACAGCAAATCCAAGGATGCTAAATAAAAATTTGGAATATTTTAAAATCGAATCGGCCACCGTAGTCGAAGGGGTTGGTGCATGCCCGGGCCCGAAACTCTGGGCTTGAAACACCAAATGGTGGAAAAGTGTTTTTCTACAAGGTGGCGCAAAAGTAACCTTGCGATGTTTTTTTGGCTGTAATTAAAAAAAAAAATGAAAAACTTTGATTCTTCTTGCGGATTATTTTTATTTGGTCTTTTAATTTTTTTACATCAGGTCGAGAATATAATGTCATGTAAATGGCCGCCGCCACTGTTGATTGCCGTTTGAGCCCTTTTTATGGCATTTTCCATCACTTTGGCCAAAACTTCCGGCGATAGGTCCTCACATTTTTTGACGGATATTGTCTTTAAGAGCAGCAAGAGTCTGAGGCTTGTTGACATAAACCCGCGACTTCAAAAAGCCCCACAAAAAGAAGTCTGGAGCGGTCAAATCAGGCGATCTTGTTGGCCAGTACAAATCGCCAAAACGGGAGATTATCCTTCAGCATATCGGGAAATGCATCCTTCAGCATATCGGTTGTGGCACGTGCAGTGTGTGCCGTTGAACCGTCCTGTTGGAACCACATATTTTCCAATTGCAATTCATCAAGTTGAGGCAAAAAGAACTCGTTGATCATTGCTCTGTAGCGCTCACCATTCACAGTAACCGTTTGGCCCGCGACGTCTTCGAAGAAAAAAGGTCCGATGACTCCTCCAGCGAAAACAGCACACCATACAGAGACTTTGAGCGGGTATAATGGCTCTTCGTGGGTTACACGCGGATTTTCAGAGCCCCAGAAGCGTAAATTTTGCTTATTTACGTACCCGCTAAGATGGAAATGGGCCTTATCACTCATGATTATTTTTGATCATCTTCCTCTTGGTGGTGATTAAGGATGGCTTGAGCGTATGTTAGACGCGATTGGCGGTCAGCAGCTAACAGCTGATGCACCGTCTGGACTTTGTACGGAAACGTCTTCAAATCTTGTACCAAAATTCGCTGTAAAGACCGTCGACTGATACCCATTTGCGTGGCACGTCGTCTGGTCGATGTCGACGGCGCTTCCATGACATCCTCGGCTACAGCAGCAATATTCTCTGCAGAACGGCTACTCCGGGGTCTGCCACGCCTGGCAGCATCTCGTGTTGTGCCAGTCTCTTCGAAGCGAGCGGCTAAATGTCGCAGTGTTTCACCAGTAGGCGTTGGACGGCGAGGAAATCTGCGACGAAATTCACGTTGTGCCAAAGTCACCGTCCGATATTGGCCAAATAAATAGTCAGCAATATTCCGCGTTCTGGAGCAGTGAAGCGTAACATTGTTTATTTACGTGTATTTCGCATGTGTTTACTACACAAATGTCAAAACAGAACTGACATTAGGGGCCAATCGCAAAATTTATAGCATTTTCTGATAGGAGGATTACTTTAGCGCCACCTGTTATTAACGGTCGCGCCCAGCAGACAATGGTAAGCCCCAGAGTGTATTTCTACCATGAAAAAGCTCCTCACAAAAAACTTTCCCCCATTCAGAGGCAGCGGAAAACGGCCGTCAGCAATTGAAAAAAATTGTCAAAAACCAACGTAATTTTTGCGTCATTTGAAATTTGCACATTGCACAAAACTCAATGGTCTACAAAACTGCATAAATGCTCTAAATTTTTCCAGATATTCTGATGAAAAACTTGAAATTTTGATGAAAACTCCCCGAATTTTTACAAATTTCGTAGAAGTTTGAAACTTTGCGTTATATAGAATATTTACTAATTTCGTACAAAGCGTGAAGCTTTGGATTATTGTACGAGTATATAGTTTTGTTGTAGTGTCAACTATCATCATCATCATTACTTTTATCTCCCATTGTAGCAGAAGGCCTCCACCAAGCATTTCTATTTGGTTCTGTTTTTGGCCAGCGATTTTAATGCGTTCCACGACATCCTGCATTCTTTGACTTCTTATATATATCTTTTTGTAGCGATCTTCTCCATGTAGTCTTATGGTGGCCCCTCTTGCGGCTTCCTTGGGGGTTCCAATCAATAGCTTGTCGCCAGACTTCAGTTGTATTTTTTCGCAGTGTGTGGCCTATACACCTTTTTTTTTTTGTAAGTTTATATGGTTGGCCATTGGCTGCAAGTTGCACTTTTTATATAACTCATCGTTGCTGATGACGTTTGGCCACCTCACTTTGAAAATACGCCGGCATCAACTATTTACAAAACTTTAAATTTGTCCAGTTAGGTGGTCGGTTACAAGTCAGAGCAGTACTGAGATGGAATTTGATTTAAGTAATCTGGATTCGGGTTGGATGTATATTTGTGATGAGTTTCAGATTTGGCGCAGCTGAGCATATGGGCCAGTTGCTTTATTTACTCTGTCCCGCACTATTCTCAGCAGATATTGCACTGCCTAGGTAGATGAAATCTTCCACTTGTTCAATTTCTTTGCTATGTTCACTTTTGGTGTTCATTTTTATTGATTTCGTTATGTCGTTGTTGCCAAAATTTAGCCGGCTCGGCGCACAGAGCGTCGGGTTTTACTTGCATGTCAGAGAGCTTTACAGATAATAAAACAATGTCATCAGCATAAATGAGATCTTCTAGATCTTCGGCGAAGTTTCAGTAGATGCTTCTTCGCTTATCATCTACGGAATTGTGTAGGATGCCATCAGTAACAATAAGAAAGACGATCGGCGAATGTAAACAATCTTGCCGAACACCTGCGCTAGTTGTACTGCTGTCTCCGCATATTGTGCTCTGATTAAAGCTGTCAGCGTCTCACCTCTACACCTAAGCGTCTTCCAAATATTTCTGGAGTGTATGGCGTCAATCAACGTAAGCAAGTTGAAGGATCGACTGCCATTCCTAGGGTGTTAAACTAGTCAATACACGAACAGTTCGGACACATAGTTTTATAAACAATAATTGAAATTAAAAAAATAAATAAATCAATAATAGTCAAGCCAGTATGTGGGCTACCTGTTAATTCATGATTTTTTTTAATGAATTAATTTAATCTAATATTTTTTATTCTTTTTATCTAAAATTAGTGATTTTGGTCCAAAATTGGGCTAGTCCTTTTTTGGTCCCTTTTGAACTAGAATGAGACTAGTATATTTCTGATCAAAATCTTACAATTCACATCTCGTACGATAACGCCATGTGAAAAATATCAGTTACTTGCATGAAAAGTACATAGTTGCCTGACTAGTTGCATATGTGACTCATACTAGTTGTGAGGTATGTAGTTTAGAACTAGTGCATTTCACTACAAGGTAGTATTACACATGTACATATGCACACATACACACTAATGTTCGAAAAATATAGCAGTATAACAACTTCATAAATCTACGCTACGCTGCGCTGCGCTGTACGCAAAGCAAGCAAAAAGAGCAGGCCTACTTGCAGGCGCTGAGTTTCAAGGCGGCAAGCACAACGTATAGAGTCAGAGTTGACATTGACATAAGCGCACTCACTCAGCTAGACACCTGTCATGTGACATGCCACTTTGAGATTTTTTCCTTCCGCTTGCTAGAAGTAAAAACAACTACAACATGCCACAATGGCTGCTACCCAGGCGGTTTATGCAACAAGCGGCGGCTGAGTGACTGTGACGTGCTCTCTTACTTACATACATGCACACATACATTTGTACATGGATGCATACTAAACTTGATTTTTCTTCTTATTTTCACTTTCCTGTTGTTGCTTTGGTATTGCTTTGGTTGCCCATCAGTTAATTCTACATTTATCTGGCATACAGTTCATGCTTAGTTCTTTGAACACTTACTCACTTATGTGCACGTGGCTGTTATGACATATATTGTAGAACGCAATGAATTCACAAATGCCTTTGTGTGCAGTACCGAGTACTAAATCTACAAATGTAAGCTTCACAATGGCACTTGACGCCGAAAATGACCTGTTGGAATTTGTGGCGTGTCTGAGTTTTGCTTGCGTTTGGATTTTTTCCCTGTTGGTAGGAAGTGGTAGATATGAATTGATCTACTTTGAGAGTATATTGGATCCGCAGAATGGAGATCTCCACTATACTTACTGTTTGTAGACTTCGAAAGAGCATTTGGCACTATTAAAAAATATGTTATATGCAATGCCCTTCGCCATTTTCGTGTGCCAGGAAGAATTATTGTCATGATGCGCGAGCTTTACAATAATGCTATATACAGAGCTTGTTTCATAGGCAAATATAGCAAAAGATTTGCTATAGTAAATCGTGTAAGACACGGATTTGTTCTTTCCCCTCTTTTATTTATCACAGTACTTTAGACTATATTAGAGAAAACAAATCGCGAGGCCTCAGGCGGCATTCAATTGTCCGCCGTTCCAAAAGCTTCGAGATCTACTTATAAATCATGCAGACGACATATGTTTCATGAAGCACACGTTTGCTGATATTCGATCAAAATTTTAAAGATGAATGGCAAATGCTGAAATCATAGACCTGAAAGTAAGCAGTGCAAAAACTAATTTAATGCTGTGTGAGACTAACAATACCACGCTCCTGGTTGTAAACTCTACTGATACGACTGTTGTCGTAGAAGATATTAGCGAGTTTTGCTATCTGAGTAGCATAATTGTCAAGAATCGAGGTACTGAAAGTGACTTACACAATCGTAAATATAAACAAATCAAGAGCAAGTTTTTATAAATTGAGCAAAATTTGGTCAACTTGTACAACAACATCAAGACGCATGCCACAAATAGCCTTAAGAGCTCGACTAAACGACTAACAGAAGTGTGCGCGCGAATTATTTATTTCTTTTTTTAAAATCCCTGTCCCACTTTCCTTTGAAAATACTGCTGGAAACGCCATTGCGGTAAACGAGGAGCGCTACGAAGGTATAATAAACGATTTCTTGTGACCGAAAATTGAAGCCATGGACCACACAGGCCTTACCACAATCGATCTTATCGATCCATTGCAAATCAACTTCGGTAATCCTATTGTCAGTCGTCTTCTCGATGTCAATTGACCACTTCGAAGCTGCGGTTTAAGACCATCAGACTTCTATTTGTAGGGAAAAATCTTTAGCGAAAAATCCATTAACAATTCAAGCCCTTAAAGAAAATATCGAGTAAGCCACTTGTGAGATGGATGCAGAAAGCGTCACCAAGGTCTTGATTACGAAAATTGGATCTACAGGATGCGCTACTGCGACACCAGCGGAAGCATCTACATGAATGAAATTGTGTTTCATTAATAATGGGAACTATTAATATACGAAAAAAAATTATTTCTGTATTTTTTTCGGAATTTTTAAATAGAAATTAATATATAAGCGATCCTGTATACGAGTCGCCGCCCAATGGGGAGTTTTGACATATTTTGTTCAAAAATGGTTACCATGTCTCTTGAGAGATTGTCTCAAGAGGCCAATCTCCTTTTACCTGACTTTAACACTGCGTTGTACATCCACAGCACGACCTGTGGCTTCAGTCCACATTTTTTACCGAACATATTTTAGATTCGCAGGAGTAGAAGGCTATACTGGACTTCTTTACCTGATTTTCAATGTGTAGCTTCCAATGGAGTTTGGAGTCAAGTATCAGTCCAAGATACCTAACTTCCGATGAGAGCGGGAGAACGTCGTTGTTTAATTTGGGAAATCGAAAACACCAGCTCCGTTTTGTCAGAGTTGACTCGGAGGCCACAAGAGGCAACCCAGCGAGTGAGTACAGCCAGTGGCCTTTCCAAAATCTCAGCCATGACTGAGGGAGACGGTCCCGATACCATCAGGACCAAGTCATCGGCGTATGCTACTACCTTAACCCCACCCTTATTTAGCATTATCAGAACTTCGTTAATTGCAACTAGCCAAAGTAGGGGCGAAAGGACACCTCCCTGCGGAAAAACTATAAAAAACAAAAATTTTTTGTTTTCAAATTCGGTTTGGAACTTTTTTATTGCAGTTGTAATCATCAATAATATATCCTGGCAAGTACGCCAACCCCGCTTAAGAGGTGATATCATCCCCCAAGTAAAACACGGAATATGAACCGGAGTATTAAAAAAAAATTGATAAAAATGCTTTTGGAGTTGTTGAGCCGAATGCGTCATCCATTTGTCCCTACGGGATCAAATTGAAGATCAGTTCAAGGTCAAACACAGAATATTCATGGGAAAAATTTCAAAAAATCAACGTTTACATTTTTGGGGCCGATGTCCATATTCGTTATCTAATTGTCCCTGCGGGGTCAAATTGAAGGTCAGTTCAAGGGCAAACCTAGAATATTCACCGGAAAAATTTTCAAAAATTAACGTTTACATTTTTGGGGCTGCTGGTGCCGAATTCGCTACCAGTTTATCCTTGCAGGGTCAAATTGAAGGTCAGTTCAAGGGCAAACACAGAATATTCCCCTGAAAATCAAAAAAAGATACACATGCTTTTGAGGTTGCTGAATCAGAATTCATTGCTCGTTTGTCCTTGCGAGATCAATCCTAGCTCTATCTCCATCTGGCTTTAATCCAAGGTAATCAATCGCCTTCAAGCAAATACTCCTGTATTAGGGTGAAACTCCTTCCAAACATGTATCCGAAAGCTGGTTGAAAATCCAAAAACTAACACCTTTCACCGCACTCTCCTGTTAATCAAGAAACAATTCACTAAAAGAATAACTCTTCATCAGCAGTTTTGGTCCAACGCCACTGCTTCAGCCCTCCCGAAATGTGCTAATGCCGAAAACCTAATAAGCTTAAATGCACAGCAGAAATAGTTTCCTGTTGGGAACGCTACGTGTATTTTAAAGTGGCTGGATTTACAAAATTTTTTTTTGTTTTTTTTTTATTCTTAAACCATTGAGGTAAGTACTTCTGCCCCAAGAGTCAGCCACTCAATGCCCTCTCACTCTCTTCTCCACTTTCGTTTTTACTTATACACTATTGATATAGATGAATGTACATACACACACACACACACACCCACATATGTTGATTACCCCCGCCACCGCTTTACGATACATTCGCTTTCGTATTCACATCAGGCGCGACATATCAATCAGTGCACGCTTGGCTGGCTGGCTTAAGAAGCAACCACTACGGGTACCGCCACAAAGCCTTAGCATTGAAAAGGAAAGGAAATGAAAAGAAAAAATCGTATGGAACTATACGAACGTGTATACACTTGTGCGCTGAAGTACTGGTGCAAAGTGCCAGTAGACGGGGTGTTAAAAAATGGATAAGAAAGAAAAATCGTTGCCGCACGTTTTTTCTGGCGCTTACTCAACTGCTTAATGTAAGCTTCCTAAATCAGCAGGTAGCAGCTCAACGCAGCTTGCTTTCAACTTCTTGTGCGTCAGGCTTTACATTAAGGTTTTAAATTGTGTCATTAATTTACGCGTGTGCATATTTTTAGGCGCATAATGGTTTATTGCCAAAGGTTAAACGGTGTGTATATGTCACAATGAAATCCGAGATCAGGGTACAGTAGGCGGCTCAAGGCAGCATTAATTGCTTTGGCGGTGAAAAGAAAGGGTGACTAAAGCGCTGAGAGCAGAAAAATTTAAATTAGAAGTGAAGAAAAATCCCGAATATAAAACTTAATTTAAAGCTATTCTAAGTATTATTTGAGGTGATTTACTTACTCATATGAGTACTTTTACATTCAATTTAAAATTTGTTTGAAGTGAAAACTTCTTTAGAATCGTTGGGAGTGATTTGAGACTCGATGAAACGAAAAAGCGACACTCTTGGCTACGAAGCGTTACATGTTGATATACGTATATGTGTGTGGCTGCGTATTGCTGAGCCACGCCAGTATAGTGAGTATTGTAGTATGTATACTACACTGCCTATTACTTGCTTTAGTGTTTAGTTCAAGCGTCATACGTATGTATGTTTGTATGTATGCTAGTACGTATGTGTGCGCGCCTGCGTATTACGGAGCCACGGTGAGCGAGAAGGCATTATGTATACCTATACTACACTACCTAATACTTGCTTAGACCAAACGTCCTACGAATGTTTGTGTGTATGTTAGTACGTCTGTGCAATATACGCGTTACGACACTCATAATAGCAACCGCGTGTGCTGTATTGCGTCCGTATTTTTATATTCGTAAATATTTTCATTTTTAAATATTTACCGCAATTATGCCAAAAAATAATGCCGAAAAGTGTCGTGAAATCGACAGAAAAAAAAATCAATAAATAGCATCACGGAATTCATTCACGGAATTCATTCACGAAAATTTAATAAAGTATACACCAGAAGTATCGCGGATACTTAGAAAAGATTACGATAAAGTTCCAATGATTTTAAGTGGCGATTTTAACGTAAATTTTGCATTGGACACAGCGGTTCCTTTAATTGACTTTCTCAATACAACATTCAATTTAAATATGTGTAACAATCGCACTGAATCGACAACACGATCAAAAACAACAATTGACGCAGTATTTCAAAGATATGTTGACAACATCGAAACCAAAGCATTTGTATCATATTTTAGCTATCATAAGCCACTCGTATCATTTGTTGAAATTTAAAACATTGAGGATGAATAATAATAAAATGAAGAAAATAAAATATGAACTTTACAGCAATATTATAATGAACCTATAATTATCCCGCTCCTAATGCTGCTTTCGTCTCATTCTCTCTCAGTTTGGTTTACGGAAGGCTTCACTTCTATCGCGTCTAACCGTTAGACTGGTACCTTTTTTTAAATTTTTTTTTTCTATCTTTTTATACCTTTTTACAAATTTTATGCTTTGCACGCAAATTAAAAGTTAATGTTTTGCAAAGGAGTTATTTCGCCAAATGGCAAAATGATTGTAATAAATGTGCGCATAATTACTGTTATGCTGTAAAATGCTTTTAGGCGTTCGTTCATGTAGATTTATTAGTAACAAAGTGGTCGCTATACGGTCGCATATTTCTTACACATTGCTTTTGTTGTTGAAAATTCTTGCACTGTGCGTAGCAGCAAATTAGATTTTATAACCCACTAATTGTCACATCATGCAGCACTGATTTATTGCCTACATTTAGGAGTTTTTCTACTACTAAATAAGATGAATGGAATGTGAAATTAAAATCATTAATGCCAAGTCGCACAGTGTAAAATGAACGTATTCCAGGCGCTCGAGCTCAAGCTCCGTGCGAATAATTCGCAATATTTCCCATCCGTTACCATATGCAGAAAAAAATGTGGGTATATAATTTTTGACACGAAATGAAGATCGTATATTTTGCGTTTCCAACTCGAGTTTTTTCGCTCAAAAATGTTGAGTCAATACATTTTTTAATTAATATAAATTATTTGGAGGCTGGAAGTGTTTAATAAATGAAAAATCAAATGGCACTTTTAATTCATTATTATAATATTTCTCAATTCAAACATTGAATATTAAATATGTATTTTAATTTGTAAACCCATTCGAAAGTAAAGTTTTCCGAGGGCGGTGTGAAACCATAACGTACTTTTTTCTTTTTATTTGTATACTTGACAGATCGCTTGTCTTTTTCTTTCTTCGTGCAGAATCAAATGCTAAAAAAATGAACGAAATGAAAATGAAGAAATGACGCAATGAAGTAATTTAACGAAAACTTTCGATTTAACAAAATTTCCCATTATGGGGAATTTTTGAAAAGTTTTCAGTTTACGTTGTAAGAACACTTAGACATTATTTTTTTAAGTTTTTTTATAGACTAGTTTAAAAAAAATTGCATGTCAGGCAATTTTATGAACCAAAAAAATTCCCACTATAGGAAAACCAAATAATGAATTTTCGTTTTTTTTCTTTGTATACTTGTCGAAACGCATGAAGTCAGTAGACTATCAGGATAATATTTTTGAATTTTACGTAGAATTTTTTTCAACAAATCTTTAATTTGTAAGACAATTTTATGAATAAAAAAAATTCCCACTGGAGGAAACCTAATAATGAATTTTCGTTACATAAACGCATAAAAAATGCGTGAATTACGTTGAACCTATAACACTAGTTTGAAAACGCACGTATTTTGGTAAAATTTTCCTGAAGGGTAGTTTTTAAAATTTCATTTATTTATGTTAAAATAGCATATAATATAATTACTCTACGACGCATTTTGACGAAAATTGTTTGGTTTAACAAAATTCACCATTATGGTAACGTGTTTTTACATTAACTGATTAAGAAAGTATTGCATTTTCGTAAAATTTCCCGGAGGGAAAATTTTTAAATTTCTTCTATTTATGTAAAACTATCATAAAATTACTCGCACAACACATTTTAATAAATATTTTACATATTAACAAAATTTCCTATAACGGGAACTTTTGGGAAGAAATTGTATATTCTAATTGCATGAAAGACGAAGTGCTAAACAAATTTCATAATACCACTTTTAAAGAGATTTCTTAGAGAATCAAATGCTTAAGAACTTTTGTGATAAAGAAGTAGAACTTTTAGTAGAAATTTTGAAATACGTTGGTTTGCTCGTGAGGCATTGTTTTTGTTTCTTCTTTATTTAAAAAATCTGGTACTTACAAATTTCATCACGACATTTTTAAGGAGATTTTTAGTAGAAATTTCTAATTTCTCGGTATTATTTCTGCCTGATTCTCGTTTTTCTTTGTTGTTTAAATAATCAGGTATACAAAAAAATCATGATGCCTCTTTTGAACTTTAAGGAGAATTTTTAGTCGAAATTTCGAATTTCGCAAACGATTTCGAGCTGGTGAATTAAGCGCTTAAAAATTTTCTCGAGAGTTGCATTAGCATTTTTTAGTAAACTTTTTTCTATATTATCACGATAAAGACGTATAGCCTTTTCGTAAAATTTCCCTAGTGTGATATTTTCAAATTTCTCTTATAAAATAAATATCAGAAAACTTCTCACACATTTGAACAAAATATTCAAATACTAAAAAATTTCCTATAAAGGAAATTTTTGGAAAGTTATGAATTTTCATGATGACGTTTTTGAATTTTAGGTATAATTTTTAGTAGAAATTTCAAATTTCGTTAAATATTTTTTAACTGAATTTTTTTAAGGAAAAACGCTTAAAAAATTTCCCGGAGAGATGCGTTCGCATTTTTTAGAAAACTTGTATCTATACTATTGGATTAAAAAAAAATCCTAGTAAGATATTTAAAAATTTCTTTTATAAATAAAATATCTTAACATTTCTTACATATTTAACGCATTTTAACAAACATTTCATGTCCTAAAAAATCTCCCAATATAGAAAATTTTTGGAAAGTTATGAACTTGTACGATGACGATTTGAGTTTTTAGTAGAAGTTTGAAATTTCGTTAAATAATTTTACCTCTTCTTTTCTGACAAATCAAGCGCTTAAAAAATTTCCTCTAGATATTCAATTTTTAGTAAACTTGTGGCTATATTATTGGGTTAAAAAAGTATTGACTCTTCGTAAAATTTCCCTAGCTGGAATTTTCCCTAGAATGAAATTTCCCTAGTGGGAAATTTTGAATTTTTTTTTATTCAAATAAGAATGCCATAAAATTACTTATATAACGCATTGTAATGAAAATTGCGTGTATTAATAAAATTTCCCAAATGCGGATTTTTTTGTTAATATAAGAATATCTTAAAATGACTTATGTAACGCATTGTAATGAAAATTTCGTGTATTAAGAAAATTTCCCATTGTGGGAAATTCTTGAAAAACATTGAATTTCGGTGTGTTTGCGAAAAAAAAGCTTGTATGTGGTCTGCGTAATTTTTTAAGAATTTATAATCGGATGCGTATTTGCTAAGCTATTCATGCTGATAGAATCCTTTTTCTTTTTTAAGGGAAATTTTTGGCAAGCAAACAATTAATGCGCTGTATAAAAAAACTATAGTGCGCAATTATTTTTACAAAATTTTTAAAAAGTAACCGCTACACTGTACATATTTGATTTTGACTATTTTATTACATCCATTATTTATACCTATTAATTTAACTGTTCCCCACAAATGTATTAGTCTTTTGCTATACATTTCGTTTTATCTATGCCGTTGTTCTTTTTTTCAAAGATTTATTTGATTTTCATGGCATCCTTAGCATTCCCTTCCTTTTCGTGTGAATTTTATAGCTAAGTTTTCAACATGAAGTTTAAATTTCACCAAATCAATTCGATTATATTTTAAATTTGTTGTATTCAATTAAAGATTTTCTATTTTATTTTATTGCCAAATAGCCTTGAGAAAATCCTAGAAATGTCTTCATTTGAAAGGGAATATTGAAGGTATTTAAATAAATCATTTCAGGCAATTTGCACGCAATCTTCAATTAAGTCAAGTGTAACTGTGAGAAATTGGCAAAAATGTAATAAAATATAAATACGCAAATATGTATGTGTGTGTGCTTTTCATTGAATTCCCAAACATTATTGGTCAAAGTTATAATTTTAAAATTCCGGGAGTATAGTTGGTAAACCGACAGCCTGCGCAACGCTTTTTACGAGGCTCAACTGTTGCATTTCTTTCTATAATTAAAAGGTGAAAAGGGAGCATTGAAACCTTGCATAAAATCGTACAAATACTTTCTTACCCTCTCAGTTTTAATTCTGCTTCCTGTAGCTGATTAAACTTCAGGTTCAAATTCGAAGCATGTAGACAAAAGAAGAGAGAAACAGCAGTTCCAAGAAAAATGGAAATTACGCTTGCACATGGCAGTTTGCTTTTCCCGAAAATTGTAAAAATCAAATTTTGCAATTGTATGCATTGTGTGGCATCTCTTTAATTACAAACGTACAAGGCAAAGGCACACAGAAGTATTATGCGATGCACATATACATACACACCTGCATACAAATATCACTGGCTTCCAATGTCGCGATGCGTGTATATGTGTGTGTGTGGATTCGCGTGAAAAATTACAAATGACACGAACGTGCAACGTGCCACAAAACAACAGAGTGGCGGAGAGAGAATGGCATAAAGAAAGCGTAAAACAAAGAAAGAGAACATTTCCGTTTCCTATTTGCTACGATGCGCCATTATGAAGCACACCTTGCACGCCTTGCCTTTTCTTCGTGCTACAATTCTTTCCATTGAAGCTGCGCAGCAGTGGCTGTTATCGGCGACGGTTGCAATGGCGACATGTTTGGTTTTCCCTCCTTATATGAATATACAAATATATATATATATATATATGTGTGTGTGTGAATGTGTGTATTCACCTTTACACATACATATTTCAAAAAAAAAAATATTATTTATGTACAAAAATGTGTGTGGATATGCATCCATGCGTGCCATATGTCGTCGTTACGTGATGCGTGCGCTGCGAGATACCCATTAACACAGCCTAAAAGTATGCTAACCGAGTGTGGCGCAAAGTGCGGAATTTCATACCTATGCGTGCCGCGTATTCTCCAGTTGTTGCATATGTTTTCTGGCATATTTGTAACACCGTTGTTATTAATTAATGCGCCTACATGTCGACTCTGCTCAGCGTGTCGCGTCTGTCACACAAAATATACACTGAATAATTTACGAAAGACGTGCTTTTTAGTGTCTATTTTAGGTTATGCTGTAGCCCAATCTTCCTTGTATGTATGTATGTGTGTGTGCATTACTTGTTTGTTTCAGGAATTATTAATCTATACGCATTAAACGCAATTTCGAAGAACTTTGTTGCTTACGATGCATACATAAAAATGTGTAGCATACTTCTAGGTGAATAACCTTATAATTTCTCGTTAGAAGCAAAATTGTTGTGTGTTTCATAAATTGAATAATTAATGGTCTAATTTAAAGAAGACATCTCAGCAAAAAAGAAATTAACCGATTTGTATGTAGAGCAAAATTACTAAAAATAATAAAAAAAAAATCTTTTTAAATAAATAAAAAAATAAGTATGTTAGGATTGATCTAACAATTGCTGTGTAAAGCCAATACACGATAGATGCGGAAAGACCCCAACTTCGTCCTATTAGCTGTTTACTAGAGTAGAGTGCTATTGTCGCTCTTTTTACCCTATCTTCGACAAGTGAATTCCAACTTAGTTTTCTTTCTACTATAAGACCTAAGTAGCGGGTCTCATCACTAAATGACAGCGCTGTTCCACCTATAGTCGGAGGAGTTATTTTTTGAATTCTATGTTTCCTGGTAAATAAGACGAGTTCAGTTTTGTTAGTATTGGCCCTTAGCCCATTTGCTTTTGACCAGTTTTCAACCACGTTTAGTAAATCTTGCAAGATTTCACAAGGTGTATTGAGAAATTTCCATCTTACTACCATTGCAACATCATCCGCATATGCTACGACGTGTTGTCCGCTCTCTTCTAGGCTCTTTAGCAAGAAGTTTATTGCCAGCACCCAGAATAGAGGGGGCAGCACTCCGCCTTCAGGTATTCCTCTACTGACTTTTATTCTGATCTCTGAGGCCCCTAGGGTTGCGATCACAAATCTGCTCATAAGCATGCTTTTGCTGAACTCAACCCAGAGATCCCGAAATCATTCAGTGTCTTTATTATAGTATTCGGTAGGATGTTTTTAAATGCGCCCTCGATATCAAAGAAGGCTATCAGTGTGTATTCCTTATTGTAAACAGACTTCCCGATTTCTGTAACAAGTGAGTTAAGTGCTTTTCCTGTAGATTTCCCTTTACAGTACGCAGGTTGTGAGATACTAAGCTTGTTAGGGTTGAAGTTAGCTTTAGTATGGTTAATGTTAATCCTTAATCTCCCACCATTTCATATAGCAATCCAGAGGAAGCAGCTACGCAAGCACTCGTGCTACACATGGAAGAAAATTTCAAATTAGGCAACCTCACCGGTCACCTAAGTATCCTAAATAAAATCAAAAACACCATAAGCATGGCTCAAGTTTCAGACCTCTGTTTCACAAAAGGATGCACAGTTACCTTTCCTGAGAGGATCGAGTGGAAAACAAACCCAAAATGGATGAATGATGATTCACAAAAATGGTATACTGATGGATCAAAAATACTTTGTGGTGTAGGAGCAGGAGTAGTGGGGCACAGAATCCACAAATCATTCACTCTCACCAGGGACACCACCATCTTCCAAGCGGAATTATACGCAATAATGGAAGCAGCAAGCCTCATGCAACCGCAAGATATGAAAGATACTTTCGGACAGCCAATCAGTTCTAAAAGCTTTAGATAGCTATACCTACAACTCAAAAACTCTCTTAGAATGCCACAAGGCACTCAATAACCTGGCATCCAAAAACAATATCTCATTAATTTGGGTACCAGGACATGAGGGATATAACGGCAACGAAGAGGCAGACTTTCAAGCCAAAAAAGGGGCAGATATAAACTTCATCGGACCTAGTCCCATGTTCGGATTCAACAAAAACAGCTTAAAACAAAAAGTAAAATACTGGGCCAAAACTCTAATAAATCAGCATTTGAACAACGTAGAGGGTCTTAGACACTCCAAAAAGTTCTTAAGTTTCAATGCTAAAAGAGCTAGCATGGCCCTCACGTTAACGAAAAGAGCATTCGCACTCTCTCAGGCGCCCTCACTGGTCACTTCACCTGCAACAAACACTTACACAAATTAGGCATAACTATAATAACACCAGCACCTGCAGATTTTGCTGCGAAGATGAGGAGTCTATAGAACATCTCATCATCGAATGTCCGGGGGAAAAAGTTTTTAAACAAGTTCATGCTTATAGATGAAGACCTTCAATCACTCCCTCAGAAGGAACTGGTACAATTCATAAGCATACTTAACAGTCAATATACAGCAAAGGGTGCACAATAGATCAATATGGTCGCAGTGCTAAAGGCCCATACCTTAACCCTTTACTACCATTAACCATTAACCATTAGCTTTAGTATAATCTTCTATTATTATTTCTAATGTTTTTTGCAAGAATCCGTGGGTGCTGTGTGTGAACTTTTTCTTGCCGTAGGAAGAAAGACAACCTTTAATTCTTTCCATACTGATGGAACACTTCGAAGCTTCAGAGCAGCCTTGAATATAGCTGTTAACCACCCCATAATATAGTTTAGTGAATGTTGTATTTGGGCCGGGAATAATCCATCTGGACCCGGTGATTTAAATGGTTTAAAGGTGTTCACTGCCCAGGTAATCCCAGTTTCAGTGATTATGTCTTCAATGTCTGCATTAAGTCTTTCTGTTCGATGGTTAATTAATATATTAGGTGATTCGTTGCTGGGGAAGTGTGTGTCCACTAGCAACTTCAAAGTTTCATCACTCAAGATAGTCCAACTCTTATCCGGTTGTCGGAGGTATCCGGAGGAATAGTGGTTTTTTGAAAGGATCTTACGCAGTCTAGAAGCATCTGTGGTTCCTTCGATTTCTGCACAGCACGTCCTCCACCCAGACCTTTACGCTTTTTTTGTAAATTCTGCCCTTGTCCGGGTAAAACTCCCCTTAGTTTGGAACCGTCGCCCACCACGTACCCGCTTTCGCATTACTTCAGACTAGCGCTCCTTCTCCCTTATGCACGGTTAATCAAGACTAATAAAATTTTACGAGGGGTTCCTTTTATATGTCGGGATTTTGCAACCCTGGTGTTGCAATCTGGCAACTGACAGCTGTATCGCAAAGTTTGACATTTTTTGGCTTTTACGTACTCAGAACGTTTTGAAATACCAGCGCTATTTGTGTTGTTTACAGTAATTTAAAAGATTCATCACCCAAAATGGAATTAAATCGTGAACATTTTCGTGTGATTATTTTTTACAACTTTCGACGTGGACTAACTCAGCAACATTGCATGGATGAACTTAATTCATTTTTTGGCGATGAAGCTCCATCAAGGACCAGTGTTTATCGATGTTGTGGTGAATTCAATCGTGGTCGTAGTTCACTCCAAGACGAATTTCGTGAAGGTCGTCCAAAATCAGTTGTTGTTCCGAAAACCATGGATGCTGTGCGCGAACTGATATTGCAAGATCGTCATGTGACCTATCGTGAGATTGAGACAATCTTAGGCATTAGTGGGACCAGCATACATTCAATATTGCATAAACATTTGACTGTTAAAAACATTTGTTCGCGTGGGATCCCACACAATTTGTCAATCGCTCAAAAAAAGGCTCGTGTCGATTGGTCGAAGGAAATGCTCAAAAAATACGATCGCGGGGCTTCGAAACACGTCTATGACATTGTGACAGGTGATGAATCATGGATTTACGCGTATGAGCCCGAAAGTAAACAGCAGTCGACTGTATGGGTGTTTCAAGATGAGCCAAATCCAAAAAATGTGTTCGCGCACGAAGCACTTCCAAGCAAATGGTCGCCTGTTGCTTCGGAAAAACTGGACATGTCGCAACCGTACCACTAGAACAACGCAGAACAGTAAATTCTGAGTGGTACACAACCATTTGTTTGCCAGTTGTCTTCCAAGAAATTAGGAAAACCAATCGCCAAAGACGGATCACTCTTCACCAGGACAATGCAAGCTCTCACACATCGGCTCAAACAACTGCATTTTTGAGCCCCCAAACCATCGAATTAATGGGTCATCCGCCGTATAGTGCTGACTTGGCACCGATGGACTTCTTTTTATTCCCGTACGCAAAAAACAAACTGAGAGGTCAACGTTTTTCGACACCTGAAGAAGCGGTTGCAGTATTCAGAATGCATGTTTTGGAGGTACCTCATTCAGAGTGGCAAAAGTGCTTCGACAATTGGTTCAAACGCATGCAAAAGTGTATAGATCTTCATGGAGAATATTTTGAAAAACAATAAAGTGATTTTCGATTATTAAAATTTGTTTGTGTTCTCTAATCCCGACATATAAAAGGCACCCCTCGTAAATAAAAAGGTCGCATAATGTAAAAATATTTTTTAATTTATTCAAATGCAATTCATTAAATACCTCGAAACAAGAAATATACGAGACCACTTTTATAACTATGGTTCATTTCTCATTTAGCATTTTACTACCTAAAAGCCTTTTAGCCACCTATAATTTTATAGTTCTATTTGTAAATATGCCATGCGTTCCTTCAACGCTACTAACTACTTTTTGAAATTTTCATACCGCAAACTAACTCGCCGTCGAGGGAGTTTCAAGTTTTTATAGTCTACGCTTCAATTTGCATCTGCGCATTTTATCGCTTTCTTTCGCCAATTTAAAAAGTTTGCTTCCAAACGAAGTTCAACGTGCACTCCATTTCTGCACTTTCCACAACCTGCCTACCAGGGTACCTAAACGTTTCAACGGGGAAAGGCATTCAATTATTCTCCACAGTCTCCACGATCGACTTGTTTGCTTAGTTCCGTCATGGCTCATAGTTTTACTTGACCATTTTTCTTTAATTAAATTGTCATAAAATCTCAATTTGCAATTTGCCATAAAAATGAAACGACCACATATACTCGTAAACAGAGCGAATGAGATGTGGTGGCTGCGCCAAGTTCATCCATTAGTGTTCATGGCTATTGAGCTACAAACTTCAATTCTAACAGCCATACAGCGGATATTTAGGTTAATGTTAGTAAGCGGCGAGTGGGTGTGCATACAACTCCCAGCATACGTCCATGAAGGTATGTACATGGGTATGCATGTATGTATGTATTTATGCATTTGTTTGTGTGTAAATGTATGTTGCGCTTACTTTCACTACCAGCTTACTTCGTTCACTCGATTTTCTGTGCTTGGCAGTGAGTTTGCTGATGATATTTGTGCTGCTTGCTAGCGGTTCATAGCCTCGAGGCAGACACAGCCACAGCTGCAATGCTGATCCAATTATTATGTACAATTATCAACGCCCATGAAGGCGAACCCAGCTTGTGGCGTACCACCACAATTTATGTGCATATACTCATATATATTTGATTATATGCGAGTATGTGTGAGTGTGTATGAGTTTTGATTGCGCGCTTTACCCCAAATAGTTGTTTGGTTGGTTAGCGGCTGCTGCTGCTGCGGCCGCCACATTGCTTGGATGGTTGGTTGATTGTTTGGTCGAATGACTGGCTATTGCGCGGTAATTTGTGCAAGAATTACTGCGGTCGATGTTTATCCGCGAGCCGCATTCATTTCGTGACTGCCTTCCCAGCGGCTTGCTACGCGACGCGACTACGTCGACGTGTTGATGGTCGGCCAACCAGAATGGATTACTGTGGCCTGCTTTGTCGCTTGTTAACAGCCTTGTAAAACGTTAACGTTAACGGCCGTACGCAATGAACGCTAACGACACAAACGAAAACAAGAACACCGACGTTACTGCAGCTCTGCAAGATGGCGCTGGCTGAGGCCGCTCACGGCCGCTGAAATGCTTTATTCGGCATCGCTATATTTCTCACTACAGCGCCATAGCCTGCCCTCCTATAGTCATTGCATTATTTCACTACTGCTACACTTAGGCGAAAATGGTCGGCCACATTGCTACATACGGGCGGTGATAAACTGCACTCAAGCGCGCGACATGATTACTTGCTTGCCCATCACTATGGCGGTCCTTTAACGATTTGTAGTGCTCGCTGATTTGATTGCGGTACACTTAATACGCTGGCGCGGTAAGCGGTAATTGTTGAGCGCGCGTAGCAATGAAAGAAGTGACTACTGTTTATGACAGTGGGAGTCATTTTAATTGAGTTAGAGCGACGCTACCAGAAAATGTAGTGAAATTTCATTAGCATAGAGCGCGCCAGTCATGGACGGATAGTGGAGCTCAGCTAGATAGTCATCACTTAATATATTTTGTAGCAAGCAATTAGGAGGATGTGTATTAAAAGCTACATAGGCAGCCAAGAGCTACTGGTGACGGAATCGCTGAATACCTTGTACAACAACAGCTGCTCAATGTAAGTTCGCGTAGCATAATTTCGTATTTTTAGAGAACCTTTCAAATCTTTCAAGGCAGCAAATTTGGCGATTCGTTTGAATGAGAGTTTCAGCCAAGTAGGCTGCTAGCCACCTGCCTTATTTCAGTAATAGAGATACTATCTGTTCATGTATTTCATTTCCCACCTATCCTGCATAACAACCGAGCTTTCCTCTATCCGACCATCTGAGGACGCGTCCGATGCGAGACAAGTAACTCCATACCGGGAGCATTTCTTGGCAGTACTCAAGAATGTATTTGATTTCTCTACCGATCAGCCCGCCGTTTGCAACGATAATATCGAAATAAATTCGATCATAGAAACATCACCACCAAATCTGGCTGAAATCTCTGCTGCAATGAAATAATGACCGAATGGCAAGACTGCCAGCATAGCTGGTATATTTGCTGAGCTCTACAAAAATGGCTTCGCCCTCTCCGCGGAAATTCTATCTCCCATTATAACAGCTGCCTGGGAACAAGAATCTTTACCGCGGGAATGAGAAGAGGGAATTATAGTAAAGCTAGCAAAAAAAAAGCGACCTTAAAAGCGACACCAATAATTCTCAACCAGCTAAAACACCACCCGAAAGCAACTATTAACTCCTGACAGGCGAGTTTTCTTCTCCTCCTGTGCTGACCAAATAAACACCCTCAGAGTTATCATCGAGCAATGTGGTGGATTCAAGTCTAACCTACATCTTCTGTTTACCGACCCGAAAAACCCTTTAAAAATATCAAGCGGGAGACCATCTGAGGAGAAGAGGTATCTCTGAAAAACATATTGCACCTATAAGGGAGAGCTACAGTGACGCAAGTTAGTACGTCCTTCATAAAGGAAACTATCGGACTCTTTTCCCTTACTTACTGATGTACGACAAGACTGCATCTTCTCTCCAATTTTCTTTTTTTTTTTTGTCATCAAAGACAACTTGAGCGCTGCCTTTAGCAAATAACACCACTGAGGGGCATTCAATGGCAGATAACAACACATTCTTCAAATACCGATGACATCTGTTTGCTCGCATACAAGTTGTGACGCATGCCATGGAGGAAAAGGTGCCTTTGAGCTCCACTTTTTGGTGTTTCCATAACAGATTATAGGGCTAATTAACTGGCTATTCATATTACCCTGAAGGTAACTTTTCCATACAAAGAGAGCGTGAGAGCCCTTAGTTATCTATGAATCTAGGCACGTGTGAATCGGCGACGTTCAAAGGAGCTTCTTCGGCTTTCACAGACGATTATCAGCAGATACAGATTTTTCAAATTTAAAACAAGTTATCATCGCAAACTCACTTTATGAAGCACTTCCCGGTAGCGATGGTACATGATACATATATGCAATGGAGGGGTGAGAATGTTAGAGCTGGTGGTGGAGGTGTTTTCCATGTGACACAACCCATACCCAATTAGCACAAAATATGCCCTTTTGATACACCAATTGTGAAACCCCTGCTTTTATTAATCAAATCATCTATGAATCTGCCTATGACATCTATTATCTTTTCTGCAAAATCTCTCAAATTAATCATCGATAATTGCCCCAGCATTCTATGTCGTAGAGCTCCTAGACTCGAGCACTCTTACAGATAGTGAAAGACTGTTTCCCTAGAATCTTCTTGATTTCTGCGTCGAATTGTTTGATTGCCATTATTGTATGGATTCCTCATCTTCTTAACATGATCTCCCAAGCCGGTTATTGTTGACACAATTCTGAATATGTCTGCTCACAGCTTTCTTAAGAATCCATAAGTTCTAGATTTGTTGAAATTGGGCCACGTTTGCTGAATTATTTTGCAGGTATCCATGTTAGTCCATCTGTCGACGATATACTTCCGGAATAGCGAGAAAATCTCACTTTTGCGCAGACGTTGGAAAAGCCTATGCCAGTTCATCAGCTTTCTCGTTTCCTTCCATGTTCCTATGGTCAGATACCCAGATGATAGTGATGTCTGGCGTGTGCGTTATAGCATTTTTTAAACTTTTTTTAAAACTGGAAAAATATTTTGAGCTTCATTTGAACGTTTTATGATTTAGATAAAATAAAACTTCGTTAAATATATTTGATTCCATTAATAACCATAAGCCTGTATTTTTCGAAGTTCAAAGTGTTTGGACAAATATTGAAACGTTTACTTAAATTAAATATTAAATACATATATATAAATGCGCAAATGTAAAAGTTTAGATGGATTTAAAATATACGAAATTATTCAGCGGTTGAATCCATACATTTTTTGAAATATATCAATATGGATCGACAGTCGCCATAAATGTTCTTTTAAAAAATAAAATGTGTTAATTTGATAGTTGCTCCAGTATTAAGATCAGGTTTCTATTAGTATAACTTTGTTCACGGGTTTGCGCAATTTTTTTGTGGTGAAAGTCTAAAACCAAGAAAAGAAAACACGAAAGCCGACGAGCAAAATGTAAAAAATAAATCCTCCTGTATGTATATATACTCGAAAAAGTTATGCTAACACTTTTTTCATGCATTTAGGTAGACAATTTTATATGGGCAAACGTACGTTTACGAGATAATGCCTAAAAGCAGGTATAACTAAAATAGCGCTCTCAGGGATTTCATTCTCCAAGTGTTCGAGCATTTATATAGCGCTGAAGACAAATGCTCAGGATATAATACAAAAATGCATATTTACTTGATTTCACATAGTAATATTATCTTTGTTAAAAGAGAACAAGTTTGTATTAGGTAATAATTAAATAATGCAACCTTATGTGCTGCTTTGGCGAGTGGAAAAACCAAAATAAATAATTATATTTGTATGTGTGTTTAAAAGAGTTGGATTATTTTGTGAGTGTAAGCAGTTTCAAAGCCAAAGAGTAGTTGCAACATTAAAAAGTACTTGAAACACATTTTCATTTAACAACTAAAATAGCAAATATGAGCAAAATATGTACTTTCTTCAATTTTCTTCTATTGCCAACTTTCTGAAAAACGTGAATTCACCGCGATGCGATACAGAAACTCTCTAAAGAAATTTCTCTAAAATTTGCAATTTTTTTTTATGATTTCTAAAGATTACTTTATTTTTCCCAAAGAGCAACCTTGCGTACAGAAAATTGTGTTGTACTTAAAACTTCACCACTATAAACTTGGTCCTTATAAAGGACTTTCACCACAGTTTGCTTAGATAGGAAATGGACAAATTCCTATTAATGCCGCTACTGGCTTAATCACTATGCCAGATAATTTTTGTAATTTCGAACACACAAAACAAGAATTAGTTTTAAGTGTTTTTCCAAATATTGCGCGAAATTATCAAAATCACAATTGGTTAGCTGAAAGAGCAATACTGGCTGCGAAAAATAAGGATGTTGGTCAATTGAATGCGAATATTTTAAATGATATGCCTGGTGAGATTGTAACATTTAAATCAATTGATACAGTTATAAATAAAGATGACGCTGTAAATTATCCAACAGAACTTTTAAATTCCTTGGATTTACCTGGACTGCCGGCTCATCGCTTACAATTGAAAGTTGGTGCACCAATTATTTTACTTAGAAATTTAAATGAGCCACGATTGTGTAACGGAACAAGTTTAGCAGTCAAAAAGGTCATAAATAATCTTATTGAAGCAACAATTTCAAAAGGAAAATTCAAAGGTGAAGACGTATTGATTCCGCGTATTCCGCTGATTCCACCAGATTTAGCTTTTGACTTCAAAAGATTGCAATTTCCAATATGTCTTGCATTTGCAATGACAATAAACAAAGCACAAGGACAATCGCTGGAATTATGCGGAATTAACTTAGAATAATTGTGAGTGAATTTAAATCGAGTGTTCATTATTCATTTCTAATTTTGACATGCCTAGCGAAGCAGGCAGAGGGTCCGCTAGTAGATTATAGATTTTTGGATTGGTTATAGGTGACTTTAGAACTAAGATGGCTGCTTGACTAACTGCAAAAATACATACTTCCGATAGTTGTTATGGATGGTTTATAATTACCCTGCAAGCTTCCCTTATCACGAAAACTTCTGCTTCAAAGATACTATTTTTGTTAGCCAGACGACGGAAAGACTTGGAAGTTTCAAGGTCTTTCGAATGTACACCAGCGCCTTCGCTGCAGTTCATCGTGGATCCATCGGTGTAAAGTGCGGTGGTATCTTCCTTGACTACTAAATTTAACTCCCAACTCCTTCAACTCCTTTCACGTGGGGAATTTTACCTTAAACTCTATTCTAAAGTCTAGGGTAGCGTTTGAAAAATCTGATGAGTTGCTAGTTAGACTTTAGTTGTGTAACATAGCACTTTGACCCAACAGCCTGACATTCCAAAATTCACCTCCTTTTATTCTGAAGGCGGTATTCGTTGTTGCTTGAATTGTAAGTTGTAAGTCTATTGGTAAGAGGTAGAGCAGGATATTAAGAGCCTCGGCTGGACACGATTTCATAGCTCCACTTATTCCTGCGCAAGCTGCTCATTGCACGGTATACATCCAAAATGCGAGTTAAGGCTTTAAACCCCAGTTTATACTGGTATCCCGTTTGCAAGTGTAATAAGCTAAATAAGACTTTTCGACCCACTTTTCTACATTGTGAATCCAGTTAAGCTTCGGATGGACAGCAGAATTTGAACCCGATTGGTTGATGGTAGGGTAAACTGAGGAATATTGATTTTAGTTGTGGACCACATTAATTGCGATGTACTTGGGCTAACATTTGGCCACTACTCGCAGGCCATCTACTTAGTTTCCCCAGACCTCTTTCTAGCATTTTGCTAATAGAAGAAGTAAGTAAAGCTGTTGATGGAATCACGACGTCATCGGAGTACCCGACTACCTGCTTAGTCGCAGTAAAATTCTGTTTAAAGCTAGGAACAATAAAGGGGGGACTCGACCACACCCTGCGGAGTGATTATGTTACCAATATGTCTCCGTTTGCTCCTAGAATAATTCTGTTCTGAAGTATGCATGGGATCCAGTTATTCGGCGAGAATGTTATTTTTATACACAAAAAAAAAATTACGTTCCAAAGTGCAATTTTTATGCCGTTTCACAATTTCAATTCTTCATTTTATTATAAGTTGAAATTTATCTATTCTATCGCTCTATTAAACGATCTAGTAACCACTCGGTTTCAGCTATAAATATAAATACGTTCAACCTTGGCTAGGAGAGTCATGCAAATATCTAGCTGCATATGTATGCATTCAGGCGTGTGTGTGTAAACGATAAATGTATAATTCCATATAGGTGTGTAAGCCCCTCTCACACGAAATCACTTTTATTATCTGACAGCAATGCAAATAATTGCAAGGCCATTGCTTACGTGCGTTATAAAAAATAAAAACCTCCACCTTTTCTTGAAATGTACGCTAAACCAAAGAAGGGTTGGCAGGTAAAAATTTAATTCTATTATTGCTGCGTGTGAAAACAAATAAAAAGCACGCAAGCGCGAAGAAAAGTATATCTATAAAATTAAATGCTTAATTGTGATATGCTACATTGAATTTACACAGCCTCGCGCCTGTAAATATGCAACATTTTACTTACACAATGATTATGTGACGCATGCATACTACAACCTTGAAAAGGGCTTAAGCTGAGAATGTGTATCAATTTGTGATGTGCCTCATATTTTCTACCTTAACAGTAGAACCTTGGTTGGTAATAAAAGCAAAAATTAAATAGTTTGGTAGCATTTTTGCATAAATGTAGTAAGAAGCTTGAACCTAAGAAATGATATAAACTTCAAAAACATTCCAAATGTGTTATATTATAAAAATAAAATATATAAATTTATGTTCCACATAAGTTCCACATACAGTCCACATACATTCCACATCTATTATTCATGAAGCCTTTTACTTAGCATTTTTCAATTGGTTTTATCTGAATATCTTCTTCTTCTTCTTCAACTTTATTTAGGACTGATATTCTTCCACTAGCTCCAAACGGTCATACTGACTGGAAAGCTGTCGAGCAATCAATATAAATTCATATATGTGTACATATAAATGTAGCTGGGTACGCACTCGCCTAAACTGATTCAAAATTTCAGGTTATGGGTTGCATATCGTGGTAGCGTACCAATTTGCTCCATTTTTATTATATTAAGATAGAGGATTATGGCTACATCGACCTAGATATTGATATTTATGGGCGGTAATTTATTTCAAAGTTTCTATTTGTCAGTGATCTTACTAGTAATACAAACTTCCACTGCACGACTACTTCTTTTTTGAGCAATACTAAACAAGAATTTCTCGCACTGCCCGCCCCTGTGGCTGCTACTGAGTGAGATAAGTGATTCTGCTCTATGTATGTGTGTATATGTATGTACACGTACAAACCAAAATTTATTCATATTAATGCGCAGCGCACTTGTGAAATAAAGAACTGTGCTAATGCCACAAACTACTGTCACACTGTAGCATAAAACATTAGTTCAAATTAACGAACTAAAATTTTAGTGTGAAATTTCAGATGTAGCTATGTTTGGTTATTTAATTATTATTTTTCAAATTGAAATAAAAGAATTTTTTGCTGCAACTTTAAGCTTTAAAAAATTAATAATTTGACTCGTAGTACACTAACCAATTTAATGTAAAACACAAACTCATACCTACAGTCCAATGATCTCATTAATATTCAACTTTCACAGCTATTTTTTTTTTATTTTTTGTTTGTTTTATATTTAAGAGTTTTGCATTCTGTTCAAAAAAATGTAAGGAAATTTGCATGAACAACTGCAGTATATAGTGTTGCAAGTCAATAATCAAAGCTAAATTTGTATTTAGAGGGGGTGGAGGCCTTAGGTTTCATTCGGGACAAGATGAATTCATGATGGTGATGAAATTTATATTTAAAACTTAGTTTATAAACGAACAACTTACGTTCCACATACGTCCCACATATGTTTCACAATAAATTCTTACAGAAAACATATTTACGACCCACTCCTGCGTCAAATGATTTGAACTTGCAGCGCAGAACAAATTCAGGATCCACAAGTGAGATATTTGCAAAACATTGTGAGTAGTGTTTAATATTGGCAATTAATACTTTGTTTCCTGCCGTTCCCTTTACATAACATATGCGTCCCACTTACGATTCACAATATATTGCAGCACGAAAATGTGTATTTATCGGGGGCGCAGATCATATATTCCATTAGGGTCAAGAGAAATTGATTATGATGACTTACGTTCCACATTGGTCCCGCATATGTTCCACAATAAATGTTTACGCTAAAACATATTTACGACTCACTCCTTTCTCATATCGGTTGAACTTTCCCACTGAGAACAAATTCAGGACCCACAAGCTGGATGTTTACAAAACATTGTGAGTAGTTTTTAATATCAGCAACTAATACTTTGTTTCCCGTCGTCCCCTTGCATTACATATGTGTTCCACTAATGATTCACAATATGCGAGTAAAGCTCCGCGGAGGTTTATATTTAGAGGGCGGAGGCTGGTACATAACCATTCGCGACAAAAGAAATTAATGATCGTGATGAAATTTATATCTAAAATTTATCTGACAAACGAAAGTCGTATATTCCACTTACGTTCCACATATGTTCCACAACAAATAATTATTTCTTCCTCTATACATTAAGCAAAACTATAAAATATTACATATGATTTTATGGTACTTGTCTCTGCTTCGTGCTGCTTCAACCAACTGCCCAACTATCCTCAATCCTGGCCACTCTCTTATGGCATTTGCTTTCTTCCATTGATTGGCAACAAAATCGGGTTGCACATGCGATGATAGAAGGTAATAAAGAAGAATATTCGTAAAGAAGATAGTTAGTGTTGTTAATAGGCATAAATTAGCTACACTTCTTCCATATGTGTCCCACCTATCTATGTTCCACATACAAATAATTCTTTCCACAACATTTGCTCTGCACTGCATTGCTTTTTATTGCAGCGAATGTGAAAACAAAAACTTCATAATACATTTCTGCTGCTTTAATTCCCCCTCTAAAGTCTTTTAAATAATTTTAATAAATTCTTGCGAAAATAGTAAGCATTTCAAATAGTAAATTTGCTGCCTTTCAACATTTTCTCTTTTTATGACACTTCCATTCCAAAACTTTTAACTTTTAAGAAATCTAATTACAGCACTTTGATTTTCAGAACTAAGTATGTGCTATCACCTACAGCTCAGCTGTCAACAAGCACGTAAACTGCAGCTAGTCATGTATATCAAATGTCTCACAGTTTGCCTCTCGCTTTGCATGGCTCGCTCTATAGCCTCCCTCAGCCACCCACAACATTCACGTTGACTACCATCACACACTAAACTACTTCAAAAACAGTTATTTCCGTTAACACGTCCAATTCTGTTAAACATGATGCAATGTACCTCACCATGCTGTCCTACACATACACAGAAACGTATAAGTTGTTAAGCAGCTAAACTGTTTGTTAGCTTTCTCTACCATTCCCTTTACACACAGATATGAATTCCTGACTTTTAGCTTTACGTAGTATGCATAGCAGCAAAACGGCGCCCTTCAGGGTAATCTCATCAATTTCACTAACATTAAAGCACGTTTACTTTATTTGTTTCTGGGAATGTTCGGATTGAGAGTATACACCCATAGTGTGTGCTTGTGTTTTTTACTGTGGAAACTCGGTGGATTGTCATGCCAACTGTAGTAAAATTCGTTAACTCTTGGTGCATTTTTGAGCAAAGAATGGAAACTGTTCTCCCGTTGTCTTGACAACAACTGTGAAATTTAGCTTTTGTGCAATGTGATGATTGGGGAGAGTAACGCGCCGTGAAAAGTTCGCTGTAAGCTATTCAAATCCATGTCTTTAATTACGAAGTAAGTTTTGCGTAAGTGTTGCGCAAAGGGAATGAAAACGAAGAATGAGAGTTTATTGCTATAATTGCTGGAAGTAGGGAAGGAAAGTTATGTGTTTGCATTCGTTTACGTGTTATTTTAATAACGATAAAGGAATGAAGTAACGATAAAGAACAAAAGATTTGCGCGCACAAAAAATGTGTTATAATCTAGAATATTTTATATGAATACTTTCACTAAAAATAGGGTTATCAGAATGCGAGCCTCATAAGTTCCACATACAGTCCACATGCATTCCACACACTATCTCCATGAAACCTTCTACTTGGCTTTTTTATAGGAATATTTTTTAAAATTATACTAAAAAATATTTTCGTAAGTTTCTCATTCAGTCCACATGCATTCCACATACTATCTCGATGAAACCTTGTACTTTCCATATTTAATATTTTTTTAATACTATACTAATAATGTTTTCATAAGTTTTACATGGAATCCACATACATTCCACATCCTTTCTCCATGAAAAATTCTACTTTGCGTATTTAGAGGGGGGAAAATCTTTCCCCATGTAGCGAAATTTAAGTGCCCTGGTAAACTTTGTACAAAACTCTTTTGTACATATGTACATATGTTTGAATAATGCTTGAAGCAACTATTTCATTTTTCATGCGTACTTTAAATGCTCTTTCTCATTGTCAATGGCACCAAACTACAAGTGTGCACATTTTCCATTGAACTGACAGTAGAACATTGTAATTTGTTTTTGAAAGAGAATGAACACTCAAAATGTATGTCTTTGCATATCGCAGCCAATTTTAGCCATGTAAATATGCCAATTAGTTAATTACCAAATACGTTCCACATAAGTTTTGGCATCAATTTTAATACAATTCCAAATACAATTGCTATTTTTGACCATTTTTAGAAAATACACACAATTTGACCGACATTAATTAATGTTCCGCAAACGTGGGTTTACCCAGTTTTACTTAATTTAGTGGAATATATACAAAATAGCTATATTTAGTTAATTTCTACTCATTTAAATACGTTCCACTTGCATTCCACATACGATCCACATCTAAAAATTTATTATTTTATATAAGGAAAACCCCTTCCTCAATTAAATTCTTCAATACAATACTAAAAGCAATTGCATCTGTCATAGAATACATCCCATTTTACTACCCAAAAACTTACACTCGCACATGCTTATCACGAGTCTATTGCAATTACGCACACTGCTAATCGCACTCATGCACTCAATTCACTCTATCCACTTAAAAGCATATATACTTTTGAACAATTTTTTCGCCCTGCTACTAGTGAATTTCGCCCGCACTTTGGCAGCCTTGCAAAACATACCTTTCATTGCGTCGCACAGCTGTCGCCGATTGGTATTTTTTCCACTCGTCGCTCAATGGTTGCCTACGTTTTCCCACTTCATGTTTCCATTTTTAATGACCTTTTTAATAGTTACTGCGTAACACGTACGTACGTACGTACGCGTGAGCGCATTTTGGTTTTATTTTCGGCTTTTTACTGCGACAATAACTGCAGTGGGACTTTCATTTTACCCTAAACGCAGCATTACCCCGACTCCTACTGCAATACAAATGTACGCATGTACAACCTTGACTACAGTTATACAACCTTTGCCAGTTTTTCACTTGTGGCATTGCTTTCAAACTTTCTATGTTCTTATTCCAGCTTAGTTTCTTCCTCCTTCTCTGTTTCGCTCTCATTAACGCGCTTTCTGTCACTGAATAGCACCTAATACCCTCCCCCTGGAGGAAGAAAAACTTTTACTCTTGTACGATTCGTTTTCAGTTTCCTTCGCTAAATTCGGCTAAGAGTTTGCTATGGCAACGTAGACCGTTGCTCTTCTCATAAATTTTTACACGATTGGCACTTTATGCATACATTTATAGGCTTGGCTGTGTAAAAGCATGGAAGTTTCCAGCATATGAGGCATACGCGCTTGTTAGGGCATTGTTTGCATTGCTGCGTATTCGTAAATCATTTAGCACAATTGACATCAAGTGTTGATTGGCAAACGGACGAATACGAAACTTTTGTTGACACATCAAAAGCTTACAGGCATCATTAGTCGTTTTGGGGAAACATGTCAATTAGTGTCCAAATGTTACTCAGACGTAGTGCGCCACAGTGCGAAAAAATATTAAAGCGAATTGGGGTGGAAAGTGGACCGTAAAAAATATTACATGCTAAATGCGTAAGCAGAAAGTGTTAGCTCAACAAATATTTTATGTAAAGTTGATGAGCATAAATATATGTAATTTATTAATTTAATTTTTATTGCTGTATTGGAAAAGTGAGACGAAATAGGGAGAGAAAATTTTCAAAATTAACTTTGATTGCTATTAAAATACTGGAGAATATAAAAATGGAATTAAATATTTGAGATTTTTAAAAAATAGTTTAAAAATATCACAAATAATTTGGCAATGCGCGCCAAATTAATTTCCTAATGGACCCACTTATCACATTCAAACTTTTGAAAGATTAAGATTTTTAGATATAGTAGTTATTCTTCTCCTTCATTGGCGCGATGACCGCTTAAACCATTTTAGCCAAGTTTAACAAAGCTGGTCAGTCGTTTCTTTGTCCTGCTGATCGGCACTAGTTGGGCACACCAAGTGAAGCCAAGTCCTTCCCCATCTGATCTCTCCAACGCAAAGGAGGCCTTCAAAGTTGAGGACTAGAAAGTTGAGGCCTGGAAAGTTGGAGACTCCTCGTATAGAAAAAGCGAAAAAGGCAGGCGAGATCAACATTCACTTTTAAGCACAAGTCATCGATATCATTGCAATCCTATTATTGAGCAATTGTCAACGTAGGAGACCAGTGACACTCCCTCTGGTGGGTGGGAGAGCTTCAAGATTTAGGAGTTGAAAAGCAAAGGTGAAAGGACACCACCCTTCACCTAACTTTATCACGATTCACCTAACTTTATCCTCCACTATTTTGAGCTCAAATCTCGAAATTTGATTGACGATTGTCAACCACTCAGATAGTTCGCGGACCCCATATACATACCCGGCGCGAAGTCGACTGCTGAACATCATCTAGTTGCGTGTAGTGGCTGACTGTTAGAAATCCCTCTGCAAGTCCAACACTACTAGGACAGTCCTCTCGAGCGTTTTTTTTTTTAATTTTTTCCAGAGGAAATTTAGATCGAAAATGTCAGAAACATCATCAAAGGTGATATCCGACCAGTGGCATGTGAGGCATGCTCCCACAAGTCCTATAACATTCCGCCCTTCTCGGCTAATTCCACCCTGGGACTGCAAAGAGCATTACATCAAGGTGGAGCCGTGTTTATGCTTTCAGAAATACCAGGTATCTGCGTCCAGGTTCCTCTCCTAATTGCCTATTGGGGTTATACGTTATCGATAGCCTCCATTGGTCGATAGCGACTTGGCGTCTGTTTGGCTTCGTCTTGAGGCCTTACCTCATGCGTTCGTGCTTGCCGTCTGTTCGTGAATACAGTCACTCCCACAGGAGATCTGTTTTAAAATGGCTTCTTTGGGTGACGCATCTGCTGGGTGTTCTAGACCGGTCGCAATCACTTTGCGCTCCCATTCTAAGCTCCGCAGTTTTATTACTATCCTTGCTGCCAACTTTTTTACCGCTCCCATTTCTCTTTCGAGTTCAGCATTTGCGTTACAAGGTTATCTGGACGATATGACTCCCCTGTGTTGACAGATTTCCCAGGTTTCAGGGAAAACCGTCCACTACTGAAAACTTGGGCAACCCTACTAGTTCTCCCCGCTTTCCACTTGACAGGAATTGTGAGAGTGATCATGGACAAGTTGAAGACCTGCGCAGCTCAAACCAGCCGGTTAAATAACTTTCAACTCGATTGCTCTTTGCATTATGCAACTGCTGCTGCGCCATATTCGCTTTGACTTATGTTTCTTTGGGCAGGCATCCAAATAAGGTAACTATTCCTTAGCGAATCTCAGCTAACCCTTTGCAGAAAAACCGAGATCAGCTTTCTAAGTACTTTCCAGCTTGGCCTTTTTCAGAAGCACATAACTACAAACCCTTTTCATATAGACATATGCGCGATGTCATTGCCATTTTGCTTACTTATGTTCCACATGTCCCCCCTCTGCCACATTGACTATGTGAATATGCCAGCGCGTGAGTATGTGTTAGTTAGTGCGTCTGTTGTGCGTAGCTGCCTACGGCCTTTTTCGTTTTGCTGTTGCAATAAATTAAGCCGGATTCGTTGCTGATTTAAGCGCTCTATCATTTGAACGGCTTTTGTCTAACAGAAAGCTATGTGCGCTTGATTCTTTTTTTCTTTCCTTGTTTCTCTTTGGTTTTCTTTTTTTTGTGCGGCATGACACCAGAACCTCGCCGAATTGCATATGGTACATGAAAGCAATTATATATTTATGCATGTGTGTGTGTGTAGATGCGTACGAAATATTTTTTATCTACATACATTTATTTGTCGTATGAGAAAAGCCTTCTTTTCTGTCACTCAACGCACTTTTTGTCTCTTTGAGCGTTGCTTGTGTGGATTGCCGTTCGGGCGGCAGAATTACCATTGTACGGCAATGACATGCTTTTGTCATGCGTGGCTTAGTATGCTGTTACAATCTACGAGAGTATTTGTGTATAAATTTTTTGTATATTATTTCACCAAATACCTTTTTCAGCCTCATGTACGCATATCGCATACACTTACAAAGCAATGAAATAAAAACCAAGTGTTTCGCTGGCGGGAGGACAAGTGAGATGTGAAGTGATGTGCCGAGTTGAGTTTTATATCTCTTTGCAGTCACACACCCACTTGCACTTACATAAGTATATGTGTGTGTTTTTGTTTCCTCCCATTTTTTTTTGTTTTTTTTTTTGGCTTTTTTTCAAGTGCTGACGACACATCTACGATACGCGTACGCCATTAAGCCGCTTGATGGCACATGATGATGAAGTATATTGCGAGTGGACATAATAATGCTCGTAAGCGTAGTTTATATGTATGTATAAGTATGTGCGCAGACACTACATGCAATGAAGGGGCACTCTCTATTCCCACTCCACTCCCTCTACATTCCCTCTCGACTCCTTCTCTACTCATTCCTCAGTCAACCGAGCTAGCATGAGTTTGTTGACCAATATGACACAGCATTGCTTTGTTTGTATATACTATATGTGTGTGTGTGTGTGTGTGTGTATAAGTTATATTAGTGTACGCAAAGCTTATGATTGATTTGTATTTAATTTTATGATATCTCATATAATCAGTGTGATTAAGGCAGTGAACGGCAATGGGATGGTAACAGCCATAAAAACGTGATGAATTTTTATCGCTTGACATTATGACGTTGTCATGCCGTTGAACTGTATTCGATTAACTGACTTATATGGATATCTCCATAGATGCCTTCAGTTACATATGTGAGCAATATAGCTGTCACGAGTGATGCATATAGTTGTCATATCACATAGGTATAAAGATATTTTACAAGCTTATAAAAATATCACTGCTTGGTTTTGTTGCATATCCTGCTGTTAAAATTTGCGACGACATACAAGCGAAATTCTTGAAAGCAGCTAAAAGATGATTAACTACGTTTACGGCCATGATTTAGCTGATTTAGCGCGGGCGCTTATGACGAGGTAGAGACTTGTATGGATTGTGTTTAGGAGAAAATACGCGTTCGGTTGTAAAATGTTGATTAAGCTATGGCAATTCCCTTTTAATACTTAGCTGCTTTATTAGCTGCCTGATTTTGGTTTGAGATTATGCAGTGCAGCGCTTTGTTTCTATTGTTCTTATCTCCTTCTTCTTCTTTATTGGCGAGATAACCGCTTAAACGATTTTGGCCAAGTTAAACAAAGCCCGCCTTCTCAATGGCGTCGTACCAGAGTAAAACGCTGTAGTAGAGAATTAACCTAACTACAACTATATAGAGCTTGTGAATTATTCTCGATTCCACTCGCCATTTTTCTTCAATTGATCTGCTGCAGGAGTACAAGGCTCTCCTGGCTTTGCGTACCTTATGTACAACTGGGAGTCGCTAGTTTAATTACCTATCCAACACAAGGTCTGGATAGTTAGTCTTTTCTTTAACTCTGTAATCTTTCCCCGCTATGGAAATTTGTTTGGGAATTGGTGTCTTAGGTTGGTAAGTGTCTTATTTATACTAAATGTTGATCTGCCTGCTAAAGATTTTTAGATTCCCTTTTTCCGGATTGACTTCCAATCTTCATCTTTTACAATAAAGTGACAGTTTGCGGAGAGATTCTTGCAGAAGATCGTACAAGGTTTGAAGGTGTTTACCCGAGATTGCAATTAGAATATCATTGGCGAGTGAAATTATCTTTCCTCTTATATCTTCAAGTTTCTGACGAGGACTATTGACCGCACAGATCCACAGCAGTGGTGAGATTACTCTACCCCGAGGAGTATTCCTAACCAGAAATTTCTCGATTGAAGTTCCGTCTAATTGTGCACTTAACATCTGTCAATTTAGCATCCGTTCTATAAACGATACTAATGCACTGTTTACGAGAGTCATTTGAAAAGTACGCCCAAAGTCGGAGAGACGGTAATATGCGCATCGAGGTTATGGTTATTTGGTAGCATCTCTTGGAAGAACACACCCGAAGTTTCAGCCAGATCGGTGTATTTCTATGTCTATTTTCTCTTTCTCTTATTTCTTTTTGTCTATATTTCTCGGCCTAATTTTTGTCTATTTCTATGTATTTGGCATTCGTTTGAATCGAGAAAATCGAGTAATTTTCGTCCACTTATCGGGGATGTAATAGACCGGATAGCCGCCTTAAAGATCAACACAAGCCTTAATGGGTCCAGATCTATGTTATGTTGGAGGTCAACGGAAATAATTGCAGTTGGCCCCAGCGATTTGTAAGGCTGGAAGCTGTTTTGAAATTGAATGCTGCTTGAAAACCTCAATTTTGCTTCATCAAAGGCATCGGAAAATGGCGGAAATTAAGACAAAAAATTGAAATTGAGCATTCAATTCGCGGGTTTCTTCAGTTATTTGAATAAATTTCAGCTTTAGTTGAATCATGACAGTCCTGGATGGACCACCGCTTCCGCTCCAGTTGTTAACATTGCCCCTTATATTCCATGTTGAAAGTCTGTAATTATTTGCCTTTCACTTTTACGTTGGTCTGCATCGTTGAGTTCGATTATCAATCCGAGGCTGTTGTTGCGATATCGCGAGAATTAGTTTCGGATAGGAGGTTGTCGTCCTCAATAGCTTAGTCCATCGCCGGACGGTGTTCACCGTGCTTTATTTGTTCTCTTACTCCCCACTGGGATTTTCCATGAGATGCTGGCCTACCCAGTCTCGAATAGAGGTTAACAGCATCTCCAACATGAAGCAAAAGCAAGGAGATTAAAAGTGTGAGGTGAGAAGCATCATTTCGTAGGATCAGCTATCAAGTTGCACCTCTCTTTAGTGGGCAATTGGAAATTATCTACTCTAAAGAAAAATGTTGTATCACCCTGTGCGCAAAGTCTAAGAAATATAGCAGGCAGCGCAGGATTTTAAATAAGCATTCAACCACCATCGAAAGAAATATAAAGCAGATTATGTTTGAAGCATTTGAAATATTACTTTTCATCGCACTTTAAATTTGTCTTACAGAAGTTTCAGTCAGACTCAAACTCTTCTCATTTATTACTTTGAGAAAAAAACTTAGTTTGCCTACATTCTTTTCGCCTTGCAGGCTACTTTTGTTGGTCAACACTGATTAGTGCTTGCTCTACTATACATACAAAAACAACATTCATACACATGCGTACACACACAAACCAATGTTTATAAATAGAAAATAGTTACACTTTCCGCCAGACTTTGTAGCCTCTGGCTTTAAAGCGTCACAAAGTGGAAAAAACTCCCGCTACTGAGCAGATGTACACAAAGATGTCTGCCAGACAGTCAGCGGAAGTCGGACAGAAGTAGAAAAAAAAAAACAGAGTAATAAAATCAAGAAAATAAAAGTATAAAAGTGAATTAGAGAAAAACTGCGGTAAAACGCTGGTACACCAAAGGCTAACAAGACAGCAGTCGAGCCAGCTGATTTGAGTGAAAGCTCGACAGGGTGTTGAATTTTCGTTGCCAGGAAAGCCCACACGTGTATAGGTGCCTGAAGGTGTACGTGCAAGTGTGCGTGTAAGCAACATTTTTTTGTTTACAGTTCAAATGTACTACATTTGAGTGTTTCTATGTTTAGCTACGCGCACACACACAGATTTTTGGAAATTGCGAAATGTAGCAAATAAAGATAAATGATGTAAAAGGAAATGTGCAATTTTTTCAACTGCCACTTTGCTTAACCAACAATGTTTTTCTTACTACAACAGAGGCAAAAATAAAAACCGAAAAACCAAAAACAAAAAAAAGCAACCGGAAAGGTACACAATTTAGTTTTTTTTCTTTTTTGCGAATTTCATTTCTGCTACAACCTTGACCATTTCTTTTCGGCGTGCAACTGTCAAGTAAGTCAGGGATGTGAGCAGCCAGCCACTTTCGTATTGCCAAATGCTTTGCTCACCCACTTTCAAGGTACATTTTATTTGGCATTTTTTCATAATATTTATTTAAGTTTTATTCGCTAGCTTCCTTCTGCAATTTATTGAGCGGAAATTCTCGATTGTGTTGCCGGTGGAGGTCGTGCCAGTTTGTTTTGCTTGAGTAAATAATGAAATAATACACCTTTTAAATATTTTAACCTATTAAATAAAAAAAAAACCTTTAGCCAAGCGACTTTTTAAAGTTAATAAAGACCAATTTCGCACTAAAGGAGAGATGATTTTAAAAAAAATTTCATAAAATTTGCAAGTCATAAATCTAACTTCAACTATTTTTTATTAGAATTAATAACATTCAATCAAGGCTCACAGCTGATCGGGTAAAAACCGAAGCTATGAAATTTCAGCACAAGAAAAGCTTAAGTTTTGAATTTTAGAATTTTAGGGAGAAAGCTTAGTTTTAGCTACAAAACTCACTTACAGCTTCAACTTCTTTTAAGTTTTTCTTTTCAGTTTCATGATACTGAGCTCTGGTCTCTGGTCTTTTCAGTTTCATGATAATGAGCTCTGTCTATTGTTACGCGCAGCATGCGTGTGCATGACGGGGACGATGCGGGTCTGCCCTACAGCTGCGACGGAGAGGATGCTTAAGCTGACACCGCTTCATATACAAGTAGTTATTCAACAATCAGCTAATCAGCAAAGCATAAACTATCGAATATTACCAGGGAAGCCTTTGGTAGCGGAAAAGTGATGTCATCGAAGAATATGGAATTACTGAGTCTGCAACTCCCACTTACTCAGCTTCTCAGAGATGATATTACTAAAGTCATTGCATTCGTAAATAAGTTCAGAATTGAACTGTACGACAAGGTAAACTGGAATAGCCCTGCATTTGAAAGGAAACTCCAGGAGTGTACTTTGCACTTCTACACAAATGGTTTGAAGACACCAGAATGCATATTCGCTTGAATATATGACCACAGAACCAAGCGTTTTGTGACGATGTGTAATTTTTCTAAGCAACTTCCAAGAGGAGATATAGGGTGGCCCATGTAAAATTTGCGTTTTGGTTCGGCTATAAAAAAACAAAAACTTGTCAATATTTTTTCAGACTTTCTTTATTTTGAAGATTAAACATTGTCATTTTTGAATGAAAAATAATATCGTTCAAATGACTGCCACGACTGGCAATTTTCGGAAACAAAAACTCGTAGAGCATGTCACGGTAACGCTCGCCATTTACTGTAACCGCGGCTCCTTGCTCATTTTCGAAAAAAATAGCCCGATGATGCCGCTAGACCAAAAACCGCATCAAACAGTGACTCGTTGTGGATGCATTTGCTTCTCCACAGTAACGTGTGGATTTTCTGAGCCCCATATCCGACAAATTTGCTTATTGACGCAGCCACCGATGTGAAAATCAGAAAAGAAGAAGAAGACTCACCTCTTTGGAAATAGGTTTTCAATATTTCCCAATTTTGTTCAAGCGTATAGCGTCCCATTTCGTAAATTTCAAACCTTTAAGTAAATTATGAACACATTTGGCATGTCATTTGTGTTTTCATTCTCAAAAAAATAGGTGCTTTAAAAAGCAAACGCTATATGGCCCACCCTGTATATGCCATCTGTCTATGTGCAGAGATAACCTTAGACAGAAATTTCCGGAATGAGCGAATTGCCATTCTAAGCAACAGTCAGGCGATATTCAAGACTCTGTCGTCCTCTGATTTTAAGTCCACACTGGTCCTTTAGTGTAGCGAGAAACTGAATCTTATGGGAAGACACAATCGTATCCAGCTAATTCGAGTCTCAGTATATAGCAATATAACTAAGAACGAAGTAGTGGACGCATTGGCGAGAGAAGTTGCTGTCTCGCCATTAATAGGACCCGAGCCCTGCCATGCTATGGGACAACACACCGTCAATGAGAAGCTTAGGAGTGAAGAACTAAGGCTAAGACAGGTTAGCTGACACCAAACTATAAAAGATAAACTGAAAATGCTCACGGGCATTCTCACTGGCCCCTTCATACTGCGTAGCCATTTGCACATGATCGGGATATGGTTTACCGATTCTTGTCATTTCTGCGACTAGTCCCAGGAGACTCCAATACACCTTCTTTTTGAATGCAGCGCCAAAGCGCGGAGAAGTTTGAGACATCTCCGCCAACTGCAGCCAGATTGTTTTTTTTCTTATTTTTTTAGGATAAAATATATTGAATAATATAATCAATGTAATTTTTGACGAACCCCTCGTTTATTCTTCTTATTTTTGCGATTCATAACCACGATTATGCTAAAAAAAATTTTTTTTTTAATGTTAACAAATGTCAACAAAATTATTTCCAAAAAAAATTTCCAATTATTTCCAAACAAAATTTGTAGCAAAAAATTGTTTCCTAAAAACAGGGTTGCCACCTATATGAAAAAAATAATTTCCTAAAACTTGACAAAAACAATTATTTCCAAAAAAACCATTCCAATTATTTCCAAACAAAATTTTTAGCCAAAAAAATCGTTTCCTAAAAAACAGGGTTACCACCTCTGTATATGAAAAAAGTTATTTAGTAAATATTTTTTAAATGGTTAACCATTTATGAGATGGCAGCAACATCGAAATTTTGTTTTTAACGAGGACCATAAGTGTCAAGGAATGCCGGTATATCTCGTTGATAGCCGACTTTTTCTGACTAAAACTCGAATACATCGATATATACACAAGTTGCGTTATTCCAGGAAGTTTGTGGTTACTTATAAACTTATTTTCGAGCTTCCAAAAAAGAGTTGCCACCTATAAAAAAATTAAATTAATTAAATAAGGAAATTTTGTTACATATCGAAATAGGAAATCAAATTTAGGCTTACATGTTTTCAAATAGGGTTGCCACCTGTCTAAAAATGTTATATAATTAATCTTCTTAGAAAAATGGAAAACTTTAACTTTAACGCGCATAATGAAAATTAGCATTGTATTATTTTTTTCACGGCCGGCATCGTTTTATTCACAATATGTGGTGTTGCCACCTAATTTTGAAAATAAGTATAAAACTAAATGGCCGTATATCGATATCAAAAGAAAGTTGTTTAAGAAAGTGTTGAGGCAAAATAATTTTAAGTGTAGTTGCCACTCATTTTTTTTTTTTTTTGTAGAAATATAAATAATTTGCAAAACGGATTTATATATTAGGAAATGGATAACAAATGAATGGTATATCAAAAAGCTTTAATAAAAAAATTGTTTCGAATGGCGTTGCCACGTAACTTTCACAGAAAAATTATATAAGAAGAATAGCATTGCATGGGTTCTTCCCCCGGGTTTATAACCAGAATGATTTTATTCGCATTGAATGGTGCTGCCACCTAATTTTCAAGTTCAATACAAAATTAAATAGCCGAATATGGATATCACACGAAAGATGTTTAAGAAAGTTTTAATGCTAAATAATATTTGTGGGTAGTTGCCGTTTAATTTTTTTCTTTTGTAGAAACATAAATAAATCACAACACTGACTTAAGCGTTCGGATATGGGTATCAAGCGAAAGGTTTTTCAAAAAACTTTTATAGCAAAAAAATCTTTTGATGTGACGTTGCCACGTAACTTTTAATGGAAAATTATAATTAACTTAACTGCAAAAGGGAATTGAAAATGGTAGTAAGGGGGAATATGTTTAACACGTTCCCGCCGGCGCTGTTATTCATGGTCTTCGCCCACAGACGGCAACGTTTACATCTTTTCGCTCTATCGGAAGCGATTGCAGGTTATATAAAACGAAATTTTTTCATAAGGGTAGTCGTTTATGGCTTCTCATCTCATAGGTGCCGTCTAATAAAGTACCATTGGTGGTACACGCCGCCTCATGAAGCAATCTTGTGCGAGCCACCGGTGGTACGCGCCGGCGTGAACGTGTTAAGAAAGTTTTGATGCTAAATAGTTTTTGAGCGTAGTTACCACATTTTTTTCTTTCTTTTTTTTTTTTGTTAATATAAGATATATAAATACTTTTCAAAACTGAACTAAATATTCGGATATGGGTATCAAACGAAAGGTATTTCAGAAAGCTTTAATCACAATATATTTTTAAGTGGCGTTGCCACGTAACTTTTAATGAAAAATGTTTATGATTTACTTAATATAACTACAAACCGTATTTGAAAATGTGAGTAAGTTGAAATCTGTTTAAGAAAAATTTTCAAAGTAGGTTGATAACTAATTTTTAATTAAAAAATTTAAACTTCCACATGTTAGGAAATCAAAGTGTAAAAGCGATGAACTTTAAAACTACCGAACGAATTTTCGGTTATGCTTTTCAACAGTGAGCGGAATTATTCACCTGAGGAAGCTTTAAGCGAATTACCGTGTGAAAATACGGCGGATTGCTGGTGGTGGATATTTTTCTTCTTAATTATTTATTGCTTGGAACATCCTAAAAGTATGCAAATAGTAAAAATTCAAAAATGCATGCATAAATTTAGAAGGTGTGTCGCACTTAATTGGAGCATAAGGCGGAAACCAGTTTCTTCCAATGGCTTCTACCATACGCATAGTTCCTAATTTGACTCCAGGAACCGAATTACTCGCTTTCAGTCCGACCTTACCCACGTCATCTTGCGGATTCCATTCAAAAGCCCTTTTTGCTATGTTGTCTTTACGTAACGTGTGGCCAATCCAGTTACATTTTTTTTTTTTTTATTTCCAGATTAACGGATATGCTGTTTGTGAAAGCGTGAAGATTCACGTTTGTGATGGTAACTGACCAGAAAATCCAGCAGATTTTTCGGAGGCAATAGTTTACGAAAGCTTGTAGCTTATTGCAAATCACGTCAGTCACTTTTCAAGTTTCTGATCCATGCAGGAAAACAGCTTTGATGCGGAATATTCCTAAGTGTGCACAAATAACAAATTTCTATAAATTTCTCATTCTCTAGAATTTTTTAAGCCTCCGCGCACACGCCGATTTACTAAACGCCCACACTTTGCCCATAGTTACATCAATTCTTATGTACCACATTTTCATGGCATACTTTTTGGTGTTCAACAACATTTACTTTTACAAATTACATAACTTTTCACTTAAAAACAATTACTAAGACTTCGATTCGTACGAATTACATAATTAAATTCAAATTTTAATTCCCGATTGACAAACTGAGGCAAGTAATGTTTTAGGAATTAAAAACATCACAGTAAAATTATTCGCAAAAGCTTTAAAACTTTTCAGTTCGCCAGTACCCTTCGGTATCCATTCCATTACGCATTTTCAGCTAATTTTAAATTCCTAACATTTCTCGCCTTAACATAATAAAACAGTAAAGCTAACAGAAAAAAAAACACAAATAACACGCCACAACAACGCTGAAGCAAAAGAAACACACACAAACACAGCAGCGGTGTAAAATATTAAAGCAAAATATAAAGACCCAACAAAATTTCTGGAATGAAAACAATGCGATAGAAACAAGGGCGAAGCCACTACAAAAGTCGCAGCAACAAAAAGTCACACGCCACGAAATTTTATCAGCACAACAAAAACAATGCGCCTAATAAATAATGGCTAGGCAAAATTAAAAAATCAGCGCGCATTTTCCCCTCCAAGTATCATTGGCGCGCTTGTAAAGTCATAACGTAGCAAGCGCTGTGGATAGATGACAAGCATACATTTAGGCGCGAGCTTTCAGTTATCAGTAACGTAATAATTATTTGAAGCACAGCAGCATAAAATGGCATTAGCATAATCAGCCAATGAGGATTGCCGAAGATGGAATTTTTTTTTTTTTTGACATTTTTTATATTTTTTATTTTTTTTTTTAATTTGTTTTTTAACAGAAATGGTATCCGTTTGTGGATTTGTCACAAAATAATTTTATTATAGGGTTCTAAAAAAAACAACAATTTATAATATTTCAACTTTACCCGCATACTTGCGTTTTTTTTTAATATTTCTTATATATATTTGATTTTTTTGATTTTTTTTTTGTATTTTTTTTTTTTTTTTTGTGGGAAAAGGAATGACATATCTTTGTGGATTTGTCAAAAAATAATTGCATTACAGGGTTCATAATATTTCAGCTTTTCCCGCATACTTGCGTCTCCAAAGCCAACCTGCTACTCTGCTTGCCACCCACTCCACAAAACAACATGTTGTTAGCACAAGAATTATCACTCTCATATTTCACTCATAACACAGTCAATTTTAAAACATTCAAATTGTGAATAAATAACATCATATCTCATTCAAGCTTATGCGCACGCCTCCACACACTCCCATGTGCGTTCAGTGCTTCGCTCACTCGCTCACTTGCTAACCCCCTTAAGCACTCAGTCGCTCACCCATGCACTGTCTCATTCGACATGGCCTTTGGGAACTGACTTGACTAGCAAATCCACTCCACAGACTCTGTGTGTTTGCTTCAATTTTGTTTTCACTGGTTTTGCATTAATTTACATAAAAATGTTGTTATTTCAGCGCGATTTCATTGAGCTGGCTGCGAGGCAGTGACAGGGGTGTATGAATTGATAATATTACTTGTATTTTTGTTGCTGTCATTTATTTTGCCGTTTTGTTTGGTTGGTGTTGCTCTTATGTTTCCTGCTTCCTTCTCCGTTTCCGGCTCATCATGCAGTGTGGGAAATGAAACCCTGTGCCCTGTGCCTTGTGCCCTGTGATAAATTTGTGGCAAGTACTTTTATTTACTGCCACTGTAGTAACTGGCTTTTATTATGATTTCTAATTGATTTATGGTTTCATAAGAGTGAAGCAAAGAGTTTTTAAGATTTCTGAGTAGTGCATCAACTACCAACATCAGCAGTATATTTTTTCAGAGAAATTCCTAGTATTAGTCATCCGAAAAGTGCATTGAATTTCGTATTTTCGCTCACTCAGAATTCATGACAAAAAATCAGTTCGAAACAAAAAATATTTCCTGATCGTTGTGCGCCTTTTGAGTGAACAAAACCGTTGAGAAAGTTTGTTAATATTTATAAAAAAAATTCATGAATTTTGTTCCACAATAAGACATCAACCCCAAAACTATCATTGACCACGAATTCCTGACCAAAAACTCAACAAATATCACCAAATACCCTGCACCTGTTTTGTCTCTGGCTGTCAAGGATTCAGTGGTGATTCTCACTATCACCTGCCTACAAGCGCCTTCTGGTTCCTCAACTTTCTCTATCTTCTAATTGTTCGTCAGAGTTGCAGATTTTCAACATCCGCAGGATGGATGCTTCATCGGCAGGATTGCTGAGAACCTAGGCACAAGCTCATGGCTAATACGGGATGTTTTCAAAGTCTACAGCCTCAAATTTTGCGCCTGGATATACCAACCTTTTCTACAGTTACCTTGTATAGTTTGGTGAATCCTTCGTCGTCACGGACGACTAATTTGACGCAGCCTTGATACCAACCCGCGCCGCGGCCGGATGCTTGTCCCGTAGGTTGAAGAGGACGTTGGCCAAATCAACCCAATCCATCTGCACTGATCTTTAGAAACACCGCAGTCCTCCTTTGCCCGATCCACGACAAGATGTTAGCTTGTCGCCACCTTTAACCACCTTTTAGCCGCACGTGTACTCTTCAGAGGACCTCTGCCGTTTAGGCGCTGGTCCCTCGCTGTTTGCCTGGGAGACACGATAGGTACTAGATCCATCAAAATCGATGGACTTTGCCCAAGTCAACGAGGCCTTATGCTTCTTAAACAAGGAGTCTTAGTCTATTGTCGCAAACCTATGTAAAGGCGACCGGCTGACCGCTTCGTTATGTAGGCCAGCTTAGAAGGACGCAAGAGTTTGACAAAACGTCCCTCTCTGATTTCTGCTGTACCGGCGGAACTTGTAATCAATCGATTAAGACTATGATCGAAAATAGTCAAGCCTAACGCTTTTGACTGCTGAGTAGTGTCAAGGCCAGGGTCTACTAAAGCCCTAGTAGCGCCACATCTCAAAGATTGAGATTAAGAGATCCGGACTCTGTTTTCTCTTTTTTTTCTCTTTTGTCCACTCGCACGGAGGCTCCTATGTACAAGCAAGACTGAATAATACAGAATGTCGCCGGGTATTCTCAATACTCCATTTGCGACTAGGCTTTTTGAAGAACTCGGACCCCCATCCAGGTTGAGTCTCGGCGCGGCTCGCATAACACCTTACTTCAGCGCGGAGGAGAAAGAGAAAAGGAAATTCGAAACTCCAATAGGAAAGGAAGGGGGAATGGGATGACTGCTTCTTAGCTTCAGGAGTCATGTGGATGGGAACCGACGACAGTCTTTGCCTTTACTAGACCTCTGCACGACGCCGACGTGTGTAGTCTTCGCTGAAAACTTGATGATAGTTTGATCACAAATGCTGAGTTTGAGCTCAAGTTTAGAGTTTGAACTCAACGAAATGAATGTCGAAAATGAATCATGACTTTGTTGGCTGATCAGGGTTTGATCTCAAATGTGTGTTTGCTCACATAGACAATTGTCTGAAATAGTCAATGTAACTCGCTAGCTGGTGAAGGTTCAATCCGAGCTGCAAAGTTTGAACCGAAGTGTGAGCTTTAAATCAAATTCAGAGTTTGAAATCGCTGACTTAATATCTCAAATGGTTTACTTCGCTGGCTGATGAGAATTTCATCACAAACGACGAGTTTAAGCTTAAATTTAGAGTTTGAATCCACATTCAGAATTTGAGCTCAGACAGTTTAATGTCTGAAATGGCTTTATTCGTTAGCTGGTGAGAGTTCCATCCACAAGGCAGAGTTTGAACAAACGTAGAAAAAGATTTGAAAGCGAGCCAAGCTATTTTTATTTACACAAAACGAAATCGCCACTTGAAAAATTAAGGTTTGAGCTTGAGCTCACTTTTTTCAAAAACCAACCATAGACTTCGACCTACGACACTTTGCTGAAATAAGTCTAGCCAATCTTTCTTTAACTGACCAACCCATGTACCAAGCCTTGCCGCTCTCCCTCGAAAATGGGTCAAAAGGAATGCCTATACACAGTTTAGTGTGCTTTTACGCAAAATTAATCAACTTATGGGAGGATTTATAATTTTTGTAACTTCAATCATTCAAGAACCCGACAGCTGCGGGATAGAAACAAGCAAACAGCGAGGCGCGTAAAGGTCAAATGAAAGACTTCCATCATTCTTTTTTTGTGTTTAAATTAAAAAGTTATCCAAAAACAAAATTGGATGATTAATTTTGCGCCACCTGGTTCATATATGTATCTTCTCATCAGCGTTTAAAAATTGTACTCCTCTTCCTTATGAATATTTTATAGCCTAATATTTCTGTATTTTATTTTGGTCTACATTTTTTGGCAACTTCCTTCCGACTTCTTTCCCTCTCTATCATTTTTTTTCCTATTCTGTCATTCTATGCTGTCGGTTAATCGCCAAAATAGCATGCAAAGGTAATTAAGTTTTTGGCATTCTAATTAAAAATCCACCGCCAACACTTACCAAAAATTTATGGCATTTCATTTCCAACGCCCCCACAACCAACTTCAGAAGCCTTCAGTCATATTCTCTTGTGCCCAGCTGCCTACCGCTTCTCCGAAACAGTTATACAACTCTGTATGCGGTTGAGCGGCCAATAAATTTCCCAACAAATCTCAATATTTTATTCACCATAATAACACGTAACAAATCCGACATACAAAAACAACGGCAACAATAAATTGCCTCAAAAAAAGAAAAAAGCAATAACAACAAAATGTCGTCAACACAATAACGGTATTAGCGTTGGCAATGACAGGCAGACACCGAACTCACCAACAACAGCAACAACAATGGTGGAGATGATTTGGCAGCAACAATAATAATAATAATAACAAGAAACGCCAAAGAATGGACGAAATGCTAAGGGCAAAGGGGTAGCAGACGATGCCAGAAAAGGGCAGAGCGGCGCATGGAGTGGCAAGGAAAAGCCATCGAAAGGCGCACGAGCTGGCTGCTGGTAAATTGTTGCCACAATAGCGGCAAAACCACAACAAAAACAGAAAACCAAAACAAAAACAGCAACTAAGAGCCAGCAAAACTGACAGCAGCGACAGAAATAAGGACGCCGTAAACAACACTTACAACAACAAGAATGTACATAAAACCACAATAACAAAAACAAACTCTCGCTCGCTTTTCGGTAGGCCAAAGACCAACACAATAGGGCGTAAAACCCTTAAAAAACGCAAAAGGCAAAGACAGTTTCTATGAAAATGCAGGCAAAAGGGCTTATCCCGACAGCAAACCGAGAAATGGCCACCTAGTGAAGCCGCCTATGTTTACCAGACACTGAAACAGTGTCATCTACCAAAATTGGGCGATTTTTGCCAAGCGAAACAAACAGAACGCAGAGCGCGCGGGTGAACGAGCCAGCTGGGTAGTGAGACAAAAGTAGTCGTATTAAGACCGCCAGAAAAGCCAATTAAAATGGTAGAGATTAAACGGCACTCGAGTGGGGAATTATACAATAGTTATTAGTGAGCACCAACGAAATGATGAGACCGAAAGTGATAGAGGTGGAGAGTGCTGGATGCAGGGTGCGCAGAGAGTCAGCGCAGTTATGTGAAAGAAATTGCAAGCGATTTTGTGGTAGAGCGAAAAAAAAACGAACAAAGTATACAAGCAGCGAATTGTGTCGGATTAGCCAGGAATAATTAAGTAATAAATGTATTAAAGAAGAATGGAAAGACAATCAACGTTGGCTGGGCGGGTGCACACTGTTGGGAAACATTGGGAGTTGGAATGCAATGCAGCATTTATACGAATATGCAGATTAAAATTTCAAAATGTATTGTGTCATGCATGTTATTATGAAGAGAAGTAGTAAATAGAAAAAACTTCGTTAGAATTAGTAACGAAAATCGTTATAAGGGAAAAATGCAGAATTTGGTTTGCAATCACTGATTATATACAAGTAAGTAAGGCCAGAGTACTATGAAAAATTAAATAGAAAAAATCTTATAAAATTTTTCCCAACACTAAGAAAAATTATAAGAAAAAATCTTATAAAATTTTTCCAAACACAAAGAAAAATTAAATAGAAAAAATCTTATAAATTTTTTCCAAACACTGTGAAAAATTAAATAGAAAAAATCTTAACAATTTTTTTCAAACACTTTGAAAAATTAACAACATAGAAAAAATTTTATAATTTTTCTGCCAAAACTATGAAAAATTAAATTGAAAAAACCATATCAATTTTTTCCAAACAATATGAAAAATTAAATAGCAAAAAAAAAAACTATCAGCAAGTAGAGTAGTAAATAGCAAAAATTTAGCTTGATAAACTCAGGAAAATTTTTTGCTGGAAGCAACTCAGATTTTGAAAATCGGTCAGCATGAATAATTTAATATAAAAAATTGTATAATTCTTTTTTTTTTAATTTTGTGCCAGTTTGGTAATAGAATCAGTTCTGCCTTACCCAAACAATAAAGGAGGGCTAGAAAGTTGCTTCTCCCTTTATTAGAGATCGATCCGGCTTAAGCAAACCTGCTTGAGTTAGCACAATAAACTGGTTGTACTGGCAAACTTGCAGAAATAAAAAAAATACCAGTCTAACGGTTAGACGCGATAGAAGTGAAACCTTCCGTAAAACAAACTGAGAGAGAATGAGACGAAAGCAGCATTAGGAGCGGGATAATTATAGGTTCATTATAATATTTTTTCTGTCGAAATTCACGACACTTTTCTGCATTATTTTTCGGCATAATTGCGGTAAATATTTAAAAATGAAAATATTTACGAATATAAAAATACGGACGCAATACAGCACACGCGGTTGCTATTATGAGCGTCTTAACGCGTATAATACACAGACGTACTAACATACACGCAAACATTCGTAGGACGCTTGGTTTGAATTTTTTATACATATGTATGTATGCTATACTATGGCCTAGCCTTTGTACGTACATACATATTTGTGTTCTGAACTTCCAGCAAAACAATGCTTATTAATATACACATATGCATCTACATACAACCGCACACACAGGCCACTCACTTTATTCCTGTAAATGCGTATGTCGTCCAAAGCTAAAATTCTATGCCTAGCGACTACAAGAACAAAATGCATTAATAGGCGCAGGCGTAGCGGCCATCATCCTAGTTGCCATAGCGCTGAACAGTCGCGGCGGCGCCGAACAGTTTCAACTATTGTACTGTGCAACAAAAACTCATCATCAAAAAATTGTTTTATAAATTCGAGCTCATAGTTCTAAGAGCAAGTACTTTCATTCATAAAACGAGCCGCCCATATGCTAATTTTCTCGACAATTCGAAAATAGTCAATATTGGAATATTTCGCGTAGAATTATTTGCCAATATTCAATTTTTGTCAAGTCGAGTGCCCGCGGCTCCGTAAATATGTTTGCACCCATATATGTATGTAAATATATGTTTCTAAATGCTCGACAACCGCTGCTGCCTGTTCAAGGTTACTGTACATTAGGCCGGGTCGATTTGTGGGAAGGCAAAAAAATCGCCCATTGCTCTGTGAAAATCATATTCTAGGGATCAGAATAAGAAATTTTGCCGAAGGAACCATACCTCTAAAACGATTTCTGATGTCCCCCAATATGGGTCGAACTTTTTAGTTTCTTTTCTATAACTCACATTCATTCATTTACATATGTTCTGACTAAATAAATTTCTTAAGAGAAAAAATAGATAATATTATAATATAAATAAATAAAAATAAAGAAAAAACATAGCCATTTAGCTGATTTTTTCATGTAAAGGCCAAAAATAGTGATATTTTGAAATTGGGGGACATCAGAATTCGTTTTAGAGGTATGGTTCCTTCGGCAAAGTTTCTTATTTTGATCCCTAGAATACGATTTTCATAGAGCAATGAGCGATTTTTAAATCGACCCGCCCTACTGTACATGCAATGCTGTGCCTATGAATGCGCGCTGGATTTCTTGAGAAATTTTACCGTATGTTTTGCTGTGGCGAGGCACATATGTACATACACACAACATATATACATATATCCGCATATATACATACATATATAAATTCACAAATTTAAATTTGCTTATGCCATCCTTCTGTGTGCCTGGTAATGAAGCATTTTCTATACATACATATATATACGTATATCTTTTTTCTTCTTCTTTTTGGTGTCGCTTTTTCGTTTCATCGAGTCTCAAATCACTCCCAACGATTCTAAAGAAGTTTTCACTTCAATAATTTTAAAAATGTTTTAAGAATAAAGAAAGAGGCAATACTTTAGAAATCTATGCAATTTAGAAATTTGAATAGGTCGAGCCAAGGAGCACCAAGAGGTTTGGTGGCTCCTAAAACACTCAGGCTAAAAAGCCGAGATTCTTTGGTAAATTTGTAAATATCCTCGAGTTTTAGAGAACGAATATTACTCATTCTCACGGCATCGGAACCGAAAACTCGTAGCCTTGCTCTAGCAAAGGCAGGTCACTCACAAAGAAAGTGATCAGTGTTATCCACCTACTACATGCAAGTCAGGCACATAGGGTGCTCAATGGCTCCAATGGTAATCATATGCTGACCCCATGGGTTGTGTTCTGTAATAATACCGGCCATCAACCGAACGTCTTTCCTTCCAAGTATTAGTAGAAAGTTTGACAGTTTTCTTTTCGGACTTGTCACAACAAAAGTATGCTATAAATTTTCTGCCTTTATAGCATAGGCAGTGTTGTGATATTTGGAGAACTTCTTAATTTGAAAAAATGTATTAACTAAAACAACAGAGAATATTTGCATATAGAAACAAAAAAAATAAATAAAAACTTCGTTCAATGGCTCGTACTTTATTTCTAAAAGTATTTGTGAAATTTAGAAAATTTGAATCATGCAAAAACATTTTAAATGCACGCTCTGAGAAAAACGTGCAATAAAACACAAAAAACTACGTTTCGATATCGCAAAATCAGTTCACAACGTTACAGAAAATATTTTGAGAAATATACAAAGATTTTGTACACCAAAAATATGCTTCGATATTCCGTTCTCATTACAAAATGTTAAAACATTGCATGCACCCAAAAGTGTGCTTCAATATCTCAGCTTCATTTTAAGAGTAAAAAGGATTGGGTACCAAAAAATGTGTTTACTATTCCAATGAAGTGTTTCCTGAAATTAGAAATGCACCAAAATATATGCTTCAATATTTCGGGGTCAATGGAAAGTGTTCACAAATTGCATGCACGAAAAAATATGCTTTAATATTTCAACTTAATTTAAATATGTCCTGAAGTTGCATGCACCTAAAAGTATGTTTCAATTTCCCAGCTTAATTTGAAAATTAATTTCACAATATCAAAGAAATATTTTCTGAAATTGAAAACAAAAGTATGTTTCGATATTTCGTTTGATTGCAAAATGTTCACAAATGGCAAGCTCGAAAAAGTATGCTTTAATATTTTCAACTTCATTTAAATATGTCCTGAAGTTGCATGCACCTAAAAGTATGTTTCAATTTCCCAGCTTAATTTGAAAAGTGGAAAATGTTGTACACCGAAAAATATGTTTCAATATTTTAAATTCATTTCACAATATCAGAAAAAAAATTCTGAATTTGGAAGTGCACCTAAAGGTATGCTTCGATATTTCGTTTGATTGCAAAATGTTCACAAATGTATGCTTTGATATTTTCAACTTCATTTAAATGTGAACTGAAATTTCATGCGCTCAAAAGTATGCTTCAATATTTCAGCTTCATATTAAATGTGCAAATATTGTACATGTATCGATAATTTAAACTCATTTTACAATATGAATGAAGTACCTTCAGAAATGGGAACTGCACCAAAAAGTATACTTCAATATTTCAGCTTCGATAGAAAATGTTCAGGAATGGCATGCACGGAAAAGAACGTTTTAATATTTTCAATTCCATTTAAATATAAACTGAAATTTCACGCACCCCAAAGTATGCTTCGGCCATTTCAAAAAGTAAAAAAATGTTGTACACTGAAAAGTCTGTTCCGATATTTACAGTTAATTTCACAGTATCAAGGAAAAATTATCCGAAATTTTAAGTGCACCAAAAAGTATGCTTCGATATTCCATCTTTAACACAAAATGTTAAGAATTGGCATGCACACAAAAGTAAGCTTTATTATTTCAACTTCATTTCAATATGTGATAAAATTTCAGGCGCCCAAAAGTATGTTTTGATATTTAAAGTTAATTTTACAATATTAAGGAAATATTTTCAAACATTGGAAATGCACCAGAAAGTGCATGTGTTTTGTCTTCTTTTCACAATGCTTCAATATTTCCACTTCAAATGCACCAAAAGGTATGCTTCGATATTTTATAACATTAATAAATATAAAACAAAAAATTTACTTTAATATTTCTACATCATTTCACTATGTGATAATATTCTATGCACCAAAATGCAGGTTTTCATATTTCTGCTTGATTTTGCTCCAAAAAATATACTTCCATTAATCAATTTTATTTCAAAAATTCATCATAAATGGCTACTGACCTACTAATTTTGAACCTAAGCTAATTTTGAAGAGTGAACGGTATATTATTTCGTCACAAGGGTTATTCACGTACTATTTTCTTTATTTTATTTGTATTTAAACACAGTTTTTCTGTAATATTATTTCTGCATCAAGTCAATTTAGTTATTTTCATATTGGATATACAAAAACTTGTTTGCGCCGCAATATATGCTCTCATTATTTACATATATTTAGGAAAAGCCCAAATCAGTTCGAAAATAAATAAATAAATACCAAAAAGAACTATGTATTTTTCGCGATAAAATTAAAACGCTTGCCAACTACCAGGATTCGTCTGAAAAGTGCTTATTTTATGTGCCTCGGAAGTGTTTAGCACCGTTATTCAATAGGGTCATACAATAATAAATTTGAACAAAATATTTCACTTCCATAGGTTATCCCTTATGACAAGAAATTATGACCTGATGCCAAAAAGTGTACTGATCCACTAAGAAAAGCGCAACCGAAAACCGAAAAAAAATTGCATACTTGCTGTGATTGCAAAACTAAATTGCGCTTAAAATACGCGCCACAAAGTATACCACAAAATTTATCAACCATTCGAAAAAATTTCAAACAAATACATCAAACTGTCAGAGCGACACAAGCATTTTCTGGCGCTTATCACAATTGTTTACAAGCGTAAAATTCTCAAATTTCGTTTGTTTGTGACAAATAATTTGCGAAAAAAGACAAATTACCGCTGAACTGCATAGAGCTATAAAAACGGAGGGTGAAGAATTAGAAAAGTAGAAAAAGAAAAATTGCTGGTGGGAACAAAAAAGTACAAACTTTTCTGAAACTGATAAGCAATTTCGTGAAGGCTTGCATGCAATGCTTAAAAACTAGTGACAGCTCTGAATGCAACGATGCGACGAAAGAGTTTTTTAGGTTAAAGCAGAAGTTTGGCGCGAAGGGGCGCGATGGGCAGCGTACATTGCATGAACAACATCTGCCGCCTGCCGATCGAGAGAAAACAAAAAACAAAAAAAAAACGATTGCTAAGTCGGCACGCGTAATCGCTCTCCTCAAAAGCTGCATTTCACTTCTATTCTTTTCTTTTCCATTTTACTGCTCGCCGCTCTGACTGCGCGGCACCAACGTATACTTGTCGTAGCAAATATTGATGTGGCATAAGATTAATGTGCACTTAGCTGCCACCACGATGCGCTGGCGTTCGTTTGCAAACATTTTTATGTGCCACACAAGCGGAAAATGAAAATGTCCCCGACACAATGGTTGGCTCTTTAACGCGCTTAGCCCCTGTTGGTTGTCTTCCTCACTCTCTCTCTCTCTCTCTCTGTCTCTACCTTTCACTTTATATGACTTTGTTTCACTTCTACTACTAAGTTGGCCTTTGTTGTTGCATGCATTGCGTGCAGCCGTTTCGCTGATTTTCTTAGCTTATACTACAACTCCTTATCCATTAGTGTTTGGACACTTTTTGTGGGTGGAAGTCACATGTGCAAGAGGACTTTTTAAACGCCAACATTTTTTGAGTATCCGTCGAAGTAGTTTGCTTAATTATTTCCTATGCCACAGACTTCTACTCCATCTTCTTCACGTTTAATTCGCCGTTTATTTATTTGCTCTGTGATTGTCGAATCGAAATTACAAAGGCAAATATGAATAAGCCACATGCCTAATTTTTCACTTATAGACTTCACGCTATATTACTCTCGACCCTCTTATGAGATGTATGAATCGCATGAATGTTCATTTGGTCCTCGAATCATGAAATATTACCAAAACACAGCACAGCAAGGACTCGTCAAGCTGATCTAACTCACTCTTTGACCTTTCGCGAAATTTTAGTTTACTAATTTGAACTTCGGCCTTCATATTGACTCAAAAGTGGGGAAGACACTTCTCTCCATAACTTAACTCAAGGGTCAACTACTTCAATAGAGCTTCTAGCGCTCGAAGGTATAATTAGGAAAAAAGAGCAGAAGCGTTTCGCAGCAAGCAAAATAAATATTTAGAATAGTCATCCAGAGTCAAAATGAGTTCAGTATAAGAAGTCGGCCCGAGAAAGAACAGGCATTGTAAAAGTACAAGCTAGACTGCGGCACCTGTAGATTGGATATAAGAAAACTGAGTCGGAAGCATCTTCCGAACAAATGCATTTTCGTCTCTTTAAAGCGGGATTAGTGGATTCAATACCTTCACCTCACATGAATTCCCATCTAACAATAACTAGTTAAGTCCCCCCACGCCAAATTTGTGGCTTAGTTAGAGTTAAAAGCTACCTAAACCGCTTCTAAGCAACTTCCACTCAGAAAAATTTTGATGCATGAAAAGTTTTCCTCTGCGTTTGCTAATATCCTCGTTGATTGATACCCAGTAGTATTGTCAAAGTGAGCTTAGGCTTGTAAAATTTCGTCAGCCATTAGAAGATGTCTTTCAACCAACTACCTCGGTAAATATCTGATGCAAGGTCGAGACTCCTAGCATAAATTTGTATGTGGCAGTATATGGTTAAGGTGCCGTATCGAAGAAGCGGTGGTCCTTTCGTAGTTGTTAAACACGCATGGCTGTTTTCAAGATTACCTGCACTGTTCAACCCTTTCTGTCCAAACTGCCCGAAACTGACGAAAGTCCAGAACACGTGATAGTTCATTGTGAACGCTCCAGAGATTAACGAGCTATTCTCGAACAAGCCCTGGCTCAGTAACCGTCCCCTAGCACCCTCAGCAGCAGTGGAGACGGACGGGCGTCTAGCCTTCATAGGAGGGAAATCAGGACGGAGGTACCTGTTGTGTCTTCGCACATAAACGCTGCTCGACGCAGATGTTAAACTTTTGTGGTGTCAGGGCAGAATTTAGCCCACCTCAGCTCGCTATTGTGTTAGTAGGAGCATGCCCCACATAGCATTGGCCTGGCGGTACTTTTGAGATCTTTTTGACATTTTGATTTGAACCTCCTTTACAACACAAAAAAGAGACAATAAAACCGGTCAGAGTCGTCAGATAACATGGGTCTCCAACATTTGCCTCTTTTTTTATAATGAGATTGATTTGCAATGTATTTGTAATCGATTTATTTACGAACAAATTCCCCATTATTAAACTATAACAGAATTAAGCTCATAAATACGGACACCAAGTGGCTTTTGTGCTCGTTGATTGTGGGCTTGGGGTCATTTTTTCAAAATTAAAAATGATGAACCCAAAATTAGAGATGGATGTGTTCAACGCACAACAATACTTTGGAAACTGGTCTTACATCCCAAAATAAAAAAATTATGTAACCTGCGTAATCAAAAGATTGTAGAAACGCGCTTTACTTTCCACCTCGAAACCGCCAACTTTGCAGGAACTAAAATTGGAAATATGTCCCACTACAGTCGATTCTACGTTACCAGAACGTCCCGGTTATCCGACCGAGGTCTGTCAACTCAGTACAAGTACAGGGAATTTTTGCTGCTACAACAACAACAATGTATTAGAGAATTCTCTTTAGCTGACAAGTGAATCCAAATTTTTCCGAAGGCGCCTTGACTTTCGCTACTTGAAAATCGTTTAAGGCGCTATATACAGTTAGAATTTTCAAAAAATCGATTTTTTTTTTGTTTTAATTTCTTAATGTACATATATTTAAGAATATTCAATATATATGTATATATATATAATTGGCGCGTACACCCCTTTTGAGTGCTTGGCCGAGCTCCTCCCCCTATTTGTGGTGTGCGTCTTGATGTTGTTCCGCAAATGGAGGGACCTACAGTTTCAAGCCGACTCCGAACGGCAGATATTTTTATGAGGAGCTTTTTCATGGCAGAAATCCACTCGGAGGTTTGCCATTGCCTGCCGATGGGCGACCGCTACTAGAAAAAACTTTTTCTTAATTTTGGTCTTTCTCCAAGATTCGAACCTACGTTCACTCTGTGAATTCCGAATGGAACCATTCGGTTACGGCGGCCGCCCCGTATATTTATTTAAGAATACATACAAAAAATTTAATATCGTTCCGGTGAATATTTTCGAAGTTACACACAAGTTTGAAAACAGCCTAAAACCGAAATTTTGGTCAACATTTTTTTGTTAGAAATCGCCATTTTGTGAAAAAAATTTATTTTGCTATTCTTTCGATTAATTATTATATTTAACATTACTTTAACGAAATCCGTTTGATTCTTTAAATTCTGAGGATCCAGTTCAGATATATAGTGCTCACCACAAAACGTCTTTTTTGAGAGCAGCTCCTGGAGATCAGTTGTGACTCCTTTCCAAATAAATATTTTTACTAATACTTAGTCTTAAAATACAGCTAAAAGATAGCATAATATGAGTACACACACATTTTTAGATGAATAAATTTAAAAGTTTTCTGAAAAGAAATTCGGGAAAATTCTCTTTTTTTCGGCCTTCTAACTGTATGTAACCCCTTAAAGGAATAATCGTTCCTACCATTGGTTGTTTCAAAGTTTTATATCGCCCAAACAAAAATTTAACACTTCAATACGCAAGAGTTTTTTATGGATATCCTAGTAAATTTCCTAAAAGTATGTGACACTTTTAACACTTCGCATACGCTCTTTGCTCGCCTTAGCACCACTTTTATGTACAAACGTTTTAAGTATAAAATTTTTCTTCCACTGTAACCACCACCAACTTTGTCAAAAGCTTAGCCACTTTCTTACTAATATTTTTTTTTTTTTTAATTTTCCACTTAAACAGATGTGTGACAATGGCCAACAAGCCGAAGAATTGTAACCAGCACTTAGCTTACCTTCGCAGTGCGCACTAAAGTGTTGAAGGAGAAATGAAAGTGGAAAAATCGTTGAAAAAACAGCAAAGTGGCGCAAATAGTGCTCTTACCGGCCAGGAAGTAATAGCTGTTGTAGGCAGGAGAAGGGAAGTTGTTGACATTTTTCGGAAAGTCGTTCAGCTTCTTTTTTTTTTTGACATTTTCGATGCCGTTAAAATAAGTTTCATGCCGCTTGTACGTTAATGCTTCTCGGCGCTTCTACAGTTTTCGGAAATTTTTGCTGGCGGCGCTCTACTGGAGTACCGTCAGCTACGGAAATTGGGTTAGACGTAAGAACTTTTTGTTGTGTCGACAGGCCTAAAATCTGAAGTGGCTACAAACATCGCAGCGAAAAAGCGTTTGAAATGTGTAAAGCACCACAAAGCGAAATTCGCTTTTTGTGCGAAAGCAAAACTTAAATTTTTAGTGAAAGAAGTTTCGAAAAGTTGCGTAGGCAGTAAAAGTTATGCTGAGTTAAGGCATTTAAGTTTGTTTCGATAAATGTATTGTGCACGGCGACTAGTTTAAAATGCAGGTCAAGCGGAGATATTCAAAACGTTTCGTGGAAATATGAATTAAGTACCAGAAAGTAGTGCTAGAAGAAATAAATTAGGTTAGTTGGTAGGGCCCAAGATTAGGAAGGCTCACTTGGACGAGATTTCAAAATGCATCCATTGTGGTAGGTCAGGGAATGGCACAGAAGAGCTACACATATTTTCTGAGTAGTGAATTTGCTACTTATTAAAAAAAGTTGCTTTGAGCGTCAAAGCAATTAGCGTCTAAATGAAATTATTTTTTGTTTTTCAAATAGTTGAAAATATTATAATTGCTCGCGCAGTGCCTAAAACAGATTGCATGCCCCGAACGCTATTTTGCAGAAGTTAATGGGTTAAAATACTCCACAAAAATATTCCTCAGCAATCTAAACTAGCAGTATTTTCGTATAAAATCTCCTAATTAGGAAATTGTTCCTTGTTTCGCCTTAAGATATGTAACCCTTTCTGTTTTTTCTTTCTATTTTTCTTGCTATTTTAGTCTCTATAGCCTTTTGCATTCCACGTAGGCAGATTTTGTCTGAGAAGACCCCTAGTGAAATTCTTCTACGCAGAATTTTCTTTAAAAGTTTAATCCTCTAGCGACCTCATAAATGCGTTTTTTTCGAATTTCTCCAAGAAAAGGTAAAAATTACCCTATTTTGGAGAAAATATTGAATTTAAATATTCCACAAAAATATTGTTCGTTAAATTCTGCTTTCAAATCTGCTACTCAAACTAAGTAATTCGCCCAGACATGTACTTCAACAATTTTTTTAATTTTTTCGAAACATGCTCGAGTGCATAATTAAAAAAAAAATTGATTACAAAAAATTGTTTCTTAGGAATACAAAAAGCTACATGTGACTCTAGTAAACTCATTCTAAATTGGTTTTATCCCCACCGCAGGCAATGACCCACAAACAGTCGGTTCTTCGACCGAGTACTGTCCCCTCAGCAGCTGTCCCCGTATATGTATGGGGATTGTAAATGCTGCTACAACAGCAACAACTCAACAATAGTAGCCGAGTGTTATCAAGACGTTTGGTCCAGAGAGCTGCTATTGTGAAGAAATTTAAATTTTGTTCTGATCCCAGAATAAAGTCGATTTTTATTATTCTTTATAAGCCAGCTTGATATTTAATGCAACATAATCTGCAGGGTGGTCCACTACTCATCGAATCATCATATATTTTGGCTATAAAAAAATTAAAAAAAAAAAAATTCCTTGTTCCTATTTTTCTTTAATTTGATTTTTCCATAATTTTCCAAATAGTTGTTTTTTTTTTGTTTGAAAGCGTAAACTCTGCCATTTAACATTTAACGCTCGTGGAATTTCATTTAAAAGACTTTACTGGCCAATCCATCCTTTTCTCAGTTCATTTTTGTAAGTTTCGGCACTTAACTCAGCACTGACAACTTCGATTTCATGTTTTTTCCATTCTCCTCTATATGAAAACTCAACTATTGGGTTGACAACTAAGTAATTCCGGATTTTTTTTAGAAAATCAAGTACAATTTTTTCATTTAACTAAATAACTTAATTCTGGAATGTATTACCCATTTTGATCAATGACCTTTTGTCATCTTTTAGGCAGCATTATAATCCCAAGTTCATAAAACCTCTGGTTTTTATTAGCAAAAAACTGAATCAGATACGATTTGACGTCATCATCATTATTGAAATTCTTACCATTCAAAGAGTTTTGTAAAGATCGATACAAAAAGTAATCAGATGGTGCAAGATCAGGACTATATGGTGGATGTGGCGAAATTTCCCAACCAAGCTTCAATAATTTTTGACGAGTGCCCAAAGATGTGTGTGGCCTTGCATTGTCATGATGGTATAGCATTCCATCCTTTTCGATTTGTCAATTCGGGCCGATTTCTTCAATTGCATTGTTTAATTTCGTTAGTTGTTCAATATAGGCATCAGAATTGATCGTTCGGTTGGGTGGTAAGAGTTCAAAGTAGACAATTCCTTTGTACTCCCACCAAACTGATAACAAAACCTTCTTTTGATGAATATCAGCTTTTGAATTGGTTCACCTGGCCTGCTCCACGATCTTTTCCGCTTCATATTGTTGTAAACAACCCGTTTTTCATCGCCAGTTATCGGTCGTTTTAAAAATGGATCATTTTCTTTACGTTTGTTAATGCATCTCTTTCAGTTCGTGAGGAGTTTTTGAACATAGCCAAGTTGTTTTAAGTGATTTTCAATCCCTGTATGTGATACATGAAACTTCTCTGCAGTCTCACGTGTTGTACATACTGTGACGATCCGAATCGAATATTACTTTGATTACAGCGTCATCAACTTCAACTGGACGACCAGAGCGTTTTTTATCTTTGAGTGAAAAATCACCAGAACGAAATTTGGCAAACCAATTTTGACACTGGCGGCGTTCTTTTAGGGCTTCGTCACCATAAACAGCAAATAACTTTTTATGAGCTTGCGATGCAGTTTTCCCTTTGTAGAAATAAAAAGGCAAAATATGACGAAAATGTTCCTTTTGGTTTTCCATTTTTCAACGAACGCCACACGAAAACTACGTAACCGATCAAAAAACTTTTTTTAATGATTGACAGCTAATTGCCAACCATCAAATAGCAAAATGTGGTTTACATTTGTACTATGTCTGTAAACCTAAAAATTCAGCTGAAGCCATCTATGAGTGAAATCCGCAATTGCTTATTTGCCAGCCCAATATATATTTCGTTCAGATAAGTATTTTAGCAGTTTTTTTAATTTTTTGACATCAAATAAATGTATGCAAAAAATTAATATCCCATACAAATTGAGTTAATTCACGTAATTTAAGTATCTAAAATCAAAAGCTCTTTAAGTTCCCTAAGAATAATTGAATTAAAACCTCACTTCAAATAAGAATTTTTCCATTTCAACGTAAGCACTAAACAATTCTCGCATCTATTCCTATGTAAATAAAGGACGGCATCCCGTCAAATAAACAAAATTTCCATTTTGCTTCATATGGAAACTCAACTATTTAAGGCCAAAAATTTAAGTAGCCTAATTTGATTACAGGCCTGCTGCTATAACGAAAGTTTGGAAAAGCTTTCTCAGTTTTTGTGTATTTTCCACACCTGATAAACAAAAAACCACGAAAATTATGTACCACGAAAACCACGCCACAAAAATCTGTGCATGCAATGTAAGTTTATGTATAGGGTGTTTTTTTAAGAGTGTGGGAACAGAAATACTGTTGGCATAAATATTTTTTGTATTATAACCTAGTAGATAGTTTCTCGGCATTTTTTTTTTGATATGATATCCGGCATATATCCGCGCGGCTATGGGTTACTTTACTGGAATATTGCAATGAATCCGTTTCTAAGCGCCTCGTGCGGCAAGTTGCGCCGCCTTCTTGGAACCAAATGTCGTCGATGTTTAGCTGACTAATTTTTGGAAACGAAAATTCAGTCAGGATGGCTCGAAAGCGCTCGCCAATCACAATAGCGGCAGCTCGTTCTTCATTTCGAAATAAATACAGGCCGATGATGCCGTCAGTGCTCTATCAACTACGTGAACAGATTTTTTTTTTTAATCAAAGTCATTTTCCACATTCCGGAAGCTTCATTCAGGCGTTAAACGATTCATGATGGCTTGCCAAATCATACTGAACAGAAATGTCAATACAGTATGAAATTCGCATCTGTTTCATATCGATAGTTCTGATACAGCTAAAAAAACACCCAATTTATAATGCAATATGTACACACATACATCTGCCTACTAAGATCTGCACATATACACATACACACCTACGCACTTATACTCGTATATAACTATGTATGTCTATTTGAAAGTCTTTGAAACTTAGCAGCAACGGCAAAGTATTTACGTAATTTTATGTCTCTAACTTTTTAATTAGCTACACAAACAACAACAAATGCTACAACAAAAACATGACAACAAACACAAATAAACATACGAACGGCATGAAGTGTACTGCCGCTGAGTGAATGAGTGAGTAAATTTAATTTAATTAAGACGCCAATAGACATTTGTGCATTCTGTAGAGGCCCAGCAAGAAATGAGAAGGCGTGAAAGTAAAAAGGTTATTTGAAGCAAATTAGTCACTCAATAACCAAGGATGTATTTTTTTTTTTAATTTTTCCAATATTTTTACGAGCAAAATATCTGCGTACTACAAAACAAGGAAAACTATTAGGTGCGCAACTAATTTCTCGCTGTTTGTCAATAGATGCCGCCAGCAGTGAGTGCTAGTCTATTCTAACATAACCTAAACGTCACAAACCAAGCTTAGACATATGGTAAACAAACTGCTTCGACACATTAAGGATTTTGTTTTGGTATCAAATACTTTTGGTTTTGTGAAAATGTCTGATTTTGTGCCGAGTAATCGTCATTTGCGGGAAGTGTTGATTTTCCTCTTTCATTCGAAAAAACCGGCGGCTGGAGCGCATCGAGAGCTACAAAAAGTTTATGGGGATGCTACTTTAAGTAAAACAACGTACCGAGATTGGTTCCGTCGCTTCAAAGACGGTGATTTTAATGTTGACGACCGTCCGCGTGAAGGAAGGCCAAAAACCTTCGAAGACGCTGAATTCGCTGAATTGGAGGCATTGCTCAATGAGGATCCGTGGCAAACGCAAGAAGAGCTTGCTTCAATATTACGAGTTACTCGCCAATCCATTTCCAAGCGATTGCATGCTTTAAGCGTCGGTTTTTCGCCTGTAAACATGTGCTCCAGCGGAAAAACAGGAATGGGTTTCTTCATCGCATCGTGACGGGTGATGAAAAATGGATTCATTACAGCAATCCAAAGAAAAGAAAGTCATGGGGACTCCCCGGTTATGCTTCTAAGTCGTCGCTTCAGCCGAATATTCACGCTGCGAAGGTTATGCTATCTATTTAGTGGGACCGAGTTGGTGTTATTTATTATGAACTATTAAAACCAAGTGAAGCCATCACTGGGGATCGGTATCGACTTCAATTGATGCGATTGAACCAAGCACTGCGCGAAAAGCGGCCGCAATACGCGGAGAGGCAGGAAAAAGTGATTCTACAGCATGACAACGCTCGGCCTCACGTTGCCAAACCCGTTAAAACCTACCTGGAAACACTGAAATGGGAAATTCTACCCCACCCGCCATATCCTCCAGATATTGCGCCGTCCGATTATCACCTGCTCCGATCGATGGCACATGGTCTAGGTGACCAGCAGTTCCATTCATATCTTTTGCGAATCTAAGTAAACTCTGAAGCCATAGCCCCGAGAGACATTCTAACCTTTCATATTGTCGAGCTCCTAAGCATTTCATTCGTTTTCTAGCTAATGCAGGGCAAGAACATAAAAGGTGTTCTAAAGCTTCCCTCTCGTCCAGTTCAGTGCAAAATCTACAATTATTATTGTTTGTAATTCCGATCTTGTATGCATGTGCCGCTAGCAAATTGTGCCTTTTCGGTATACATACGATAGTTCTGCTTTCCTTTCGAGTACGAATCTGGAGCATTTATCTGCAATCTGTTTACACATTATTTTCGCGGTTTTGCAAGTGGCTAGATTGTTCCACCTCCTTTGCATCTGTCTTTTCATGTCCGCAATGATATCATTGTGATCGTCTTAAAGGCTTTTAATATGTAATTTTCTTGTTCAAATGGCATGTAAACTACTCTTTTGGCAATCTCATTTGCAATGCCCTTACGTCCGGGTACCCAATAGATATACAGCCGTCTGTCTGCGGCCAATTTCCCTATGGTCTCCCTGCTTTTGAGAACATTTTCGAGATTAAATTTCATATGAGTTTATTGCAGCTTGACTGGCTGTCTGATGTCTAGCTCTGCACAACAGATCCCTGCACCTGCTCCGTCTAACATTTTCGAACCATCAGTAAACATACTAAACGTATTGGGCCTAGGTTTCATTCCTCTTTTCCACCCTTCTTCTTCTAGTATTGTTCAGAATTTCCTCACTTAATTGCATTTAGGAGTCATATAATCTGTATTGGCCCTATAACTCATGCCTATTGAGATTACAGGTATCTGAATAGTACCAGTACATTATAGAAGGAGATAGACCCCATGTAGCTCTCATCATCCTTTTACATGCATATTGTGCGTTACTGGCCTTTTCCTTCCTCTCTAATATTTTGTACTTCCACGACAGTTAGCTATCCAAAGGCATTCAAAGCTCATTGCAAAAAATTGTTCAATTAAATCAAATGGGTGACAGTGAGTCTCCCGAGGCGCCTTGAAAAAAAAATCTTTTGAGGTGTACAGCACAACTCGGAACAGAATTATCTGAAACAAAAAACAAAAATGCATTTATTTAAACAGCCTTTAGAGGTAGTCCTGGAAGGAATTTTTCAATTTTTTAATACTTCATAGCGTTCGAATATTTGTAACTGAAAGATGAATAATTATTAAAAAAAGGATCCCAGAATATGTCTTGAATTGTGTGAGGAAGGCCTTTAAATTTAATTATGTCATGGCGTACACGGACTTCAAAACTAATAAGACCTCGAGCAACGGACGTTTAAATACTCAAAACTTCGTTAGTTTTGATCCGATTGACTTCAAATTTTGATACAATATTCCTGAGATATTTGGTATTTGAAATGTAAGCAATAAAAAAATTACAAAAAAGCCTAGATATCTTACTCGCTTATCCCTGCCGAAGTCAGCATCTGCCTACTGGGGCAGTCTTCGATACATGTTACAAGATGATATGAGGATAAAAGGCTGGTAACTGATTTCTTTTGTGTGTTATATAAGACAATATAAGACAACCAGTCACTTGATTTTGGTAAGAAAAATACTTTCCCGGTGAGGAGGAAAAAACGGAGACTACAGCCACAGGTCGCTCCCTGGATTACAACGTAGTGGTTCTGTCAAATTGTAACATATGGACGCGTGATTTGGTTAGAAGCTCTTCGGAAGGGCTATAGTATCACTAAACTGGGAAGGGTACAAAGGACTGCTTGTATTGGCAGCACCGGATCTTGTAGAACTTGTCGCAGTGCTGTCCTTAATGTCGTTTTGCACTTATTTACGTTATTTCGGAATTTCACATCAGGTTAAAGAAGGTTGATCCCGGGAGGCAATTTCTCAAGGTTCATGGCAGGATTTTCAAACAGTTAACACCGCATTTCTGTGAACTTCGTCCAGATCTCTCTATCCGCAAACTTGAGTTTGAGGGTCGTGCCAAATAGGCAGAATTGGAGCGTGGCGAAAATCTATATCGATGCTGGCACCTCTATCTTCACTGATGGTTCCAAGATGGAATCGGGAGTCGAAGCAAAGGTTTTCTCTAAATCAGCCAATTCATCTGATTTCTTTAAACTGCCGAATACTGCTAATGTTTTCCCAGCAGAAGTCTTTGCGATCCTACAGTCATGTAAAAGTCTTAGAGAACGTGGGTGCGAAGGAGATGTTAACATTTGCTTCAATAATCAAGTCAATAGACAACACGGTGCAGATCCAAACTGACCAATTCCTGATACTGATACTTCGAGCACTTCACCTACCTACTTACCTATGGAGGAGTCCTTAGAGATGCAATTTTTTTTTTTTTTTTTTGTTTTGCTGGTCACAGGATCTAAAAGTAGAAAATCGAAATTTTTATAGGATGCCTAAGATTCAAGGCACTGAAGTTAAGATAGCAAGCCTCTCTTGGTATTTGGTAATCCGCGATTTCTTATAAACTCCTTAAAAATTCATCAGACAAACTATGGGGCTACTAATTTCGTTGCCCAAGCAAGGCTACAGAAAAAATATGTAAATGTGAAGAAAAATGTATTCATAAAATTTTCCTATAGATCCCTCAAAGACAGGAGATAAAAAAATCATCGGAATCAAGCTAAGTAATATATCTCAACAAAAACAATAATTTCTCCACAACAACAAACGCCTAGCAGCCAGACACTAAATAACGATGTGCCAAACTTTTTAATACCACAACTAAATCTCTTTTCAGTTTGTTTAACAATTTTTTTTGTGTTTTGTTGTCTTTTTCGTTGCCGGTAATTCAATTGTTTATGATGTACGATTTTATTATTGTTGTTGCCCACGTATTTTTAAGCTGCTTGTCCTCAAAGTTTTTCTCTACTAGCTACAACAATAGCAATTTTAATTAAATTTACCGAATTATATGGACGCAAAGAGTGAAAAGAAATCACAGCATAGCAACAGCCCAACAACAAAGATGATTTCAATACAGTTGGAGTTCGAAAGTTGCTGGAAAAAAGCTGTCAATTTTTTCTGACAAAAAAGCCAACCGAAAAGCGTAATGCAGCATGGAAACTCACAAAAGTGCAGGGTTGATGTGATCGAAAAAGAAAAACAAAAAAAGGCAACAACAAGAAATATCAGCGTAGCTCATGACGGGTACGCACTCGGCTGGGAACTTCGGGTAATGAAATTGCGTGTAGCTGACGGCGTGCAGCTCTGTATGGAGGCAGGGGGGAAAAGCGCGAAGTGCGGGTGTGGCAGACACGCACTAGGAGCCACGAAACTTTAGAGTTACCTGGAATATCTTTCTCGCGTAATTTACTTGCAGCTGCGCCTTGAAGTAGGCAAGTTTTTTATGTTTTTATTTAATATTTTACAAGCTACTAAAGTTTTACTGGACTTATAGAAATAATTTCGGGGAGAAAAAATTTACAAATTTTAATGGCAAAATGGTAATGTGGCTCAATCGGAAATAATCACAAAATATTCGCTTGTGGACAAACTTACGAAAATATAATTTTTGTTTTCTCTATTTAAAATTCCAATTAATGGCCTAGTAGATTGTTGTTGTTGTAGCAGCAATACTAAACCCTGTCAATTCAATATAAATCATCGGTCGACTTCGTCTAGCGGTGAGCCGAGGAAACTTGCTGTTTCGACAGTTTGAATGCAGACGGAGAGTGGTGTTAGATGAGTGGATTTGATGAGTCATGTGAAAAAGTGGTTGGTATCGTACTGGGTGCCTTCACATGCTAGACATGTGTTTGGTATGTCGGTGTCAATTCTGAATGGCTAGGAGCTTAACCTGCTATAATATCCCGAACGCAATTGTGCCACGGTTATGCGGGTCTCTCGGGGTAGCTGGAGCTCTTCAGCTGCTGTGAGTGGTGGTTGTACTCCGACTACGGCATTCGGGGGCCAGAAGCTTTGGAAAGTGGTAAGAGTCTTCCGATGAATGTCATTTTTTGTCTGTCTAAACACTGTCCGGTCCAGTAGTTGTCGCTTCGTTTTGTCCTGGATCTCGTCGGCGCAGTTGACGTGCCTGGGAGGCGGCTCTAGTTCAAGCAGGTGTCTGCATGGGTGAGACTTGCGGTAGCTCCCTGGCAGAAACTGTTTCCTGAGTAGTTTGTTGTGCTCCTTTGCTGAAAGCATCTGTGCCTCGTTATGTAGGTGTTGTAGAGTGACATCAAGAGGCATCCCGTCGCTGTACGAATGGCAGTGTTTTGGTAAGTTTGTAGCTTTGTCCAGTGCATGTCACTACCTGCAGGCGACCAGACAGGCGTAGCGTCGTTTAGAACTGACCGGCCAAATGCCTTAAATGTCTACAGTAATATTTCTTTGTCTTTGTCCCAAGTACTGCTGGCTAACGATTTGAGGGCCTCTTTGAGATTTTGGAATTTAGTGGCAATTGCGGTCTAGTAGATCTTCTTGATCCCATTAATATTCCACTTGAATTAAATTTTGACTAACTACCAGGGCTTCATAACGACTACTCCGAACTAAAAGATTTACCCGCCTCGAGGTGCTGAAAAAGCTATTGTCCGCGAGTGGGCCAAAATACCTGCAAGTCACATTCGGGCAGCTCGCGATTCGCTTCTGGTCCATCTCAAGGCCATAGTCAAGGCAAAAGGTGGTCATATCGAGCAAACGTAAATTTATTCTTAATTTTACATTATTTTTACACATTTTTTACTTTGAATTGAATAAAAGTAATTTACCAAACTAAATTTATGTTCTTTTTAATTGTTTACACTTCGAGTGCCGGACCCTGTAGCTTCATTTAAAATTTGAGGAGCTCGAGATTGAGTTTAATGCTTATGGACTTTTGTTCAAACAATTTTTTTTAGAATCCGAATCTGGTAGGAAAGATGTCCAACAAAATCATGCCATGCAACATGGCCCACCCTAACAAATGGGTTAAAAAACGTAGGCCGCATTTGCTTAGGTCTCATTAACTTGTGGTCTCTAAATATGTCAGCCAAGTAGACTTCGCACTTCAACGAATGGAAAAAAAGATTCTCAATTCTCCAATAATTACATTGCAACTTTAGCTAAGAACTTTCAAGACTCAAAGTGATCTGGATATTGGCTTACCCATTGATTACTAAGAATGCATTTGGCCACTGATTTAAGATCTTAAATTTTATCTTCTTTTCTTATCAGTGCTTTGGCTGCCGCAGCTTCAGCTGGAAGTCGATCCGCATCACTTGAAAGAAGCTTTTCCGTTCGTGAATAGATTTAACTTAGCAACTATTTCTTATTTATTTTCTGTTGCTTCTATGATTTCTTGGTTTTCGCATGTCTTTGCATTCAACTCTTTTAACTGTTAATTGCTTAACATTTTTGCCTGCCTCCTTTCAGCGTTGGCGCTTAGCAAATAGCACAAGTTGAATTACTTCATAAAAAAAAAAATAACAGGGGAAAGCGAAGTTCTATTTTTTTTTGTTTTACGTTTGCTTCGTTTACTTATGCAGTTGCTTTTAAATTATATTTTTTTTATTTTTTGCTTCTCATTATTCATTAAAATAAAATTTTCGTTTAAAAGAAATCGCTGCAACTGGATAGTATTTGTATGCAACATGAACTTCAAAAAGTTTTCATGTTTCCACTTTTGTATGCAATTGTAAGTTTTCCTTTATTTTACATTTCCTTTTAGTTTGGTTTCTGCGCTGGTTTGCTGCTTGTTGCTCTTAATTGTTTTTGTGGCGTCTTTGGTGCGCTCACAGAGCACAGAGTGCAAAGAAAAATCTTAGAAAGTGTAATTAGTGCCGAATTTGTAAGGAGACAGCTGCTAGCGACTGCCGATTGTGTGTGTGTGGATGTGTGAGTGCTAATGAATGAAAAATGCTAGAAGTGAGAGCAAAGCTCGTGTGCCAGCTAAAATTGAAAGTTTGTGAAAGGGCATTAATGGAATTTATTTTATTTTGTTTTAGTTTTTCAACTAATGAACAGATGTATGAAATAATTTTTGGAAACCAAAAATGGTCAACTCAGTTTGCGACTACGAATAATTGATGCTTTCAATTTGAGATTCATCTTTCAGATTGAAATTCTCGACAGTTCCTTGAAAGCACTAAATTCTTCTGAAAGCAAATTCTCGTACTGAGTTGAGTTTTTGAGTTACTTGGAGTATAAATTATCCACTCATTTAATAAAGCTTTGTGTCGAAAATACTACAATTCCTCAAGAAAACTTTGTTTTGAAAGCTTTTAAAGTCTTCTGAAAGCAAATTCTCGTACTGAGTTGAATTTTTAAATTACTTGAAGTTGAAATTTTACTTCGTTTTTATTGCAGCTTTGTGCTGAATGCGCTAATATTTTCGAAAAAAAAGCTCTAATACTATTTTTTTTTAATTTGAATTTTATACCGCAAACGATTCAAAATATTGAGGAATCAAGCCCGAAAATTCAAATAAAATGCCAAAAAAAAAACGATTTAGAACTTTGAAAGTTTTTTTTCGCAAATCTTTCTAATGCTTCAGCTTTGCCTTTTTTAATGTTTCACTAAAAAATTTACAATTCAGCCAAACAAATCAAAGATTTGTTTCACTTCGCAATTCCTAAGTATCTCCCTTTAATTTTTCTGATACTTATTAGATCAGAGCTTTCAAATTTAGAGCTTTTTAAACACAGGATTTGACTGCAAAATTTCTGAGACCATGATTTTCAGCCATTCACACTAATTTTAAAAATTATAAATAAAGCGAAGCAGGTTTAAGAAAACAAACCAGCTTACTTTGAAGATTAGATAAAAAAAAAGCTAAACACTCTGTTGTCAGGCTTTTTTTTTTTTAGTTTAATTAAATTGTTTAATTTAATTGTTCTAATTTAATATTCTTGGGAACCAATTTTTTTGCAAGTTTTCTAAAAGAGGAAATTAAAATATCTTTCGAAATAAAAGCTTTTTACAGAAAAAGCTTACCTAGAACTTTCAACTAAGCTTTTTAAAAAATTTTCTTTTTTAATTTTTTCGAGAGCTTTTAATAACAGCAAAAACTGCAAACCTTTCATCTATAAGATGTCACATGAACTTAGGGATTTGAACACAGAGAGCCCTAAATGACAAAAAGCTGTGGAAGATTCGGTAATCCGTTAAATATAGATTTAAAATATATTTAAAAGCTTGTAAGTTCTTGAAGCTCTTTCTCAAACTCTTTTAACAAATTTATTTGAAATTTTGAAGTTTTCTTTACCAAAAAATTTCAAAGTTTTAAATTTTAAAATTCTCAAGCGTAAAGCTCTGAAGACATACCAAAATGCTTTGAGTAAAAGTTTTACGAAAATATTTCCATTGAAGTTTTTTATCAAAAAATATGTTGCTTCTAAAGAAGAGAGCTTTCAAAATTAAATTTCAATTAACACTACTTTGAAAAACCCTACCAATCATAAACAATAAAAAAAACGAAGTGCATTTAAAAGAGAGAAATTTACTTTTATCAAGAACCGCTGAAAAACCTCTTACAAACATAAAAACACTCTTTTATTAACACTCCTGCAAACAGATCATTTAAGAATTTTGAATTTATATAAAGCTCAAAAGGTCACGTAAAAAGCTCAAAAGCTTATGAAAAGCTCATCAAAGAGGAGCTTTGAGAGCTTTCTTAAAAATGTTGCCTTTGATTATCAAATTAGGGTTTTTTTTTTGAGAATCAAAGAAGATCTATACATTTAACACAAAAGATTAAGTGTGATTTGAAATTTATTCAAAATTAAAATCATACTATAAATATCTTATATATCTGTTCATATAATATTATATGTGTGTATTTCATCTCCATATTCATAGTATCTTCGGATATTCCATAATTCTCATTTTTAACAAAACATAAATCTTAAACTAACTTCATTTTAGTATTTCATTCACCCTTAACTCACTCGCGCCTCAGCTTAGTAAACATGAAATAAAATCGCCCTATAAATTTTCACATGCACTCAATTTCACTTCCTGAATTCTACCGTAAAAAGAGCCATCAATTGCTTTATCGCTTATTGCCTTCCTGTATTTGCTGGCCCGCGTAATGTCTTCGCTGTTTACACACACTTCTCATTTTACATTTGATGCCCTCGTAAAAATACCAACTTGACAGCATCGGCGTCGCATTACATGTTGCATTGCATTGCAATGTTGCACAAATGGGCCGTTAAGTAATGCCAAACTAGCCATAAACTCAAACTGTTGCGATTGAGCTCCGCTCCAAGCTTTTAGTGGACTCATTCTTCAGCTTTATGTTAACAATTTCGGGTCAATTGAATTCGAGTAGCCAAGGTCATAAGGCTATTATGATGAACAAAAGAATAGTAAAACCAAAAGAGTTTAAAATTAAAAGGTAATTAGCAAAATTGGCTACTAAAAGTTTTTCTCAAACGTTAAGTTACCCAAAATTAAGAATAGCAATGCTCTAAATTGTGGAAAACTTTCAAATCTATTTTTCTTGAAGGGCTTGAAAGGTCAGTAGAGTGACTACTCGTACGAGAGCTGTCTAGCTAACATAAAAGCTCATTGTAAATTTCATCTTGACAGCTTTAAATCTGGCTACGAAAGATGACGCACGTGATTTATTACAGTCACATATTACCTCTTATCTTATTTACCGAAAACATTCCGTTTTATGGAGTAGATATTTCATATTAAGTGACTACCAGAAGATCCACTCTAGAAGTCCATTTACACGCCTTTTTCCAGCCAAAAAGCTTTCCACCATAAAACTCTAATATCCGGCGCGTGCTTACAAAATTTCATTGCGCTTTTATCAATTTCATTACCCCACAAATACGGCCTTTTCGCTTTAATAGATTTCTCACTAATACACCTCATATTATTGTGCATATCTATGTATGTTTGTATGTGTGCGCAGACCTTATCGCATATCCCTCTCACGTCGCATGTCCTCTGCTTCTTTAGCGATATTTAATCACATGAGTGGTCATCAGACAGCTTCAGTCAATGCGTTCATTTCAGATAAAGTGACAATTTAAGCCTAAATAGAAATAGTGAATAGCAGAAAATTCTGTTGTGGATTGAGGCTGTAAGGGCAAGCGAACGTTGTGCAAATATTGGAAATGAGGAACAAAGCAGCACGTAGGACAATTGACATGCTCGACTGCAATAGCAGATTAGGAATTTTCTTAATATGTAGATAAAAGTGTTGGAAAGTTTGTATAAGAAAAATGATTGCCTTTGGGTTGGTATTCTTTGTTAGTTTCACATTGTCCAGCAGGTTAGCCTAAAGTCTGGATAAGCTCTACGAAAATGTGTTGCTCACTACTTATATTTACTGGATACTAGTACACAAAGGAATATATGGAAATAAGGGAGCCGTTAAGCTCGCTAAAGCAGATATCAGGTTGCCGAGATTGAGCACGCCAGAAATATACCCATCACTCTACTTTCTGAAAACGTATCTTAATGAAGAACTACCTCTAGAAACACAGTCGATTTGGGAGCACTCAACCTCGTACAAAACTACCACAATTGGGCTAAAGCCTTAGAATATAAAACTACAAAAATTTTTTTATCTTTCCACAGAAAAGATTGCAAAATAGCGCGACACAGTCTCACCCCAGAACACGTAGCCAACATGGGATTAGTCCAAATTGATGCGCGTAACAGATGCAACGAAGCGAATGCTACGGGTGCTTTAGAACATCTACTTTGCCACTGCCCTGCTCTTTGTAAGACTCGGCAAATGTGCCTTGTCCTTGCCTTGCCCTTGAAGAATATTGCAGACAAAAGACGGAACGGCTTAATTAAACTTGCACGTCTTCTTAGGAAATACCTAAAATAATAATTCGACTCCAAATGCACTGGTAACCCAATAATCCATAGAGATCTAAGTGAGATCTTTTTACAGATCAGCCAGTACTACCTACCTTACTCTTTCAACGAAGTTTATCGGAATAGCTTCCAGAAATTCAGCGCAACCAAATCAAAGGTGCCTCCAGCGCTGATTTGTAGGCAATCCAATTGGGTTAGAGCTAATTTGCAGCTTTTTTATCTGAAATTTGTACACCTTATAAAATAAGGTGCAAAAATATCTGCATATGTGTGCTAATAACTATGCACAGGGTGCACCAACTTGCACAGAGTATTTTGAATTTTGCAGCTAATTGTTCTTAGAAGGCTTTTATCGACATAAATTGTATAAACTTATAAAAAGGGGCGTCTCTGCAAGCCAATATGTGTTGAAAAATCAATAAATTAATATTCAAACTGCAAAAACTTAAAAATTTGCCAACCTATTGGAGTGCTTTTTTTTGTTCTGTAGACTTTGAGATACTCGCTAGCAGTCTGTATTTATTAAATTTATAAATTAGTTCTTCTTACTGAAAAATTTTTCAAAAAAAATTTAAAAAAAATTAAAAAAAAAATTTTTTTTTTTTTATTTTTCGTAAAACTGCGGTTTTTGAGTATAATCCACATTCTATTAAGCGAGATAAGCGAAAATAAGCAAGCCAAGCATGGATGAAAAATTTACGCTGACGGATTTCTATATCTACTGATGTTTTGCTATGTTTCTCCCTGTTCTTTCATATATATCATCTATCTTAACAGCACCGCAGCACTTGAAGCGCATCTTCAAGTAAATATACAAACAAAAAACAGAAAAACAAACAAAAATATTTATTAACTTTCCTTAAGGCGCATATTCCGATCTTGATTATTTAATTCAATGCATTTTTATCTTCTGCGATTTTTCTCCTTTTTTGTCTTGCGTTTTCAGTCCAACCATATGGGCTCACTTAAACTTAAAATACAAGCAAATGCATACCCCCACGTATTTATTGGTATGTATATACGCCACACACGCTTCCATGCCGGCCTCTGATTGCAGCTGTGTGACCGTAAAAAGCTTGACAAATGTTTGTGGTCGTCAACTGACACTTTCAATACCAATGATGATAGTGGCAACGCCGTCAATAAAGCTGTTGTTATTGTTGCCCATTAAAATTGTTTTTGCAACTGTCATAGCTATAGCTTTTACGTCACTCGTATGTATGGGTGTTATTGTTATTATTATTATTGTGCCTCATTTGTTCGTAAGCTTTCACTCCTTCTGCTGCCGTTGCCACAACTGATAGGTCTCGCGCAATAAATCATCAAAGTGTTACATACAGGCACAGGCGCACTTACACACACGCACACAAATAAAGTGCGCACTTATCATTGGATATTCGTCTACTTAAGCACCAAACACACCTACAGTCACAATAACAAAAGAACAGCCGAAAATGGATGAAAGTGGAAAAGAAACGAAGCAGCAGCAGCAGCAGCGGCAGGAGCAACAACTAAACACAATGCAACTTAAGTGCTTTCATATTGACTTGAGTTGGTGGAAGGCGTGTCAATTGGGACCGCAAGCAGCAGCTGGTCAGTCAGTTTGTCGGTCAGTTGGTCAGTTGGTCGGCGCAGTCAATCGAACTGTACGCTCTGTCACTTCAACTGCTCGCTGCGTCGCTAGACCCATTTTCTCACTGTGCAAACTTAATTCAGTTTTTCCCCGCAGCCTTTCTGCACCATTTCGCTTATATCCTTTTATATTCATTTTAGCCCATTTTTGTCCATTTCTCACATTTACCAGGCCGGCATTATACAATTTCTACCAATTTCTATCTCCCTCCGGCGCCGCAATTCATGCTTCCAATTCAATCAACCAGCCGGACAAATACGATATCGCCTGACTTTGTGTTTCATTTTCACTCTGACACCATTTACCGCTCTTCCCCCCTACGGCACGTCTTCATCTATCATCTCATACCATTCTACGCGACTCATCACTGCATTTGACAATTTCAGCCACTTACTGCTGCTCAATATTTCGTGCTTCCATCTGCATTTCGGCTTTTCTCATACCTGCTTATTCATTCTGCTCATTTCTGTGTCCCTGCGTGCTCGCGCCCTTTTGCGCTTCCGCCACGGTAAGCCTAACTATCCATTTTGCCACCGGAAATGTCCTGATGATTGTCATTTTGAGTGGTGGCATTGGCGGCTTGTTGGTTTGTCATTTCGTCGATATGCCGATTTGTCGCTTGCCGCTTGTCGCTTGACTGTCGAGCTGTTGCCTTTCATAGCAGTTCATACATTCAGCTGCGCTTACCAGCCATTGCCGTTATTTTGATTTTACTCAGTTTTATGCGACATTCTTCCGCACTCGCTTGTATCCTTTATGCCCGGCCGAGTATCCTTTGCTTCATTGCTATTTTACTCTTGCGGTATGGTGACTGTAATATCCGCTTTCGATGTTGTTGACTTTATCTTTAAGGCGCAAGAACCAAGGCGACGATACAGGCATAGCCAACCAGAGAGGAATGAAAATCCGAAAAAAGCAAAAAAAAAACTCCTGAAATCCGTCTGGCATTTGGTGAAGTGTGCGATGAGTGAACGTGTGTGTATGTATGTATTTTTAGGGATATGTAGATATATTTTATGTGCAAGTGTTCATTGATTTCTTCATGTATGATTAGCTGTCGCCCAGTCGCTTCAAGGCAGTCATAAAACGAAATCCATTAAAAAATCAATGAAGACATTTTTATTATGGCAATTAAATTTTTTCGGACGATTGGATTAAGTCGAATTGATTTGTAAAAGCATTGAAATAGACTGAGTTTTATTGCAATATTTTAAAAATAAATAAAAAATACTTTGCTTGTGAATTTGAAATTAAATTTGATATAGGTGCATAAATTTTTTTTTAAAGCAGCAAGCGGAAGGAAGTCAAGTAATGACAAATTTTCTGGAATATGTTTCTCGAGTTGTTTATTGAATACTAATTACCTCTTAAAATAAATTTTTGTTTATTAATATTTTATAATACTGAGTATATTTAAACATATCTTGCGTTGAACTTATTGCATCGGGTCACACTAAACGGCGATTTGAAGACGACAATGTGTACTACAAGTGCCTCTTTGACAGTGTTGTGATCGTACGTTTCACTCTTAAGTTATAACGCGTCAAAGATGGAGTCCACCAAGCAAGAAATTCGTCATATTTTACGTTTTTACTACCTTAGAGGTAAAAATGCAACGAAGGCGGTGGCAAAAATTTGCGAAGTTATGAGACTGATACTGTAACGATCGTTGAAATTATCCAAAGAGACCGGCATGTGAGCATTCGCCCGATTAGTCAGGAACTAGGTGTAGACCACAAAACCGTTTGGAACCATTTGTAGAAGATTGGATTCCAAAAAAAGCTGGATGTTTGGGTGCCACACGTGTTGACGCAAAAAAATCTCTTGGGCCGAATCAACGCTTGGGATTCTCTGCTAAAACTGAACGAACTTGACCCATTTTTGAAGCGGATGGTGACTGGCGATGAAAAGTGGATGACGTACGACAACGCCAAGCGAAAAAGATCGTGGTCGAGGTGCGGCGAGCCGGTCCAAGCCATCGCCAAGCCCGGATTGATCGCCAGGAAGGTTTTGCTGTGTGTTTGGTGGGATTGGAAGGGAATTATCCACTATGATCTGCTCAACTATGGCCTGACCCTTAATTCGGCCCTCTACTATGAGCAACTCGCCCTCTAAATGGCAACAAGTTTGCGAACAAAACGGGCATATTTGACTTGAATCGGATAATCTAAGTACGTTAAATAAAGCGTCAAATTTCGATCACAAGTACGACATTTCTTTTTCCCTCACCCATTCATTGAGCCAGTTTGCGATGCTCTCGTAAGAAGTGAACCGCTCTCCAATAAGGGCTGACTGCATTGCTCCGTGGTCATATAACAGCTCGAAGGTGAAATGTCTGGGGAATACGGCGGGTGGAGCAAAACTTTCCGCTATCAGTCCTAAGTAGTGGTAATGCACACCTGACGTTGCTTAGGAACAACGCCTTCTTACTGCTTGGAGCGCCATCTGTGTGGCACATTTTTCTGGCAGAAGGATCGCCCAGATGGTTGAGGACTTCGGTAAAGTTGTGTGTCTGGCCTATTACCGCTTCCTCTTGCTGACGCCACTTAATCCAATGTGTAACTGTGTACTTTTTTTGTTTTTGCTTGTTTTAGCAGCCACAATGCAAATAATGCGCTGACTATTGTGCGGGAGTAAGGATGTGAGGGATGGAAAGGAAAAGCTTTTGAAGGGCTGTTTTTTTTGTTTTAGAAACAGGGAAAGTAGGTAAATTTGGAAAATTGCGAGGACCACACCCTCTGGGATGGCAGGCTAGTGCACTTACGCTAGACTACCGATCGCGATCTTTATCGCTCACATCGAAATTACCGCTGTGGAAGCGTTGAAATCACTCTTAACAAGTTGTATTTGAGGGAGCACGATTACCGTATATATTGATCAGTATACGACACTTTTCAGCTGCGCTTTTCTTTAAAAGGTAATAACAAAGAATGGCTTCCCGCAAATGCTGTTTTTTCGGGAAGAATGATGGAAAATTTTTACGTGAGATAAAAAAGGATCTTTACGCTTCAAACGAATGTCAACTATTGCGATCGAGACCTCACATATACGCCTTCAAATCAACAGTACTTCTATTCAACAGCTTAATAATTCCATGTGGATATCTGCAATCAAACGATACAATTAAGAACCTCAGCTGAACTAAAAATATTTTACTGGTCGAAATTTTTTAATACTTTCTGAGGGAAGTCATCAAATGATTAGGGGACACTTTGAGGAGATTATTTTGAAAAAAAAACTATAATTTTGACCCTCTTTAAGTTCTTTTTTTGTTTTTTTTGTGAAATATTCCTTGCAAGTAACCGCAGCCTTCCATAGGCAAATGTGGCTTAACTAAGTAGTCAGTTGTTACTTTTATTCGGCTGACGCAACAAAAATAGGTTTAATTATTAAGCGAATGAGGATTTGGACTCACATCCACACAAACACATGCACGCATATATGTACACATATATGTATAAATATGCAAGCCTCCGAGAGCTAACTAAAACCCGAAATATTAAACCTACTCATAAAATTTCATGCAAAACCTTTTGTATGTGTTTGTGGGGCATAACAACTATTTGATGTTGTTAAATATCACAATTTTCTATTATAATAAACCATGCAAAGTTTTATGGTTGAACACAAACTAATACAAGCACATAAGCACGCACACACACACTGGGCAAACTGCTGGTACCAGCAACAGCAGGCAAAATCTGAATAAGCAAAAATGCAAAAAAAATGTACGATTATGTGTCCACACACTCACACACATAGTTTACAATGGCTTAGTGTGGGTAAAGTACCGCTTGCGAATTACAGAAAAGGCACAATTCATACAAACATACTCACGCACTTGACACGCAAATGGCCATTTTGACATGTACTCGTTATCTTAGGTGTATGTATGCTTGTTTGTATGTATGTATGTATGTGTGTATGTGTTTATGTTTGCAAGTAAATAGTTATATTTCTGATATGCAGCCATATTTATAAATATTTGCTGTGCGTGTGTATGTGTGACCACTTATACACTTAAATGCAGGTCACTTGTGCGAGTGAGCAGCCATTTTTTGGCTGCTGAAACAATAAACGCACACTAACCCAAGCACACTTCAGCGCAAGCACACACGCATACTAACTAGCCTGAGCACGAATATAAATACATATTTTAAGTATACTTGACTCATAGTTGAAATTGTTGCAAAAATTTGCCATTTTAGTTGTTGGTATTGTTGCAGATGTAATGCCAACTATTTGCGTATAAAATAAGAAGCAATGTAGGTGGGTGAGAGAAGGAAAGGCCAGTAGAGAGATAAAGAGAGAGAATGAATTCGTAGCGAGTGAGAGAAGGAGTGAACGAATACCCTGTAGGGTAAGTCTGAGCTGGTAAACCAAGCCACTTGCTTAGAAACAAAAAATGTAAGGCACTCGCCTCATTTGAAATAGTGTTTCTTTAAGGGGTTAGGGGAAGATAGAATTTTCAAAAAATTTAATTTTTTTTTTTGCATTTTCCTAAAGTATTATACTTACTTTAGTAAAATATTGCGTGAAAATTTTAAGTGATTCCGACAAATACTTTTCGAGTTATTTAACAATTAGCAAAGGGCGCACGGGCGCTCCGGAGCAGATAGTAAAACTTTAAATACGTTTTTCTCAAAATTATGTTTTTGAACTGGAGATCACTTAAAAAAGCGTATACTGCTTTTGAAAAGCATAAAAAACTAAATTGTCGGTTTTTCCCTCGAAAATCTGAAAAGTATTTCTTGAGGCCGCCATATTGTTAATTATCATAAAAAAAACTTCGATCAGGCACAAGACTATCTATTAATAAAAGTAATTTCTCTTGTGCGATTGATTTTAGATGAATCTCCAAGCACTTGTGATGATCACCGCAAGGCACTTCTGGAGAAACGGGCTCCACACAAACAGCGATAACTTTAATAATTATAATTTTTTTTTTCTTTTTGTTTTTGAAAATTTGCTAAAGTCAAGTGGAAACATGATGTATTAATGCTATGTTTTTATTTTTGTAAAATAAAGTTAGTGACTAGCAAAAAAAATTATTGAGAATCATCATTTTTTCGGCCTCTGACTACCCCTATCCCTTTAAAGGATATGCCACTGGGAATACTTTATATTGCTAAAAATCTTCATATGGCCGCTTTGCTTAGCAGGTTTACATTTTCTTACAATATCAGAGCCGTCTTCGCTTTTTCCATTACTTCCTTTTGCCTGTTAGAACCCGCTGCCCGAAGTGGTCAAACGGTTTTGACTTGATCAAAGGCAAAAAAAATTGGAAAAATTGCAGGAAGCCATATCAGGTGAATTCGATGGCTGTTGGTTGGTATTCAATACGTTTTTGGTCAAAAATTCACGAAAACTGATAACACTGAGCGATGATGCAAAATCCACAAATTGTTTTTCCACAAAACCTTTCTTTCCCAGCAAATTACTTTACGTAAACGTCTCATATAACCGAAATAATGGTCAGACAGTTTCTAGCAAAAATTCATGGTGAATTCAAATGCCCAAATCATTAACTGCAATGACCTGAATGGATCCATAGGCATTGTTTGAGTCCTCTACCAGCTCTCTGATAGTTAGTTTGCTGTCATTGATCAACTTTTCTTTCACTTTATTGATATTTTCATTAGTTCCGATATCGACGGCCTGCGTGCCCCTATAGTCGTCAATCTCAGTGAACTCTCGATATCTTATGAAGTGTTCACACCACTCATAAACGGCTGTTTTCTTAAGAGTTTCATCACCGAAACAGTTTTCCAACATTTATAAGGTTTTCGTACCATTGAATCCCTTTTTGCCTGAAAATTTAATACAAACTCGCTATTGCGAATTCAGAGCCATTTTTAGAACTGTCGAGGTAGATTTACTCAAGACGTCGTAACTTTTATAAATGTCCAGGAATAGCGATCAAATAATTGGTAGAAAGTTAACCATAGATGTGGCAGTCTAACAAAAAAAATGAATTAAAATCAGTTGACCTGGCGGTTGTTCCGGGAATGTTTTGATCAAGACGGAACGTTTGTTAAATTTAAAAAAAAAATATGCTTGCCTATCTCCAGAGTCGCAGCTGGGACGAACAGAGTGGTATACCAAGCAACTGTTAATTTGGTTTTGTTTTTTTGCGCACACATACCTGATTTTCTTTACAGGACTGCATATAACTAAATTTAAGCCCAACGAGGCACTATATTTTAATTCCTAGCAGTAGCATCTACGATCGGTTGACTGTTGTCTCTAGAACACTTTTGATAATAAGCAGCTACAGTGGTGAATAATTGGCACACTGAAATACATCAGCAATCAAAACTTCCGTGTTGCTTACATGGAAGAGAGCAGCTCTGTGAACCAGTAGTGGTCCTAAAGTCACTAGAAACGCACCCGTTCTGTACCAGTGAATTTTCCTGCAGCATGCAACCGCAGGCGTACTCAACAACCAACACAAGCTCAGTTGTTGCTTAAGTGGGTTTGTGTGCGTGGGCGTGCAATTGACTTCGTATGCGTGTGTTATTCGTGTCAGCCAAAAAATATGCAAATATTATTTAATTTTATTATTCTTGCATATGAAATGCAAATATTTGACAAGTACACATGCACCCGAAACAATGTGTGGCAAAAGTGAGTGTAACTGTAACTGTAACTGGAAAAAAACGTGAAGTGTAATTTGCAAGCAGACATTGTTTCGGGCTGTCGGGTGAAAAATTGGTGGCATAATTTGAATATGTGAAATATGTAATGCATTTGTGTATAAATATATCTATACATATACACATATACACAAGTAGTTTGTTTGCAGTTTTTTTTTTTTTGAAATTTATTAAAGCATGTCCACACAATTGTTCACGTTGATGATACTTTAATTCATAATTCTCGTTCAATTATAATCAAATGCAAATTAATCTCACATCGGCTTCTGTTGTCGACACGAAGCAGTTTACATGATTGAAAGATAATTATGGAATTTAAAAAAAAAAGTTAATTTCTAAAATAGTTTGTATGGACTTACCGAAGGAGGTAATTCGAAAAAGCACCTCTAGGATTAGCAGTTGTATGAAGAGATTTTGAATGGCAGACTCCTTCTTTATGAAGAGACTTTTTCCCGGCAGAAATACACGCGGAGGTTTAGCATTGCATGCCTGGTAAATCAGCTATTAGAAAAAAAAATGTTTATCAATTGTTGTTCTGTGCCCGGAGTTTCGAAACCGTGCCCTTCTGAATGGCAGCCACGCACCAACCCATTTAGCTGCAACACCCGCCTGTAGTGGTGGCTGGTATTTAAATATAGCGCCGGGCTGACACAATTTCAGTTCCAAGAATGGGAAAAGGTTAGCCAACCAACGCACTCAGATTACAGGTGATAGGGGCATAGTAGTCCCAAGCCGACGGAGAAGCTTAAACAAGCAGAACTTTTTTTTCTTTGCAGGTGAGGGGGTTAAAAATGCTTAATGCATCGTCAAAGCCGCCGTCACAGCAATGGTATGTCCGGGGACTAAAAAACTCCCCCTCATTTGGCACCGTCGCCCACTCTGAAACCGCTTTCGGTTTCCTTCAGAGTGGCGTTCCATCTTTCTCATTACAAAGGCCTATGCTGATGTGCCTACGTCCAGGCCCGGCTTTTTTATACGGAGAATTCTTTCCGCGAAACCACTGATGATCTCCCACGTTTATTCGCTACTTAGCAGTGGTTAGCATTTGGCTGCATTCTCCAGCGTTCGACGTTATTGTTCCCAAAGCATGCATTGGAAGAATGTGTGCTCAACATCATCTTCGACGGCATCCACGTATATGCATGTGGGGTGTTCGCATTTCCCTATTTTGAACAGATATTTATGGAAATATCCGTGCCCCAAAAGAGCAAGCAGACCTTTGTACTTCGTTAACTAAATGGGAATAGAAATGGGACCAGCCACCAAAAGGCTGGTGGGCGCATAGGTTGATCTCACGTATTAAGTATTAGATTTGTCGAAGGTATGGAGACGTTGATTTTTTCCTGACGCAGATTTGAAGCATCGCCGAGACTTGGCTGGTAATCGTTATTGCCCAGAAAGTGTGGACGAAGTGGAGTCTACCGAATATGTAGCCTTTTGTTGTAGCAGGTTCCCTAAGGAACGCGTCGACCTAGCAACAAAACTGATGTGTTTCTAACGTCCAAACTCTTAAGTGGGATGAAAAGCGGAAGCTCTTGCAACACGAATTATAGTGGAACTTCGGAACATTGATGGGAAGCGAGAAAATGATGCTAAACAAAGGCAGCAGCAAGAATAACTGCCGTATTGATCAAATGCAGCAAGACGAACAGAACCGACGATTGAGCTTATTGCTCACGATGGCCTCCAAACGTAATTACCAAATCGGTATCCCTGTAGGATGAATTGACTAAGGCTTTTGATTGGTTTTACACCTCGTAAAAAAAAACGCATTACTTGGCAACTGAACTTACAACGCATGAGGTGATTAAGCAGATTCTTTCTGACGAAGAGCGCATTGATATTTAAAGTGCCACCCAGTGAATTTATACATAGCCAAGTTTATGAATATTGGAAACAAAGTAAGGCTTTTCAGATTATCAAGTACCCTCGGTTGAAATGTGATCGGAAATATTCGTGCTTGTATTATGTGAGAAGGTATCCACTGCTTGTGGTGCTACAACAGGACGTTTCTGAAGCGGAAGGGGATTGGATAATTTACTTACAAGGATCTTAAATGGGGAACAAGGACAAAGCGGAGTTCCTCCTGTCAGCAAACAAGCAACAGCCGCATTCGCATATCGGCAGGCACATCACTGTTGGCAGTTATGGTTTCGAGGTTGTAAGAGACTTCGTATATTTAGAAACCAGCATTAACACCGATAACAATGTCAGCCTTGAAAAGCCAAAGGGGAATCTCTCTTGCCAACAAGTGCTACTTTGGACTAAATAGTCAATTGAGTTGCTAAGCCCTTTCTCGACGAACAAAACTAACACTCTATAAGGCTTTCATCACGCCCCTTCTATCGTATGGCGCAGAAGCTTGGTCGATGACAACATCTAACGAGGTGTCCTTGGAGTGTTTGAGAGAAAGATTCTGCGGCTGATTTTTGGACGGCATTAACATAGTACAGCGAATAAAGATCCAGCGGATTCGTTGGCCTGCTCATCTTGTCCGAATGGATACAACTTTCCGGCTCTAAAAAAAGGTAGATGAAAGCTTCCTCTGCGTTGGAATAATCAGGTGGAGAAGGACTTAGCTTCACTTGATGTTTCCAATGGGCTTAGTAAACTTCTTCATGGATGACACCCGTGGGGCTAAGATTAAGGCATCTTGGTCCTTACTTCATTGCTGCTTCATCAGCAGCATAAAGCGGTTAACCAAACCGCAAATCAGTCACCGTTCGTAGTCCACAAATATTCTTACATTCGTAGGTCTCTATCATTTTACATATCAGCCGGGTGCTTTTTGGAAGCATTTGGAGACTCCAGACCGGTTCCGAGGAGAGCAGGTGCCTTATTTGCTCAAAATATTTTGAAGTAAATCATAAAAATTAATGCCTCCACTTTCAATGCACCATTTAGGGCTCATTCATATATCTGCCAGTACAATGATGTTTCCTTTTACTTGACTGGTAATATTATTTGCGTTGAGGAGGTTGAAAAAATAAATAAAAAAAACTAAATGAAAAAAAAATTAAATAAAAAAATTCCGGCATGAAGCAGTCACTTTCGTATCACTTCTTGATGATGAAATTTACAATTTTTGCGACAGACCCCCTATAGTATATTGAATTTATTTGGCATTGTATGCCCGTGAGTTATTTTAACTGTTTCTCACATTCTCCCCCACTTCTGCAGCTCACTTTGTTCCATCAAACCACTGGCTTTCGCCAAGTTGGGCCAAATAATTTATACCCTTACGCAAACTGTTGCCTATTAATTTCCGCATCCGGCTTGCAATAACAATGGACAAATCAACCAATCAATCAAACAATCAATATTTGGAAGATCAACAACAACAACACTACAGCTCATGTACGAATACATACCTGCACACACATGCGCAAATATTTATATATTTATTTGCTGTTAATTTGTATTTAAAAAGCGCTACACTACAATTGGCTGTATTGCGGCGAGTGGCGCACGGAGTTGCAGATAAATGTATGTAATGTTTGCCACATGCCACATAATGATGCACATTGATGTGGTTTCGTGCTGGTGCCCATTTACGCTTTGTTCGTGTGTGCGAGTATTTTTATTAAAAATAAATTAAACAACACTTATGCGTCTGCACGCCATAAAGTATGCAACTCATTTCGTGCTAGTAGTATGTATATTCCGGACTACAACGCAATATCAAAAATATTAAAATTTTAACATTTATTATCATTTTAACTCAAAAATTTAACATTTTTACCATTTAACTCATTTTTTTAACTTACAGTTACTCAAAATTTTAACATTTTTTAACATTTAACTCATTTTTTTAGCTTATATTATCTCAAAAAATAAACGTTTAAATTTTGATGTGGGTCGATGAGTCCAACCTTAAATTATAGTTACTCGTAGTTAATATTTTTAAGATATTAAAGATATCTATTTTTGATGTACTAGTAACTATAATTTAGGTTGGTACAGTTAAAATTTTGAGTTGGGCCGATGTCTATTAAGTGAAAAAATGTTAAAATATTTATTACAAAATATTTAAAGTAATCTATTCAAAAAAAAAAAACAAAAAAGGATACATTTATTTTTTAAAGTACCTTTCAAAAAAAACGACGAACTCCTCAAAACAAGAGTCTTTGAGTCAGATTTGAACTTGCAACAAAATTATTGTTATAATTCCAACTGCTTAACCAACTCATCTAAACATCATATTCTGAAGTAATGTAATTACAGCTGAGTAGTATGCAAAGCAAGCAATGCTGATCTTATCAACATTGCTCACAATCTATAAATAGAATAAGCATAAGCACAAACCAAAAAAAAATGAAATACTGTTGAATACGAGTCACAAACTGCAAGATAAGCATAATATTTGATAAGCTTTTATACATCAACACATGTTTCGACTCTGTCGAAACCGTTTGACTTTGTCAAACATGGTTACAAGTGCAGTATGTATTTAGCGTTAGAAGAGGGTGGACGCAAAATAATTGAAACTTCAAATTTGAACTCTTTGAAGTTCAAATTTATAAAATTTACCCAATATTGGTTCATAACTTAAATCTCTTATTAAATATGTTATTGGATTAGATGGATAAATTTTACTAATATAAAATATTTCTCGAGTCCAATTATTTTTATATTTGTTTTCAAATTGTTTTTTATGTGATTGAATTCTTACTTTTTCTCCAATTTTAAAAACTGGTTTTTCTAAATTGTTTCTATTAATTTTAAAACAATTATCAAAAATTAATTGTTCATTTTTTTCATTTACTTCACATGGTTTCATACCAATAGTTCTATGTACATCTTTGTAATTATATTCATATAATATTTTATCAATTACATCAATCCAATTAGTATTTTTCTGAATTTCAAATCGTATTTTTAGTTTTTCATTAATGGTTCTATTAAATCTTTCTACAATTGATGATTTCTTTTCACTAAATGTTTGATACATGTTAATATTATATTTATCTAAAACTTCTTGGAAATGTTTATTTAAAAATTCTTTACCAGAATCTGTATGAAGTAATTTTGGTGCACAACCTGCTTTTTTAATAATATTTAAAAATGCTTCAGAAGTTGTTTTTCCATCTTTCTTTTTTAATGGTTCTATATAAGCAAATTTAGAAAATGTATCAATTACATTAAGCATATATTTGTATCCTCTATTAATTCTAACATTAACTGTTGTCATAATTAGTAAATCTGCTGCCCATAGTTCATTTATGCCTTTAGTAATAATTTTTCTTCTTTCAAAATTTTTTCTTACTGGTTTATGCAACTCTTTTGCTATTTTAAAATCATTATTTTTAGTATCAATAAATTCATCTTTATCCATTTCAAAAATATTTAAAATTTATTTTAATTAAATAACAATGATATCAGATAAAGTTTTAAAAGAATATATTAAAACACAAAAAGACTTAAAAAATAAACTTCAACAATTTAATTTAAACAAAGTAATAAAACAAGAAAAAATTAATGAAGATCTTCAAGCAATTATTCAACCATTAAATCAATCAGTTATTAATGTTCACAATTTAAATGATAGCTTTAAAAATTTAATAGTAGATTTAAATCAATCAAATCAATCATATAAAAAAACAATAGATAGACATTCACAAAGTGAACATGTTTCAACGGAGTCGAAACCGTTTGACAATAATATGAATTTACAAACTAATGAATTTAACGAAAAGCAACTATCACCAATTAGAAAAACAAACAAACAAAAATTAGTTGAAAGTACACCAACAACTAGCACAGGTTCACGAAGCGAACAGTTGACTCCATCAACATCAAAAGACGCTCTTTTGCGTAGTGCAAATGAAACGTTATCTACACCAGTACAATTTATTTCCGAAAAAATTGGAAATATGGCAATGAAATATTTAAATTTAAATAATTCTGATATGAAATTATGTGACAATATTTTTGGTCTAAGATCTGAAGATGGAAAAGATTTATGGATTGGTAATACTGAAGTAAAAATTAGTAATAATGATATTATTTTAAATAATAAAACTTATAATGGAACAAAAGGGTTATGGGAATTAATAACTTTAAAAGAACCATCAACAGCTGTAACAAATAATGATTTACAAACTTATGAAGAAATTATATTATCAACATATGCTTACATGCAAAATAATGACAAAAGTTCTAAACGTATTAAATCTAGCGTTGGAAATAAATATATGAATTTTATTAGACCAATATTGATTAAAAATAAAATTATAAAAGAAAAAGTAGGATCTGGTTTAAATTCAAAAAATAATCTTTCAAAATCATTACAAAATTTTAAAATTAAAACTAGTTTACCTACTGAATATGTTCGTTTTGCGAATCGTTCACAATGTGAACGTGTTTATTGGAATGATATTAATGAATTAAAAGATAGATTAAATTTGTTAATAGGCGAGTATAATGCAGGAAATGATAGTCCAGAAATACATAATGAAATTATGAATATTATTGAGGAACTAAGAGAAGAAAATATGTTGACTCTCTCCGAAGGAAACGTATTAACTGTTTAATTAAATTACATATAAATTTAAATAAATTAAAAAATTTTTTTCTAATAAATGGGAATTGATAAGTTTGGACAAAAATCTTTTTCAGAAATAAATTCATCTAATGAATATTCTCTTAATAGAATAATATCATTAGAAAATGAAGTTGAAGAAATTCGTTCAAATAGTGATCAAATGAAAGATATTATTAGTAAATTAATGGAATTAAATCAACTACTTCAAAAGAAGTTGAAAAACAAGAAAAAGATAATGTGGTAGCTTTTGGTGTTGTATATAAAGAAATAGAACAATTAGAAAATAATTTAAATCAAGATATTATTAACATAACTAAACAAGTAGATTTTATAGAAACAAATATTGAAAATTTTAAAAACAGTTTAGAAAAACAATTGGATAGTTATTCGGAAAAACAAATTTTAATTGATAATTATCTTAAAGATTTAGTTTTACAAAATAAAGACAATATTAATCAAAATAATATTACTAAACAAAATGATGAAACTAATAATAAGATTGATAAAAGTATTCAAGTAGATGAATATATAAAACAATTAAATATTGAAGAAAGTGAAACAGATATTCAAGAAAGTAAACTACAAATTGAAACAAATATAATTCAAAAATAATTTAAAAAATTCATACATATATAAATGATAAACAAAAATAATAAATCAAAATAAAAATTCAAATATTCAACATCGTTGAAATATGTTCACATCATATTTCATTTGAAATTAAAAAAAAAAAACTTAATCTAATATAATTAATAATTTAATGTATAGTAAATAGGAGGGGTTCGTTTTAGTTACCTACATTTCCTATTTCATAATGTCCCCAGGGTAATTTGTAAGTCTTATTTAACTTATCGTTATCATTATTATTCAACTTTTTATTGAAATAAAACTTATCATCATAGGGTGACAATCCTATTTTATTCTCTTCTGTAGTATATAGTTTATTATCATATGATCTAATATTATGAACAGTTTCATTTTTATTTTTTAAATTAATTAAACAATTCTTATAATCTTCAATTGTTAACTTTTTAATATTATTTTTCTTTATTCCTTTACAAACTTTTTTATCACAAACATCGGTCTTAAATGCATACATTTTACTTCTAAGTCCACAAAATTCTCTAATTGGTATTCCATTATATTCATCTTTAAATTTTCCTGGTACTTTTTTATTAATATTAGATTTTAAATCTTCAATTGGAAAATTATCTATATAATCACTGGTATCATAATTATCTAGATCATCTTTCATTTCAGAATAAATATCAAAATCATCATCAATATGTTTACCTTCAAAATAAAGAATAAATGAATCAGTATCTGTTCCTAATAATTTCATTCTATTACCATATTTAGTTTTAAGTTGTACATACATTTTAAACATTAATAATTTTGATAAATCTAAAATATTTTGACCTCCAAAGATAGGTTTATTTAATTTAATATTTGTATTTTTACCAAACACTACACACATATTATGATCTATTATTTTTCTTGATTGATATGTATTTCTACTTATTAGTTTTCTCATAATTTTTTCAGTTTTAACTATTCTAACATTAAGTCTATTTCTAACATTTTCCATTTACTTACCATATACACTATTATTCATAAGTTTGAAAAAATCTTTTTCAAAATCGTTTTTAGCTTCTTTTCTAAGTGTTGTATTTTTTTTAATATAATTTTTTAACCATGCTTCTTGTCTACATTTAATACCTCTATGAATTTTAGTTAAAATTACACCATTATTTAAATATTCTTTTAATAATCTTATATCAATTATATAATTTTTCTTTGGTAACAACGTACACATTAATTTTTTAATTTTATCATTTGGTTTACTACCAATCCCTTTATTAATTAAGTCTGTTTGATTTGGTGATAAATCTTCAAATTGTGGAACATAATGATGAGGTGCTGGAGCATAATCATTATAAAAGTTGTGTAATTCCGGAGGAATACTTATATCAACTTCTAATGTATATCCAATATTATTATCATCAAAATTATTATTTAAAATATTATTAACATTACAAAAGTATTTAATTTCATCTTCATTTAACCATTCATGATTACCAACACTTAATTTTTGTGACATGGCCCATCCATATAAATTATTTGCATCTAAATATAAAATATAACTTGTAAATTTTTTAGAATCGTATATACCTTTAAGAGAAGCTTCCTCTTTACTTAATTTATAAACTTGTTCTACAATATCAGCATGTTCCTTTCGGTAACCGTTGACATGGTCAATATGTTCACTCTGTGAACCGTTGACAGAGTCAACGTAATAATAACAATTATTAGCTTTAGCATAGTTATGTGCAATTTGTGATATTCCACCTCTAGTTCCACTTTCATAAAATTCATACATATCTTGATCTGTTAATAATTCTAATTTTTGTTTGGTTAATTTTAAAGCAGATGAATTACTTAAATGTGGTGAACTTATATAATGTATAGGATCTAAATTATAATTTTTAAAACATTCTTTTCTAAAATTATCAAATACATCACTTAAAAGTATAACATCTAATTTCAAATACCAGTTATGATAGTCTCTAAATGTTTTACAATTAAAATGTTTCCAAAATTTATTTGCAAATTTATAATCGTTAATATTAATATTTCCATTTAATGATGAATTAAAATTTTCAAGATTTGGAAATTCTGTTATACTTAATTTTTTATAATCATCAATAAATTCATATGGATATACACCTTTTCTAAGTAAATAACATTTATCTTTCAATGATAAATCTTTAAAAACATTATTAAAGTTTTCTAAATGATCAAAATTAATAGGTTTTATATTTTTAGTATTACAAACTGAACAAATACTACAAGCATATATTTTATTCTCAGTATTTTTACCAACTTTATAAGATACATAATCTATATTTCTTATTTTCTTACATGTTACACAATATATATCATTAACATCTAATAAATTTTTAACAGCTTTATCTAATGAAGTATTTATAAATTCCATTGAATCTATAAATCTTAATTCTATTTTTTCGACAACTGTATATAATTCTAAATCTGTTGAATTACAATTACGACAAGTGTTTCTTGTCTTTAAATTATATTGATATTTACATTTTTCATTTTTACATTTTAAATATTTAGTTTCACCTACAATAACTGGTTTTTTAATTTGTTTAAATTTTTCAGTACTCGTTGCTAGAACACTAGTTTCAGTTTCAGGATGAAATTCATCTAAATATTTTAGAAATAATTTTGAATCATAACCTTTTAAATTATGAATAATAATTGGTAAAAATTTTGGCATCTTTAACTTTAGATTACATTTATTACATAAAGCCATTCTATATTTACCAGTTGTATGGTCATGATCCCAACATTTTTTATTTTCTTCAGAAAATGGAATATCACAAATTTCACAATTGTTAGTATTATCAAACTTTAATATCGATTCTTTATCCTGAATTATATTATTCAATTTTCTTACTTCATAATAATCTTTAGCATATTTTATTAAATTATCTAAGAATGATTTCAATAGCACTTTTCTATTAGAAGTATTCTTTGAAATATATTGTTTGTTATAAGTGTTATAAATACCATAACTATTTGGAATGTGTTCATGAAGTAATATTGTATTTTTACATTTGCCAGATTTTTTTTTATTAATTTTTTCCAAAGTACATTCAAAATCAGCATATAAAGTATATGGATGAAATAATTCTGCACCATTAGATTTATATTTTAAAATATTTTCACCCTCTTTAGGTAACTTTATATTTTGTATTATATTATTATCATCTTTTAATAAATAACATGTTTTTATATGTTCTTCTAATTCATCAGATTTTTCAAAATGTTTAAAACATTTATTACAAATATGTAGATGTTCATGCTGATGATGAATTTTACCACTTAAAAATCCAGATAAATTTTTAAGTGGTACAAAGTGAGATTTGTATGTTTCTTCTGTAATATTTTCTTCTATATATATAATATTAACATGTTTTTTTGGCAAACCATTAACGAAATTACGAAAAGAGTTACTTTTATACATTAATTGAATTTGGTAATATTCATCATCATTTTTTTCTGAATCATAATGATAAAAATTCATGGTAATATTAAAATAATCTTCTAATTTTTTAACATTTTCTTCATTAATTATAAATGGAAATTCTAAATTTAGATTTTTAAATTTATCATCATTTTCTAAATCTTCAAGATATTTTTTATATTTTGTTGGTCTTTGAGGATCTTTAACAATTTCATCTTGATGAATGGAATATAAAATACAATATAAAATACATTTATTATCAGTATTTTTAATATTAACACAATTTCTATTAGTAAATGGAATATATGATCCAGCAAGAATTTGAGACTTATCTCTACTAATATGTGTTTTTACTATTCTAACAAAGCTAGCTGTAGATCCTTTTGTACATTTTTCTGAGAATTTATTATTTATTTCCTCTATCATTAAATCAAATTCTTTTGTATAGTTTAATTTATTAACATAATGTATTTCTGATCTATACCAATATTCATAACTTTCTTTAATTTTATTAGTTTTTTTATCAATAATCACAATATTTACCGCTGTTGCTAAAGACACTTTAAAATTACTATATTTTTTAAAACCTTTGAAAAAATATTTGAAACAATTTCTTTTTATTAATTCTAAATGTCTTTTAATATTAAATTCTTCATTATTTGTAAACTCTAAATCAGCAACCATATTGTTAAAACATGAACCATTTAATTGTTTTTCTTGAATATCAATAATATCAAAATCATAATCATCAAAATTTTGAAATATATTTTGAATAACATCATTATTATGCTTTTCTATTAAAACATTTATTATGTTTAATAAACTATTTTTATTTTTATTATACCAATATTTTGGCAATTGAAAAATATGTTTATTTGCTCTAATATATTTTTTTAAATTTTTTAAATTTTTAGATTTCAATTCTTTAATATTAAATGGATTCATTTTTATTTGGTTGATATTTTTACTTAATTTTTCCTTATTTATATAGAAAAATTTTTTTTAATAATTTAACTTCGCACCTCAAACATTTTAATACTTTAAATTGTGATGTAAATACTAATTAAATTTATTTAACTTAATTAGAAATTAATTTTTATCAGAATTTTTTTCATTATTTTCTTTATTATTAATATATTTAATATGAAATTGAGATTTTAAATGACGTTGTTTATGTGGAAGAGTATAATTTACACCACATTCACACTCTACGTTTGTAGTTCTACTTGGTAATGAGTTACGATATGCGAATTTTTGATTGTAACATTTTTTACAATACCCCTTATTCAAATTAGAAATAGTTGTTTCTTCTAAGCATGAAAAACATATTTTTTTACCATCTATAATAGATAAACATATTTTTTCACCATTTATTATTTTATGATATAATCTTTGTTTTGGTATGTTTCCTTCGTGAATGGTTTCTTTTGAAAACATAATTTCACTCATTATTTCCAATTTATTAACAAATATTTTTTTTAAATTTATGTTAACTTTGTTAACTATTTTCTTCGAAAATATCAATTTACATTTCTAATATTTAATCTTATACTAATTTTTTCTTTTCTAAAATCAATTAAATTATTATCCTGATCAACAATATAAATAGTTATATTTCTAATAGTATTTGTATTTACTGGATAGTATATTAAATTTTTAGGTATTTCATTTATTTTTTCACCAGGTTTATCATTAATAAAAAATTCATGAATAATATTTGTTTGTTTATTATTTTCATAACTACCTCCTACAATATTACATTTTATTCTAATAGAATTAACATTCATAATATTTACTGGTAAATCAGATGATACTAATGTATTAGGTTGAATAATTTGTTCACTAAATCCTAGTAATGAAGCTATGGAATTTTTTTGTGTAAAATCAATAATATAATTACTTTTAATTTCAACTTTTAATGTTGTCATATTTGGTTTAATAGTAATACCCTTTATTTTCTCTTTTATAAAATTGTTTATATCATTTATTTCATATGAACCAGTTGGAAATGTAATTTTTTTGTTAACACTGTTAATTGTATGTAAATTATCTTGTGAATCATTTCCTTCGAAAATATGTTCACTTTGTGAACCAATGACAGAGTCAACATAATGTAAAATATTATTTTTTAATTTTTCAGATATGTTCGGTATAGAATTATAAGTAGAAAAATTAAGCAAACACATTTCAAAATCATGTTTAACTTCATTTGACTCTGTTGAAATATGTTTATTATCTAAAATTATTGGTTCATCAAAATTACATGAAATTATTGAAGTATTTCCATCTAATGATATAGTCGGCATTATTTAATTAAGTAAAAATTTTAAACATAGATGACCACAAATTATTTCATTTATTTCTTGATCAATATTATTATTAAAAATTACAGTATTTTCATTAGTTTTGAAATATTTTTCTATTAATATTGGTAATTTATTTATAGCAAAGGAATCATAGTAAAAAATATGATTATTATATTTTTTATATGCTACCCAGTGTGTACCATTACCATCATTATTATCTAAATTTATTATTCCACATTCTTTATCTTTTATCTTTTCTGGTAATCTATCTTTCATGAATACACCCCTAAAATTTGCTATATTAAATTTTCTAGCATATTTTTTTAAATCATAATTACTTAATGGTTTAATTGGAATTAATTCAAAATCAAATTTTTTTTAAGTAACATACCATTACCAGATTTTTTAAGTAACATACCATTACCAGATTTTATATTTTTTTCTTCTAATGCTTTATTATGACGTATTTTTTCTTCTAATAATTTATCGTTAGTTTTTTTATCATTATATGCTCTATATAATGTTGTTCCTGCAGTAACTGCAGCTCCTATTGCTGGAATAAATGGTAATAGTGCTGGTAAAAATCCACCAATTTTTTCATTATTAAAACTTTGTAACTGGGACATAGATAATTTTAATATAAAAATTTTAAAAGTAGTTTTATTATTATCTAAATGTTTTTTTATAGAATTAATTTGTTTTCTAGTTAATGGTAAATATGTTTCATTCATTACACTTTCTTTAGTTCTTTGTAATTGAATTGGTTCTAATTTTATAGTAATATCTGTTTTATTTTTCATAGCATCATAAACTTGTTTTTGTTGATCTTCATTTAGAGATATTGGATATTTAATGTATCGTCCACATTTTGGAATAAAATAAATTTTATCTTTATTCTCATTTTTATTATATTCACTTTGTGAACCGTTAACATTTATCAATTCTTCAGTTGATGAATTGTGAGTTGTTAAACCCATACCCATTTTTCTTTTAAATTTCATAGCATTAGTAGTTAAATATGCATTTACTTTTTCTGATAAACTAGCATCTTTTGCTGAAACTCTTGACCATGCTTTATCTTCTAAAATTTTATCAGCTTCATGTCTTTTCTTTATATCGTTACTTTTAGAATATGCAATATCATGTTCTTTAGCTGCTTCATCTAATTTATTAATTGGATGTATATCTTTTTCAAGTTTTAATTCAAGATTAGTACCAGGTCCTAAATAATTATATCCTGGAGAATGTAATTCAAATGGAAGATTATTTATAAGATTATTTATAATACCACTACCATAATATCGCACCATTTATTATAATAGAAAATGTGATGTATTTATTTATTTATTTGGATAATTATTAATCATGAACTGAAGGTAAACTTGAAATATCATCATCAACTTTTTTATTAATATTAGACAATTCGTTTTTATTTTTCTTATTTATTTTAGTTACATTCTTTAAAAGTTCCTGTGTTAAACTATTTGATTTAGTCTGTCGAGAATTGTATTCATTTGTCGAGAATTGTCGAGAATTGTCTTCTTTTGTCGAGAATTGTCGAGAATTGTCTTCATTTTTAGTGTTTTTGCCAATAATTTCAATACCAAGTAATTTAAGTCCATTATTAAGAGAATCGCGTGAAATATGATTTTGTTCGCAAAATTTTACTTTAGTTAATTTTAAAGTACTAGCTTGTTCTAAATAATTAATAGCTAAATTTCTTTCTCTAATTTGTTTAAGTTCTTTAGCATTTTTTGGAATATGAATATTTTTTGAATTTCTAAAACTTTTTGTTTTCCCTTGTAGTGATACAAGTGGTGAAACAGTTTTAGTAGAAGGGCTTGGATGATTGTATAAATTAGTTATATTCTTATACATTTTATTCATTTTAATTTATTTATGAAAAAATTTTTTAAAATAATTATATTTTTCTTAGTGTTTCAATATAAAAAAATATTAAAAATTTTTATTATAATAAATGTCGAATATACATACAATTGAAGAATTTAAAACAAATACTGATGTGCCTATCTTGAAATTAAGAGGATCTAGTATAAAACTATTAAATAAAGAAGAAATAGAAAAAGAGGTTAAACAAACACAAGAATTTATTAGGCAACATAAATCTCAGTTTAATAATAGAAGTGGTTTTGTTCAATGTTTAAATGATGCACTTAAAAATAATGATCATGTATGGCATGAATATGCTGTTTGTATTATGAAAAGTGTTAAAAATATTAAAGATTATAATATTGAATTACATTCAGAATCAAATAAAATATTAGTAAATGAATTATTAAATGAGAAAGCTATATTAGAATTTAGTTTAATGAGTTATGAAGAAATTATTGGCAAATTAAATGATGATATGTATGAGTTACAAGTAAATTATGATATTCTTGAATCAGAACATAATAACCTTATAAATAGCATTGAAAATAAAAACGCTGCATTAGCTGAAAAATATAAGAACAATTTTATTAAAAGACAAAAAGCTATTGAAGAATCTAAAACAATGAAGATTGGACTAGTAAATAAAAAAATTACAACACAAAAACTCAATGATTTATTGAAAAGTGTAAGTAAAATGAAATAAAAAAAAAATATTGTTAATAAATGAATACTTGTGTTAATATTATTCCATATCAAAATGATTGTATATCACAGTTATACATAATTGATGCTAATAATAAATATAATGGAGGATGTAGATGTGTCATAATGGATCCGTCTTTATTAAAATTAATTTCTATTGTAATTTTTATTGTAATTGCAATTCTTATATTTTATGCAATATATTTAGATATACAAAAAAAGGTAATTGAAAATGAATGTAAAAAGATTAACAAAAAAAAAAAATATTAAAAATATTTAGGATTTTTTCTATTGCATTAAATGAATAATTGTAAAAACAATTTTGATAAAAATAATCAATTATCAAAAATAGATTTTATTATTTCAAATGGAATAGATAAAATAATGCAAAATGAATACATTTCAATGGTACTAATTATTATTCTATTAATAATGTTTTTTTATAATTTGATAAGACAATTAAATACAAGACTACAATTATTTTAAACATAGGTTTCGACCTAGTCAAAACATATTAGTAAATTTTTAATAATATTTTTTAGTTAAATAAATGAAAGAAGAAAAAGGTATCGAATCTTATGACTTTTATGAACATTTGCCATCTAATTCTACACTATTAAATGAATATGGAAGACCAATAGAAATAAATATTAATAATCAAGACATTAAAACGTTACCATCAAAAAGTTTACTTAATATTAGAGGTCAAATTATTGCTAAAGATAAAGATGGTAAAATATTAGATAAACTTAATCCTGATAAAATAAATTTTGTGAATAATGGTATAATAAATCTGTTTAGTAAAATTACATATTTTATTAATTCAGTTGAAATTGATAAAATTGAAAATCCTGGAATAACAACAACAATTAAAGGCTTAGCATCATTTTCTAATGATTTATCATTAAATAATGCTGGTTGGCAAATTGTAAATAAAGGTAGTGTTTGTAATAAGAAAGGTTATTTTTCTGTTAGCATTCCATTATGTATATTAATTGGGTTTTTTGATGATTACAAAAATTTCATTTTTAGAATTAATCAAAAATTAGAATTAATAAGATCAAATGATGATACAAATTGTTTAATTATTGATAGTAGTTTAAGTGATCATACTTTTTCTATTGATATTAATCAAATTATATGGAGAATGCCTCATGTTAAATTTTCAGTTGAAGTTGATCATGAAATTAATAAAAAAATTTCAAATAATACAAACTTTCAAATGTATTTTAGAAATTGGAGATACTATTGTACTACTGCAATTCCAGCTGTAAAGACTTATACCTGGAATATAACATCATCTAGTGCTAAACCTAGATATTTTCTTATTGCATTTCAAACATCAAGAAATCAGAATAATTATAAAGACAATAGTAAATTTGACCATTGTAATTTAGAAAATGTTGTAGTTAAATTAAATACAAATAGATATCCAAACTATGATATGCAACTATCTATTAATCAAAATAAATTTGATACATTATATAATATGTTTCTAGATTTTAAAAATTCATATTATGGTTCTAGTATAAATAATTTACCAATAGTTAATTATGATACATTTTTAAAAGAATATCCAATAATATGCATTGATACATCTAAACAGAATGAGGTAATTAAAGAGGCTGCTATTGATATTAAAATTGAATTTAAATGGACAGAAGATTTTCCATCAAATACAGTCGTTCACTGTTTAATTATTAGTGATGATAGTTATTCATATAATCCACTAACAAATCAAGTAATGCATGTTTGACTTGTTTTTTTTAAATTTTTATAAAATTAAAATTAACTAAAAATTAATTGAAATAAATATGTAATTAATTATATTAATAGATTAAAAAAATTTATCTAAAATTCTAAATTATGGATGGTCATTTAAAAGTTACTAAATTAGATAATAAAATTAAATTAACTATTCAAAATTTTGATACTCATAAACCAATAAAAAGATTAAATGAAATATTTCCGAATATTATTAGAGCAATTATTTGTGGACCAAGTAATTGCGGAAAAACAAATGTATTATTAAATATATTATCAAAGATTTATTATTCTGATATAATAATTTGTTCAAAAACTTGCTATCAAGAAAAATATAAATTTTTGGAAGATATGATAATTCAATTCAATAAATTGTGTGTTAAAAATGATTTGGAATCTAAAGATATAAAATGTTTATCAATTCAATCTCTACCAACACCTGAAAATATTAAACAATATTCTGTAATAATATTTGATGATATCTCTACAGAACAACAAGATAATATTTCCAATTATTTTGCTTATGGTAGACACAATAACATTTCTTGTTTTTATTTATGTCAAACATATTCAAAAATACCTAAACAATTGATAAGAGATAATGCAAACTATATAATTTTATTTAAACAAGATAAGACTAATCTGAAACACATATTTAATGACCATTGTAATGATATTGATTATGATATTTTAAAAAATATGTGTATTCAATGTTGGAAAGAACAGTTTGGATTTTTAGTAATAGACAAAGAACAAGAAAAAAATGATGGTAGATATAAAAAAATGTTTGAATTTTTCTTTACAATATAAAAAATGTTTGAATTTTTGTTTAAATAAGATTTTTATTTTTTATTATTTCCATTTATTTTGGAAATCTTTATATTTTTCATTTTTTTCATCAAAAACTATATCTAATATTTTTCTATATTTATATAATCCATCAATGATGGGCAGCAGATTTACTAATTATGACAACAGTTAATGTTAGAATTAATAGAGGATACAAATATATGCTTAATGTAATTGATACATTTTCTAAATTTGCTTATATAGAACCATTAAAAAAGAAAGATGGAAAAACAACTTCTGAAGCATTTTTAAATATTATTAAAAAAGCAGGTTGTGCACCAAAATTACTTCATACAGATTCTGGTAAAGAATTTTTAAATAAACATTTCCAAGAAGTTTTAGATAAATATAATATTAACATGTATCAAACATTTAGTGAAAAGAAATCATCAATTGTAGAAAGATTTAATAGAACCATTAATGAAAAACTAAAAATACGATTTGAAATTCAGAAAAATACTAATTGGATTGATGTAATTGATAAAATATTATATGAATATAATTACAAAGATGTACATAGAACTATTGGTATGAAACCATGTGAAGTAAATGAAAAAAATGAACAATTAATTTTTGATAATTGTTTTAAAATTAATAGAAACAATTTAGAAAAACCAGTTTTTAAAATTGGAGAAAAAGTAAGAATTCAATCACATAAAAAACAATTTGAAAACAAATATAAAAATAATTGGACTCGAGAAATATTTTATATTAGTAAAATTTATCCATCTAATCCCATAACATATTTAATAAGAGATTTAAGTTATGAACCAATATTGGGTAAATTTTATAAATTTGAACTTCAAAGAGTTCAAATTTGAAGTTTCAATTATTTTGCGTCCACCCTCTTCTAACGCTAAATACATACTGCACTTGTAACCATGTTTGACAAAGTCAAACGGTTTCGACAGAGTCGAAACATGTGTTGATGTATAAAAGCTTATCAAATATTATGCTTATCTTGCAGTTTGTGACTCGTATTCAACAGTATTTCATTTTTTTTTGGTTTGTGCTTATGCTTATTCTATTTATAGATTGTGAGCAATGTTGATAAGATCAGCATTGCTTGCTTTGCATACTACTCAGCTGTAATTACATTACTTCAGAATATGATGTTTAGATGAGTTGGTTAAGCAGTTGGAATTATAACAATAATTTTGTTGCAAGTTCAAATCTGACTCAAAGACTCTTGTTTTGAGGAGTTCGTCGTTTTTTTTGAAAGGTACTTTAAAAAATAAATGTATCCTTTTTTGTTTTTTTTTTTTGAATAGATTACTTTAAATATTTTGTAATAAATATTTTAACATTTTTTCACTTAATAGACATCGGCCCAACTCAAAATTTTAACTGTACCAACCTAAATTATAGTTACTAGTACATCAAAAATAGATATCTTTAATATCTTAAAAATATTAACTACGAGTAACTATAATTTAAGGTTGGACTCATCGACCCACATCAAAATTTAAACGTTTATTTTTTGAGATAATATAAGCTAAAAAAATGAGTTAAATGTTAAAAAATGTTAAAATTTTGAGTAACTGTAAGTTAAAAAAATGAGTTAAATGGTAAAAATGTTAAATTTTTGAGTTAAAATGATAATAAATGTTAAAATTTTAATATTTTTGATATTGCGTTGTAGTCCGGAATATACATACTACTCGTGCTGCATGCAAATTTCGATTTTTCACGCTGACCTCAATGTCCGCAGAGGAGTGTGGCACTCGCTAAAATGCAAACGTGCATATATTTTCTACTTACATATATACGCATATTATACGCTCGATGCATACATTCGTGCTGCCAGTTGTCATTCATGTTTGCTTTAATAAACTTATTTCAGTTCACATTTTACCGTTAATAACGGTCACCCCAGCGCATATTGCGTATACATTCTCGCCATAAATTCACAAAGCATTCATCAACGTTGACCAATGAACCCAGAGGATATGTGGAGATGTGTGTGTATTTGCGCGTTGTGCTCACTAATACACATACACACAGATGTGGCACTCCACAGCACGCATACATAACTCATTATGTGTCGCATATATTTCACATTTGTTTATCTTTTATGCGACAGTATTAATTATACCAATATTAGCGGTAGTTGTTGATCCCGACATTTCGGGACTCGTTTCGGGATTCCGTTATATTAACAAATTTACTGTAAATCTTAGCAATATAGCGGTAGTTGTTGATCCCGGAATTTCGGGAGTCGTTTCCGGATTTCGTTACATTATCATAGCGATATTAGCGGTAGTTGTTGATCCCGGAATTTCGGAACTAGTTTCGGGATCCCGAAATATAACTTTCATAAACTTTGTAAAAATTCAAAACTAGCCGCATTTTAGCCTACCAAATTTTGAATAAAACACAATCCCGAAAATAAGTTTCGGGATCCGGAGTTATAACTTTTCTGCATTTAGCAAATATTTTATAATTTTTATGGGGATCCCTACAAAATGCTGTATATCAAAATTCTTTTCGTACGAAATACTGTAAATTAACGTAACAAAATTCTGCAGTGACAAAATTCTGTATTTACAGAATTCCGTATTTACAAAATTCTGTAAAAACAAAATTCTGTACTGTCTTAAAAAAATTCTGTATTGACAAAATTGTGTATTGACGAAATTCTGTACTGACGAAATTCTGTATTAACAAAATTCTGTATTGAAAAAATTTTGTGTTGACAAAAGTCAACGAAAAAAGGAGCTCTACGCAAAAATACGGTGGATTGCGTAGCCGGAGTCGGACTGATGAGGGTTAATTTTTTGAAGCGCGGCCGAAGGCCGCCCACGCGAAAAGGAGTTCTACGCAAAAATACGGTGGATTGCGTAGCCGGAGTCGGACTGATGAGGGTTAATTTTTTGAAGCGCGGCCGAAGGCCGCCCACGCGAAAAGGAGTTCTACGCAAAAATACGGTGGATTGCGTAGCCGGAGTCGAACTGATGAGGGTTATTTTTTTGAAGCGCGGCCGAAGGCCGCCCACGCGAATAAGAGTTCTACGCAAAAATACGTTGGATTCTATCGAAACTGAAGAAAAAAAGTGCGCACTTTTTTTTATAAATTTGTTGAATTTCTTATCATTTACTTACTGCATTTCGTCAATACAAAATTTCGTCAATAGAGAATTTCGTCAATACAGAATATTTTTTACAGAATTTTGAAATACAGAATTTCGTATACAGCATTTTGTAAACAGAATATTGTATCATACAGCATTACGTACCCAACCCATTTTTATGTTTTTTATTATAACTAAAAACATTTTAGCCTACCATATTATAAATAATAACAAAGTCCCGAAAATAAGTTTCGGGATCCCGTGGCATCACTTTTCTAAATTGAGCAAAAATTTAATATTTTTCACTAAAAGCATTTTAGCCTACCAAATTTTGAATAAAACAAAATCCCGAAAATAACTCTCGGGATCCCGGGATATAGCTTTCCTAAATATAGTAAAAATTCAATAATTTTATTTATTTTTTACCCAAAACTAGAAGCATTTCATTGGACTTTTGAATCGCATTTCATTTCATTACACTTTTGAATCGCGTCTTTTCAGGCCTGAAAGCATCCGTCAAATCGGTTTTTTTATTACTTAAAATCCTAAAAACCTCTAATTGGAAATTCAAGATCCATTCGATATGTCTGTCACAATAACAAAGCATATAAATTAGAGACTCTAACCTTTATCTAAATTCAATTCAACTAAAACCTGTCGACGGAAACCCCACTTTGAAAAACTAAAATTTTTCTGCACACCAAAAAAAAGAAAAATTTTGTAACTTGAATTAATTTTCTTTCAATACGATTTTTCTAGTATTTTTCACACTTTGTCGTGAAATTACTCATACCGGAGCTCATATCAACTGGTCTCGGAATTTTTTTTTACTTAATATTTTTACTTAAAAAATTCCCTTATGGAAATACAGGACTTTCGGGATTGACATCCCTAATGAGCATCGATTTATTTACGTGCTTTTGTTTGTATGCGACGCAGCATAATATTTTTCACGCATCCATTTCATTTGCTCGTAAATATTCGCCTCTACTTTTAACTTCCGCTTTGGAAGCCGATACAACCGCTTTTAATTAACTATCTGTTGTACATGCATAAATGAGTAGTTGTATTGTGAATGTTTACACTCAAGCAAACACACTTATGTGCGGATATGTTCCCCATTTATATTGGTATATAAAATTTATTAGTTTGCAAAATATTCACTTATCCAGCAGCTGATATTTTATTTATTGTTTAAAGCTCTTATTTTCATTTTTTTTTCATGTCAGTGAATGTCCGGGTCGCATTGTGATGCCGTAATGAAGTACAAGCGCTTATGGGAAGAGTGTAAGATTTCATCCAAAGCCAAATAATACTAAATATTTAAATGGGAGTTTATTTACCATAACTAGGAACAAGGGGTATTAAGTATAGTACAGATAGCTTACAGAAAAAAAATTAGACGGTGAAGTTTTCGCCACAAATGGCTTTCTTTCGTTCTGCAAAGATGTTCCTAAACCGGAGCGTAAGGCTGGAGGAGTGTCTATTCAGAAAAGCTGCGCATGAAACACTCGTTCCGCCTACTATGTAGACAAATGTAGTGGCACTCAATCCAAATCGGCAATCATGTAGGAAGCTGTCCAAGATACGCCAACAAAATGGGTTACAGATAACAAAACCTTACAGCCAAGTAGTTCTGAAGGCAATTTATTCTATCAGGAATGACTTCAAAACTGCAACAGACTACGGCAGATCCCTCAAACGGAGAACTAGACAGTTTGCTTTTCACCTAGTTATGGAAGTTGTGAGGTAGTAACCTCCCAGGCAATGGGGGTTCAGACAAGCTTGCATTGTGGAGCACTTGAATACCATTTTCATCGCTCACCACCTGCATGTGGAGACGAGAGATCACAAATGGAAGGACCTACAGTTTTAAGCGGAATCCAAACGGCAATTGATTGTTTATGAGGCGCTTTTTCATGGCAACAAAAATCCGAGGGCCGAGCGCTATTAAAAAAAACTGTTTGCTGTTTAATGCGCGGAGATTCGAACCCTCGCACTCCCAAATGGCAATCACGCGCCAACCCAAAATGCAGAACCAAGATAGAAACCCCTTGGTATCTGCAACAAAACCCAAATCAAGCAGTCAAAATGAATATTACATACTCATAGAGGGCTCCTCCTTGTAGGAGGAAGATAACTAAGCAGTCCTGAACTCTAGCAACTTCCATAAATATCAAGAGGTGTTCGAAAAACGTGGCGAAGGTTATCGCAAAGATGTACATATGTACAAACTATACGGCCGAAGATGAGCCAGAAGCTCGTAGGCTCTTGCTCTGCAAGTATCACGCAAATTGTAGTAGCATACTGAGTTTTATGAGTTTAGAATTATTTGAGGATTGGAATGGTAAAGTTAAGCTAAGAATACGCCAGTTACTCGATCTCATTGGCTGTGCGTGGTATCTTGAATGTAGAAGAATTCAAAGATAAATAATAAGTTCTACTACGGTGGTTCTAACTTTAAGAGCCGCTAATAGGCCATTAGTATTGAAAATCTCTTAGTCGACACTAGCGCGAATACGATCAAACAAATTCATGAAGTGACTCACCTCGTTCTTTTGAAAGCCCAAAAATTCATCGGAGAAGTTCATAGCCAATATCTACTCCAAAATTGCCAACGTCCCCACCAATATACTCAAACGAAGCGTGATTGTTCTTCATGTGTCTGAAAATTGAAGGCTCCGTTGAGTTTCAGTACAAGTTTAAAGACAACAAAATATTCCGCTTATATCTTCTGTGTATTTTTAAAGAGCTTTTTTTTTGTCTTTTATAGCCTCGTTGGAAAATCGATCTCCAACGATTTCTTGTTCCGCATTCTTGTTCAGCCGAGATTAGATGAATCGAGAAGTATCTAATACAAAGGAAACTTTAATATTTGAGTGCGACCATGAGATATGTAAGGAAAGTCAGCATTGAGTAAAAAATGGTAGGGAATGGCAGCCAAGGAAGTGAATATTTCTACATCGCAACTCATGCCCGTCTTGATCGTTATCGCGATGCCCACGAGCACACGGATATCGGAGCGGCTCGTTCGGTGTACGGCATGAACTCGGCGAGGGTTGCTGAATCTTGCATCACGTCAACGCGCCATATTGTTTTATGTTTGTGCAAAAAAAATGAATTGTTAGACTACTGCTCTCCAAAAATCGTATGATGCAATTTAAAAAAAATCTCTGACTAAAAAAACCTCACATTTTTAGCCCTCCAAAAAATAAAATTTTGCTTCGTAAAAGCGAAGTTGCTAAAAAAGTGTAAAACAATTTTCAGAAATTTCAATGGCGTTAATTTGTAAAATATATTTTTACGAAAATTTTAAGGGTATTTTATTAAAATAAAACCAACCCAAATATCAACCCACCAATAATCCGGTTTTTTTTACCTGTAACTTTTTCTTATGCCTCAAGTTTAAGATGCACCTCAGGGAACTCATCATGGCAGCAAGCAGGTTGTGAATTAAGATCGGGGTATTATCAAGGATAAAAAATATTGTTCCCAACTTTCATTTCCTTGTGTTTTATTGAGAGCTAAAAAGTTGACTCCGATGCATCGATTGATGCAAACCTGCTTTGCTCCTCACATATAAGGCACCGAGTTTCGCAATTTATAATAAATAGTTGACTGCTCGCTGTCTGCATTGTTCTTTGTTTTACTAAAATATTTCTTATAACTCTATTGAAACCTATGTACATACGCTTTTTCTTGTGTTTATTCCAAAAATTTCGAGCGAATCTGAATAGTCTTATATTAATTTGGGGAAATAGAAATCCATTATTTTTGTATTAAATTCAAAGCTTTATTTAAGATATTTCAGGTTGTCCCATTTTGGTCAACTATGCATCCATTTCTTGTATAATTTGTTGACATTTTAAAAGAGCTTTATAATGCCGTTCTCATAGATGTATTTGCGAAAAACTCTAGTAAGCGATTTTCACAATCTTCTCTTGATACAAATTTCTTAAAACTCAGGAAGTTTTTCAATGAGACAAAAAGGTGGTAATCGCTTGGATGCATTAAAAGATTCCAACCAAGCTCCCGGAGTTTCTGGCAAGTCCCTATAGACGTGTGAGGCTTAACGTTGATTTGATGGACCAATTCTGTCCGTTTCTGGTTAGTCGCGAACTTCAAACGGTCCAGTTGTTGACAGTCCATATCTGAATTTGGTGTTTGACCATTCGAAAGTAACTCATAAGAAATGACTCCTTTCAAGTCTCCCCAAATGTACAGTAAAGCCTTTCTGCCCGGTAGTCCTGGTTTAGCCACAACCGTTTCAACACGTTTTAACCACGATAGTTTTTGCATAATATGACCCATTTCCAATTACCACTCACCATCCGTTTAAGAAATGGCTCGATATCATTTCATTTGGCCAAGGCTTCTCAGATGAAAATTCGTTCCATCACATTTATTGGTGTTAATTGGTATGGCATCCAACCATCGATTACTATAGCCATCTTCCCCAACCTCATATTTTAGAAATACAACAAATACATCAAATTTACTTGATGTGATTGCCTACCGTTGCGTTCTGCTCTACCTAACAAAGCACACTAGCAAACCAGTTTAATTTCATTCATTTTCATCATTTCAATTTACTACTCTGCCGAATTAGTGCTTAATGCTTTCCATCACTTGCGCGGTACATCTCTGCTCAGTTGGTAGAAGAGTAGAGCCGCAAAAATTCAAAAAGCTTCTTACCGCACTAATACAACCCTAATTAGCGCACTAATACATACTTAGCCATACACAAAGTTGGGATACCCAAAGGAAATATTATTAAGGAAAACTAAAATAAAACTACTACAGTTTTCAAAATAATTTGCCAAATAGTTTCCATAAAAAATTTTATTTTGGCGATGTGTAAATTCAAACAAAACTTTATCAAGCAGCCATTTTTAACTTTCAGGGTTGTGCTCAAATTTTATTGATGATATTTATTAATCGAGATCTCAGTGTCTTTTGTCCGGTGTTGAAAAAAGGCGACCCTACTATATGCGCCAAGTACCGGGGGATCACCATCTCATATAAGGTCATGTCGAGCATATTATGTGAAAGACTAAAACCATATGCCAGCTCACTGATTGAACCTTATCAGTGTGGTTTTAGACCTGGAAAGCCTACCATCGACCAGATCTTCACACTACGCCAAATTCTGGAAAAAACCCGTGAAAAAGATTACGACATAACTCATCATCTTTTTGTCGATTATAAGGCTGCTTTCGATAGCCCGATAAGGGAACGCCTATATGCCACAATGTCTGAGTTCGGTATTCCCACAAAACAGATTCGACTTTGCAAAATGACATTGAGCAACACGTTCAGCTCTGTCAAGGTAGGAAAAACCCTCGCCGAACCTTTCAATACCGAGGTTTCAGGCACGGAATTCTACTATCGTGCGACCTCTTCAAATACCTCATTGGCAGGGGTACTGCGGGAAGCCGGTGTTCATCGAAATGGCACTACTTTTACCAAAAGTGCGCAGTTGCTTGCATATGCTAATGACATTAACACCATAGGGAACTGCAAGCGAGATGTTACCGCAGCATTTTCCGCTACCAAAAGAGAGTAGAATAGAGTGGGTGTAGCGACTGACGAGGGCAAGAAGAAGTATATGCTATCGTGAAGAAAGTTACGCGGCGTTATAGACCCAGCATTTCAGCAGACAACAGACCAGGTGACCTTTGAAATCGTCAAAAAATTTATATATCTTGGCACGACTACTGCCGCCGAATGAACCACGAACGAGCTGCATGAGCTCTACGACGAGGTGGACATAGTGAAGCGCATCAATATTCAGCGCTTGCGTTGGCTGGACCACGTCGAGCACATGGATGCAGAAGCTCCAGCAAAGATGGTGTACGAATGGCAAATTAGAGAAGAACGACGTAGGGGAAGACCATGACTCCGGTGGAAGGATCAAATTGGAGTAGGCGCACGCAAAGCGGAGAGACCTGGCAAGAAGAAGAAGACTTATTAATTGGCTTAAAATATTAGTATAAAGAAAAAGAAATCCATTATTTTTGCATAAAATTTTGTACGGAAATGGTTTCAAACTCTTTTATGGTCGATCTTTAGCTTCTGGGCGATGCTACCGCTCAGCTTTGACCTTTTTTCCCTTCTTCACTCCTCTCGGAAGCATAGGGCCTCGACAAGACTCAGTCTTGCGTTGGTTTCGTTAATCTATTTTGATTTCGGACAGGGTAGGTGGTTAGCCTGCCGCTGCCAGTCCTAAGTAGTGGGAATGCCCACCTGTCGTTGCTTAGGAACAACGCCTTCTTACTGCATGGGGCGACATCTGTGATTCACATTTTTCTGGCAGAAGGATCGCACAGATGGTTGAGGACTTCGCTAAATTTGGTGTGTCTGCGCTATTATTGCCCGCTTCCTCTTGCTGGCGCCACTTAATGAATGTGTAACTGTGTGTTTTTCTTTGTTTTGCTTGTTTTAGCAGCGACGATGCAAATAATGCGCTGACTATTGCGGGAGTAAGGATGGGAAGGATAAGCTCTTTTTTTGTTGTTTTGGGTTGAAGAATGAATTTTTTGTTTTCTTTTGTTGTTTAGAAAAATTATTTTTGGGCTTTTATCGACATTTTCCTTAACATCAAAAATGCCTGCACAGAATCGATGAAACCAAAATTGCACGTAATTCAGCGGCCTGGCTTGCATTTTCGCCTTTATCAAATAAAAACTGAAAAATTTACCGAATTTTCTCTTTGTTGGCTTTCCTTGTTAACACCCTGTAACTCACCACTGAATTAAGCGAATAAAAAAACAGCAAAGGAATTTTCTTAGTGTGAAATATCAACTTGACAACGAGCATAATATTATTGTATATTATATTTAAATTGTTTGATCGATACTTTACGAGATATCGATCACTGCGAGTACAGCCATCTACCGAGAAAATAATGAATTTATTTGTATTATTGATTAAAAGAGAAAACACTCAGCTCCTTGAGCAAATATTAAAAAAATTTGCGTATATGCAAAAAAAGTTTATTTTTTTAATAGTTTTTAGTTCAAAATTTTTTTTTTAATAATTTTCAATAATTAATTTTAATGCTAATTAACGGATTTTTTATTATTTTCGTACAATTTATCACATAACCAAATTAATCATAAATATCCTAAATAACAATGTCCTGAAGCATCAAGCCCAACTTCCCCTACAACTCTGTACGTTACTTCCCGAAGTTAATCCACATCAGCCGCCAATTTCATTGATTCCATTATGGCCACTTCGATTAGGCGAAAATTTGGAACTGCATTTGCGCCGTCTTTATTGCTGCCCAACAACAATGCGGCAATATGGCTATTGCCTAAGCTTTATGGCGTTGCCAACCATTTATATAATGTAGAAGTACACAAATGGAGAAGAAGAAGAAGCGAATGCACACAATTCACTTTCGCAAATCCCACTTAATACAGTCAAATAGTACAAAATGTCTTTAGCTGGCTTTTTGTGTTGTGTCTGTGAGTATATGTGTTCGTTTTCTTTGTTTCTGCTTCAATGTATTTATATACACCCCACTTATCAGCCCCATTGCTTGGCAACGCTTACGCCACCCCTCTAATTCAATTCCATTTAATACCCTTCATTTGTTTTCAATTTTCGCCTTTTGTTTAACTTTGCCACACCTTTACCTCCACTTTGTTACTGCGATATCCTTGGGCGCATACCGAGGGCCATAAATACACTCACGCACACACTGTTAATAGCATACAAATCTATCAAAGTAGTTTGCCGCCAAACGCCTTGCAAATGCTCAAGTATGCTTGGCTCACCAGTAAAACCACTGGAATAGCTAGTAGCGCAACAACAACAACGACCCGCCCACGCTCTCCGTTACTATTAGTGCCGGCTTTGTCAGTCCGTATTGCCGCAGTGTTTACTTAATTGTTTTCAAAAGCTATGATTGTTGTTGTTCATCTGTTGTTATTGTTGTAATTTGTTTGCTTGGTGGCTTTGTAAGAGGTACCAGCTCCCCAAACCACGTAAATCTACGCAAATCAGTCGGTGTTTCTTAGCTGTGCTGTTGATTGATATTGTTGTTGTTGTTGTTTCTTGGCGTTGCTGTGTGTTGTTATTAATGTGGCTTCACTGTTATTTCGTGCAAAGTTTGATTTTTGGCAAAAAGTCAACAAAATTCGCAAAACGCCAGCATTGCCTGGAACGGCAAAGTAGTAAATAAGCAAAAAAAGCACAAGCAAAGTGGGCAATTTCGGAAAAGTGAAAATAACTTTCATAGATTTGTATCTTAAATGCTGTTGCGCGGTTTCGTCATTGTTGGCTGAGCTGAGCAACTAATTGAATAATTTCGATCAATTTTAGAGTTTCATTGTATAGGCCTTCTGAAAATATTTACCTTCATGGTGGAGCAGCTTTAAATATTACTCGTAAAAGCAAAAAGTAACAAAAAAAATGTTCAAACAAAAAATGTGTTGAGCATATTTTGTGGTAACTCACTTCATTTGTTATAAGTGAGATGAAAAACATCACTTCATTCACTCAGAGGTACTCCTATTGACGCTATCTTATGTAAGGCGAGCCTTTCAATGAGCTACTTGTGTCATATAATTTGAGTCCGACATACTATTTTTTGGGGCTGCACGTCAAATCACTGGCCTATGTCTGACTATGGACTTGGGTCCTACTACATCCGGAGTGTTATTGGCAAGATAAGGCTGGTTATTCTACAAAACTGAATGGACTCGATGATCTTCTTAAGATCTAAGCACTCTCAGCTATCTCCGATCCAACTCAGAAAGTACTATCATGTCAATCGCTGCTTCAAATAATCTAATTGGACTAGCCAAGACAGCTGATGCCGCAACTACCGAACTTAAAATGTAAAATTTGCTTCTCGCCCTTTACGTATGGGTTTTCTGACCCTAAATGCAGCAATATTGAATGCTAACACAACCTTCGATTTGCTAGTCAAAATCAGCAGTTTTCCTGCCAAATTCAACATCCAGCTCGGTTTGCTCTAAGGACAAAATTGAGCAGCATAGACGAAGCATATGTGGGCTTGCTTCAATTAGTGAATGGATTGTAGGATAATAATTTGAACTTTTAACCACTTAGGCGGTGGAAAATAGTACACATTTTCGTATATTATCATCATCACCATAAATTCCTAAAGTTCCTGTTTGGAACATAGGGCGCATATTATAATATTTCGGAAATATTCGCTGAAAATGTTTAGTCAATTGAAAAAGTAGTTTCCCACATAACCACAAAATAGTAAGAGACTCTCGGACCGCCCATGGCTTAAATAAAAATGTTTTCGCAGTCGATTGTGACAGTAATCAAAAAGCCACTCTATGATTTCGAATGAAACTTATACATTCAAAGGATCGTACTTATAAACATTCGAAGAAGAAAAGGAAGATACAATTCTGCACCTTGTGTGCCACTGTCCTGATCCATCCAGACGAAGATTCACCACTTTAGGCAGATAATATTTGAATGCGTTGAAAGATCTTAGCACTGCGGATCAGGTATTTTCTCTAATTTGTAAAAAGTTCACATTGGTTTTAGGTAGATTGTGACAAGTTCTACATGCCGCATAGCCGTGGCCTATGAACCAGATTACGTCCCATAGTAGACAGCCGCTACAGCCTAATCTAACCTAAGTATAATGGGTACGAGTTGAAACTGAGAGATATCGGAAGGCGATTTTTTGCTTGTAAGCGAACTGTTATTTTAAAGACAAAAATTCAAAGGCCTATAATTAACTGGTGACGAAAAATCGGTTCACTACTAATGAGATTTGCTATGTGTGTTATATTACGTACTATTAGAAACGCATGTATCCGTCACAGGAGCCCAGCATAGAATACAATTTTTGTATTCATGCGAATCATTTTGTATTCATGCGAATTTTTTTTTTTTTTATCCAAAACAAAACATGTTTCCCTGTACAAAATTTCTTTCATACAAAGCACAAGTGCGGAAGCCTTTTATATTAGAAAATGTTCAGGGAAAAACTTTTTCTCCAATCAACGAGAATTTCGAGCAATTTTAGACTTAAAATAAAAAGTTGAATTTGCAACTTTTAAATCTTGTTGATATATATATTTTTTTTAATTTGCTACATTTTTATTATATTAAATTTTGTTCAAAGTTTACAACTTTGATTTGTAAGGCTTTTAATAACAAATATACGAAACAATTTTGCATGAAAAATATTATATATATATATTAATTGGCGCGTACACCCTTTTTGGGTGTTTGGCCCAGCTCCTCCTCCTATTTGTGGTGTGCGTCTTGATGTTGTTCCACAAATGGAGGGGACTACAGTTTCAAGCCGACTCCGAACGGCAGGTGTTTTTTTGAGGAGCTTTTTCATGGCAGAAATACACTGGGAGGTTTGCCATTGCCTGCCGAGGAGCGACCGCTGCTAGAAAAATGTTTTTCTTAATTTTGGTGTTTCACCGAGATTCGAACCGACGTTCGCTCTGTGAATTCCGAATGGTAGTCACTAGGGCGGGTCGATTTAAAAATCGCTCATTGCTCTGTGAAAATCGTATTCTAGGGATCAAAATAAGAAACTTTGCCGAAGGAACCATACCTCTGAAACGAATTCTGATGTCCCCCAATTTTGGTCGAACGAAAAATCCCACTTTGACCCATTTAGAGTGCTCCAATCGAGTCCAAATGTATGACCGACCCCCACTAACTTTGGACGGCCGATCCACCCATGCCAGTGGCACACCTCCTGGAACTCCCCTGGGGGGTTCCCCATACAATCATTTCAAAATATCACCATTTTTGGCCTTTACATGAGAAAAAAAAACTAAAAAGTTCGACCCAATTGTTCCTTCGGGAAAGTTTCTTATTTTGATCCCTAGAATATGATTTTCACAGAGCAATGGCAATTTTTTTGCCTCCCCACAAATCGACCCGGCCTAGTAGTCACGCACCAACCCATTCGGCTACGGCGGCCGCTATTATAAAAATATTACGAATATCGTAAAAAGAAGGAAAGGAAATTACTTAATTGTGTGAGCACAAGTGTACATAGAAGCACCTAAAAAAATTTTTTTTATAGGTACCCTGTAAACGATCTAAAATAAAATAGAAATGTAATTAAAAAACAAAAATGTGTATTTCGTTTTTCAAAGGTAATTTTCAAGCATTGGCGGCACGCGTAAATATTAAACAAATAAGTAAAATATAGAAAATAAATAAATAAAAATTACAAACACAATATAAAAAAAATAAAAAGTAGGTGTCTAATTTTTTGGCTATAGAACAAATTTACAAGGCAACACCAACAAAAATTTTGTTTTATTTCGATCCTTTTCTACATGCATACGCACATTTTCATCTTTTGATGAGCCAATTAACAAATTACACGCCATCATACACTCGAACTGTATTTATGTTTAATTTTAATACTTTTCAACATCTGTCAAATGAATTATTTCATATACATCGGCTACAATTAAAATTATTCAATGAGCCAATAAACCAATTTGACTTGATCAAATACAGAATGAGTAGCTTCTGAATAATTTAATGCAATTAAAATAAACAATAAACTAACCAATAACAATAAAATGGAATGAGAAAATAAAATCAGTGAGACTGAATGCATTTAAGGAGCCAGTAGCTGTGCCCGAAAGCGAAATTTTTGTTTTTCATTTAATTATTTACAATTTCAATAAAAATATTGTACATAGCCATATTTTTGCATAATTTAATAAAGCGCAGTAAAGTTCATAAAAAAATGGTTTAATTTAAATTTCACAATGAGTTTAAAAATATTAAAGCTTTGCCATAGCCAATTAATGATAGGAAAATAATTTAGTTTTTATCTTTTCACAGTTGTCGGTGCATTATTTATGAATGATTGCTACACTCAAAACAGCAATCAAAGCAGCAGCAGCCCAATTTAACGCGCTGTTTATTTTTTGTATGTAAATGAGGGTTGAAAGGAAAAAGTTTAATCCGCAAAAATGACAATAATAAATCGGGTAAAAAAATGCCTTTGTTAAAAAATGATGAAAAAGATATAAAAAATTATAAATGAAAATAAACAATTACAAATATGGGAAGTGCAATATTTATTGACTGCAGGCGCGCAGCTTTGATTTGATTGTCATGCAATTAGCGATTTTAAAATAAATATTCTTTCAACTGTAAAAGGTGTTGTATACAGTGTTATTCTTTTTTTTTTTAATTTTTTTTCTTAGGAAATTGTACTTACAATTAAAGCTTAATTACAACAAATATTTATGTTTTGCTATGTTTTGAAGCATCCATTTTTTGGAAAGTGACAGCTTTTCTCCGCTGAAAATATTGACAGAAAGTCAATATCAGTCGCGAAACATCAAATGGAAATGTTTGTTATTTTTGAGGGAACTAATAATAAGGCAAAAATAAATTTTTTGAGGTAAATTTTTTTTTAATTTTTAAATATAAACAACTATAAATAAATAAATAGAAAAAATATTGTCCACCCTGTACTTTAAAAAAGTTAATATTTCGTTCAATAAGTATCCTTGCGTTAATATTTTTTTCGTTTTGAATTTTTAAAAGTAATCCACTATATGGACCACCCTGTACTTAATAAGTGTTAGTTTTTTGTGTCATTCGATGCGTATTTTTGCGTTAATTTTTTTAACATTTAAAAATAAACTACTATATGGACCACCCTATACTTTAAAAGCGTTAATGTTTTATGTCGTTCGATGGTTATTCTTGCGTTTATATTTTTGTTTTGTTTTTTGTCAATTTTTGAAAGAAAACCACTATATGGCCCACCCTGTACTTTAAAAGTGTTCGAATTTCGTGCCGTTCTATTGGTATCCTTGAGAGTATCTTGTTTATGGTAGCTGGCTTGAGAATAATGAGTTAAAACCATATCAGCATCCTCCCCTTTCACTTTTAGTTTCAAGTATTTAGTCTGCAGTGCAACCAAACTTGAAGATCACTCGGTGAGTATGGAGCTTACTTAGCTTTCATAGAAATAAGTAGCGCAGCCGAAGACAATTCAACTTCTACTGAAAAAATTTTGTTAGAGTAGTTCCTTTGCAATATCAAATTCCTAGCCGGGATGTTAAGTCTAAGTAGTGGTGCTAACGGAAGTTGTAGGTAGCGAGAAAGTTTCGTTGAATTATTTACAGAATCAGGCTATGATCCGGCATTGATTATATTAAGGAAATCTCGTACCTCAAGAGGCTGCGACGTGTCACACCGCTCGTGCAACCACTGAGTTATTGGAAGCAATGTTTCCATAACCATTTATTTCATAGGACGGAATTGACATCTCCAAAGTTTATGCAAACAAAATTTAACACCCTCAAACGGCTTAAGGGCAAGTTTAATTTGAACCCAAATACTGAGAGTGGTGATGGAAAACACTGAAGAAAACTCTTCGATGACCACCCTCCATTTTTTTATCCAAAAAAAAACAAAAATAATAATTAATTTCCAAATTTTTTTCTGAATTTTTTTGAAATTGAAAAAATTATAAGAAAATTTGTTTAAGTAATTAAAATTAAAAAATTAAAAATTACGTATTTTATTTGAGATTTTTAAATTTTTTTTTTGATTTTTTTTAAATTCAAAAAACAATCAAAGTAAATTAAGAATTACGAAATTTAGCGTATTTTTGGTAACAATTTTTTAAATTTCTTGACAGTGGACTTTGATTTTTATATTTATTTTGCAATTTTTTTCTAAATGTTTTTTTGATTTTACTTTTTCTTTTTTTTAACTTGTTTTCTTCAAATTATACAAAAGTACAAAATTACGTGTTTTATTTTGATTGTTTTAATTTTTCTAAACATTTTCCTTTGATATGTTAAAAAATAAAATGGAATCTTCGAACGCGTATAAGAGTTTAGAGTTATATTTAGTAGTTTTTTTATAAAAGTGGTAAAAATGCAACAACTGCTGCTGCAGAAATAAACACTGTTCACGGAGAGGATACCGTGAGTGTGAGGACTGTGCAAAAAGGGTTTTCAAAATACCGAAGTGGTAACTGCGACGTGGAGGATGCCCCGCGCGCTGGCCGTCCTGAAGTCTTTAACTCCGACGCCTTGCTCGAAATCGTGGAAGCTGAGTCAAATTCGAGAGTCGATATGATAGCTCAGAGGTTAAATTCATCGCATGGAACAGTTCACAGGCACCTGGTTCAGTTGGGAAAGGTTTCAAAGCTGAGAAAATGGGTTCCGCATAGACTTTCCGTCGCCAACATTCAGCAGAGAGTGAATGTGTGCTCTCAGCTGCTACAACGGCTTGAGAATGAAAGTTTTTTGAACCGTATCGTTTCTGGTGATAAAAAATGGGTACTTAACAATAATCCTGTTCGCAAACGCCAATGGTTAGATAAACATGAAACACCAGAACCGACCCCTAGAGATGGCCTTCACCCCAAGAAGATTATCCTATCTATTTGGTGGGATATGGCCGATATTGTTTATTATGAACTTCTGGTACGAAACCAGACGATAACTGCTGATTATTATTCCCATCAGCTATCAAACCACTCAGCACTTAAAACAAATCGACCGTCTTTAGTGAATAGACGCAAAGTTTTCTTTCATCACAACAACGCAAGACCTCATACCGCAGCTCGGATGGAAGCTAATGCCGCATCCACCATACTCTCCGGATATTGCACCTTGTAATTATAACCTTTTCCTATAAGAAGCTATAAAAAGGGATATTGAAGCGTAATTTGGCTCCAAGGACAAACAATTTTTTGAGCAGGGAATTAAAAATTTGCCTAAACGATGGGAAGACATTGCAAGTAATGAAGGAAAATTAATTATTGGTTAATAAATACTTTACACATATTTTTAATAATTTAAAACCACCTTTGAAAAACGCACGAACTTAAATAAAAAATTTTGAGCATTTTCGTTATATTTCTTTATTTTCTTTTTAAGTACTAAGGTAGTGTCTTAGTACGCAACATTTTATTTCTCTTTTTTAATATTTTTTTAATGGTTTTTGATGAAGATTTTTTTTCATTTTTTCTTGTTTTTTTTTATTTGTTTTAATTTGGAATAGTTCTTGAAACTAAAAAAATAATAAAAGGTTGCATATTTTAGTTTTAGATATTTTATGTAACAAATATTTTTCCTGTCATTTCCCGTTCCTTAAATATTGTCCTGAAATAAAATAAAAAGAAAAAATACGCTGATTTTTATTTTTAATAATTTCATCATTTCGTTTTTACTTTTTTAACTCAAAAATGAAGCGCACCAATTTATTCTCTATAATTTTTTACTTTCTTAAAATAACACAAAAATGTACCCAGTTAAATATTTTATGGTTTTGAAAATTTAAATAAATAAAAATAGAACTTTCAGCGCCTTTAATTCAACATTTTGAAAATTTTTCAACTCTTGCCTCTTTTCATATAAACGCATTATTTCCCATAGTAAAAATGGCTCGGAAGCGATATTTTATGAAATTTTTTCCATAAAAATTCTGAATATTTAATTACATTTTTAATACATTTATTGACCTGCAATGTAAATTTCATGCTTTGTAATGCAATAAAATCGCGCAGGTAAAAAAATAATAATAATTAAATTTACTCGCCTACCCAGTTTCATATTTCCAAAGATTTCTGCTGCAAATTTTATACATTTTTTCCACCCATTATTTGCACTTTATGCCTTCAAACGAATGTCGCTACAATTCGCTGGCTTCACTCAATAAATGCAAATGAAGTTATTGACGCGAGAGAAAATAACGATAATAATCACTTTATTTCATTTTATTTTACAATTTTTTTTTTTTATCATTCGCTTTTGCATATTTTGCATGCTTTTGATAATTTTATTGCATTGTTTGCTGCAGTCTAAATGCATGAATAATAAATAAATTTTTCTCGCAAAAAATTTCCGTTAAAAATATATAGAAAATATGCAAAGTCGTTAAAGGTAAAACAAAAAATAACAAAAAAGCAAATATTGAACAGTAGAAAAATGTGGAACCAGAAGTGGTAGTCATGAATATGTGACATGAACATCATAGAAATTGCCAGAGCAGCTTTTTCACTGCTAGCATGAGCTCCTTCTCAGCGTTAAATACTGCGTCAAAAATTTATTATCAAAAAACACATATAAATTGTTTTGCCAACGCTAAAAATAAGGTAACTCACCAAAAAGCAGCGAGCAACTTTTCTACGGGCAACACACAAAAATTCTATCGTTAGCTACTAACGCGACTCCTTCTCCTCTACGCGCCTGCTGTTTTGCCAATTGTCAAATCAAAGTGACGCCATATGAACAACTACGCGAGCGAAGCCTGCCAGCAGCCATTTTTTTTCGAATTTCACTTTAACGATTGTTGATTTTTTATGGCTGCTCCTCTGTTGACCCATAAAAAAGTCGTAAATAAACAATCTTTGACTCGTTCAATACGAGAGAAAAAAAACGAGAGTGAGAAAGAATAACAACAAAGCAAAGCATCAAATAAAAATTGTTAAAAAAAAAATTGTGTAAAATAGAAATCACAAAAGTTTGTCGCGCAAGCTACTGAACATAGCGCACTCTATGTGGGGCGCCGCGTGGTATGAGTAACCTTTCATATTTTCTGTTCTGTGGCTACGATGTGTATGAATGTGAAGTTTTTTCAGCTATACCACAACAATTTGTTGGCATTTTTGTTAAAGTGTCCATATACGTAGGAGAATTTGCAACAAAAACAACCACTAGCGAGAAAAAATATATAAATACAATTCAAAAAAGGAAGGAAAGCATAAAAAATAAAAAAAAGTTATTTACCAGCTCAGCAGGAAGTGGCCCTAAAACTAGCTGCATTTTGTAGCAGTGAAACCCACGGCGACGCGGCATTATAATTTGCTATATTGTCGCTAAATAGCAACTAAAGTATAGCAGCTTAGGCATGCATGTATAAAATAGGCAGAGGTGCACATCGTGCGAGGAGTTGCTTTGAAGCAAAATTTGTACGATAAGGTACAAATTTATGGCTCAGCAGAGGGTTTTCGGTTGAAGTCATTCCACAAGAACTTTGACAGAACCCAGAAAACATTATATTTAATGAAGAAGCGCTCACTGTTACAGGCTGTGGCTTTGGGTTTATATGAATAAATGAATACAATTTTGAGATTGGCATTTCGACCTTATAGCCTTTTGTGCTCTCTACTCCTCAAAGTACCTCATTCAAATCCAGTTCCCTTATTCAACTTAAGATAGCGCTAAGTTGGATTTACAGTATGGATCTACCTTCTGAAAGTGTCTGGTCGAGATTTCTTAACCTTTTCTGCAATATAGAATCACATTCAAGAAGAAGGTGTTTTGGTGTATCCGGGGACTGGTCGTCAACTGCGATGGATTCATATAATGATTAGGATTGCTAGCGTACTCTGAATGATTACTGCTTTCTGGGCTAAGAGAAAAGAATTAGCAGCATTATAGGTATAAAGATTATAAGTCTTATGGCTTAAATTCGACTGCAGCTGATCAAAGAGCAAAATTATTAAAATTATTCCTTTCTTTATAGTCATTTTCAGAATTCATCCAAGCAAAAATCAAATACAAATTCTAAATATTTCTTTAAAACTTAAGGATTTGTTGAACTGAAAGTAAGACCTAAACAGGGCATGTAAACTATCACGGATAAGCCTGTAGCATATACCTACTCAAATATTTTCCCCTGGTTCCTAAATAAAATATGTGGCCTCCAGAGTCAGTAGTTTGGTTGATTGGTTAAAGTGGGAATTCATCCAGAATCCAACCAGCGCTTCCGCATTATTTTGTTGCCAAGTCCTCGTTACCAACTGTCACATCTTCGTCCGTTGTAATTAGTGGAAAATGCGTAAATCCGTTTGCAAAAAAACATATAAAAAAATTCCGCTCATTAGATGAGAAAAAAGTCCAACAGTTGTTAGCATAAAAGATTATTACAAATCAATGCCAGCTTTTATGAATTCCACTCGTCAGACGGAAAAACCGCAAAAGTCGTCAAGAAAAAAAATTAAACAGCAACGCGACTTTTTTGCCGGTTAAAACTTTCACACTTTTTTACTACAACTTCTTCAGCCAGACTTCAGATTTGAAAAATTGTTAATTTAAATGAAAATTTATTGAATTTTTCTTTTTGTTTGTATGAAATTTGAGAGTTTTTCTTATAAGATTTTGATTAAAACATAAATAATACCGTTTTATAAAAATAGCAAAAACATTAAAAAAAAGTTTAATACTAAAGAAAATCACCCTACATCCAGGCATCCTCGCCGATATAGCTGTCGATCTAGGCGAATGTGTTAAGTGCACTTATAAAATATATTTTTAACCTAAATACTTGTAAAAGTAGAACAATAATGCATGCATTATCACGTAAAAACCAAAATAGCAACACATAAGGGCCAGCTACACTGTATACGCATACACATACACTTACAGAGTTGACTACTACTGCATATGTTTTAGGGTTCGGCGCCACTAGCTGTGCTAATTTTATGACAAGAAAACTGCGCAGTTAGACGAAGTATAGAGAAGTAAAGTGCAAGAGCTGCTTTTTAGGAGGAGAAGAAGTTAGTCTTTAAATGCGACAAGCGAAAATCACAAATTGGAGGAAAAGCACGATTAAACACTTTTTATTTGAAAATAAAAGCACAAGAAATGTTCTAATATTTTTTCGCTAGCTGTTCTCAGTGGGCATCACATGAAATTATTATATTCAATTGAAAAAAAAATTCTTTAACAGTTTTGTCCATGAATCCATTCATGTGTTGGAGTGTTTCGAACCAAGGGTAGAAAACACAGCGCAATATTTTCGAAATCATCGAATTTTGACTTGGTTTTGACTTCAGTTTCTGTACTTATCAAAGCTTTTATCGGCCCATACATTTTATTTCATTTACAGTGCAAGCAAAAATTCAATACTTTCTTCAGTATCTCTACGACTAAGAAGGTATTTCACACCAAGTGGACAGGAAAAAAATAATGCTCTGGAATTCATTCATATACTAAGTGGCTATGCTTCTACTACGAAGGGTGCCTTTTATATTTCGGGATTAGAGAACAAAAACAAATTTTAATCATCGAAAATCACTTTATTGTTTTTCAAAATATTCTCCATAAAGATCTATACACTTTTGCATGCGTTTGAACCAATTGTAGAATCACTTTTGCCACTCTGAATGAGGTACCTCCAAAACATGCATTCTGAATGCCGCAACCGCTTCTTCAGGTGTCGAAAAACGTTGACCTCTCAGTTTGTTTTTTACGTACGGGAATAAAAAGAAGTCATTCGGTGCCAAGTCAGGACTATACGGCGGATGACCCATTCATTCGATGTTTTGGGTGCTCAAAAATGCAGTTGTTTGAGCCGATGTGTGAGAGCTCGCATTGTCCTGGTGAAGAGTGATGCTTCTTTGGCGATTGGTTTTCCTATTTTCTTGGAAGACAACTGGCAAACAAATGGTTGTGTACCACTCAGAATTTACTGTTCTGCGTTGTTCTAGTGGTACGGTTGCGACATGTTCAGTTTTTCCGAAAAAACAGGCGACCATTTGCTTGGAAGTGCTTCATGCGCGAACAACTTTTGTTGGATTTGGCTCATCTTGAAACACCCATACAGTCGACTGCTGTTTACTTTCGGGCTCATAGGCGTAAATCCATGATTCATCACCTGTCACGATGTCATAGACGTGTTTCTAAGCCCCGCGTTCGTATTTTTTGAGCATTTCCTTCGACCAATCGACACGAGCCTTTTTTTGAGCGATTGACAAATTGTGTGGGATCCAACGCGAACAAATGTTTTTAACAGTCAAATGTTTATGCAATATTGAATGTATGCTGGTCCCACTAATGCCTAAGATTGTCTCAATCTTACGATAGGTCACATGACGATCTTGCAATATCAGTTCGCGCACAGCATCAATGATTTTCGGAACAACAACTGATTTTGGACGCCCTTCACGAAATTGGTCTTGGAGTGAACTACGACCACGATTGAATTCACCATACCATCGATACACACTGGTCCTTGATTGAGCTTCATCGCCAAAAAATGAATTAAGTTCATCCATGCAATGTTGCTAAGTTAATCCACGTCGAAAGTTGTAACAAATAATCGCACGAAAATGTTCACGATTTAATTCCATTTTTGGACCGAGATGAATCTTTAAGTTACTGTAAACAACACAAATAGCGCTGGTATTTCAAAACGTTCTGAGAACGTAAAAGCCAAAAAATGTCAAACTTTGCGATACAGCTGTCAGTTGCTAGATTGCAACACCAGGGTTGCCAAATCCTGCCAAATAAAAGGCACCCCTCATACGTATGAAAGTGTACACCGATGTCGCTTTTTTTATGTTGAATATTTATCGAGGCTTCTGGCGATTAGCGCAATTGAACATGAGCAGTTTTTTGTACCCAAAAAAAATTCAAAATAATATGAAACTGTTTTGAAAATTATCTACGTTTTTGAACACTAAAGTCAATGTTCCAAATAATTAAAAAAGATATACTTACGATGGGTATACAATATTTTTTTGCTTTTTTAAAAAACAAAATGAATATTTCGAAAAAAAACTGTTTTTGTGTTTTTATTATTCGCAATAAATTTTGAGAGTGGGATTTAAAAAAGAAAAAAAAATCACTACTGTACATATGTCATTACGATGTATATAGAAAAATTTCTGCGCTTTTAAAACCAATATTAATATTACAAAAAAAAATTGTCCACCAATCTGTTTTTGCTTTTGTTTTTGTTAATTTACGCAAATATAGTTTTAGCTATTATCACATTATGTCGGTCATATCTGCTAGTGGGATCTGTAAAAAGGGAAAAAAATTAAAAAAAACATTCAACTTAGCGATAGGTATTAAAATTTGCCTTTGTTTTTTGAACAACGAAACCAATTTTCCAAAAAAAACTTTTTGTACCAAAATTTTTTTACCAAAAAATTTTTTTTTACCAAATTTTTTTTTACCAAAATTTTCTTTACCAGAAATTTTTTTTACCAAAATTTTCTTTACCAAAAATTTTTTTTTACCAAAATTTTTTTCAAAAGAAATTTATTTTTTAAATTTTTTTTACCAAATTTTTTTTTATAAATTTTTTTTTTTTCAACCATATGTTTGGCAACTTCGACCAGTTTTATTTTTTTTTTTTGAAGAATCTTCAGTCATATTTAATATATAATAACTAGAAATACTAAACTTCGAACAATTTTTTTCTTTTAATATTGAACATTAAGATTGTAAGCAAAATTTCTGCGTTTTTCAACCAGAAAAGCAATTTTTGAAAAGATAAACTTTTCTGTTCCAAATCAGAAGCAGATATTTTATTTTGAAAAATTCGATACAAGAGCTATAAACTTTCTTTCAATACAATCCAACGCTAGAGATTTCCAGTTTTTGACATCTAATTTTTTTATGCCCTCAGTGACGTTATGCAGCCAAGTTTTTTAGTTTGCCACGGGGTTTTGAGCACCAGGATTGTAGCAGAAGCTTTTGTGATCTACCGTCATCCATGCGGAGGACATGACCTGTCCATCTGATGCGTATATATTTGATCCTTTTAATCTTATATGTAACAGAGGACCTCAACAAATTGTTTCCGCTGGCCACGATTTTGCGCCAGTAATTTAATTTCGTTCCATGTTTTTTCGTCTTCCCCATTTCCATCTCTATCATCCTATTCCATGTCCTTGACGATCTTCCTCTGCGGTGGCTGCCGTGCGGGTTTCACTCAGCTGCATTTCTTATGATATCGTTGGTTGATCTTCGTAAGGAGTGGCCAAACCAGGTCCATTTATGTTTAGTAATTTTAATTTAAATCGTTTTTTGCGTTGTGGCTTGCTAGAGCACGGTGTTTTGAATACTGATCTGATGCGTTGAGACTTGATAAATCTTACAATATATTCGCCATTGCAAAGACTTAGCAGCTCCTTATTGTGCCTGATTCTGTACTCGCCATCTTCTACGCGTATTGGACTAAATGCAATACGCAACATTTTGCGATCAAATATTCTTAGATGCTCCTCATATCCAAGATGCATGCTCCAACCTTCCTGCCAATTATAATATATTTGTTTATACCTATATAAAATAGTAGTAGATAGCAAATTTGGAACGATTTTACTTTATTACTTTTCGTTTTAATTATATGTATATATATTAGGCCGAGTCGATTTGTGGGGAGGCAAAAAAATTGCCCATTGCTCTGTGAAAATCATATTCTAGGGATCAAAATAAGAAACTTTGCCGAAGGAACCATACCTCTAAAACGAATTCTGATGTCTCCCAATTTGGTGGGGGTGTGCCACTTTGGGCCGTCCAAAGTTAGTGGGGGTCGGTTATACATTTGGACTCGATTGGAGCACTCTAAATGCGTCATAGTGGGATTTTTCGTTCGACCCAAATTCATCAGAATTCGTTTTAGAGGTATGGTTCCTTCGGCAAAGTTTCTTATTTTGATGCCTAGAATACGATTTTCACAGAGCAATGAGCGATTTTTAAATCGACCCACCCTAATATATATATATGTATATATATAATTGGCGCGTACACCCTTTTTGGGTGTTTGGCCAAGCTCCTCCTCCTATTTGTGGTGTGCATCTTGATGTTGTTCCACAAATGGAGGGACCTACAGTTTCAAGCCGACTCCGAACGGCAGATATTTTTATGAGGAGCTTTTTCATGGCAGAAATACACTCGGAGGTTTGCCATTGCCTGCCGAGGGGCGACCGCTATTAGAAAAATGTTTTTCTTAATTTTAGTGTTTCACCGAGATTCGAACCTACATTCTCCCTGTGAATTCCGAATGGCAGTCACGCACCAACCCATTCGGCTACGGCGGCCGCCATTGTTTTGATTTACTTTTATAATTTTACCTGGAGAATCTACGTTAAAACTGGTTCATTTTCCGAGAAAACTTTTGAATTGTTGTTATAAAGACATGCAACTTTTTGTTCAGTGGAATGACGATTGCAGTATCAAACCTAAAAATACCCTCACACTTTGTACTTCAGCCTTGGGGCAGTACTAAATCGCTATTTCTCTATACGCCTTTCTCTTTATTGCCAGGCATAACTTAAATCGCATACCTAACTAGACGCCAAATGGCGAAGGTGGTATTATTTTCAAAGAGCTTAAAAAACGACATAAGTGCGTGTACGTTCTAAATTGGACTTTATTACTTTTGTACTCCGCAACTCTCGAGGATTTAACAATCAAGATCCTACTGCCCTAAGCTGCCAGTATGCACAGGTACTTATGGCTGAATGCTGCATAGTATATTTATATAGCTTCATAATGAGCGTATGCGTTTATAAATATTTGTGCTATATAGACTTTAACACATTTGTCTGCACACACATATACTCGCATACAACCGCCTAAGTATATATTCTCGTTTACTTCTGCCACATGCCTTCGTTTATCTACGTGGATTACTAGAGATTATGTCAGCTCATACAAGACACAAAGTGGCACTTTGGCAGCAATTTTCTATGTACTAGCGCATATACATATACCAAATATATATATACGCACACATGCACACGCTTACAATACACCTATGCTCGTACACAAGTTTACCCGGTATTTTCACTTAAACTTTTACTGGTTTTTGTATCACTTTGCATTTTTTCATCTTGTGGTGAAATGTTTTCGCCGTTAAGCCGCAGCGCATTAAACCTGTCTATTTTAATATTAAATACATTGTTATTTGTATACTTTTAGGCGCATACACTGAAATTTAGTTTTGCTGTTTTCCCTTTACTTTGCACACACTTGACAGCTGACAATTCTTTTTTACCTGCCCACCGGCATTAAGTTGCGGTTGGGAAATTTGTGTGGATTGTAATTTTTGAAATTATTGCTTTGAGCGTCGGAAAGTGGCACATATTTTTGAGCAAGGCTGGTTAGAGGATGGAAATGTGAGCTGGAAAAGTGAGAGTGATGTGATGTTATATACATACGAAAGAGGAAAATTCTCGCTTTTGACGTTGATGGCTGATTAAAGTATTTCAAGTTTGTTATGAGCCTCCTGTGGTTTCCAAGTGAAAGGCAAGAAAACTTAAGGTTGTCGTACAGAACTCTGGAAGGTCGCAATATCTGGTGTAGTTTATCGCATAGGTGAGCTCAGTTGTTACTCTGCTTTTATGCTCTCTACTTTCAATGTAATGTGAAATTGTGTAAGGCGTCGGCATAGATAGCCTTTGATGGAAAAGCTTAAAGCAGAGGAACCAAGTGCCCTTCCTCTAACAAACATTCAAACTCGGACCAACCAGAAGGCCTCTGCCGTGCTTATCAATCTTTTTGTTGGTATCTTCAGGTAATTTCTAATTACTTCCTTGAGGAGCGTCTGCAAGGCTTATCCAAAGTTAGATGCTATCGACTTAGCATTGTGCCAGCTTGTGTTTATGGAAAATAAGTCATCCAGGAAAGATCTGTCCAGGTGTTCTTTGGCCGGCCACAGCTTCTGCTTCCCTTCCAATCTAGTGCTATCGTTGTGGGACGATTTTCTAAGAGAGTGGCATATCTAAATCCATTAACTGACGCGAGATGGGCTCCTCGTTAATTTTTCCCCAGAGTTGGAGGCGATTCCTATGACTCCTTCCTACGAACGTCAAAAAAGAAGCACGTTTTGGTAGAGCAATCTTCCAAAATATGACAAACACATTGGAAACTATAGAGTCGGGCCCACATGCTGAGTCGGATTACACCCTTGCTCAAAAAACAAAACATTAGCCTGAAAAACTAAATTTTATTTAAAACGGATAATCGCAGCTATGCTAATTTCATTATCATAGTAAAGGAAAAAATGCTTGGAACCTTTTGACCCCCTTAATATATTGGGCCAACGTAAGCTAAAGCTCATAAAAGAGTTAAAAATTCTTGGATCAGCTCTTTATATCGAACTAACTAATACTAGAGATCGAAATCGATACCAGTAGTAGTGACTTCAGTGCTACTACATCAACATTTTCTGAGTCAGAACCATTTTTAGAGCTCCCCTAAGTCCACATAAAGGAAATTATCCCCAACTGGAAAGGCAAAGAACTCATACCACACTGGCTGGAAAGTTGAGGACAGAGGCAAGCAGTTTATAATACCTTCTAGAGGAACTTCTAATAGACATCTAAACATGGAAGGAGAGCTCTTACAAATTCTTACTGGATACTACATATATGGAAAATTGTAATATAGTATTCCTTATCCTTGCCGGAAACTTTGGCTAGCCAAAATCAGCGTCCGCTGCTTTTGCGAGCTGAATGATGAAATACCTGAACGCATCTTCTGCAAATGTGTAGCTCTTCCGAGACGAAGATTCTGCGCATCTTTATCTATTGGTGGTATAAAACAAAGAGCCTGAGGAAGCTCTCAAACTCATTAGAAGCCTCCAAGTGGAAGCTCGCGATCAAGCACAATCAACCACATCAAAGGTCGCAATGCACTTTAGCCCCCTGGGCACTTGGGCACTTGGACACTTTGCACTTGATGAACAATAATTACAAAAAAACATTAGTTCACTCTCTATTTTATTTAGAACGCATCGAAAGCCTAACCTCTGGAGTGTGAACTTTAACCCGAATCAAACCTCCTACCGCCAAAGTACCGATACCCCTGGTACAATCGCCAAGTAACTCGGTGGGAGGACCCGTTACCACCCACTGTAAAATAATTTCAGAAGGGAGCCAAGCTCGTCTGAACTCTCCCACCTAACTGTCCACACTATAGAATAGTCAGTTTTTAAGTGTGGTATCGTCAGTTCGCCTGCATTTTCACCTATGAATTGGTTTGCTGGTTTAAGGACTTTCTTGCCGCTCGCGTCCCCGACTTGCCTGCCCAGTGTACCTGAGTTGCTACATCACTTCGGCAGCTATCTACTAAGTATCTTATAGTTTAGCTGTTCGACTTCTGAGGGGGAGACATACGTAAAGCACATGTTCCGCATCTTCGTCGAATGCTGCTGTGCACTGCTTGCGATATAGAGTATCTTCTTTCCCATAGCGGTAAAGGAGCTTCTAAGCAGCCAACACTGCTGAATTGAGGTAATAGTTCAATTCTCTGTGCGTTCTTTGTCTACTCGCGTCTATCACTGGTCTATGCAGAATTAATTTATGGCTTTTCTAAATGTCAACGGATCGCTTTGGGCTTAATTGTGCTTCAACGTTCTTACTTCATACATCTCCTGCGATATCAAGTCGAATGATCGTAGGCCAGCTATGATGAGCGCCGCATCTTCTGCGACCGTTCTGAACGAAAAGCGGCCTCTAAACGTATGTAGCGTACTTGAATGCATCACGCCAGATTGTCGGGCTATATAGGAAGATGGTGATATCACTAGTTTGAGCTAAAGTTACCTTTTTTACTCTCTGATCTAGTGAAACGACGACTCTAATAAACAACGAATTACTGTGCGATGGCTACGGACTCTAATTCTGCCAGACATTCACAGAAGTAAAAGTTTTGACAGCAATTTCGTGTGCTGGCTAGAGATGGTGAGTGGTTGAGAAAGTGTTCGATGCTGTCCGCCTCTTCCTCGTTTCTGTAGCTTCAACAGAAGTCATAGAGGAAACTCCATACGTTCCCGTGTACAGGGTATATGCAATAGTTGAGGACATGCAAATATGTGGCTATAACCTCTCGAAAACGTTGTTTTTCTCTTTGCTCTTTTTCAGAAAAGACATGGAGGACTACAAATTTCCATGATGCCAACTGCTATAGTAATGTAAGGCCCATCGAGATTGAGGAACCTATGTAGCTCTGTAGTCATTTCTTCTAGACCAAGGTTATCTCGCATTTGGACTCCGTGGTGCGTCTACTGTTGGCTGGCGTGCGCTTGTGGACCGGCATGTTCACGAGCTTTAATGAGAATAAAGGATGCTCACATTAGTTCCCCTCCAGCCAGTACAGATGAAATTTCCGAGAACGTCTCTGTGTCCAGGAATCCAGAAAACATTGGTAGTTCACGACTTAGCCAGCTTATCTCGAATGGGTCTGCATCCGAGTTGGTGTACGGAGGAGTAGGCACCAAATCTTAACTGTAATTCACTAAGATTCACTTTGATTCGCAGGCATTGGTGGTTGCTGATACCCTGCCGCGTTACAAGTTTTTTCTGTCTCACTATGTATCGGACCTCATTTTAAAGCATGAGAAGATGTGAGACAGGCTTCGTAAGTAGCTCAACTGGTTACCAGTCCATCCAATCCATTTGAGAGGGGCGAAAGGTAGTTGCGTTCGAATAAGTTCATCCTCGTAATAAGGTCGACAGTGACTTTCACCCAGAAGTGCTGATCATCGATAGCTCGTACGCTCATCTCTCTTCCTTTAACACCCTCTTACCTGCTTTTAAAAAAGTGATTCTTACTGTACAGAAACTGTCTGTAAACTTGCTCCAACAATAGCTCAACAATATCTCGCCTTCATTTCTTTTTTTTTTTTTGATTTCTTTACATTTCTATTTTAAGTCCATCAATACGAAATTGATTTTTCTTTATTCTCTCACAACACAACTTGCACAAATTAATCTCCATTCAACGCAATTCAATTGCAAACCGAATAGAATTAATTTTCTTCATGAAATCAAAACTAAACAAAAAGAATTTAATCACAACATTCTAAGCGAATTTCCATGCATTAAATGTTCATTTTTCTATGAATTCATTACAGAAACGAGCACAAAACCCAGTGATTGAAATAGAAAGCAAAGTAATCCACCAGCTATTGGAAAATCAGCGAAACGAATTCATATTAAACTTTGTGCTGACTGCTTAGGGCAGCTGGAATGGTATAAAAAATTAAAACAACAAGTAAAACAAGAACAGCAGCAGCTAGAACTGCAGCAGTTGCAGGTAAGTGCCAAAGAAATTGCTACAAAATATTGGTTAGTACATTTCTTTTTCCGATCTTTTTCCAATCTTCATTTTCAACGACTTTTTTTAGTTTTCGTATTTTTTTGTTTTACTGATTTCATATGCAATTTTTTCAATTTAAAATTTTCTTTCATTCCCTTTTTTCCCTGCAATTTTAATACACTTAGAATGGCAGACTTGGCGAAATGTGAATGCCAGTTGTAATATAGTGGCGAGCAGAAGCAGCAGTAAGCAGCTGCACTAAAAATTATGCAGCACCGGAAAGGTTATGGGGCGCAGCGCACAGAAACATACAAAAATACATTCATACATACACATACATATACATACACGCACACATACATACATGAATATGAAATAATAGAGCAAGCAAATGCATTTTTTAGCATTTTTGAGAGTTGCTGATGCAAGCAGAAGGGGAAAAAAACAAAGAGTGCAGTAAATGAATGACTGCGCCAACAAATTATGTCGAGCAATATAAAACAAAGCATATTTTTAGGTGCTGCAGCAGCTGTTTCTCGACTTAAAGCGATCACATAGCCAAATGATTGGTAGCGTATTTGAAAATGTGCGCACACATGCACACCCTTATTGCTTATATTATAAATGTAGGTATGCAATTTTATTTCCAATGAATATTGGTGCTCGAGGTTAACTTGAAGTTAAGTGGAGAACTGGCGCGTATTGCAAAGCAAAAAAAATTATTCGCAATTAATGCATTTGCCAATAAAGAATCTCAACTTTCTGGCAAAGAAGCATATTTTTTGGTGCAGTCACTGTATAAACAATTGGCTCACCAGCTGAAAAAACCAAGTTAACTGATTGAACTGATAGAGGATTTTTATGCGTAAAAGAAATGTTTATATTTTCTTTATATAAATTTATAGAAAACTAATAAAAAATTAATAATCAAATTTTATATTTTAAATTTCAAATGTCGTAAATAATTTCCATATTACATTTTTTTATTTCTTCTTAGAATTCCTCCTGATACTTACAGAAATATATAAAATTAATAGAATCTACAACTCTCCTCTGCTTGAAATTCCCCGATCGCCTGACTAACACTTGATTTATTTCCCGTAGGACAGTAATTCCAAAAATCAAGTTTCCCAATGGTTTGAAACGAAGAGAGAATGATATTTGATATCAACTTGAGTGTTGAAAAATTTCTCAAAGGCTTGACAATCACACATTTCTCGAAGCTTAATGTTCTGAAAGGTTTGAGATTAAATCGAAACTGATGTTTTATATCAACTTAAATATGAAAAATTTCTCAAAAACTTGAGAATTACAAATTTCTCAAAGGTTTGAGATTAAATGGAGATGATTTTTCATTTCAATTTGAATATAAAAAATTTATCAAAGGTTGATATTAACTTTGAAACTAAATATTTCTCAAAGGTTACGTTAGGTTAGCCTGGTTGGCAATAAGCCACGTATAGACCTTTTGGTCCCTAGCGATACCAGATGGAGACCGACCTCTATGAATACCTAAAGTAGACATCATGTAGGATGTCAGCGCTTTTGGCGAATCTAAGTAGGACTGGGAGCTCCGCTTTTGAGACGTCTTCCAGACCCTCAAACAGTGGGGCTCCCAGGCATCTTAGTAGCGTTTTTAATAATGCCGGACAAACGCACAGAAGGTGTTCTAAAGTCTGCTCAACATCCTCTCTGCATTTTCTGCATTTGCCCGTGTTAGCGATCCCTATCTTGTACGCATGTGCAGCCAATAGATTGTGACCTGTTAGCATACCTATGATAGTTCTGCATTCCTTTCGCGAGAACGTAAGTTTTTTGTCGTTAGTTCTACACATGACTTTTGCTGTTTTGCATGTGGTCAGGTTAGTCCACTTAGCTTCCAATTGCCTTTTCATGTGGCCGTCCATTTCGTTGTATATTCTGTTTAGCGGTCTTGGTATGTCGTTCTCTTGTTCAAATGGTAGTCTCACAGCACTTTTTGCTATCTCATCTCCTATTTCGTTCCCCATAATGCCTTTGTGACCAGGTACCCAGTAGATATGCAGCCTACTGTTTCCGGCTAGCCTTTCTATTGCCTCCCTGCTCCGTCGAACATTTTTGGACTTAATACAATATGAGCTTATTGCTCTTATTGCTGCTTGACTGTCCACGTATATATTAATTGTTGAGTTCTTTCTTGTTCTAGTGTAGGCTAGCTCCGCGGCCTTGCCCACAGCAAAAACTTCCGCTTATATTTTTCAATTTTGATATTAAATCGAGACTGATTCTTGATTTGAGCTTGAGTATGAAAAATTTTTCAAAGGTTTGAGAATTACAAATTTCTCGATTGTTGATGTCAACTTTGAAACTAAAAATTTTTCAAAGGTTTTAGATTATATCGAAACTGATATTTTTATCAACTTGAATATGAAAAATTTCTCAACGAGTTGAGAATTTCAAATTTGTCAAAGATGTGGAATTAAATACAGATTGAGTTTGATATCAACTTGAATACAAAGAATTTCTCAAAGGTTTGAGAATCACAAATTTCTCAAGAGTTGATGTCAACTTCAAAACGATGCTAGATTTAAATTGGAGGCTTATAATTTTCCCAAAACTTTGAGCTCAATTGGAGAATTACGAGCCAAAAATTTCTTCAAAGCAGAGGAAACAAAATAATTATTTTTGTGTTTTGTGAGCTTTCACACAAACCATCACTCTAATAACTAAGCGTGCGGCAACAACAACAAACATGAACAACCGCAAAAGTAAAAAAACTGAAAAACCTAAAAATATAGCAAATTATAGAGAAAAATTTATCTAAAATGCGCGCACAGCTGTGTCATGTAGAATTACTGCCAACAAAGCGCACATAAAATATGCCATGGCGATTTCTTGTATCCGCCATATTTATTGATAATAAATTTTTAAGCCCTCAGTTTATTCGGGATTTTTAAAACAAGGCATTTCATAAAAATAAATTTACAAAATTAAAAAAATTGTTTATTTCGAATAATTTTCTGCTGACTGCAGCAGCGGCCTTCGTTTAATTTTTCAAACAAGCGTTTCGAAAAAAAAATCATTTTTTTTACTGCTTACATACTTATGTACATACATTTTTCCATCACTGACACAAAAACTTTAAAAATATTTTATCATCAACGCGATAGCTACAAAATATTATAGAAAAGCCTTTTCATGCATTTTATTGCTAGCAATAAAGTTTGATTGCATATTTTCTGGCGCTTCAGCGCACCAGGGAATAGCGAAATAAATGCAGCAGTTCTCGCTGTTTCGCTTTCATCTCTACCGCTCCTCGTTTCTGTGCCGTTCAAAATGTTAATGTCAAAAATTTACCAGAAGTAAATTTATAACGAATATAATGCACGTTAAATACTGAAGCATATTTAGAGGCGCTGTGGAAATTTCAAAGTAATTGATGTTAGGTAAAAAATTACAGCGTAAGAAAAAGCAATTTACTATTAATTTGTTTTTTTTTTTGTGACTTATTCAAATCACAAACTCTATTCGTTTGGACTCGGATGGATTGAATTTTCTTGTTCACAATTTTGGGCCGACTACGAGTATGTCCGTAAAGTTGCGCCGTCAACAATTTCGAAATTATGCACGAGTTTCGTTAGTGTATTCACATAAAGAAACGTAGAATTTATGCATCCTGAGGTCGCTTTAGCTGAAAGGGTTCGTGCGTGACTACCATTCGTTAGCGCTCAGGGTAGAAACTCACTGTGGGCTTGGAAGACCAAATTAAAAAGTTTTTTCTACTAGAGGTCTTAGGCAGTGGAAGACCTTAGAAGCTTACATTTCTGGCATGAAAAAGCTCCTATTAAAAACCGTCTGTTCTCACTGGATACTGAAAATGGCAGATTTTGCCATGGCGGAAATAACTGATTTAGTACCAGCTTTTGGTAATTTAAGTTCAAAGTCGGTTTTATGAGTAAAAGTCAACTTTAAGTGACTAAGAGAAAGTTTATATTAAACTAGGTATCAAAAAGATAGATGGCATATAGACATGTAATGACGTGGAAAAAGCATATGTCTTGCCATATATACATTTATCGGGAGCCATAACTCAGACCCCGGAGTCTGGCTGTTCGGTGCATTCGAAGCCAACCCATGCGGACTAGAAACTGGACTAGATTGTTTGCCCAACAATCCATAAGATAGGCCATTAACTCTTTCAACCCATACGAAATCCAGAGGGCTGGTGGAAACCGCCCGGTAATACTACAGCAAGGCGGGGAATTGATCACACCAAATCTAGTTGTAATAATGCGAGATAGTTTTGCACCGACATACATACCAATAATGTGGAGAAGAGCAAACGAAGTTTTCATGCCAAAAGTAGGAAAAAAGAATTACGCACTGGCTAAGTCCTTCAAACCTTCAGATTAGTCTCACCTCCTTTGTATTGAAAGTAATGGAGAAGATTATTGATAATGAGATCAGATCAAACACTCTGGTATAACACCTCTCCATCAAAACCAGCATACGTACAAGGCAGGAAGATCTACGGGCACTGCGCTGTATCAGCTATGCACGGAGGTTTAGAATGTATTTGACTGTGAGGCAACAGTTCTCTGTGCCTTCCTCGATATAGAGGGAGCTTTCAAAGACGCCTCTCACTCGGGAGTATGCGCGCCCTAGGGAAGGGAAACGTGAAGAGACCCATATGCTGGTGGATAGAGTCCCTGCTACAGACAAGGATAGCTGAAACCGCAGTACAGTACTATCCAGCTGCAAACAAGTAAAGAGTATCCGCAGGGAGAGAAAGAGGTTTGATCACCCCTCCTGTGGAGCCTAGTAGTTGACGACCTGGTTCACTTGCTGAGAAACAACGGAATCCGCTATCAGGGATGCGCGAACGACGTTGTACTTATAAGAGGTAGGTTCGAGCGCACTCTTTGCGACCTGCTGCAAAGAACTTTAAACATGACTAAAAGATGATGTGCTGTAGTGAGATTGAAAATAAACCCATCCAAAACAGTCATCATTCCTTTCACCAGGAAAAGAGTTTCACCAGGAATGAGAGAGATCAGCATGGACGGGGTTGCTATTGGTTTGGTCAGGGGAGTTAAATATCTTGCAAAGCTTAGCTGAAAGGCGCACGCTGACGTAACCTTGTCCAAAGCAACAAAGGCTCTTATGATCTTCTAACGTCTTACAGGAAAATCCTGAGGCTGTAGCCCAAGAGTGTTGAGGTGAATGTACATCATAATAATAAGACCCATTCTAACATATGGAGCGGTCGCCTGGGCATAGATAGCCACTCCGTCGACAGTGCGGGCAGCGCTAACTAAGCTTCAGCGCTTAGCATGCGTGGGTGTATCACGGGGGCAATGCGAACCTACCTTACGCCTGCAATGAAGATGATGCTTGACCAGACATCGCTTCACATAGTTATTCAGCAGTCAGCCATGCATACCCTGCTGAATATTATCGAAGAAGGCTCCGGGAGAGGAAAAGTGATGTCACCTAAACTCATGGAATTACTAAGGCTGCAGCTCTCACTTACTCACCTACCCAGAGATGATGTCACTAAGGACATCATATTCGAAAACAAGTTCAGAATTGAGCTGGACAATAAGTTAAGCTGGAGTAGACCTGCATTTGAAAGGGAACTCCAGGAGTTTGCCCTGCACTGGTACACAGACTGCTCGAAGACCACAAAAGGAATAGGCGCTGGAATATTTGGTCCCAGAAGCGAGCGTTCTACGTCGTTGGGTAGTTTTCCAAGTAACTTCCAAGCGGAGTTGTGTGCTTCTGTCTGTGTGCAGAGAGTTTAGACAGAAAGAGAAGATTAGACAGAAATTTCCTGAAAGAGCGAATTGCCATTCTGAGGAGCAGTCAGTTGGCAATCAAATCTCTATCGTCGTGTGAGATTACTGGTCCTTGAGTGTATCGAGAAACTGAATCGACTAGGAACCTATATTCGCATCCGGCTATTTCGGGTTTGAGGACACAAGGGTATAACTAGGCGAATAGAGGACGCATTGGCGCGAGAGACCGTAACCTCGCCTATAATAAAACCCGAGCCCTTCAAAGAGAGTCTTAGGAGTGAAAAGCTAGAGCTAGAGCTAGGACGTAATCCGTTTTTTGCCAATATTTCATTCTAATTTTTCAGTTTACTCTCCAGGCAAGCGAAGTTCGCATTAATTAAGACTATATCGTCCGTGTAAAGGATATTCCACGGCGGTTTGTCTTGAACGTTAGCTGTCAGATGGTCCACAGCAAGGTTAGAAATCAGGGAGCTGAGTGCTGAGCCGTGGTCTACACTGGGCATCAGTGAGAGATTTGCGTTAGTCCGCCAGGTGTACATACTTACGTAGTGGTTTCAGGGTGTATGCCTTGAATTTGATTTATGTAATGTACTGGAATTTCTTTGGCACCTAAATACAGTCATAATAATTGCCGAGGTACCCTATCGAAAGCCTTCTCTAGATCGACAAAAACTATATGCAGATTTTTCTTCTAATGCCTGTTAACCTTCAAATATGTCTACTTAACCGATAAGTATAATATTTCATACATTCATTAAATGTATATCTTGAGCTTCGAAGACCCTGTGTATCTGTTCCACAGCAACGCATAAATACATGCATACCCATAGCGAAAGCAATGTACCACACATAGAACTACTCATAATTCTTGCACTTTCAAGAAAAATAAAGAGAAATTGCGCCACGGCGAAAAAATAAAAAATAAAATAAAATTAAAAAAAACCAAAAAAAAAACACCAGCGAAAAGAGGTCAAACCACAGACAAAGGAAATTCGTGTTTTGCCAACTTTACCAGCTAAAAAGTAACAAATAACGAAATATGAGTAGCACGTATGCCCATAAGTGTGTATGGGTGTGCGCGTGTGTGTGTATGTGTGCATGTATGTATTCTGATGCTGCCTAATGCAACCCAAGGGAGTTATATATTTGCTTTACCAATTTTCTAAATCCCTCACTTAGTTACTTTGGCGCAATCAAACTCATCGCATCGCACATCACTTTGAAAGTGGCGTGGCGAACAATTTTCGAGCAAAGGGCCACAATTTGCGAAGTGTTGGAGGCCAAAAACCAAAAACGAAAAAACAAGCGAGAAAAAGGTTTTGCACATGGCAACACATGTAGCTGTATTATGGCGGAATGGAACATATGTGTATGTGTGTGTGCATGTGCCTTTTGTTATTGTAGGCAGCACAGCACTTTGTGGCACAAAGCCATACAAAGGCAAACACCGCTAGCCACCAATTTTTATTCGACACCAGCAGCAATTTCTTTCGATTTTTTTTCTTGCACTCTCTTTGCTTTTTACCACTTCCTAGGGAAACTTTTGCAGTTTCAAAAGCCAGAGCAAAGCGAATAGTAAAAACCAAAAAAAAAAATAAAGCAAATAAATTTCAGACCACTGCACGTTAGCCTCATATATTAGTTAATCCTTTGCACCCGCGGTCATGCCAAGTTACAGCAAAGGCGTAGCATGTGAAACTACATAGTCGCTTGAACACACTCATACACACACACGTATATATAAACACAGATATTTCAGATCTCTTTTACGTGTTATGAGGCCAAAAATGTGTTGTCTTTCCAATTGCTGCGCCCAGCATTGCTGCCAAAAAAATTTATAAATTTCCGTTTGGCAAGCGAGAAAAGGAAGCAACTTAAATGTTATGTGCATGCATCGTTTGCTGCTGCTGCTACTGGTATTGCCACTGCCAGAGCACAAATTGAACTGCCACTAACACCCATACAAGCGTGACTTTGGTTTTTTCTTTGTTTTTGGTTGGCAATCCGCATGCCTGCAGACATCCCTTTTGTATATTTCCGCATATGTGGCCTTTCGTGCAACCCTTGTCTCTGTAAATTTGCCCAAATTGCTACCAGATTATTTTGAAACTGAAAAATAAGTGCAATTAATCTGTTTGCCTTTATTAAAATGCTTGGTTGACCCGCCGATTGCTATACGATTTATGTAGGTGAATTAGCTTCCGGTTGATCTGTGATACTTAAGGCTTCTTCTCACCCGCAATGTGCACACACTCCATTCCAACAAAAATACTACTTTTTTATATAGCAACTAGCGCTGTTTACTGATTCTACACTGCCACAATGCGCTTAATACCTAAGACTCTGCAATCAGTAAATCTCTAGATAAACTGGGGGTTGGAGCCCATCCTAAAATGGGATTTTTCGACACATTTTGTTCATAAATCCCAGAGAAGGCAATTATAGACCGATTTTAGTAATTTTTGTATCAAAATTTCGAATTTCAAAAAATTTTTTATTTTGTCAAAGCACACCCATATCTTTTTGAATAATTTGGAAATATTAAAAAAAAATGTTATGTATTCAAATTCGGTTTGGTATTTTTTTATTATAGTACCAATCAACGGTAATACATCCAGGCAAGTACACAAATTTTCAGCACCCCTCAAGAAATGAAATCATCCCCCAACTTCCTAAAAACTAATTTTTTTCAAGGTCAGATACAGAATATTCACCGGAAAATTAAAAAAAAAATGATACAATTTTTTTTGGAGCTGCTGAGTCCGAATTCGAGATCCATTTGTCGTTGCGTGGCCAAACTGAAGGACATCTCAAGGTCAAATACAGAATATTCATACGAAAATTTAAAAACCAAATGGCGAAAATGTTTTTTGAGTTGCTGAGTCCGAGTTCATTGTCAGTTTGTTCGTGCGGGGTCAAATTGAAGACCATTTCAAGGTCAAACACAAAATATTCACCGGAATATTAAAAAAAAATTGATAAAAATGTTTTTGGAGTTGCTGAGACCGAATCCGTTAACCATTTGTTCTTGCTGAGTCAAATTGAAGGTCAGTTCACAGTCAAACACAAAATATTCATAGGAAATTAAAAAAAAAAAATTGATACAAATGTTTTTGGAGCTGCTTTGAGTTGCTGAGTCCGAGTTCATTGTCATTTTAAGAGCAAACACAGAATATTCACCGGAAAAATTTAAACAAATTTATATATATTACAAGTTTTTGGAGTGGCTGAGTTCGAATGGCAGAGTGGGGCGGCGCTTCTCTCCGCCGAGAAATGAGTAGGGGCACTCCGCAAGGGGGTGACACTAATTGTTAGAGGAAAGTTTGTGGATTTCCTGTAAGATTTGATGCAGGGATTACGGCTTATCGGTGAATCGTCTTAAGCCGGAGCTCATCTTATTCACGAGGAAGTATAAAATACCCAGAGCTCAACTCCCTTCAATAGGCAGCGCTCGGTTAGTGTATTCTGACAAAGTGAAGCACCTAAGTCTAATCTTAGAAAGTAAGCTAACGGAGAAGCCTAACATTGAGGAGAGGATAAGGAAGGCAACAATAGCCCGGTGTGGATGCAAGGGCGCTTTTAGGAAAAGCCTCATACCTCTCACCTTGAGTTGTATTTTGGCTCGTTAACACAATTATTAAGTCAATTTGGTTATATGGAATCATTGTCTGGTGGAACTCACTAGAGAGGATGGAATCGGTGAAGAAACCGGAGAGAGTTCAAAGGTGTTCACTCAATGGAATCAGTTGGGGGCTTCGAACCACTCCTACTCTAGCGCTTAATGTAATATTGAATTTGATACCTCTAGACATAGAAGGCAAAACTGTCGCTGCCCGTACCGCAAGCAGGTTGAGAGATTCGGGTTGCAGGCTCGACCTCACTTATGGACACTCAAGTATCCTTAGAAACTATGGGTTCATCCCTCTAACATCGAATCAGTGTATACCCTTGCTTAGTCCAAGCGGAACATTCTTCACCCAAATTCCATGAAGGGAGGAGTAGACTGCGTGCAACACCTGGAGACCGGGCTTGGTGAACTTGTTCACGGACGGCTCGAAGTTGGACTGAAGGCTTGGCGGAGAAATATTCTGCGAAGAACTCCCCATCAGACTCAAATTCAGGTTACCAAACCACTACAGTGTGTGCCAAGTAAAGGTAACCGCAAGCAAAAAAGCGGCTGATTGCCTCCCCACTTGCGTAATAACCGTTAAAAAAGCAAATATTTACTGCGACAGCCAAGCGGCAATTAGGGCTCTGGGCTCAATTTACGATGCATTTAAAACTGGTCAGGGAATGCCTGGTTTCACTTTCGATCACATTCGAATTCTTTGACGTAAGGCTAATCTGGGTACCTTGTCATCGCGATATTGCGGGGAAACTGCGAAGTGAACGAGCTGGCCAGACAAGAGATCTCTGAGAGGATTGAGATCCCCTTGACAACTTGCGCTCTGCTCCTGGAACGATGGGCTTCGCGGCAACTCAGCGGACGCTGGGCAAGTACACAGAGTTGTAAGATCGCGAAATCCTTTTGGCCACGTGTGGATCGGAGGCGTTCGAGGAATCTTCTCAGGATGACAAAATTTCAGCTCTCAAACTTCGTAGGTGTCCTAACGTTTTATCAGACTTGACTCTGAGATGGCAAATAGCGGACCAGAGACCGAGTACAGCCAATAATCTTTCCGAAATCTCAGCCATGGCTGAGGGAAGAGGTTCCGATAAAATTAGGACCAAGTCATTGGCGTATGCTTTTACCTTAAACCCACCTTTATTTAACATGGTCAGAACTTTGTCAATAGCCATTAGCCAAAGGAAAGGCGACAGGACACAACCCGGCGGCATCCTCTTGTGGGCAAATCTGGGGACTTTAGCTCTGCTACTACCGCAATAACTTCCCTGCCGCCAACCAGAGACAAGATCCAGAGACAGAAAGGCTCCACCTGTTGTCTATCTAACGTCCTAACGTTACTAAACACACCCTCTGTACTCTGTATCTATGAAGGCCGCCTAAGCGAATTTTGAATTTTTTGACCTTCAGAGATTTTTTCACAGTCCCCACCACCTCGTGCAAGGCTATTTCTCTGGATTGCCACTTCAGGTGATAATAGATGAATCTTTCAAACACCTGTAGAATAAATTAGGCCTGAAGTCCTGAAGTCCTATGCCTAATACGCATAATAGAAGAAGCATTTGGATTTTTAAGAAGACTTTGAAACTTTCAAAAACTTAAAGAAACGTCAACTCCGTCCTTTTACCTTACTTTAAGCCGCTTTCTTAAACTTTCCCGAGCTACTCAGTAGTTGCAATGCTTTTTGATTTTTTGTTTTTTTTGGCTTTGTTTCCATTTCGTTCTACTTTATTATTTCGTATCCACCAAGAACCTTATATGTCTTCATTAAATATGGCATTTACCCTTCTAAGCTTGGCAATAACTCTTTGAACGACCATCAACTCGACGTCACATAGAATCCTTTTCTACTTCACAGACTCAAATCGCACTCCAGGGACCGTCTGGCTGGTTACGTCTCATATTTTTCTCATCAATTACACTACTACTTTTTGTATTTTTAACTTTTTTTGCGAATTTTATGTTCTTTCATTTGACTAAGGATGTATTCACATATGTCAACATATGTATGTGTGTGTGTGTGTCAAATAACTGCAATTGCATATTGCTCTGCCACCGCAATGTCAGCAATTTATCATTTTTGAAAACATAGCAAACATTGATGCAACATAAGCGCATACTTTGGCACACAGTCTGGCGCTTAGTTTGCGCATAACTGGGAGTAGAACGTCACAAAAGGCAATTGTAACATATCTTAAGGCGCACACTGAAACACACATACCGGCATGCCATGGTGATTAAGTTTACTCATCTGCAATGCCATTCGGTTGCTCATACGTTTCGCGCTTTAAATACCAACACATGGCCACATAAAAGCGCAGCTTAACGTTATGGCCACATAGTTGCACAGGTCCCAGTAACGAATGTAGCCCTTCCTCGATTGTATGCGTGTGTTTGTGCAGCATTTTCGAACTGCTGCCGGGTATCTGCAGATATGATTGCTCAAGAAACTGAGTGCCGACTATGCATGGCATAGCAACAACGGTTACAATAGCTAGAGAGTGAGAGAGCGGGAAAGAGAGAGATACATAGAGAGGTGGCGCGAGCGTCAGCAAGCCATTCTGTGCGCCCAAAAGGCAGTCGAGTGCAGCACAGCGAGTAATAAAAGCGATGTGATAAAACTGAAACTCATTTAAAATGCCTTTTTCGACAAGCCAAGAAAAAGCAAAAATCGCACAAAACCAACTTGAGAAGTTGTCGAAGAAAAATGCCAAAGCAAGAAGAGTAAAAAATCAGCAGGAGCTGCTATAGTAACAACAGCAGAATAATTCAGCCAGCAGGCAAGGTAATTCAGGCCGTTGTTCATCACTCGCAGCTGTCTGCCAACAGTCAAACAGTTGGATGCCAGGGAGTGTGTGAATTTGAACGCGCGAGTACGTATTTGTGTGTGTGTGCGTGTTTGTGTGTGGCAGTGAACAGTGAATGAGTGAAATCAGCAATGAAAAATCGCAAAATGAGCTCAAGTTCATTAAAAATGCATTCATCTACTACAAGCAAGTGTGGCATTTATGTGCATACATACATGAATACACTATAAAGGGTGGACAAGTGGTTGGTATGTTTTTAAAATTAGTATATAAAATATACCCTGTTATATATTTTAGTGGTTTTTGGTTTATATAAAAGTAATAGAACAATAATAAAGGGAAAAATGACTGGTGTGAAAAAGGGAGTTGTGGAATGCCAGTTCAATCAAGTAGGTCATTTCGACTGGTCCACCAATGGGCTTGGCCATCCTATCAACTTAGTTTCTCAGCAATATTTCATTGATTTGGTTACTACTTCAGCAAAAGTGCAAGGGCTGTTGTTGTAAAATGACTGAACTGTTGACGATCGACATCAGTCGCTAAAGGCCACTTATAAGAAGTAAAGTAAATGTAGCGAATCTTAGCTCTATCAAGTCTTACTAAGATCGCACAGTAGCAAGTACAGCACTCAGACAACATTAAGTCCATTGTACTCCACTTGAGTTCCCTCTTTAACTTTCTTTAAATCCACCCAACCTCCAAAGAAATCTGAGTAGATCTTGTGGTGCCAAAGAGCCAAGCTCGTCGCTTCTTAACACATCCGTGCCAAAGCCGTACGAGACCTCAAGCCTGTTTCGAGCGAACGCCGCGCAGACGCACAGAAAATGGTCTGCCATCTCATCCTACTCTTCACATGCTGAGCAGAGTGCGCTATCTGAGACGCTTACCTTTTCCGTGTGCTTCGCCCATAGGAAGTGGCTCGTCATCAGTCCAACCAGCTGCCTACAGTCCCTTGAGCTTAATGGCAGGAGGATTGCAAATCGACAGTCGATCGGACATGACAGGTAAAATCAGTTTTGTCCATCTGCATGGCTCTTCTTACTCTCTTCTCGACTTTAGTGTGCAAAATTCTCGAAACGAATTAATATTTTGGTCCAAAATCTATAATAAAAATCTCGGTTAGGTGGGGAAATCATATAAAATAATGAGCTCTAGGACAACACAACGGACCCAACTTGCGGTCTATGTGGCACTCCGATGCGGGGTCACGCTTAAACCAACCAACCAAAGACCTACACAAAAGGCACACACAACTTTCTTCACTTTGGTACTAACAAAAACTGGTTGGCATACCTCAGTCGCACTCTCTGTGGACTGCGAAGTATTTGCTTTGCTCCTTTTCATAGCAAAATGTATCACTAATGTCGCTGCTCTTCACGTTCCTGCTCTGAAAGTATTTGATGCAGGATTTGCTGGTGATGCCAGAGTAAGCGGCAAACCTCCTTTGCGTGGAAAGATCATACGCATGTTCCTGATCTCTCCTTGTTTCTTTTTTTTTTAAATTTTTGGAAGATGGAAAACAAACTATCAGAAAATTTATCAAAGGTGACATCACACCAATGGTATGAGGAGCATGCTCCCACTAATACTAGTTATAACATTCCTCCTCTTCGGCTGATTTCCTCCCTGGAACCACATCAGCATTTCTTCAAGATTAAGTTGCCTTTACGTCTATTAACACAACAGGTTCTTGTATTCAGGTTCCGCACCCGCGGGCTTATGGAGAGTTTACGCCATCGATAATATCCACTCTTTGAAAGTAGTTGTAGGGGCAATGAAACATCGGAGAATGTGCAATAGTTCGAGATTGTGAGCCTAAGAATACATTGACCTCTCTACAACTATGCTTCGCTTGTTAATGGAGCCGCCGAAATAGAAAGATAATTTCTTCAGAAATAATGATTTTTTGAAAACTCAGTGCATGTCTCTCTTCCTAAGATATCACTTTAGGCTTGACTGCTTCAATCTTAAGTTAGAGAAACAATTTCGTTACTTTAGGGATCAGGTTAATAATAATAATATTTACATACTATACCGCCGCTTATTGGGCGCATAGAGCCTTGTTTTATTTTTAACTAAACTTCAAATGGCGGAATGAAAATCTACAAAATTCCAGGTACTCCACTTTTTTATTTTTTCAACATAAGACTGTACTCGTCTGAGCCTAGCACAAGCCATACGGGACTGTTGATTCGTGATTGGCATAATGCCTTCATAAATGTTTTAAAATAGCTTCGGTTTTCGGCCTTTACCTGGACTTGAGATCACATCGTATTAACCCTTTGGGGACGAATGCCAGCATACAGCCGCCCAAGCCATTTTACACTTCCAGACGCGTGTCGGCATATAGCCGCCCAAGGCTCGTGACGCCTGTCGTTCTGAGCGATAAGATACTCATGGGTATAGTAAAAGAGTCACGTTTTCATTCAAATACATTAGGGGTCATTAGCGATGAAGTCTTATCTTTCTTATAATGTTAACTTACGATGTGAGACGACGGTAAAGTCAGATCGGATTTCTGTTCTTCGTTTCAGTCTCTAAGTGTTACTCTGACCAAAAGGCTTTTTATTCATTTTATCCTACGCACGAAGGCTAAGAGATCTAGAGATGATACGTTAGATAGTGACAGTTCTGACTAATATTACTGGTAATCTGGTAAGACGGAAGATAAAAGCATTACTTCGACAAGTGGAAGCGAAATGTGTGCACTAAGGAACCCACTCAGGCATTTAAACATTAGCAGTGATAACAACTTGTTTATAATTATTTTTTGATTTTACAATATGAAAAATTTTTCTTGTATTTAATAAAGCCTTAGTCTTTATAACGTTTAATTTCCTTTCGTCCGCAGCGACGCTCGCCCGTCGAACGGCTCTGTCCCCAAAGGGTTAAGTCGGTGGCGCTGCTGATTTCATCATTAACACTGTGTTTCCATAAGCCGCGAGGTCATCCACTTCTGCGGGAGCCGCTTCAATTTCGGTTGCAGGTTTTCATCTTCCTCTTCATCTCCATTTGCGCTCACGGACTTCCAAATGCATCGATTGTTGTTTACTGCGCCTGAGCAAGTCTTGCTTTGACACCCAAATATCTGGGCTCCATATACGAAGAAGATACGAGACATCGATTGATGAATGTTGGAAGTTTTCTGTTGTTTTTCGCTGGCATGTGCCATATTTCACTCGCATAAAGCAAAGGCGACTTCACAGTTGAATTGAAAATATTAAAACTGGTCGGTTCCGAAATATGCTTAGCGTATCATATTTTCTTTAGGGAGCCTAAAGTGCGCTTTGTTTTTCTTATTCGACTCCCAACATCTTGATTTGCAGCGCTGTTTTGCAGGATCTGGCTTTCTAGGTAGAAAAACTAAAGTACTTTTTCTAACTGGTTGCTCAGATATTGGGAAGCCTCTGGGTTGCTGGACACTCATAGATTTTGTTTTTTTTTTTCTTATTTTTAATCCAGTGCTCCTTGCACAGCGCCATCAGTTCATCGAGCTGCTTCTGTATGCTAACCTGATTTTAAGACAGCAGAGCTTTGTCATCAGCATAGTCTATATCAGCTTAGTCTAGATCAGCATGGTCTATATCATTCATATATTCCACAGGAAGCAGCAGCAGGAACTCAAAACTCTATATCGAATTTATCAATAAATAAAATCTAAAGCTCTAAAATCCAGGAAATATTCGGTACTCCCAGTAAGTCTTATCTTGGTCTTAATTGTAAGTGGGAAATTTTTTTTCGTAGAAGCAAAAATGTTGAGTATCTGCCTTATTATAGAGAGCTAAAAATAGCAGAGAAAAGGTAGTAGAGAACTTCTAATAAAAACTTCATAAAAACGAATCGAAGAATTATGGTACCTTATGAGCTACCGACAAACTAGAAAAATATGAGTCATTTGAGTCTTACTCTCACAGTATCACGAATTCAGACCCAGCTGCTCAACTCGTAAGGTCATATGACCCAAGCGACTAGAAGGTCCGCAGTCTCAAAAGCATTCCGTTGATGCCAACTGAAAATAGCAGAGCAAATACTCAGTTTTCTCTGTAGTGAAAAAGCAAAGTGTTAAATTTAGTTACAAAATTTCCTGCTAGCCCCATTAGCAGCTTAAAAAACCTACATATTTGAGTGAGTTTGTATGTATTTGTTTATGTATGTATGTCTATATGTATATATGCATGCATATATCCACTACATTTGACTGTATGTCAATGTCTTAGCACATGAATAATTGCACACTCTTGTACACTTGACAAGTAAAAGACAGCAAATGTAAGCCATTTGCAGAAAAATGAAACAAAAATACACTTACATGTAAATTCTTAAAAGAACTTGATTGCAATTCTTCAAAACGAAAGATGAGAAAAAGCAAAAACAAAACAAGAAATGCACAGAAACATTTCACTACAGGCAAGGGCATGGTCTGCTTCTGTAGCAGCGCAAGATTAAAATTTTAATGAAATTCTGAGCACTGCGACAGAATGTCAAGTGAAATGAGAGTTTGACCGGGAAATATTTTTTGTTTTTGCATCAAAATTATTTAAAAAACAATACTTTGTAAATTACAATTAAAAAGTAAATAATTTATTTGATTTCATTCACTTCTAATTCATCTTGCAACATTTACGCAGTTATTGCTGTGTCTCTTTGCGTGTTTCTGTTAAATAATGCATACATTTAGGCGTTCATAATAAAGTTTTGCAATTGCACTAAAGCTGCCGCTAATTAGATGCTATTAAGTGATTTGTGGAATTTTCTTTTAAATAATTAGAAACTTCGCCATTGTTAATATCAAAATTAAAAAAAAAATCCATATCAAACAATAATAACTTTTTATGCAGCTCGAACTTTACACCAGATAAGTCAATGAAAAAATATTTTAGCAAATAAAATAGCAAAATTTTTCTCTAGCCTTCTTAATTATTATTTTGCCCACCTTTTAAGGAGGCAGGCAAAATTTAAAAAAAAACTCCATCCCAAACAATTACAATTTTTTTATGCAGTTCGACCTCTGCAGCAAATAAGTCAATGAAAAAGAATTTTACCAAATAAAATATATTAGCAAAATTTCTCTCTAAAGCTTCTTATTTATTCTTTCCACCTTTTAAGGAGGCATTTCTTTTAAATAATTAGAAACTACACCATTATTACTATCAGTTATACTAGGCAACAAAATTCAAAAAATTTTGGAAAAAATACGGCCCAATTATGCCGCTGGCCCGTACACCGCACCAAACAGTCACTCTTTGTGGGTGCATTGATTTTTCGGCAATCACTCTTGGATTATCGTTCGCCCAAATGCGGCAATTCTGCTTATTGACGAATCCACTGAGGTGAAAATGTGCCTCATCACTGAAGATGATTTTCTTCGAAAGTGCGCGATATACATTTTGATTTGAACGCCCGTTTTCATAATAAGCCTGAATAACTTTAACGCGTTGCTCGATTGTGTATCTTTCCATGGTTCAAATTGAGTTAGCCTGAAATTGAAAAATGTCAAATCAAATGCAGAAAAACTTGACGTTTAGGTGTGGTTCACATTCAACATCGGCCCTTGAAGTTTAACCACCCTTTACATTAGGGCGGGGCAGTTTTTTTCCTACATCATTCCTAGCAGTTTCCGATTCTGCAAAAAATGTCTTTCTTTTTAATTTAGGACGCTCGAAATTGACTTTAGGGATCTGCTTTAATGAACTTTTTTTCTCAGAATTCAATGCATAAACCCGATCTACTGGGAACGATGTCGACAAAAATTGTTCCATGCAAATTTACCCATTGTAGGTGCATGTCTACATATCTTAAGCAACTTAGCTTCTTTTGATTACTGATATGTCGAGCGAACGAAATAATTATAGCCGCTAAATACAATTTTGAAAATTTTCCCAAAAACTAATATAAATCTTTCAAAAATTTTTCGCAAAAAAATTATAAGAGGAAAAATGATTAGTCCTTGGTGAATTTTTAAAGTTTTTCTAAAAATTGACTTTTTTTTATTTTTCACACAAAAAATCGAAGGATGCTAAAAATGCTTAAACTTTGGTGAATTTTTCAAATTTTTCTAAAAATTTAATTCTTCTAAAATTTTTCACAACAAAGGTAGAGAAGACGAAAAATGCTTAATCTTTGATGCATTTTTAAAGTTTTTCTAAGAATTGAATTTTTGTAAGATTTTTCACAAAAATATTTGAAGGTGGCGAAAATTGTTTAATCTTTGGTGAATTAAAGAGTTCTTAAAAATTTAATTTTTCTAAAATTTTTCACCAAAAAAAATCGTCGATAACGAAAAATGCTTTATATTAGTGAATTTGTCAAATTGGTCCAAAAATTTAATTTTTCTAAAATTTTCAAAAAATTCCATAGGGCTTAATCTTTGGTGAATTTTTAAAGTCTTTCAAAAAATTTGATTTTTCTTAAATTTTTAACAAAAAAATCGAAGGTTGCTAAAAATGCTTAAACTTTGGTGAATTTTTAAAGTTTTTCTAAAAATTTTATTTTTCGAAAATTTTACAAAAAAAAATAAAGGAGGCGAAAAATGGTTATTCTTTGGAGAGTTAGAAAAACTTTAATTTTTTTTTTAAATTTTTCACAAAACAAATCTAAGGAAGCTAAAAATGCTTAATCTTTGTGAATTTTTAAAGTTTTTCTAAAAATTTAAATCTTCTAAAATTTTGGCAAGAAAAACATTGAAGAAGGCTAAAAAGGCTTAATCTTTCTCCAATATACGCCAAAAGAAACAAAAAATCTATATAAAAAATTGAATGCCTTGATTTCTTAAAAGGGTCATAGGCGTACTTCAAGGACGCACGAAAGTAAGTAAAACTCCTTAAAATTCATACGACATAACGGTAAAACCAAAATGCTGATATTACATGTGCAAAAAGTTTCATTTTAGCATCAAATTCACCAGAAAAACTCGAAAGTAAAGCACGCTTTTAGGCGCTTGAAATTAAAATTGCTTTTGAGTTAACTGAAAACAGCGCACTCGTGAAATAGTAGCGTCATAAAATTGTTTACAAATACGATGACTACCCCTTGAAGTATAAAAAGTTATGCTAGAAGAATTATCATTGAATTATTTTGAGGGTTTTCTTATTTCAAAAGTTATCACATTCCCAGTGATTGTATTTAAAAGTTACTACATCAGCAGCAACAAGAAATGAAGGAGAACTAAAGAAATTTTATGCTTCCCTATAACTTGAAATATATCCTTATATACTTTGCGGTGTTTTGCTTTATAAGCTACATGTAGAAATCAGATTTTAAATTTGTTGACCTTTTTTTTAAATATAAAGCATGTTCAGGAGCTTACCAGAAGCAACAGCGTCTCTATAAATTAACTTTCATTCGTTTTTAGCATACTTGTTGTCGCTTTGTTTTTGCTTTAGACCCGAAAATTGTTTTAAATAAAATGTCATTATATTTTCAATCAATTAAACACAAAGCGCCACTTTATGATGCTTTAATTAAATGGAATACTCTTGTGTTGATATTTGTGGGAAAACTGCATAAATTTTATGTTAATAAAACCTAATAGCTTCACAAATAAAGTAAAAAGCACACAAATATTTATATTCAAAAAGAAGCATATTTTTAGGTAGTAAAATAAAATCATTTAAAACATGTGAATAAAAGCATGACTAAACTCTTTAAATATTTCATTGAAATAGTTTTTGTAGTGCATTCACTAATATTATTGTCTATTGCATACTTTCAGGCAGTTTATAGTCATGAGCAGGTATTATGCAAGCACAAGCCAATTTAAATAAAATGCGCAAGCTACTTAGAATTTTCATAAAACTGTAGAACACAAACACTGCCACACTTTTCGTACTTGAAAACTTGCATGCTTTTAGGTGCTCGAAATATGTAAAAGTATATGCAGCGAAATTATGTTCATACATATAAAGTATATCAAAAAATACTTATATTTCTGTTTATGCATTTAAAACTGCAGCGTAAGTAAACATTGCATACTTTCAGGTGCTCATCAAATATTCAAATAGTTTTAATATCGTTAAAAGTTGTAGCAAATAAAACGACTTCAGAGTACCTTTTAAGCAGCGCTTTTAGCGCAATTGGCTTTAGAGAGTGGCTACAGATATGAGTGTCCAGTAAATACATATTTTCAACTTAAAACAATTTTTTTTAAAACAAACTGCGCATTGTGCTTTTGCATAGTTTTCTGGTAAATTTAAGCAACTTAATAGATTTGCATTACAAACAGGTATTTAAGGAGACATTAGAGTAGAAATTCACACCGCAGAATCAGCTTTTAAAATATGTAGAAGACAAAAAAGTAAATTTTTAAGCAAAAAAATGTGTGCCTACATTAGAGTCAATGGCGAAAATACCGAACAAAGAAATACCTATTTTTAGTCCAAACAGCGCACAGTGCGGCCGATTCCCAAAAAGCTGGCCAAAAGTCGAAAAAAAAGTTTCTAGATAGAGTTTTTTTGTCTTTGGGTTGGCTACAGTAATGCCTTGAGTAGTGAAAACCGTTCATAGCAACGTCCTGTACCCTAAGTATCCTCTGTATTTTCAGTCGCAACGTGGCCTTCGTTTGAGCATCGTATTACTGTCGATGAATAGTGAAAGTTGTACACATTTGAAAGATTTTGTAATGGAGTAAATTGAACAAAACCAAATGGAATCATCATCGGAAGGTTAGTAAATACGAGAAATCTTTAGTACATATCAATACCTCGACACAAAATTTTTAGCTGCAGCAATACGTAGATACATTTTTTGCAATTTTTTTTATAAAATTTGAGTTTTCAAACTGTATAGTAATACAACGCCGTCATATGCTGCTTTGAAACCTATTAAAGGTTACTCAAAAAAGTAATGGTTACTGAATAAAACAAGATTCAGCTGCTACCACTTGCTACCTTGCGACCCCGAAAACATATAAATTTACATGCATCTTGATTATGTTCTAGAATATACGCTATTTCACGTGAGGGGGTGACCAATAGGGGTGGAAGGGGGTGGATTTTCAAAATTTTAAGATCAAATTCGTAATCAGCGACCCCGACAACCCCCGAGTAAGAAATTTTGAATCAATTACTTAATTTTTTGAGTTTTAGCCAGCTTTTCGGGAATCGGCCGCACTGTGCAGCGTGACTATGCAAAATAATAGGTGTGAAACCTCTAGCGAAAATATTTAGAGATTTAACGAAAATATTTAGATTTTATTGCATACTTTTAGGTGGTAGACTTCACATTGAACACTATAAATACTATAAAAAATGCGGTTTAGCTTTTGGCAACTAATCTTCAAGGTAGGAAATGCGAAATTCATGCATTTGAACGCAATTTGTCTTGCTTAACAGCGACCTTTGCCTACTTTTAGGCAATCAAAAAATTATTATCATTGCAAAGGGGCCATCATTGTTTAGCAATCGTTTAATTTAAGAATAGTTGAGTATCATGGATCAGTTGGGCACAAGCGAGCATGCGAAGGTCGGATATCAAATTTGAGAGGTGCAACTAAAAGGCAAATTCAGCAATTTGGTTAAAGATTTGCGATTAATGGGACGAGGAGAATGACCCAAATATGTGCTTAAATTGATTAAATGATGAAGTGGACTTAGTGGAAATTAAATATTAAACTAGTTTGCTTTTAGGCGCTCTAGCAATATAGTAATTTAAGCGCTAACGCATGCGGAGAAAATTGAAACTTTAAAAATTTTTATTGGAAATTTTATTATTAATAATTAATTTTACTTTTACTGTAAATATAAATATTGTACTATTAGTAAAAACACCAAAGCCTTTCTATTACATAATTATGTAGTCCTCATAAAATTAATCTACAATACAATTTTAGGCAACAAAGTGTAGTAGTCTCAAGGGTATCGGAGTTTATTATAAATCCGAAGAACTTTGGGCCCCTAAACGAAATAAACAAAATATTACAATTTTCCTCTAACGAAATCAGATGTTTTAAAACAGACACCTGCATACTTTTAGGCGCACGAAAGTAAGTAAAACTCCTTACAATTCATATTTTTATAACAATAAATCCTAATTTTTGATATCGCATAATTGAAAAAAGGAAAAAGTTTCAATTTAGCATCTAATCAGCCAGAAAAACATGCAAGTAAGGCAAACTTTTAGGCGTTTGAAATTGAAACTGCTGTCTGAGCTGGCTGAAAACAATGCTCTTGTGCAAAAGTAGCTTCATAAAATAGTTTACAAATACGATGACTACGCCTTGATGCATAAAGAGTTATATTGAAAGAATTGTTATTGAATTATAAATAGGCGCCTAAAAGCTTACCTGTTCTTTGAATGAAAAACTAGCTGGAACGCTTGAAATCATGCAGTACTCTTTCCAGTACCTTTATTTTTTAAGCACTACGTACTTTTCCTTTGAGCTTGAACGACAAATTTTGATTGCATAACAAAAATCTGAGCGCCTTAAAATATGCACCAGCTAATGAAAATTTTTACGCGTCATACATGAAACAGAATTTAATTGTTCTTTGCAAGATAACGCGTCATAGTTGGCCTTTGTAAGATAAGAGCATTATTTTTATACAGATGCGCCCAAAAATATTCTATAGATTGTGTATTTCATAATATACTGTTTAATAGTTGCTCAAAGTGCGAAAAGTTTATTATATCGTTATAAATATATATTTTTTAACTGTGATTTTAGCATATTGTACCTGCTTATGCGCCTATATGTATGCAGTGTGCTTAAAAATATAGTAGCATTTTTATAATTTCTTATATTTTGTATTTTTGTGAAACAATTTATATAAATTTGAATTAATTTTATCTAATTTTTTAACTAGCTTCCCCCAACATAAAATTTTCAACGCCAAAAAGTATGCAATAATATTATATATTTAGACATTATTTGCTTCATGCGCATATTTTTCCCACGTCTACCTCGTATTCAAACAAAAATCGGCAGGCACTTTTATATAAAACTTGGCTGTCGCTTTAGCGCCTGAAAGCATGCAAATTTTTTCTGTTTATTTAATTTTTTTTTGTTTTAAGATTGTGTTTATATATAAACATATTTTATCACATTTTATGCAAAGATATTTGATTTTACTAAATGCAATATTTTGCATTTATTCCATTGTATATTTCCATGTACTTCTTTATAACTTTTCGCCTAAAATTATGTTAATTTTTAGTAAAACAAGTGCATAAATTTGGCTTTCTCTTACTTAATTTCTGTTTTCTCAGCACTTTTCGTACTGCAAACCACTTAGGCGAATTTCTAGACGTTTAATTCCTAAATGTATGCATCGTTTTTTCTTTTTGTTTCATTTATTTCCGCTTCCAAATGTACTTAAATTTCTTTCTGCTTATTTCTTCTACTTTTAGTATAATGTTAATGTTTTTAGTGCATTTCCTGCAATTATTATTAACGCAATTTTAAAATTTTACGTCATTACGCACAAAAATATGCAAAATATTTTTTGTTAAATGTGTATTTTTGTTACAGGTGTCACCTAACTTTAATTTTCATTCCCAATTAAATGCATTCCCGTTGGTTGCCTCATTTATGTGCGTCGAAAACTTAATTTCACTACCTAAAAGTAGGTCAATTTTTTTTAATTTTTTGCTTGTTTTCGAGTTGCGCCTTTAAATAGACACCGAACATATTAAAGTACATTTTATACACCCTTTTATGCAAGCAAATGCATTTTTCAATAGTCACCTAATGAAGTAAATCCTTTTTCCAACTAAAATACTACGTATCCACCTGCTCATGTAAGCTGCTTAAATTGTAACAACATCCAATCCCCCTCCCTGGAGACGCTTAATTATCTGCATACTGCGTCGCACCTAAGTATTTCTATCCCCTTATTTTGGAGCAGAAAAGGAAAACCGAAAATAAAGTTTCACTCTGTAGCAACAAATGGCAAAGTTTAGTATTTTGAACTTTTCGTTAACTATTTTCAACCGAAGGACCAAATACAAAGCCGGCGTAATGAAGTGTGAGAGCGAGATAGCTGCATAAAGTACTACAACTGTAGTTGAGTATGGGCCAGTGAGCAGAACATTATCAGAACAGTTTCCGGCTGGACGGCGATACTCATTTTAGTCTGCCATGTGATTTTAATTAAGCTCGTATATACATAAAAAAATAATCAGAGGGAAAAACGAGTATCAAGCAAAGTTAAAGTAAGACCTGGTGGGCGTTTTGGGCACTGGGTTGGACACTGTGACTGACGAAGTTAAAAAGTTTGCCTTTGCCAAATGTTTGGAAGTTTTCTCCTCCTGTTCGCTTTTTTTTGTTTTGTTTTGCCTTCCACAACTAAGGTAAAATATCCATAGTGTATTGTTGTTGGTTGGGTAGCCGCATTGATTTGCACTTCATTTAAAGTTTTGTTACGAATTTCTGTTGCATAATTTCGAGCGGTTTTGCAATTCAAACGACCATAGTTAATTTTATTTGGTTAGGCGGGTATTTAAGATACTGCGCATGTGAGTGGGTGTATGGGCGTGTGTGTGTGTCTAGGTAGGAGGTTGGGACGTAGCTGTGTGGCAGGCAAGATATGGCTGAGTTCTATGAGAGCTGTGTGGGTATGCCTAGAAGTAGAACGAAATGAAAACAATTTGAAATAGAATATACTTGAAATTCATTTGTGATGCTGATGTATGCCACTAAAGTAGTTAAAACAAGCGCTACACCTAACTTCCTTTAAAGAAACTTCCAAATAAAATAATTCCGCTCCATTCACATTATAAATAAAGCAACAACTACCAAAGCAATTTACATGTTTGCAGCCAAATACATATCAAATTTAACTATTTTTAATGTAAACTGTTGAAAAGTTTAATATATATGCAAAAAGAATTTAGAACGCCTCAAAATAGGCAACAAACTTTTAACACGCAAGCCTCAGTAGCGTGCCTGTGAAAAATAACTATGCATCGCTCAAACTCATGTTTTTTTTAATAAAATCGTATGTAAAAATACACGCAGCTCGCCTTGAAGTATGCAACGAGAACTAAACATAAAAATTAAAGCTTGTAAAGTTTTGTGAATTCATGCAACATCTTAATGCACTCAACTCTGCAGTTGTCTGTGCATAATTAAATGCAAAATTTTTTAGCAAGCCTAAACTTATGCAAGAAAATTAAATTAAAACGATCTCAGTTAATCATTTCTCTCAACTTAATATGAGTTTCTCATTGAGAGCAAAGAAAATCAATCACTTATCGTCTAAAGGTGATCTGAAACTCTGCAGCGCGGATAACAAGAAAAAGCACGGCCGCAAAGTATGCAACAAACTTGATAAAATTAAATTTTTCCTGCCTTATACTGGAGACTAACAAACATTTCGTTAGTTTCACGCTTTTTGCTTATTTCAAAAACTATTAGGTAAAATCCAAATGCCCAAAAGTATGCAATATGCTTCTAAAGTCATAGCACTAAAGTCGTTATTCTTATGCTTAAATTATCACAACTTGCCAAATTTTTATAAACGAATATATGTAAAATTGAATGTAAATAAAATCACTTTAAGCGCCTAGAAGTATGCAGCAATGGCAATGAAATGTTTTTGTGCAAAAATTGGTTTTACTAATATAGGTAAAACCAGTGCGGCACTCCTGTAGAAAGGCAACCGTAATTAAAATTTTCTTTGGCTCAAACAAAGTTGTGCTTTTAAAAATAATTTTAATAGTAAATTTAATTGAACTCAATTTGAGTGGGCATGGCAAAGTAGATTATTGCTGTGTAAGCGCCGTAAAGTATGCATTACCTGCGTCCGTTATCTCGCATTACATCCAAAAGCAAACAGATGTTTATTTTGTGTATGCTTACAGCAAACCACTTTCTCTCTTTCCCAAATTTTATCAACTTTTTTTATTTATTTTTTTTTCACTCTATCTCAGGTAGCTAAAAATAAACAAACATTGCCTGTTCTACACTTTAAACAGCTTGATATCAAGTCAAATTACAGCTCCTCCTATTTCTAAGTCAATGTCTTTCTTTCGCCTGATTTGCATTGTATCCTTGACAATTGCGCCCGGATATTTGCACCGGATCAAATAGAAATATTCAAATGAGGTTTGACGCGCACAGGTCACGAACAATTGTCACAGCTCGCTAATGAGCAGCACCGAGCGCACTGATACAGACATTTATGCTTGAAGGCAGTTCATAGTGGTGTGTGTGTAACGATGCAGTCGCTTGCCTGTGAGGTTGGTTGAGTGTATGCAAATGTAAAGCGACCCCCACGGGGTTGTGTGCAAATACGTCTGACTGCAGATAATGCCGTGAATTTTAATGGATTGTAAATAAATAAATTTGTATATTTTTATATTCACTAGCTGATACACAGCTTTGCTCGAAGGAAAGCAAATACGAATAACGATGCTCTATGCAGATTCAAGGGTAACATTTATTGATCCAAATTTGGGTTTGATGGAGGCTAAGAATTTCAGAAATGAAAACCGACACAGTAATGAAAATAAAATTATATTCTTAGTACTATTTAAAAGGAAAATATAAATAAATATACATTAGGCAGAGACTTTGACCGAAGTTGAGTGGCAGGGACAGAAATAGAACCAGTGACAGGGATTGAAATTCAGTTTGAAATTGAAATTGAGACTGAAATTAAGGTTCAGATTGAGACTGAAATCAAAAATTCAGATTGAGATCGAGAAAAAATTACTAAATCATATGACCAATATCGAATTCTAAATAAAATGTATGGTCCTATCTCAACATCAGCATGAACTAGTCTTTTTATTCAATCAAACTTGTAAATTAACGCAAGCACAAACAAACTCAAAACAAACCACTAAAACTTATGAATTGCTTACCAAAAAACAAACAGGCAAACGTTGAAATATATGTCTGTAACTTTTGCCAAAACAACTTAAATCGACTCAGCACTTTTCACGCTTTAAAGCACCAAACTGCGCATTTCTAAAGCAATATTGAGGGCGACGGTTCCAAACGTGGAGGAGTTTTTTAACCTCAGGTCTCCTTATCTTTTCAAATCTCCTTATCCGCAAACAAAAAAACAAAAAAACATATTTAATAATAGAATTTTTAGTGATACACAAATTAAACTAAGGAATTGATTTCATTTCAATTTTGCATAAAAATATTAAAATCTGTCATTAAAGGTCAAGTTTTAATATCTCCGAAGTAGAACTTGCCAGAGTCAGTTAAACTATTTTGTCAAAAATTTGGAAATGAGATATTTATGTGTAGATTTCTTATATATTTGCAAATCCGTATTTAAAAAATGCGAAAATTAAATAAAAGAATAGGAAATGAGTTAAAATAAAATAGCATAATTTTAGGCGCATTAATCCTTTTTAGTCTTTATATAACATTCAACGCTTATTAATATTATTTGTTACTACTTTTAGTGTTTATAGTCAACGAAACCACTACTTTTTCAGATCAAACACTTCTAACCTGAGCACTAATTCTTGCACAAATAGTTGTACGCTATGCATATCTCATGCATAGCTGCAACGATAGCACAGTCCGTTATTTTCAAATATTGTTTATATTTTATATAATATTGTTTATACACCAAAATTAACAAAGGTGCCTACCGGAATACACCTGGAATACATTCTCCGATATACATCAATCATAAATAATCTTTCGATCGGTTGTCGTTTAAAGGTTGACTTTTGTAGAAAAAATAAAAGTAAGTGTTTTTAGCATACTTTTGGGGTATTTTACTTTAGTTTTGCAAACAACTTTTCAATACTCATATCTCATGCTTTCCACCTGTTTACATAATTTAAAATCGCTTGCAACTGAACTCTATTTCTGTAGCATACTTTTAGGATATTTTTCTTTCAAAACAAAATCTTTCAAAGTCTTTTATTTCCTGGATTCTAACTACTTGCAAATTTAAAATTACTTAAACCTGTACAATATTTTCGTAGCATACTGTAAGGATATTTTATTTTATTTTAAAAAAATTCCTCAAATTTTTTCTCTGGTGAGTTCCAAATACTTGCACAATTTCATTTAATTTGGGAAAATTTTATTTTATTTCAAAACATATTTTTCTTTCAAAACAAAATCTTTCAAAGTCTTTTATTTCCTGGATTCTAACTACTTGCAAATTTAAAATTACTTAAACCTGTACAATATTTTCGTAGCATACTGTAGGGATATTTTATTTTATTTTAAAAAAATTCCTCAAATTTTTTCTCTGGTGAGTTCCAAATACTTGCACAATTTCATTTAATTTGGGAAAATTTTATTTTATTTCAAAACACTTCCAATATTTCCTGCATTCCAAATTCCTTGCACATTTGAAATCACTTGTTTTTCAACACTACATTAAGGGTATTATTATTTCATTTTAAAAATACTTGTAAAACTACCTTTCCAAGGCATTGCAACAGGGATACTTATAGGATACTTCCTTTAATTTAAAAACAAAAACCATTTTAAAGCTCTTATCTCATGCATTGCAACTACTTGACAATTAAAACCCCCTTACAACTGTAAACTATTTTTGTAGCATACTTTTAGGATATTTTCTTTAATTCCACCACAACTCTTCCCATCTTCTTCTGTTAAGTTCCGACTGCTTGCCCAATTTAAAACCATTTGTAAATTAATAAAATCTTTTTAGCTTACTTTTAGCACTATTTTTTGCATTTGAAGGTACTTCTAAAATTTGATATTCTTGCATCACAACTTCTGTGCAAATTTATCATCACACCACATTAAGCATATTATTGTTTTATTTAAAAACAAACTTTTAAAAATCCTTATCCAGTACATTGCATTTATACCTCTAGCATACTTTTAGGATATTTCCCTTTAATTAAAGAAAACTTTCGAATGTTCCTAATACTTGCCCAATTTAAGATCACTACACACTATTTGTGTAGCATATTTTTAGGATTAAAGGAAAAGCATTTCAAAACAAAATCTTTAAAATCTTCTAGACCAAGCATTTCAGCTTAACAATATCTTGGTAGCACAATTTTACTAAATGGAAAATATCTCTGTAGCATACTTTTAGGATATTTTCCATTAATTTCAAAAAACTTTTCAAGATTCTTATCTAATGCGTTCTAATAAGTTGCCAATTTAAAATCACTTTTAACCAAACACAATTTGTGTAGCATACTTTTAGGATATTTTCCTTCAGTTTAAAAAAAAACTCTCAAAATCTTATACTCCGTGGATTCCAAAAACTTGCCAATTTAAAATTATTTGCAACTGGACCCTATTTTTGTAGCATACATTTGGGATATTTTCCTTTCATTTAAAAGCAAAAATCTCCAAATCTTTTATTCCAAGTATTCCAACTACTTGTCAATTAAAAATCACTTGAACATGAATAATATGTTTGTAGCATATTTTTAGGATTTCTTCTCTTAATTTCAAAACAAAATCTTCCATCTACCACATCTACTACTTGTACAACTAAAAATCATTTGTATACTTACACTATATTTGTAGCATACTTTTAGGCCATTTCCCTTTAATTTCAAGAAAACTCTTCAAATCTCCACGATTTTTGTAGCATTATTTTAGTATATTTTTCTTTATTTTAGAAATACTTTTAAAATTCTCCATCCTTTACATTCCAGTTTCTTTTCAAATTTAAAACCAAGCACCACTTTTGTAGCGTACTTTTAGGGAATTTCATATTAATTTTAAAATACATCTCAAATCCGCTATCCTGTAAGTTTCAACTACTTACCAAATTTAAAATCACTTCAAAAGCGAAATGCAAATAAGATTAACTTATTTGACATAAATTTAATTTCGACTAACTTTGCACAACAATCCAACGGCACAATAACAATAATCACAATAGTATTTTGCATACGAAATGCAAACTAAATCAGCCAATAAGGCAGGCAAGCTGCTAGAAACATGGAGAGAGAAGAGAGACAGTTTGGCAGAAAGGCTTTCAAAATCCCAGAAAAAGTTACGAAAAAAGCGGAAAAATCCTGTACAACTGGTAGGCAGCTGTCTGACTAAGGTAAATGTGGCAAACAACAAAGCAATAACAACAATAGTGCACAATAATGCTCATACGCATGGCAGTGCGACACGAAAAAAAAATCGGTGAATATCATAAAACGCGGCCTATTTGTAGGGGCAAATATGGAAAAATTCGCATGGCGCACTCAGGTGGCACTGCTTGCACAATAAACGTAAGTACACACACACACACAACCACACAAGCTTAGACAGCGGGTAAAATTGTGTGTGGTAATGCTTTGAGCCAGTTTTTTATACTTTCTCGCTTATTTTCGTTTATTTAATTTTTGTTAATTTTTTATCTAAAAAAATGCGACGGAAAAGTTGCACAACAGAGTCCATTTTTTGAGAGAGAGTCACTAAAATATGCAAAGTGGTGGGGAAAAGGCTTTTATTATGCCGTAAAACAAGAGCAAGTGGTGGCATGTTTGCAGCGGCGATGGCAACGTCGACGGTGTCGAAAAGTAACTTGTCATTGCCCTCCACTTTTACACATTTCGAGCACAAAATATTTGTCGCTATTCATGGTTTTTTTTCATTTGCTAGTTGCCAACATTGCGTTGAAATTTTTTCGCGCTTTAACAACCGCTGCGCTTAGTACTGCCAGCGAAGTTCCATTGTACAGCAGCCCAGAAAGCAGCGCGCAAAGTGGCGTGGTTGGCAGTGTCTGCAGACAATGTTTTTCCTACTACTTCCTGTGGCATTATTTTCATTTTTATTTTATTTTATTTTTTCTAAATTGTTTATTGTTATTTTTTGGCTGTTGTTTGTTGTAGTCTATCTGTCGCGCCAGTTCGCCTGCACTTAAGCGCACTCTGAAAACACAACATAACTCGATTCTCATGCCTCAGCTTTCGGGAATTCCATCCCAGTTGCCGTCATCGTTACAGTTGCGCGCCTAGTTGTAGGCAATGGAAAATATAATTTCCTCGTCATTTGCAAGCAGTGCTGAAATTTTGATAAAGCATACTTTAAGGCGCAAATATGCTGTTTATCATGTAAATTTTCGAAGCAGCTCTAAGACGTAGGCAACCAAAACACATACACGCATACGCAGCCCTCCCCTAGAGCTAAGCCACATGAACGGTCTCAACTTGTTCGGTAGGCACACATTCGCTACATAAATTTAGTCATATTTATTCACTTGCTTCAAAGTTATTCAGCCACTTATCAGGCTCTATAGCTGATCCGCGTCAACTTAACTCAAGCAGACATCGCTCCCAGCCTTGCTTTCTCTATTCCCACATTATCAAGCCCTCTTTCCCTTCATTTATTTACCGCATAACTCTGCCCTTCTTTATCGCTGTCTTTCCCTCAGCTTCGCGTCGCGTAATTCATTTACATGCCCGCATGGATTGAAGTCAATTCGCTTTTTAAACACTTCACTTTGCTTATGCCTAAATGTATGCTAATGTGTGGGGTATGGATGCAAGTGCTTTTATTTATGCTAAGAGGTCATCAAAATTTTTTCTCAACTATATCTATTGACAAGAAAATTCGCTTATACAAATACAGGGAAAACTGAATTGTCTGTGTTGTGGCTCGTGCACATTTTGTAGTTACAAACATTGTCTCAAGGACGCGTCAGTAGCCTGCAGATAGCAAGTCGGCTTGTAGGCGACGAAAGAAATTATTATTATTTTTATTTTCAATATTTCAAGCGCAACCAAACTCGTTTGCAAATGGATTTTCAATTATTGATTAACTAAATATTTGCCAGCATATTTTTAGGTGCCTTTAATGGATCCCAGAATGTTGAGTTTAAAATTTCAATAAAAATCAGCTAAAAACTATTGTATTATTACACAGGAATTATTGTAAATTCGCAAAAATTAATAACTTAATGCCTCGCATCATTATTTTCTTTTAAAAATACTTCTAAAGCACCTATCTTTATAGCATATTTTTTGGATATTTTCCTTTAGGTTCAAAACACTTTTCAAGACTCTTCTTATGCGTTTTAACTACCTGCAATTTAAAATTACTAGGTTAGGTTAGGTTTGGCAGCCGCATCGCACATAGAGACAACGATGCCACTTAGACCACGAAATAGGTCCGTTGTGAACCGCGAGGGCTGAGCTACATTTCCCTCACCATATTAAACCATCCTGAGCTTTTGACAAAGCGTAAAAGGTTGTTGATACCGAAAATGTATAGATTATCTATATTCGTTAAGAAGTAGGATTTTAAAAATCGGTTCCTGCTTCTGGCTAGAGCTGGGCATGTGCAAAAAAGGTGTTGAATTGTTTCCAGCTCCTCCTTATTTCTGCAGCTACGACAGAAATCAGTAGTTTAAAGGATTTACTAATAGAAAGCTCTTCGCAAAATAACCCTGATCCTACACCGGTGACCATTTTAGATCCGTCCGTGTAGATCTTAACGGAAGTGTTGGGTGTTGGATCTTCTTCGAACCATTCCAGTCCAGTTTTCATTAGGAAATTCCTTTCGAAGCAAAGAATGGGAGGGTGATAATCACAGTCACTGGGTATATCCATGTAGGAGTCTAAAATGGTTGAATGTCCATGTGTGACAGTTCTCCATTGTAAGCTCGCTTTGAGCCTTAAAGCGGAGCAGGCCGCTGAGTATTTGCAGAAAAGATCTAGGGGTGGCAGATGTAGTATGATGTTCAAAGCCATGGATGGCGTGGTTTTCATGACGCCACATATTGCTAATTCCGCTGATCTCTGCACCTTATTCAATAAATTAGAATAGGTTTTTTTCTGCATAGCACACCACCAGACAAAATTTCCATATAGAAGAATGGGTCTGACGACAGCAGTGTAAAGCCAATGAGCAACCTTAGGTTTAATTCCCCAGGTCTTACCTAAAGCTCTCTTACAGGCATAAAAAGCTAGGCTCGCTTTCCTGACTCTTTCTAAGATGTTTGACTTCCAAGTCAGTTTCCTACCTATGATTAGTCCCAAGTACTTGGTTTCCTCCGAAATCACAAGAGCTTCCCCCTTGGGCATAATTGGACTTAGTTGAGAAATTTTGTGTTTCCTAGTGAACAATATGAGTTGTGTTTTGTCTGGGTTGACTCCTAGACCACACTTTTCTGCCCACCTAGAAAGTATGTCTAGAGCACTTTGTCTCTTAATGTAGATACAAATTTACCAGAGACAGCAATGACAACATCATCGGTGTAAGCTATCACCTTACAGCCCACCGATTCCAGTATTAACAGAAGGTTATTTACATAGAAACGGTGAGAGGACTCCAGCTTGCGGTGTACGTCTACTTACCAATCTCCTGAGCACCGATTCTCCTAATTCCGCTTCAATGATTCTGCTATTTAGCATTTTGCCAATGAAGCCTACCAAGCCCAGTTCTACCCCAAGATCAGTGAGTGCTGCAGTAACTGCCGCCCCTTCAACATTATTAAAGGCTAACAACTGAATACTATTTTTGTAGCATACTTTTAGGATATTTTTCTTTAATTTCAAGAATTTCAAGCAAACTCTTCACATCTTTTATTCGGAGAGTTCCAACTACTTCCGCAATTTAAAATCATATAAAATTATATGTGAAAACTATATTTGCAGCACACTTTTAGAATATTTTACTTTATATTCAAGCGAACTCTTCACATCTTTTATTCGGAGAGTTCCAACTGCTTCCAAAATTTAAAATCATGTGAAATTACATGTGAAAATTATATTTGTAGCATACTTTTAGGATTTTTTCATTACATTCAAGAAAACTCTATCTTTGAAGCATACTGTAAGGACTTTTTTTTATTTCGAACTATGCACTTCTAAAATTTTCTATCTCTTGCATTCCAATTTCTTCGCAAATTTAAAATCACTTATATTTCAATACTTTCCTTATAGCCTACTTAAAGGGTGTTGCTGTTTTATTTTAAAAATGCTTATAAAACTCGCTATCCAGTGCATTACAAGTATCGCAGAAGCATACTTTTAGGATGTGTTCCTTTGATTTAAGGAAACTTTTCCCACTACTTACACAAATCAAAATCATTTGTCCATACTATTTTTGTAGCATATTTTTTGGATTGAACGAAAATAATTTCAAAACAACATCTTTCAAAATCTTCTATCCCATGCATTTCAACTGAATAACATCTTTTTAGCATACTTTAAGGATATTTTCATTTAGTTTAAAAGAAAATTTTAAGACTCTTATCCAATGCTACGCCAATTAATTATATTTATGTAAAAGAGCTTTAAAAATTTTGTTCGGCCTCGAAACATATTTAATTTTAAGAAATTTTTAAGCACATACCCCACACAATTGGCTATGGAATTTGAATTGCACTTAATTTACAATTTTTTGTAGCATACCTATAGGCGTTTCGTATTGAAATTGGCGTAAAATTATAAAATTTTTTTATAAAAATGTTATCTTAAAATTTTCTGAAGTGGGAAATATTAGATCTAACACAATTAAAATTTATTTGGCATATTGTCCGGCGTTTAAAATACGTGAAACTAATAAAGGATAACGTATTTAGCTGATTACACATCCTAACAGTGTTTTCTATTGACGCATTTTTTCGAGTAACAAATGATTTAATTAATTTGCATAAATACACATTGCAATAGTTTTTAAAGTTATACTAATTACATACTTTTAGGTGTTATAAAATGCAAATCGCTTAAAACATTAGCTTACAGTGTTGAAATGTACCTTCCAAACTAAATATGTAGCTATACATGCGTTGAAAATATTTTAAAATAATAAATTGCATATTTTTAGGATGTTTCACTAAAATTTTCTGCTATGTTATATTGCTGTAAATTCCATTGCATTTTCTCTGTGTGAAGCTACAATTGTAACCATAAACTATATAAAATATTTATGAATTAATAAAAGTCATTGAAAAATTTCATCAAATTTGTGTTGCATACTTTTAGGCTTAGAAACGTGCAAATGTTAGACTCTCAGTAAAATCTAAATGGAATTATTCTAAGCTTTTGATACTACACAGCCTCAATAAAGTTAATTATAAATATGCTGTAGCATACTTTCAGGCAATTTTTGACAACTCTTAAGCCATTTCAGTTTTTTATTTTATTCTTTTTTTTAGGTTTCTTAGCTAAACACTCTGCTCTTCTTCTAAGAATAAGAAGCTATTTTATATGTAATAGGTCTATTTATAAGTTCGTGCGGTTTTACAACAGATGGCGTAACTTGATTATTATTCCATCGATCCACATTTCCAAACATTCATTGGAGAGCTACTGTCGTAAGGCACAAACGTCAGTATAAGTTTTTTATTTGAAGCGTAAACAACAATATTTTTACCACACTTGAAAATGTCGAATTTCGTGCCAAATAATGTGTTTTTGCGGGGAATTCTTCTTCATTATTTTAATATGAAGAAAAAAGCAGCCGAAAGTCATCGTATCTTGGTGGAAGTTTATGGTGAGCATGCTCTATCTGAGCGAACGTGCCAGAAGTGGTTTGCACGCTTTAAAAGTGGTGATTTTGGCTTGGAAGACGAAGAACGCGAGGGTGCGCCGCCAAAGTTCATGGATACCGAATTGGAGGAATTGCTCGATCAAGATCCGGCTCAAACGCAAGAAGAGGTTGCAAAAACTTTGGGAGTTGATCAATCAACCATTTCCAAACGTTTAAAAGCCATGGGAATGATCCGAAAGGTAGGCCATTGGGTGCCGTATGAATTGAAGCCAAGAGACGTTGAACGCCGTTTTATGGCATGCGAACAACTGCTTCAACGGCACAAAAGAAAGGGTTTTTTGCATCGAATTGTGACTGGCGATGAAAAGTGGGTCCATTACGACAATCCAAAACGTCGGGCAACGTATGGATACCCTGGCCATGCTTCAACATCGACGTCGGCGCAGAATATTCATGGCCTGAAGGTTATGCTGTGTATCTGGTGGGACCAGCTGGGTGTTGTGTATTATGAGCTACTGAAACCGAATGAAACGATTACGGGGGATGTCTACCGACGACAATTGATGCGTTTGAGCCGAGCACTGCGAGAAAAACGGCCGCAATACGCCGATAGACACGACAAAGTTATTTTGCAACATGACAATGCTCGGCCACATGTTGCACAAGTGGTCAAAACATACTTAGAAACGCTCAAATGGGATGTCCTACCCCACCCGCCGTATAGTCCAGACCTTGCGCCATCCGATTACTATCTCTTCCGATCGATGCAACATGGCCTGGCTGACCAGCACTTCCGTAATTACGATGAAGTCAAAAAATGAATCGATTCGTGGATTGCGGCAAAACCGACCGAATTTTTCACAAAGGGAATCCGTGAATTGCCAGAAAGATGGGAAAAAGTAGTAGTAAGCGATGGACAATATTTTGAATATTAAATTTGTAACCATTTTACGTCAATAAAGTTTCAAATTTCGAAAAAAAACCGCACGAACTTATTCATAGTCCTATTACAAGTGAATTTCAATCAAAAATTAAACCCTGTGTTGGCTTATGTTAAGTAAAATATGCAATATTTGACACAAAAATTGTTTTCCCACTATCAAGAAAGCACTTTCGGATTAATATTTCTCTACTAGTCATTCCGTAAGTCTTAGCTTCATTCAATTTATTACATATTTTCAGCGTTGATCCAAGAAAAAAGCTTAACCCATTTCGGTTTTATGAAAAATAGCTATTAGTTTTGCTCTTTTTCTGCTCGGAATAAATAAAAATGCTGCTAAAAATTATTCACAGCGGTTCAATTTGTTCCGTAAATTCTTTGCATTTTACTCGCTGATATTGATTGCATACTTTATGGCTTTTTATGTTGCCTTAATTTTGAAGTAAGCTGAAGAAGTGAAACCTACGCCGAATTACTTTAATGGCTTAATAAATTGCGAAATTTTCAGTAGCAACATTTTCAACTACAAGTTTGCTGCCCTCAGGCTTTTTCATGGACTCTTATAGGCGTTGCAACATTTTTCGCCGCGCTCACATTACCATATTTTTCGTTTTTTGTTTTTTATTGGCTCCATACATTTTGTTATAAAACGTATTTTTCCGCATTGTATTGTGCTTAAGCGAATATTACCATTGACTTCAGGCAAAGCAACATTCCACAGATGCGCGTGTAAGCAAAATGAAAAGTTTTAAAAATATTTCATAGGATTTTAAACCTAAAAAACGGAAATAATAAAACTTATTTGTAATTCGCTTGATGCTAATTAATTCCTCATGCAAATAATATTTAATTGAAAACAACTGAAGCTTTCATACCGTAAACTATGCGACTTTTTTAAGCTTTCAAATCTCTTCCTCCATTAACAACTACACCAGCGCCTTTCCTAAACTTTTAATGCAACCAAAACTCGACTGCTTTCACAGGATTATTTAATTAAAATATTTATTTTTCATATTTATATTTATGCGCATTAGCCGTTGTTTGTTTTTTTTTGCAACTTCTTTGATATATTAGCCAATACTCGTAGTTTTAGCTTTTAGTTACAGCAATTCAGTGGACGCCCGCTTATAGACTGAAAGGTCAAAATTTTTTTTTCAAATAATCGACAACATGCATGTTTTCGAGCGCTTGCTGTGATATAATGTAAATTATTATGCTATAGTCAATTTATTAATCGCGTGCGTGCGAACAAATGTGAAAAATGAAAAACTGGGAAAATCAAAATAATTTAGTTTTTAATATTCAGCCTCTGCTGTTGCTTTGCTATGCACGGGCCACAAATTCTCGCACCTAAAAGTAAACTTCAAAGAAGGTTATGTTAGGTTATAGAGGCTGGCCGAAGCCACGCAGAGACAATTTCGGTCCATAGCAATACCAGATCAGAGTTATATTTAGCGAAAATATCCATCACTCAAGATGCGCCTACTGTTTGCGAATTTTAGAAGTCACTCGAGCTCCAGTAATCTTTGAAGAAACTATTTAATAAATCTTTGCAGCAATAAGCGAAATTCTGTGGTTTCTGAAGTTCAGTTGACTATTTTGAAACACATTTAACGATTTCTTAATTACAATTGGCTATTCTGAAATATATTTTACGCTTTCTAAAGTACATCTGGGTAGTATGAAGTGCATTTTACGGTTTCTGAAGTACAATTGACTATTCTGAAACACATTTCTCAATTTCTGAATTACAATTGACTATCCTGAAATACATTTTACGGTTTCTTAATTTCAATTGACTATTCGGGGTTACATTTTACAGTTTCTGAAGTACAACTGACTTATCTCAAATACATTGGACGCTTTCTCAACTACTCTCCGGAAAGGTTTTGTAAAGAGATAGTTTTATTAGTAATAATAAAAGCATTTTCCTTACAACTTGGCACTGCTTCATTACCTTTCGTCGCACTACAAAGATTTAAAAGCACATGCTTTGTCGTGGAAAAAAAAATGGCGCTACTTTTGGATAAAATATTATTGGGTTGTTCTGAAAGTAATTTCGTTTTCCCCGACAGACGATTTAATTGAATTTTTTCACAGGTAACTCACACTTAAGTCGCATTGTCATTATATGTTTTGACAGGTTATATTGCAAGGCTTGTGTGTGAGTAAGTTCAATTGATTTTACGCAGTAGTTACGCAGCATTATCGTATATATAAGGTTGTCAAAAAAGTCTTGCTGTATTTCCGCAAGCTTGTCTTTTTGCAAGCGCGTAGTTCTAGTTGTATTCGACGCATCGGTTCACGCTAGAGCTTTTTGGAAAGCTCTTTTCACGTGCTAACACGTGTTTGATTAATTGTTGTTTGCTTTTAGTCGTTCGTGAGTTATAGCGTCGCGAACATGGAGCAAAATAAAGGGAAAATACGGCATATTTTACAGTACTACTACGATAAAGGCAAAAATGCATCTCATGCTGCCAATAAAATTTGTGCAGTTTATGGACCCGATACAGTTTCCATTTCTACCGCACAACGATGGTTTCAACGTTTTCGTTCTGGTGCAGAGGTGATCGAAGATGCGCCACGGTCCGGAAGGCCTGTCGTCGAAAATTGCGTTAAAATCGCTGAATTGATCGAAAGGGACCGGCATAGTAGCAGCCGTAGCATCGGCCAAGAGCTGGGCATGAGTCATCAAACCGTTATAAGCCATTTGAAGAAGCTTGGATTCAAAAAGAAGCTCGATGTATGGGTGCCACACGACTTGACGCAAAAAAACATTTTTGCCCGTATGGATGCATGCGAATCGCTTCTGAATCGCAACAAAATCGACCCGTTTTTGAAGCGGATGGTGACTGGCGATGAAAAGTGGGTCACTTACGACAACGTGAAGCGCAAACGATCGTGGTCGAAAAGCGGTGAAGCTGCCCAGATGGTGGCCAAGCCTGGATTGACGGCCAGGAAGGTTCTTCTGTGTGTTTGGTGGGATTGGCAGGGAATCATCCACTATGAGCTGCTCCCCTATGGCCAAACGCTCAATTCGGACCTGTACTGCCAACAACTGGACCGCTTGAATGCAGCACTCATGCAGAGGCCGAATTGTCTTCCATCAGGACAACGCCAGGCCACACACATCTTTGGTGACGCGCCAGAAGCTCCGGGAGCTCGGATGGGAGATTCTTTTGCATCCACCGTATAGTCCGGATCTCGCACCAAGTGGTTACCACCTATTTCTGTCCATGGCGAACGAGCTTGGTAGTCGGAAGTTGTCCACTAGAGAGTCCTGTAAAAATTGGCTCTCCGAGTTTTTTGACAATAGGGAAGCGAGCTTCTATAAGAGGGGCATTATGAAGTTGGCATCTAGTTGGGAACTCGTCATCGAACAAAACGGCGCATATTTGACTTAAATCGCATTATTATAACCAATTTTATGAACAATTGAAAATTCAATAAAAATACTGCAAGACTTTTTTGACAATTTTATATTTTACTTTTTTACAAAAAAAAAGGAAAAAATGCTGTTCAAGCCAGAAAGAAAATAACCGATGTGTATGGAGGAGATGTGTTGACAATACGCCAGGGCCAGAACTGGTTTCCAAAATTTCGATACGGTAATTTTGATGTCGAAGATGTACCACGTTCTGAAAGGCTGGTTCAAGCTGATAAGGACGCGATAAAATCATTAGTTGATGCAAATCGGCGAATAACCGCACGAGAGATCGGTGAGAGGTTAAATTTAACGAATTCAACAATTTATGACCACCTGAAAGGCCTGGGCTTAAGATCGTCTTTCACTTTCACCACAAAAAAATTAAATTACTTTCCGAGCAACCAAATAAATTATCGCGTAGCACTGAAGGTAAAGGTTTGTTATAATAGTCAAGGTGAGCCTAAATCCAAATTCAAAGGAAGGAATCGTGATCATAATCGTCATAGTTCCTCGAGCTCCGTTGCGGAACATAGGGCTAAAGGAAAGCTTTTCCACATCGTTCTGTTCCCTTAACTTGCTTTTACTTGCAGCCACGTCAGGTTTTAGTTGTGCTCGCAAAAATTTGGTCATCTCACTTCACTCAGGCCCAAAATTTTTATATTAAGTCGGCAAGCTTCTTTCGCAAATTCCTCTAATTTTCCTGTTTCCGCAAGTGATAAAACATGCCAGGTTCGTATGCTTGGCCGTTTCTTCGTGCTAAAGATCGTTTCCAGTTTTTTTTTTATCGTGATTCTTTCGAATTTTACTTTTGGTTTGCTGAAACCAGTCAAATTCAGGGAGCCAGTCGGTTGTTGGCCTACGGCTCCTATCCTCGCCATGGAATTGCCATCTCAAAGTGGCTTGAAGGCAGCCACTATTTTCCAGACAGACGTTGTTTGGTTTTTTAGTGGTTTTGTCCGCGTTTGGTATTTTATTTCCCACCTGCCCTGGATTCGAAACAGTCTTTGCTTGGTTTTCGAGTGGTTTTGTCTGCGAGTGGTTTTATTTCCCACCTACACTGCATAACTGTTGAGCTATACCCTATCCGCCAACTGGTGCCGCGTCCGATAGGAGACTAGAAACTCCACACGGAAAAGGAAGGGATAGAGCTCTCAAATTTTAGAGGTTGTAAAGCAAGTTTAAGAAAGGCCTTTTAGATGCGTTCTGTTCGCTTAATAGACATTTGGTCATAAACGAATATGAGGAGAGCATTACCCGAGAGCACATGAAAGAAAAGGGCATGCAAATATTTGGCAAGCGAAATAAATTACATTAAAATTATATCTTTAACTACATGAAAATAATACCCACATATGCATGTGTATGTGTGTGTTTGTGTGTGCATGAATTTGCTGACTTGAATATTGTAAATTTGTTAAAAATTTGTCAAGCATGAACAGCGGGCACAGTTTAGTCTGCTGTTGACGCAGCAAACAAGCAGAGAAAAAGCGGCTGGACAAAGAGAGACAAAGAGCGCTGCTGTGTATGTGTAACAGAGAAAAGACTGTCACTCACTTACAGGCGAACGACAGGCTGGGCAAAGTAAAGCAAGTTGACTAAATGATTGGTGTGGACTTACAGGAATTGCCGTTAGAAAATGTAAAATAAATACATATTCAAATTTATTTATATATAAACGGATTCTAGTAGCTGCACACACGCTTACTAACACATGCAGATAAAGTTCGATGAACATAATTCACTTGCGTTGATTTATTTAAAATTTTAAGCAAAGCGACGCTTTTGAACTTTTTTTACATACCCATTTTACATATTTTTTTTACATACCTATGTATGTATGTATGCATGTATGTGTATTTATGTATTTGTATACATTTATGCTCTGTAATTTTCTACTACCAGGCAAATGCAATCTTCTGAGTGCTAATTGGATTATAAACAAAAGTTGAGCAGGCCATGACAAGAGGGAGACACTGAAAAGCAAATAACAAAAACAAAAACAAGACAAAAAATAAACAAAAATTGAAAAATAAATAAATTATTAACCACATAACTGGAGCTAAGTAAATAATAGCCCAGCCATTTGTCGTTTATTTTTCGGATACAATTTGACAAAGGCAATTTGTGCAGCTTTAATTAAATACATCAATGCTTTCTCTTGAGGTTTCAACAAATTTTGTGCTTCCTCTTACATAACAGTTCACTGGTGTGCTATTAAGTGATTAGAATAAAGCTTGAATTCCTAACAAAATGCTAACGAGCGATATTAAATGCAATTTTCGAGACAAAATGAAAATGTACGCTCGTACTGGGATGGAGGCTATTACGTATGTGAGTGAGATTGATTTGATTTAGTAGATTTTCCACATATTTTTTTTATATCCCAGTTCACTCCGCTCGAGAGCATAGGGCGGCGACAAGACTCTTTCATCGTACACAGCAATGAGCTGTTGTTTTTGCGCCGTCTAATGTAATGTCAGCATCTGCTAGCTCGCCGATGTTGCGCCTCCGCCAAGTGATCTTTGGCCGACTGCGACTTCTGCTCCCGTGCAGATTCCAGTCTCGTAATGCTTTCTGATGGTTTTCTAAATGCGTGACCTATCTATTTGCACGAAAGTGCAGAGGATTCTTGACAAAATCGATGATTGGTGCATGAGACAAGGTCTTTCCGTTAATCCGAACAAAACAACCATAGTCTTGTTTACGAGAAAACGGAAAATGGATGGGCTCAGTCTTCCAACACTGAAAGGTGTGACACTTGGTCTTTCCAACGAAGTTAAATATCTAGGAGTAATCTTGGATAAGAAGCTGACCTGGGAGACACACGTTTCACTGAAGGTGAATCGTGCATTGAAGATTTTTCAGCAATGCCGTAGAGCCTTTGGCAAAACTTGGGGTCTGAAACCTGCTGTGGTCCTATGGATATACACGGCACTTATCAGACCAATCATCACTTACGCTTCTGTGGTCTGGTGGCGACGGAGCATGGTTAAGTCCACAATCCGGGAACTATACAGGCTGCAAAGAAGTGTATGTTTATGCATCACCGGTGCCATGAGTACAACCTCTGGTGATGCCCTAAATGCTATGCTTGATTTGCTCCCCCTGGATCTTAAGATACAACAGGAAGCAATAAAAGCAATGTGTAGACTCCATAAATATGGGTTCTGGCACGAAGATGGAACTTCGGGACACAGGGAAATCTTTAAGTTGCTGTCGGAGCAGTATCCACTGTTTTTGGCACCTAAAGATGACCTGATACCCACAGTTTCATTTGGAAGGAAATTTGATGTCAGATTTCCATTGCGTGAGCAATGGAGCAATCCAGAATGCATGCAGGGAGGTTTGACGGATATCTTCTTTACCGATGGGTCCAAGACTGAAATAGGGTCTGGAGCCGGATGGTACTTAAACGACAGTAATAAGTATCACTATGCTATGGGGGGAATGGCAACTGTTTTCCGAACAAAAGTTTTTGCCATCCTAAAAGTAGCCGAATGGATAATCGAGGGGAGATGGAGCGGGAAACAGATTGGAGTCTTCAGTGACAGTCAGGCTGCATTGAAGGCCCTGGAGAACGCGAAGCAAACCTCGAAGATTGTTCAAGAATGTAAGAAGAAGCTTAATTCTGTCGCAAGACAAAACAGACTTGTACTTATATGGGTTCCGGGACACTCCGGTGTTCAAGGAAACGAAATTGCCGACGAATTGGCCAACCGTGGATCAGCGGTGCCCCCACAGGGGCCAGAGCCAATAATCGGAATCAGTCCCGCAGGAATCAAGAATTGGATCAACGGTTATGTAGGCAATCTACATAAAGAGCGATGGTCCGGTCTAGAACGCTGCAGAACTGCAAAGTGTTTTGTGACAAGTCCGAACAGAAAACTGTCAAACTTTCTACTAAAACTTAGAAGGAAAGACATTCGGTTGATGGTCGGCATCATTACAGAACACAACCCATGGGGTCAGCATATGACCACCATTGGAATCATCGAGGACCCGGTATGCCTGTCCTGCTTGGAGGAGGCGGATAGCACTGAGCACCTTCTCTGTGAGTGTCCTGCCTTTGCTAGAGCGCGACTACGGGTATTGGGTTCCGATGTCATGGGAATGAGTAATATTCGTTCTCTAAAACTGGAGGATATTTACAGATTCGCCAAAGAATCTGGAAAATTCTCACAGGACTAACTATCTCTATCTCTGTCTCTATTCTTTCCTATCTCTTTCTCTGATACTTTTCTCCCTCCCTCCTTGACTATCTACCCCCTTTCCAGAGCTTTAAATACAATGGGCTTTTTAGCCTGAGTGTTTTAGGAGCCACCAAATCTCCTGGTGCTCCTTGGCTCGACTTCTTCAAATTCAAATTCATCTATGGCCACTTTCTGTATTTTGGCCCCTCATTCGTTGATCTCTACAGAACGTCGTTGCTCTTGGTGTTCGGCCAGAGTATTCTACAGATGATGCGGAGGCATTTGCTGACGAAGGATCGTAGCCTCTGTGTGATGGTGTTGGAGACCAGCCATGTTTCACTGCCGTACAACATTGCAAACTTCACAAGTAAGCTCAATATTCGCTGTATAGTGCGCCTGTAGGTTTGCGAACTCGCCCGTACTGTATGCATTCGCTTGAATGCCGCCCCCGCTCTGTTTGGCCTGCAGTTGACATCTTAATCTGCTCCGCCGTTTGTCATAATAGTGCAGCCGCGGTAGCAGAAGCTTTCGACAAATTCCACTGGACTACCGTCAACCATGATTGGTCTTGCTTTGTTGTGGTTGGCTCTCAAAGCCTTTGGCTTGACTATCTTGACCTCCAGTCCGGCAATGCATGCCAGCGTGACTAGTCTGTCCGCCTCCGCTTGCTTGTCTGTAGGTTTGTAAGACAGGAGTCAGATGTCATCGGTGAAGTCTAGCTCTTCAAGATGTCTGGTGAAACTCCATACGATACCTCACTTGTGCCAAGTCAATTGGCTCATACCGTCATCTAAGACGATTGCGAAGAGAAGGGGTTAGGATACAACCCTGCCTTACATCTGCGTTGGTGGGGAATAGGTCGCTGATGTTGCCGTTGTGAAGCACTGCTAGTTCAGAGTTCTCGTAAAGGGCTCTGAAGGGACGGGTTCTCTTAGCGGGAGCTCACTTTCAACGCCAGCCATACTGAATCTCGTTTGATTGCGTCGAATGTCTTCTTAAAGTCAACGAACAGCATGTAAGGTAGGGAGCGCCACTTAGCTGAATGTTCTACTATAATGCGAAGAGTGTTAGCTTGGTCAACAAAGCTTCGGTGAGGACAAAATCCAGCTTGCTCGTCCCTTAAAATAAGCGCGCTCATTAGCTCCATATGAGGAGCTCCTCAAAGGCTAAATCACAAGTGTCATTCCATGCATTTAAAGCAGCGACTCGTAAGGTTGGCTTTGGTCCAGCGAACTACTGTTGCAAAGAGCTTGCATCTGGGATCCTCAACTCCTAGTTGGACCATAGAGCGTCAATAACTCCTCTTCACTATCGAACACGGTTTTGTGCAAGGACTCTAAGGGTCTAAGGGCTCGTGATATCTGTTGGAAGAGTTTTCATCGAAGCGCCTGTTTGGCGATAGTTTCGTCACTCGTTCTCAGGGTCTGACCCATTTCCTTCTGCGAATTCGCTTTATGCAGCGCAAGCAGTGATTAAGAAACATTTAAAGACGCCTTGTGTCACACATCCCATACGATAGCAGACAAGTACCGTCGACATTGATCTGCCACTTAATACCTCTTTGATGGTTCTCGTTAGCAACAAAGCGTTAAGAACGTCCTGCTGAACACCAGTCAGCACATGAAAGCGTTCCTTTATGTAGGATGTGACAAAAAGTTTGTCTGTAGCTTTCCTTGTTAAGCGCTACAAGTTTAACTAATACTCCTTTCCTCCGCAAAGCACCCCGATACACTTTCTACTGACACAAGTCAAAGTCTATTATATTAACAACAGCTGAAGTTTTGAGTGGCCAATAGTCCACGACTAAATCGCCAATAGTACAGAATAACATTCAAATTCCCCTGAGAAACCACATGTTCGGTTTAGCTCGGCCGAGCTCCGTGTTCTTTCTCAGCGTTTCTTGGCTGCTTTAGCCTACTCATCAACTATGGGGATGTGGGTTAGCTAAAATGAAACCGATAATCTGCAGATATTCCGACTTATGTTCCAGCGGACTATTAATCGCTGTTCGAGCCTTCTCCTTCATCTTCTGAGAACAGAAAACGCAAGGTTGGTAAATGTAATCTATAATCTCCACCGTGCAGAAAACCCATATGAAGCTATATGTTAGGATTTGATTTCTCAAGATCCTGTCTTTGCCAGCACGCTTGCTTGCTCGATTCCTAAAACTTCACTGCTAAAATTAACGCTGTCATTAGAATGTAGATTTTCCCATGTAGTCCCAACATCAGAGAATTTGATTATGCGTTTGTTAATCTAGAATACTCTGTTTAGAATACATGGAATTTGGAGCTCCCGACTGCCCATTTCCTGCTTCTAAAGGATTCACTCAGTCGGAAATCGGTGGAGTAAAACCTTAATTCTAATGCTTTCCTACACCCGCTGGCGAAAGACTTTTTGCGTATCCCGACGTGGTCAGCTGTCTTTAATTGGATCGTCATACCGAAACATCAGGTATTTCCCCATATAACCAATATCTCGACGAAAAAAACTAACACTTTAAAGACTCTCAGACTAAAGACGATCAGACGATGGAACAATGAGCTACATGAGCCTTGCGTCGACAGACATATCGCAACGAATAAAGATCCAACCTATTTGTTGGCTGGGGCATGTCATCCGAATGCACACAAACGATGCGGTTCTGACAGTATCCAATGCAGTACCAGCTGGTGGTAACAGAGAAAGAGGAAGGCCTCCTCTGCGTTGGAAAGATCAGGTGGAGAAAGACTTGGCTTCGCTTAGTGTGCCCAACTGGCGTCACTCGGCCAAAGTCACTTAAACGATTATAGCGCCGATCAAGAAGAAAAAGAAATAAACTACCTATGTTTGCCAACATAGTCTGACACCTGCCACGTATCTCAAATGAAACTCGCTTTTCTTTTCATGAAAGCTTCAACAGCCCTCGCAATAGCAAAATTTCATCCTGCTCCACCCTATCAATCACATCCACTTAATGCTATTAGCGCCAGCCATTGTTTTTGCTGAAAGCACCACCCAGCCGGGCAGAAAAATTTTCATTATTAATAGGCCGAGCAATTCAGGCGCATAACCTTAAATCATGGCCATTGAAGAGCTTAGTTTTGTCGTCATAAAAAGAAGAGTCTCTGGCGGCAGTTTTTTGTTGTCTTTGTTTTTTTTTTTTTGCAAACGGATTTCTAACTGCTAAATCTAAAAACCGAATAACGCACAACAGCGTACGCAGCGCATCAGCACTCCTACACTTGATTTTCCACATAATTTTATCAGCGCAATTTATAGCAGCTGTTTTTTAACGCACAAAAACTAAGTTAAAAAAGAATAGAGTAGCCATAAATACATATACATATGTAACTTACGTATGTATGTGGGTGTGTAGGTGTGTGTGTATGTTTCAAACTTATGTATTTATGTGTGTACTCCACTTTATTTATGGCACATAAAATTAAAATCTATTGCAATTTATTTTACATGATAAATGGGCTAGTAATAACAAGAAAAAGAGCAGATAATTGGTTTTCGAAAATGAAAAAATGTTTCAATATAAAAGTGACACCATATGAAAATGGAGAATAAACATAAATTAACTAAATTACGGAAGTGGGGGACACAAAACATATTTAACCATTTAACACTGCCGGTCTACGCAGATATTTCTATAGATTAGGGTGAACCAGCAAAGAAAAAAATGTCTAGAATTACCTTGGTGTGCCCTTCAAGTTATATTATTGACTGGCAGAAATATCAGCGTACAGGATTGCTATTCTAAGAGACTGTGCAATGATTTTTTTCTATTTCCATATAAAACACACACAAAGATTCTGCGGAAGAGTTTTTGTATAGCGAGTATCGCAGGCGATGGAACAATGAACTGTATCAGCTTTAGGATCATAAAGGTTCAGCAGCAAGAGCATAGAGATTCAGCGGCTACGTTGACTGCATCATGTCGTCCGAATGGTTCAAAACCCTCCGACTCTATTTTAAAACCAAGCATTAGAAATGTTGAATATTTAAAACAGGATCGGTTAAATATCGCAATTTTTTAATTGAAATATCTGATTTTTTACTCTCGACTTTTTTCATCACAATTTCAAGACTTTAAATTTGAAGTGGATTTAAGTAAAACCGGTGAAATTTCTAGAGATTTTTAATTTATTTTTAAATAAACTTAAAAAACTATTTTTTTAGTATAGTTTTTGTTTAATTAAAAAAAATCATTTTGAATAAAAATAATTCATTTAATTCATTAATTAAAAAATCGGATTTTCTTATCTAAATTTTTTTTTTTCATCAAAACTTTAAGACTTGAAATTTGAAGCGAATTACAGTAAATTCAATAAAATTTCGGTAAACTTCTATATTTTTACATAAAATTTAATAATTAATTTTTTTAGTATCGATTTATTTAAAAAAAGGTACAAAAATTTTTATTAATTTTATATAATAAAATCCGTTAATTTTGTGTTTTTTTTTTCTTTATTCAGAAAAATTCATTTTGAACGAAAAAATAATTCTTTTAATTCAATAATTGAAAAACCTGATTTTCAAATTACAATAATTTAAAATAAGCTCCGCTAGAAATTTCATTTATAATAATTTTTTTATTATTTTTTATAAAAATCTTCGCAGTTAATTTAATATTTTTTTTATTTAAATTAAAATTATTTTAAGTCTTTAGTTACTAAATTAAAAAAAAAAAATTATTATATTGGGTAGTCGAAAAAGCCTTAAATTCGGAGAAGTTGAAAAAAAGTGATAGCTGTTCAAAAATGAGTGACAATAATGAAGAAATTCGCTATATTTTCAAATTTTTATATAAAAAAGGGAAGAATGCCACGCAAGCCACGAATGAAATTTTTGAAGTTTACGGAGACGATGCTGTATCAGTTCGTGTAGCACAACAATAGTTCGCTCGCTTCCGTTCTGGAAATTTCGATGTGAAAGATGCACCTCGCTCCGGTCGACATATCGTTGAAAAAGTCGATGAAATTATGGAAAAGATTGACCAGGGCCGTCACATAAGCTGCCATGACATCACCAAGGCACTAAACATTCATCATCAAACGTTTTTGAACCATTTAAAAAAGGCTGGTGAAAAATTTAATGGACCGAATTAACATCTGCGATTCTTTGCTGAAACGAAATGAAATCGAACCATTTCTGAAGCGAATGGTAACAGGATACAAAAAGTGGATCAAATACGAAATTAATGTGCGAAGAAGATCATGGTGTAATGGTGGTGAAGCTCAACAAATGGTCGGAAAGCCAGGATGGACGCCTCGAAAGGTTATGCTGTGTGTTTGGTGGGATTGGAAAGGAATTATCCCTTATGAGCTGTTCCAGCCTGCTCGAACGATTGATTCTACACTTTACTGTCAACAACTGATGAGATTAAGCAAGCAATCGAAAAAAACGGCCAGAACTGATCAGCAGAAAGGGCGTCGTCTTCCATCAGGACAACGCTAGGCCACACTCATCTTTGATGACTTGGCAAAAACTGGGAGAGCTTGGCTGGGAAGTTTTGATGCATCCACCATATAGCCCTGACCTTGCACCATCGGACTACCATTTGTTTCGGTCAATGCAGAACTCCCTTAATGGAGTAACGTTGGCTTCAAGCGAAGTCTGTGAAAATTACTTGTCGCAGTTTTTCGCCGAGAAACCACAAAAGTTTTACACTGATGGAATAATGTTTCTAGAAGAAAAATGGCAAAAGGTGGTAGACAAAAATGGTACATATTTGGTTTAATAAAGTTCATTATAAATATAAAAAAAATGAGTTGAAGTTTGATTAGAAATACGAAAATACTTTTTCGACTACCCAATAAAATCCGTTAGTTTCGTGTTATTTTTATCTTGAATTAATTTAATTTTTAGTTATTTTTTTATTATTTTTTGTAAAAATTTTAATATTTACTTCTAAGTAAAATCTGTATTCAAAATCACAAATCATTTATTTTGAAAGAAACATTTCAATTTTTGAGAATTTAAAATACATTTTTTCTTAATTTAAATTAAAATTATTTTATTTTTTAATTCTTACTTTTTTTAACTAAAATTTGTAATAATTTACATTTTGAACGATTTTGATCCCAAATGCCGCAATTTTTTTTTAGTTAAATATTTTTTAAGTAAAAATTTAATAATTTTAATTTGGAGTGATTTTAAGTGATACCACGAAAATCTCGATAGATTTTTTTTGTTTTTAAACAAAATTTATATTACATGAAATTTTTTTATTAATACTGATTTATTTAAAAAAGGCAGTAAGATTTAAAATTCGAAGCGAATTTAAATAAAATCAGTCGAATTCCGATAGATTTTTCTTTATTTTTTAAATAAAATTTAATTAAAATTTTTTTTTAATAAAATAATTAAAAAAAAGATTAGATTTTTTTAATAAAAAAATTATTATTTAAAAAAAGATATTAATTTAATATAAGATCCGTTAGTTTTGTGTTTTTTCTTTAATTAAAAATTTCTTTTTAAGATCTTGATTATTTTCTTTGTTTTTGCTAAAAATTTTAATATTATATTTAATTCTATGTAAAACCTTTAATTTCAAACCCTTTTTTAGTTCGACTTCTTTTTATATACCCATTATTTAAAAAAAAGGTCTGCATTTTTAAATAATTTAAAATAAAATGTGTTAAATTTCCAACAATTTTTAATGGTGATAAATTTCGAACGATTTTAAGCAAAATCAGTCAAATCTCCCTAGACTTTCTTCCGTAAGTTTTTTATATTGGTTCCTTAAGGCCGGCGGACCAATTAAAAGGTCAAAAAAATCGATTTTTTTTTCCTGAAATCAATAGCTTAGATATTCAAGAACATGAGACACAAATTTTCAGAGTTAAATTCCAAGTATTTGCAGAGCTACAGAGCCGAGCGTAGTGCGGCGTCGAGCAACCGTGCGCTTATTGTTGTAGTTTGAAGCGCGTTTTCTCGGCTTTTCATTTTCACGATTTTACCTAATTTATGTACACGATTGCAAAAAAACTAAACGAGCTATCCATTTCATACAAAATGCGTTATCTTCAGTATTGTTTTCTCTTCTATGTGAACTAAAAAACATCCAAAAACTTTTTTTAAGCGACTTTTTTACCCAGTTGAAGAGTTTTTTTTTCCCTTGAAAAACCACTTTTTTTTCTACCTTCCCCAAAAATTCGAATTTTACGTGTTTCTCCCAATTTTCTTAGTTCACATCGAAGATAATTACATCAAAATTAATAATCTTTTTTTTTTTGTTTTCAGATGAAAATTGCAAGTTGTATCTTGTACAGAAGTTGGATACTTCAGTGGCAAGGCGCTCTGGGAATCTATTGATAACTCGGCTTACAATATATTGTTGGAGATTGTACAAATTTTTTTTTTTAGTTCAAATATATATTAAACTATCCCCAAAACTTCATTTGGCTAATTGTTTTTTTTCTCATCCTACAACGCTTCGCGAAAACTACTGAATTTAGGACATCTAATAAGCCCGCCGGCCTTAAAATGAACTCCGTTAAATATCTATATACGTATTTTTTTTTATATATATTGTAAATAGTTTTTATATAAATATTTTTTAATCAAAATTTTAAAAATTTAAATTTGGAGCGATTTTAAATAATTTTTTTATTTAATTTTATTTATTATTTGGTATTCATTTTTATTTCAAATTGGTTATTCAATAAAAGATGCATTAAATATCGCTTTTTTTTAATTAAAAATTTGAATTTTCAAATCTCGATTTTATACAAATTTTTGTTTCTAACTTTTTGTAGTTTAAAATTGCAACGATTTTAAGTAAAACCAACTAATCGTAATAAACTTTTTCAATTAGATTGCTTTTTTCAATTTATTAAAACAAAAACCGCAAAAATTTTGATTAAAGCCAAACGTGATAAGTTGTTTTATTAGTGTCTTTTTTAGCTCAAAATTTTGTTTTATAAATTTGGAGTGATGTTATGGAAAATAAGTTGAGTCCGATTGATTTTGTTTAAAGTATAAACTTTGATTTAAAAATTTCAAGATTATTTTAATGGAAAATTTAATAATTTTAAATGAAATTTTAAGAGATTTAAGTATAATCAGTTAAATCTCGACAGTTTTGTTTTTATAATTTTTTTTTTTTTGTGAATCTCTATTCTGTAAATCTCTTATTTTTTAAACTAAAATTTTAGTCAATAACTAAAATCAATCAGATTGAAATTTTTTAATATGATTTCCTAATTCCACTAAAATTTTAAAAATAATTTGGTAGAGATTCCTCAAAAAACAAAACAGATCTCATCAAAAGCTCAACTCGTAGTGATATACATATATTCGAGATATTCCAACTTCCGCCGTGCCAAAATGTTTTGGTGGCACTCATAAAACATAACAAATCCTGTGACTAGCTTTAAAAGCCAACACCTGCTTTTGTGCGGGATGCACCTTAATATATGTATATGTATGTCTGTTCACATGTATTTATGAGTCAATTTATATGTATCTTTTCATGCATACAAAAACAACACTTTCTATGCCCCCCTTATCCCTCCCACTGTCATTCATGTTTGACCTTTCGGGAAGTAAATGAATAAATTTTACTTAAAATCTCTGCCACCACAATAAAACCGTAAAATAAGGCATTTTCAAAATTGCTTGCCGCCACAAAATTGGCTAATATTGCCGCAACGTAGAAAAAACGATTTATTGGCATGAAAATTGACAAACATTGGCGACCACAATTATTTTTGCTAATTTCGCGCTAATTTGGTTAAAACATATTTTCAGCATTTGTTTAAATAGCCTGCTTATTTGCCGACTTTTTTAGTTTGAATGTGTGTTTTACGTATGTGTGTATATGTGCAGATGTATTTGTATTATTACATTTGTGGTTTGGCAACAGTTGCATAAAGCGAATGTATAATAATTTGCTTCTTTTGTGCTTTGGGAAACAAATAAATTTAAGAGTTTTTTTATCAAAAAAAATTTGTTAACGTCACTTTTTTCCTTAATTTTCTTTTAATTAAAATTAAAATTAAAATTCGGGACTATAAGAAGCAAAAACTGATATTTTAAATTGGCGGCCGCCGTAGCGAATTGGGTTGGTGCGTGACTAGCATTGGAGAGTCCGTTTTAAATTGGCAACGAAGCGTCAAATCAATCTCGTAATTTTTTTTTTTTTGTTTAAAAAAAATTTTTTTTGCAAAACTTAAACAATTTTAATAATTTAAATTTAAAGCGATTTTAAGTTTATTTTTTGCAAACAGAAAAGTTGTAATAATTTAAACTGGGACAACTTTAATAAAGTCGGCTAAAAATCGACTATTTTTATTTTATTAAATTCTTAGATTTATTGTTTTAGAAAAAGCAGAAACTCTGATATTTTAAATTTGCAACGATCGTCAAATCAATTTCGTTTAATTTTTTTAATTTACCTATTGATTTTAATACTTTATTTTTACTTTATTGAAAAGTTTTAAAATTTTAGATGTTTAAATTTGGAGCGATTTTAAGAGTTTTTTCTGCTTGGCAACACTTACAAATTTTAATAATTTAAATTTGGGACGATTTTAAGCGATATAAAAACCGATACATTTTTATCTATTTTTTTATTATTATTTTTTTTTTCGAGATTAACGATTTTTACATATAAATCTGCACTTCGTACTCTGCGAAAAAAATAAGCCAAAAGATTTAATAACTTGAACTTCCTGCACTCTTAAACAGAACCAATTAAATCTCAAAAAATGTTTGTGAAAAAAAATGTTTGAGTTTTTGTGCTTAATTTTGATACCCAAATTTTTAATTAATTTTTTTTAATGAAGAATTTTGAAGCATCTTTCATGACTTGAATTTGAAGTTCGAACAGCTCTTTCCACCTCCTCTCCTCCTTAAATTGTATTCCGAAGACCTGAATTTTGCTCTCTGTCCACACAGAAGTTGGAACCTGCAATATCCGGCAATACAACTACACGGGTTTTCATCAGCGCTCCCATTCATACATCACTTTGCCAGGTTGCCACAAACTTTATTGAAAAATTATAGTAAAATCTAATTAATATTTTAAATTTTACTGAATTCATTCCCCATTAATTTTGTATTTTACACGCCTTGCCTTCCCAGCGCCTGGCTACTCAGCTCGTAGGTCAGCTCTTGAACCAAGGCGAAATTAATAAATATAAAACCATTGACATTACAGCCACAAACAGACTAACAAAAGGGAAACAAAAATAACAGTAACTATTTTAAAAAATAAAAATTACTAAAGTAAGTACAAGTAACTACAACGGGGCCGATTATTATCAAAAGCTTTTCCCCATCAGCAACATCACAGCAACGCGCTTTTATGTACTCGTTGCACCACGCTTCACACCCCTCAACTGGCGTTTTGTGTTCTTCTTTTTGTTTGTGTTCGCCCCACTTTTCGAGCGCACCCTTACCTACGTTTCACTGTCGACGCCAACAATAACAAACATAACAACAACCTTTGGTACTTTCATTAATAATTTATTTGCATTTAACGTTGAATAATTTGCTGACTTGACCAGCAGACCGGTCGATCGCTCGCTCGCTCGCTCGCTCGCTTACTCGGTTGGTTGGTCGGTCAGTCAGTCAGTCATTCGGTCAATGAATAAGTTGGGTTTTCGAGTGCGAAGGGTCGTTCAAAGTGAAGCAAACAGTGCAGGTCAGACTGCAGATTTTTGCTACTGCACACAAACTGCACAAATACTAAGCCCCGTGCATTTGTATGTATTGGTCAGCACGAGCTGTATCAGAGAGATCATGCATGTATGCCTGTTTTGTATTTATTTTACACTGGTTATTTTCAAAATGCAGTTGTTAAGGGAATTGAATGCCTAATTGCAAACCGAAAAGCAAATAAATTAGTCTGACATGGCTGTCCGCTTATAAAATTTCAAACAGCCACTCACAAAAGTCAAATGAGAATGGATGAGCGTGAATGAGTAAGTTAAAATGTGAGTGTGTGACTGATGGATGGATGGATGAATGGATGGTGAGTAGCAGTCGCGCATGTCGATATGTGTGCACGCATGTGTATTTGTGTAATACTAAAATACATACTCTGTTTGCAGTTGTGTGCACTCTGCACTTCGACCGCACAATGCCTGTCTGTCCCAATGTGAATTGAAAGCCTAAAAGTATGCCATCAGCTGCAAAGGTCATTATTTATTCACCTTGCATTTAAACAAATACCAACACACTCATACAGATACTATGTCTGTATTTATTGTGCATATGCATACAAATATATTTACTTTACCAGCTATAAATAACCAAATAGTAATTGTCTAATTTCACCAAAGCAAAAAGAACTAAAAACACTTTGTGCCAGCACAGAAAATTACTCTGAATCACGCTTGGTATGTAGTAGTAAATTTAGAAAGTACTAAATTACTAAATACTAATTTACGGTTAGTAAAAAGTAATTTAAAATCTGGCACAGTTTACTGGCTAAATTTTCTTGTTTAACTTTGTTTTGATTTGTTTTTTTTTTTGTGTTCTTTGCATATCATTTTGCCCTTGACCGCAGCATAAACAGGCTTTGATTTTATTCGCCAAGTTAATGACAATAGGAAATTATAAATTAAAAAAAATTACAATGCAAATCCTGTAAAAAACAAATAGAAAATAAAAAGCCAAGTAATTGGTGCATGAAATTGTTTGTAGAATTTTCAAATGCTTTAAAAACGTGTCAAATGGATTTTTTTGCGCGCTAAATAGGCCAAGGCAAAATTACAATAAGGCTCAACCGTTTGAAGTAAGTTTGGAGACTAAAAATTTTAGTGATTAAAATACAGGGCTCAGTAGGCTATTAAATGACGAAACTGGCGCTGATATAGCAGAAGTAAGCAAGCACCCATGAAGTCTGGTATTTCGTTCATAGTACTTCCCGCTTCACATTAAAGTTGGCGCGTCACATTAAAGTTGGTTTGCTGACTTCTCGTATAAAATCCGTTTCTAAAACCCAAAATTTATTGAAAGAAGTGTAGCAATGAGCGTCGATCACCTGTGCAGGCTTTTGAGTGCTTGCAAGAGGCCGAGTGGCTTAAAGGAATGCAATTGAAATCTTTGATCCCTCGTCAGCAGAGGGGCTCAAAGGAGGAGACATCAGCGCCAGGCACTTAAAAATGAAATTTTCCCATATCTCACTTATATGAGTGCATGACTTGTTAAAGAAATACCAAGAAACTAAAGAATGCTTCTATAGACTAGACCGCTTCTAGTATATTACTATAAAAGACTTATTTGGAGCAGCTTCCAATGCTATGAAAAAATGTAAATATTCAGGTCTAGGTTGATAGAGCAAAATTTTGGGAATTAGATAAAAAATATTTTCGTAATAGGGTTGCCAGCTAATTTTTAATATAATTTTTTTTCTTAACAATCAAGTAGAAACTGTAGTGAAAATGTTAGTAAAATCTTATAAATTGGATGAAACGTATTTTTGGAATAGGGTTTCCAGCTAAATTTTAACAATTTTTTTTTTATTTTATTAAAGTGTTACAAAATGGCTCTAAGAAGAAAAGTACTTTTGGAATAGGGTTCCCAGCTAATTTTTTAAATAAATTTTTTTCTTAGGAATCAAGTAGAGACTGGAGTAAAAATTGGTTTCAAATTGGCTATTGGATGAAAAGTATTTTTGGAGTAGGGTTGCCAGCTATTTTTTAAAATACTTATTTTCTTAACATTCAAGTAGAAACTGTAGTAAAAATTCTATTACAATGTTACAAAATGGTTATTAGATGGAAAGTATTTTTGAAATAGGGTTGCCAGCTAATTTTTAATATAATTTTTTTTTTGACAATCAAGTACAGACTGTAGTAAAAATTTAATTATAATGATACAAAATGGTTATTAGATGAAAAGTTTTTTGGAATAGGGTTGCCAGCTAATTATTTACATAGTTTTTGTTTTGACAATCAAGTAGACACTGTATTAAAAATTTAGTTAAAGTGTTACAAAGTGGCTATTAGAAGAAAAGTACTTTTGACATGGGGTTACCAGCTAATTTTTCATATAATTTTTGTTTTTATTGACAATCAAGTAGAGACTGTAGTAAAAATGTAAGTAAAATTTTACAAAGGGCTTATTAGATGATAAGTTTTTTGGAATAGGGTTGCCAGCTAATTTGTAATATACTTTTTTTTCTTGACATACAAGTAGAGACTGTAGTAAAAATTCAATTATAATGTTACAAAATGGTTTTTAGGGGAAATAACTTTTTGACATAGCGTTACCAGCTAATTATAATTTTTTTTATTGACAATAAAGTAAAGACTGTAGTAAAAATGTAAGTAAAATGTTACAAAGAGCTTTTTAGATGAAAAGTATTTTTGTAATAGGGCTACTAGCTAATTTTTAATAACATTTTTTTGACAAATAAGTAGAGTCTGTAGTAAAAATTTAATTATAATGTTACAAAATGGTTATTAGGTGAAAAATATTTTTGGAATAGGGTTGCCAACTACTTTTTCATATACTTTTTTCCTTTTGACAATCAAGAAGAGAAGAATAAAAATTTAATTGAAATGTTATAAAATGGCTGTTATATGAAGAAATATTTTGGAATAGGGTTGCCAGTTAATTTTTATTATACTTTTTTTGAAGGCGGAAAAAACTTTTGGTCTCTACATTTAAGGAACAGCAGAAGATGTACTTCGTAGCTAGAAAAGAAGCGCGGAAATTTGTCATTCATTGCAATAATTTTCTACTAATATGTAAACATTTAAATATTTCATCACAGTCGAAGAAGTCTGGGAAATGGATATATGTATATAAAATATTTTTCGGTTGATTTTTGGTATTTTATTTAATCAAAAAAGTTGGCAGTCTTATAAAAGGTCTTTCAAAACACACGCATAGATCATTTCACGTTTCACTAGTTTTACTTTAAATATAGCCCTTAACATTATATATGAAAAATGTCATCATTTAAATGTCCACAAGTTGAGAACGTCGAGATATCGATATTAAAGATTGTTCAGCAGCAACTTGCGCTACAGCTCCAAGATTCTCGAGAGCACATCCAGCTTATGGTCCGTTAGCCCTTTTTCAATACTCGACAGAATCAGTTTCTTGAAATTTTTTCACCAACCTTTGAATTTTCAACACATTTGGACTATTGTTTGCACCAAAAAATTCAGGAATTTTTCGTTATGCTGTTGCTAAAGATCGAACAGATTCATAATAAGTTGAATGACTTTTCAAAATTGATTGAAAATAAACGCCAACTCCTACTGTCAAGCAGTAAAAATTATTGATGAACTATCAAAAAGCTAGGAAAATTTTATTGGAAAATCTGTCAATCATCAACGTCCATTTCGTCATCCATTTCACAAATTCTAACAATTTTAATAATCCATATCACAACAGCGCTGACCATTTTTTTTTAACTCAAAAAATTATGAATTTCAACTCACTGCTAGTTTAACTCACCAACGATGATTGTATTAAAACAAAATCACAGCTGAAAAATTCCTAGAATTTCACGCACGTTGACACAATTAAAATTTTAATTGCATTTACAAATGCATCACACGCCACACACAACATTCGGAGTAATCTATTTGCGCTGGAAAAATAATATTTGCGTCATTTCTGCTAAATCATAATAAAAAGAAGAAACACTATGCACGTAAGCACACACACACAAACACACACTTGCGATTCATATGTGCATACAAATATGCACTTACATATATCAATAACATTTGCCTTGACGTCCAACATAATTCCCAGTCAAACCGAATCAAGCGAAAGCAAGCACAGGCAGCCATCGCCCCTAAGTGTCAGTGCTGCCAAGTTACATACGTGTAGCCACTGCTGATGGTTGCCAAAGGAACCAACAACAGCGCCAACAGAGTGCAAACAAACTAACCATAAGGCGAATAAGGGAAATACGAGCTCTAAAAATATAATACAAATAAAAAGAAGAAGAAGAAAAAGGAAAAATAAAAAAACAAATGCAATGTAATAGTTGAATTTATGTTGTATAACTGCAGTGGCAATGGAGGGCATACGAAGAAAAGAAACAGAAGAATGTACAATTTTTATTTACGATTGTGAGTGTATGCTTGTATGTATGTATGCATGTGTGTTTGTGTGTATGTGATCCAAGATATTGTATTGCTGGCTATAGATGTGCCGAACGAAGTAGGAAAACAACGCCGATGAAGCGGAGGAATAAGAATTTTTCAAAATTAAAAAGAAAAACATAAAAACAAAATGAAAGCAAAGACACAGTAAATAAATAGCTATAGATATACGAGTAAGAAATGCAATGGAATGTAACATGAAATGGGACTCTCAATGGGTGAGCGAAAAAGCGCTGGGGAGCGGTGGGGTTTGAATAAATTTTTAAAGGATAAAATGTTTTTCCAGCATCAACTGAGAAAACAAAAGCACACGACATAAGAAAAAACTGCACCAAAGAATGTATGAAAATAAAGAATGAAATTGGAAAAAAAGAAAAAAAAATAAAATCAAACCAAGAAAACAATAACTGTAAATGGGAGCAAGGCGAAATTGATTGTAATGCTGCGGACGGATATACAAATAATACTCGATATGCTCGTGAAGGTATGTAATGTGACACATGGAAATGCGTAGGTATGTGCATACGTGCTTGTGTGTATGTGAGTGTGTATTAGTTTAATTTTTACAAAAAAATGCACATTTTTCTGCGTAAAATCATGGCATAAATGCTATATATTATTAATGGGGCTACGTGGAAATGAAACTAGAACAGCGTAATTCCTGACTCACAATGGTGGCCGACTAGGAGCGGGTTATACAATTTTACGTAAATTGTAGAGCAAAAAAGTTGTTAAAAAGTTTATGAATCTGTCATATTTCATTTATAAAACAAAAATATAACAAATTCACAAATCATTCGAAATACTGTCCATCGTGGGGACAGCTGTGGAAACCTTTCAGAGAAAGAGACTGTTAAGCACTTTCTCTGTAAATGTCCGGGCTTGACAGCAAGACGATTAAAGTCACTGGGTCGACAGCCTGGGGCAGTACGCCAACTTAAGCCCCATCAACCTTTTTCATTATATCAACAGCTCTAGCTGGCTGTAGATATCTGCCTGTTGGAGGTCTCATAATGGTATTAAAACGGCGCTTCAGTGCTACTTGAGGAGTGCCAGACTGGCAGTTCAACCATTTCACCTACTGTCCATCGTTTTCTCATCTTTCGTATAACCTACGAATGGTGCACCCTAAACTCCGTTGCGCCTTTCGAGCACATCTGTAAATCAATTCACGAAATAATAGAATACTTTTTGACTTCTTCATAGGAGTAAAAATGCTGAGCAGGTAGAGCAAGCACCATTAATGCAAAACAAATTATAGTCGTGATAACGTTAAGGGCCTTATACCAGAGTATGTAGCATCTTCCCTGACGACTCAAGACTAAGTAAAGGATCGTTAATGGCGTCCACTCAGTAGTGCTGTAGCTGAACCAAAGTCTACGGCTACCTGACCACTGCATCGACTTTCTGAGTTAATAGCTATAAAAGAGGCTGAGTTGTGGGTTAGGGACTTGTCTAGCGCAGTAAAACTCATCACTATTTACTGAGAGAGTAAAACTGTCTAAAATCTGTACAGTGCCAGGGTACTTCATCTAAAATGTCAATCTAATGTAGAGCTATTTTAGATGAGCTGGTTAAGCGATGCACAATGAACGTTTTCTGCGTTGCTGGACACAGAGACATTCCTGGAAACTACTTGAGAAATGGCCTGGCTATGAAATTAAGTGATCTTAAATCAGTAAATTCTGCCCAGTATATTGGCATCCTTTTATCCTTAAGCAAGTTCCGAATCAGATCGGTCGACATTGCGCAAGCCAACAATAGACGGTCCATTGAAACCACTTGTGAGGTAATTAGATAAGTCTAGACTAGAAGTAATGATAACATAGCCTAGATCTCTTCAATCCCATCAATCTAGACCTTCATTCTTTTAGTATAGAGACTACTATCATCATCGGGCGCTTCTCAAGTGAACACATGAGAAGTGTATGGGGTCGCAGCTGCCCGTACGAAGGGGTGATGGAGAGCATTTAACACTTCCTCTGCCACTGTGCCGCTCTTACTTCCTTGGCCGTCTAATTTGTCCATCACGCAAAATTCGGCTCTAAAAAGCCCGAAGCCTTCGCTATTTTTATGAGCAGAGAGGAATTGACTGAATTTTGGTTCATTCTAAACGAAAACAATTACGGCTGCAACTTTTTCGGTACCTCGAGCAATGTGTTGTCGCACTGGCATTGGAATAGTCGTTATGTCTAATGTTAAATCAGTTTCGGATGGCAAATTTTGACTCTATCTAAGGAGTGGTTGGTTGGAACTCTGTTTGTCTTAAATGAATCGCTGCTAGATTATTCATTTACTGCATAACACTACAACACATCATACCTTCAAAGCTGTCAATTAACATCGTCAAAATCTTATGGGTGTGAAACCGATTATCCCAGTTCATAACCTCAACTTCAATCTGCAAAAGAACGCAAACGCGACTGTTTGGCGAAAGAGAGATTAAAAAAAATTAGCAACCACTCAAAATTTCACTTCGAACAATCAGGTGGCTCAGTGAAAGTTCTAGTATTTAGAACTAAATAAATTTTTGACTAAAATATTTTTTATTGCAATGCAAAAAAAATGTAAAATCTATAGATATTTTTCATCGATTAATATTGCTATACATAGAAATCTCCAAAATTAGTAGTTTTTAAACGTATACTATGATTTATATTTCTAGTAGGGTTGCCATCTAACTAAGTTTTATATTTTATTGCTTTTAAAGGCGTAGTATTGGATATATTGTATTAAATGTAAATATATGATTTGATAGTATAATATTAATAGGGTTGCCATCTACATGGATGTTATTAAACTTTCTTTAAAAAAAGAACTTATTATTAAATATATTATACTAAAATATTATTTATACAATATATAAAATATTTTATGATATTCTTAATAGGGTTGCCTCTTATTTTTGTCTTTATTTATAAATTTAAAATTTAGATTCAAATTTGCATTGAAAACTATTTTCTGTTACTTTACTACTGGTTATAATGCATTAGCATTTTTTATATATAACATATTATCATTAGGGTTAACTCCTAATTTTTCATTTTATATACTATTTTATAGTTTTGGAAGAATCAGAATCTAGAAATTTGTAGTAAACATTCAAATGGGTACATATTTTGTGTGTGGAAAATACTTTCAATAGGATTGCCTATTAATTTTTTTCTTTATTTACAAATTTAAAATTTTCAAAGGATCAGTAGTTTATAGGTATAATATTGTTGTAATTGTTATATTGCATTAAAAATTACTTTCTACTACTTTGCTTGTGCTTATATCCCATTAACATTTTTTTATAAACAAAATTTTATCAATAGGGTTGCCTCTTAATTGTTCATTTTATATACCGTTTTATGGTTTTGGGGGAAACAGGATCTAGAATCTTGTAATAAACATTAAAATGGGTACATATCTTTTATGACCAAAATATTTTTCATAGAGTTGCCTCTAAAATTTTTTTTTATTTATAAATTTAAAATTTCCAAGGGATTAGATTAAAAATCACGTTCTGTTACCCGATTACTGATTTTATCGCATTAATGATTTTTATATCTAAAATATTATCAATAGGGTTGCCCTTTTAATTTTTCATTTTATATACTATTTTATGATTTTGGAAGAATCAATAAAAGTAGAGGATCCATAAGTAGAATCCTATAGCATTAGTTATAAAGCATTGAACAATTTTTATATCTAAAATATTTTTAATAAGGGTACCTCTTAGTTAAAAAAACATCAATTTGAAAAAAATAGGATCTACAACATTCCTTCGAATATCATATTGCATTAATAATTATTATGTGCTTCAAATATTTTCAATAGAGTTGCATTCAATTTTTGGGTTTGTTTGTAAATTTGCGATTTGAAAGGAACCAGGGTTGAGAATACTCCTATAAATGTTATATTGCATTAAAAATTACTTCATATTTCAAGTATTAATTTTAATTTTTCTCTTCATATACTATTTTATGGTTTTAGGAGAATCAGGATCCCGAAGGCTTTAGTAAACATTAAAAGAGGTATACATATATTTTTTTTAAGCCAAAATATGTTTAATAGAATTGCCTCTTAATCTTTTTGTTTACTTATAAATTTATAATTCGAAAGGAATTAGGGTCTAGAATATTCCTTTCAAATTATTAAGAATTAAGAATTATTTTATTTTTAAATAAAGTTACCATTTAATTTTTTTGTATGTTTATAATTTATAATTTCAAAGGAATTAGGGTCTATAATAAGCCTACAAACGTTAATTGCATTAAAAATTATGCCATATTTCAAACAAATTGATTAGGCTTGCCATTTTTTTGGTTTTTTTTAGTTATTATTTAATGATTTTGAGGCAAGCAAAGCCTAGGATCTCCTGGTAATATACAGTTGTGTTGCATTAATTTTTTTTCACATATTTTGCTTAGCGTTGATGTTAAACATTTTTGTTTATTTTAGTTTTTTTTTTCTTTGAATTGATTTAAATATAAGTCCAAAATTTTGGATCGTAAGGTATGCTACATTAAAATTTAATTTGTGCTTTAAATAATTTCAATGGAGTCACCATTATTGTTTTTTTTCAGTTTTTGGAACACCTTAATGTTTAGTTCTAATGGCATTTGGACTCAAAGAAATTTTAAAAATTTAGAGTTATTTCTCCCTTTTTCCGTAATTGCTAATTTGTGCTCCTCTAATATTACACAATTATTAAAGCCTTGAAAAAATTGCTTACTTTCTTACTACATTTTAACTACTTCAGCAACTAGTTGGCATTACAGATTACCTACACTCGCCACAAATTACCACTATACAAGTATTCAACACAAAAACTATCTCGACTATCCACTTCAATTCATACAGAATTTATTTCCTCTATTTCCTCCTAATGACACACATGTGAGCCACAAACTTACAGTACAACCACTTTCAACAGAAATTCCATTTTTTTCTCTATTCTGCTACAAGCTTTCATTTCATTTCTAATACAACTGACAAACACATGAAATAATTAAACAACCAGCCACAGGAAAGAAACAGAAGAATGCGAGCAACCATTAGCAAAAACTATGATTTACTAAGAATATTAATGACGACAATAGTAATGGTGGCGTAAGAGGTAGTGGTGTGGAACTAATGTGGCTGGTGGAGAAGTGTTGTTGCAAAGTGTAGTTGCAGAATGATGGCGTTGCTGATAACGAATGTTGATATGGCTGATATATTTACGATGTCCGTCTGGCCCCGTCTGTTTGATTGGGCAGCACGTAGGCAAACAAACAAATACTTAGCTTAAGTGATACGTGCTCCACCCAAGGGGCCAAAGTGAGTGCGCCAATTGAAATGGCTGTGAGCGCAAGACAAAAGGTCAAGCGAGCAGTATAAAAATAAATAAATTAGTGGAATTATTTCTTGGTATTTAATTAGACACGATGAATGTAATAGTAGAAAAAATCCAAGCAATTGCTTAAGGAATGTGAGCGTACAAAGCATGAGTATCACTAGCCAGCAAACCAAGGGTGCACGCAGCACTAATGAGTTGAATACGAAATAGAAGGATGTGCTATGCATGATGAAATACCATATAATTGAGTTAAAATTAATCTACGAAGAGGCCTTTTTGAGAAGGGTTTTGATGGCAGAAATGCACTGGAAGGTTTGTAATTGCCGGCCGGTAAGAGAAAGTACTCCTATCATTTGATGTTGCATGGTGGCCGAGCATTCGACGCTCACTGCAACCAAGCGTATGTTAGTTATGCACAAAAATACTTAACCTCAGCGCCATAAAAAAATATTAAGTTTTCGACATATTTCTGATATGATTCGTAAGTCTCTGAATATCTCTAAAAAGTCTTCATTTAAAAGAAGCAAGACAAAATCGAGGAGATATTGACTCATAACACCGTACAACACAACTTTGCACGCAAGAGCAACAATTGTATACCCTGAAAAAGGACGCTAAGTGTAATACCCGTGCATACCCAGTTTTCCTAGCATAATTCGCTATTCCGTTCAGAATATATTCTAAAAGTTACTCATACCACACGTACCACCTAAATGTATGTAGAACAAATGCGTGCATGAAAAAATTGATTTTTGGCTGCACTCATAGGCAAGACTATATTAAAAACATAATGTTTTCTCATTTATTGTATTATTCTTTTTTTTAATATTAATATTTCCAATCAAAAAATTGTTGCATTTTCTGTGCAATACATATAATTTACATGATTTTATCGATATTTTCGATGGTTAGTCTACCAGAGCGCGCCTTTCCTCAATAACCATATAAACGACAGAGTTTGTATAATAAAAGTTGTTGCACTTTTCTATGAAATACAGGTGATTTCTATGATTTTATCCGAAACTTTGATACTGCATTGAGTCCATAAACAGCATCACTTTTTTGGCTGTCTGCTGAACTTTTCACTAATAGACTAAAGAGTAATTTGATCGGTAATCTATGATGAAAAAGAAAGTAGAGGCAATATGAGCAGTATTTCGATTTCAGATGCAAACATTTCAGCGCTGCATTAAAAAAAATTCTAAAACCCATGAAGTTGCCTTTAACCAATGAATGCAGTTAAAAAGCCTGACTTAATTTTTTTCAACAAAAATAGTCAGCCCAAGCACGCCCTCCAGAAATATATTCTAAGCGTATTTAGCCTGTGGTAAAAAGTCTGTCTTTCAGAGTAATTGGCAGTTAAAACAAATTACCTGCCCTTTACCCCTTGTTCACACATACGAGTACATACAAGGTATGTACAAATACACGCCTGCATTACAATCGAGAGACTTCAAAGAAAAAAATTGTGTATTGAAAGAATTCCAAATTCACATCTACATATTTACGCGTTCATACATATTTCACAGTCTCTGGGGCATTTTTAACCCGAAAATTAGTTGAATTTTTTTCTTTGGTTTTGCTCACGGCAGATGTGTGTGAAAAAATGAAAACGTTGCAAAGCCAAGAAAAATTTCCTTAGCTAGAATATATCAGCAGTAAAAAATAGTTGATCATAGCCAATGAGCAAAAGAGAGAAGGTGTAGAGTTTTTGCCCAACTATGTAATGGCGAAGTACTCACTGCATGGGTTTTCGTGTGGTGTCCGGGGAAAATTTTGAAAAATAACTAATTTGATACGTTTTTCTTGTGCTGAGAAAAAAATTTAAAAATTTCAAATTTAAAAAAAAAATTCACCAACTAACTACATGCAGGTCTCTTAAAACAACAAAACTCAAGGCTGGCTTCGTGGAATGGGAATATAAAATAGTTTTTGCAGTTATTTTATAGATTCGCACGAGTCAGATTAGAGAGTGGAATCTCATAGCATAATTATATACAAATTTCGTTATATTTAAAAAATTGAATAGGGTTGCCCTTAAATTTTTATTTTATTTTAATTTTCAAGTAATAAGTGCTTAGAATCTCATTGCATTTGATATATTGCATTGAATATCAAATTTTGTTTTTAGAGTTGCCATCAAATTTTTTAATAATGTTCTTTTTGCCCATTTATCAATTTATTTCAGATATTAACTTCCACGACTTAAAGTACATAAGATTTTTTGTCTTATACTTAAAATGTGCATAATAGGGTTGCCTCTTATTTTGGCTTACTTATCAATTTATTACAGATATTAAGTTCTACGATTTGGGGAATTAGAAATACATAAAATTTTTTCTGATATATTAAAGTTTTATAATAGGTTATAGTGTTTTAGAATGAAGGAAATACAAAATTATTTAAAAAAAAAGTAGAAGAAAAAGATTACTTAAAAAAAGAAATAATTTTTGAGATTTTATAATATTTCGAGGGTATATTTTGGTGCCATTTATGTAATATTAAAAGGGCAAAATTTCTACTTTTTGTAATTTCAAAATTTAGCTTATTCCACTGTGGAATAATTAGAGGTTATGAAGCCCAGGATTTCAATGCTGCAGCATACTCAGTTTTTGATTTTCTCACTGATTTAGTTTTGAGGACTAAATTTTCAACAAATAGGTTTCAATACTCATACTAACTCTATGATATAATTAGGGGTATAAAACAAAAGATTATAGTATACTCAACTATTCACAAAAAACCTTTTGATTATTTTTCACCTGAACAAATATGCTACAACAATTCCTATGGGTCCTAAAATTAAAAATTATATATAAAAATGAATAATAAAAAATAAAAATAAAATATGCAAAAATTTTATAATGAATTATTTTGAAATGAAAATATGTTAAAGGCATCTAATTTCTTATTCATTTTGAACAAATCAGGCCCCATGTAATAATAGAAAACATTCATCTCGAATACCAGTCGCCATTCGGTAGACATCGACTAACTTGGTGGTATGTGAAAAGCCTTCACAGCTTCTACTGCTATTGCGGTTTTTGTTAGAAATATTTTCACTATATTCCTGTAATCTTGATTCCTCTATATTATGCTTACTTGGTAACTCTGTATATGTACTCCATATACCCAACAGCGCCGCATATTTAGCACAGTTTTTAAGAAGCTTCAAAACTACATAACATACATCTACTTAGTACTTACAGACAAATATGTGTGTGTGAGTACAAACATAAGTGTCGATGTGCGTGTGTGTATTTGTGCATGTGTCGAACAAATGTGAATTTGATGTATCCGCTAGACACGAGGGAAATCAAATTCATATTAAATGGTTATACAGCTACGAGGCAAAAGGGCAATTTAACGCTCGCCAAGTGGCAGCAGCATATGGAGAAAGAGTGCAAATTGAACTTCAAAAAAATAAAAAAATACAAAATTTTGCTGGAAGGAAAATAAAATTGGCACAAGTGAGAAAGAAATTGTAATCGAGTGACATTAAAGGGCAATTATGGGAAAACAGTAATATCGAATTTTCACAATTTCTTATTCTACTTTGTTTTACTTTTATTTTTGTTGCTTCAGTTGCTAATGCGGGAAATTCTAAAATGAGTTGTTTGCTTTTGGGCATGCATTTTTTTAGTTTATTTTATAAAACGGCGACATATCGAAATAAAAATATAGGCAATTTATTAAGAAGGTATTACGGGGCAAAACAAATATGTGAAATATTAAAAGATGAGGTTTGAAAAAAGTGTCTTAAATTTTGCGCGAAGCCTGAAGAATTCGGTGATTTAGTGTAGGTTTACTTCACATAAAATTTAAGGAAAATTAATTAAATTAAATAATATATTAAATATTTAAATTTTTTCAACTATTTTCCCACTGAAATGGCTAACTTCTTTTAAATTGGAAAACATACATTTTTTATGAAACACATTTTAACTGTCCCTTGGGCAGCCGGATCTGGCTAGACCAGCTTTTTCTTTTTTAACATATTTCTATTAGAGTTAAGGTCTTAAGCTTCCAGGCAGCTTCCTAAAACTTAATTTTCTATCGATTTACCGATATGAGCTTTTAAAAATGATCCTCGATCAGGATGAAAAAAACGACAAAAAGGCCACAGCAGAGTGTCCAACAGAAGGTTTAAAAAAGATGTCCAACCGAGGGTTAACTTAAAACTTTCTGGGTAGAAAAATTTTAAAACCAGGAGCTAACTTTCAAAAACGGTTCATGAATTTAAAAAATAAAAATATTACAAGAAACAAAAATATCACTAGAAAGAATTGAATTTTCGTTATTCTTCAGTTATTATTATTCTTCTTTTTATTAAATACAAATTAAAAGACTGATTAAAAAAATATATTGCTTGTGCTACAAAAAATCTAATGATTTTATTTTGGTTTATTTTTAATTATTTTATTTATTTTAGTTTAATTTTATTTAATTTTATTTTATTTTCTTTTATTTTATTTTATTTTATTTTATTTTATTTTATTTTATTTTATTTTATTTTATTTTATTTTATTTTATTTTATTTTATTTTATTTTATTTTATTTTATTTTATTTTATTTTATTTTATTTTATTTTATTTTATTTTATTTTATTTTATTTTATTTTATTTTACTTTATTTTTTTTTTTTATATTTTTTTTTTTATTTTGTTTTTTTTAATTTAATTTAATTTTATTTTTTTTTATTTTACTTGAGCTTAATCCATCTCGGCTATTGCCGGAGATTACACATCCCGGATAAATTTTTCAAGGGATTGTGCTCTGGTGGAGCGTAGTCCAAGTTCTACGCCCATGCGATTGCTATTGCTTAGATATTTAAAAATCTACGAACTATTGCACATGTGTCCAGTATGGTCGACTTCTGCATGTCTTCTAAGAGGTGTTGGCAGTCATACTTCTTCAAGTTTTTTATTAAATGCTTAGGCACTAATCCAGTGGACGATATAATTATTGGAATTATATTCACTTCCCTCGCTTTGTACATCTGTTTCAGTTCTATGGCCAAAGCTGCATACTTCGATACTTTGGAGGAGTATGTGCTTTGGATGTTGCGATTAAGGGGCACCGCTATATCGATTATTTCGATCGTTTTATTTGTCTTGTTGAACAAGATAATGTCAGGTTTGTTGGCAGCTGCTGTTTGATCTGTGGATATAAATCTGTCCCAGTACAGTTTAAAATTTGCATTTTCCAATATTGCCTTTGGTTCATATTTAAAATACAAGACTTCTGCTTGTAAGAGACCGTGTTTTATCGCAAGTTGTTGGTGGAGAATCTTTGCTATATTGTTATGTCTCATGACATATTCACGGGGGGCAAGTACGCTACATCCAGCAATTATATGGTCGATTGTTTCGCCGTAAATGCCGCAACTGCGTCATCTATCTTCTATTGCCTCGCCATGTATCGACCTTCGGAAATTCCTTGTTGGAATAACTCGGTCTTGGATAGCGATTGCGAAACCTTCTGTTTCAGAAAAAAACTTTCCTTTTTTCAACCATAAATTGGATGACTGTGCGTCTATCCATTCCATTTCGAGATCATGCGGATAGGCACCGTGTATTGTTTTTGCCTTCCATTCTGAGATCATTTCTGCTGGGGATTTAACCCCCTCAGGTACTGCGAAATTCCGCTCCATCAATCTGAGCGGGGTAAAGCCATTATCTGCCATAGCGATAGCTTTAAATAGATGAGACTCGCTGCTTAGAAAATATGTACGTAGCTTTAAAGTTTGCGAGAAGTGTAGACGCGCTATATTAATGATTCCTCTCCCACCAACGTTTCGAGGAAGGGATATTCTTTCCACAGCGCTTTGAGGGTAATGGCTTTGGAACTTTGTAAACGTGGTGCGTATCAGCGTTTCAATACGAAGGATATCTGTCTGAGACTATTTTATTACTCCAAATGAGTAAGTCAAAAGAGGTATGGCCCAGGTATTGATTGCTTTGCATTCGTTTCCACTGTTCAAACTCGTTTTTAATACAGCTTTCAAACGTGCCTCAAATTTGTTAATGAGGTTTTTCTTTACTAGCGTGTGGTTAATTCTTTAAGTTGCAGAAATCCTAAATATTTATAAGATTCGCTGCTATGCAAGTTGTCTATAATATTTTTTTTATTTTATTTTATTTTATTTGATTTTATTTTTTTTTAGTTAATTTTATTTTATTTTATTTCATTTTATTTTACATTATTTCCTTTACTTTATTTATTTTAATTTAATTCAATTTAATTTAATTTAATTTCGTTATTTTCTTTTTTTTTCAATGTTTTTTAATATTTCTAATAACGAAATCCTGATATTTTTCATAAAAATAGTAGTACAAGCGGAATCTTTATTTACTTTCTTTTTAATTTTGTTTTTTGAATTGGTTTTTTGTTTTTTACAAAGTATTTTTTCATTTTTTCGTATAAATTTTAAATCATTAAAGAAAATTTAAAAAAAGTTTAAAAAATTTACAAAAATTGTGGAAAAACTTATTTGATTTCAAAATCCATGTTTTCGTATTTTTAATATTTTTATTTTTATTTATTAATTTTATATTTTTTATTTAATGCGAATATTTATTTCATAAAATAATTATTTGTTTTCTTTTTATTCCTTTTTTTTAATTTTTCTCAATATTTCTAATAACGAAATTCTGATTTATTTTCTGCTTTTCGGCAAAACTTTTCGAATGGCTTGTTTTAGTTTCTTTTATATTTTTATGTTTGTTTGTTTTTTTTTGAAATGATTTATTCGGAATAATTTCAAGAATTGTTTGAATTTATTCGTATACATTTTTAAGCATTAAAGAAAGTTAAAAAACAATTCATAAAATTTAGTAAAGTAAAAAAGTAATGCAAATAGTTCTTTAAATTCATGTATGCATATTTTTCATTTTTACTCATTTATTTTTAGTTTTTATTTTATATACAATACATTTTTTTAACTCTCTATTTTTCGTTCTTAACGTTTATTTATTCCATATTATTATTTAATTTAATTATTTTATAACATTTTTTGCTGTTTCTAATTGGAAAAAAATTATTCAAAAGCCGCATTGGGCGATTACGTTTGCACCACTTTGTAAATACATTTTTTTTCAATTTTCTGCTAATTACACAAAATTCAAGCACTGGCTTGTGTGAGTGACGTATAGTGTATAGAATTTAAATGCTCTTGCTTTTGCGAAAACTAATTTTTTCCTTATTTTAATTCTTTTCACCTTTTTATTTTCTTAGTTCGCATTTTCCTATTTCACAGCAACCGTCCGCAATTTAATTCAATTAAATTTTTGCCCCGCCACGAGCACAGAAAACTGTCTCGATCAGCCAGGCGTATACGCAACATTGTAGTAAATCAATTGGCAGCCCGCTTAAGCATGAAAATTCTCGCTTAAATTTACTCATTCCGCCAGCCACATGGTTGCCAATTTCACACAATGCGCATCGCGCCATCTCGCACTGCTTTTCCTCTTTGTCGCTTCGCTTTACTGGATCCCTTTGTCGTAAGTCAAAAAATTAATTAAAATCTTGTCATGTTGCATTTATTTCTCGAACAATTCAACTGACTGCCACATTTAATAGCCTAATGAGCAACATAAATCGGAGAAAATTCTCAGCTAGCAGCAATTCACATTCAGCGCAGTGCTACTTTTTAGCCAAAACAAAAGCGGGAAACCAAAAGAGAGAGTGAAAAACAAAGAAATTGCGTAAAAATGGAAACAAAAAAAAATAACAAAGGAAAAATGCGAAAAATAAATAAGTTTTAAATTCGTTAGCCATTTAGTTAAAAACTTAATTCTTTTTTAAATTTCTATTCTTAGAAAAATAGCAGAAAATTATGGTTTGCGCTCATACTGTATACTTCATTTCTTAGTTATTTCCGCTTGTTTTCGTTTTTATTTCAAAAGAAAAAATGAAAAACAAAATATTTTACTATTTTCCACTTTTCATGCTTTCACATTTTTGTCTCTTACAATGGAATTCGTTCACAGCAAAGCAGCGTCAAATAAATTCATTTGTTGCATAACATTGTTATTGTTGTTATTGTTTTGCTTTGTGGCACTATTTCACTCAGCACACAAACGCATATAAATATTTAGGCAACACTGTATCTATTTTTATATTACTTTTACGCCATTTAATTCATACAGACAATGCTTTTTGAGAACGGTTTTGCTTTCTCGCGTTTCCCTTTTCTATTTTCTATTTCCTTTTTTAGTCGAAAGCTTTATATCCTTTAGCAAGGATTGGGTATGTGATAGAGTGAAAGCGGTAATGATTTAATTTGTAAAAAGCACACTTTATTTCTGAACGCATCGAGCGCGCAAGCAAGTATTAGATGTGAATACGGGAGGGCGCCATGGCGTATGATGAATTTTGAATGGCTGAAAATTTTAATTAAATACTTTGAGACGAATGAGTTTTATAGGAAAATAAAGTATTATTTCGAAGAAGAGTTATAAAAACAATAATAAAGTTAAGAAAAAAATTAATAGCAAAAAGTCCAAAAATTTCAAAAATTTGAATAATGCGGAATCTGAAGGTTTAAGATAAATGTCCATAATGGCATAATTCGGTAGACCCACAACTCTCCTAAAACTACAACCATTTTGTAGACCTTGAGGGTGTTTTTCATAACTTCACTTACTAGAAAATAGGGACACCTTGGGCTTATATTGCTAAGGTATGGCGAGCGCAAGTTCGGCAACTAGTTACCTGATTGGCCCCAAACTTATCTCGTCCGCCACAGAGATCCCATTTTAATTCATTGTGAAAGAAGGACAAATTTATTTCGGTGGAAAAAGGACCTATTTGAAATTATGAGTCGTTTGCAGATACACTGTAACAGCCCGAGTTGAGCCATAAATTTATTTGGATCCAGGTAAACTGACGATACCAAACATAGAAACTTACGTTTCTGTGGTATGGTCAGAGACATGGTGGATGGGGGAATACTGTTATGACAGGGGTGGCTCTCTCATCAGATGACCTAAACAGTGGGTGGTACAGATGCTACTTTCGACGTATTGCATCAGGACAATAACGGGCATTGAGCTTAGTGCTCAAACCACCTCCCGACGAATACTTAACGGCTGTACCAGGGGGATTGGTACTTTGACGGTAGGAGGTTTATTTCGGGTTAAAGTCCCACACTAACGGGGTTAGGCTTTCGATGCTTCCTCCTCGTAAAAAAAAAACAAAAAAAAAAGCCCGAGTTAAGCCAAACCCAAATTAAGTGCATGAAAGGTATAATCGAACTATCAAGGAACAACTACTCGGTATTCAGAGATTTTTAAGACTTTAGCAATGAGTCCAAAGGTATCTAAATGCTTAGGGTCATTTTGATACTTACTTATTGCTCAGTCAATATTGAACTAGGGATCATCTCGTAAGTGCAATATTTCCAAAAAAGGAAAGAATCCAATTAATGAAGATGGCATTTGAGGGTTTTTTTTATGGCGAAGTTTCTTAACGGGAAGAAGTGTGCCTTAGCAAACCTCCGAAGGGTAAACTTTATAGAAATTATACAATATTTTTAGTAAATTACTTCGAGATGATTTTGAAAATATTTTAAAGCATTTACTGCTAACCGAATGGAGAGGATCAAATTTCCCAAATTGTTTTCGTTTTTTTAATTTTCGTAAAGCTCAGAATCCAATTAAGTCATACATCAGTCATTTGAACTAACGCAAGAGAACAATTTGACCTAAATTAACGCTTTCGATTCTTTGCTAAAATACAAAGAAATCGAACCATTTTTGAATCGGTTAATAACCGGCTTTTAAAAATTTATCACGTACAAAAAAAACTGACAAAAAACTTGCTAGTCAAACTGACCCAAACGATGGTCAAGCTCGGATTCGAAGAGTGAAAGATAAGCATCGACTACGAGCTTCACATAAAGGGGAGTGACCAGAGACAGAGCAGATCAATAGTGGATATAAACAGGAAGCTGAAGTGATTAGAAGAATACTCTCAACAGGAGAAAGTGAACGAAAACTGTATTGACAAGAACCTGAAGTGACCAAAGGTAGATCAGATCAATGGTGAATATATAGAGGAAGCGGAACTGATTAGAGGGGGGAAATACACCATAGGCGGAAGTGACAGGAAACGGGGTTGATGGGAATCAGAAGTGAGCAGAACCAGAGCAGGTAAGAGGCGGATAGTTTAGTTAGGAAGCGGAAGCGATTAGAACTGGCGGTGCGCACAAAACGAAAGTAACCGAAAATTGATATGCCGAGCACTGAAACTGAGCAGAGACTGGCTGATTTTAGGCGAATACGATCAAAAAGCGGAAGTGATTAGAAGTATGACTCGCAACAGGCGCACTTAATTTGAACATTTACTGTGAGCAGTTGGCCAGATTGCATCACGGCTCGAAAAGTGACCAGAATTGGGAAAAATCTGATTTTTTGTCTCTAAGTCATCCAAGTCGCACGCATCTTGAACGATGAAAAACAAGCTGGAAAAGTGCAGATAACGCATATTAAATCTACAAAGAATTCTTAGATTATTTATGAGGTTTGCACTTCAGCCTCATGGACTTTTGTGTCCTCATGGACTAAATGGGATAGTCCTAACTATGTTTAGGGCGTCGTCGTCGAAATAAAGTGAATAAATACCCAAACTTTTTTGCTTGACTTAATCATTTCTTGCATACTACTTGTATCAGATGCCACCCTGTATAGCTTAGAGTAATTCTTTTAGATGAAAGCAGTGCAAAAGCGAGCTTAATAGAACCGTTATATGTTTCGAAGAGCAGTTCAGCATGCAATTTATATATTTACGAGACTTACATATTATCTTAGAAGCTAGGGTTACCATTTAATCCCCATTTCAGAATCTGTGGGATCCATATATAGTAGGAGACTTTTGGGCACGATTAAAGTCACTGGGTGCTCCTTCGTTCGACTGACTGGGGCAGTGCGCCAACCTAAATCTCATCAATCTTCTCCATTAGGTACATCAACAGCTCTGGCTGGCTGTAGATATCCGCCTCATAATGGTATCGAAACGGCGCTTTAGTGTTACTTGGGAAGTGCTAAAGTGGTACTTCAACCATTTCAGCCTTCTATATACCTTAGACGTGATGAGATAATGGCAGTATGAGTTTCCTCCATTCATCAGCCATTAATAATTTTGCTTAATAATCTCAAACATATTCGCTTAAATTAATTTAATACCACTTATAGTTTTCCTTTGAGAAAACAAAATCCAGTGAAAAGTTCTTTGACTAGTTCAAACTTAGCTCTCTTAACCCTCAATGAACCAAACAAAAGTCGGCATATATCGAACATTTATCTCCAAACTCTACCAATTTAAATTGCTATCCGTACATCCTCGTCACGCCTTCTTATTTCGAATCAGCTCTAAGTTAACGCCCAACAAAAGCGGAACAAAATTTCAACACTAATTTTACACCTACACGCCTTAAAGTATGCACTAATTCAATATCGCATGACCAATCACAAAAACACAACCAGCAGAGCACAAATTAAAGTGAAAACATACAATGAAGCAAAGAGAAAAAGCGAAAAAAACAACGCAGAGAAGTAGGCAAGGATTCAGTAGCTGAATTTCTGCCAAACAGCTGGCAACACCGTTAAATAGGAGCACATAGCAAAAAACAAACGAAAACATAGGTTGAGTAAGCCACACTCACACACACACGCACATGCCTTGCTAGCCACCTAGCGAGCGATCGCAACAAAAGCGCAGCTAAGCTCGCAACGTTGAAAAAATGACAAGGCGGCTAAAAACATGCAACGAATATTTACCGCGATAGCGTACAGAAAGTAAAGCAAAGGAACACTGGCTGTGTTAGCTACGTTGTGCGGCGCGCCCAAAGGACAATGCAGCGCATTTTCGGTAATCAAGTCGTGTAAATACACATGCACACACACACACACACATTCATGCGGCATATGTGTGTCGCATTTTTCTTTTTTTTTTGCCTTTGTAACGAAATTTTCTAGCGCTGGCTAGCGCTTTTGCCAAAAAGAAAAACTTTTTATTTACCTTCGACTTTGCTACACTTTATTGTTGCCGCCACCGCTTTCTCTTCACACCTCTAACTCTACTGCTTTTGGTGATTGCATGTGTGTTAGTACAGTGCACTCGCGATAACTCGAACTAATTAAAACAGGCGCTGTTCGATTTATCGAATTTGTTCGACTTATCAATTGAGTGTGCTATGTTAAAAAAACAGTCATCGATATCGATTTTTCGATCGATTGTTGAAAATGGAAGCCAGTAGAAAATTTCTGTAGTATAGTTTCGTTATACGAATTACATTTTGGTCCATTGGCTGGATCAATGGTGTCACATTCGGCGGCATAAACATAGTTAAAATTAAACCATCCTCGGACTTTAATTCGATTTCTTTGGGATGTGATGGGGCATTATCAATTAGAAGAAGAGCCTTCTCAGGTAGTCCCCATCTTTCAAATTTTTTCTTACCTAAATATTAAAGTCATTTAACTTGGTTAAAACAATTGTTTTAATTAATCTGGATTTTACCTGCGGCACGAACGAATTATGAAACCAGTCTTTGAAAATCGCCGAAGACAGTTAAAATTTTTGAAAACTCGAGGATTTCTTGCTTTGTCAATAACGAGAAGTTTAAGCTTATGGTTGCCGGTAGCGTTAGTGCAAGCCATAAATTGCCTTATCTTTCTTTTTTATAAGACTTATGGTGGACTTGGCTACCCCATATTCCTTCGCTAGAGAAGTAACACTACGTCCACGTTTAATTTTGTTAAGGACTTCAGCCCTCTCTTTTAATGTTAAACACTTCAACCTTTTACGATCCATTACTCACGTGCACTGATATACTACAAATGACAAATTTAAAGCAATTTGGTCAATGCAAGATGTTGTTCCCAGAAAACTAACGGGATATTAACGCCGAAATATTCATATGGACAATACACTAGTATACATATAATTTATATACATATACTATTACATATGTATCTATGTACAAAATATACATGTTTGAAAAGAATGTGTGTACAAATAAATTTGTTTTTTTGTTCGAGTTATAGCGCTTTTTTATTGTTCGAGTTACAAAGAAGTCAATAGGGGAAAAAATGTGTTCGAGTTAGCACGTCGTTCGACTTAGCGGCTATTCGAGTTACCGCGAGTGCACTGTACTTTTTTTTGGTTTTTTTTTTTTGTTATTGTCTTACTTGTTTATCTACATGTGTGCTTGTTTGCCTTTTGTCTTAGTCGCCACATCGTCTGCTATTCATTTCAGCAGTGCTACAACTTTGCTATTTCGCCTACATGCGCGAACATGCTCACACACATACACATATGCACATATCTTCTATCATCCATTTACCATTCCTTTGCTAGCCAACTTTGTCTGCCCTCTTGCCACACTTTTTGCTTCCACTGCGCTACTCCGTATTCTGTTCATGTGTTTGTGCGCACGCCGTTTGCCTACTTTATTACACTTCAACGCAACAGCTCTACATTTCTTCGCATGCATGTGGTTGCCGTATCGGTTGCTTTGTGGCCTGAGGTGTTGCTGTTAAGCTGAGACTTGACTTAAATAATTACGTATACGTCAACGTGGCCAGCCTTGGCGTGAGTTAGTGTTGCGCGCAAAAGCTACGCAAATATATCTACAAAGGCTGCTTGGCACCTGTTTGATGGCAAATGTGTGGACAGTTGCCTTTTCAGCGCGTTTGCCTTTTGTTTGCCGTTGGTCGTGCATGTATGCATGCATGTAAATGTGTGTTTGGATTTGTAAGTGCATCTAAACGCTGTTGGTTCTTATAGTTCTCCGCCTCTCCAAGCAGGTATTTCCTCTCAGCAGGTATAACCACTTCCAGTTTTCAAACCCTTCTAATTTCATTAATTTCAATCCCATTACATTTAATGCAATTCAAATGGAAATTCTGTCGAAATTTTATTACCAAAGCGAACTATTTATTCCAAATAAATTTTCTGTGAACTAAATAAGTGCATTTGCGCTTATTTGCGGTTTAATCCTTTCAAATGGGAAAAATTTCGATGTTGTTCACATAGGCGGAAATAATATTTATGCTTAAAGCTATAGTAAATACCCCGCAGGAAAGTGGCTGGTGCAGGCTAAAAGAAAATTTGATTGAAATAAGAATTTTAATGAGGAGTCGCCATTTCTCTGTCAATAAATTGTGCGGTTCGATACTAGCCAAATTTTTTTATGTTGATAAACTCTTTTGAAGTTCATTTCTATCTGTCAATTCGATATATGTTTACAAGCCATTTAGCATCGATGTGTCACAGTTTTTTCTACAAGGGAAAAAATCAAGCACTGTGTAGTGATTGAATTTTTGTTTTTTGATGGTTTAAAAGCGAAGGAAACTTATGAATGAATGTTGAAAGTGTATAAGGCCCTTCGCGCATCAATTAGTGCAGTAGAAAGATTGGTTGCTGAATTTAGAGGTGGCCGTACAAGCCTTGAGGACGATATGCGTCAAAGACGTCCAAAAACAGCAAAAATACCAGGAATCGTAGAAAACTTACAGGATAACGTATTAAAAAATCATTGAGTGACTGAAAGATGTTTAGTAAAAGGCCTACGCATCTCATTGGGCAGTGTAAGTAATATTTTGAATTGAAGTCTCGCATAATTGGGTGTCTCATTCGCTAACAATGAAACAAAAACTCATTCGAAAGCGACTTTCCCAGCGACATTTGGGGCGTTTTCGAAAGGATAAAGTGGATTTTGTGCGCTGATTCATTACTATGGATGAGACTTGCGTCTGCCACCATGATTCTAAAACAAGAGGCTAGAGTGATGTGGAGAGCCTGGTTCTTCGACTCCGAAACAAGCCCGTGTCCAGAAATCGGCCAAGAAGTTGTTAGCATCAGTTTTTTGGGATACGAAAGGAATTTTATTTGTCGATTACTTGCAAACTGGTAAAATAATAAATTCTAAATATTTTTGCAACCTTTCAGGGCGGATGAAGGAAAAAATTTGTGAAAACCTGACCCAGTTTGCAAAAGAAAAAAGTTATTTTTCATAAGGACAATGCACCGCGTCACAAGAGCATTTTGACAATGACTAAAGTCCATAAACTAAAGTTCGAATTCACCTGATTTGGCCTCTAGCGATTTTCATCAGTTTTCAGACCTACAAAAAATTCATACGTGGAAAGCATTTTTCTTCCAATGAGGTCATATTGCAGCCTTTTCAGATTCTGACTTCAAGGATGGATATTATTCCATATGGATAATGGTCGATATTAGCGCTAAGTCAATAGTCAATAAGTTTTTTGACTAAAATAATATTAGGGTCGTCTCAGATTTTTCCATCGCTTCCTTTCGGCTGTTAAAACGCGTTCGCCATAGGGGTTTTTTGACTCAAATGCTTTCTTTTTTGGCGAATTGCTTCACATAAACGTCTCAAAGCCCCCAAATAATAGGGCTTATTAAACGGCAAAAATTTGTGGTGTGCAACATCATAAAGCCGTCAGCATTGCTTTCTTTTGTGACAGAAAACAACGGGGGTTTTTTAGTCTTAGTTCATTGGGAGCTCTCCACTCTCTCGTCTGATGTCTGGATTGCGTGTCGTTCTCATAAGCTCACGTCCACGCGTTTAATGAATATTGGTCATATCAACGCGGTTCCTTTTCTGCTTGAAATTTTGGTCTTTTGCAGCGATACGGCGCAAACGGTGCTGTCTTGCTCATTAACTCCATATAACGAATGCACAAATTTTTTTCTATGGATTTCTTAACACAGCAAAAAAAATTGTTTTGAATCACTTCAAACTTACATTTTATTTTGTGAAAATTCTGTAGTCTGTAACTCTGCATATTCGATATTTTTATGAAAATTTTTGAAGTTTGAAATTTGAAATTTAGTGAAAATGTTTAAAATTTTTATAGATCTTGCACAAAGTTTGAAACTTGAATTGATATGGTTTTTGTTATAAAATAAAATATAATAACAGCTAGGCAACAACGAACTACTTCTCGAAGTAATACTGGACAGTAAATTCGTGTGGAAGCACAATGGTGAGGAACGGATTAAAAAATCCAGTAATGCGCTGTACGCCTGTAAAAGAATGCTGGGCCTTACTTGGGGTCTATCAACCTTCACTGATGCATTGGTGTTACACGGTAGTAGTTACTCGTAGAACGATATTGCAGTATGGGGCCCTAAAATGGCACCAGAAAGAAAGAAAACTGGCATACTTAATGCCATGGATTCAGTGACTCCCTGCCGTCTGCATAACAGGAGCGATGAAAACCACTCCAACCGCGGCGCTGGAAATGATACACAGCATGCTACCTATTCACCTTATGGCTCAAAATCTGGCAGCGAAATCCGCGAGGAGGCTAATGGCTGCGGGGGTATTCACCTGCAGAACCTTCGGTCACAGCTCAATAGGAGAGTGGAGCACGGGGTGCACGGACTACATGACTCCGTACTTTAATTGGGAGAGAAGGTTTCGCACTACAATTGAAGAGGAAGGATGGCACAAAGGCATGAAGCCTGGCCATAAGACTTTTCACATCTACTCAGACGGCTCTAAAACCTTAGACGAAGTGGGAGCAGACATTTACTGCTCCAAACTAGGGATTAGGCAGCCTATCCAGCTGCCAGACCACAGAAGTTTTTACCGTGGGGTAAGCCACGGAGATAGCCTACACAAGAACAAGAAAGAATTCAATAATTAATATATACGTGGACAGTCAAGTAGCAATCAAAGCAATAATCTCATATTGGATTAAGTCCAAAAATGTTCAACGGAGCAAGGAGGCCATAGAAAGGCTAGCCGCAAACAGAAGGCTGCATATCTATTGGGTATCTAGTCAATTGGTCCAGGGGCGTACCTGGAGTACGTAGCGCGCATGGCAGCGACAAAATTGAGCCCCTCTTTCCCTCTTTTTTCTATATGTGATGTATTTAATCTGTGGAACTCGTTTTTAATTCTAATAAATTAAAAAACAAAATGTATAATAATTTAATGAGAAGTACTTCGTAATATGTTTCACTATTATAATGCTAAACGATGAAAATTAAATTTGCATTTCTAAGATAATTTATTATTTGAGGATGCTGGTTTTCAATAATTACGTAACACGTTTAAAATTAGATTTAAATTATTTATTGAAAGATCTCACATCGTTACAATAATATTTCTTCAACTAACTTCTTACTGCGCTCGATGCTTTGTAAAAATTACAGTTGTACTTTTCTTGCTTTTCTTGGCGCGAATTCATTGATAATAACATCGAAATTAGTTTTTCCAGTTTCATCCCTTTCTACACTTAACAGCGCCAAATCGCACAATCTTTCTTCACCCATTGTAGCTCTTAAATAAAACAGTATAAGTTTTAACTTGCTGAAGGATCTCTCGCAGCTAGCAATGGAAACTGCCATTGTCAGTAGAATTTTAATTGCGACGCGAAGATTCGGGAACAGGCTTTCATCTCCGAACTGGACAATGAATTCGAGGAGTTTTTCTGAGCTTCAAATGATGTTTTTTTCGGCTCGTGAGAAACATCCTGCAGTCAAGAATTTCTTCGTAAAGTTCATTTCCATCAATATCACTCACGTAGAATTGACCTAACTCGTTGCACTTTTCTTTTTAATTGTATTATTTTTCCTGATAAATAAGACTTTTGACATCGAGAAGGAATCCAAATTTTTCATCGATTTCCTTCAACCGTACAAATCTTCCGTTCATTTCTTGAAATAGTCAATCGTCTGTTTCTTTCAATACCCTTTTCATTTCTTCGATGGCACTCAAACTTGCATCAATCGAAATCTCACCATCCATATTTTTTATTCTTCTTCGACGTTTTTCAGTTGCAACGTCCCTTTTCTTCTATTCTATCTTAATGGTTGGTCCAAATAACACATTTAAAAAAAATCCATCGAAATCGGTTAAGTGGTTTCGGAGATTAGCCTGGAAGGGAAAATTACAACTAACTTTTATTTAATGGATTTGTTTACATAGTTATAAAATTATACTAACAAATTCGTCGGCAAAAATATTAAAGAACTTTTGCTAGGGCTGAATTTAATGTAAAAGAGTAATTCCGTCCTATTTATTAATATTTCAATGATCGATCTGATATGTATAGCAATGCAATTTCGAGAATGAATTTCCCAAATTAGTGATCATGGATATCATATAACAAATAAATATATTGTATATTCTTCGATAAAAATGAATACTTACCGAAATAATGGCTCCTTACACATTTTTTATCTTTGTGTTTCAAATAATCAAACTATTCAACAATATTTCATTGTATTTGAGAAAAGAGGATGAAAAACATTGAGCGAAGGTTATGTTTCCACCAGAAGTGCCGTGGCATAGCAAGTTAGTTGCATGCAAAGACGTAAAATGTCCAGAAGAGGGGCGGTCCTTCGCTTCTGATCTCGATGTTTTCTCTCGACCTCTCATACTGCTTTCTCCGTAGCGCTCGCGCCCCTCCACGCTGTTTGAAGTTTTTCGAGTCATTGGCAGTCATCAGCTAAACCGGCTTTGACTTTGAACAGCGTAGAGGGGCGCGAGTAGTATACGTTACAGTTTTTCTCGCTGGCGAGTGTACAGATTACAGAGTCAACTATCCTGACTTCTTGTATCTTCATTTAAAACTGAAGTTCAAAATCGTGATTGAATATACATTGTTTATACAATGTTGAGGTGTCACTTTGCGCCCCATTAGAGTGACGCCCATGGCACGTGCCCTGCTTGCCATACCCTAGTTATGCCACTGAACTAGTCACATCTACTTTCAGTATTCATAGAGGTCGGTCTCTATCTGGTATCGCTAGGAAGTAAAATGTCCATGCGTGGCTTAATGCCAACCAGGCTAATCTAACCTATAGAATAAACCATATTTTTACAAAAGAATTATTTAAATTAAAACAAAAATAGCCCCAACTTGCCAAAACGTGCTTTTGGTGTACTTTTTTATTTATTAAATTTATTTAGCAACGAATCGTAATCTTATGCATCTGATCTTAACCGGACTTTCAGCTTACAACGATTTTCCCTTCCACAGTATTTATCGAGCTATAATAGTTGCAACTTCATCTGGTACCACATACTTTATTTCGTCTATCGCTGAACATAAATGTTTCCAAATTACTTTTTCTAAGCGTCTCACTGTTATTAGCACCTTTTATCACATATCTGTCACGCCTCTGTCACGTGTAAGTGATATTAAAGATTTGGGTGTAATAATTGATTCGAAGCTTACTTCTGTTCTGTCATATAATCATATAATTTATTATTACCACATCTTACGCCAAGATTGCTTTTGTTAGGCGTCATAGCACTGATGTCTCCAACTCTCATGCGCTGAAGCTTTTCTATACGACATGCATGCGTTACAAACTTGAGTTTGCCTACTTCATTTGGTCTCCGTATTATAAGTGACCTGCTGAGTTGAACGAATACAGAAAGTATTTTTACACTTCGCGTTGCGTAATTGACGCCTTTCGTATTTCGCTTCCCTACCTATGAAGCCCGATGCTTATTGATTAACTTAAAATCATTGTAGGCAAGGGAGAATAATCGTATCTTTGCCTTTCATTTTCGATTTGATCCGTGGTGCTGTTGACTGTCCGGTCCTTCTTGAGAGGATTTTCTTTAAGAGTTTAGGGGTATTCAGAGGCCCAAAAAATGATGATTTTCAATCATCTTTTTTTTTTTTTGCTAGTCAATTGCTTTATTTTACAAAAATAAAAACATAGCATTAATACATCAGGGAAGACTTTAGTAATATTTCAAAAACATAAATTAATAATTGTAAAAATTATCGCTGTTTGTGTAGAGCCCGTTTCTCCAGAAGTCCCTTGCGCTGATCATCAGAAGCCCTTGGAGATTCATCTAAAATCAAACGGGCAAGAAAAATAAGTTTTATTAATAGATAATCTTGTGCCTGATCGAAGCTTCTTTTTCAAAATTACCAATAAGGCGACTTCAGGAAATATTTTTCAGACTTTTGAGAAAAAACCGACAATTAATTGTTTAAAAAAATCGAAATTTTTGGAAAAAAAATTCCTTCGATCAGGCACGACTTTTTTTTTAAGTTACGGTGATCACCAGTTGAAAAAACCTAGTTTTGAGAAAAAAGCTTTTAAATTTTTGCTATCGGCTCCGGAGCGTCCGAACGCCCTTCGTTAATTGTTGAATAACTCGGATGTCGGATTCACTTCAAATTTTCACACAATATTTTTAAGATATTATATTTTAAGAAAATGCAAAAAAATACCAATTTTCTGAAAATTCTGACTACTCCTAAGCTCTTAATATTCTGGCCAACGCTCTGCGTACTTCGGAGTTCTTCTATGTTTGTCTCTCAAAATCTCTTTATGCTCGAAATGCTGCTATTACTAGAGACTTAATTGAGTTTAATAAAATCTCTAAATTTGTGGAGACGGATTTTTTCATTTACAAAAGATCGCCGTTTGAAATTTTTTAATATTTATTAGAAATACTTTAATTGCACTTCCTTTTTTTAATGCCTTTTAACCTCAAAATATGTCCATTTAGCCTATAAGAATCTTTATATTGATTGGCTTAATAAATAAATAAATTCGCGCTTTTAGTTTGGTTTGTTGGATTTTTAATCGAGTTTATATTCCGAGCTATCGGCCTTAGTAGTCTAGCGCAAGTGCACTAGCCTAACATCCCAGAGGCTGTGGGTTCGAATCCCACGTAAGGCACAGTCCTTGCACTTATCAAAATTAACCTACTTTACCTGTTTATAAAACAAAAACTCATTTCTCAACCTTTCCATCCTCATAGTCAGCGCATTCATTTGCATTGTGGCTGCTAAAACAAGCAAAAACAAAGAAAAACACACAGTTACACATTGCATCAGTGGCGCCAGCAAGAGGAAGCGGCCAACCGCGGTAGTAGCGCAGACACACCAAATTTAGTAAAGTCCTCAACCATCTGAACGATCCTTCTGGCAGAAAAATGTGAAACACAGATGGCACTCCAAAGCAGTAAGAAGGCATTGTTCCTAAGCAACGACTGGTGGGCATTCCCACTACTTAAGACTGATAGCGGCAGGCTAATCACCTCGCCTGTCAGAAATCAAAACAGATTAACGAAACCAACGCAAGACTGAGTCTTGTCGAGGCCCTTTGCTCCCGAGAGAGTGCTCAAGGAAAAAAAAATGTTCCAAGCTTACTCACTTAAGAACCATTTACACCAGGTTTCAGGCTATAGATGCTTTTGTGGTAGATTAAAAAATAAAAGCAAAACAATTTGCATGCCATATATCCAAACATTTCTTAAGCCACTTCAGTTTATGTGCAACCCAATCGCATATAAAAGGCTAAGCCAAGCTCTAGGGCGATAGTAATAAAAAATTGTGAGGTGTAAAATTTACAATTTGCAAAAGTGCACGCCAACATGCCTGGGGCATCTCGTTACTACGTGCATGGCAACATTCTGTTGAATAAGTAAAACAGAGAAAAAGGCAAAGGGCTTTAAAAATACCACGAAATTCTATTAATATGCCAAAATGTCGGCTGGAGAATAAATGAAAACCAGACAAGGCAAGGGTGGACATTTACGATCACCGCACGCAAATGTTGGTGCGGTGCACCAGAAGTGTGTATGTATAGGTATATGGAATGGATATGCATATGTGTGCGTGTAAGTATATATATATAATATATGTGTGTGTGTGTGTATATTAACATTATTCTAAAAATGCGCTTGTTTTTATTAAGTTGTAAAAATACGGAAAAATCACATTGAATAAAAACAAACAACAGCTGCCAATAAAGTGAAATAGCAAATAGCGCACAAACGCACAAAAGCAAAGTGAAAAGTGCAAAGTGTAAAGTGGAGAGCATAAAAAATGCAAGAAAACTAGAAAGCAAACATACACAAAATAAATAAGGCAAATCACAATAAAATGCAAATAAAAAGTGCTCATATGTATGCTAAAATAAACAAATTTCCAGTTTGCAACGCAAATTCGCCCGAAAGTATGCAAAGTATTTAATGAAAACCCCATTTACGGCTGACTTGTTTGTGAAGCGCGAAAAAGCCTTGCGGCCAGCTTAGCTTACAACTAAGTTCGCGCTTTTTTGGCACACGAATGTACGCACATCCGCTTAAACGCCTGTGTGTGTGTGCGTGCATGTAAAGATTTTATGTTTCTTTCTCCGTTTTTTTTTGCACGCGCGTTTTAGTGTTATTTGCTTGGGCGCCCAAATGTATGCAAATAAGCGAAATTTTGTCACACTTGTGCCTTTATGGACATGATGACAACAGGCCGGCAGGCTGAGAGGCTGGAAGGCTGTCAAGCAGATAGGCGTGCGAACAGCTGCTGACACAAGGTATGCAATTTTCGTGCAAATACAATAATAAGGAAAAATAAATAAATAAACAAAATGTTATAAAAATCAAGAAAATCGTAAGCAACAACAATAAAACACGCTTGCTGCTCGTAAAACTTGCGCCTGTATGAGATGCACACTTATACACACATGCACACATGCATACTTGTATATATACCTACATTCTCGTACTCACTCACACTTGCGTTTGGCCTCAGCTGTATGCGCCATTAAAATACGCCGCTCATGGCAATGTTGAGTGTTCGAAAGTTTTTACGTACGCATTTTTACTAAGCATAATCACTTACAGGCTTAAGCTGCTTGTTCGCGTGTGCATGTGCATGATTGCATATGTATGTGTGTATGCGTGCGGGTGCTATTTACACTTTTGAAACTTTATTCACTTTTTTTGTTATTTTCAGCACTGTTTATCTTATTATTTGCCAAAACAAACCTTGCTTGTGTCAATAGCTATTAGAAGCAGACGCAAATCTGTCGACAGCAGCATTTTGGGCTTAGGCATAGTTAAGTGAGTTTTTTTTCTGCTAACATTTGTACGATTTTTGCCATTTTAAGAAAAACCGAATTTAAATGGTAGCTTTAGCTTTACCATGCTATAACTCAGTGAAAAATATAAATTTTTATGTAATTTTTAGAATTATTTTACTGCAAATACCAAGGTGAGGAAAAAATTATGCAAGTGTGTTGGTGGCGCCTATTCCACTTATTCCACACTTTCATAGCGCGCAAAAAATTTATTTACTATTTTATTTTTATGTATTTATTATGTGTACCATTTTTATACATATATTTTATTTTTAATTTTTATTTTGTAAAAATATAGTAAAAAAAATATATAATAAATACCATAGAAATACGAGTTTCAAGCTTTGCACAAGATTTATAGAAAAATTTACAAATTTAAAGAGAGATTTAGGACGTAGCCGATTCGATGTTAGTGCAATAAAACAGCAAGTCTGAAGTGTCTTAAAATTATTGCTGATTTTTGATCATTTGTGGACCCATTTTTCCTGTAGAGAAAATGCGCAACACAGTCTGGGAAAAAAAATTATAAAAACTCAACGGAACATTCTACTAACTTCCAACATGCACTTTGTTATAAAGGGTGGTTACATTTCAAAGGCCGATGTTGAATGTAAACCACACCTAAACGTCAAGTTTTTTTTTGCACTTCATTTAACATTTTTCAATTTCAGACTAACTCAATTTGAACCATGGAAAAATGCATAATCGAGCAACCGTTAAAGTTATTCAAGCTTATTATGAAAACTGGCGTTCAAATCAAAATGCACATCGTGCACTTCGTGATTTTTTCGGCCAATTTAGTCGTCCAAATGTGCATACAATCGTAAAAATTGTGCAAAAGTTTGAGCAAACCGGGTCTGCAAGAGATGCGAAAACACCAGTGCATGCTCGTACAGCTCCTACTGCCGAAAATATTGCTGCTGTTCGCGATAGTGTGGTTGAAGAGCCGTACACCTCAACTCGTCGTCGTGCCCAACAATTGCACCTCTCACGCTCATCGTTGATGAACATTATGCATAAAGACTTGCATTTACACGCTTACAAGGTGTAATGGACTCAAGAACTAAAGCCTCTTGACCATTTAAAGCGTCGTCAATGGTTAGAATAGTGGCAGGAAATGACTACATTGAATGACCAATTTTCGAACAAAATCATCTTCAGTGATGAGGCACATTTTCACCTCAGTGAATCCGTCAATAAGCCGAATTGCCGCATTTGGCCGAATGATAATCCAAGAGTGATTGCCGAAAAATCAATGCACCCACAAAGAGTGACTATTTGGTGCGGTTTATGGGCCGGCGGCATGATTGGGCCGTATTTTTCCCAAAATGAAGCCGGTCAAGCAGTTACTGTGAATAGTGTTCGCACTTTTTATGGCTCAAATTGGAAGATATGGATGAAGCCGATATGTGCTTTCAACAGAACGGTGCCACTTGTCACACATCTAACGAAACAATGGCTCTTTTGCGCGAAAAATTTGATGACCGAATAATCTCACGTCGCGACTATGTCAATTTGCCGCCAAGATGATGTGATTTGACACCGTTGGACTTCTTTCTTTGGGATTATTTGAAAGAAAAGGTGTACGTCGATAAGCCAGCAATAATTAAAAAACTAAAAGAAGAGATAATTCGGCACATTAACGGCATATAACCTCAATTATGCCTCAGCGTCATCGAAAATTTGGACCATCGGATGGAGGTGTGCGTCGACCATTTGGCGAATATTTTGTTCTATACGTAATTGAGCTATACCAATATTATCATAAGAAAGAAAAATGACAATAATTTCTTAAAAAAATTGTATTTTATTCAAAATCAACACCGGCCTTTGAAATTTAACCACCCTTTACTACAATTTTAAGGGCTACTAAACTGCGTATCCAGTTTTTTTTTGTATAAAAATGTTGCAATTTTAATGGAAATTTACCAAAATTTTATAAACCTTGTACAAAGTTGGGATGAGTATGGGTTTTTATTATATTACTTTTTAAAAAAACAGTTTTTTTATTTAATTATTTTTTACTAAAAAAATTTTTTAATTATGTTTTAGTAAAAATAATTTTCTTTATTTTATTATTTTTTAATAATATAAAAATATTTTTTTTTATTTAATTATTTTTTTATTTACTTTTTTTTATTAAAAATTTTTTAATTTCAATGAAAATTTGCCGAAATTTATAAATCTTGTAGATAGTTTGAAGCTAGGACAAGTATGGTTTTTTATTATATTATTTTTATAAAAAACATATTTATATTTATTTTATTTATTATTATTTATTTATTATTATTTATTCATTTTTATTTATTTATTATATTTTTAATAAAAAATGTTTTTCTTTTTTATTTAATTCCTTTTTAATAAAAATATATTTTTTTTATTCAACCATTTTTTAATTTTTTTTTCTTTTTTTTTATTAACATTTTTTTTTAGTTTTAGTGAAATTTGTCAAAAGTTTATAAATCTTCTATAAAATTCGAAACTAGGATTTTTTTATTATGAAAGTCGGTTTACTGACGATAGTTTAACGTGATAACGTCATAAGAAAATACTGATTGAATGGTTGCATTTTTCAAAAGAAAATTTTAATTTTATTTGTTTGATAGATATTTTGTATGGATATAGAGAATGAGTTAACATTAACATAACATAATATAACATAACATAACATAACATAACATAACATAACATAACATAACATAACATAACATAACATAACATAACATAACATAACATAACATAACATAACATAACATAACATAACATAACATAACATAACATAACATAACATAACATAACATAACATAACATAACATAACATAACATAACATAACATATCATAAAGCATTCACCAACAGCTTTCATTTGATACCCATATTGTACATACACGTCCGAAGGTTACCCGGGCCCACGTTTTGACCTATATCTCGAGACCCTATCTACCAATAGGTATTCAAACTATACGGAAATCATCTTCAATATCTACTTAACAATGTGTGTAAGTTTGGTTTAATTCGGTTCAAAGACACGGCGGGTCCACGTTTTGGCATATATTTCGAGACCCTAGTCATCAATAGGTATGAAAATTACCCCGTATTAAAGCACTTATCAACAGCTTTCATTTGATACCCATATTGTACAAACACATTCTAGGGTCCACGTTTTGGTCTCTATCTCGAGACCCTAGTCACGGAGCGGATGGAAATACTCTGAACTAAAGCATTCACCAACAGCTTCCATTTGATACCCATATTGTACAAACACATTCTAGGGCCCACGTTTTGGTCTCTATCTCGAGACCCTATCTACCAATAGGTATCCAAACTATACGGAAACCATCTCCAATACCTCCTTAACAATGTGTGTAAGTTTGGTTTAATTCGGTGCAAAGACACGGTGGGTCCACGTTTTGGCATATATTTCCAGACCCTAGCCATCAATAGGTATGAAAATTACCCCGTATTAAAGCACTTATCAACAGCTTTCATTTGATACCCATATTGTACATACACAACCAAAGGTTACCCGGGTCCACGTTTTGTTCTATATCTCGAGACCCCAGTCACGGAGCGGCATGAAAAATACTCTGTACTAAAGCATTCACCAACAGCTTCAATTTGATATCCATATTGTACAAACACATTCTAGGGTCCACGTTTTGGTCTCTATCTCGAAACCCTATCTACCAATAGGTATCCAAACTATACGGAAACCATCTCCAATACCTCCTTAACAATGTGTGTAAGTTTGGTTTAATTCGGTGCAAAGACACGGTGGGTCCACGTTTTGGCATATATTTCCAGACCCTAGCCATCAATAGGTATGAAAATTACCCCGTATTAAAGCACTTATCAACAGCTTTCATTTGATACCCATATTGTACATACACAACCAAAGGTTACCCGGGTCCACGTTTTGTTCTATATCTCGAGACCCCAGTCACGGAGCGGCATGAAAAATACTCTGGACTAAAGCATTCACCAACAGCTTCCATTTGATACCCATATTGTACATACACATCCGAAGGTTACCCGGGTCCACGTTTTGACCTATATCTCGAGCCCTATTTCCAAAATAAAATATAATCCATGTTACTCGTGGATGATGTAGCTTTCGAATGGTGAAAGAATTTTTAAAATCGGTCCAGTAGTTTTGAGCCTATTCATTACAAACAAACAAAGTTTTCCTCTTTATAATATTAGTATAGACAACATATCTTATAAGGTATATGGTAAATATTACCATACATTTTTTCCTTCATATATAATAAAAAAATTAATAATAATAACATTAAAACAACAGGTATTATTAACAAACTTGGTTTTATTTTAAATTCTTCAAGTGAATCAAATTAATAATAATCAATAAGAAGGCATATGCAAATACAAATACGTGAATTTATATATGCACATATGCGCATATACATACATATATACGCTCACTTAAGTAGGAGAGAGCAAGATGTCGAACGTTGCCGTTCGTTTGCTTTGTTTGCTTTGTCGTTCGTTCCGTGCTTTCGCTTGCAGTTCATTCAATGCAATGAGCAAGGTAACGACAAATGAGCAAGGTAACGGCAATGAGCAAGGTAACTACATATGAGCAAGGTAACACTAATGAGCAAGGTAACACTAATGAGTAAGGTAACACTAATGAGCAAGGTAACACTAATGAGCAAGGTAACGACACATTTTTTCGTGCGTGCAGCCTGTTAAATCGAATTATAAGACGTTATCACGTCAAAATGTATGGTAATATTTACCGTATACCTTATAAGATATGTTGTATACTAATATATGTATATAAACATGCATATATGTAAAGATGCATACAAGTCATATGGACATATCAAATATACGAATCTATGTATTCCGTACGCAAGCAAATGTAAGCTAATGTGCTTGAACTGCAAGCGAGAGCGCGGAACGAACGACAAAGAGCACAATCGGCCCCGCGTTCGGCAACGTTCGACATCTGGCTCTGTCCTACTTGAGTGAGCATATATATGTATGTATATGCGCATTTGTATATAAATTCACATATGTACTTGTATTTGCATATGCCTTCTTGCTGTGTGCATGGTAATGAACCATTTCTTTGTTGAGAATAGGACGATGATAGAAAAAGTAGAAAATGAAAGGGAGTGTTTCGAGTGTAAAGTGTCTTGAAAAGGCACATCGATGATGGTGCCTCTTAGTGTTGTTGACTTATTAACGTCTGATGCACAATCGAAATTGAAGATATCTTTCATGAATTTGATAAATGTTTCGTAATTTTTCACGTTTTTGTAAATGTAACTTGACCTATTCTATTGCAATTCCATTTACCTCCTCTATATCCATACAAAATATCTATCAGACAAATAAAATTAAAATTTTGTTTTGAAAATTGCAACCATTACATTAGTATTTTCTTATGACGTTGTCACGTTAAACTATCGTCAGTAAACCGACTTTACAGACAACCTCTTTTTTACTAAAAATTGTTGAATTTCAATGAAAATTTATCGAAATTTTATAAACCAAAGTGTACAAAGTTTGACACTAGGATAAGTATGGTTTTTTATTATATTAATTAAAAAAAAACAACTTTTTATTTAATTATTTTTTAATTAAACATATTTTTATTTTTGCCAAGCAATCTTAAAAATGTTTTATTTTTCAAAGTAGTCTTTATTTAGAGTTAATTTTTTTTTTTTTTCATAACAAGCCTTGACAAAAATGGTAAATGATTTTTAATAATTTTCGATCTTCAATATGCAGCTGTTTTTCATTATATGAAGTGTGTTCAAAAAATAAGGTGAATTCAAGGTGGATTTATTAAGGTGACAGCATTCACCCAGCTGAATTTTTCACCGTAGGTATGGCTTACGTCAAAATTATATGCTTTGTTTGTATGTATTGGTATGTTTACATTTGCTTGCTGATTTTGACGTGATGGTTGGACCAAACGCAACAACAAATACATGTAGGGTTTTACTTATATGTGTTTGCTGTCACCTGTAATAAATTCGCCTTGGGTGAATTTTAATTTTTCTCAAAAAATATTTATTTATTCATCGATTTTTATTTTACCTCCTTTAAAGTAGCCGCCATCGGATATAATACACAGCGTTTTTTCCAATCCGGTTTTTATCTCCTCAGTCGTCGCAAAACACCGTCCTTTCATGCGCAAGGAAAAAGTCGCAGCAAAACCTTGACATTTGATCGCACTCGGCGGTTTGATGTGTCTTGACTCACCTAGACTCTTCCATTGGGGCGATTGGGCTTTGGTTTCGATGTCATAGCCATATACCCATGACTCGTCAATAGTTATGACCCTTTTAAGCAAACGTCATTCAACAATTCCTGACCGATGCTCATGCGACGTTGTTTTTGGTCTAAATTCAGCAAGTTTGGAACGAATTTCGCTGTCACACGCTTCATGCCATGAGCCAACCGATATGCCGACATCCTCAGCAACTTCTCTAGTTGTGATTGGACGATTCTCCATAACAATTTTCTTCACTTTCTCAACATTTCCATAGGTTGTTGATGTGTTGGGCCGTCCAAATCGAGCGTCGTTATTCACATCTTCTCGACCTTCTGTGAAAAGCTTGTATCACTTGTAAACATTATCGTGTCTCAGAGTACGCTCACCGTATGCCACTGACAACTGTAGATATAATGCACATAAAACATAACATAACATAACATAACATAACATAACATAACATAGCATAACATGACATGAACATAAAAAATAAATAAAAATAAATAATTTGCGCGTACTCTTCTGTTGGGTGTTTGGCCGAGCTCCTCCTCCTATTTGTGGTGTGTAGCTTGATTTTGTTTCACAAACGAGAAACATAAATCTGCTTATTTGAGCTAGAGCTTTTTCATGGTATTTCCGGAACTTTTTTAAAAGACAAAGGTAACTCACTGTCGAGTATTGCCTATCTCAGGAAAGAATGTAAGCTGAGATAAAATCAAAACCTTTCTAACTCTATCGCTCTCCATCGATGCAGAGCAGGTTCCTCAAGAATCATTGACTTATTTTGTATCTAACTCATCATTTCAGAGTATTTTAGGTATAAGAAACTGTAGATTCATACCATGAAGTATTATTTGCGACTAACAACAGTCGCATAAACCTTTAAGGCTGTTTACTATTTGTTTTTCCCATCTAAATCTTGCCAACCTTCACGACGCGCGAATTCAAAACCATCCAATATGGAACTAATTTTTAGGAAGGAATTATCAAGAAAACTCTTATATTCTAGCGACATTCCTAAATAACAAAAGTAATACCGCTAGTGCTTTGCACTCAGACACTGAGAGGCGAATTGCGTAAATTGTGCATCAGGAAACCCTCAGCAATAAATGCAATATGTGGGTGGCACCACCAGTAAAAATGGCCAATGACCACTACAAATATATGGAGCGATAAGGGTTTTCCAATCGCTAGCTGCTCTCCAAAACTCTACTCATTTGGTTCCATACTTTTGTAGTATAATCAGCGGTTGTTCAAGCACCTTCTTTTTTTTTGAAACCACTTTTAGCCATTAAACCACACCACATCACGCCGCAGCCCACCAACCACTCCACCCCACTTTCAAGCAACAACACCATCTATAGTGCATCAGCATCTACTATCGCCACCACTCATCCACATCACTAGCTCGTTTATATAATGGATTTTGATGGCTACAAACATACTTCAGTCAAAAATAGGCAACAATCGCCATGTAAAAAATATATTTCATATAAAAAATGTAAAGTTAGTTGCAATATAATATGTGAACGCACCAAAATTTGGCGTAACCAATTTTGTTCCATCAACCAGTCTTGTTCAGTTAGCGCAGCTGCGGTGCGCAGTGTTGCATGTGGAAGCATCATATGTGGCTCAATCTCGCTGTTAGGGCAGTCAAGCGTTACGGACGCCAAATACATGCACAACCAGATTGCGGCTAAAAAAGGGTTCTGCATGATGTGTATGTGTATGAGTGTTTTTTTTTTGTTTTTTTTTTTTTTTGTTTTTCGTTTTTTGCTTTTTGTTTTTATAAGCATGGCGTCATTTGAACTCTGACACTCAGTGTTGCAATTTCCGCTGTGGCGCATATTTTTCAGCCGTCGGATATGCAACGAAAAACCAATCGAGTTCAAATCGCAAAATAAATGGCAAAAGTTTTACTAAAAATAATAACAGCGATTGCCACGCTACGAGTTAGCCGCTACTTTTGTCAGTTGTGGTGGATTTTTTTTTTTTTTTTGTTTTTGAGCTTTATATTTGATGGAGGCAAAGTATAAAGCACACATTTCATGGAAGAAAATGTATATGGAAAACGTGATTTAAAATATCGGCAATACCCTGTGGCCGCCAATGGGTGTTAGTTCGAAAGCTGTGGAATTGACAAAAATTGTTTGGCGTAGATATTTTCTCATAGTCTATGCTATGGCGATTGGCAATATCCACCCGTGGAGGAATTTTTGGCAAGTTAGTATAAAAAACTGGAAACGATATAAAATTTGCAGATTACATCTATTTGTGGAGAAAATGGATGTGGCTTATATTAGAAAAAAAACTCCACTCAAACTTGTTAAGGATACTTGCATCTTACCATATTTTTTGTTTTTATTAGCAGCCACGGATATTCATCAAATATTAGAGGTACAATAAGATAGCGGCTTAATCGATTCTCTAAAAACTAGCGTAGTTCTCTTCAGTAGAAGGAGGAGCGCTGATGGTTTAATTCTACCTGTGTTCCAAGGTGTTATGGAACATAGAGCATTTTCGGCGTTTTTTCTGGGGAATGAATGAAACGAAGTTTTTCTGAAGGTTTTGGTGGTTTATAGCAAAGTACTTTCTCAGTTTTCTTCAATTGATGATTTTAGGACTTTTTTGTTCATTTTGTAGTTGCATTGAAATCAATTTTAATTTTCTTAAATACATCTCCGCAGCAGAGGAGGAAGGATTATTTTAGTGGCCACACCACTCGACGCAGTAGACGACGGTCGCTGTGAATGCGAAGGCATTTTGAGCCCCACCTCACCCATCAAAAAATAAAAAAACAAAAACATAAAAAAAAATCACCAACCAAAAAATTAAACAAAAACTTAGTCACTGAACTAGAAAAACCGAGAAAATATTTTTCTATTGTATATACTCGTACAATCCAAACATTCAGAAAAATGTGGTTTCATCCATTCCCCAACTGGCTGCCGAACAGTGTTTTAGGAACCTCTAATGAGCCTATGCATTTAGGGATTAATCGGTTGAAAAATATCCCTTCCATGCAGAAAAACTCACCTTTTCAGGAGTATAAAGTAAGGACGCCAATATAAGTGACAGTTGTCAATCCGAAGAATTAAGCAAATTATAAAATTGTTTATTCAATCCCGAAATAGCGAGTTTGGCTTTGGAATTTTCCGGGAAATTTCCAAAACTTATATGAAAAATAACATTGCATCAGTGGCGCCAGCAAGAGGAAGCGGGCAATCACGGTAATAGCGCAGACACACCAAATTTAGCCAAGTCATCAACCATCTGTGTGATCCTTCTGGCAGAAAAATGTGAAACACAGATGGCGCTCCAAACCAGCAAGAAGGCGTTGCTCCTAAGCAACGACTGTTGGGCATTCCCACTATATAGGACTAGTAGCGGCGGACTAGTCACTTATCCTGCCAGAAAGCAAAATATATTAATGAAACCAACGCAAGACTGAGTCTTGTTGAGGCCCTATGCTCCCGAGTGGAGTGAACAAGAAAAAAAAAAGAAAAGAATATATAAAAAATGAAATGAACAACATATTTTTCACAATTAGAAATGAATAAATACTCATTCGCCCTCTTCTAAAATCATTAAATCGCTACGAACAAAGAAAGTTTCGTGCACAACAAAGAAAGGTCGAATCCCAGCTGGTAATGAGTATAATATGAGGATGCCAATAGATGAAAGTGATAATTAACAATTCCGAGTAATCGGTAATTTTTTCATGCAGTCCCGAAACATCGGGACTGGTTTCGTATTTCAATTCTCTCAAGGATGCAATTAAGTGATTATTGTCAATTCTGTGAATTCGTTAAATTTTTTAATTGAATCCCGAAAGAAATATTATAAGGAAAAGTCGGATCCGAAATGGTCAGTTATAATCCGTGGTACGAATATAATTAATAATTATCAATCTCGATTAATCGATTAAATTTTTCAGACAATCCCGAAGTATCGGGACTGAATATGAGGTGCCAATATACAATATGTAAGTCATAACTATCAATCCCGAGACATCGGTAATTTTTTTTGGCAATACCGAAATATCGGCACTGGTTTCGGGATTGCATATTCTCAAATTTATATAAAAGAAATAAAACGAACAATGGATTTTACACAATTAGCGTAATAAATAAACACTCATTTGCCCTCCTAAGAAATTATTAAATCTCTTAGATCAACGGAAGTGCCTTTTACCACAAAGAAAAGTCGAGTCCGAGATGGTCAAGAGTTTAATATAACGGTGCAAATAAGGGATAATTATAAATCCCGAATAATCGGTAATTTCTTTTATGTAGTCCCGAAATTTCGGGGATTGGTTTCGGGATTGAAATTTCCCAAATTTATATAAAAAATGCAATGAACAACGTGTGTTTCACAATTAAAATAAAAAAATCTTTAAATCTCAATTTATTATATAAGTACAACGGCAGTTCCATGTACCTCAAACAAAAGACGAATCCGATATGGTCATGTGAATACCAATTTATGTAAATAATTGGTCATTTTTTCATGTAGCCCAGAAATATCGGTGTTGGATCCGGGTTAGAATTATCTCAAAGTCGCAAATAAATGCTTGCTTTCAATCCCGAGTGATCGGTAACCTTTTTTATGCAATCTCGAAATAACGGAACGAACTTCGGGTTTGAATTATCTCGAGATTGCAAGTAAATGAGTATTCTGAATCCCGAGAATTCGTTAAATTTTTTCATTCAATACCGAAAAAAAATATATAATATTTATCACTCCTGAAAGTAAGCAGCCAAAGGTAAAGTTGGTACTACGAATTTAAATTTGTTTATCCAAAATTTTAACTGAACTCTCAAAAACTCCGCGAAAGCTACCACAATAAAATAGAAATGCAGCGCGGAAACTCAACTAGCAGTTGTAGCTTTTAGAATTTTTAGCGCCATTTATTTTTTTTTTTTTTCAAAAACACACATTTCACCGCATGCAATTAGGCGCCTGGCCGCATTTGAACAACTCCATAAAGCAGCAAAAACCCCAAACCATTTTTTATTTGCTGCTGTCTGCCCGAGCCAGAATGGAATCCTTTCGAATGTGCACTTGAACACCACTTTTAGTTGCCAGAACAATGCACAATATCAGTTGAAACTTTCACGACGCGACGACGTTGTTGTTGTTATGTCGCCGCATTATTGTTGTGCACCGAAATATATGCGACATATTTGCAACTTGTTTTGTTATAGTAGTTCAAGGACTTTACTTTTTGGTAAAGTGCAATTTCAGTGTAACAAAATACCTGCTGCTATCGCTGCGCCCGCTGCGCCTGCTGCTACTGCTGTCAACAACAGTCCAAGCATTTGGCACGAGTTGGCGGCGGTTAGCAACCACACAAGTGGTTGGCAACGCTAAACGTCGTCTACACACACAGCAATACCTACTCACCTCTTCGCTGTGTTCACGTACAAAGTTCGTCAACATTGTGGTGGAAATTTTTTTTATACAAACAATTTTGCTAACGCACAAAGGAACATAAAGCGAAAAAATATAAGCCAACATTTTTGGATTTAATTAAATGTGCATAACAAACTATAGAGTGAGCGCGCGTCTAAAAGCAGACTTGCACACAATCACAGTTACAAGCATTTGCTTTTGACTGGATTACATTTGCGCATACCTCGGCAAACATACGTACATACATACCTGCAAGTACGTGCACATTTGTATTACTATGTATGTGCGCCGTTGCGATGCGTGTCACGAAATGTTTGCTTTTCACTTAAATTCCATATACACAAATTAAATAGAGTTTGTGTAAAAAGAATGAGCGAATATATTTATTTATTTACTTGTTTATTTACTTTTTTCTTTTACTCATTTTTACGTGTTTGCTACTGAGCTGGGTCAGCGAAGGTTAGAAGGTCTGCTGTAGCTGGTTGTCAAGACAAAGTTGTAAGAAGAAATTGCTAGAGTGGAAGACATATTCAGTTACTGGAATCTGAAGAATTTTCAGGCTTTTGGCCCAGCCAGCGAGCGCAAATAAAGGGTTTTCCAATAAGAGGTGTTATTTTGATATTCAAAGAAAAATGCTATTTTGCAATATAAATGATCGGATGTGTATTTCATTATAAAGAGGAAGGTATGCCGTTAATAGTGGAAAATAACATCAGGCAAATGACCACCACGACCACGCTTACAGCAGAATATCCTTTTCATGAAATTTTCCATAACCGGATTGCAAAGTGGCTGCCCTATTTCCTCGATAGCCTCACGAGCTCCCTCTTTGAGGTTTTGAATCGACCCTGGGCTGTTGGCGTAGACCTTCTCTTTCATGTAGCCCCAAAGAAAAAAGTCACAGGGTGTTAAATCACAAGATCTCGGTGGCCAATTGTGATCACCTCTTCGAGAGATAACATGGTCCGGAAACTTTTCCCGTAAAGATCAATGGTTTCGTTGCTTGTGTGGCACGTAGCACCGTCTTGTTGAAAATAAACATTGTCCAGATCAATACCATCCAATTTCGGCCATAAAAAATCGTTAATCATCTATTTTCTATTCAAAATAACACCTGTTATTGGAAACCCCTTTATATATCAGCATTAATCTACGCTCATATAAATATGTACTTCGTGGTGTGGCCGGTGGCATCTTTGTAATAAAGTGCTTTGGTATATTGAAACCCTGTCTGACAGGTATGTATGCAGATTTTGAAGCATGTGCGCAGCGATATGTGACCCATGGAGTGAAATTGAGCTGAAGCGGCATAAATATGCGCAAAGAAAACTGTTCGTGGCATAACTTAAGAAAGTTGCAATTTATTTGGAATGCCTGAGTGCACAAACTCTTTACAGTATGGTATAAGCATTTTAGTGCTTGGCTTTATAAGTGGGCAGCAGGGTACAACATACTCGTGCCAATGACTGTTCAGCCAGAAATTGTACAACATATGAGGGGGAGCTTGACATCTAAGTAATGGAAAGATGCGCGAAACTGCGAGTGATTAGTCCATTTCCCGCTGACGAGCAATGGAGTGAAAGGAATGGAACAAAGGGTAACATCAAGGGGAGAAGAAAAAAAATCGCTTAGCACATGGGACTAAAATCTCCTTGATATAAAAAATTTGCAGAGCCGTAGTAGCAATTGTGCGTTTCTCTTGCATTTCTACTACCAAAGTTCTTGCACAATAAATGATCGACGAGAGCATCATCCACAAAATGTCTTACATTCAATCCGGTACACGTGAGAGTAACCAGCAATCAATGAATCGCAGACAATATCTGAATCTTAACATTACGCGAACTTTCGTCCATAGGCTGACCAAAGAGAAGCAAGCAGAAAGATTGTATGTAGTTTCAACTTTAGTGGCGAGCTCGAAGTTAGTGAATTCAGCCGCTGCATGGAGAAGGAAAGGAATTTTTTGTCCACCACTGCTGAACTCAGTCCACACAAGAAATGAATGTCAGAGTGAACGTTAGCCTATTCTTAACCGATAGAGGATGACTGTTTTATATAATAACTTACAGAATAAGCCAGCCGAAAACGAACCATAAAAATAACTGTCTGTCTTTTAATCTTAATGCTCATATAGCTCTTGAACCCAACGTCGCTTATATAGGACCACATGGCGGTGCGGTCAGCATTCAAAAGTTAAAAAAAGTCTCAAAAAAGAGTCCAAAAAATATATGAGGCTTGGCTGATAAAATCGTTAGTCACATCATAGATGATAGGTGTCGTGAAAGGTGGCCCAGTATTTAGTCCGTACGGCAGAATTCATTATTTTATAATTTTAACAAATTTGGCTTCACTAGGAAACTCAATCATTTTTTTTATTTTCTATTATCTAAAACTAGGGAAATGCTAAATCTAATAAGGTGATGAGAGGAACAAAACATTTTCTTCACTTTCTAAAGGAATGCTGTGAACTTTTTCGAGGACCACAGTCTTAGTGGGCAGCTGGGCCACATAGGCAGGGTTGGAACGAAAATCTGCACCGAAACTGGTAGCTCTGTCTTCACTGACATCTCCAAGATGGGATCGGAAGTCGAAGTAGATGTTTTTTTCTGAATCAGCCAATTTATCTATCTCCTAAAAATAACCTCATACTGATAGTGTTTTCCAGGCAGAAGTCTTTGCGATCCTGCAGGCAAGTAAAATACTTAGGGAACGCGGGAAAGAGGGAGATATGAACATTTACTTCAGCCAAGCTGCGATTACAGTAGTACAGAATGCTTACAGTACTGGGGATCCCACGCCATTCTATTTCCAAATTTATACGGGTGTTCACCGGTCACTGAGTGATCGGAACTCATGGTGATTGATCCTGTAGGCATTTGAAATGCTTAAAGAAAGTGGAAGCAAGGGAGATATTAACATTTTATCCGATAGTCAAGGCGAGAGCAAGCCTCTGACGACGCCATAGTGCAGATCCAAGCTAGTCAACTCCTGTAAGGAGTAACTCAAATCTCTCGGGAGTGCAGGTAACATTTCTCTGATATGGGTTCAAAGCATAGGAACATAGACGGAAATGAAATTGCTTATGAGCGTGTCAAGAAGGGGACTGAATTGGTCTCAAAGACCTCCTACCCGGTCATCGGCATCCCACTGACTGTCGTTAAAATGGAATTGCACAACATATTTCTCAACAGATGGAGCTCAATTTCTTCGTGCGCTAGTTCGAAAACCGTTTGACCCCAGTACAATAGACACAGGATGCAGAAACTTCTTGGGACTCCACGCCATTCAATTTCTCGTAACTGTGTTCAGCGGTCATTGAACCATCACTGGCAGTGAAGTTTACCATTTAACCCCTATTGCAGAAGCTCTGGGTACCTTTCAGAGAAGGAAACTGTTAAGCACTTTCTCTGTAAATGTCTGGGTTTGGCAGCTAGACGATTACGGTCACTGGATGCTCATTTCTTCGACAGCCTGGGGCAGTGCGCCAACCTAAATCCGAGCAATCTTCTCCATTACATCAACAGCTCTAGCTGGCTGTAGATATCGCCCTGTACGAAGTCTCATAATGATATTAGAACTGCGCTTTCGTGCTACTTGGGGAGTGCCAGAGTGGTACTTCAACCTTTTCACATAGTGGACGAAGCAGAAAAAATTAATCAAAAGATACAGGGCTTAGTAAAATCTATCCTCTGCACCATAATGGCTCTCTACAAACACCAAATAAACTCTTTTTAAGTGTAGCTGCTCACAACTAACATAAACTTGCTGACAAGCTTCAACAATACTATGTTTAAGTGAATTAGATCGATTTGAGTAGTCCGCTATATCTTTAATAAAAATCCAAGGACTAAGGAATGGATGTCCGTTCTACTTAAAATCTGTAACTAAAAGTATAAGGTATGGATTGGAAAGACCAAGATGGACTGTGGAATATCATATGTTTAATTCCTTTTTGAGCTTTTCTGGCTCCTTGAGGAATCTGACAAGTTGGTACAGAAGGCAATACATCTGACTAAAAAAAGGGCCTTCTTTTCTCTTCAACGAAATGTCGGGAAAAAGCAAAGCAGGTGCTCTAAATTGTCATTCTCCTCTCCAAAGAAGACACAAATTGTGTTTCACATGATGCCTATGATAATTGTATTTCCTTTTGACCCCAGGCATTATGTCCCGCGATCAATCCAACAAGTAATCCTAACTCATTCCTTCGCTGCTTGATAAGGAATTCTGCTGCCATCCCATCAGCCTTTTTTCAAGCCTCATAGTTATTATACCAGTGTAGAGCCATCACCAGCGGTCTCTGTTTCTTTTGTGAAGAAGATCTTGGACTCACCTAAAGACTGCTGCAAAACCTGAACTGATAATTGCCATTGGTCCCATTTGGCGAACCACAAATTCATAGTTCGCCAATTCATCAGCACGTCGAATATCATAGTATTTGGGCTCCCAAGTCTACATTTTTCATCTACGTGATGGAGCTTAACCAGCTTACATTCTTGGATATTTTGTGACACCCACGAAAGTTTTTCACTGGCGTTAGCTGCCAATTCAGATTCTACTCCGGCATCTGTGATACATCCTCTCAATTATCCATTCCACTGCACCGAGTATTGCTAAAATCTCTGTTTGGAAACCCTCAGATATAACATTTCATTTTCTCAATAATTTCTTCTCCAAATGTTAATCAGAGCCCACTGTGCTTTCTAATAAAGAACTTGCCGCGATCTCATCAAATCCAAAACCTGATCAAAACCTTTAGCAAATGCCTGACTCCAACAGCGCTGAGATCTTCCAACTCACTAAAGCCCTCGAGTAAATTCTTTGAAATTCCAATTTTCATGTTACTTGATTTTTTAACTTTAATATATTCTGTATTCTATATGTATACGCTAAACCCCATTTTTTCGGTTCTTTTTCTTTACTTGCAGCTTTATCACAGTGTAGAAATTGAAGCATCGACTCGAAAATTTGTCCGCCTTGAAATTGACAATTCCCTCTGCGCACACTTCAACCATGTCAACCTGCGCTCTTAACCACGCCTCTGCCACCACAGAGCCAACAATCATTGCATAACAGGCGCAGACCTATAGCCACAACATGAATATCGATCAACAGAAATTCCCACCACCACCATCGGCAAGTTTGCTGTGCGACAGCGGCTATACCAATGGCTATGCCACTCCTAGCAACAGCAGCATTACAACGACTTCGGCGGACACTTCTGCGTCGTCGCCCGCCTCACAGACGACTACCTACGTGAATATACCGATAATACCACACGGGCAGCTGAACGCATCCGCATCCTCCACATCATCCGCGTCACCGCCACTACCGCCGCCGCCTCCTTCCGCTATTTCAATGATGGGCGGCGGCAATGCATCCAACAGCGGTGGCACAAGCACCTTCAAAACTCCCCTGCTACCCATGCCCACACTCGAGGACATCGAAGGCGGCTTACTGGTTGCCACATCTACTAATACGCCCGCCCCAATGCCCGTCGGTATACTCAAATATCCGAATGCCGCCTCTGCGGCAGCAGCAGCATCGGTGGCAACAACACCGCTCAGTCTGCCGCCGTCTACGTTGAGTATGTGTGGTGGCGGCATGGGTCCAGGACCACCAACGCATTCGCAATCACACGTGCTATCGTTGCCCACTTCTGCTGCGACTGGCGGTTATGAGTATGTGAGTGGTGTTCCAACTAGCTATCAATCAGCGTCACATGCACCTAAGCAACAACAACTACCACCTGCCACACTTTCGCTGGCCAGCGATATGTTGCAGCATGCAACGACGCCCATAACGGTGCTTTCACTGCAGCATACAACGCAGCAATCATTACCACCGCCGCCACCCCCTTCAGCGGGTTTACTTAGTAGCAACAACAGCGTTACGCTTGGTATAACCTCGAGCGGTAATGCCAGCGGAGGACATGGCAATCACCCGACAAACCCCGCTGGTGGTATGAGCAACTCCATAGGTACAGCTAGCAGTGGTGCGGACTCGAAGCGTTCATCGAAATGTTGCGCTTGTTTTGGCGGCAGTGGGAATTCCTCAACGGCAACGAAGTCACAGCAGAAAAAGCGACGCAAACAGAAGGCACAAACGATTTGGTCGGCACTATTGACGAATCTAGGAATTTGCGCTCTGCTGCTGGCCTACACGTTGTTGGGTGAGTATGAGTGGAACACAGAAAATGGGAAATTAAGTTAAGATCATTGAAAACTAATCTGCGCGAACCGCACTTCTCTTAGACTGGTCATTATGGCCACCACTGTTTCTTTCTCAGAGATCTCACAGCCTCACTATAATTAGGGCTCGTTGTTGGTGCGCTCGAAGTATGTCGACTTCTCGCTCACGACCACATACAAATACTTCGATAATAGACTCGTTTGGGTTTCTGATCACCGAAATATTGCGATAAACTGCTAGGCAAATGAGTTAGGTACAATAGGGAGCCTCGAGGTGGTTTCTCCGCGTAATGAGAGGATTGTGACTTTGTTAAAAAACTTGTGCTCTAGTCCTGGTAATGTGGACTGCATCGGCACACGAACTACGTTAGTACACAAACGTGTAAAGTCGCGGGGATTCTTCTGGTTACAGGTATATTAAATCCGCTCGAGGGAACTTTTAAGGCTAAGGAAGCCGCAGCTCTCGAATTTTGAGGATGTTCTTTCCAAATATTGTCTCTTATCCACGCAGTGTGACTTGACTTCGAGTCTTTTGTGCAGCAGCTGTCAGGAGAATGAGGTAAAATCATCTCAGCACCTTCACTCGGCTGTTCTGCTCTCGCTGTGCTAAGATGTAGATCATTTTTTTTTTTTTTTTGGTAGATGAGGTAGCGTTCATAATGTCTTCACACTTACAGCAACCGTCGTACACTGTGTAGAATGCTATGGCCACTAGAACAAACCCTCCACCTCTTCTGGGGAGACTCCCTTCGGGAAACTACTTTATGCATTACTTCAGAAGGGCCCAGAATGGCGTCCATTAAATGGACCCACGTCTGGGTTCACCACACTTGTAGCCAGCTTTATGCTATAGGCTCGTCTTCTAATATCTCTGTGGGGTCATACCAGTGGTATGTGGGGCATGCTCCCAGGATCCTCTCAATGGGCGTGTGGGGGTTATACGCTATCGATAGTTTATTTTGCACCTGCAGCAAAACAGAAATGTCGGAAGAGGTTGCGGTAGTATTATACCGTCTTACACCGTCGTGAACACTAATTTTTTTCCTACACCTGCTTATATTTGTGGAGCAACATCAAAGCGCGCGGCGTAAATAAGAGGAGGAGCTCGGCCAAACACCCAAAAATGGTGAAGCAGTTAGGTATGTAGGTAGCTTGGGTGGCTATCGCAATGACACACTTAGATCTTTCATAGTTCCAATGGTATCACAATTCTTACCCTATGGGTTCCTTTTCAAACCATCCGGTAGCTTTCATGAACGAGCAAAGCTTCGTTAGTTTTAGATGCGCTATGTCCGCTACATCAGTTAAAAATGCCATATCAAAAGTGCGGAGCCTCCTCGTCGCTAAGCTTTCACACTCACATAAATAAAAGGTGTTTGACTGTTGTTCTTCTTCTGTATTAAGAAAGCTTCAACAGAAATCGAAGTACGGGAGGAGAAGTAACCTTCTAGCGTGGCTGCCTATTAGACAATAACCAGTTAATACCCGTATCATTTTTTGTATAGCTTTTCTGTTAAATCCTAACAAGCTTTTTGATCGACCGTTGTTCCATTTCGCCATGTCTGTCTACTTAGCTCGCATGTTGAGAGGTTTTGCCAAGTTGTATTTACCTTATTGATGGTTTCCCTATCTATAAGTAGTTTACAATCGGCCATAGGCATGGGTATCAGCGTCTTATCCACGTGAAGCAGTTAACACGACCGTATGTTGCCACCTTTCGGTCTTTTCCATATCGCTTAATTATAACTTCATATAATTATCACTTATTTTCTGCATTTCTCCCTCTTATTCTCATACTTCAATGGCATCACAAGGTTCGCAATTTATGTTTGCTGTTACACATAACTTAGCATAGCCTAGCAACAAAATACTACTCGAATCGGTTGAATAAATTTTTGATTTGTTGTAGTTTGAATACAAATTTTGTGATTTTTCAACACATTTTGGCTTCTCGACACGCCTCTTTTTTAAGTTTATGCATTTTATTTCACCACAAACTTTCGAGGAAAGATACGCTTCAGCTTCAAAATGCAATGAACCCTGTGCATGTCGGAACATTCCATACAAAGTTATAAACTTACATATAAACATATTTTGGAACTTAGCGTTATAAAGGCAGAGATATAGGTATTAGCAACCCTCATGGCTCTGCTGTACAGTTTTGAAAATTAGCTCTCTATTCAAAACTTCAGGTCATTTTATGCATTCAAGCAGTAAATTATTTATTCAAATGCTAAATTAAAATATGAAATTAAAAAAAAAGTATACGGCATCTGTATGGGTCAGCCTGTGAATTCGTCTCAGCCTCTAGAAGAAATTACATTATCATATCCCCAGCGTAAAAGTACTCGTATTAAAATACTTAGTATTTCACTTTCTTACCGCTACCGCGGGCAGATCGTTATTGCAGCCAGAGCACGTAGAAAATTCCACAAATAAAACCATATCAGTTCGTATAAATCTCTCTTTAAGTACATTCGAGTACAGCGAATGGCCAGCACAGTTACAATTTATTCGGCCACACTCTGCGCACAAATCATCGCTTTCGCATACAAATTACTACTAATTGAGTATATCGTTCAGCTGCAGGAGCACTTTCACAATTACAAGTTCTTGTAATTGAAGTAACTTTGGCAAACTTAAGTGCGCAGCATTGAACAACAGGACAGCTATTAAGAGGAATACGTGACACTTGAAGTACAATTAAAGTGACGCTACGAAGTGTAAAAAATGCTTAATATTTTAAATGATGAAAAGTTCCAAACAAAAAAATTGAAAAAAATGAGTGCGGCATGTTTGACATTAGAAGGGCAAGTCAAATGTTTGGCTTACAACTACTGCGGCAAGCAGACAACCAGTCAACCCGGTTCGCAAGCTGGTCAGCTAGTCAATCTTTTGAGCAGTCAGCTAAAGCATTCTACAGTGTGGCCAACATTTATCCCACCAGCAATAATGATTATGTTGTCTCAAGGACTTGTGCTCGCTTTCGCACGCTTGCCGCGTTAATTAACACTTACAAGGACTTTAAACTTTATATGTATGTATGTGTATGTGAAAGCGTCAACGCAAGGTTGCTTCTTTTACTACTTCTTCCATTTTTAGTACTTCAACCACCGTTAGTCTTTGATTGTGTGGTGTATATTTTACGGAGTACAGGCATGCTTTAAAACTTAAGTGCGCTAGTGCATGCAGTTTGTGTAGTTACATAAATACATATACTTGAACGCATACTTATACATAGTTGTGTGATTTTTCTTAGCCCAACTTACAACAATTTCACCAGCAACGTCAGTGATTTCTGTGCAACTGCCAGTTTGTCAAACCACTCCCGAACGCTTGGCTTTGCAAATATGATAGTTGCCAGTGGAGAGTATTGTGGCAACGTCGCCGCCACCGTCGCCTGCGTGGTAACCCATCTTCGTAGTCTATTGTCGGTAGCTTCGTTTACTTTACAAATACAAAATTGTCTATGTTTATTTGTATGTCAGGGCGTATAAGTAACTCATCAACGTTTATCTGCTTGACAGCAGCTGGCATTTGTTTGCTGGTGGTTGGCCTTTGAAGTACAGTGTTTGCAGGACAATTAATTTGTGAATATTATATAATAATAATTAAATAACAGTATGAGCTATGATTGATGGCTCAAAGCTTGACGATAAAGTTTGCTTTGATGTCTAATGTAAGAAGCCAAAAGTAAGCGTTTCGGCTGATGCGGATTCCAGGCTAAATTCTAGCCATCAATGAGGTAGCTGTCTGGTAGGTAAGGCAAAAATTTGACTACCTTTATAGAAGTTTAGCCGAAGTGCTTGGCCGAGCTCCTCCTCCTATTTGTGGCGCGCGACTTGATTTTGTTCCACAATTGAAGCGACCTATGTTGAGCGGTTTTTTATGACAGAAATACACTCGGAGGTTTGCCATTACATACCAAAGGGCGACCGCTATTAGAAAAAACTTTTTTCAATTTTGGTGTTTCACCGAGCTTCGAACCCTAGTTCTCTCTTAATTCCAAATGGTTGTCACGCACCAACCCATTCGTCTACGGCGATTGCCGCTATTAAATCTCTTAGTGGAATTGCCACTAATTCTATCATTGCTCGCAAATGGCGGGCGTCTCAAAATGAGTTGGCGGAATATTTCCGCAACCATTTGATATGAGTGCCAGGGAATTGTGAAGGCAGACAAATTAGCGAGAGCGGGCACTAACACTCGCTTCCCTCTGGGTATGAAGATTATACGTTTACCCCTCTCAACCTACAAACTGCGTGGTGCAAGTAGCTTTTTCACTACAGCATCACTCGAGATGGGTTGATAGTTTAACAACGCTACAAAAATAGTTCGGTCAAAATGAGACGTCAGGCGCTCATAGGTGTTATTTAACCGGTGAAAGAAAAACGTATCTATATTTGTTACTTTGATCACGGGCCATTGTCTTCTAGGTCGACGTGTTCAAAGAATGAATGTACCTCATTTTGACTATTGCAGAAGCTGTACGGAGGAAGAGTCTGTCAGACATCATCTCTGTTACATTCCCGCATGGCATGGCACTAGGTTTAGATACTTTGGCTCATTGATCTTGAATGATACTGATGACTTTAGGGATATACTCGTAAGTAAAGGTCAGCCAAATCAGTGAATTTGCACTTAAAATAAAATTGTTTAACGAGGAGTGGTAGATAAACTGCTACTATGGTATCTCAATGGATCGGCAATGATCTAAACTGGTTTAGAGGCCGACTACCACTTCTACCTACCTACCTACCTACCTACCTACATACCTACAATGGCCCATGACCGCACAAGAGCTCTAAGTCGAGAAGCAAGTGGTTTACTGCGTTTGCCAAGCAGTGAACTAATTACACCAAGCAATAAAATATATTACAAAAAAAAATAAATTAAAAAAATAAAAATAAAATTAAAATAAAAAAAAATTAGAAAATTAAAAAATTTAAAAAAGTCAGTCTACAAGTATTTTTTCTTATACAAAATTAATGGCCCTAGCGAAAAATGTATAATTTTTGCAAATGACGTCGCACGTCAGTCATCAAACTGGACAGCTGCAGTATACAAACAGACGAGCAATAGAGCGCGTAAAGATCAAACAAAAAGTTCCATCGTGCAAAATTTATTTTTTATTCAGTATTTTTACTGTATGATTCAAAAACGAAATTGGATGATTAATTTTGCGCCAACTTGTACAATACTTTTTATCCCGCTACAAGTGACCTAAAGATTCCGTGCGCATTTTCTTGCACAGTCGGACTGGGTGAGTTCTAAAACGGACTTATTGCTCTTACGAGGGTGGTTCAATAAGTACCCATGATAGAAATGAAGGCACCATTTTTTTTTTTTTAATTTATTTTTAAACATAGTCCCGTTTAGAAAGATACACTTCTCCCAACCATTTTTTTAACCCCTCCGACCATTTTTTAACCCCTCCAAAAAATAGGATTTGTCGAACTCTCCAAAATACGTCTCTGTCTCGGCGTTGACTTCCTGGTTTGAACTAAATTTTTTTCTCGCGAGCCTTTTCTTCATGTTAGGGAACAAGAAAAAGTGAAAGGGAGTCAAATCGGGTGAATACGGGGTACGGGACGACAGCAATTCATAACGCTATTCATGCAGTTTGGCGACGACAACTTCAGATGAAAGTGCTGGTGCGTTATCGCACTTTCTTTACCTTAACTTCTTTTTCGAAACGTTTGACGGTGTCTCCTACAATTTTTTGTGAAAGTGATACAATAACTTACCGAAATATTATCCACTAATCGTTCTTCCTTTTTTCTAAATAATCCATGAGAATAACGCCGTTCCCATTCCAAAAAATCGTCGCTCTTTGACTTTTCCAGCCGATGAGACTGTCTTCACCTTCTTTGGAGCAGATTCACGGGGAGAAATCCATTGTTTTGATTGTTGCTTAGTGTCAGGTGTGTAATGATCAATCCAGGTTTCATCAACGGTGACAATTCGACGCAAAAATTCCTTCGGACCTCGCTTAAATTGCTCCAAACACTGCTTCGAAGTGAACAGTCACATCCACTTGTTGTCCATTGTGAGCAATCGCGGCACCCATCGGCCTGACAATTTCTTCATCGCCAACTTATCATACAAAATATTAATTGCTGTTCCGGTCGACACACCTATGGCCTCTATTATTTCGCGCACTTTCGTTCGTCGATCAGCGAGAATCACGTCGTGGACTTTTTGGATGATTTCCTCGGTAAACACATCTGCCGGGCATCCTGGTCGCTTCTCATGAAAAACGGATGTTCATCATCATCATTGTTGGCTGGACAACCCTGGTCGGGTCTTCGCCTGCTGCATCTCAGTTTCGTGCCTGTGTCCTCCATGCCCGAAATCCCAATAAGCGTGCGTCTTCTACACCGTCAATCCATATAAGCGGCGGGCGGCCCCTTCTTCTCTGTCTGTGGCATTTACCGAAGATTATTTGTTGAGGTGGGTAATCCATGTTAGCCCGCAATATGTAACCTGCCCATCTCAATGTGTGTATGATGATTGTAGTTATCACAGATGGGTTCATATATATCGCCTTATCGCCCAAAATGAATGTTCGCCCACGTTTAAATTCGTTACATCAATATCTGACTGTGGGGAAGATGGCGAAGCGTCTCCTTAAACAGCATCAAACTTTGCTTTTATCTCATCGCATTTTTCCCCATCCAAAAACATAAAGCGAATTACCGAATGGCATCCCGAGTGTTTGGTAACACAAAATTTACGTTTGAATATTCGAATTTCGTGTCCAACTTAGGTTAGGTTAGGTTGAAGCGGTTGTCCTATGGGACACACTCAGGCTCATAGCCCATTGGGATGCCGCGTGGGAAGCTTTGCCTGTTTCTCCTAAAACCAGTATGTGCTTTCCAAAAAATTAGAATATATCTGATTTCTGCAGAGCTGAGGTCTTTTAATTCATTAAAAAATTGTCTGCCTAGAATAGTCTGAGGAGAAATCTCCGTCTAGATAGAGTAGGACAATGGCACAGAAGGTGCACGATTGTCGCTTCTTCTTCCTCATCAAAACAACTTCTACAGAAGTCATGTGCTTTCACACCCATCCTTTGGGTGCTCCGTTATGACCGAAATCAGTGTGCTAAATCTGTGTTTATTTTGACTTTGCAGAGATTCTGCGCGTTAAGCATTGAGAGTCGGCCACAGTTGACGAGCGATTTTGCAGGGGGCTTCTTTACGACATCTATCGTTTGCGTTCCTTCCGATTTCTGCAAGGATGAGTAGCTTACATGTTTGTTAGGGTATACCTATGTCATTGCCTATGTACGCATCTATCAATTTGGTGGTGAGTCTCGTTAGTTCATCGGCTCTGCAGTTACCCTAAATGTCGAGATGGCCAGGAACCCATATTATACTGAAGCGAAATGACTCAGCCATCTCGGCATTTCATGGCTACCTTGGGAGTTGTCGACTGTTTTGTAAGGGATTTTGTGTCCAACTTAGCTTTTTGTTAAGTAAATCATATCTATCGCCTCTTAAAAAGCTTAGCAAATATTTAGCACACAATTTCATAGTCTGCAGCCCACTGTACGCTACAAAGACCCTCTTTAACAAGCATTAGAGCTTACTCGCACACAATTAAAGCCAACTACAAAATAATACAATAGTTGTTGGTGCGAGTAAGCAAGAATAAACCTGAGTTGCAAAAACAACAACAACAATAGTGACATCAGCAAAGACTACTACTACTTATACCAACCATTGGAGTGAATATCCCACTGCGTGCACTTAACCTACACACCACCACTTTACTTAACGCTTCCGTTTGGTGTCTCATTATCGTTGGGAATAGCTAAAGTCGCACGAACCCCTTACATTTCTTCACGATGGCATACTTACCCTGACACTTGGCGTTGGGTTGGTGGAAAAGTGGGAAAAGTGAGAAAATTTGTGTGCATACCTTAGTTATGCATACCGGGAATTCATCTTCATTTCCCGTATCATCAACAACAATAAAACACAACACTATTTTTCACATCTGCCTCTATTTTCTATTATCATTCCCAGGTTCATTCATATTTCTAACAATCGAGAGCGAAGACTCAACTTTCCTGCAACATCACTATCACCATCATAGTCATCATACACTGCTGCAGCGTCAACGTCAGCAACAGCAACAACAACAACACCAACAACAACAGCAGCAGCAACAACAGCAACGTACACTTGCCTCAACCAAACGTGGCAGTGGCGGTAATGTGGAAAATATTTATCACACTTCACCCGAACAAACGCATCTGGACAATGGCACCGCGTTATCGTCACTAACCGCATTCTCTTCGCTCGCCTCCTCCGCCGCTACCACTTCCTCGGCATCCGCATCTGCATCATTATCGGGCGCTGCTTATTCTGCTGCATCAAATGCTGGTGCTTCCATCGCAAATGCTATGCTGGAGGGCATTGTACCGTTGAGCGTTGAGCGCAGCGACACTGGCAGTACTGGGGACTTTAGCTACGGCGATGAGTTAGGCGGCGATGGCATCATCTCGGCTCAACTGGCGCTGTCGGCGGACACGCAGGAAGTGCGACAACGCACCATTGAGAATATCTGGGATATAACGGTGTCACTGAATATACTCTACAAGGAGAATTGGACAAAGTAAGTGAAGATGGAAGATTTATGATTTACGATTTACAATGAGTAGTTGGAAAATGTTGAGTGATATGTGTTTGATTTAGTAGGTATTTTGCTTATCGTAGTACTTGAAAAAATTCGCTATTTCATGTAGTTTAAAAAATTTTAAATTGGTTTTAGCTGAAAGCTACACTAATACCTAAAGTTCTGTTGACAATTTGTAAGCTGAAATCGACGAAACGGCAAAACCAATTATGACAAGATTTCTGTTGGTAAATATGAATAAAACTCACGGCTGATAGAATTACACGGTTTGCTCTTTGACTATGGTGAAAAAAAAAATTGTGGGAGGAACTTGGGCGCCCACGTCACTTGGGAGATTCGGCAGCCGAACTCCGACCGCTCATTTCACATGTATTCACACACTCGTTCAATCAGTCGTTGCTCAGACGGAAACAAAGTGTCATTGGTTGATTTTTTTTTCGTATGTTTTTTTACTGCACGATCAATTGTTTTTCTCAAACATCTGAAGTGACATACAGAAAAAGAAGTGGTCGCCCTCGTGTGGTTCGAGCTAGTGCAGCCATAAAAACGGTGCGAGACATAATTCGCAAAAATCTCCTAAGAGAGCAGAAAATGATGTCCAGTGAAATGAGTGTATCGACCAGATCCATGTCAAGACTAATTAAAGATGATCTCCACATAAAAGGCTCCCGTAGCTCAACTGGTCATCTTTTGACAACGCGCATGAAGAAAATTAGACTCGACAGATGCAAGCAGCTTCTTTGGGGGCAGGAAAATATTCTTGTCACAGATGAGAACATTTTCACTGTCGAAGAAGTTTTTAATAAGCAAAACGACAAAATCTGTGCTAAAACTTCTACGCAAAAAATATTGTTCCAAGGTTTCGGCGTGCCCGCCATCCAGCCTCCATAATGGTTTGGTGGGGAGTGTCTTGTAAAGATGTTATTTCTCTTCATTTCTACGAAAAAGGGGTTAAGACCAGGAGGATGTCTTAGAAAATGTGGTGAAGCAGTTGAGCTGTAGTCTCTTCAACGGACAGCTTTGGTCCTCAAAGGACAGCAAGATTCCGCTCCAGGCCATAAGGCAAAAACCACCCAGCAGTGGCTAAGAAACAATATTTGTGGGTTCATAGCCGCCATTGGGTTACAGTTTGTGATGAGAATTTGAGAAAATGGTCTCTCACAGAAATTTGAAGAGTCTCAAACAACCTTTGGTTTAAGAAACGATGTCAATATCCATGGAAATCGGGAAAAATATTAAGATTTTCGTGCACTTGGCCGTTTTAATAATACGTCCAAATATCGAGCTTTCCATAACTAAAAATATTTTTCTCTGAAAATCGCCCCACAAAAGAATTTAAAATTGCTTAAGAATTGTATCAACAGAATCAACGAAGCTGAGGTGAGCCAATATGAGGTGTTTTTTTAGATGCATGAGAACTATCGATATCGATAACTATGGTTTGACAGCTGAGAATGGCAAACTTCCTCTGTTCAGTAAAGTTTAGCAAGTCATTATGAATCATAATTGAATTTTTGGTAGATTAACCTTCTGCTAGCCTCTTCCTAGCTGGCTTTGTAAAATCCCCTCACACTTCCAAGGCTTCTTTGCATCGAGTTTACAAGTGCCAGACAAGGGCTGACCAGACAAGGGACCTGTGGGTTGGGTACGTAATGCTGTATGATACAATATTCTGTATTTCAAAATTCTGTAAAAAATATTCTGTATTGCCGAAATGCTGTATTGACGAAATTCTGTATTGACGAAATTTTGTATTGACAAAATTCTGTATTGACGAAATGCTGTATTGACGAAATTTTGTATTAACGAAATGCTGTAAGTAAATGGTACGAAAAGAATTTTGATATACAGCATTTTGTAGGGATCCCGGGACCTGTGAGGTAGTTTCCCAACGAAGAAAGAGGAGTGGGATCCCCTCGACAGCCTGCGCTCTACTCATAGAACAACGGGCTTTGCTTCAACTCAGCGAACGCTGGACAGGTACACAAACTTGTAAGATCGCGAAATTCTTCTGGCCACATGTAAATCGGAGGCGTTCGAGGGATCTTCTGAAGATGACAAAATCTCAGCTCTCAAACTTCATGGGTGTCCTCACACGGCACCATCCACGAGGCATATATTCCGTGAGACTTGGAATTTTTTTGAGTACTTTTTGCGTCACCTGTGTTGAGGTTGAGGTGGAATCAACACCTTCCAGCACCTTCTCCTTAGCTGTTCTGCTCTCGCGGGACTAAGATTTAAGCGTCTTGGTTCTCACTTCCTTCCTACGCTTGCTGATATAATTAGCACGCCCTGATATTTCAAATTTGCTGAAGCTCATCAGCAGCATAAAGCGGCTAACACAACCGCACATCAGTCAACGCTCGTAATCCACAAATATTCAACCCCTCCATCTTCTTCCCACCCTATCCTCTTTGTCCTTTCATCCTAATGGTTTCCTTCACCTCTTTCCGCTTGCAATGGTGTCACAAAGGATGAACCTGAGTTCCACGTCCAAGTGGGCCCACTTTCTGGGCAACCATTGTAACCTAACCTAAGTTTACAAGTAACTCTAGTTGGGTTCTGTTGATAGTTTTGACCTAAAACAAATTTCTAATTAGTATTTTTTTTTTTTTTCTTTAAAAAAGTATTTTCTTTTTCAATTTTTTTTTTTTTTTTGAAGAAGAAATGAGATAAAGAAAAGCTCCAGGAAATTGTCTATTCAGTGTAGGGCTTCATATAAGGAGGCTCTGTCTAGTTCTGTCTTAAACACTGGTTCTGTCTTAAACACTGCAAAATTTTTGTTTTCTTTTTCTTTTATGGAATGAGAAATTCCTAAATATTTATTCGATAACTGAAGCAAAAAGTTGAACAAATCAGCAGTTAGCTGCGCCTACCACTTTGCATTTAAACATCTACATTAAATTTTTTCAACAAATAAATACTTTTCCTACACATAATTAATTACCCTGCTGCTGTAACCTGAATTCTGTTCTTGTTTCTTTCTCTTTTTTTTTACTTCACTTACCTGCACACTTTTAGGCTAGCCGCTCTGGAAATTGCCAAATTTCAAGACCAATTAATCAAGAGACTGAATGAGGATGCGCTGCTCCAATTATCACACGAAATGGATGGCGGCCTCAGCGGTGGTGGCGGAAGTGGTGCGGCAATGGCAGGTAATAGTCCAGCCACAGAAGCTGTCCTACTACATACACATGGCGGTCAATATGGACATGGCCATGGGTCGCACGAATGGAATTTCGCCAAAGCGTTTCTCTACTCACTCACAGTGCTAACGACAATTGGTAAGTGTTTGCTGTTGAACTCTGAATACAGAAAGCTTAAGGAAGTAATTTTTAAAGTACTGAATTTTTAATTTATTTTTTTGTATGAAAACGTGTTATAAATCTCTGGAGGAATTATTGGGCAAAAGCTAACTTCTATTGAATTAGAGATGAAGCGCTAACAGAAACCATAAATCGCATGAAACAGGTAGACACTTGGATATCATTCCTAATACCCATTCAGCTGGACTATATAACTAATTCGCCGTTAGCAGCTTTCGATTCGTCGCTTCTCTGCTCGATAAGGTCTGCGCGCTGAGTGAAAAATTAAAATGGGAAATAAATCAAAATAAAGTAAACAGAGGCGAACTTAGGTGAATTTGCTTTCATTTACTTAGCGTGTGAATAAATTGCTTTAAAATTTCAATTTCAAAAAGTCGAGCCAAGAAACACCATGATATTTGGTAACTCCTAAAACACTCAGGCTAAAAGCCCATTGTATTTAAAGCTCTGGAAAGTAAAATGGTAGATGGTTAAGGAAAAAAGGAGAGAAGTAAGAGAAGAAAAAAGAAAGGACATATTAACCTGCTTAGGTCGGTGCTTCCAAGTGCGTATATAAGTATATACTCGTGCATGGGGATATGGCACGAATTTTGCTTCACGCGAATACAAGACAGGCACAGTTCTGTATACATTCTGTTTTGTCATTGTATTTTTCCTCGCACATGCCAAGGAATTCACAATTCATTGCTTTGCTAACTGTCAATAAAATTGTTCAGTGCTGCCAAGTATGTAATGCAGCAAGCGATTTGTTGTTTTATTCGAGTAGCCTTTTACAATTCAAGTACTTTTTCTACTCAATTGTCACATTTCGAGTTAAGTTAAGTAACGAAAAATCCTAGAAAGGTAATAAGAGTCGACCAAATTTTATTGACTTTCATTGCCCGAAATCAGTACTTACAGCTTTTCAAAAAGTCTTTGATATACCGAATCCAAATCTGATCTGTTCTCGAGATATTTTGGCTTAATGTAGAGGCATGAATTTCACCCAGATTTAGAAGCGCTGTTCACAGGAAACAAAAAAAAAATATTTTTTAACCATTTTTTATAATTTGTTTATTGATTATTAATTATTACATTAAAAACTAGCTAAAAAAAAAATAACAATTTTGACAAAATTAGGCTCAGTCAAAGTAAGCGGTCCAAAAAAAGGTGTCCTAGCGTGCATGACTCCAACCCTCCTGGTGATCTGAAAAATAATTACTAATTATTGTAGATGCTGCTATCGAATGAGCCTTGGACAAGTTAAAAATAAAATTGTTCACATTATGGCGCCTGTTTGAAAAAAAAGTTTTTGCATATTTTTTCAACAATTCCCATTTTTTTAATACTGAATGAAAAATTATACTTTCGAGCTAGAGTCATCCGATGAAAGAATGTACCTGTATAAAGAACATCCTCCCCAAATTTGAAGTAAATCGGTCCATTAGAACTCGACCGCCAGCTCGAAAAAAGTAGTTTTGAGAAAAACGCGTTCAAAGTTTTCAGACAAAACGGAGCGGAACCGATGACATGTCACCAAAAAGGCTATAACTCATGAAATAATAGGAATTTTAAAAAATCCTCTTAAAAACATATCTAAACTTTGAAAATATGCAAAAAAAATTCTACACTAGAATACTCCCTCAAAAAGGCAAAAGTTACTATTTGTGGCTACATTTGACTTTATTTAAAATTATAAGATTTTGTTTTAAATCTGAAGAGTGTCTAAAAAAACCACCCTTTTACCTATGAGGCCCATTAAGCGTAAGCGTAAACAAGTTAATTTGTGTCTAAGAGCGAAGCTGGTGGAATTTATTTACATACTGGTACTTTGAGTTTTTTTTTTTTGTGAGTAAATTTTTTTTGGAGAGCAAATCCTGTTTTTTAGCAAATTTTGCTTTTTTTGTGAGCAAATTTGGTTTTTGGTGAATAATTTTTTTGTTTGTGAGCAAATTTTGTTCTTTTAGTGAGCAAATTTTTTTTTTTTTAACAAATTTTCTTTCTGAGCGAATTTGGTTTTGGGAGAACAAATTTTTTGTTTTTGTTTTGTTTTTGTTGTGAGCAAATTTTGTTTTCTGGTGAACAAATTTTATTTGTTTTTTTGTGAGCAAATTTTGTGTTTTGGTTAGCAAATTCTTTTTTGTTTTTAGGAAATTTTTTTTTTGTTTTGTTTTTATTCTTGTGAGCAAATTTTGGTTTTTTCGTGAAAAAAAATTTTGTTAATTGTGAGCAAATTTTGTTTTTTGGTGAGCAAACTCTATTGTTTTTAGCTTTTTTTATGAACAAATTTGGTTTTTCGTGAACAAATTTTTTTTTTTTTTGTGTGAGCAAATTGTTTTTCATGAGCAAATTTTGTTTTTGGTGAACAAATTTTTTTTTCATGAGCAAATTTTGTGTTTTGGTTAACAAATTTTGTTTATTTCTTTGTGAGCAAATTTTGTTTTTTGGTTAGCAAATTCTTTCTTTTTTTATCAAATTTTGTTTTGTTCTTTTTTATTCTTGTGAGCAAATTTTGTTTTTTGGTGAAATTTTTTTTTGTTTTTTTTTTTGAGAGAATTTTGTTCTTTTATTAAGCACATTTTTTCTTTTTTTTTAACAAATTTATGTTTTTTGTGTGAGCAAATTTGGTTTTTGGTGAATAAATTTTTTTGTTAATTGTGAGCAAATTTTGTTTTTTGGTGAGCAAATTCTTTCTGTTTTTTTGGCATTTTTTGTGGTTTTTCGTGAACAAAATTGTTTTTTTTTGTGAGCAATTTTTTTTTTCATGAGCAAATTTTGTTTTTTGGTTAGCAAATTCTTTCGTTTTTTTAGCAAATTTTGTTTTTGTGAGCAAATTTGATTTCTGGTGATCAAATTTTTGTTGTTGTTATTTTGTGAGCAAATTTTGTGTTTTGACATTCAAAATAATATCTTATACTAAAAATATACCAAACTTTTTTTTAATTTTTTATTTAATTCTTAATTTAATTGTTCACTGTTAACACCTGGACGAGCTGAGGCTACTCTGAGTTCAGTTGCAAATGTGGTATGTCAAAGACATTTGAAAAAGTGAAGTCACGTTCTTAGTTCAAGATTTGTGTCAACCTGTATAATTTAATGCCAATGAATACCTTCATGAAATGAGTACACAACTGAATACTAAAATGACAGCTCAAAGTACCCCTACAAAAATCACACGCCATAAGTCGCCAAATAGCATAAACTGCAAAGGCAAGAACATTGACAATGCCCGATCCGATGACTCGTATGATAATCGGGAGGAGGATGCCTTGGTGAAATGCTTTCATCTGTTAAAAAGCTTTTTTCCACAGGAGTTTTACTTTATTTTATTATCTATGCAGGTTCAAGCTTGTCCACTGTTGACCTTCTTATTTTGCAATGCAAAACTCTACATCCACCCCAGAAGAACCTGCTCCTTCCTACAACCAGCAATCTTGATGAAGTTTATCTATAATACTATAAATATACTCGTACTTATACTCGTATATATAGATAAAGCATCAACACTCTTAAGCAGTAAATATGTGCGCAAGCACCATTTATACACCCACGCCCACACGCACAGCATGAAGTATCGTAAATTTTCATTTATGCCAATGACAATAATAGCCAATAATGGAGCGCAGTCAGACTCAAGTTAAAATAGAATGTATGTTTATGTTGAAGTATGTGTGTGTAAGTACATACATATGCACACACATATTCACTGTACACATTATACTGCTAGCCAAATAGAGAAGGCATTCGAGAAAACAATAAAGCCGACGACAATGTTGAAGTTGAAGACCAGAAAGGACACACGCAACAAGCAATAAAGAATCTTCATAATATATTTGCAAATTGCCAATATCAGCAGAAAATTTCCATTTCTTCCTTTTTTTCAATTTGCAAATTTTCCACTCTCCCAAAACAGAACAAAACATACACACACACACATTTGGCAGCACACGCTTACGAATACGCAATATTGCTTGTTATAGCATAAAAGGCTCTACATCTGCATACATTATGCCATTTGCTATGCTGACATTCGAGATATCGAAATGAAAGCAAAAACAAAAAAATTATTTCATCAATTCTTTTACGCAATGCTTTCTGGCAATTCCACAGCTTAAGGTGCAGTATTTTTTTGCCTTTTTGTTTCCCCCCCCCCCCCCCCCCCCCTGCCCCCCTTTTTTTGTGGTGGTATTTGCGCTACTGCAATCATTTTATTGCAGCGCTTACTGATACACTGTACATATTGACTGCTTGTCGTTGTAGTTGTAAGTAATTTGCTAATAAATAAAAATGCAAAGCATATGCAAAGGCGCAGCAGCACAGGCATTGTGACTTTGTAGTTCATGGCTTTTGTGTCAAGCTTTACAGCAATAAAAAAATGTGCAAAAAAAGTTGCACGAAAATAGTTCGAAACATTGCGATGGGAAATAAGAATAACAACAACAACAATTGGGTAATACTCGGAATAGTTTGTGAATTTGCTGCTTTAGTTTCTTTGCATTTCGTGATTACTTCTACTTTCGTTGGGTGTAAACCCAAGGCAATTAAAAAAAGCAGCTTTCGTATTAGTAGATGGGTAAATATCAGACGTATCTATAACTATGTTCATATGCATGTGTGAGTGTGTGAGTGTGCGTGAAGAGGTTTAGAAAGCATTTCGAATTAGAATAAAAATCATGCAAATTAAGTTGTTGAGAGTCGCGATAATAACGAGCGACCCAGATTAAAATAGAAATGCGTTGCTTTAAAAAAAGCTTTTACTTGTATTTGATTAATTAAGTTAACATACAAATAAATACAACCCACTGCCAGAAAATCCTGCCCTAACCTAATTAAAAATATTATAAGTATACCTACAATTTTTAGCCAGAATCTGATATTAGCGTTAAAAAGGGGCGAATACTCGTATATGAAGCAACTGCCCAAAATTACATTTTTTTGGAATCACTTAAAGAGTGTTAGTAAAACCGCGTTCATGCAGGGAAACCTTCGTTGCTCCAATTCTTTACCTGTGATGCTCGGGCTCTATCAACACTCTTTGTGTTTTGCTGTTCTCAATGTTGTTGACTGTAAACCAAAAACGAAACAGTTGCAAGCAACGGAGTTGCCGCATCTGAACACGAACGACGCTCATCACCTGAAGTGAATTTGCATAGTTAAAGCAACTAAAGTCTGCCTGTATGAACGCGGTGTAATGAAACGCTTTTGAAAGAGAGTTGGAAACATTGAAAACAATACCAGTTTTATGAGGGATAACCATACACGCTCAAGAAAAAATCGGCACAATAAAATCAGCCAATATCAAACCATGGATCTCTGGTACTCCTTGGAGCATCATTCAGCACAAAAATGAACTCAGAAGGCAACTCCCTACGGTCAGTCTACAGAGAGCCGCCTAACCAACCAACAGAGTAGTAGTAACCAGCCAATCAGATTCTGAATGGTGCTTTACCGACCTCCAATGATGACCAGTTCCGTAGATGGAAAGAACACTTTGAAGTAATTAGCAACATCGCTCTTAACAGCGAATCTAGCTTCGAAGTGATCAGCACAAAAACCAGCAGCAAAATAACACACATCCTTTCCTAGTCTAGTGGAGATCAACAACCTGAATCTCAATAAAGCTGCGGGCGAAAATGACATACAGCCCGAACTATTGATCGTCGACCCGCAAATTTCAGCGGAAATTCCGCATCCCCACATCACCGCCGCCTGGGACAATGAAAAGCTACTTCCGTCCTGGACAAAAGGCACCAGCATCGTGAAGCTGCCCAAGAAACGCGATTTGCGTGACTGCAGCAACTGGGGAGGAATAACCCTGCTCAACGCCATCTACAAAATTCTAGTCCCGACCACACAAGGCAGGCTCCAATGTATCGAACGCTCCTTAAGAGACGAACAAGCTTGATTTCGCCCTCACCGAAGCTGTGTTGCAAAGTTAACAATCTCCGCATCATAGGAGAATAATCAATTGAGTGGCACTCCCCGCTCTACATGCGTCGACTTTAAAAAAGCATTCGAAGACACAATCAAACGAGATTCAGTATAGCTGACGTTGAGTAGAAAGGGTGTACGAGAGAACACGAGAACTCCGAACTGAGAGTGCTTTACAACAGCAACATCAGCGGTCCCTTCACCACTAGCGCAAGCGTAAGACAAAGTTGTCTCATGTAGCCCCTTCTCTTCGCCGTCGTCCTAGACGACGTTATGAGCCAATTGGCTCGGCACAAAAGAGCCTTCGTTTGGAATTTCACCAGACATCTTGAGGAAAACGGAAAACGGTAAAAAGGCACGACAAGGTTATTTTGCAACATGACAACGCTCGGCCGCATGTTGCTCAACCTGTCAAAAAATACCTTGGATCGCTTGGCTGGGAAGTGTTACCCCACCCGCCGTATAGTCCAGACATAGCTCCCTCCGATTATCATTTGTTCCAGCATATGAGTCTCGATTTGGCGGACCAGCGGTTCTCCTCGTACGAGGCTACCAAAATATGGGTTGAGTCATGGATAGCCAAGCAGCGGCCAGAATTTTGCAGAAACGGCATCCGGAAATTGCCCGAAAGATGGGCGAAAGTTGTAGCTAGCGATGGCCAATACTTCAAATAAAATATTTTGTACCGTTTTTTCACAATAAAGCCCCAAATCTTCGAAAAAAACCTTTAAAACTAATTCAACCTCCCAATAATTTTTTTGAAACAAATTTTTTTCAATAAAGTAATAGGACTATGAATAAGTTCGTGCGGTTTTTTTTCGAAATTTGAAACTTTATTGACGTAAAATGGTTACAAATTTAATATTCAAAATATTGTCCATCGCTTACTACTACTTTTTCCCATCTTTCTGGCAATTCACGGATTCCCTTTGTGAAAAATTCGGTCGGTTTTGCCGCAATCCACGAATCGATCCATTTTTTGACTTCATCGTAATTACGGAAGTGCTGGTCAGCCAGGCCATGTTGCATCGATCGGAAGAGATAGTAATCGGATGGCGCAAGGTCTGGACTATACGGCGGGTGGGGTAGGACATCCCATTTGAGCGTTTCTAAGTATGTTTTGACCACTTGTGCAACATGTGGCCGAGCATTGTCATGTTGCAAAATAACTTTGTCGTGTCTATCGGCGTATTGCGGCCGTTTTTCTCGCAGTGCTCGGCTCAAACGCATCAATTGTCGTCGGTAGACATCCCCCGTAATCGTTTCATTCGGTTTCAGTAGCTCATAATACACAACACCCAGCTGGTCCCACCAGATACACAGCATAACCTTCAGGCCATGAATATTCTGCGCCGACGTCGATGTTGAAGCATGGCCAGGGTATCCATACGTTGCCCGACGTTTTGGATTGTCGTAATGGACCCACTTTTCATCGCCAGTCACAATTCGATGCAAAAAACCCTTTCTTTTGTGCCGTTGAAGCAGTTGTTCGCATGCCATAAAACGGCGTTCAACGTCTCTTGGCTTCAATTCATACGGCACCCAATGGCCTACCTTTCGGAACATTCCCATGGCTTTTAAACGTTTGGAAATGGTTGATTGATCAACTCCCAAAGTTTTTGCAACCTCTTCTTGCGTTTGAGCCGGATCTTGATCGAGCAATTCCTCCAATTCGGTATCCATGAACTTTGGCGGCGCACCCTCGCGTTCTTCGTCTTCCAAGCCAAAATCACCACTTTTAAAGCGTGCAAACCACTTCTGGCACGTTCGCTCAGATAGAGCATGCTCACCATAAACTTCCACCAAGATACGATGACTTTCGGCTGCTTTTTTCTTCATATTAAAATAATGAAGAAGAATTCCCCGCAAAAACACATTATTTGGCACGAAATTCGACATTTTCAAGTGTGGTAAAAATATTGTTGTTTACGCTTCAAATAAAAAACTTATACTGACGTTTGTGCCTTACGACAGTAGCTCTCCAATGAATGTTTGGAAATGTGGATCGATGGAATAATAATCAAGTTACGCCATCTGTTGTAAAACCGCACGAACTTATAAATAGACCTATTATATTTGTTCCTAAAATATAAAAAACAATACAAAACTGTTAAAAAAATCGACGATTTTTGGCTTAAAATCTCGATACCAAAATTTTCAACATTGCATAAATCTCAATCTTACTTCTTATTTGAGTAAACCTAAAAAAAAAATTAAATTTATAAATAAATCATTAACAAAAATCTATTTTTTTTTTTCAAAAATAAATTTTTTTTTCAAATATAAATTTTTTTTCTCCCCAAATGTATTGTAATTAAAAGAAAAATTTTTTCAAAAAAGCAGTTTTACTGATACCAAAATTTTCAACATCCAAACCAAAATTTTCAAGCTTGAATAAATTTTAAAGTTATTAAATCTTTTTCAAAATTTTTTCAGAGTACTTCTTATTTGAGTATAACCTACAACTCAATAAATTTTTAGAAATATTTAAGACCATATCCAAAATACTTGGATCACTTGACATGGAATCGCGCTTTTACTGAAAAAGTCAGGAAACTCAGATATGGAATAACCATCCAGATCTACCGAAAATTAATGAAAAAAGGTCTAAGAATTTTTTTTTAATTTGTTTCTTCTTTTTTCAAGGTGGTGCAAAATTAATCATCCATTCTTTGACGAATTCATCTCTTTTTTTCCAAAGTTGTGGAAAATTAATCATCCAATTTTGTTTTTAAATAACTTTTATTCACTTTTTTTTGAGTGATGGAAATCTTTATTATGACCTTTAAGAAAGATTAGAATTCATATTAGCAAAAAGCGCTGGAGCTATTCGCTAGCTTACAAAAAATATGGAACTGAAAAACTCTTCTTAGTGCTCTCTATCCTTCCAATAAAATTGTGTCGTTCCATTATGAAGCGTACGCCTACCCCAACATACGCACTTATACATCTACACCATTTTTTTATCGCATACTTTGACTCTTTTCATACATTATTAGCATTTTATATTTTTTATTTGCAATAAAAGCGTCACTTCATAAGAGTTAAAGTCAAAACGAAAGCCAATAAGCGGCATGGAAGTTAAAATAATATTTGCTTTTATTTGCGAAAGAAAAAGATAAGCGAGTTTTTCATCTACATACTTAATTTTACACTCCTTTTTGGAAATTCAATCAGTCCATATTGTAAATTTTTACTGTTATTGATGTCATTTAAAACAACACAAATGGCACATCTTATGACGTTGCTTAAGCATTCGAGCGCAACATTTCTGTCATTTCATGAATATCTTATTGTTTTATTACTTCTGACATGCGGAGGCAGTGACATTTCCATGAATAAATGAGGGTAATGAAAAAATACTTAATATAAGATAAGCGTTCAATTTGGGAAACAACCGGCAGTTTGTTTGTATTTTCATTCGGTTGAAGGTGCGTGTATGTATGTATGTATATGAGTTGCGAATTTGCTTTCAAATGAAAGAGCGAATTAGTGTGCATGGAAATAAAGGCTCTGGGTTTGACTTTCAGCGAGTGGTAGAGGACATAAGCATTACTCTAAACGAACTATACACTGCGATTGACTTGAGCGTAATCACGGAAACCAATAGAAGCTGGCCTCTGACTACTAACTGCAGGGTATCCAAAGCACTCTGGCCAAAACTGAATCTTAAAAGCACAACATGTTTGCTTGAATTCAACAATGGGTCACTGCGCTATTGGCACTTTAGCCAGTAGAATGGGTATACACAATTACTTCTGCAGGTTCTAAGCCTAAATTAGGGGATGGAAATCAAATGCAGGTAGCGCAATGGGCCTTAGGAGCACCGAGTGTCTTGTGTTAAACAAGCAACCTGACTAACCTAACCTAACCTTCTGTCCCAGCGAAATTGCCCTTTTTTCTTGGTGTGTCAATTACTTCTAATTTCAGTGATCGCTCCATAACTTTTTCAACAGTTTATTAGTTCAATTTTCAGAACTTGCTTTTCTTCTCTTAATTTTTTGAATATAAGAAATTTTTCTTTTGTATAAGTAAATGACATATAGTTTTGACACTGACAGCTACCTCGCGCTCATATAAGTGCTAGGAGTTCAGTTTCAAGCCTTCGCAATACGAAATGGATTCTTTTGCGCTTAGCAACGTTTCGAAATATTTGAAACATAATCCAAACCGAAACGAAGTTTCAGAAGATGCGCATTTTCATCTAAAATGCTACCTAAAACGCTATTTCATTGATGGAACTATAAACCAACCCATCAAGCAATTGAAGTTTTATACAAAATAGTCGGTGATTCGGGACTGAGATTAACTCCTTTAAACCTTTTTTGTGTTATCGCTAAATAACGGTGGTATAAAAATAATCTAAAAACGTTCCACAATCTTGTAAGAATATCTGCTGAACCGTTCATAAGATAGAGCCACACAAAGGAGGGATGGATGACTTAGTTCCATTCCTTAATTAATCGGAATATTTCTTTTTCTTCTTCTTAGCGTCACTATCCTTGGTGAACCATTGCTTCATTCACAACCTTTTGCCATCCGTCTCTATCTAAGGCTACTTCCTTCCACCGCCGCACGTTCAACCTTGCAAGGTCATCTTCAACGTCTTCGAGCGTTCTCTTTCTGGGGCGGCCTCCAACAAGGCGCAATTCAGCTGCCTTTCGAGTTGTTTTCTCTTTGGGAATTCTAAACACGTGTCCAACCCATCTTATCCTCTTAGATTTTATAAATCTTATCACAGTTTTGTTTTTTGCTAAAAGTTCCAGCTCATGATTATATCTTATTCGAAAGGTACCATCCTGCAGTCTTATTGGTCCATACATTTTTCTTATTTACTCTTTCAGATAATTTAAATACTCCTGGAAAGTATTGCACTCAATTTTCTATAGTACTTTTAAAATTAAGCAGTACATCATATTTCTTAACAAAAGTTTTAAAACCACCCGCATTTAATCCCTACATTTTTCCATTTCCTCTCGTATCTCCACGCAGGTTATGGCAATATTGCACCGCGCACTACACTCGGCCGCTTGGTTACACTCGTCTATGCCATTTTCGGCATACCGCTCACACTCGTCTATCTCTCCAGCACCGGCGGCATTTTGGCGAAAGTGGCACGTGAAGTATTCTCGAAAGCGTTATGCTGCTGCCTCTGCTCGAATTGTGGTTATTGTTGTTACGATGAAAAGCGTATGGCTGAAAAGGAGCGTCGCATGAAACGTAAACGACAGCAGGAGGAGTTGCGCAAACAACAACAGGCGGCCTTACAGGAACCCTACTATGTGCACGATACATTTCAAGCGTCCGAGAAACAATCAAATCTACCCACAGGCACGCAGATGCTGCCACCCGACATTGATTCGCTAAGTGCGAGTGAATCGCGCGGTTCCATGCATGGACTGAGTATATTGGCGCCTATTTTGTTGTGCCTTTCGATGATGGTCATTTACATTTTAATCGGTGCGGTGGTATTGTATCGTTTGGAGGATTGGCCCATACTTGATGGCATTTACTTTTGTTTTATGAGTTTGTCCACAATCGGTTTTGGTGATATGCTACCGGGCTTGCGACGTGAATCCACTACAACAACATGGTTTTGCTCCATATACATCATGTCCGGCATGGCATTGACGGCGATGTGTTTCAATGTAATACACGAGGAGATTGTCCATCGGATCAAAATCGTGGTGGAGTTCAAGAAAGGCGCCAATGTATTGGATACGATGAGTGAAGAGCAAGGCTACTATATGCCACCTTGACAATATGAAAAGGGCACAAGTTTGTACAAGCGCAATCCCACCGAAGAGACGCTAGTATCAGGTAAGAGGAAGTCTCGAATAAAGTACCATATTTTTTAAAAAGGAGTTTTTTTCTATCTTCGTAGGCACACCAACTTCACTCGCCTATGGCGCTCAGCTAGACACAGATATAAATCAAATGCATACGTTGAAAGACTATGTCAATCATGAGCTCGTGCCCATACTTACTATGGATCCGAATAGCTCTTCAGTGGCCTCAACCCATCTACTAAAGGGCGGTGGTGGTGGTGCCAATGCACTGCCTTTAAATAATTTGTCACCCTATACAAGCGTGTCAGTTACTGCTACCACGCCGTCTAATCTGCTGCCAACTGGCATGGGACTATCAACCGTGAATGCGCCGCTATTGGACAATTCTTCGCAGTCTTGCTTGGAAACAACTGTAGGCGGCAGTGGTCCACAGACGGCCATGGGTGTTTACACTCTAAACGAAGAACCGGAAGTGGATGCTTAAAATGAAACGAAGTATAGTTAATGGAACCAAATTGAAGACAATTTTAGAATTAGTAATTTTGGGATAACATTAGAAATACGCATTTAATCGTAGGTTCTTAGGCATAGAAACTTAGAAACTTATTTTGTAAATAGTCAAGTTTTAGCGTAGATAAAAAGTAAAGTTAAATAGAAAATTGTTTTAAGAATGATGGCAAACTACGCATCGAATTGTCGACACAACAGATACAAGAAACTGGGGGTTCTTCCTATACAATCCTTGCCAAGGCGAATTTATTACAGATGATGGCATCCGCATATAAGTAAAAAGATACATGTATTTTGTTTTTGCTTTTTAAATTCCATCACAACAAAATCAGCATGCTCTCCTCCACACTCACGTCATTTCGGTTGCGCTCCAGGAACGCTAAAAACTTAACTTAACTTTTTCCAAGCCCAGTACACTTTATGTTTTTGTTCTTGTAACATTTCACTTTAGATAGTATTTGATTCATCAACATACATTCTCATTGTACACAAATGGCAAATAAACACACAGATCTAAGAAAAAATCAAATAATTTTGACGTTATTCATATCCACGGCGAAAAATGCAGCTGTACGGATGCCATCACCTGTAATAAATCCGCCTTCATCCTTGCCTATCTTTTCGATTTAGTAGTAATGCAAGGCGAATTGAGTATCTAAGGTGGCACCATTAAAAAACAGCTACCTTATTTTTCGCGATTTTGAAAAGTCTGACGTCAGCTCCCTTCACAATACAAAACAAACAAAGGTAGGAGAAATTATTATAATATTGTGATTTGTGAGATTTAATCTAAACAAACTAATGAAAACGAAGTACTGTGGGTTGAATTGTAAAAGCAAAAATTGATGTAACGCCTTCAAATGCAGTTTTTTTGCATTTTTAGCAGAAGACGCCGTGGCAACAAGAAAGTGTCTGTATGTGCGTATAATTTTTGTGTTTCACCATTTCCTTTGCTTCCGGCTACTTTTTCCTTCACAAACTAGTAATTACCCCTCCTTTTGCTCGTTTATTCATGTGCTCTGACGGCACGGCGAATTCGAAAAGCGCAACCATGCATTTTATCATCCGTGGTTTGTTAGTTCTGTGCATTGTACAAATCAATAAGTAAAAACACTCTCAGCTGGTTGTCACAAAATGCCCACAGCTGAGCTCACCTGATTCCAACACGATCTTTTCTGTAACATGGTTGCGTAAAAAAATTATTGAATTTCTTAGAAAAATTCTAAAAAAGATCATACAAATTTAGATATTCTGAATAAAAACGCAATATTATAGCAAACAAATTCATTGAAAATAATTTGTATTCTAAGTTTTCCAAGTCAAAGATATTATTTTACATTTTTTGTTGTTGTCGATATTCTATTGTTTTAAAGGTCACCATAAGTTTCAAATTTGGCATAACAACCCCACCAATCTACTCAAGCAAAATGACCAAACACTTACACCATCACATACCTAGGTGTCTGTCAAGCTCACACCAAGGGTACCGTCAAAAAAAGTACGAAGAAGAAGAGGTCACACGGTTTTGTGGCACGGTTTTCATTATGACATTTGTGTGACGTCATAATTGTACACGAAATGCCAACAAAATGGAAATTACTCATAATGACTGATATTTCCACTAAATGGTTGCCTTTCTCATAAAGCATTTCATAGTGAAATTCAGGCTAAAGGAATACTGTAAGTCTGAGAGCCGTTTCGTATCTGACCAACTCAGCTAGCAAGAGCCAATAAATGATTCATAACCCTAAAGTGATTATCGAATCAGTCGTTGGTTTTAGGTGAGTTTTTGTTTTTATGGGCGTTATGGTAGGGCAATACCCACAAGTGGCACTCTGAAATCAGGATAAACCTGTTTTTCGTGGAGGGAAGAACTGGGTTAAATAGAAATCTACTTCACCAGGCGTTCCCTTGAGCCCGCACTTCAAATCTGAAATCCAAAGATATGTCCAACGGCCCTCTGTGGAATTGTCCCATCTTTGTTGCCAGACCTGCATGCTGATAGCTCTTGTAGCAGAACCTTCGATTTTGCTTTCGAAAAGCTTTGTTGCCTCTTCTGCCAATATAGCGATTGGATACGTTCCGACGAAAACTAATGCTGCATCTTCCGATACTGTTTTGAATGCGCTGCATACCCTAAGTGCACATAGTCGACCATTCGGTAGAAGCCACGACTGTACAACCTCTGCGGTTTTATTGTGGTTTTGTCGCAAATATCGCTTAAATGTTTCGCTGTACCAATTATGGCGATGTCGTCCGCAAAGGTGATTATTTTGATTCTCTTTGGTATCTTGAGGCAGAGGAACCCGTCGTATATATTGTTCCAAGTGTATATTGTTCTAGTGATGAAGGTTCTGCTGTGATAAAGAGGAGTCTATCACCAACTGTGAGGCATAAAGACACAGAATCCTGGGCTCGTACCTACTGTAGGAGGAAGAGCTACAAATGCTTCCTCCTATGGAGCTGGTTCGATTCCTCGGTATACTAAATAATTATAATTAAGTAATTAGGGGTGTACAATTAATCAATCTAGACGCAGTGCATAAAGGCCTTATCCTAACCCGTACAACCATTACCATTACCAAGTAAAAAGTAAATAGAACAAAGTGTACTAATTTGATTTTCAGACGCGTTTTAATTTTTTTTCTTGAAAAAACAGGTGTTGATTAGATGAACTCTTCTTGCGATAACTGAAAGTGAAAAATAGTAGTGCAGTCGTAAAATTACCTTTATTTTTGGTTGATGTAAAATTCCAGCTTATTGGGTGTGACGCCAATTCTGCGGCTTAAAGCGAAAAGCTCGTTTCACTAAACAAAACTTTATATGCATTTTAAATAACTGTTGCGCGATGCTTTCATTTCATGGTGTAAACTAAGTACTATGATACTTTGCCGTAAGATGCATACGAAATTTCACGCATATTTCACGGCAATGCATTTTGTATGGATTTTAACAGCCATTTCACGTGAAACGCGAACTTAGGGCTATGCTTTGTGTGGAAATCAACAATTCGTGTTTGAGGAACCAACGATTCTGTGTAGAAATTCGCTCTTAAGTTTGCAAAAGGACATATATGTAATAATAACAACAACAAATATCGGTAGTCAAGGTATTTCTTTAGCGGTGCATAGACGTTGAATAAATTCTTTCAAAAATACATAAAATACGAGTATACACATAAATATATACATAGAAACAAAATATCAAAGAAAAACTAAAAGATTGTAAAGAAAAACGAAAAGATTGTAAATACCTTTAGAACGTCATTTCTTCGCTGTCAGTCTGTACTTATGTAATTAGTATAAAAACATATTGCATATAATTAAAAATGGTGTCCTCGGTGGTTCCGCAAAAATAAATTTAGCAAAATACAATTGCCCATTTTTGTACGGTTCTTGAAAAGTCAAACGAACATATTTTGTAGTAAAACTATAATTCTTTCAGACAGAAACAAAATTAAATAAACTACTAAACTACTTTCGCATACTCATAGATTCTAAATCTTTTTGTACATGTCAGCATAAGTAAATAACTAACTGTAATTTTAGTTGTAAGCAAAATACAAGTACATTCTTAGATATAAAAATCAACATTTAAAATGTTAGTGAATTAACGAACGTTAGTAAATTCATATGTACGAGTATTAGTTGCATTGAAGTAATTTTTAAATTGTGGTACTTAGTAATGTTAAGTGTAACTTGGGTATGTAGTTTAACGTAAAATTGTAAATTTATAATACAAAAGCACTAATTATAGAAAAATAAATTTATTAATTGTTATATGATTTGATATTTGATTTGAATTTAGCGCCGGCGCAAAAAGTAAGTATTAACTTGGGGAATAAGTTCGTATCGTTTTAACGAAGACTTTTATTTAAACAAAAAACAGGAATTATATCAATAAGTTAATCGATTATACACTCGCCGTTACTATTTACAACCTCTTCCTAACTCTCGACCAATTTGTTAATGCCGTTCCGCCAAAAATCGCCTAGTCTGGTGTCAAGGAAGTTGTTGAACCAGTTTTTAAGGACCTCTTTGTTAGCATATGGTTTGACAGGGAGCGAAAAAGATGGTAATCGGTCGGTGCAAGGGCAAGAGAATACGACGGGTGCTGAAGGACTACCCATTCGAGCTCTTGGAGTGCGGCTTTGACGACTTGTGCAACATGGGGACTGGTGTTGTCGTGAGGGAGTATGGTTTAGTATTTTCTTTTAGTAAATAATCTAAGGTTTTCTGAACGAGAAGTATATTTATAAACAATTTAAGGCCGAAATTTTGGTCAAATATCGATTTATTTTTTTTTTTTTTTGAGAAACCGGCTTTTAGTTAAAAAAATTTATTTTGCTTATTCGTTCGATTAATTACTAGGTTTAACATTACTTTAACGAAATCTGTTTGGTTTTTTGAGAGGAGCTGCCAGAGATCAGCTGTAGCTCCTTTCCAAATAAACATTTTTACTAATACTAAGCCTTAAAATACAGTTAAAAGATAACATAATGTGTGTACAAATTTGTAGATCAATAAATTTAAAAGTTTTCTCAGAAAAAGTTCTGGAAAATTCGCTTTTTTTCGGCCTTCTGTATATAAGCCCTTAAATTACTTGTGCTGGTAAGGCAGTGTGGCCTAATGAGCTATAGCCATAATCGTGGCGAATTTTACTAAATAACTTTGTTGTTGCTTTCGCATGCAAAATTTTACATAATGCAACACTGACTAGTGACGTGCCGGGTCGGCTATTTTTGGTACTCGTGTATTTTAATACTCATTAAAAAACGAATAGGCTCAGAGCCTCGGATCGAGTATTCGAATTCGGTACCTGTTAGAACTGGCAGTACTTAAGAACGATTGTTCGTGTATATTCGCGCCTATTTCAAATATATAAGATTTTTTTGTGTCTAAAACAAGAAATGCGGCAGAGACAAGTTATATATGTGCACAACGAGAATTTAACACAGCAAGCTGATAAGAATCCTGCCGTTCGAGGTAGAGTAAGTACCCCGATAGGGTTAACACACTACGCTAACAATGCACCTTCTTCATAGGCTTCACTAACACACCGCCTGATCGCCTCTTATGGCTTGCTCAAGCATATGCAACGGCTGGAACCAAAGGTTTGTAAACTCGCAGATCTACGAATGTTCCACAATCATGACTACGTACAGCAACTATTAGAAAAGGCGACGCCTAGCTATGAAAAGGCGCGTACAGCACCCATGCCTCAGGCGACATTAAACGCTAGCGCTGTAGAGGAAGATCGGTTAAGCGACGATGATGATGACTACAGCTTGGATACTACACACACACATCTGGAGTACGGTTTAGGCTTTGATTGCCCCAGCTGGAGAGGAATGTGGGAATATGCTTGCACAATTGCCGGCGCCACCATGAGCGCATGTGCAGCATTATGCAAATATGGTGCTCAGAAAAACGGTGCACAAACTGTGATAATTAATTGGACAGGCGGTTGGCATCATGCTCAACGCGATCGCGCTGCTGGTTATTGCTACGTCAATGACATAGTGTTAGGCATACTCGTGCTGCGGAAACATTTCAAGCGTGTGCTTTATGTCGATTTGGATGTACATCACGGCGATGGTGTGCAGGAAGCGTTCGAGGTGACGCAACGCGTTTTCACGTTTTCCATGCATCGCTACGAATGCGGTTTCTATCCAGGTACTGGTGGCTGTGATGATTGTGGATTTGCCGGCGGCAAAGGATACACTGCGAATTTTCCCTATCGTGATGGAATTGCTGGCGGAAATTTCTGCAAATATTTTAAGCGGTGAGTTCAAGCACTTGAAAATTACAATTTTTACTTTTGTAGTTTCTTTGCAGCGTTTTTAGCAAAATTCTTGCGTACTTTTCGCCAGAGGCTTGCGTAGTACAATGTGGTGCTGATGTTATTGTGGGTGATCCGCTTGGTGGTACCAATGTAACTCCGACAGATATAATTGCCTGCGTCCAATTTGTATTGCAGCAGAAGCTGCCAACTGTACTGTTGGGTGGCGGTGGCTATAATTTTGGAAATGCCAGTCGATTTTGGACGCAGCTCACCGCAAGTTGTTGCGCCATACAACTGCCAGAGGACATACCTGATGACAACAGAGATTTTCTCCAATATGGCCCGGATTATAGTGTGCAAATCAAGGCATCCAGTGTAATGAAGGACCATAATAATGCGGAGTGTTTGGAAAAGAGCGCACAAGCAATTGAAGGTGTGTTGCATTTTTTTTTATTTTACTTTATTTTATTTGATTTTTTTTGTTAATTATTATTTTTATTATTATTTTATATTTTTTATATATACAATTATTTTTTTATAATTATACAACAAATTTTTTTATATATTTTTTTTATATTATTATTTTTTTATTACATTTTTTATTATTCTTTTATTATATTTTTATTTTTTTTTGTAATAATTGTTTTTTAATTATTACTTTTTATTATTTTTGTATTGTTATCTTTTTATTATTATTTTTAGTATTTTTTTATTATTTTTTGCTGTATTATTATTTTTTATTTTTTGCATTACTTTTTTTATTTATTTATTTTTTTATTTTTATTTATTTTATTATATTAATTTTTTATTTTATACAATTTTTTTTTAATTTTTTATTTTATACAATTTTTTTTTAACAATTTTTTTATTTTATTTTTATTATTTCTTCTTTCTATTATTATTTTTTTTTTTGTAAGCATTTTTTTTTAAGCATGCCTTTTTCACCATTTTTCGAAGTTTTCAAGTTGTATATCAACTGCCACATGTCACATTCATTAAAGGTGGTGGCACTATACCAACAAAAATGTTTTGTACATTTCGTTGTCAAAGCAAAGTATTGAGAAACTAGAAAACAAATAATGAATTTGCCTTATTTCATTCTGAGCTGACAGCCACAGGGACACGGCGAAAGAAATAAACATCAGCTGATTTACCGATACCACCTTTAATAGTTTCGCCTTGAACTGTCAATCGTATCTGAACCTAAACAGAAACTAGATTTATTTGTAACGGATTTAAGTCGCAATTTCATAAATTTATTGCCCAAATATGTTTATTTGTTTATGGAATTTTACATATTCATTCACAAAGTCTTGTTTGTTGTTTATACATTTGCAGAAAATTTTCGGAAATATGGCGTAACCGCTGTGTGAAACGAGGTGTCGCCGTGTCTCAACAATTTGCGAAATTTTAATCTACTGATTGTGGCTGTGTATCTTTATTTATTCCATATATACATATATAAGCAATAAAAATTTACCTTTTAAATGGAAATTAATAGTATGGCTTAAAACTAATTATTTTATATACGCATGGTCCGTTGTAATTTGGAAAAATGCAGATTTTGCGTTTTCATGGTATACTCCACGCTCGAATTTTCATCACTTCTCGCTTCCCCGCTGTCGATCAAGTTATGGCAATACTGCGCGCCCGCCACCGCCAACTCCACCGCTGCTCTTAAAACGTTTGTTAGGCGACGCACTTCCCAATTCCGGCTTAATGCGTGTTGGAGATTGTATGCTACCAGCTCCACCAGCCAAACCGCTTCCCGGGGATGCACCGCTCTGTACCGGATCCTGCAGCCACCTAACCTGAGTAGCCGGTCCATAACCTTTATCATTGCGCGCAGCAATGCGAAAAATTATAGCCGGCTTATTTGAACAATCAACGTGCGCCGTAGCCAATGATGAATGCGCTACTGTACATTGATTAGCTGCGCCCACATATACGCGTACAAATGCAAGTTGTGCCGGTAGACGCGCGCCTGCGCCTATTGGTTTGCCATCTTTGTCTTTGCCCGGTTTAACTGCCAAATATACGGAATATTCGATAATTTCATTCGAATTCACACAGCTCGGTGGTGGTTCCCACGTAAGGTGAGCACCTTCGGATGATTTTGATATTTTAATAGCAGATGGTGCACCCGGGAAACCGGGCAAACAGGTTTTAAAACTCGATATCTCACTCCAATCGCTGGCACCACACGTGTTGATAGCACGCAAACGAAAACGATAAGCAGTACCTGGCTCCAGATTAACGCGTTGAATTGTTGAAAGATCTGGTAAGTCTCTGGATGTCAATTTCAACCCAGACGATGACCAAATACTGTTGTCTATGTACGAAGAAACTGTTGCATTGAGTCCAGTATAAATGCCCACCGTATGCCATTTGGCATCTTCTTCGTCAATGGGAGGTCCTCCCGTAGTAGTTGCTGTGACGTTACTTTCTCCTGGGAGTCCGCTCCCAGTTGATGGGGGCGGCGGTGGCATGTCTGTAGTCGAGGAGACACCATTATGCTGATCGCTTGATTGGCTGTTATCGTTTGCATTAGCACTGTCGTTCTTCTCGTCAGTTGATGAGGTGCGTAATTCATCGGTAGCAGCACTTTCGTTATTCCCATCATTATTTCCGTTGACTCCTGTATTTGAAACGCCACCCGCAGGCGCTGAAGACTCACTAGGCTCATCTGTTTCCATAAGAGTCGACGTATCTGTTGGAGTTTCAGACTCATTAGCGGATATTGATGTTTCCATTGGTTCCATTATCTGCAATTTAATACAAGTAAATTTGATGATATTGTGATTTCAACCACTTCCGTACTTGCGTCTCAAGGTTTTATATATTAAATCGAAGATCGCAATACCAAAGTATAACCCTTGTTCAAACTCTATAATCAATGAAAAATATTAATTGTTCAAACTAGCACAAATAAACATTTTCACTCATATTAAAAAATCGAAATTTCAGCAAACTTTACACAAATGGGATTTTGTTAGTAGACGCAATCAGCTGTGGCGTGGTGTTGACGGTTGCCAAGTGTGAATAAAGGATTGCCACAAGGAAATGAAAAGTGTGAATAATCCTATGTCTACACAAACACTTTTAAACCAATTGGACAGATAACATCTCATATAGGAAAGAGGAAACTATTGTTTTCATTACAAAAATAAAGTGTGTTTTGCTCCAATGATTAAAAAAAACCATTTGAATGATGGATTTTTTAAAATGAGGTCTAAATGGTCCTAATGTATTTCTCAAATATAAGGTGTGAAGCCAGAGAAGAGGCACTTACTACTGTGTATTTTAAACGATAGTTTTTTAAAACGATAAAGAGTTAATTTTGAAAATATTATAATTCCCATGACTCGTTAAGTGAAAGTTAGAGTATGCGTGCTGTGTAAGGGGCTTTCGGACAGGGGTCGTATCGTCATCGGCAATACGATGAAAACGAATTTATTTTATTGTATTATCTTTTCCATTGGAGGCAAAATGAAAGAAACAGGAGGCACCGAAAGAAACAGGATGATTACAAATTTGAGACATTTCACAAGAAGTCTAAAATTGTTTTTAAGGAGCTTGTAAAAATTGTAGCCGGCTTCACTCTTTAGCCTAGCCTAAACTTCAACAAAAGTTATCCCTTATCTCTTCAGCTACTCTATTATAGAATACTGCGTAATTTTTTTTCGCATTACTATCTGTCGATAATTATGAACAAAACTTTTGTAAACTATATAATTTTTTAGGAAAGTTCATAGACCAATTTTTAATTGCAGACAAAAACCTTTTAAATAAGATTATTCCGTTGTTAAAAAAAAAACATGCCTCAGGTGCATTTTCTCGCATACGCTACGATGACGATACGGCCCGTGTGCCAAGGCCCTAAGGTTATATTGTATATATTAGGACTATTCAGATCGAATACCTTAATTTCCCGAAAGCCGAAATTATTATATTACTGTTTAATTTAAAAATTCATATATTCATTAATTGATTTGCAAACAAGTAACTTTGCACACAACCGATTTTTTATTTTCTTGACAAATGTCACTTTTTCTGTCGAATTCGCAAAAAACTGTGCTTAAAAACTATCGTAATTTCTAGATGTGGCAACTCGTATCTTCTAGCAACTTCTACCTTGTAATCTGTCATTCTTGATTTTGCTTCAGTAGGCCTCTTCTATTCGCCATTTCTCCGCTCGCTATCCTATGCTCGATTAATTTGACGAAAAATTTGCATGCGAAAGCAACAACAAAGTTATCGAGTAAGATTCGCTGCTAGCAAGTATGCAAGGTGGATTTATTACGTATTAATAATTAAAATACTGCAAACTAAAATGATTTCTTTCATATCCACAAGATCTTACAATTCACACGTAATAAATCCACCTTGCACATAAGCTACATACGACATCTTCAATGAACTGTGGGAAATGTGGCGACTTTTTATTTTGTGACTATTTCCAGCGTACGTTTAACAAGCAAATCACATTGCAAATGAACAGCTGATTTTGACGTGATGCTTGGACCAAACGCAACAACGCATATGTGGTTGCTGTCACCTATAATAAATTCGCCTTGCAAGTATGGCTATAGCTCATTAGACGCACTGCCTTACCAGCCATGTAATTTAAGGCAGCTCTCTTCCCACATTGCCGACATATGTTTATTTGTTGCAGTTGCTTCATTTCTTGGCGAAATGAAGAGGCCTAGTATTTTATTCGCTCGGCATTGCCAGCATTTTCGCGAACATTCGCGATTAGTCACAATATGTTATCTTCCTCATTTTTTCCTCTACCTATGAAAGAACACTATTAGGAACTACTACCGCTACTACTTACTTAAGCCATTTATTAATAAATCTTGGGCATTTTGGAGACATTTTCACTTGCATTCGGAATTTGAATATCACAATGAAAAGTAAATAATACATTCGCAGGATTCACAGCAAATATAAAATTAAATAAAATAGCTAAATTGATACAAATAAAAAAGATCTGGCCACGCCAGTAAAATATTACGATGATTTTACAAAAACTGACGTGAACATTTTATTAGGAACTACGAGCCAAGGTGGATTTAATAAGGTGACAGCATTCACCCAGCTGAATTTTTCGCCGTAGGTATGGCTTACGTCAAAATGATATGCTTTGTTCGTATGTATTGGTATGTTTACATTTGCTTGCTGATTTTGACATGATGCTTGCACCAAACGCAACAACAAATACATGTAGGGTTTTACTTATATGTGTTTGCTGTCACCTGTAATAAATTCGCCTTGCTACGAGCACAGGAGTGATTCGTTGGTAAGAGTGTGTGGAAACACTTTGTGTAGAATTGGTAGCACTTACCAATATTACAGTTTGAAGATCACTGTTCACAAGTTTTACTTTATATACTAAAAGAAAGTTACGAAAAACTTGTTAAATTTGAAAATTCAGCAATTCATTCAATTTTATGCATCTAATAACTTACGTATTACCTCTTTATTTTTTATGGCAACCATTGTACATTTTCGTTTTTATAATTGTATTGAATTACAGTACTTTTTACAACAATAATTCAGCAGAATTGCCGTTATTTGCATATCCACATGTATACACGTATTATCGGCATTGACTCGTCGGTGAAAGAACATTGCTAATTAAATAGTATTAAGTTGTTTTTGAGATTTGATAGCAGCAACATTTAAACGCAACATCGCACAATGGGCACCCGCATGGTTCTGCAAATAGTTGTCTTTCTTGTGCTTATTACTTTAACTTACACCATCCCTGCTGATAAGGACTGTCCACCCTTAAATGATGCTGATAATCTCTCACAGACACAGTTAATTCAGCGTCTCACTCACGGATGTCGTTATGATCGCCTGGAGCGACCAGATAGTGGTGCCCCCCTACCAATAGATGTGTATGTGCGCGCGTACATATATTTTATGCAAAACTTGGAGGCTCATGATTTGCAATTTAAAATACATGTTCTGCTGCAGTTGCGCTTTCTCGATCCACGCCTAACTTTTCGTAAAGTGGCACCAAAAAGAAGACAGCCGATTTTGGGCGAGAAACAGTTACGTGATACGCTTTGGATGCCGCATATTTTTCTGGCAAATGAGAGGGATTCGAGCCTACTGGGTAATATAATTGATTTAACAGATTTTTTAGTGCATATTGCTAGAGACGTGTTTGAATATATTTTTCCAATACACCGCCGTAGGCACCAACGAAAAGGACATACTAACTTCAATTTCACCTGATGGCACGGTAATTATCTCGTCCCGTATTAAAGCTACCCTGTACTGCTGGATGAATCTGCAGAAATTTCCTTTTGATGAACAGCAATGCAGTACCATATTAGAGAGTTGGATGTACAATACCTCCGAGCTTGTGCTGCATTGGGAACAAAAGCGGCCGATAACTATTGATCCAGCATTGCATCTTACTGAATACATTTTAAACGGTGTCTGGTCCAATGAAACTGTTGTCAATGCAGACTTGAATGATTTGAGGCATGGTGCCTTTGCTGGGAATTACAGCTCACTGAGTTTTTCGGTGCATTTAATGCGTGAAGTAGGTTTCTACGTCATGGACTATTTCCTGCCCTCAATATTGATTGTGGCCATATCGTGGGTATCATTCTGGTTACAAGCTGATCAAGCGGCGCCACGCATCATGCTTGGCACTAGCACAATGCTAACATTTATAACACTTGCTTCAGCTCAAGGTGTTTATATGATACGACGATATAGTAATTTTGCTCTATGTATTTCAATTTTTTCTCTTCATAGGTAAAACTTTACCAAAAGTTAGTTATATAAAAGTCTCCGAAGTGTGGTTTCTTGGTTGCACACTTTTTATTTTCGGTAGTCTAATCGAATTTGCTTTCGTTAATACCATTTGGCGTCGCAAACGCAATGTGGATGTAAAGAAATTGAATAGCAAACATATACTGAAGTCAACGTTGTCGCCACGTCCTTCACGGCGTGCCTCGGTGCGTTCACGTTCCTTTTGTGCGCCAACTGCTACTGGTCAAGGATCCAATGAAGCGTTGTCATTTAATAATTACCTAACCGTACACAATATACCTATTCATACCATACACGAAAATGAAGCACTGGATACCTCGTCGAAAGATACTAGTTTTACCGGCACAACCGCAAATACGGGCGATTCGAGTTGTAGCAAGCGCGATTTGATAAATATGGAAATGGGCGAAGAGCAACAAAATAACGGTTGGACCACGCTTACACCACAAGAAATATCCATGTGGATCGATCGAAAGGCGCGTTGTGCATTTCCATTAGCTTTTCTTATCTTCAACGTATTCTTTTGGACGTTTGTCTATGTGGTTTAGTGTAATAGAAAGTGAGAGCACACCAACGTGGTCATTCATAAATGCTTAGCAATGCGGTTATGCGAATCATTTTTTAAAACTAATAATAAGTGGCTAATATTTATTTTATAATAAGCGAACCTTGGTGAAAAATTATATTAACTTTATTGCAAATTCAAATAATGTGATATTTTAAAGCTCGTTGATACAAAATGTGATTTATTAATTCTATGTAAAAATGTGGAATTTATGTTCCTCAAAATTAAAGCCGAAAATGTAGTATATGGCAGCCTGGCCTGAAAAATTGCATGACTTATATGTAAAACCGGCCAAAGCTCACGCAGCCTTTGTTTTAGAAACTCGTTGCGGAGCCCCAATAAGCTTAATCGATTGCTGTCACAAAATAAAACATAATTTTACCTTTATCTACTTAATTTAACATGCACATATTTATTATGCTTTAGGAATCTTAAGTTTTACTAAAAAATAAATGCTATGAGAGGAAAAGTACTCAATGCATTGTTGGCGAATTATGTTCGTGGAAGTGTTGATGTAGCCAACAACTACATGCTTAGCTTTTAAGACTAATTTCAGTAAGTAAAATAAAATTAATAGGAAGTGTAAACTAAATTTCTAAATTGTATTCCCTCAAAGCTCTTCTTTGTTCGCATCGATTTTACTTGTATCACCTTTTATGTTCGTTGACTGCTTCTTAGACTTCTTTTGGTTATTTTTGTTCGTATTTTCTTTATCATCAATTTGTTTGCCACTTTCAACAGTCGGCAATGTTTCTGTCAAACATTTTCGATTATCTTGGGCCAGCACCGCATCCTCGCAAAGATGTACAATTAACGGCTTTTCATCTTGATGCTTAAAATACCAATCGGAAATAACATCCTCATAGTTTTCAGCCATTTCTTCGCACTGCGCCTTCATTTGCGTCACTTCTACCGGTGGCTTGTCCCACAACTCGTAGGGTATACCTAAATCCACTTTAACTCCCTTGTCGACGAGTCCATGCAGAGTTTGAAACGTTTGCGACATACCTTTGGCAAAGCGTGTGCTATCGGTGCGTTCCTTATGTAAATTATACTCCAAAACACGTTCGCAAACATTCTCCAGTGATTCGAGTAAACGCAGTTCACTGCGCCGATATGCGGTGCGTTTCTTCGGCTTCACATCGTCGAGTGAGTAACTGGTAGAAAATCATGCATAAAATATGTTCAAATTTACTTTAGCTCTATATTTCTTTGCAGCAGCTCACCCCATTTCGATAACATCGTGTGATTTGCCAGTTTCCTTGAGGCGTTCCTGCAATTCTGTGGCAAGAATTTTGCAGGCTTCGCAACGATTGGCATAGCGCACACCCTCTTCCTCTTCCGGCCCAGCGTACGCTAAACACACCAACAACGGCACTATTAAGATTAGAGGCCTCATCAGCTTTGCGACGTCTTCAATTAATCAACTGATTACAAATTAATTGGTTACAGCTGGAACTAATAGATACAAAGCGATTCTGATAATACAAAAGCGTTCTGAGAATGATGGCAAAAACAAAAACTGACGTGTTGTTTACCGGGTGAATGGACGTTGCCATACGGAAAGAATGTGGTTTGCCTGCTAAGTTAATTTTGAGTGGTTTGAAACTTCGGTGAGAGGTGCACTGCAAAGAATGTTAATGGAGAGACGTCTCACAGGCTACGAATAGTGTGAATAAAATACATACCTACAAAAAATAGGCAAGAACAAACTTTCATTTTTCAAGGAATATAGCAATAAAAATATATTCCAATGCCTTGCAAATTGCAATCGGCTATTTGTCAATTTGATATCCTACAGAAGCCAAAAACTGTGCAGAGTCAATATACTTAGTGAGAATCCATTGCACACAGCTCTGTTAAGAATTTCGACGCAGCCACATGGGGTGAGGTGAAATGGTGCTCACAGTCATCAACGTAAACGCAGGCCCGTGTCAGCTGATACGATGAAACTAATTAGAGCCCCATGCAAATGAAAAATCACCACCCTTCTGTTCCATAGTACCGTAGATTTAATCATTTGATTTTAGAAATTTTCGTAGAATCGTGTCAACTGATTTTTTCTCTCACCACTCAGTGTTGCCAAACTGTAGATATCGAAACCATTTACAAAATAAACTTAGAAAAATTTAAGTTTTTATTAAAATAACTTAAAAATAATGTTAATTACAGATAAATGAACTATTTGCATTTGCTGTTTTGTGGCTTTGGTTTATTAAACAATGAGAAATTGTAACTGATAACGCGGATGTGCGAAAAAGTGTGTATGCAAAAATATCAATGGCAGCATTGTGTCGGTACAACCAAACACAAGCACACACAAACCGATGTATTGTGTAAATATGTAACTAAAAGAACGGGATGAGTTCTGTTCAATTTTGTGTATTCTACGGGCTGCGACAATGGACTACGATACGTTGGCGAGTGTGAGCACCAAAATAGTCTTTACCGTTCCTCTTAATTTTTAACAATTCACATAATACGTTGTCCGTGAGATCGTGAGAACGTTCTCTGGTGAGACTTCGCTATCCAATTAACTACTCTGTTTTACTTGTGGTAAGGCAGTTCAGTTAAGTTGAATCTTGGTTATGGCTGCACTGTTTTATCAGCACAGAAACTTGTAGTTCGATTATTTAACGCGGCTTAATTTAAGCGCATACTCATGATGCAACATAATTTTACAGGACTATTTTTACGCTTGGTGGAGTACTTGTGTTTGGGTGGAGCATCCGTGTCTTTTTGCGCGTTGTTTATAATTGCCGATAGGGGTTGTTCGACGCATTTTTTTTTGAGATATGCGATAAAATGGGATGGTAAAATGAAATTATGTAAAAAATGCTTCAATATAAATCGGTTTCAGATGGCTTTTGTTTTCTTAAAAACAATTTAATTTTTATTTATTTTTTATTTTTTATTTTTAAAAGCTTACATGGTAATAAAATTATAAGTAAACTTAAGGGGGGGGGGGGGGGGGGGGGGTTTCATGTAAATTTATTTATCCAATTAGTATACTGTAAACTCATATTTCAAAAATATTTACAAAAAGTTTCACAAGAAAATATACAAAATTGCGCCGTTGACAGCAGATCTACGCAGACGTCTCGAAAAAAAGGCAATTTGCCGTGGACAGTTTTTCTCAGCATTGGATCATCTGAAATCAAAAAATCAAAGAGTTTTCATTAGGTAATTAATTGTCCGAGGTAACCCTGTCGAGTTTTTATTAAAAAAAAATTTTTTTTCAATTTTTTTTAACATTTGAAGTAGAAGTTCGATTTTTAGACGATAAATCGCATAATATTGTTTATTGTAAAATAAATAAAAATTGAAAAAACAAAAAAACCTCCCAGGGTTACCTCGGTAATTATGTAGAGAAAGTGCGTACAAAATTTCAGGAAGATCGGCCGAGTAGATTCAGAGAAAAAGTGTCCACCGACTTGAAAAACGTCGTTTTCCAGAAAATCGATTTAAAGTTCGACCATAGCAGGTAGCCGAGTCGGAGCGGCCAACGGTTATAATGCTCTAACTTTGTGATTTTTGCACCGATTGACTTAAAATTTGGACACAACATTCTTGAGATTATGTACATTCATTTTCTCAAATAAACCAAAATCGATTTTTTTTTACCCTAAAAACCCTACCCCCCCCCCTTAAGCAAACGCAGCGCTATCAGCAGAGGCTTTTGGGCTGGCTGGTGATGTGTGTTGGATCAGATACGACGGAGTAGGTCGGTGTCGTTCAGAAATTTGTAAATTTTTTTAATGTTTTCTTCAGTGGCTTCTTTTAAAGGTAAAAGAGGATCTGTGTTGCTGAAGTGGTGATGCCTTTGAGAAGCAAGTTCTGGGTAGGATACCAGTAGATGATGTACACTGACTGTTGCTTGGCAGAAGGGGCAGGTGTTGGATGTATTACCCTGTAATAGGTGTACGCTAGTAATTAATGTGTGTCCAATACGGAGTCGTGTGTATGGGGTAATGTGGTTGGTGGGTACCGATGATGGATAGGCAGGTTTTGATCGTTTGGGCTTAATGTTCGAATAATGGTGTTTATAATACGACCATTCCACGAAGTAACTTAGTTTGCCTCTGTTCATGAATAAGTCGGTATACTATATGTCGCTAGGTAGGATGACTTCTGATGTAACTGTTGGTGTAATGGACATGTCTTTGGCAATTGTATCTGCCAGTGTGTTACCCTGGATGCCGGAGTGCCCAGGTATTCACATAATTTTGATGCTACTCCGATGGGTAATTAGTATGTTTTTAATGCTGACGATGATTTTGCTTGATTTTTTGTGGTTTTTGATGGCTTGGAAGCAGGACAAACTGTCAGAGCAAATTATATGTTTACCCTTACTTTTGGCGCAGTATTGAACGGCTTGTAATATGGCGGTTGCTTCAGCGGTGAAAATAGAGCAGAATGAAAATAGAAGGCCGTACGCGATAACTTCCTGATTTTCCTTTACCACTGCGTAAGAAGTGTGGGATCCTTTTGACCCGTCAGTAAAAACCAATTGCCACCCGTTAAATTTGTAGTCTGCGATAGATTGGGAGAACTTGGCCCTGTAAACGGCGCTTGGAGTATTATCTTTCCGTAAATTAACTAGGTCGTTGATAAAAGATTTTTTGCTAACCGCCCACGGTGGGTGATTAGTGTACCGCAGAGTGTGTAGTTTAGGGCGCAGGTGTGTATTGATGAGGGTATTTTAGGTGTAGATACGCGTGAGGTTGCAGATTGAAAGTCTTTGCCAATAAGAAGGTTGAGGCTTAGGCGGCTCTAGTAGGCTTTGGATAGAGCCTGAATATTTTGTCCTCCATGTTGACGTATGGAGACGGAAGGCCCGATTTGGCAAGCATGGCCTTTATGGGCGATGTCGGAAAGGCGCGTATGGATCTGCGCACTGCGGCATGGTAGGGGGCAGCAAGCACCTTTAGATTTTGTTTGGCGTGTAATCCATAAACAGCTAGACCGTAATTAATGGTTGATAGGATGAGGGCTTTTACCACCTTAATCAGAAGGGTTGAGCTAATAGCGAGCGTTTGCTTGATAAGTATTTAATAATATTTAACTTAACATATAGTTTTTCCCTAACATATTTACAGTGCAGTTGGAAGGAATACTTGGGATCGAATATAACACCAAGAAACTTAAGATTATCTGTATTTACAATATTTACGCCATTTAGGGTAAGGGAAGAAGGAGGACACTCCCGTTTTTTACATACATGAAACATTTTGGTTTTACTAGGATAAATTGATGGGCTTGAGGATAGAGGCCAAGTGGATAAAAGCTGTAGGATTTTGGAAAAGGTTCGCATTACTTCCGCTTGATCCTTGGATTTGGAGAATAGCAGTACAGCGTCTGCGTATATTTGGTGTTGGATTGTTGGAAACTTGCTCAAAATGGTACTATATAATTTCGTTAAAGGCTATAATGAACAAAATGACCGGTAAAGGGGATCCCTGTGGAGTGCCATTATCGAGTGGGAAAATAGGAGAGCGGGTGTTGGATATAAGGACGCGTAATTTTCTGTTCCAGAGAAATGATTTTATGAAATTGTACAATTTGGGACCGACCTTCCATTTGTCGAGTTGTCTGAGTACAACCTGAATTCCAATCCGATCAAATGCTTTTTGAAAGTCGAGTGAAAGCAAGGAGATGTGGTTTTTGCTGGAAAGCGCGTTTGAAATAAAATGGTCAAGCATCTGTTGTGCCTAGTCCCTTTTTGAAAGCGACTTGATTTGGGTGGATGCGTTTGTTTGAGTGGGCATACCAGGTTAATATGGTAGCGATTATCTTTTCCATTAATTTGCCTAGGCAGGGAAGGAGTGAAATTGGGCGATAGCTGTTGACGTCGCAAGGTGATTTTCCGTGTTTTAGGAGAGGAATTACTGCGCTTGTTTTCCATACGTGGGTAGTGACCTGTGGTGAGGATATTGTTGTAATGCTTGATTAAACAGTGAAGGAGGGAAAGAGGGAGATGCTTAATCATGGGAGAGGATATTTTGTCGATGCTGGGAGTCAGGCCTTTTGTTGCGGACAGGACAAGTTTGAGCTCAAGGAGAGATATGTCGGCTTCTAAGAGTCTGGCAGAGTAGGAGAGGTTAGGAGTGGTACTTTTTTGGGGAATTAGCGAGTGTTTAGGTATAATAAATTCGGGAGGCAAAGTGTGGTCTGAAGAGGCATTAGAAAAGTGGCTGGCAAATTCTTGAGCTATAACCCAAGGATATAGAAGATTGCCGTGAGAGGAATTAAGGGAGTTGATTTGGGATTGCAAGGCACACCAGTGAGCTTTTTTATGTCTGCCCATATTCTCTTAGGGTCAGATGACACAGAAATGCTGCTGGTGAACTTTCGAAAACAGTGCAGCTTTGCTTCCTTAATTACACGACGAAATTGTGCGTTCAATTTTCTGTATTGAATGAGATTTGAAGTGGATCGATTGCGTTTAAAATAGTGCCAAGCGTGTTGCTGGGCTTACCTAAGGGAGGCAATTTCTTTGTTCCACCATAATGGGGCTGGTTTTACTGGTTTTGTTGAGGACAGGGGTACGGAGGTGTGGGCCGCACATCGAATCGCTTTAAGGAGGTTAGAGGTTGATGTTGAAAGACAGTGGGAAGGAGTTGGAATAGGACTCGCAACCAAGTTCGAATTTGTTCCAATCCGCTCTATCTGTTTTAAATTTGATTCTAGGGGAAAAAGGAACAGTGGGTCGGGACGTGTGAATTTTGATAAGTATAGGGAAGTGATCGCTGCCGTGAAGGTCATCTATGAGGGACCATGATGAGTTGTTGGAGAAGGAGGGAGATGACAGGGTAAGGTCAATATGGGTAAAGGTTGAGTGAGTTGAGAAGTGGGTGGGAGAGCCGTCATTGAGTACAATACAGTCTGAAGTAATGAAGTAAGGGTTGCGTCTTCTATAGCGCGCCCTCTCTGATTAGAGGAGGTAGAACCCCAGAAGGGGCTCCAAGCATTAAAATCGCCTGTAAGGATAAAGAGTTGAGGAGGGGAGAGAAAAAGGTTGTAAAAATCAGCGGTCGTTACTGATTGACTAGGAGGAGAGCAAGCGCAAGTTATTATATTATGAATCTGGAAGAAGTTTGTAGTTCTATGGATAGTGAGGAAATATTGGATGTGGTGGGAAAGTAGCGGTGGGGTAGGTTACGCTTAACAAGAATAGCGATTCCTTGTTTATTGGTGTTGATGTGGGGAAGGTTATGGAAGTGCCCTACGTAAGTTTTGGGAGTGGGGGCATAGGAATTATGGGCGAGGTGGGTCTCATTCAGAAGTATGACTGAGGGTGTATACGTCTTTATTAGGATTTCAAGTTCTATGTAGCTATTGTTGTACCCGTTTATATTCCACTGTAATAATGTTAACATAGGATATGTAATATGTATGTGTGTGTTAATGTATTATTACTAAGTATTAATGTTGTGACTTATCTAAATAATTGTTGTGCATGAATTAGTTGGTGTTTGTAGACTTACTGGTGTTGTTGTATTGTTAGTCTGCTGGGATTTGGGTATGTTGTTGGATGTTGTTTTCTTGGCTGCGCTGATATTTGCTGTTGCATTTTTGTTTGTATCTTCTTCGTTGGCTTTTTGTGCCGTATTTGTTTGCGAGTTATTTGGTTTGTTTACTGTTGTTGTTTCGACCGCTGTTGTGTTTTTTACAATTTGTGCAAAGGATGGAGACGTTATATTTGTTTAGGAGGGTTGAATTTGGTATGCGTTAGGGTTGCTATTATAAATTTTCCACGCTTCTCTAATAGTGCATCGCCGCTCTATTTTTATCTTATTAACGGACTTGTGTTTCAAAAAAGTGGGACAGCAAGGATCGTTGGACGAATGTGTCTCTGCTTGACAATTCTCACGAAAGAGTCTTGGGCTTGGGTGATGTGGCGGTGGAGTGGCGCACTGGCTACATACCTCAATGTTGCGACATCTGTTTTTTGTGTGCCCTAGCCTTTGGCAGGTTTTGCATCGCATCGGATTAGGGATGTGTTCCAGCACACGGACCCTTTCCCAACCTAATTTAATGAATCCGGGTCTCCGGACAAAATCGAACGTCACAATTGCAGCACCCGTAGAAATTAGTTTGTCCCCATCTTTACGCATGATTTTTTTAACTTCGATCACTTTTTGGTCAATCAATCCTTCAGTGAATTCTTCTTCAGAGAGGTTGATGAGGTTTCTCGAAAAAATTCTGCCTTGCGTTGTGTTTAAACCTTGTGGGATATAATCTTTACAGGTATGATGCCTATGTGGGTTGCTTTAAGGAACTTTTCGGCTGATTTGGTATTTTCGACTTTGAGAAGCAGGTCACCTGATCTTAATTCCGTAACATGGCGTCAAATGTACACTATTGCAATGTGTTGGTTATTTGTGTTTGTGGCTTTGTGGTTATTATCTATTTTTTTTTGTTGTTTTTGTTTGTTTAGTTTTTTTTTGTTTCTTTGTTGTTTTGTTTATTTGTGAGGTGTTTGAACTTTTAACTAACTGCAACTGTGAGGAAAGCGGTAGCTGTAAATAAATAGTCAATCGCAAAAAAAAGCGTGAAACGGGACGTGTTAACCCGGCGGTTGGCCACTATCGATTGAACACTTTAATTATTTTCTGCGCTCGCTTAATTTTTAAGGTACAATTTTTAAACAATTTTCAGAAAATTTAGAAGTCTCGAAAACCTAGGGCTGACAGTTTTTCCTCTTAAAACCTTACCTGCTTGCATATGTGCATATGTACGAGTATATGTTAAAATAAAAAAAAATTATATTTTTTCTGTAAAATTTTTTTATTTAATTTTTGTTTAAATACTTAATTTTTAATACATTTTATACCCAAAATTTTTAATTATATTTTTTTCAATCCATGGCAATCATATTAATGCAAATATACCATATTTCTTTTTTTTGTCAATTTGACCATACATATCTTAAGAAAAAAACTTAAATTATTTTTTGGCAGAATACTGTGCTGTGCTTTCAAAAAGAAAATTGCGCGTGTTGAGTATATTAATTTTTTACATAATTTTTTTTTGTTTGTTTTTGCTTTAAAAGTTATATTTCCTAATCCTTAAAATTTCATCAGTTCAACTACTTTCAGAATCTCACCACCTTTTTCATTTCAGTGCGACTATTATTACACATTCCTACATGTACTGCAGATGTATGTATGTGCATGCTTAACTACTATTTTTGTTTCTTAATTATTAATAATATGTGTATTGAAAATGATTTTAATTAATAAATTCGTTATTTTTTTATAAAACAAATTCACTTCGTATTGTTGCAGACTGCGCCAACAGCTTCATTTGTTACTGATTAGATTGCAGCGTTGCAATTCGTTGCTATAGATCACAAGACATGCGCTCCAATTTCAATTGGTGTTGCTGCTGCTGTTGTTGTTGATGTTGCAGAGCAGTTGCGATGGGCAAACAAAAATTCATATTCGTGTTGTTGTTGTTGCCACTGCTGTTACTATTATTTGCATTACAAATACTGCCAAAATCAATTGGCGAGCATTGCTCATCTAAATCGTCAACTATCTTTATGGTCTCATTGCTATTGTTGTTGCTATTGGAAATGCTGTTATTGGTTCTGAGAGTAGCCGCATTGTTGCTTGCCGCCGCTTGATATCCAGCGAATGAGCGCACCTGTAGAAATAGGCCACTATTGAGTAGACGAGCTTGGTGCTCCTGAGCTTTGGCGCGCAGGCAGGCGATCGAGTTGTTTCTGGAAAGAGAGCGAGATAGAGAAGGTGAGCGGATATTTTTTAAATAAAATGCATCAGAAGCTTCAAAACAAATAAAGAAAATAATACAATTCTAAACTTGTGAAACGTTGTAAGGTTTTGAAAAGCTCCAAAAAAAAAACAATATGCAACAATGAAACTCACCTGAAAGTGTCCGGATCATGCTCGAGCGTCGCATACGGTCCCACAGCACCAGCCACATGCGCATGATGATGCAGTCCGCTCGTATTGCCAACAGCGCTGCTTCCACCACCGCCACCGCCACCAGCACTTCCACTGCCAGTGACAGCACCACTGGCCGCAGCTGCAGCCGCTGCCGCTGCCACTGCCGTATTCATAATCATGTGAAAATCCTTACTTGTAGCCGCACCAGCGCTAGCATTGGCCGCATCCAATAGTGGATGGTACGAGGGTTGAGCAGTTGGTGGTGCTAGTGCCGCAGCCGCTGCTGCTGCTTGCTGATGATACAAATGACGCTGATGTTGTTGTAAAGGTGACAATTGTAGTGCCAGCGCTGCCGTTGTAGCGTGGCTTGTTGGGGGGGAGGGACTACTTAAGTCGATGTGCGGTGACGATGATGAAGCGGTTGTAGCTGTGGGTGTAGTCGCACTGGAGGATGTCTGTTGGCGTTCGTGCGTCGGTCCGGGACTGACAACATTCAATGATTCAGTGGAAGAACTTAAGCGACGCGTATCATCGTTGGACTTCGAGCCGGCCGAGTCTTCGTGATCGCTAACGCCAGAATCATCTTTCAATGCCTGTTGGGCCTCTATTGATTTGCGATGCATGCCTGGTGTTGGGTGGGAAAAGCAAAAAGAAAAATATGTGAATTTGGTGAGAGAAATAGAGCGTTTAGTTGTGATAGTAAATGAAGGGGGATTGCGTTAAGGTATTCATATTTCATCAATTTAAGGGCTCAAGTTGAATTTAAAAGCCGATCCAAATACCAGTTTGGTTTTGTATTAATTTTGATTCTTATACAAAGTTTAGTTTAGTTTTGTATGGCACCACCGTGGTTAGTTTGTTTGTGCGTGAATTACCCTCAGTGAGGGTACCTGGGATATCAAAGAGTGACTTTAAATTCCTGTTATTTTTTTATTTATTTCTCCATTTTTGAAATGATTTGTTTTTACTATTTTTATATATTTACTTTTTTCTTTTTTTAATTTTTTTTTTTAATTTATGTATTTTTTATTTTTATTTTTATCATTTAAAATAATTTGGCAGCATCGACAAACTCTCGAGAGGCTTTCTGCCATGAAAAAGCTACTCATAAAAAACTATCTACCGATGATGACTGACTGCCTGACGAGTCACCGCCTTAAGCAGGGTTTTGCAACCTGCTACAATAACAACAACTACTTAGTGGCTACCATTTTAAATCCATAGCAGAATTTTTTTTTGTTTTTTTATTTTATTTTATAAAGGTTTACATAACAATAAAATTATTATATAAACTGATAGTAGTGCAGCGCTAGCATCGGAGGCTTTCGGTTGGCAGGTTGATTATGGCTCGATTAGATGCGACGAAGTAGATCAGTTTCTTTGTGGTAGTGATATAATGTAGTTATGTTGGCTTCGGGTCGATATTGCGTAAGTGATGATGTTTAGCCGATGTAAGACTAGGGCATTAAGACAGAAGGTGATTTGTACTCAGAGTGGAGTTGCAAGAAGGGCATAGGTTGGGTGGAACGCCTTAAAGTATATGGGAGTGTGTAAGTATTGTGTGGCCTAGCCGAAGGCGTGTGTATGGTGTGACCAACCTGGTTTTACACGCTTAGGATTAACCAAGGAGTAGGGATGGTTATAGTTACTCCACTCGCGTAGAAGATCACTTTGCCTTTGGTGTTTTATGAAACTGTAGATGTCATGTTTAAAGATAATATTGGTTGTAATGGTAGGTGTGAATCTCATTTGTTTTGCAATTTGGTCAGCATGTGTATTATAGAAGAATTTAAACGTAAATCTTTGAGTGAACTGAAGACTGTTTTGGAAATCGAAAGCTGCTACGGGAAATTTGAACGGATCTGAAGTCCTCGAACGGATGACAAGTTTTGCGAGAATAAGTACAGAATGGACACGAAAAATATAGGTCGGGCGAAAATCATTATAACATAAAATTTGTATAAGTTATCAAAACAATTTCTATTTTTTTTGTTTTTTTAAACAAAAACCTTACATCAATCGTAGTCTTTAGTGGAGAATCAAAGAATATACATATGTACATAAATCTCTTCGCTTTCAGATGAGAAAGAGGAATGAGAGAATTTATTAAACAACAAAACGCATTTACATCCAGAGACCGTTAATGTATCATTGTTGTACCATTAACGTTCTCTGGATGTAAATGCGTTTTGTTGTTTAATAAATTCTCTCATTTCTATTTCTCATCTGAAAGCGTTAATGATACATTAACGTTCTCTGTTACATCTGTCTACACATGAGTGTGTAAAACAAATTTTAATAAGCTGATGCAAGGAACACTGCAAGGTAAGCAGTTGTTTGTGTGCCTAACATCAACTCTCTTTGTTGTAAACAAAATGGCGCAATTTTGATTTCACTTCTCTCATTAGGTGATGGACATTAGTTTTTGTTACGGTATCTGCCGCTCTCTGCCGAATCATTTTAAATTCCTGCTCAGTTTTAATGTCTTGTTTTGTGTTTAGCAAAATTGAGAATAATTTTACATTATTGGAAGACACTCGACCGATAAGACCACGTACAGCCCGAAGTGAAGAGAATATTGAGGCTGTAAATGAGAGTTTTGACGAAGACCCAGAAGAATCGATTCGGCGTCGATCTCAACAACTTGGCCTATCTTACGGCACTACTTCAGCGATTTTACGCAAAGATCTTGAATGTGTAAAATACAGCTATAGGCCAAGATTTAAAGCCGCCCGATCTTCCAAAGCGTTATAATTTCAGTCGTTGGGCTCTTGAAAAACTTGCCGCAGATTTGCATTTTGGGTTCCGAATTTTGTTCAGCGATGAGGCTCATTTTTGGCTTAATGGATACACCAATAAGCAAAATTTACGTATTTGGGCTGAAAAGCAACCACAAGCCATTCAAAAACAGCCATTATATCCATTGAAAACAACCGTTTGGTGCGGTCTTTGGGCGGGAGGAAACCTCGGGCTATATTTCTTGAAAGATAGTAACAGTGAATGCCGAACGCTATTGCGTTATGATAAACGACTTTTTGATGCCGGAAATTGAAGCTCGTGCTCTCCACAACTGTTCCGTTTTTTTTCAACAAGACAGGGTGCTACTTGCCATATAGCCCGTGAAACAATGGATTTACTGCATCTTCGTTTCGGTGTGCAATTTATCTCTCGCCTCGGACCAGTGGATTGGCCACAAAAATCGTGTGATATCTCACCTTCGAACTCTTATTTGTGGGGGTATGTAAGGTCTAAATGTGTGTGGAAAAATTAGCTTCGTTTGTGGCATTGAAAGCCAACATTACTAAAGTTATTCACGAGATACGGACCGAAGGGCTTCAGCGAGTCATTCAAAATTAGTTTTTAAATGTGGGCGAATTACGGCGCAGTTCCGACCAACATTTGAAAGAGATTGTCTTTAAAAAATAAATGTCATGAATGGTTTTGCACAAAAATAATAAAGATTACCAAATCAATTTGAAATTTCGTTGTTTTATTTCAATTTAATTTTTAATATTTTTAATTTAATTTCAATCCGATACCTCTAAATTGATCATCCTTTACATATGCAAGAAAATACACAACCATTCAATTGATTCCCCTAATCTACTCCTCCTATACTAAGCTGCTCTAATTCAACAAACTCAACACAGGCAGAGCAACCACATGCGAGTACGCCCACCAGACTAGCCAAGAGTCTTAACTGCATTGTTAATGTCTTTTTATTAATTTATAATTAGAAAGAGAAATGTCAATATAACGTTCCCCTTCAGTGCATTGCCTACCGTTCCCCTCCCCCTCCACCTTCGATTGTCACATGACAACTTGAAAGCAATTTTAATTGAAATTATCAAAGCGATTAAGGACATAAATTAAAGACAGCAGAAAATTAAAAATTGCTAGCAGATTTCAAAAAGAAACGAAAAAGCAATCGGAATGAAGTGAATAGCTTTGAAATACGAATGGGCCCGATATTGTGGGAATGTAGTGAGCGGCGGGTGGCTGGTGGATTGGATGTTTTGACAGCAGTTAATAAATAAAAGGAGACGAATTGAAAATTGCCATTTTAAATCCACGCTAAGCCACTTGAAATTAACAAAAACTCACGCATACTCACTCATACAAACAACGCTTTTATGCGCATGTGTGTGCGTGTGTGTATGTGTTATGAGTGCAAACATTTGAAAATTTATCGGTGGATTATATACATACACATATATATATGCGTGTGTGTATGTCTGTATGTATTTATATGGAATCGCCGACTCACAATCAGTTGTTTGTGAGTGAAGTAGGCTTTCTATTGAAATGTGAGGGGCGTAGTACAAAATATGAGACAGCCATATGCCATGCATTGACGGGCTTAAGCAGGCAAACAGCCTAAGCACGCGGCACTGCAGCATAAACGGGAGTTAGGGGTGTAATTGCAAGTGGCTAGGTCGCGGGAATAGTGAGAACGCAAGCATACCAAATTGCGAGGCGAATAGATAAAAACACAACTAATAGGATCAGCAGGGTATTAACGCGAAAACAATGGGCATTGGCCACAGTATGAATGGGATGTTGCCAGGAAAAAGTTATGAAGTTTTAAACTTTATGAGCCAACTGATTACTGACCAGTCTTTTTTCACACCCCTGAATAAGCCGCAGTGGTCAAGTGGTTTTATATTTATTTATTTATTCGTATAACTGAGCTACGTTGAGATCCTGAGCATAAAAATGCCAGAAGACACATATCTCGTGTGATAGGCGGACGATATAGCGGGACACCGCGGACGCCAGGAGGAAGCTGAATCAAGTCAGTTAAGGACCCAATTTCGGCTTGCGATCCATGGCCTGGAGCTGGCCAAACAAAGGACCGAAGCAGCGAAGATCACAGGAACGTTGAGTAGATTAATGGCGAACACCGATAGACCAACCTAGAGTAAAAGAAGGCTTTATGGCGACCACAAACGCAATACTCCTGCACAGCAGTGAAGTATGGGCGGATGTGTTAAACTGCAAAGCTAAGCGCAAAGCACTGAAGGCTGTACAACGGACAGCGGCACTCAGATTTACTTCAGCTACCGCACAGTTTCAGGCGTAGCAGTTTTTGTGATCAGCGGAGTGATACCCGTCGACCTCATGGGTTCAATGGAACTTCGGGGCAATGGGCTACTTCATGACTCAGTTCTTCTCGGACCACGGATACTCACGGAAATACCTATACCGCATGGGTAAGGTAAGCCGCACGATAACACCGAATACACGTTCTTTAGTTGCGACAGATGACTTGTGGAAAGAGCAATGAGCTCGCCAAGATGCCCGGTTAAAAGATACGCTGAAGGCGTATTACGGAGAAAAAAGACAGACCTCGACGCAGTACAACAAAACGAAGCTTCACAAACAGAGTCATAAGAAGTCGAGTCTATTGCATAATGCTGCTTGTAGGACCCAGACATAGTTGAATAGAATTGGTTCTTATGGATGCCATTCTGGGCCCTCCCGAAGTAATGCTGAAAATAGTTCCGGGAAGGGAGTCTCCCAAGAAAAGGAGGAGGTGTTGTTTTAGTGGCCACACACTCGAAGCAGTAGATGATGGCCGGAGTAAGTGCGAAGGCATTTCGAAACCTACCTCACCCACCAAAAAAAAAATTATTTTATTTAATTTTTATAATTTAACTTAATTACATTTATTTGATATCATTTAATAGAATTTTATTTTATTTTTAGAATTTTAAGTTAATTTATTTTATTTAGTTTGGAATAATTAAATTTTATTTTTACCATTAAATTAAATTTTACTTTTATAAAATAATTTAATTTCTTTTGTTATATTTTTATAATTTAATAAAATTTTATATAAGTAATTTAACTTGGCTTTACTTGTATTTATTTTTACAATTTAGTTTTAATTAACTTATTTTATTTTGTTAATTTGTTTGATGTTACTTAGTTTAATTTAATTTTCTTGTTACAATTTAATTTAATTTTATTTTATTTATATAATTTAATTTTATTTTATTTACATAAAATAATTTAATTTATTTTGTTTTATTTTTATATGTAAATTAAATTTTCTACTTTTATAAAATAATTTAATTTATTTTATTTTATTTTTATAATTTATGTGATATTTTTTAATTAAATTAAATTAAATTTCATTTGTTTTATTTTTATAATTTAATAAATATTTTAATTTTGTTTAACTTGGCTTTACTTATATTTATTTTTACAATTTAATTCAAATTAATTTATTTTATTTTGCTTATTTATTTATATACTTTGTTTGATGTTTCTTAATTTAATTTTGTTTTTATAAATTAATTAATTAATTAATTTTTTTTAAATTAGTTTAATTTATTGTATTTTATTTTTTTTTAACCAAATTAAATTTTATTTTTATAATTTAATTTAATTTAGTTTTTTGATAGTTTATTTTATTTATATCAATTTAATTTATTTCAATTTGCTTATTTATTTTTATAATTTCTTTGATACGAGGGCGGATCAATAAGTCCGTGACTTTTTGTATTTCTGACCTCTTTACTGAAAAAGAAATACTGCTCGTGTCAACAGGCATCTGTCAGTTGACTCCTGTCAAAATTTGAACTTGCTGCGCCAGTTAGTTTGTGTTTTACAGCTACCTTTATCAGAGTACCCAGTAATGAATTTCGTGTGCTTATTAAGCCGATTCACCCTTAGAAACCCACTGTTTCGACTGTTGTTTGGTCTCTGGTGTGTGGTGATGGATCCATGTTTCGTCCACGGTTACAAAACGGCGCAAAAACTCCTCCATATTGCGATTAAACAACGCCAAAACTTCTTGTGAAGTTGTTACACGATTACGTTTGTGGTCGACTGTGAATTACTGGGTAGTCTGATAAAGGTAGCTGTAAAACACAAACTAACTAACGCAGCAAGTTCAAATTTTGACAGGAGTCAACTGACAGATGCCTGTTGACACGAGCAGTATTTCTTTTTCAGTAAAGAGGTCAGAAATACAAAAAGTCTCGGACTTATTGATCCACCCTCGTATTATTTAATTACGTTTAATTCAATTTTGTTTGATTTTTATAATTGAATTTATTTTTATAATTTTATTTAATTTATTTTATTTTATGTTTATATCTCTACTAAACTTTATTTTCATATTTTATTTTAATTTATTTTTCTTTATTTTTATAATTTATGTGGTATTGCATTATTTAATTTAGTTTATTTTATTTGTCTGATGTTATTTAATTTAATTTTTATAATTTAATTTAATTTCCCTTTTTTATAATTTAATTTTATTATATTTTATTTATTTTAAGTTGTCTTTATTTAAGTTTATTTTAGTTTATTAGTTTATTTTAGTTTTATTTAGTTTATTTAATTTAAATTTTTTTTAATAAATTTTATTTTTATAATTCAATAAAACTAACTTTATTTTTATAATTTATGTGGTATTAACGGCGGCCGCCGTAGCCGAATGGGTTGGTGCGTGATTACCATTCGGAATTCACCGAGAGGTCGTTAGTTCGAATCTCGGTGAAGGCAAAATTAATAAAAACATTTTTCTAATAGCGGTCGCCCCTCGGCAGGCAATGGCAAACCTCCGAGTGTATTTCTGCCATGAAAAAGCTCCTCATAAAAATATCTGCCGTTCGGAGTCGGCTTGAAACTGTAGGGCCCTCCATTTGTGGAACAACATCAAGACGCACACCACAAATAGGAGGAGGAGCTCGGCCAAACACCTAACAGAAGTGTACGCGCCAATTATTTATTTTTATTTTATTATGTGGTATTAACTCTTTAAATTTATTTTATATTTTTCTAGTTTAATTTAATTATTGTATTTCATTTTATTTTATCTTATTTTATTTTATTTTATTTGTTTTTTTGAGCTTAATCCATCTTTGCATTTTCCAAGTTCTTGGTGGAGGATCTTTGCTATATTGTTATGTCCCATGATATATTCACGGGGGGCAAGGACGCTGCATCCAACAAATACATGGTCGATTGTTTCGCCATAAATGCCGCACCTTCGGCACCAATCTTCTATTGGCTCGCCATGTAGCGACCTTCGGAAATTCCTTGTTGGGATAACTCGGTCTTGGATAGCGGTTGCGAAACCTTCTGTTTCAGAAAATAGCTTTCCTCTTTTCAACCATAAATTGGATGACTGTGCGTCGATCCATTCCATTTCGAGATCATGCGGATGGGCACCGTGTATTGTTTTTGCCTTCCATGCTGCGATCATTTCTGCTGGGGATTTAACCCCTCAGGAACTGAGAAATCCTGCTCCATCAGACTTAGCGGGGTAAAGCCGTTATCTGCCATAGCTATAGCTTTAAATAGATGAGACTCGCTGCTTAGAAAATATGTACGTAGCTTTAAAGTTTGCGAGAAGTGTAGGCGCGCTATATTAATGATTCCTCTCCCACCAACGTTTCGAGGAAGCGATATTCTTTCCACAGCGCTTTGAGGGAAATGGCTTTGGAACTTTGTAAAAGTGGTGCGTATCAGCGTTTCAATCCGAAGGATGTCTGTCTGAGACCATTTAATTACTCCAAACGAGTATGTCAAGAGAGGTATGGCCCAGGTATTAATTGCTTTGCATTTATTTCCACTGTTCAGACTAGTTTTTAATACGGCTTTCAATCGTGCCTCAAATTTGTTAATGAGGTTTTTCTTTACTAGCGTGTGGTTGATTCCTTTAAGTTGCAGAAATCCTAAATATTTATAAGATTCGCTACTATGCAAGTTGTCTATAATAATATTTTAATTTATTGCGTAGTTTTCTTCGGTTTCATCAAGCTGACCTCTAATTAGATGTATTATTTTGCACTTATCTGTCCCAAATTCCATTCCTACGTCATCACTGAAAGCTTTAGTGACATCTATCAGCTCATGAAGCTTATGCTTTTTGTTTGCGTAAAGTTTCAAGTCATCAACAAATAGAAGATGGTTGAACGTATGCTCTCTTTTTTCTGTTTTAAGTATAAAGCCATTTTGTTTAAGTGTGAGAAGCCTGCTAAGCGGGTTGAGGCCAATGCAGAACCATAGGGGGCTTAAGGCACCCCCTTGGAATATACCACGTTTGATTGAAATCTGTTTTGAAACAGTTCCATTTAGAACCAGTTTTGTATTCCACTTGCTCATTATGCGGCCCAAGAGAGCAACAGTAGCAGCATCGATTTTGTATATTCTTAATATTTCTAATAGGTAATCATGCGGCATTGAATCAAAAGCTTTTTTGTAGTCAATAAACGCGACGCTTAAATTCCGCCTTCTTCTCCGAGCTACTCCTGTGATTACAGTGTCTATAATAAGCTGATCTTTACAGCCCATTGTGCGCTTCCTGCAACCTTTCTGTTCTTCACATAAAATGCCGTTAATTTCACAATGTTCATATATTCGGTTAGCGATAATTTTCGTCAAGAGTTTGTATGTCGTGCTCAAGCAAGTAATTGGGCGGTATTTTGCTGGATCAGCAGATGGTGCGTCCTTTGGAAGAAGATAGGTTACTCCGGCAGTGAGAAATTCTGGAATAGCAGCTATATTTTTCAGTACCTCGTTGTAGCACCTTGCGAGTGCTTCGTGCATTACTGAGAGCTTTTTAAGCCAGCTGTTGTGTAGCTGGTCTAGGCCAGGGGATTTCCAGTTAGCTGAAGTACATATATTATTCTTTATTTCTTCCACTGTTATGTGGTAGAAGTGCATTGGTGCTACGTTATCCGCTTTTTCTTTTTCTTTGGCTAACCAATTCGCATCAGTATTGAAGTGTTTTGCTTGTGCCCATATTTTCTCCCAAAACTGTTCTAAATCTTGTTGTTGTGGATATAATGTCTGAGATTCTGCATTGCTGTTTTGTTGCAGATTTCTATAAAAGCTCTTTTGATTTTTGTGGAAAAGCTGGTTTTCCTTCCCTATTGCCGGAGATTACACATCCCGGATAAAATTTTCAAGGGATTGTGCTCTGGTGGAGCGTAGTCCAAGTTCTACACCCATGCGATTACTATTGCTTAAATATTTAAAAATCTACGAACTATTGCACATGTGTCCAGTATGGTCGACTTCTGCATGTCTTCTAAGAGGTGTTGGTAGTCATACTTCTTCAAGTTTTTTATTAAATGCTTAGGTACTAATCCAGTGGACGATATAATTATTGGAATTATATTCACTTCCCTCGCTTTGTACATCTGTTTCAGTTCTATGGCCAAAGCTGCATACTTCGATACTTTGGTGGAGTATGTGCTTTGGATGTTTCCATTAAGGGGCACCGCTATATCGATTATTTCGATCGTTTTATTTGTCTTGTCGAACAAGATGATGTCAGGTTTGTTGGCAGCTGCTGTTTGATCTGTGGATATAAATCTGTCCCAGTACAGTTTAAAATTTGCATTTTCCAATATTGCCTTTGGTTCATATTTAAAATACAAGACTTCTGCTTGTAAGAGACCGTGTTTTATCGCAAGTTGTTTGTGGAGGATCTTTGCTATATTGTTATGTCTCATGACATATTCACGGGGGGCAAGTGCGCTACATCCATTTTATTTTTATTTTATTTTATTTTATGTATATGATATTATTTAATAAATTTTTTTTATTCTTCGAATTTTAAATTAATTTATCTGATTTTATGAAACATTTAATTTAATTTTAATTTCCCTAATTTTATTTTTATTATTTAGTTGATTTTAATTTATTTGATATTATGTAATTCAGTTCAAGTTTTTTTTTAATTATTTAATTTAAATTATTTTATTTTCTAACTTACATTCATTTATACAATTTGATTTAGTTTTATAATTTATGTGATATTACTTAGTTAAATACATTTTTATTTGAATAATTAATTTTATTTTATTTAATACAATTTTATTTTGATTTTATAGCTTAGTTAAATTTTATTGATCTAATTTATTTTATTTTATTTTAATAATTTAATTTAATTTATTTATTTTAAAATAATTTAATTTAATTTCTTATTATTTTACTTATTTTATTTGTATAATATAATTTAATTTAATTATTTTACATGGTTTTCATTTAATTTTTATTATTTCTTATATTTTTCTAACGTAATTTAGTTTATTAGTTTTAATTCAATTTCATTTTATTTTCATTATTTTTTTAATTTTGTTTTTATAATTAAATTAAATTAAATTAAATTAAATTTTTTATTACGCTATCCCATACTGTAAGTCTGGCAATGCTACAAAGCCTTCCACTAACCCATAGTAATACATTCAGGATGCACAAGTGTTGTTGTTGCTGTTTCGTTTATTATCGTTCTTTTGCCTTTATTAAGCGATTATTAACAATAAAAGGATCAAGTTGGCGTATAATGAGTACAATGAGCAGGAATCGCAGAAGCACGTACCTGCCGCCACATACAACGCATAGGACCAGAAAGGGGAAAGGCGAGTGGGAGAAGGGAATCAAACAGATAATAAAGCTCTGCCTAGTTGTGGTGAGCAGTGCATTTTTAGTGAGTGTCGCAGAGTTTTCACCCCTCCATTGCACTGCACTACTACACGCAGCACCTTTCAATAAGCAGCAATCTAATACTCGTACAAACATTCATTGTTCTTGCTTGCTGCTGTTGTTGTTCCTCTTGGGCTTGCTTGTTGCTTTTCACCCTTCATCGCTGCCACAGCCAGTTAGTTGAGACAAACAATTGTCTATTGAATATTTTATGCGACCAAGTGAATATCTGTGGCTAATCCGCAAAGTCATTTTCAGGAAATTCAATAGATACGACAGAGATGTTGTGCAACGCTTAAATTCATAAGTAGGGGGATGGGCCGCTGTTAATATTATGAACATATGACGCAAATCGTCGACGACATGAATTCGTCATGCACTTCAAATATGTTCACAATTTTTGAAAATTGTTGTTGTTTTGAGTATGAGAGGATGGAAATTTTATGATGTGAAACAAAAAAATTGAAAATAATTATAAAATTATTTACTGAGCAATTTGGCTTATCTACGAGTACAAATGCAAAAAAAATAGTATAATAATAAAATAGTTTGACTACTTCTAAATTAGCTACTAAACTCATTAGCTATCAAATATTGTTTGTATATAATAAAAAAGTAAATTTGATAAATTTTTGCATTTACTTTCCGTCTCCATACCTAGTAGCCATGGTGCCACTGAGTCGTTCTCTTTTGCCGATTTTATAATGGTCTCCGGCAGAGGCAACGAATGGCGCACCATCGCTCCATACAATCCGTACTCGGCCATAATTGTGCTGCGTCCCCAGCATTTCTCTGTTTTGCGCCACTTGGCACGACGATTTTGAAACCAAACCTGAAAGTGAAAAAAATGTGAAACAAGTGTTGGAGTTAGTTGCGCTTTTGAAAAGAATAGTTCGAAAATATTTCGTAAAATATTATTCGAGTATAATAATAATTTCGTTAGGTATCGAGTATTTTCTGAAATGTGCATATGCAGGGTGCTTCATACAGAGTTTGGGATGTCATGTAATTTCGTATGAATAATAAACCATTTTTTTTTTATTGGAAAGTTTAAAACTTGCCGTTAAACATAGAAAATAATTTCATGCAAAACATTTTCATGGCTTTTACTTATACTTTAGCGCATTCTCGCGTAGTCTCATCAATGGCAATTCCCATGCCATATATAAATTTTGAATAGTCTATGGATTGTTGATGTAACTTTTACACAAAAAAATAGTCATATAAATGTATAGTCAGATCGCTGCTTCAGCTGATTATTAATTTTTCGAGGTCCCATATTGAGTTTCGGGAACGATTAGCTAAATTTCGGGCCGATTACGAATGTTATTTTAGCTAAAAGTATGAAGAAAAAAGATAGTTCGAATTCCATATGTCCGATGGAGTAGTCCATGGGGTGTAGAAGCAAACTCATTAAAATAACCTTGAAGATCAAGGACTCGTACATATATGGTTGTCAAAAAAGTCTTGCGGTATTTTTATTGAATTTTCAATTGTTCATAAAATTGGTTATAATAATGCGATTTAAGTCAAATATGCGCCGTTTTGTTCGATGACGAGTTCCCAACGAGATGCCAACTTCATAATGCCCCTCTTATAGAAGCTCGCTTCCCTATTGTCAAAAAACTCGGAGTGCCAATTTTCACAGGACTCTCTTGTGGACAACTTCCGACTACCAAGCTCGTTCGCCATGGACAGAAGTAGGTGGTAATCACTTGGTGCGAGATCCGGACTATACGGTGGATGCAAAAGAACCTCCCATCCGAGCTCCCGGAGCTTCTGGCGCGTCACCAAAGATGTGTGTGGCCTGGCGTTGTCCTGATGGAAGACAATTCGGCCTCTGTTGATCAAAGATGGCCTCTTCTGCATGAGTGCTGCATTCAAGCGGTCCAGTTGTTGGCAGTACAGGTCTGAATTGAGCGTTTGGCCATAGGGGAGCAGCTCATAGTGGATGATTCCCTGCCAATCCCACCAAACACACAGAAGAACCTTCCTGGCCGTCAATCCAGGCTTGTCCACCGTCTGGGCAGCTTCACCGCTTTTCGACCACGACCGTTTGCGCTTCACGTTGTCGTAAGTGACCCACTTTTCATCGCCAGTCACCATCCGCTTCAAAAACGGGTCGATTTTGTTGCGATTCAGAAGCGATTCGCATGCATCCATACGGGCAAAAATGTTTTTTTGCGTCAAGTCTTGTGGCACCCATACATCGAACTTCTTTTTGAATCCAAGCTTCTTCAAATGGTTTATAACGGTTTGATGACTCATGCCCAGCTCTTGGCCGATGCTACGGCTGCTACTATGCCGGTCTCTTTCGATCAATTCAGCGATTTTATCGCAATTTTTGACGACAGGCCTTCCGGACCGTGGCGCATCTTCGATCACCTCTGCACCAGAACGAAAACGTTGAAACCATCGTTGTGCGGTGGAAATGGAAACTGTATCGGGTCCATAAACTGCACAAATTTTATTGGCAGCATGAGATGCATTTTTGCCTTTATCGTAGTAGTACTGTAAAATATGCCGTGTTTTCTCTTTATTTTGCTCCATGTTTGCGACGCTATAACTCACGAACGACTAAAAGCAAACAACAATTAATCAAACACGTGTTAGCACGTGAAAAGAGCTTTCCAAAAAGCTCTAGCGTGAACCGATGCGACGAATACAACTAGAACTACGCGCTTGCAAAGACAAGCTTGCGGAATTACCGCAAGACTTTTTTTGACAACCTTATATTAAACAATTTTTCCCTTCTTTTTCTAATTACTTTTGAAAATTTTAGAAATTTTTTCCCTTTTTCCCTACTTGAGAAAATTTAAAAAAAAATTCCAGTCCTAGTTTGCCTTTTTGTAGGAAAAGTGTTTTTTTCGTTTTGTTTTTGTTTTTTGGTGGGCGAGGTAGGACAGCGAACGTCGTCTACTGCGTCGTGTGGTGTGACTACTAAAACAGTCCCTTCTCCTCTTCTGGTGAAACTGCCCTCCCGGGATTATTTCCTGCATCACTTCGGGAGAGCCCAGAGCGACGCCCATGAAATGGACCAGTTCTATTAACACACGTCTGGATCCACCAAGCTTGTAGCCAGCTTCATGCTATATACTCGTCTTCTTATGTCTCTGTCGGTGAGCTTTCACTTTGTTATACTTCGTCGAGACCTATTTTGTTTTCTCCGTTGTGCCAATTTTGTAATCAAACATTATTGTTGCATTCATGTACTGCGTTTCTATTTTCGATGCTTATCAGCTCAGCTAAAGCTCCCTGATCTGCTCTTCGTGTGCGTGTGAGGCTTAGTACTCTAGTAAACGTGAAAAATAATCCGAAGGTGTGTCCAAGATCATACCGTTAATCGGCTCTCAGCGACTTTAAAGAAATTAGTTGATGGGCTCTTCTAGCAGGGGTATTGAATCGGTTTGTTTACGAAAAAACTGAGATTGTGTTGGTGATATATGAAAAAATCAATCCAGTCCAAGGCGAATTTATTACAGGTGACAGCAAACACATATAAGTAAAACCCTACATGTATTTGTTGTTGCGTTTGGTTCAACCATCACGTCAAAATCAGCAAGCAAATGTAAACATACCAAACAAACAAGCAGAAACAAAGCACAGAGAACGTTCATTAACGTTCTCTGCAAAGCATATCATTTTGACGTAAGCCATACCTACGGTGAAAAATTCAGCTGGGTGAATGCTGTCACCTTAATAAATCCACGTTGATCCAGTCTATGCTCGTATTGCTTCGTTGCCGCCTGAACAACTACTTATTGGACGAGTGTGTTGATACACGAGAAATGAGCGAGCATAATTCTGCTGCTCAGTAGTTCGGCGTGGCTGCCGAAGTTACTCGCTCAATTTCGATTTTCACCATAGCAGATTAGCTATGCCTGGTGATCTATCAACCTTGCCTAATAAATACATACACGAAGGATTAAGGTGGGGAAAGCTTTGAGATATTTGAATTTTAGTGCAGCTTCTCTCAGTCCGATGTCCGATCGAAATTTATTCACCTACTCGCTGTCTCCGAAATTCCGTAATTGATATTTTTTGTTCGGTTACTTAGGAGCACCTGACCTAATGCGTTAGTTGGGCATGTTTTCATTGCTGCTGTTATACCGATGCAGATGAGGCGGTACAATTTGTTGAGATTATTTACTGCTTTTCGTTGCTTAACCTTAGGGCACCATGCCATGCAAGATTTAAGTACTTTAGTGAATGTCCAGTAATTTATTCTGGGGTTCTATTCTCTTCTGTTTTTCCAAAACCCTTGCGCGGGCAAAGAATACCCTTTCGGCTTTGTAGTAACTTTCTCAAGATAAGAGATCCAAGTGAGAGTCTTGTCAAGGTTGATACCCAGGTAGTTCGCTTCTGTGGGGAGTTTAAGAGTGGATTCATTTAGGAGAGGACATTTAATGTTGTTGTTCCTTTTTCTAATGAACGACACTAGCGCAGTTTTAGATTGGGTAATAGAGAGCCCTTTGACGGTGCGCCATTTGTTTATTATATTGAGGGCTTGTGTTGCATGCAGTTGTAAATGGCCTCCTCATGGCAGCCTACTATGTACCCTATGATTAAAAAGTACCGCAAATGTTTAATTTGAACGAACCGCGCACATAGGAACTGGTCCATATCTTTTTTTTTTATGTTGGTAGGACTGTAAGACACACATCTGTCACTTTTTAGCGCCCTCGGATCATTAGTGCCTTCCTGGCGTTTGTTTACATCAGTCAACTTTTTTCCATGTGTCGCATTTTACCATGGATAATTTTGTTCAACAAAAAGTTTGTTTGAAATTTTGTGTTGCGAACGAAATTTCGTGTTCTAATGCACTGAAAATGTTGCAAAAAGCATTTGGCGAATCTGCTCAATCAAGAACTAAGCATACGAGTCTTATAAAGACTTTAAAAGTGGTCGTACATCGATATCGAACACCGACGATAACGTGAAGAAAGTAAAAGAAATCGTGCTTGAAAATTGTCATACCAGCTTAAGAGAGATTTCTAGTGAACTTGGCATTTCATATGGTACGGCATAACACATTGTGCTTGATGTTTTGGGTATGAGACGCGCTACAGCCAGACTCTTTCCGAAGGACCTGATTTTCGTGCAAAAACTCCACCGAAAGATAGTTGCTGAGGAGATGATTTCTGAAGCCCAAAGCGATCCAACAAAGGTTGAGACGGATAAATACTGGCGACCAGGCATGGATCTATGAATTTGACATGGAAACCAAGCAACTATCGTCTGAGTGGCGCTTCGAAGACGAGGCGAGACAGAAAAAATCGCGCCAAAGCTGCTCAAAGGTGAAAGTGATGTTGGCTGTTTTCTTCGATTGCCAAGGCGTAGTGCACCATGAGTACCTTCCATCGGGCCAGATAGTCAATAAAGAATATTATTTATCTGTTTTGAAGGGTTTGAGAGATGCTGTACGTCGCAAACGGCCGGAAATATGGACAAACAATTCTTGGTTTTTGCATGATGGTAACACGCCATCGCACCGAGCTCAAATTGTGCCGCATTATTTGACCAAACACCAAGTAAATACCATCGTGCAAGCACCATATTCACCTGATATGGCCCCACGCGACTTCTGTTTGTTTCCCGGAAGGCGATTGCAGTCGATAGAGGAGATCAAAAAGAATGCGACGAAGGAGCTGAAGGCCATCCCTTCGTTCGCCTACCATTGTCGCATGGAGGACTGGGTTAAACGTTGGCCTATGTGTGTTGTTTCAGACGGGTCATATTTGGAAGGAGATAAAGTAAATTTGCCTGAAATTTGACTCTGTTTTGTTTTATTTAAACATTCCCGGTACTTTCTGATCATAAGAGGCTTGCCATTGTCTGCCGAGGAGGGACCGCTATTAGAAAAAAACTTTTTCTATCATTTTGGTGTTTTATGCACGGAGACTCAAAACTACACACTCCCGAATGGTAATCGGGGACCAATCCATTCGGCTACGGCGGCCGCAAAATATGCTGCCCTAACCTTATTTTTCTTTTTGCTAATTTTCTTAAATCTTTCTCTCAATGGTTCCATCGTATTTTTATTTGCATGCCTGTTTGTTAAATGCAACTCACCAACTTTAAAACCAAATATCTTGCAGTTTATTGATTCGTTTAGCAATATTTCGCCTATTATGTAGTTATTCAAGCGCCCACAGCTGAAATGTTAACCAACATTATTGCGCAAATGCCTATAAATTCAACTTGTCCATTCGCTATTGAACAGTCATTTATCATATCTACTTGAAGAAACTCACAATGGTCGTGTGACAGACAGCTGCGGAGAAAATAGCCTCCCACTCCGCAGGGATTTAAAGCCAAACTAAGATTTTCAAGAAATTCATACTCGCATGCGCAAGCCATAATTCACATTCGACTATGGCACGACTTTCAACAAATTATGTAAATTTTTCACCAACCGTTTTGGTCGATAGCCAGCTGTGCTGGGGTGTATGAGCGAGCGGTTGAGCTGATGCAAATCGCATCACACAGTGGACACTTTGCGACTTTTCCCAGCGAGTCCCAAAGTAAACTAACGAAGCATGATTTGTTGCGGAAAAGTAAAGGAAATTTGTAAAGTGGCAGGCAATATTTTCAGCTTCTCTGGATTTTTGCATATTTTTCAATATTTTGAAAGTAGAAAAAAAAAATAAAACATCAAGAAAAATAAGGAAAAATAAGGAAAAAATAAGGCTAGAGATGGCGACTCCTTGTTTGGGCAAGTAAAAGTGAAAACGCGCGAGTGGAGAGGACACACAGCCACAGCCAAAAGTAAGCACGACATTTACCGCCAAAGTGTTTACATGCGCCGCCAGTTGGTGAAACCACAGCACGAATCCAACCCATTGGGTTAGTCATTCAAAGCAAGAGTTCGTTCGTTTATGGCCCGCTACACTTCATAACTAATAGCCGAACTAAGCGATTTGATGGACCAGAAAAATGATGACTTCTTCTTCAACATCGCCTGCTTACACTTGCCTGCTTGCCGGGTCTGCATGAGGGATGGTTGTTTGGCTCGTCTGCACTGCCACTTCTGCGCTGCCTAAGCTTTCGCTAGAGTACATATTTTTTTATTTATGTTTTTATTGTCTGTCTGTTTACTTTCGTATTAGTTTGGGTTGTGCTGTTTACAGCCAGCAAGTTTTTTGAGGGTTAAAAGATGCGCGGCAGTGGACTCTAGCGCATGTGCGTAGTGTTGTGTGTGTGTGCTTTGTGTAGAATTGTGGTGTATTTAGTGTTTAATGTGTCACTGATATCCTTCTTACGATACATTTGTAAGCTGGCATATTGTTGTTGTCGCCACAATAGTCAATCGGCCTAATATTCTCAAGCGTACTCATCGGACTCGACAAGCATGAGACCCAGGTAGCAAGTAATGTTCATTGGGAGGTCCAAAAGAGATGTTAAGTTCAGCTGAGTTAGCGAGATTGGATGAAAATGTCTTGAGAACCTCTTCGTGAAAAAGAAATCCCGCAAAGCTCTCCACTTTGATCCTCTTAGAGATATATGTATAGAGTCCGTTTCATGGCGTATCTTATGCTGAAAATATTGTATTCGTGTAGAGGAATAAGTTTCCGTATACCTGCTGTATTCTGTTCCTCGAAGTATAGTCTTTTTCATGCGACTATATTATTTTTTACATTTTTTTTTAACTCCTATTGGAGCATAGGGGGTCTGCCAAAATGCCAGAAATGCCGCAGAAATAAGTTTCCGAGTACTTTTTGTGATCTGCGTGACATACAGAAAAATGCTTTCCTCGGCAATTTGAAATAGTCAGTGATCTGATACATTGAGCGATTTCTGCGTCAGCAAGTACGTGAATTTAAAGCTCTCTGAGCTCACAACGGGTAAAATTGAACTTTTTCTCAAACTTCAATTTGGCCTTCAGCTATGGAGAAAATTGAAATGGAGCGAGATCTTCGGTTGCCTCGCAAGCAGTATTTTGCTCGCTCGTTTTATACATATTCACGCGCTCGCCCAATTAGTTGTTGTTCAGACGGTAACAAAGCAACATCAGCGAAGGTTGTGTTGATTTTTTCATATAGCACCAACACAATCTCAGTTTTTTCCTAAACAAATCTCTCAGCCAATCAGTTGATGCTTTTAAAATCACTGAGAGCCGGTTAACGGTCTGATCTTGTACTGACCTCTGAAATCTGTTCACTATGCGAGCTATCGTAGTGTACTCAACGGTCATACTCTCGGGCTTTAAGAAGATAGATGAACGAGAAAGAGTAAATGCTTTCAACAGCGGCATGGCAGAAGATATTGAAGGGGTATCAAACAAGTTAGCGTTCTACAGTGGTGTAACTATGTATAATTTATTGCATACGTGCGCTTAACAGCTAAACAACTGTAATCTCATGTGCTCGTTTTTCTTATTAACCTGTGCACTCAAGAATGAGAAATTACAAGATTACGACAACCCGGAGAGTAATTGTGGCTGGAACGTACCATAAGAATAGATAAACAAGAAATAGAAGGGCGTAGTAGGGGAAATGTGCTGGTGTATAACAATAAAAATGTAAATGTTACCTCAGTAAATCAGCTGATCCTTTCAAATTCGCTGAGAGCCAGTTTACAGTATGATATTTTGTTAACCATGGAATGAAATGATAATAGATTGGGCTCAACTGGCTAAACAGTTAACTGTAAAACGAAAAGTTTTATGAAGCATAGAATTTGCTGCAAAACATCGGAAATCTATACGGCGAATCTGATGATGTGAAGAAGGATGAGCGATAGAGCAACTGCAGCTGGATGGAACTGTACTTTATTTACAAAATCGAGCAAATGGAATAAAGAAAAAGTGGTACGATGAGTTCTTATAACTAAGGATTTTTTCAAAACGCATAAATTCTTCACCTTTGAGCACTTAACAGACGAAAATAATCGCTTGATTCTTAAAGTCACTAGAAGCGTACCAGTGTGAAACTAGTGAATTTCCAGCAGGGTTGCTCAACATTTTTATTAATTTTACTTCGCCATGTGAACTTTGGGACGCAAGTGCCTAAATACATTAATATGTACATATGTATGTGTGTATGTATGTACATAAAATGCAGTGAATCGGTTAAATGTTGTGGAAGATAATCTAATTTGGTCACTTATATGCGAGTATTTGAATATTATTTGCTATTTTAACATTAAACATTAAATGTAAACGCGTGCTAGACTTCAGCGCGTACATATGTACATATAATATTTTCAACCACCCAACTGCCATTGTTGTCTAAATAAGAGAAAAATACTTTAAATAGTTGTTGCAGGTTACTTTTGGTTATGAAATTTGTGGCATGAGAATTTGAAAATTTATTTCCTGCAAATTATGACAGCTGTTGCATTATTACTTAAAACAAAAAAGCGATGGAATAAAAGAAAGAAAAATAGCTGAGCTTAATACTCCATTAGTTACTTCGATCATTTCTCAGCGTTTTCCGTTAGATGACTTTGCCCCACGATATATGCCTTACATCAGATCAGAGTGTGTACCGATTTAAAGATAGAATTACGTCTAAAGAAGCGTTTTTACAGTTTTGTGTTTGATTCAGCCAGCTGGGCGTTCTGCAGCGTTCTATGTTGGAGGTGGCAAGGAGAAAATTCGATGCAATCTTCCGTACCGCAACGACCATCGTGAAAAGTCGGAGTTAAAGATAGTGAAACAATTTCAGAGGTCTGACGAAGGTCAGTCCCTTAACCAGCTCTCAGTGAGCTTGAAAGAATCAGCTGATGGACTGACGTAACTCGGCTCATAACAAGAATAGAGTAGTTGTTGTTGCTTGTTTGCCCATTGCTTCTTGCACTACGCAGCCGAAAAGCATCACGCAAAGGCAAAGCTTTTTGCTAAGCCGACGATGATAGATATCAGGTTTGCTCTTTAGGTATGGTGAAAAAAAATGTTTGAGGGAACTTTAGATTCTACGCCATTCGTTTTGTGTTTCACAAAATTTAGTTTTAGCTTAGTGTCAAATTCGCTCAGAGAAAAATAACGGTCTGCTAGGTAGTATACTTCCAAAAATCTTTTCACCATGTTGCTAAGCTGCATTGCAAATCTTAACGAGTAGTTATGGCGACACTCATCAGCTGCTTAAGGTATTCCGTTAATAATAATATCTGCTGCAACTGCGCTGCTTTCAAATGCATTGAGCTGAGCCTGAGCAGAGGCTAATTCCCTGCGAAGAGCCAAAACATCAGTGAATCTGCTCTCAACGGTAGTCACTCTTCTCTAAATTTGCCGTTTCAACAGCCTCTCTCTCTTCTGAAGTGACCATTACTGCAGTCAATTGTTCGATGATTGAGTCTCTCAGCTCTTCCATTTTTGTTTCGATGCTCTCTAAAGTGGATTTATTATAGGTGACAGCATTCACCCAGCTGAATTTTTCGCCGTAGATATGGCTTACGTCAAAATGATATGCTCTGTTTGTATGTATTGGTATGTTTACATTCGTATGTTTACATTTGATTACTGATTTTGAAGTGATGCTTGGACCAAACGCAACAACAAATACATGTAGGGGTTTACTTATATGTGGTTGCTGTCACCTATAATAAATTCGCCTTGATTCTCTCCAACATAGTTCATGCAGGCGTCAGTTTTCAGGGGAGATGCAGGTTTTCTCGTTGGTTTTTTTATTGATGACATACTTGTACGCACCTTTTAACTATTCGTGGCAAAAAAAGCGCTGGTATGTCAGCTGAATCAACACGTATGTAGATTTCTATGTCAGCAACTGGAACAATTGGCGGATCAGCAACACTCGGCATATTTCGCAAAAATACACTTAAGAGCACAAACAAAAACACGTCTTACTCAGCTGATTGCATATTATGTAAAAAAGTACTCGTGGTGAGAAGATGTTTAGAGGTGTTCTATGTAGCAGACCGTTATTCGGCTCTGAGCGAATTTGACAGAATAGCCTGATGGGCTGGTAATGAATGGTTTTGCACAAAAATAATAAAGATTACCCAAACAATTTGAATTTTCGTTGCTTTATTTCATCTTAAAATCCGATACCTCTAAATTGGTCCGAATTTCTTTTCGGCAATCAGTTTTGAAACCCCAAAGATTGCTTCAGCCAGTGGGTTTAACATTTAATCGTGTTAAATTATGTACATAAATGCATGGATATGAATTCTAAATCACCTGAAATTAATTTCATTGCCGTCATACAATCGCATACGTAGGAGTTTAATTATGATTGACTCATATCCTGTTGGTAATTCTAACTAACAGCGCACATAGAAGTGTATATAATCGAATTACAAAACTTTATGTACAGACTTCGGCACCATCTGCGCCGGAACTTAGTACTAATTGTGGTTTAAATTACCACAACAAAGATTTATAGTGCCACCCAGTCGGCAGGTAATGAAGGCTGTAGTAGTGAAGCATGATTTTCAAAGCACTACAAACAGAAATAGCTCGGTTGAGTGGTACTGCCATCGATATTGCGCTTCAACGTAACCGCCGCCGTATCTGCTCTTTTTTTGCCCATTTGCTTTAAATGAATTTCTGCAGCGTGAAGTCCTCTTGAATAATGCTTTAGAATAATAGACCTTTCAAAGCGGATAATAGAACTAAAAATGAGCCACTCACTGGTGTGTAGGTCTCAATTCTTTATCTGCATTTCACCTCTTTCTTATTCCATATCAGGTCTACTTCAACGCACATAAAGTACTTACCGGACTAGTTGCCACAATAGTCGGCTCTACAGTTAGCGGAACTAGCGCCGGTTTAAAATAAAAAAAAAAACAATATGTTTCATTGAGTGAAAATTTAATTTTCAGAAATTTATATTCAATGGTAATACCACCTTAATCAAAAAGTTCCCGGAATATATTCAGAAAATTCAAAATACAAGTTTATTGCTCAAAAGTGATATTTGTTCCAGCTCATGAAACATTTCTGGAACTCGGTACTTGCGGTATATTCATCAGAGCCGGCTTCGATTTTTTCCTTACTTCATTTTGGCTGCTGAAACGCGTTCCCAGTAGTGGTTTTTTGACTCCATATTTAATGCGAAAAATTCTGCTTTATTCAAGTTTTGTGATTTTCGTCATACAAGAAGTAACAAAATAAACATTTATTCCATAAATATACATATATGTTTAAGCGATAACAATATTTTAGTTTAGCCAATTATTGTACAATATTTTTTGCAATTCTTTTTAAATATGTAGTGTGACTTAATTCATTTATTTTCTTAATAATTCTTCGCAGCTGTTTGTTTTTTTTTATTATTCTCCTTTTTTTCTAACTCTTTCTCCATTTTCTTTTCTTGATATTTGAGTTTTCGCTAAAATAAGTTCCTTTTGCAAACTTAGCACAAGATGGTAAAATTGCGAGTTTCTTCTTCCAACAATAACTTTCAGCTGGCGATGCCACGCTTCAATATTGTTTTGTGTTCTAGGAAACGTTTCTGTTTGCGATACATTATGGTCATGCACTGTCCAAAACTCGGTAGAATACTTGGAAGCATTATTATTTAGTATATCAATCTAATTTTTCAAACCAAACTAGTACATTTTTTACACTTTCATCATCGCAGTTATTAAGTAATGTTTGAAAGGAATTCGGTATTTCGCTTGGAGGTACGAAAGCTGAGCTATTAATCATTCGGACTTGCAGTGCGAATTCCACCGAAGTCCCATATTTTTGAGCCAATCTATACATATTATTACATACAATCTATACATATATTATACATACACAACCATAAAAGAGGCTTTCATTACCTCTCCTTCTGAACTTTTCGCCATATTAGTTGTCCAAAATGGAACAAACAGCCACGTAAATCAGTATTTGGGAAATATTGCTTAAATGCCGATATGATACCCATTTCGAAATCGTAAATTATACCCTGAGAGCATAAATTTAGTTCATGGTTACCTGTAATCGTCAGCAACTCGTTAAAAACAGCGACATATGACTTCAACGTTTTTTTGCTCATCGAGCAAAAAACGAGAGGCACGATTTCGCCATGTACTCCGCCATCTATCGAAAAAAGTTGCCTTATAACGCGAGGAACAACATGGAAAGTTCCATCAACAGCCCAGCAGTCACTGCTACTCAGCATTTCCAATGAAGATTTTGAATTATAAAAAATTCATCATCGACCCCCTTTTCTGCTAAGACAAAAGCTCGCCTTCAAGGACATATAAATTTAGTGGCATATCAATATCGTCTACAGTTTTTGCTTCTTTCATGTTCCATTTCTTTTTTCTAGTCCGCATTATTTTACTTTTTTGGGCCATTTTAGAAGGTAAAGCATCACGGCTATCGCTCGTAGTTAGCGCAATGGTTTCTCGAATTATCTGGCTAGCCGTCAAGCATGTTTTTTTAGATAACTCTTTAAGCTTTATATTAGCATCGCGAAGAAAGCCTTCCACTGCCTCAGGGGTATGGGTATGTACACCGGACCTTTTAATCACACAATGGATACCGTCTTTTAATTCAGTCACCAATCGAGATTTACAGTGACACGCTATTCTTTTGGAACACGACCAATTATAAGTCCTTTGTTTTGTTATTCTTTCTAAATAATAGAAATACCCATCAACACCCAACATTTCCTTATTTGTTTTCAAAATTCTTATTTCGGACATTTTTATCAATATAATATTAAACCACGCTCTTTCACAAAAAGTCAGCACTTAACAGAAGGTAAACAAACAATATAAGAACCGTTGTAGAGAGGTGTGGTGAAATTGTAATTCCTCATTTGTGATAGAAGTTCTCATCTCCAGGTAATATTTGATTGCAAACATATGTATGTACATACCAATGTATAACTGTTGTCAACTATAATTAATGTAGGTATGTATATATGTACGAATATGTTAAAAACAATGGGGCGCATATACTCAAATTGTGTAAAAAGTTTTACTAACAAATAACCATACCTAAATTTGACAATGAATATCCCACAATGTTCTGTATTACAAAATTCTGCATTAAAATATAATGTTAACAAAGTTAAAGGGGTAATGTAATTATTTTGAAAAAGTACGCAAAATCCTCGAGGGTGCAAAATCCTCGAGTTGTTTTCGCACAAATCCTTTCTCTTTTTGGCGAACTGCTTCACGAAACGTCTCAAAACACTCAAATAAAGGTACTTATGAACTGTCTGACCTTCTGAAAAAAAATGTTGGTGTAAAATACCGTTGTAATTCATAAACACCGTGAGCATTGCTCTCTTCATTGACTGAAAACGACGTGGTTTTTTCGTCTGGGTTCATTCGGCGCTCTTCTCTCACTTGCCTATTGTACGAATTGCATGTCGTACTCATTAACTCACGTCTAGACTACAGTAATGATGCGTTTGATGAACGTTGTGGGTCGGACTCAGCCTTGCAAAGCATGTCTTTTTTCTTATATTACACTGTAATATTTCAAATCCAACGCGGCTAAACCTGCCTTAATCGGAACGACCCTGATTTATGTTCGGATTCGGCCAAGTATTTCTAATTCACTGGAGAATGCTAACATTTATAGATAATGTTTTTGCTAATATAAACACCAACAGCAACAACTTGGCGAACTATTCTCTGGGACGAATTCTTTGAGTGGTGCACTTCGAATTCGTCATTGCTGGATTTTCTGAATTCGTCAGGTTAGACACCGACTCAAGAAAAATGCTTCTCTATTCCATGAATTTCGTATGCTCAGTCATTATTTTTGGAGTTTTTAACCGAAAATGTAGAGAAGAAGAATACTATACAACATCTTCTCTCTCTGCCTATTCGGCTTTGTCAATCTCTCATTATTTACAGATTTATTTGAAGATTTTGATGAGCTTAGATGCGTAGTTAAACAATGAAAGTATGATCAAGAAGCGAAAGATAGGAAGTGAAAAATAAGGTGAAAGAAGAAATGAGTAAACATCACTATTGCTCAATAGCATTCCTGCGACACGTGACGATCGCTGATTGGTCGATAAAAAAGTTAAGAAAACTGGGAGAGGTCTAGCGAAGCGGGAGCCATGTGCGCAAAGGAGCATAACGTGAATAGAGGGCCGAGCGATAAGAACTAAGTTTTTAATCCGTTTGTATAAAATTAGATTTAATAAATGAGATCTTTTAAAAAGTTAGTTCTGCTCACAACGTGCGTTTTAACTCAACTTGAATTTAAAAGAAAATTCCGATATCACGAGCTACTGCATTGTCATGAAATATGTATAGTCGATGCGCCTCCTGCGCCGGCTAATCTCGCCATTGCGCCTAATTTCAATAATGCTAGTGTACTAGGACCAAAGGGTTTCCGAGAGTGCACACGCAGAAATGGAGCTCCATCTGTTCTACGCTTTTCTGAGAAATAAGTTGTGCAATTCCCCTTGAAAAACGGTCAAGGGGATGCCGATAACCGCATACGAGACCTTTGAGACCAATTCTGATCAATTCTCTGAATTCTGATGAGCAATTTCATTTCTCTCTATGTTCCTATGTCGTGGAGAACACAGATCAGAGAAATTTTACCTGTACACCCGACAGAATTTAACTCTTCCTTACAGTAGTTGACCAGTTTGGATCTGTACCATGGCGTCATTTAAATTTAACTACTTCGGTTAAAGTGATCAACTAGTAAAAAAAGTATACAAGTGTAGGGGAAATTAGTATCTATAATATAGTAGTGTGCACCTCTGCTTTTCTCCCCTCTTCACATCGGTTTTTCCCCTCCTCTCCACTTATCTTATTTTCTTTCCTTGTTTTTATTTCCTTTCTTTTCATGAAATGCATTATTTATAGAGCTGCTCATCTTACGTATACATATGTACATAGGTACATACGTACGTACATATGTATGTATGTATCCATGCATATTTCATAGTCGCCAGCTCTGTCAATACAAAATCAAAAGCCACTTTTCAATTAACGCAGAGAGCAATGCACATCCAGTCCTATTACAACAATAACAACCCACATCGGTAACTTCCAAACAAGCGTACAACATACACACACACACACACACGTATACATTGTAGAAGCTATGATGATGATGGACTGTATGCACACATCCATACATATTTACTCGCATGCATGAACAAATATGTATGTCTATGCTACTCGTACCCATGCATGCATATGCACCTACACATTCGGAAGGTATAATTAAAATATTGATAACCAATCAAATCTGCAGCAACAACACAAAAACCATTACAACAACAATAGCAAAGCGGACGATTTTCGTAGATTTCAAAAGTTGCATATGACCATTGAAGATGGCAAAACAAAAGACACAAAAACAACTATAGTTGATGCTATTAAACACCGTTAGGAGAATTTTCGATCAGCTTGAAAAGGCCCTGTGAGAAAATGAAAACATTTTTGCAAATTGAAATTGAAAAGATTATAGCAAACACTTTTCATTTTATTTGATTTCAATTTATACTTTACCTAAAAAATTTAATAATTTTCCTTCAGACTACTTAAATCTATCAAAGAAAAATATACTTAATGTAATATTTCGAACCACGATGGAGAGGATAATACGATGGTGCCGATCGTGAAACCACTACTTTGCTCTCAGTCATTTGACAATATCAGCTGATTTTCGTGGAGTCACTCTGGTGCAATTGGAGGTCAGTGTGACCAGATTACCATTTTAATAATTTCATTCGGCATTTCTTTTGATCTCTAGCCTTGGAGTTTTCGTCCTTTCGCATTTTCCCAGCCTCTTTATAATGAAAATGTGATGTTTATTATTACGTAAAATGTAATTGTTTTTTAAATCAATTCAATAATTCACTCAGTTCTATTTAGCTTTAATTTTTTATCATCTGGTCACCTTGCCGGAAATTGCGTTTATTGTTCGTGATTCTGATTATTCGTGTCTTATTTATGTGTGACATTTCTGCGTTAAATTAAAAATTCTTTTACAAATTTTCTTTTTCTTCTCCTTCAAGCAGTCATATGTCTCTCTCACAACTGCAGTGCTGCTTAGTTTTGGATATAAAAAAACACTAAAATGCTCATTTAAAGAGTTACATACATCCAGAATTTTCAAAAAATCGATTTTCTATTTCGATATTTCGAGAGTATAGTATCTTAAGAATATATTGTGAAATTTTTATGCGGAAATTCCCAATACTATAGCTTCTACATCCCATTAACTAGGTAGAGAGCGGTCCGCGCGCTCCTGAACCTCAAACTTTCAACTCATTTTTCTCGAAACTACTTTTGAATTATATGAATTACTTACTTTTTCCTTCTCACACGAATACAATTATTGTGATAGCACTGAATTTAGCATTTCCTACGCGGCAATGGCTTTTGTATATATAATATTCATGTACGTGCATATGTAATTTTTCGAACAAGTAACCCCTGCTCCGCAGTGAATCCATTTAACAGTTTACAATAACAAATATTTGCATACTTGTGTCAGCAAAATTGCAGTAAATTGCAAAATTGAAACGCACTTGAGCGAGCTGTAAATGTGTACACAATAAACGTATGTACCTTTACGAGGCCATACGAGCACTTATACATACATACCTACATACCATCACCTATGAGAGCAGTAAATTCATATACATATGTATGTGTATATATGCATATTTGAATGTGTATACGACTTGCTCCCACCCGAATGCATGCCGCTTGTTAAATTTTCATCAACATTATCATCGAATGGCCTTCGTCCATTGCAGCGCTCCACCTTTCTTTGGTAGACAGTTACCGCATTCAATAAACCCGATAAACACTCAGTCAATCATCAACGCAGTCATATTTTTCTGCCCGCTTATCGGCTTATAGATGGTACATACCGCCCCTACCTTTCTCCTTCTGCGGTTGTTTTTATGAAAATGTTGCTCTCTCTCTGTGTACACCTTTCACACATCCTCTTCATTCATCACTCGCATTCGATCGCTTTACTTTTGTATTGTATATTTTCCAATTTTCATTTGACATTTTGCCCATGACAGCACTGCCAACGGTATTTCGCCGCCATATTGTGAATTGCGTGGCTTGCTGCCTTGAATATGTGGGCAAATCGGTCCACCTGTTCTTTCAACCAGCGAATTCTATAACCCATAACCCGCTATTCATTGCGCGTCCAACAATGCGCGTGGCCATGTCCGCTCGTGCCTATGTGCCTGCACGTCACCCGCATCACAATTTGTCACTCCCTCTTTTTTGTTTGCTCCATAGTGGCTTTGGAGTTTCCGCTTTTGATTAATAACAGCGAACATATTTGATTGACCGGCAGAAAAGATGCCTTCACGTGGTCATGATTGCACTTTTTTGGGAACAGAGTATGGGAGATTTTAAAACTAGGCGCGATTAAATTATTAAATTGAAATTCCGGGAGTTTATAAAACTAAGGGGAAAATGCAAAAAAAAAAAAAAAATAATGGAAATAAGGGAAGAAAGAAAACATAAAATTAAACGAAATATTAAGCATTAAATTAAATTCCAATAAATTTTACTTAATTAAAAATAATAAAAAATAAAATAAAAAACAGAAGTTAAATGTAAGAATAAAAATAAATATAAAACCTAAATTTACCTAAATAAATTAAAATAAATGGAAATAGAGCAAAATAAGAAATAACAAAATTAAAAATAGTATAAAATATAATCCAGTAAAAAATAAAAAAATAATATAGTATTTAATTTAAACAGAATATACAAAAAATATAAAACAAAGTAAAGAAAATTAAATAAAAATAAATAAAACAAGAAATAATATAAAATATATGTAAATTGAAAAAAATATATACAGGGATACAAATAAATTTAAAAACAAGAATACAAACAAACACAAAAATACAATAAAATGAAAAAGTAAAAAAATTAAACATAAAATCTATGTAAAATAAAAATAATATACAATAAAAAATAGTTCAATAAAAGAATTTAATTAAAGCTAATTAATTTAAAGAAAAAGAAACTAAAATACAAATAATAAAAACAAAATAAAATGGGAATTACACCAAACACAATAAAAAACAGAAATGGAAAACAATAATAAAAATAAGAACGAAAATAAATATAAAACGGAAATACAAATAAACAAAATGTAATAAAACAATACAACAAAAAAAAAATAAATAAAATTTAATTTAAATCAAATAAAATGAAATAGTAATTATATAAAATGGAATAAAAAAACAGATATGAAAAAAATGTAAGAACGAAAATAAATAAATAAAAAAAACAAATTTAATAAAAATAAAAGATAAAAAAAATTGATTTTAAATAAAATAAAATAAAAGTGTATCAAATAAAATTTAAAAAATATATATATATAAAAATAAATATAAGAACGAAAAGATGTATAAAACGAAAATACAAATACACAAAATTTTTAATAATAAAAAATTAAAATTCAAAATAAAAAAAAATGAATTTAAATGAAATAAAATAAAACCAGAAAAACAGACATGAAAAAAAATTGGAACGAAAAAAAATATATAAAAAAAATATGATTAAACTAAATTTGATAATAAAAAAATAAAATAAGCAAATTAAATAAATTTGAGTTTAAATCAAATAAAATAAAATGAAATTATACTAAATAAAATAAGAAACAATAGGTATGAAAATAAATATAAAACAAAAATATTATAAAATAAATAACAAATGTAAGAAAAGATAAAAAAACTGAAATAAAACAATTAAACAAAAATAAACCAAACAGAAATAAAAATAATAATAAGAACAAATATACAAATAAAAATGAAATAAAATATTGTTATTATTAATCGAACAACATAAAAGAATAAAAGAAAATTAATTAAAATATAATCAAATAAAACAAGATTTAATTTAAACGACATAAACAAAAATAACAATAAAATAAAAATAAAAAAATGTGTAAAATAAACATAAATATTTATGCTCGCTTTAAAAAAAATTGAAAACATTAAAAACCAAAAAAAGCAAAATAAAATAAAGTTTCATACAAAATAAAATTTATTTTAAATACGAAGAACAAAAAATAGGATAAAAAACAGAAATAGAAGTGCATGTAAAAATAAAAATAACATAAAAATACAAATAAATAAAACAAATTTAGGAAATTAAACAAAAATATTGTACAATAAAATAAATAGAAATAAAAAATTAAATAAAGTTTTATTATTATTATAATATTAATAGCACAAAATAATATAAATTAATTAACATAAAATAAAATTTAATTTAGGTGACATAAAATAAATTACAGTAAATTAAAAAAAAATAAAAAATTATACAAATTAAAACAAACATATTTGTATGCATAAAAATTAAAAAAAAAAAAAATTTATAATTAATTTTAATTAATTAAAAGTAATTAATAAAAAAAGCAAAAAGTGGAATGAAAAAAACAGGAATAACAGTACATGTAAGTATAAAAATAAATATGAACGAAAATACAAATAAATAAAATAAAATGACACAAAAAAAAAATTAAAAATAGAAAAAATGTAATTAAATAATAAGCATGCAAATTTTTTGATTAAAAATAAAAAAGAAAATTTTGTAAAAATACAAAATAAAAATTAAATCAAAATAAAGTTTAATATAAAATAAGATTTATTTCCAAGCAAGTAAAATAAAAAATGGAATGCCAAACCAAAAATAAAAGTGAAATAATACAAAAATTGGAAAAATGTAATTAAATAATAAGCATAAAAAATTTTTATCAAAAAATTTTTTTTTGGAAAACTGCAAAATAAAGTAAGTTAACCCAAATACACTTATGTGATTAAATCAATCGAAGAGGTACATTTAAATTAGATTAGATTAAAATGAATTGAGTAATTCTATATCCTTCAATCCTTCACATAAATAGTTGCAATACCATCACCTCCTTTCACCACTCCTACACTTCTTTCTCGATTAAACAGGACTCACTCATTCAATCACTTACTCATTGACTATATCACTCACGCAATTACTCGCCACTCCCGCACACACACACACTTATAGCGACTTTATCGCAATAAATTTTCAATCAGCAAATTGCTAACGTGATTCCCTTATTGCCAAACTTACTATTCACATTACATTCGCTACAATCACCATTCTTCGCCCTGGAATCATACCACACATATACATACACACATACAGCCATGCACAAGTGAGTGTATCCCGCATATACCCTGCAGGCAAAGTCTGAAGGTGTGTTTTGAAATTTTTTAATTCCCAATTATGCAACTCAATTTTGTTTACTCTGTAGTAAAATTCTAATTATGCAAATTCTACTGTTAAATCGAACTTAAATCTTGGCGAGAATTGCGGAACTCCACACATTGTGCCGAACTGAAGAAGCACCTCTCCCGTGGTGCAGCTGTTTGCATAGGTTCTATAGACTTAACCTATTCGTGCCTCTTCGTGAGACGAGACTAGCTTTATGCAAATTATTCCGAACAGTTTAATGACAAATCTTCAGTTCCTGGGTAATAGAATAAATGCTTACATGCCGATCCAATTCGACGATTTCTATGATTTTATCAATAAGTAAATGGTCGTCCTAACAAAACGGAAGAGTTGGGCGCTTCAATGGACGACCCATGTAGTTGGAATGCTAGTTTTTCTACCTGTTGTATAGTTTCGCCACTGCTTCTATTGCTTTTAGCTAACTCAAACGCCCTTTGAAGGCATTTGCGGAGTAAAGGCGCGTTTTAGCTGTGGTGAGTAAGAGGCCTCAGAGAGTAGTTTAGAGTAAATAGTAATCAGGATTAGGACATAGGCAGGGGGTACGTCTTGCCGAGAGATATCAATGTTGAAGATTCATTTCAAGAGGAAATCAACCAGACGAGTTTATTATTATTATTTAGAACTGGGTTTTCACTGCAGGTTACACTCAAGAGCCATTAATATTTTCCAAGATAACAGGTGGCTGGCTGCTTTATCTGCCTTAAACTTTAATATATAGAACTATATACCATATAAATACTAGGTTCGGGAATAAGTTCGTAGCGTTTTTACCGAACACTTTTATTTGAACAAAAAACAATAATCATATTAATAAGTTAATCAATTATATATTCGCCGTATTTGTTTACAACCTCTTCCCATCTCTCGACCAATTTGTTGTTGCTGTTCCGCCAAAAATCGCCTGGTCTGGTGTCGAAGAAGTTGTTGAGCCTCTTCGTGATCGAAGGTAACGCCCTCTATATGGCTTGACAAGGAGTGGAAGAGACGGTAATCGGTCGGTGCAAGGTCCGGAGTATACGGCGGATGCTGAAGGACCTCCCACTTGAGCTCTTGGAGTGCGGCTTTGACGACTTGGGCAACATGGGCTTGACGTTGTCGTGAAGGAATATGGTTTGACCATATCTATCAGGTCTTTTCTGTCGAAAAGTCTCATTCACGCGCTGTAGCTGGGCAATGTAGAGCTCCTTGTTGACAGGGGCATTCCTTTCAAGCATTTTCCAGTGCGACATGACCTCCCGGCCTCACTAAACACATGTCATGATCTTCTTTGGGTGAAGATCCGACTTGACTCCTTGCTTTGGCGTATCTTCTGGTGCCACCCACTCCTTTCTTTGCTTCGTATTGATGTATCGGCACCATTTCTTATCTCCCGTGACGATTCTGTACAAAAAGCGCTGTTTCTCACCGCGTGTTGCTCGATGAGGGACGAGATGCTGAGAAGCAATTTGAAGGTGGCTTTCTTTGTTTTTTTTTTTCGTTGAGCTCGTGAGGCACCCGGACTCCCAATTTTTCGGTAAATCCCTTGAATGAAGATGATTAAGAATCGTTTTATGATCGCAGCTCATTTCTTTCGCCAATTCACGACTGGTTTGGCAACCGTTGGCCTTCAAAAGTGATTTAAGACGTTCTTCAATGAAACAAGAGGGCCTGCCGCTGCGGGACGTGTCATTGACGTCAAAGTCGCCATTCGCCATTTTTGAATTTTGCAAACCATTTCCATGCTGTAGACTTGCCTATGACCCATTCACCTTGCACGTCGCAACTGCTCCGGGCTGCTTCGGCAGCTTTTTGACCTCGATGAGAAGTAAAGAAGAGCAGGTGTCGAAAATGCTGGTTTTTGCCTCCTGGGTATTCCTTTTCTAAGCCTCAAAACTAATGAAAAATTAAATAACTCAAAAATACAATTCATTAGTTTTAGTTTTATAGAGCAGAAAGAGTTCTTTCGAACGAATACTTACCCTTTTCCAAGCAGCGAAAAAATCGTTGTAAAATAATAGAAAATATAAAAACGCTACGAACTTATTCCCCAAGTCAATATATAGAAATATATACCATATAAGTAAAAGAAAATAGCAACGAGGTGAGGAACTGTGATCTGACGAATTTTCTAGCAGTCCGTTAGTTTCATAGTTGGAATATTCTTACGGGTACACACACAGATCTATGCACATAAATGGACTTATACAAGCATATGGAAAGTATGTATGCATGCATGTATGTAAGTATGTAAGTATTTGTGCTGGTCATGCTTTGGTGATTATACAATTTAATTTAATTTCATTTACCTATTGCTTTTGTAAATATGTAAGGTACGCATGTGTATGGGTAACTCATGTAGGCACATATGGGAGGCATGCGCCATATGGTTTGTGAATTGCTCCACCTGAAAGTATGCGCTTACATGCACTTTCACATACATATACAATATGTATAGATGTATAAGTAAATATACACTGGAAGTCAGGCAAAAGTTACGAATATTTTAATTTACTTTCAGAAGGGTTGAATTCATCCCACAGTGGTAATAAATATTGAACGAAGTCCAAGCAGTTATCCGCTGCAGAAAAACTGAACTGATGTTATTAAAAGATCCCGATTCACTTCCCCGATCACTGTTTTCCAACATCAAGACATTATTGATGTTGAATGGTTTTGAAATCATGCAATATTTAAAAACGAGTTTGTATGGACGCCTATTCTATCAACCCTGCCCACTTTTCGTAAATATGGGCTCCGACTCCATGCAGTATCCCCTCACTTGTTTTGAGAGAAATATTACGAATTTTCCAATGAAATTCACAGGAGATGTTGATTTCGTGCTTATTTTGCTAAAACTAGCATCAATATTCAGTTAATAATAGTTTTTAAGTTATTTGTTGATAAAATTTGTCTTTTACCTTCAAGAAATTTTGATACAATAAGTGCACTTATCACATTTATTTTAATAAATATTCAAACTACATTAACATACACACACGTTTTTAACTCTTTTTATTGATATATACCATAAATTAACAATTTAAATTGCATTTATAACTTGCAAACACTTGACGCGCCAGCTAAATTTACAATAACTGAAAAGCATGGCTGAATGGAGTGCTGCCAGAAGCAAAAAATAATAAAAAAATAGAATGCGATTGAAAACGAAGCAACATAGGAACATAATTTCCACACACTCTTTTTGACGTGATAACGTCTTATAATTCGATTTAACAGGCTGCACGCACGAAAAAATGTGTCGTTACCTTGATCATTAGTGTTACCTTGCTCATATTAGTGTTACCTTGCTCATATGTAGTTACCTTGCTCATTAGTGTTACATTGCTCTTTAGTGTTACCTTGCTCATTAGTGTTACCTTGCTCATATTAGTGTTACCTTGCTCTTTAGTGTTACCTTGCTCATTAGTGTTACCTTGCTCATATGTAGTTACCTTGCTCTTTAGTGTTATCTTGCTCATTAGTGTTACCTTGCTCATATTAGTGTTACCTTGCTCATATTAGTGTTACCTTGCTCATATGTAGTTACCTTGCTCATTGCATTGAATGAACTGCAAGCGAAAGCGCGGAAGGAACGACAAAGCAAACAAAGCAAACGAACGGCAACGTTCGACATCTTGCTCTCCCCTACTTAAGTGAGCGTATATATGTATGTATATGCGCATATGTACATATATAAATTCACGTATTTGTATTGGCATATGCCTTCTTATTAATTATTATTAATTTGATTCACTTGAAGAATTTAAAATAAAACCAAGTTTGTTAATAATACCTGTTGTTTTAATGTTATTATTATTAATTTTTTTATTATATATGAAGGAAAAAATGTATGGTAATATTTACAATATCTATATTAATATTATAAAGAGGAAAACTTTGTTTGTTTGGTTGTAATGAATAGGCTCAAAAACTACTGGACCGATTTTAAAAATTCTTTCACCATTCGAAAGCTACATCACGAGTAACATGGATTATATTTTATTTTGGAAATAGGGCTCGAGATATAGGTCAAAACGTGGACCCGGGTAACCTTCGGATGGGTATGTACAATATGGGTATCAAATGAAAGCTGTTGATAAGTGCTTTAATACGGGGTAATTTTCATACCTATTGATGACTAGGGTCTGGAAATATATGCCAAAACGTGGACCCGCCGTGTCTTTGCACCGAATTAAACCAAACTTACACACATTGTTAAGGAGGTATTGAAGATGGTTTCCGTATAGTTTGGATACCTATTGGTAGATAGGGTCTCGAGATATAGGTCAAAACGTGGACCCGGGTAACCTTCGGACGTGTATGTACAATATGGGTATCAAATGAAAGCTGTTGGTGAATGCTTTATGATATGTTATGTTATGTTATGTTATGTTATCTTATGTTATGTTATGTTATGTTATGTTATGTTATGTTATGTTATGTTATGTTATGTTATGTTATGTTATGTTATGTTATGTTATGTTATGTTATGTTATGTTATGTTATGTTATGTTATGTTATGTTATGTTATGTTATGTTATGTTATGTTATGTTATGTTATGTTATGTTATGTTATGTTATGTTATGTTATGTTATGTTATGTTATGTTATGTTATGTTATGTTATGTTATGTTATGTTATGTTATGTTATGTTATGTTATGTTATGTTATGTTATGTTATGTTATGTTATGTTATGTTATGTTATGTTGTGTTATGTTGTGTTATGTTGTGTTATGTTGTGTTATGTTGTGTTATGTTATGTTATGTTATGTTATGTTATGTTATGTTAATGTTAACTCATTCTCTATATCCATACAAAATATCTATCAAACAAATAAAATTAAAATTTTCTTTTGAAAAATGCAACCATTCAATCAGTATTTTCTTATGACGTTATCACGTTAAACTATCGTCAGTAAACCGACTTTACAGACCACCTCTTTTTTATTTTGGAAATAGGGCTCGAGATATAGGTCAAAACGTGGACCCGGGTAACCTTCGGATGTGTATGCACAATATGGGTATCAAATGGAAGCTGTTGGTGAATGCTTTAGTCCAGAGTATTTTTCATGCCACTCCGTGACTAGGGTCTCGAGATAGAGACCAAAACGTGGACCCTAGAATGTGTTTGTACAATATGGATATCAAATTGAAGCTGTTGGTGAATGCTTTAGTACAGAGTATTTTTCATGCCGCTCCGTGACTGGGGTCTCGAGATATAGACCAAAATGTGGACCCGGGTAACCTTTGGTTGTGTATGTACAATATGGGCATCAAATGAAAGCTGTTGATAAGTGCTTTAATACGGGGTAATTTTCATACCTATTGATGACTAGGGTCTGGAAATATATGCCAAAACGTGGACCCGCCGTGCCTTTGCACCGAATTAAACCAAACTTACACACATTGTTAAGGAGGTATTGAAGATGGTTTCCGTATAGTTTGGATACCTATTGGTAAATAGGGCCTCGAGATATAGGTCAAAACGTGGACCCGGGTAACCTTCGGATGTGTATGTACAATATGGGTATCAAATGGAAGCTGTTGGTGAATGCTTTAGTTCAGAGTATTTCCATCCGCTCTGTGACTAGGGTCTCGAGATAGAGACCAAAACATGGACCCAGAATGTGTTTGTACAATATGGATATCAAATGAAAGCTGTTGATAAGTGCTTTAATACGGGGTAATTTTCATACCTATTGATGACTAGGGTCTCGAAATATATGCCAAAACGTGGACCCGCCGTGTCTTTGAACCGAATTAAACCAAACTTACACACATTGTTAAGTAGGTATTGAAGATGATTTCCGTATAGTTTGAATACCTATTGGTAGATAGGGTCTCGAGATATAGGTCAAAACGTGGACCCGGGTAACCTTCGGACGTGTATGTACAATATGGGTATCAAATGAAAGCTGTTGGTGAATGCTTTATGATATGTTATGTTATGTTATGTTATGTTATGTTATCTTATGTTATGTTATGTTATGTTATGTTATGTTATGTTATGTTATGTTATGTTATGTTATGTTATGTTATGTTATGTTATGTTATGTTATGTTATGTTATGTTATGTTATGTTATGTTATGTTATGTTATGTTATGTTATGTTATGTTATGTTATGTTATGTTATGTTATGTTATGTTATGTTATGTTATGTTATGTTATGTTATGTTATGTTATGTTATGTTATGTTATGTTATGTTATGTTATGTTATGTTATGTTATGTTATGTTATGTTATGTTATGTTATGTTATGTTATGTTATGTTATGTTATGTTATGTTATGTTATGTTATGTTATGTTATGTTATGTTATGTTATGTTATGTTATGTTATGTTATGTTATGTTATGTTATGTTAATGTTAACTCTTTCTCTATATCCATACAAAATATCTATCAAACAAATAAAATTAGAATTTTCTTTTGAAAAATGCAACCATTCAATCAGTATTTTCTTATGACGTTATCTCGTTAAACTATCGTCAGTAAACCGACTTTACAGACAACCTCTTTTTTTTTGTTAGAATAATGAGGGAATGGGGGTTTTCAACCTCTAAGGTGTATATATTGAGTTCATAAATATATATAAATACAATATCGATATGATTTTCGAAATATAGTTCAGCTTCACGTAAAGTTCCTACGCGAAAAGGAGTACTACGCAAAAATACTGTGGATTGCCTAGCCGGAGTTGGACTGATGAGGGTTATTTTTTTGAAGTGCGGCCGAAGGCCGCCTACGCAGAAAAAAATTTTACGCAAAAATACTGTGGACAGCATAGACGATTTTTTATTCTAAATTTTCGGCTGCGGCGCTTTTTTTTTCTTTTTTTTTAAATATATATATGTATATATATATATCATATATTCAAAATGCATACAATCAAACATACTTTACTGAAAATCAAGCATTAATATATACATATATGTATATAAATATATACATATATCCATAAATATAAGTTAACACGCGCTACATTTATTTTCTCTTTTTCCTTTTCTTTTGCTTTACTTAATTGTAATTTAATAAGACAAACAAGTTGTAGACATTAGGTAAGCAATTTATTTCTTAAGCGTGCCGGAAATGCAAGTAACAGAATACTGACCTGCAGGCACTAATTGGGCAATTCTTTCCAAAGAATTAAAAATGCAATACTTGCATTAATATTGTAAAACTTAGTATAATTAATTGAATTGTAAAAATAAATTTTCAGTCTAAAACTGGAGTCCAATAAAGCGGTGCATTAGCTCCGATCTTTTTTTAAAAACTCAATTCGACTTTCGAATTAAAAACTGGCGCCCGAGCAGGGACCAGTCGCGAAAAAGTGTAAAGTGTTTAAAAGTGTCTGTGAAAGGAAGAAATTAAAAGTTGACTTCCCAACGGCACCAACCCTACTTTCCGACTGGTCATCAGGATTTCCAGCAGACTCAGGCTCTCTTGTGTTCGTCCGGAGACCACCTCGCATAGAAGTGTTGCAGCAGGAGCCGCAGTAGGTCTAACCGACCAAAAAGGAATACATCCGTGCAGCCAGCGAGGGAAGAGTAGTTCAATGCTACTCCTACTGTAAGTTAGCGTATTTAACTAAAAACATTAAGTTAAATTAAACCTTTTTAAATTTACAAAATAATAAAATTAATAACTTGAGACATTAAATAAGAAGTGAGTTATTACATTAAGTGAAATTAAACCTTTTTAAATTTACAAAATAATAAAATTAACAACTAGAGATATTAAATAAGGAGTGAGTTATTACATTAAGTGAAATTAAACCTTTTTAAATTTACAAAATAATAAAATTAATAACTAGAGATATTAAATAAGAAGTGATCCATTGTGTATTCCAATATATTTTAACTAATTTTTCGCATAGGTACGAAAAGCGTGTTCTAATTTGAACTATAGAAAATATTTAATCGACAAAAAATAAAGCGTAATAAAAATAATTTGAAAGTTAGGAATAAGATAAAGAAATCCAATTCTGGATCAAGACAAAATCTAAATACAAGTTAATTTTGACATTTCCGTTATTTAAATTATAAGGCGTAAATAATCGTGTCCAATTGCGAAGATGAGTAATCCAAGCAATCTGATAAGACCACCGGTTCTAGGGCAAATCCCTCCGGGTGCAAATCTCCAAAACGAAGAAAATAGGGGCATAGTTAGGCAAATAACAGAAGTGGTCAATAGAATACTAGACGACAGGTTAGCAGTTAGGAACGTTATAGAGGTAGACGAACCTGTTAACATAGGACCCCAAGGAATCAGTGAACTCGACAAAATTCCTGATGTTGTGCGTTCTTTGCGAGAATTTGCAGGGGACCCAGGTGAATTCGGATCCTGGAAGAAAAGTGTCGATAGAGTTCTACAACTGTACGAGCCAATGCGAGGCTCACATAAATACTTTGGTATCTTAAACACCATACGAAACAAAATTACAGGCCAAGCGGACATTGTGCTGGAGTCCTACAGCACACCCTTAAATTGGACCGCGATTTCACGTTGTCTCACAACGCATTACGGCGACAAACGAGACCTAGGTACTTTAGAGTACCAAATGGCCTCACTGACTCAGGGAAATCTAACCATACACGAATATTATCAGAAGGTTTATTCAAACCTTTCTCTGATCCTGAACAAAATTTCTTGTTTAGAAGCCGGATCAGAACCACGGAAACTTCTTGTAGACACGTATAGAAACAAAGCGTTGGATACCTTCGTTAGAGGTCTCAATGGTGACCTTCCGAGACTCCTAGGGATAAGAGAACCAACAGACCTTCCAGAGGCTCTGCAATTATGCCTCAAATTGGAGAATCAAACCTACCGAGCAAATATCGTCAGTAGGAAACCACCTGTAAATCTACGAAGGAATTTCCCCCCACAACCCCACGCCGCACCGAAACCGTTTTACCCACACCTTGCCCATTGGAGTCAACCAATGCAGAGACAAACACTCCCACCCTCCTATATCCCACCTCAACAACAAGGGCACTGGCAAAGACCCCAGAATTTTTTCCCACAACAACAAAACTTCAATTCTCAACCTCGACACCTGCCACCACCTAGACCTTTTGCACCAAAGCCTATGCCAAGACCTGAACCAATGGACATCGACCAGAGCATGCAGACGAGAAGGGTCAATTACATTAATAGGCCACCACAAAACCTAGCATTTCACGGGAAAAGACCAGCACCTCCCCAGCAAGATATGGAAAAAAGACAACGAAACTTTAACATAGAAGCGGAACAATGCAACAGCGTTGCATACCGACAAGATTTGGAATATGCAAACCAACACGACGAAATTAGACAAGACAATTATAACGTGCGAGAAACTCTCGAACAGTACGGTACAGACGACAATGCTGCAGAGGATTTTTCGGACATCCATTTTTTAGATTAGCGAACTCCTCACTTCCATATTTTGAATGTAAAACGAAGGAAGGAGGAATTTTAAAAATATTGATCGATACGGGCTCAAACAACAATTATATGCAACCCTCTATTGTACCCAATTCCCTCCCGAATGACCAACCCTTTTTTGCTAACACTATAGCTGGAAAAATAAAAATTACGCACCACACCAACGTTAGTCTATTCGGAATACCCGATCTAAAAATTAAATTTTTTTTGTTACCCTCCTTAAAGTCATTCCACGGCATCTTAGGCAATGACAGCCTCAAGCAACTTTCGGCGGTAATCCACACAAAATACAATTATATGACAATACAAGATAGAGTCAGGATTAAAATAAAACAGCAAACCATACAATCGATTAACGCAATAGACATACAGACCGACCACCTAAATGACAGACAGAAGACCACACTTAACGCAATTGCGAAGAATTTTCCCAAACTTTTTACCGAACCTGAAGAAAGACTGACATACACTACGAAAGTACAAGGAAGCATAAGGACGTCCACGGACACACCAATATACACCAAATTTTATCCGTACCCTATGTCACTGAAAGTGGAAGTAGAGAAACAAATCAAAGACTTGCTACAAAATGGTATAATAAGACCTTCAAGGTCTCCATACAATTCACCTGTATGGATAGTACCAAAAAAACCAGACACTTCAGGAGAGAAGAAATTTCGCATGGTAATTGACTATCGAAAATTGAACCTAGTAACTATATCGGACAGATATCCTATACCCGAAATAAATGGAGTACTAGCACATCTAGGAAGAAATAAATACTTCTCAGTACTCGATTTAAAGAGCGGCTTCCACCAGATTCCTCGAAAGGAATCGGATATAGAGAAGACAGCTTTTTCGGTAAATCACGGTAAATACGAATTTACCCGGCTACCTTTCGGTCTCAAGAACGCTCCTTCAATTTTTCAAAGAGCTCTTGACGACATCTTAAGGAACCATATAGGAAAGAGATGTTACGTGTACATCGACGACATCATAATATTTAGTAAAGATCAGGAAACCCACTTTAATGACATCCAACAAATCTTCGATACGTTAGAAAAAGCAAATCTAAAAGTACAACTTGACAAATGTCAATTCCTAAAAACAGAAGTGGAATTTTTAGGATTTATAATATCCGAAAAAGGCCTCAAAACAAATCCACAAAAAACCGACGCAATAGCAAAGTTTCCAATACCTAAAACTCTAAAAGAACTCCGATCCTTTTTAGGACTTTCAGGGTATTATCGCCGCTTCATCAAAGACTACGCGAAGCTCGCGAAACCCCTTACAGTCCTCTTAAGAGGGGAAGGCGGACGAGTGTCCAAAAATCAATCAAAAAAAGTCATGGTAACCTTCAACAAAGACGCCTTAGATTCCTTCGAGAAACTTAAACGATCACTCATTGGTAAAGACATAATGCTTGCATACCCCGACTACTCTAAAGAATTTGTGCTAACAACAGATGCCTCCAATTACGCAATTGGAGCCGTACTATCGCAAAACGACAAGCCAATAACTTTCATCTCTAGAACTCTTTCTAAAGCCGAAGAGCATTACGCAGCAAACGAAAGAGAAATGCTAGCGATAGTGTGGGCGCTGAATTCCTTGAGAAACTACCTTTACGGTTCCGCGAAGGTTAAAATCGTTACGGATCATCAGCCACTGACTTTCGCCCTAAGCAACAGAAACCACAACAGTAAGATGAAAAGGTGGAAGGCTAGATTAGAAGAGTATGACTACGAGCTAATCTATAAACCAGGAAAAACCAATATTGTGGCCGACGCACTCTCAAGACCGCCACAAGTATCACAAATCAATTCATTGACAGGAACGCAACATAGCGACGAAAGTTCGGCGCACAATCTTATCCCAGCAGTAGAAGGACCTATAAATGCTTTCAAGAACCAAATTTGGCTCCTAAATGGCGACGAAAATAGTTACCAATTCAAAATACCCTTTCCCACATACCATAGACACATTTTTAATCAACAAGATTACGATGAACAAAATCTAATTTCAATTCTTAAACGTTATTTAAATCCCTCCGTAATAAACGGACTTTTTACCTCAGAGCCAATCATGGGAAGAATCCAACGATTATACCCCCTTCATTTTTCTAAATTCAGAATACGTTTTACCCAAACCAAAGTCGAGGACCTTACAGACGAAGCCAGACAGGAAATAGAAATGCTAGAAGAACACAGACGCGCCCATAGGAATGCACAGGAAAATAAAATCCAACTATTACAAAAATTTTACTTTCCAAAAATGAGTGCTAAAATAGAAATTCTAGTCAGACAATGCAAAATTTGCAAAGAGAATAAATATGACCGGCATCCAAATAAGCCACAGCTGCTTGAAACTCCCATTCCGAAATATCCCGGTGAAATAGTGCATATTGACATTTATAATACAGAGAAAAATCTAGTTCTTACTGCAGTCGACAAATTTTCCAAATATGCCCAAGCTAGAGTAATAAAAAGCAGAGCTTCAGAAGATATTAGGGAACCTCTGAGACAGGTAATTTTTGCATTCGGCGTACCAAAAATGATAGTAGTAGACAACGAAAAAGCATTAAACTCAGCCTCCTTATGTTTTATGTTGGAGGATCAACTTGGAATAGAAATCTACAAGACACCTCCTTACACAAGCACAGTAAACGGGCAGGTGGAACGATTCCACTCAACCCTCTCAGAAATTGCGCGCTGCCTAAAGGCGGAACGAATCCATAGAACATTCCTAGAAATTTTGGACAGATCGGTATACGAGTACAATTGCACAGTCCACTCGACAACAGGGAAGAAACCGATAGAAATATTTTTTGGACGCAGGGTCTCTACAAATCCTGACCAGTACGAGAAGGCCCGGCAGGAAAATATCGAAGCACTTAGGAAAAAACAAGCAAAAGACTTAGAAGTGCACAATCGGAAGAGGACCCCAATGAAAACATATTTGCCAGGTGACATTATTTACGTGCGAATAAATAAAAGACTAGGCTCAAAACTTACTAACAGATACAAAAAGGAAATAGTAAAGGAAGACAAATCTAGTGTAGTTATAACAGAAAATGACCGAACCGTACACAAGAGTAATATTAGAACTTAACGCATCTATTGCTTTCAGATTAATAATACCACTCGCCACAGGCGAGTTCCGTATCCTCGATTATACAAACTCACAACTTGCAACCTTTAATACAGGATGGACCAAAATCCAAAATGGCACCTACAAAATTATACATACAATAGACACGGACGAATACCAAAGGACTTTGAACGAACTCAACTCCACGATAAGACACAAAATAACTCCCGACAATTCCTTACTCCCCTTCTTGCTCCATGAAATGTCCGAAATACAAAGTTTCCTAAGTAGATTAAAGCCAAAGGTAAACAAGAGATCCATAAACGCAATTGGTACCGCCTGGAAATGGCTCACAGGGAGCCCGGATCACGAAGATCTCGTTATGTTAGAAAATCATATTAACAATTTACTTGAAAATAACAATAACCAATTAATAATAAATAGAGCAATGAGCGGAAGAATAAATAATATAACGGAAGTGTCAAATAAAATATTTAAAATATTAAAAGATAAGGAAGATGTTCAGCATGATATGGCTGTAAATATTAAATTTAAGCTACAATTAATAAAAGATGAAATCATAAATATCAATTATGCAATACATTGGGCCAAAGTTGGCATTGTAAATTCATATATATTTTCTAACGTTGAAATGAAACTAATAAAAGAAATTATTGAGAAAAATAATATTCCCTTCACTAATATAGAAGAGGCATTTGAATTCAGTAACGTTAAGATAGCCTCTAGTAATTCTAAGATTGTATACTTAATTGAAATCCCAATAACTGACAACAATTTATGTGAATCCCTATTAATAAAAGCAATAAAGAAAGGTAATAGATTATATAAAATACCATTTGAAAAAATTATAAGATGTCAAAATAAAATCTTTGGAAAGAAAAGCAACTGTAAAGAACATAATGAAATTAAAATTTGTACAAAGGAAAATATTGTAGACATCAGTAACTCCACATGCATTCCTCATCTACTCAAAAGCCGATCGCCTAGCTGCATTACGATTAACAACCAACACATTCCCACTGTCCTAGAAGTCCTCCCAGGAATAATACTTTTAAATCGATTTAACGACACCGTTCACATCGACAAGGAGAAGATTAACTTAACTGGATCATTCGCAATCCAGTACCACAACTCCACCATTATAATAAACAACCAAACATTTCTGTCTAAAGAAATCTCCAGCGGAAAACCCCTTCCTGCAGTTCTACAACCAAATGCAACACTTACGGCCGAAGAAGAATTACTAAGCCTGGAAATGATGAAAGAACTTCACCTAAAAAACATAAACTATATCGAGACTCTAAAAAATAAAGGATTAACAACATCAATAGTCAATTTTGGGATATCTGGTATAACTTTAACTCTAATGGCAATCGGGGTACTAAAACTAACTTCAACGAAAGGCCCAAAGCAAGGGGCCAAACACGTCTCCGAATTTTTCAAAAGGGCCCCATTACAAGAGGTAACAGTTAAAAATTTCCAACAACCCGAACCACATCCTGAAGATTATCCTACTCAGACGCACGAGGACGTTCGTTTTTAAATGCGGAGGAGTTAACACGCGCTACATTTATTTTCTCTTTTTCCTTTTCTTTTGCTTTACTTAATTGTAATTTAATAAGACAAACAAGTTGTAGACATTAGGTAAGCAATTTATTTCTTAAGCGTGCCGGAAATGCAAGTAACAGAATACTGACCTGCAGGCACTAATTGGGCAATTCTTTCCAAAGAATTAAAAATGCAATACTTGCATTAATATTGTAAAACTTAGTATAATTAATTGAATTGTAAAAATAAATTTTCAGTCTAAAACTGGAGTCCAATAAAGCGGTGCATTAGCTCCGATCTTTTTTTAAAAACTCAATTCGACTTTCGAATTAAAAACTTATATATATATATATATATATATATGAATAGACGTATATAATATAGAAATAATTTGTAAAATTTTGTATTTCTATTCATTTATTATCTTCTAAAATTGTTTATTTATACGATGTCTGGCAGCACTTCGGCTGGTTGTAGTAACCAAAATAGGAGGGTTCTTGGTCAATTTTACAATTTTTAAACTCAAATAACTTAAAAACTACAAGCCGCCTGGGGGCGAGGTTTTCACTTTCAGAAAGTATAATACCCCCTCTACCCCCCCTTATACCCCTTTTTTTAAAAGAGGCGGGGGACCAAATGGGTATTTTCCCTAAATATGTATTAAGGCATTGTTATATTATGCATCCGTGCCAAATTCCATTACTCTGCCATAAATGGGTTCGAAACTATGCAATATTAAAAACTGGTCTGTGTGGGAGGTGCCACGCCCCATTTACCAATGCCATCCACTTCTCTGAGTTACTAAGATATATATATTTTTTTTATGTCCTTGTACCAAATTTTACTATTCGGACACGGATCTTCTTCTTCTTGATTGGCGCGTTAACCGCTTACACGGCAATCGTTTCTTCCCCGCGCTAACCGGCGCCTTCCCCACCTAATATCCAACGCCTAGACACGCAAAGCAGTGTATCGGGTCTGTTGTTGTTGTTGAGGTGGTTGAACATTTCCACTGAAATGCTCCTAATTAGTGATCAGCACCGTTTTACTACCACTATCTCGTGTGATGATGTTTTTATTATTTTTTATTTTTTTATTCTTTTTTTTTTTTGTTTCCAAGTCAGATCCATTTAGTGAGGTCTAAGTATAGCAGCAAATCCTTTATCTCGATGTCTGAGATCTCCTTAATTTGCTGTAGGAAAGGCTTACCGAAGGATCGGAGTCGTGCCCTGGCTAGTCCCGGACATTCACATAAATAGTGGAAAAGACTTTCCTTCGCCCTTCCACTTGACAGCTCCTACAGATAGGATTGAAGGGTAGATTGAGTCTAGCTGCATGATCCACTACTTTCCAATGTCCTGTAAGGGTTGCAGTGATGCGTGAAATGTTTGGCCGAGAACATCCTAGCAGGTCATTCGTCCTTTGGATTTTGTATGACGGCCATGTGTTTTTTGTTGTAATACATGTAGGTATTTGCTTCCATCTTCTTTCGGCTAAAGCATGATAGTGTGAAGCAATGGATGCTTTTAATGTGTTCAGTGGGGTGGAGACTGCCACCGCCTCTGCTATGTCTAGTGTCGAACCTTTTCTTACTAGCTCATCCGTTATCTCATTGCCCCGTATGTTCCTATGACCGGGAACCCATATCAAAGTAATTTCAAGCCAATGGCTGAGGAGTTTCAGCTCCTCTCTACACTGTAGGACCAGTTTGGATGAAATGTATTGTAGTTGGAGTCTAAGGCCTTAATAGCTGCTTGATTGTCTGAGAAGATAGCTACTCTTGCACCAACTTCTTGTAGAGTTCTAGGGATTTGCATGCTTCTCTGATCGCTAAAAGTTCTGCCTGGAACACGGTGGCATAATCAGGAAGACGAATTGATTGAGACAGGTTGAGTGGCTACGAATGGAACCCAGCTCCCACACCACAGCTCATCTTAGAACCATTGGTATAAATTTCGATATCGTGTCTTCCAATCACCTCTCCTTTGCTCCACTCGGTTCTCGGTGGAAAACGTACCGTAAAGCCTTTCTTGAAGTTGAGGTCGAGGACTGTGTAGTCTGATCCGTTTTTGAGTAGCGGGGGTCCCTGTAGGAGGATCTTACTGTGACCGTACGACCTTGTTGTCCAGTTTCCTATGTCTCTGAGTCTCACCGCGCTGCAAGTAGCTATTGTTTTAAAGTGTAAATCTAATGGCAATAGATGTGTTAGTACATTGAGCGCTTCAGTAGGACTGGTGCTAAGCGCTCCTGTAGTTAAGATACACGCTGTTCTTTGTATCTTGTTCAGCTTAGTTTTGTTGTATTTCCTTTCTGTTGCAGGCCACCAAACTAGTGCCGCATATGTTAGTATTGGCCTTACAATGGCTGTGTAGGACCAGTTGGATAGTTTTGGTTGGAGACCCCATTTTTTTCCCAACATTCTCTTACACGTGTAAAGTGCTATATTCGCTTTCGTTACCTACGTTGGACTTCCAGCTGAGTTTGGGGTCCAGGATAACCCCCTAGGTATTTTGCCTGTTTGGTTAGCGTGAGGCTGATGCCGTTTAGTTTTGGCAGATTAAAGTTTGGCACCTTGGGTTTCTTGGTGAATAACATCAGTTCAGTTTTTCTCGGGTTTACACTTAAACCACAGTCCGGGGCCCAATTGCTGAGTAATACCAGAGCTCCTTCCATAATCTCACTGATTGTGGTTGGAAACATTCCTGAAACCATAAGCACTATGTCGTCCGCGTACGCCACTACTTTAATTCCCTTTCGGTTGAATTTGGTAAGGATGTTGTTGGCGACTAGTAACCACAGCAGAGGGGGTAAGACTCCTCCCTGAGGGTTCCCCTGTTGACAGAGTGTTTTATCGTGCTGCTACCTACCTCACCGATGATTATTCTAGTTTTGAACATGTTCTCTATCCATTCGTTGAGACCTATGTCTGTGCCTAACATGTTAAGAGCCTCAATTATAGATCTTGTGGTAACATTGTTGAAGGCCCCCTCTATGTCGAGAAAAGCGACTAGTGAGTATTGCGTGTATTCTATGCTCCTCTCAATCGCATTTACAACCTCATGAAGAGCTGTCTCTGTGGATTTTCCTTTGAGATAGGCATGTTGAGATGGTGAAATCGTTGTGTCTGTAATCTTTTCCCTGAGATACACATCCAACAATCGCTCGAGAGTTTTGAGGATGAAGGAGGATAGGCTGATGGGTCTGAAATCTTTCGCTGTATCATGACCGCGTCTACCAGCTTTGGGGATAGAGATCACCTTAACCCTCCTCCAGCTTTTTGGTATATGCCCTAGCATAAGGCTTTTTCTGAAAAAGACCTCCAGCCAAGGAATAGTCGTTTCCCGAGTGTTCCACAGCATGGCTGGGAATATCCCTTATACGGCTGCATTATATGGTTGAAAGATTTTTATCGCCCATAATATTCTATCTTGGGATACGATGCGATTGATTATAGTGGGTGATAGTTTGGATGTTTGAACACTGTCAGTATTGTTCTCAATATATTCTGTGTTGCCTGGGAAATGTGTATTTACAAGATGTTCTAGTGTGTCGGCCGAGGATTTTGTCCACTCTCCGTTATCTTTCTTCAAGAGGGGTCTATTTTGAATAAATAAACTCGAAGTTATCAGAACAAAGCTCCTGTCGTTTCTATTTTAGGTCAGTCGAGTTAATTTTGGGTTCACCTTGTAGACAAAAAAATCTGCAAATAAGTTAGCTACTGTACTTGCAAATTAAATTTTTCATCCAACATCATCGAAACAGGTAAATTCGAACTCGACTTTTTAGATTTTACAAAATTCCAAAATTCGGATAATTAGCTTTGACGTTCCGCTCAGTATTAAGTACACGTAACCTTTCTATAACACGGTAGATAGGTTCCTAGAAACTGTGTTGTATGGGACCCAGAGCCAGTATAAAAACGGGGGTTATGTTTCGAAAACTTATTAAAAACAATGTTTTTTTGTTCATTTTTCTTGATGGTCCGGAATGTTACTTCATTCAAATTACGACTTTTTCTCCTTTCAAAAGACGATTCAAGATTTGTATATTTTCTTCTAAAGAAATAAATTTCCTCTTGAACGTTGTGTTTTATCTTTTTCGGACATAGCTTGGGTCTGAAACTTAATTTTAAAAAGTTATTCTTTAACACAAGGAACCCGCCAGGAACAAGAAGAAGAGGCAGACCATTGGTGACTTGGCAAAGGGCTATCCGCAATGAAAAAATAAACCGGCATCAATGAATGGAAAATCGTTTAATGAACTGAGATTAATATCTAGAAATAGAAGTGTTTGGAAAACTTTTGTTGAACCCTTAAGCTCCTAAAGGAGTATGGAATAATAATAATATTCTTAAACACACCGCGGCTCGACGCTGACTGCCGACCAGCACTGTGAGACATTTTTATTTTCAGCCCACGGAGATAGAAAGAAATAATTTCCCCAACACTCACTGAGATACAAATGTATACATCTCAGTGGTAACGCTGTATACCGTTAGAGCGAAACCGTGTTATAAGATGACCCGTTATAGGAGGGCTACCTGTACAAGTATATATTTTTTGAAATTCAGATTATTTAAGAATTTAAATTTCTTTTGAAAATACTTGTATTCTACAAAAAATGACTGATTACTTTAGTTGCTTTAGATTTCTTAAGGTATTTATTTTTAAGATTTTTTAATTTCTTGATTTGCTTATTATGCGAAGGTGACTCATAACGGCGTTTTTTTTTTTTAAAGGAATGTTATTAATGCAAAATTCATGCAAGAAAAATCACTGTGAATGCTCAAGTCGAACAATAATTCACACCATTTAGTTAAATTTACTTTCCTACCACTCGCATCTGGCTACTTATGGGGTTAGGGGTAGTCATAATTTTCAAAAAATTGAATTTTTGAATTTTCTTAAAGTATAATATCTTAAAAATATTGTGTGGAAATTTGGAATGAATCCGACAAATACTTTTCGAGTTATTCAACAATTAACAAAGGGCGCTCGGGCGCTCCGGCTCTATTCGTATTTTTGCGGATCTACCTTCATATCTATTGGTTTTCCGCTCTGTGCACTTCACTTTCTCCACTGGCACTTATGCTGAAAACAGTGAACGACGTAAACGCAGTCCCCTGTCAGCTGTTACGATCAAACTAATGAGAACCCCATGTAAATGACAACTTCCTTCCTTCGGTATCGTAAAATCGTAGATTTTATTTCACGATATTTGAAAATTCCCGTAAAACCCTGTCAGCTGATTGTTCTCTCACCACACAGTGTTGCCAAGCAGTACATTTCTAAATCATTAATATCATTAATAAACTTAGAAAAATTATATTATAATTTTTATTAAAATAACTTAAAAACGCTGTTGAATAATGTTAATTATAGATAAATGAACTATTTGCATTTGTTGATTTTTGGCTTTGGTTTATTAAACAATGAAAAATTCTAATTGATAACCCGGATGTGTGAAAAAGTGTGCAAGCAAAAATATCAATGGCAACATTGTGTAGATACAACCAAACACATACACACACAAACCGATGCATTGTGTAAATATGTAATTAAAAGATCGCAGTTATGCTCACGGGATGAGGCTTGTGCTCGTGAGGGGCTGCGGTAAGGGACTGCGTACGTCGTTCACTGTTTTCAGCATTAGTATTTTCGATTAGTCACACTCTTTTCTGCTGCCGTATTGCCTTATCTTCATTTTGTATTGCATTTCAATAACGCTTGCAGTTCATTTTGTTCGTTTAAGCTAATAAGTGCAACTATTTGTGTTTGCGCAAGAAGGTTGAATTAAGTGAAAAAAGACTTTAAAAGAGGTAATTCTTGAATAAAATACCTTACTAGTTATTCTCTGGGTTTGTTGTGTTTTAATAAATCGACAGTTTAATATTTTTACCGGAATTCGGTGGGTAGAAATTTTTCTTGGCGCACGTCTGCTGCCGAGTTATAATTTGTGGCATATTTCACCACAACACACTATGCATGGCATATGCAGAGAACGGAGAACGTGAATGATATAGAAAAGTCTCACCAGAGAACGTAATTTTTTCGTTATCACTGAAGTTCTCCGTATTTTATTTGGCGACCGCGTTACTCATGAGTTGAAGCTCATTGAAAATGTGGCTGATGTGCACTCGTGATGTCATTGCATTCTCTTAGAACGTGGGTAATAGGAGCATTAACGCATAATTCGTGTTAAGAAATTTAAAATGAAATGGGTAAATAATGCGTAGAGGTCTAGTAGGAATATGAAAGTGAATGCTACTGAATAGAGATGAACAATAAGGTTCTCCTTCGATTACACTAAAAACAAAAGACAGTGAGAGTATAGACTACAGTCATGATGCAAAGAATAATGAGATGGCGCCCATCGTGGTCCCGTTACTTTGCGCTCAGCGAATTTGACAACTAGTTACGTGATTTTAGCTCCAGTATGGCCAGATTACCATTTTCGTAACTTGATTTAGCATTTTTTTTTGTTATTTTTATTATTTTTTGTCTCGGAGTTTTAGTTCTTTCTTCATGACATTTTTCTAGCTGTTCTAATTAAAATGTCATGTTTATAATTTTGTGAAATATAAATTTTTTAATAATTATTTAAATAATTCACTCAGTTTTATTTAGCTTTACTTTTTTTTAACATCTGGTGGCATTGCCCGCGATTGCCGGTGTTGTTGGTGTTCTTCTGCTTTCGGCAGTGAAATCTCTCTCTCGCTACTGCAGAGTTGCCTAGCTTTGGATATAAAAACGCACTAAATGCCCATTTAAAGAAAATAAAACACGAAATTTTTATTGTGTTAAGTAAGAACTTTGTATGCGTGACAAATTGTCTGTAGAATGTGCGTTTTTTTTAAATAAATGTGTTATGCTTATGTTCAATTTAATTTATGAGTTTTTTTTTGTTAAGCGAAATTCTTTTGTTAAAGAAACGACTTTTTTGCTATATTTGAAGTTATGTAACTACATAAGGTACTCTTTTTGTAAAAATGTCAGTATGGTTTCTTTAGTATTTTCTGGTATTTTGTTGGTTATTTTTACTATGAATACACCTCTTGATGCTCTATGTCTCACTAAGGATTGATGACCGGAAGAAACGATTACACCTCTATGGTTTCAATTCGCATTCAATAAATTCAAAGGCTTTTTAAAATGTGTAAAAAGGTTTTCAATCTTAAGAAGAGTTGAGAGAGGGGCATGTAATATTTTTGCATAGCCTTAAATGGAGCCAAAAATTAAATTTGCACTTTGAAATTATCAAATTTTATAAGAGTAAAAAACTTTTCATTAGCACTAAAATCTTCTCAGAGTGGCCTTTTTTAAACTTCTTTTGTATAATAATACAGTTTTTTTTCAACTTAAGTCTCGGTAGCCTTAAATTAAAAACAAAAAGAAACAAACACCAAACTTAAAAATTGTCGCATTTTCGGTATAAAAAAGCACTAAATTTATTGCGAAGAGCAAATGGTTGGCAATACTGCACAACTCTGCAAACGTGACGTCACGTACGCTCTGATGGGCGCAATCTTCTTTCTATCATTCTTGGACTACAGTGAATCAGTGAGAGTATAGACCTTCTACTCTCTAGAGCAGTGCTGTCCATCCCAAGGTGGATTTATTAAGGTGACAGCATTCACCCAGCTGAATTTTTCGCCGTAGGTATGGCTTACGTCAAAATGATATGCTTTGTTTGTATGTATTGGTATGTTTACATTCGTATGTTTACATTTGATTACTGATTTTGACGTGATGCTTGGACCAAACGCAACAATAAATACATGTAGGGTTTTACTTATATGTGTTTGCTGTCACCTGTAATAAATTCGCCTTGGTCCATCCCATAGATCAATTGATCATTCGTATTCTTATTCTCCATCGTTCAGTCGTTAGCAAACCAGCAACGAATAAATACCAAGTTTGTCCGCGACGCTTAGTGTATGCAATACAATGCCCTGTGAAAACTTTTTTATGCTAGAAAATGCCTTTGGCGACTTGCAATGCCTTTTATGTTACAAGTCGTTCAAAGGAGGCCCACAAAAATATAAAAATTTTAGACAAAAAAGCTAGTCAGGGATTATATGAAGAAAAAAAGTTAGACTTTTTGGAAAAATTCAAAGGGTGGTTGGCTAAAGTAGAAAATGAGGAAGTTGTTAAGCAATCAAATATAAAAATGAAAGCTGAACTATCATCCATGATCAGCTTATATATTGCTAAACAAGGCCGGCCTTTTATAGATGGTGTTTTTGTTAAAAAAATTTGTTTACAAATTTTTCAAAAAATGAATCTTGATACAGACCTAGTTAAAAATGTACCCATATCCCGCAAACTGGGAATACACATTCAATCTGCAGTGAAGGAAAAAATTAATGATTGCCATTTTTTTCTCTGTGCTTGGACGAAACCACCGAAGAAGAATCATTTTATCCAATATTGAAAAGAATATCTTATCAGTGCCTTTCACTTTTTCCCACAACATATTTTTGTGAGAAAATTTTTTCGGACTTAAAGTTCATTTGCTCCAAGCAGCGCCACAGTTTAACATCAAGTCATTTATCGAATGTACTTTTATTAAGAAGCTGCCACGAAAGTATTCATATTAAAGATTTTATTAGAGATATAATATAGATTTACAAACCCAAATATATATAAGGAGTTACATAACGTTCCAAATTTTCTACTCCAATCCAATATTTATTTATTTTGGTTTAAATTTCCTACTGGGCTGCTCCCATTCTCTCGACCTCACTTATACACTCACATTTTTCATTCGGATCCCTACACTCAAAAATTACTTTTACCCATGTCTCCCTATAATTCCCGTTTGATTGGTTTGACTTTAAGTTAATTCCAATCAAACGGGAATTATAGGGAGGCATGGGTAAAAGTAATTTTTGAGTGTAGGGATCCGAGAACATCGAGCTATTATGCCTAGATCTTTGAATTCATGAACAGATTGTGGTAAAGTATTATCAATACTATAAGATGACCGGAAAACATTTTGAGTTTTGGCGAAAGCGACTTGAAAACCGTTCTTAATATATAGACAGATGCCAGAGTTAATTTCCGGTTGCAATATAAGAACATCCTCATCATATTTAATTGCAGAAAATATTTTCAAATCATCAGCAGACGAAAGAAAGTTGGCAAATGAAAAGCAGGTACTTATATCATTAATAAATAGAACGCAGAGAAGAGGCCCTAAAATACTGCCTTCTGGCACTCTTGAAGATGCAATCAAAGATTCCGTACATTCACCAACAATCGTTACCACACTTCGTCTATCGGATAAATAAGATTTCAACCATTGAAAGAAAACAGAATAAAAACCAAGCGAGACTAATTTATGTAATAGCATTGTATGAGAAACTCTATCAAATGCTTTAGAAAAGTCAGTGTAAACAGAATCGATTTGAGAACCTTCAGCAAAAGTCGAAAAGCAATATTCACCAGAAGCAGGTTGGAAACTGTAGCGTTTGAAACCGTTTAGCGTTCAACGCTAGAACAACGCCAAATTGCCGAAATTTACTTAAAAAAAAAAAAACAAATAAATCTGTTCGCAAAATTCGTAGAGCGAAGTGTTGTATTGGACCCCGAAATATCGATTCCTTATCGTTCTCAACTTGTTGGTTTTTGTCCTTCCGCTACGTGAAAAATTTTGCATCTTGGCTTCATTGTTTGGAGTGGTGACTCATTCATAATGCAACTAGCGCTTTCGCACCATTTCGTTGCACATCCTCGCTACCAACTTGTTCAACGGTTATTTACAGCCTGACTATATCCAGTCTGTGCAGTTTAAGAACCTTATTAGGTGGTTGACGTCTAAGCCAGACAGTTACTCGAGACACTTTCGAACAGTGGTTTGCCCAGGGTTGACATTCTCTTCTTCCATAGGGTAGAGGATTCACAGCAGAAATGGAAAATCGTTTCGTTTTCCTTCGGTTGTTTACAACTAGGAGATACCTATTTGGCTGCTTGCTCTCCTGTGGACCAGAAGCCAGTTATCCCAGCCGTGAGTCTGCAGGCATTCTTTCATTTAAAATTTATCAATGTTCACGCTTGCTTGTGGTTGTAGGTGGGCCAAAAGGTTCTGCTAGTTTTGCTTGTCGTCTGGTCTTTCCAGTTACAATTCGCGATTCGTAGGTACAACAGCAGTGCAAGAGCCCTGGGTCTTTAGGGGCCGTCTCTGTGGGTTAAGTGCGCTGAAAGGGACCACGTTATATATATGACAGGAGTTCGAGTAGACCTAGGACCGGTCTTATAGTATCATCCCATCTCACTGTGACGGGTCTTGAGCAATTCTGTTGCCAAGACCTAGTAGCGGCTGAGGTGTGTTACAGAGGTAGACGCGGATGGTCGAAGTTTGTGATTGCATCTGCTTATTTTCCTTATGATGCTCTGGAAGGACCACCACCCGGGAAGGCCACTAGTCTCGTGAGGTTCTGTGAGCGGCGCAATCTGGGCCTCATCCTATGTTGCGATGCTAATGCCCAGCATACAATCTGGGGCAACAGCAAGTGCAATGGACGGGGCTCTCGACTATTCGAATTAATCGTGTCCTCTGGCCTAGACATACATAACAAGGGCTCACAGCAAACGTTTGTAACAGCTAGAAGGCAGGAGGTGATTGATCTAACCCTATCAAACTCAAACCTTGGGTGGTCAATCAAGAACTGGAGGGTCCTTGTCAAAGATTCGAGCTCGGACCACAAGTACATTGAGTTTCAGTGTGGCGAGGAGGCACAAATGCCATTGTCCTCTAGAAACCCAGAAAAACAGAGTGGCATAAGTTTGGGGAGGCGTTGCGGGACCTTGATGTTACACCACCAAGACTTCGAAAAGAACAGGCCATTGAGGCGGCTGTTGAGAAATTCAACGCTGCCCTAACCGAATGTTTTGAGTCAGCCTATCCAATTCGACCTCGTGAGTCGAGAAAACTTCTAAACCGGGCCCTCAAGACTAACCTTGCAGAGGACTGGGAGCGATACCGTGATGTTCAGAAGAACTACAAGAGGCTTATTCGGGAATCGAAAAGAGCCTCATATAGGGAATTCTGCAGCGGTATTGAATCTCTGAGTGACACGGCGAAATTGGTTAGGATCCTGAAAAGGGACTCAACTGCAAAGCTGGGGTCACTTGGGAAATCTGATGGCTCCTTCACGGAGCGGCAAAGTGAGACACTCAGCTTGCTGATGGAATCTCACTTTCCTGGTAATCCTGGTGCTGTGCGAATGGGCTATCGGCAAATCCCGCCAAGACTGGTATTGTCCTCTTTACTAGAAGGAGGAAGCTTGATGGACTCGTTCTGCCAAAGCTAAAAGGAGTCACAATCCAGCTATCCAAGGAAATTAAATATCTTGGAGTAATCCTCGATAGTAAGCTCCCATGGAAATCACACGTTGAAACAAAGGCATCCAAAGCACTGATAGCTCTCTGGCAGTGCAAAGGTGTCTTTGGGGAAAATGTGGGGTCTCTCTCCTAGCAAGGTCCTATGGAAATACACGGCTATGATAAGACCCATTATCACCTATGCATCAGTGGTCTGGCTGAGTCGACTCTCTCTAGTGGGAGTCAGGAGGACCTTATCGAGACTACAACGCACTGTGGCCATCTGTTGTACAGGAGCTTTTCCGACTACGTCAGGCCCGGCATTAGATGCTCTGATTGGTTTACCACCTCTTGATGCTTTCATCTCAAGAGAGGCCATCTGCAGACTGAAACACAATGGGAACTGGCACGACCCCTGTCCGGCATTGGAACACAGAGAAGGCATGGACGTCGATCCAACGATTCTCTCCATGCCCCATGACTCCATGCCATCAAGAGTCGTACTTGAAAAGAGATACAATGTAATGCTACCAGAGGCTCAGCTGTGGGAAGACTCAGAAAATGAGCCCGGCAAGACATAATAGCCTGATGCTAACATGGGTCCCGGGACACGTGGGTATCGCGGGTAACGAGACCTCTGACTCCTTAGCCAAGATGGGCTCTGAGGCCATCTTGGCTTCTTGGCACCACAAGATCTACTCAGATTTCTTCAGAGATCGGGTAGATTTAAAGAAAATTAAAAGGGAATCCAAGTGTATTACAATGGACGTAATTAATGTCTGAGTGCTGCACTTGCTAGTTGTCCTGACAAAAAAAAAAAAAAAAAAAAAAGTTTTTTGAAGATATTGCAGTTTTGATAGCACCCAGTGGTGTGAATACCGATTCTGCAAGACCGCCATTCATGGCAGATCCCCCTCTTTCCAGTTCATCTGCTTTTTCGTTACCTTCAATGTTGCGATGCCCTGGAACCCAGATTAAGGTAACTTTATGGTTTTCACTCCTGCTTTGTTCCACCAGGTTACAGGTTTTTGTAGTTGAATCCAGTGTCTGGATTGCAGCTTTGTAATATTGTGAAAGTATAGCGATATTGCTCTTAAAACAGAATTCTGCGATTAGTAGCCTACAAGCTTCCCCAATTGCCACTACTTCCCCCTGGAAGACATTGCAAGTATTAGATAGACATACAAATTTTTCAATTCCAAGTCCGTGAAAATATATACCTGCTCCAACACCACAATCCAGGGGTCATACTTGAAAAGAGGTACATTGTGGTGCTGCGAGAGGCTCCATTGTGCCCAAACTCTGAAAATGAGCCCGGCAAACACTGTTTTTGCATTTTCACGGATAGCTCCAGGACTGAGCACGGTTCCGGCTCTATTATCTACGTAGAATCCAGCGGGACAAAACTACACTTTGCTCTTGGAATGTACGTATCTGTGTTTCAAGCGGAGGTGTATGCTGTTCAGGAAGCAATGAACAAGTGGAAAGGCAGATCTGTATATGTCTGCAGCGACAGCAAAGCTTGACTTAGACAGCCCTCCAACCACTTCAAGGGTATTTGAGTTCTGTAAATCCAGGCTGAACTATGTCGGTAGACATAATATCCTGATGCTAACATGTGTCCCGGGACACGTTGACAACTCGGGTAACTAGATATCTGATTCTTTAGCTAGAATGGGCTCTGAGGCCAACTTCTGTAGCCCAGAGTCCGTTCTGCCACTTCCTTCTGCAGCTATCAAAACCACGGTTAGCAAACGGGTTACTCCAACCCACAAGCGAGCTTGGTACGGTGAGAGAGGCTGCAGATGAACAAAACTGATGATGTTACCTGCCATGTCCGCCGACTTTCGCAGATCCTTCTCTCGTGATTAGGCAGCTGGTTGGACTGCTGACGAGTCACTTTCTGTGGGCGAAGCACATGGAAAAGATAGACTTCTCAGACAGTGCATTCTGCCCAACATGTGGAGAGAAGGATGAGACGGCGCACCACTTTCTGTGCGAATCAAGCTTGAGGTCTCTGTCACTGATGTGTTAAGAAGTGACCACCTTGGCTCCTTTGCCCCATAAAATCTGATCAGATTTCTTCGGTGCTTGAGTAGATTTAAAGAAAATTAAAACAGGAACCAGAGTGCAGTACCCGAATGGTACAATTGTCTGAGTGCTGTACTCGCTAGCTGTCCCGACAAAAGAGAAACAGTCAAAATTATAACAGCTTGGTTGAATATAAATATTATTGTGCACAGTGCACGGCGAGCTCCAATGTGGTCTCATGTGCTGACAGCCTATAATTTGAGAATTCTTATACATGTAAGTACTTTCTCAGATGTGAAGATACGAGTGTCATAATGAATTCTTAAAGTTCCAGTGTGGAATATAGGGCCACAACGAATTTCTACCATTCGGGTCTGTTTTGCGCCAATCTCTTAACTTCATCCCAGCTAAGCTGCATTGCGCTGGCTTCTGACTCCAGCAGTCGTCTCCAGATATTCGCTGGTCTTTCATGTTTGTGGCTTCTTTGGGGGTTCCAGTTGTGCTTGTTGTAGCAGCATAAACATTCCCCATACTTACATACGGGGAATGCTGCTGGAGTGGCAATCCTTGGCCGGATATAAATCCGGGTCGTTTCGGTAACGTAGAACCAACTGCCATGGAAATGTGGGGGTTCCAGTCAATGGCGGCCCTTGTTAAGTTACCATTTCCTCTACGTAGATTTCTAAATGATCGCTACAACTTCGATGTCATTCACTTACAATTTTCATTATTTTTCAGACCAACATATGGATATACTACCACACGATTCGTCATAATTTCCTTAGTGAGATATGTTGTTTGGAATTTGGAATGTCCGTACTCTATCAGAGGCTCTTAAACTCGAAGAAATATGTAGTGAAATGGATACATATAATTTGGATATAATCGGCTTGTCAGAGACGCATTGGATTGGTGTGGGTAATATTGAAACAAGACCAGGTTACCATTTTTTATACAGTGGCAACTCTGAGAGTAAGCTGTATGGCGTTGGCATACTCGTTAAGCCAGCAGCTTATAGGAGCTTTCTGGGCCACTGCCCGATTTCGGAGCGCATACTAACTGCGCGCTTTAAAACTGTCACAGGCAATCTTACCATAATTCAATGCTATGCACCAACTGAGCTCAAAGAGTACGGGGAAAAGGACAAATTCTACCAATCGCTGGAGGAGACACTGGACGATGTGCCAGAGGGTGACACAATTATAGTCGCTGGTGATTTTAATGCGAGAGTCGGAACAGACAATACGCGCTTCGAACTGGTAATGGGCAAACATGGAATGGGCGAAAAGTGCAATGATAATGGCAATAGACTGAAAAATCTTGCCGAAAAGCGTAAGTTATTCATTGGTGGTACAGGATTTGAGCATGCGGCAGCCGAGAAGTATACATATGTACAGAAAAGAGGGGGTCGACAACAGATCGATCACATACTAATCAACCAGTCCCAAAAAGAACGACTCGTTGACGTATGCAATGAGCGGCAAGCGGATATTAACACAGATCACTTGCTGGTGGTGGCCAAATTAGATTTGCAACTATGCATGGTGAATAAGTTTGAATTGAAGGCGCTTAAAGATGTACAAATACCCGCAAACTATCGTTGCAAATTAAGGGAAGCTATCGCCTCACCAGCGACAACACCCACTTGTGCAAACATCGATGAGATACTAAAACAAGTAGCGTGTGAAACTTTGGGACAGCTTTACAATCGCGAACAGTCATGGTTGAGCAAAACGACCTGGGAGCGAATTGAGAGTAGAAAAAAATTGAAATGTAGGCTTGAAAAATCTGAAAATGAAGAAGAGCGAAAGCAGATGAGGCAGGAATACAATGCAATACAGCAGGAAATCAGGGAGCTAGCAAAAGAAGATGAAGCACAGTATAATGCGACTGCAGCAATGAGGATCACTGAGGAGGAAATAGCTGTGCAACTGAGAGATTTCAGAGCGCAACATTGTGAGTACAAGCAACTCACTGTTGCACAACCACACCTAACGCCGCTGAAGGAGCGTAAAAATAGCGGACCAAGAAGAAGTAGTCGACAAGCAGCGCGCCGCGAAGCGCACATACAGAGTGAAGCAAATAATTGCCGACCTACGAACGAGCTAAAGTCGAGTATAGAAGCAGGAGCAGCAGCAGCAGGTACTCGTACAACTGCTATGCGACCTTGTATAAAGCAGTTGAAAGAAGGGCGCACTTCAATAGATCATAAAGCGCACGCTGCTCCTATGACAAAGAAAGAGAACGAACTAATAAATTTGGCGCCACCAACAGCGAATGAAATCGAAACTGCTGTAAAGCAACTCAAAATTAAAGAACCGTCTAACCCCAAAGACATACCCATCCAGCTGTTGCAGCACGGGCTAGACGAGTTGCTACCCATAATGCAGCGAATTTTTGAAACGATTTGGAGGCGAAAACTCACCAGCAAATGCAAGCCGAAGGTGTTGAAGCTAAATGCAGCGCCAGCAGTATTACAACGCATTTTAGTCGCCATTATACACCAGCGTATGGCGCCGATGCTCCAGAGTGCGCTACGCGTCGAGCAACGCGGTTGTGGACGTCGTGCCTCCTGCATAGACCTCGTAGGTGCTGTGCGCAGTATTATCAAGAAATTGAATGGAAAACCGCTCGTTCTGCTTTTCCTGCATTTCGAAGCGCCGTATGAGACTATGCGACGCACCGCTATTTGGGAAAGGTTACGCTTTTTGGGTATTCCAGAAGAGCTGGTATTACTCATCGAAGCACTTTATTTAACTTTTGATGCACGCCCAGTTGGCGTGCGCGAGGACTGCGAACTGTCGCGTTTACTGTGTGCTTTAGTGTTGGATGGTGTGCTCGCTGAAACCAACTGCATTGTAGGCAAAGGCATTGAATTGACAGCAAGTCGTGTTTTGTGCGATCTGGCATATGGCGATGATATCTGTTTTCTTACAGATAAGCTGGAGAGTATGCAGCGTAAAATGGAAGTGCTTATAAAGCAGGCTGAAAATGTGGGGCTGCAGGTGGACTTTGACAAAACTAAAGTTATGAGCTGGAATGTGGAAAATATGGAAAAATTAAGGATTACAGTGGGCGAAAAAGTTTTTAGTATAGAAAATGTGAAAAAGCACAATTATTTGGGTTGCTTACTCTCAAAGCATGCTAATACAGATGCAGCGGCAGCAGAACGCATCGATTTGGCACGGTGTAAATTTAAAGAATGGCAGACGGTTTGGGAATCCAGAAAGTTAGTAGAGAGCGAAAAATTAGATATATTCCGAAAAATTATAATGCCGGTACTTTTGTATGGTTCGGAGGCATGGACATTGTCAAAACAAGCACGCAATCGATTAGATTATTTTGTGGCGACAAGTCTATTCACAATTTGTCAGCTACGTACAGAAATGGACCAACAAAAACAGCAATGGAAGGTAGAAATAAGTGGACGAGCTGAAAATGATATAATAAAAATGGCGTACGAGTGGAAGCCGTAAAAAAACTAAATAAGTTGTACTTAGTAAATCATATAAAATTGGCTTCTGTACCCAATAGAGTATCGCATCCAAGCGGTTCCAACGATTCCATTTTGTTAATACATAAGTTAAGCAGAAATAATTGCTGGCCACCTACATAAACGAACATGCAGAGAGCTGTCAAAAGAAAGTGTCAGTCAGTTGTTATGCAACTGTGAGTAGGCTGCTGTGAGAGCGACCACAGCAGTTAACAGCAAAAAGGATTTAAATGTGCACAAATGGCAGTCAAATGTGTTCATAATTTACTTAAAGGTTTGACATTTACGAAATGGGACGCTATACGCTTGAACAAAATTGGGAAATATTGAAAACCTATTTCCAAAGTGGTGAGTCTTCTTCTTCTTTTCTGATGAAGCTCATTTTCACATCGGTGGCTATGTCAATAAGCAAAATTGTCGGATTTGGGGCTCAGCATCCACAACGAGTCACTGTTTGGTGCGGTTAAAGCCAGTCGTGGCAATCATTTGAACGATATTATTTTTCATTCATAAATGACAATATTCAATCTTCAAAAAAAAAAGTTCGAAAAAATATTGATTAGTTTGTTTTTATAGCCGATTCAAAAAGCAAATTTTACATGGCCCACCCTATATACAATATTTTTGTAAATTCTTAATGTTAATAAATAAATATTTTATAATTTGTATATGTATATCCAAGGTAAGACATGCCTTGCTAGGGCAATCGGCGAAAATGTCCTGATAATGCACAGGAAGTGAGGAATATTCAAAAATTCTGTTTTTGTCTGGGAGCGGATTATCCTAAATATAATCTTGGAAATTAATAAAAAAAATCAACGCTCAGAACTTTCTACTAAACCCAATATTTTTAATCAAAACAAAATGTTAGCAGTATGAAATTCTTTGAATTATAATTTAAATATTATATTTGATGTGATTATAACTTTTTTAAAATTATTAATGAATAAAATATTTTTTGTGCAATAATAGAAATTAATAATAAAATCTGAACCGGATTATCCTAAATATAACCTTGTAAATGAAGCAAACAAGAGTTCATAACTTTTTACTACACCCAATATTTTTAATCTTAACAAAACGTTAGTTAAGTGCAATGTGCAATTCTTTGAGTTATAAGTTAAATATTTTATGTGATTTGAATTTTTAATTTTTTTTTTAATTATTAATAAATTAAATATTTTTTGTGCCATAATAAAAATTGCAACAAAAAATGTGCTTAGTGGCTTCACTCTTCTCATCTGTGTTAAATTCGTACAATTGAAATTTAAAAAAATCTCTATAGTGTTTTTCTAACTAACTACTACTCTGTTCTACTGCTCTGAACTTGAATAGATGAGTAGTAGAATTGGCAGCGCAAAAAGCGGCATCAATTGTTTTGCTCCGCTCCAACCAAGGTGGATTTATTATAGGTGAAAGCATTCACCCAGCTGAATTTTTCGCCGTAGATAGGGTTTACGTCAAAATGATATGCTTTGTTTGAATTGGTATGTTTACATTCATACATATGTTTACATTTGTGTTTACTGAGCTCTTGATGCAAATGGAACATTTATTCACATTTGCCAATTTATTGACTCGCGGTTGTCCTTTAATTTAATTAATTTAAAATTTTAGGACAATTCATTGTGGCTGTATCATTGCTAGACCGTGGTGAATCATACAAAGCACTGGTTCCACTCGCTGCTTATCGAAAATACGTACAAAGGTCTACAAGAATTGACAATAATTGTATCTGGTTGTGGTTTATATACTGCTGCATTGAAGCTGCTTTCTGGCTTCAGATTATCACCTCTTCCCATATGGGTACGCCGCATTACGAAGGAAAGCGCCAAAGAGGCATGAGCGTGGTCACAAGAATATGAAATGACTGGTGAGAAAAAGTACTTTCTATGCAAACATTTTCTTTTCTATATGTTTTTTTCTATAATTTAGATTTGCCTCATCGCAATAAAGCAACCAATTTAGCCCGGCCACTGTTACAAAAACGCATTTATGACTATGAGTTAGAAAATTCCCCTGGCGTACGTAAATACATATACAATAGGCCGGGTCGATTTGTGGGGAGGCAAAAAAATCGCCCATTGCTCTGTGAAAATCTTATTCTACCTCTAAAACGTATTCTGACATTTGACAAAAAAAAAAAAAAAAAAAATTATAAAAAAAAACTGGCATAAATAATAATTTGTTTTTTATATCATAGAAGCTCACAAATTTAGAGGACGATACCACATAGCGCACAGCAAATAAAATATCCAAATAGATGAAATAAAATTAATATAAATTTAATTAAATTAAATAATTTATTTTTAATCAATTTTTCAATGTTCAAGAACTTATGTTCTAAATACAGGCTATAAACGTCAATAAAGTTGAATTATACAATATAAAATAAATTCACAAGCATGTTACAAATTTGTTATCCAGAACTTTTAAGTGTTCAGTCTTAGATGTAAATCATAGCGATCGATTTTCCACAAAAAAGCAAACATTTTTATGCAATATGGTATGCGCATCTCAACAGTATTTAGTATGAAGTCATCATAGGTTTTCTGAAAGCCATCAATATCCTATGAGCATATAGAACTCCACATGTAAAAATTGCAAATTAAAAATGTGATACAAATACAATTGAGCTCAATATTACATACATTACTTTCTGTACGCAGTGAGACTTTAATTTTGCCCTTGTTTCGAAGTTTTTTTGCGTTATGTTTCTCTATTTTAAACTTTTCCGCGTCCAAACTTCACTCTCTACATTCAATTTCACCTAATGCATGCCCGTGGCAAATTCTAAAATATGTATGTATTAATAATTAAAATACCGCAAACTCAAATGATTTCTTTCATATCCACAAGAACTTACAATTCACACATAATAAATCCACCTTGGACAAAAGCTACATACGAAATCTTCAATAAACTGTGGGAAATGTAGCGACTTTTTATTTTGTGACTATTTCCAGCGTACGTTTCACAAGTAAATCACACTGAAAATGAACAGCTGAATTTGACTTGTTGCTTGGACCAAAGGCAACAACAAATATATGCAGGGTTTTACTTATATGTGGTTGCTGTCACCTATAATAAATTCGCCAACGTACGTTTCGTTACTGCTAGTTACTCTGAGCAATAGTCCAAAAAAGTCTTAACTGGTCTCTGATTGGGACAGTTTTTCGCTACCCCTAATTCCAAAAATTATGTTTGTATCGTATCCAACGAGGTGAAAATGGGCTACATCTGTAGAGATGATTTTTCGGTACAAATTCTTATCTTCAACCAAGCGTTCTTCAGTCTTCAGTCTACTGATTATGAATTGTCAATCCGAATTTACTTAAAAACATTCAAGAAATGTTAAGTCGGCTGTCACGGGGAACAGTGTTGCCTATTTAAAGTTCTCCGCCTCTAAAAACAAGCACCCTTCACAACTATCGGCTAAACTTATTTACTTGATGGTGAAACGATGGTGACGCACACATTTGAGGAGGTGAGGATGTCAAAAAGTCACAAACCATTAAGCAAGACAATTCGAACGATTCTACTCGTATTTAGATTATTAAAAACAAAAAGGACGGAATGATTAAATAATTTGACCATAAACACGTGACCAAAAGCACACACAAATTATATTCATAATAAAAACTGATATACATAAATCCTTCTTTGGTCAGCAAAAACGTGCGCCTGTCCCCAGAGAGAGGAAGAGAGTGTAAGAGAAAGAGAGACAGTCACGCAGTAATCCTTTAGCAACCCTTTATAGAAAGTTTTTTCTTCGAATTTCACACGCTGCTTAACGGTTAAGCGTCAGCAAGTGCAATGCCGTTATGGAACTTCTCTCATTGACAGCTAAGTCTTTTAGCGGCTGTGGGATGACAATTATTGTGTTGTTGGTGGTGATGGCTGGTCTTGACAAAGATTTTGGTGTGCCACACATGCCACGTGGCACACTAATTTCGCACATTGCGATACAAAAGTAACAACAAAGATTACACTGAGCTTATCGGTACTGGTAAATGCCGTATAAATAGAGGCAAAGCGGCAATTTTTATTTTTTCGAAACATTTTTATTTATTTACAAATAACTTCCTTTGTCTTCTTCAAATAATGCTCCTCCTTGTGTTACGACCTCGAGTTCTTACAGCGATGCGATCTGTATTTTCTCAATCGTGGCAAATCTACGTATTTTCAACTGAAGTGAGAAACTGGAAGGGCTGCAAAATACGCTTCCACAGATGACCTCATCATTTGATAAAAAATGCTTTCGACGCTTGAATTTTTTTAGCTGCTGAATACTGTGGATGCTCTAATAACTTGAACTTTAATTCATGGATTCTACCCGTTGTCAAAATGCTCTTGTGACACAGTGCATTGTCCTCATGAAATACAATATATAATTTTTTCTTTTCAAAACTGTGTATTTTTTTCTTTAGCTTCAGTTCTAAAAAGTTACAATAATATTCAGAATTTATTGCTTTACCAGTCCACAAACAAAATTCCTTAAGCATCCCAAAAGACCGATGCTAATACCCTTTTGGCCGATTTCTGGAGATGAACTCGTTTTGGAAGCAAAGAACTAGGTTCGCACCCTCTCTCGCACTCTTTAGCCTCTTGTTTTGATTAAGGATCATGGTGATAGATCTGGGCCTCATCTATAGTGATGAATCGATGCACAAAATCCACTTTATCCTTTCGAAAACGGTCTAAATGTTGTCGAGAAAGCCGAATTCGAATGTGTTTTTGTTCCATTGTTAGCGAATGCGGCACCGACAGTGGACACAAGTTTCTGAAACCCAATACTTGAACAAAAATATTGCTTACACTGCCCAATGAGATGCCTAAGGCTTATACTAAATCTCTTTCAGTCACTCGACGAGATTTTTCTGTATTTTTTCTACGATTTCTGGTGTGGTTGCTGTTCCTGGACGTCTTTGACGTTGACAGCGCTCTAGCATGAAACCGGCCAAAGACTTTAGCGAGGAAACGGCAGCAATGGAAGTCTTGTATTGTAGCACTTTCGATACGGCGTAAAAGAAATAAATAATAATAATAATACGAGAAAACTTCACTTTATACTTATAAAAAATCCAATTTTCACTGTAGACTCTTTATTCGCTCGTATGCTCGCAAACTTCGCACTTTTACACACATTTCTTTTAACTAAGTATGTGCTCCCCAACCTTATCCACCCCTACGAATGCCGATGACGTGTGACTAATTTTGCATGCATTCATGCACGTAAGTACACATGCAAATACTTCAGCGAATTACCGCGTTGATTGCCCCACGCTAAAAGAGCCAAGAAATACGGCATCATTCAAATGGAATTTATGTTGAAGACCGCGCGATAATATAAATATAAGTAGAGCGAATTGAAGAAGTGTTGACATAGTGTAGCAAAATTTGATGATAGGAAAAAAGTTTCACCGATCTGTAAGTTCCGCTAGCCGTTTCTTCAAAGTGGGGAACAAATAGTAGTCCGAGTGATCCGAGAGAACTAAGTCTGGAGAATAGCGGGGATGTGAAACGAGTTGGAACCCTATTTCCATGAATTTTGCGGCCTCAACTACTTGGGTGTGAGCTGGTGCGTTGTGGTGGTGGGAAAGGAATATGACTCGACTTCCTCGATTTAAATGGAATACCAAACACAAACAATAGACCGATCTGGTTGAAATTTGGTGTTCTCCCAAGAGATGCTGCTAACTTCATAAATGTATCCTCGATAGGCGCTAGTAGTGCCACCTCCCGGACTTTGTAAGGGCTTTTCAAACGACACTCGTACATTTCTAGTACGGAGCGTCGGATAGTTTTATGCAGCCTCCGTATGGAAGTGTGTTTTATGAGAATTTCTTTGCCGTCCTTTGTTTTTCAATGACCAAGCACTATTCATTTTTTTTTATTTCTATTATTTCAACGTCCTTCGGTGTTCAGTTACAGAATCTTGTCTAGAGGTATCGCCAGCAATATTCATGCACTATTTTCAAACATTATTAAATCCAACTCGCTGTGCACCATGCATACAATATGTGGCAAATTTAGTAAGGGTCTAGACAGACCAATCTCAATAGATGAAATCAGATTGATGTTACAAAAAACGAAATGTGGAAAAGCTCCAGGCTCAGACAAGGTTCCATATGAGTTTTTTAAAAATGCCGATGACCGGTTTCTTGTTGAGTTGGCAAACGTTTTTAATAGGCTATATAATATGGGCCAAGTATCTGAATGTTTCGAAACAAGTCTGATATATCCGCTCTTTAAAAAAGGCGATAGGAAATCTCCCTCCAATTATAGAGGTATCTCATTTATGAATTGTGTTGCAAAGATAATGATGGGCATTTTAAATGAGCGACTGACAAGCTGGGTAGAAAATAAAAATATTATAACAGAATTTCAAGCAGGTTTCAGAAAGCGACATTCAACTGTAGATAACATATATAACCTAGCAGCAATAGTCCATATTAAGTTTAGGGAGAAGAAACAAGTGTACGCGTTTTTTGTGGACTTTAAAGCCGCTTTTGATACTGTCCCTAGACAACTATTGCTATACAAGCTTCACGAAATAGGAATCTCCACCAAAATAGCAATCTTTATTGAAACTTATTATAGAAATACATGTTCGATAGTAAAAGTGGGAGATGAAATGAGTGAAAAATTCAAAATATCGTCAGGAGTAAAGCAAGGGTGCCTGCTTTCACCTTTGCTCTTTGCTCTTTACTTCAATGACCTGCACGACTACTTGGAGGGGGGACTCTTTATAGATGAGTTAAATATCCGTTTGCTATTATATGCTGACGATATCGTCATATTGGCAGATAAGGTTAGTGCTCTTCAATGATAAGCAACTTAGAAAAATACTGCGATAAGTGGAATATGCAAGTAAACTTATCTAAGTCAGCTATAATGATTTTTCGGAGAGGCGGTAGAATAGCAGAAAAAGAAAAGTGTTTTTTTCACGGCGAAGTTATACCAATAACGAAAGAATATAACTACTTGGGTGTAAAGCTAACATCAAAACTCAGTTTCAAGCAACATATAGAAAATAGAAATGTTCTAGCGAAAAACAGCATAAATGCAACTTGGTGCACATTTCTTAGTAAAAATAAAATTAAGTTGTCGGCAAAATGGAAACTGTTTTTAGCGGTGACTAGAGCAATCCAGAGTTATGCTGCTCAGGTATGGGGAAACTCGTTGTTTGAAGAAGTAGACAAAATTCAACTTTATTTTTTAAAAAGGGTTCTTCATCTCCCGAGTAATACGCCATCTTATTGCATTCTCTTGGAGACAAATGTTCCAAGTTTTCATTTGTATACACTGCAGCTTCACTTAAAATATATATTCAAAACGTTATTTGAATATGATGATAATAGATTGCCTCATATACTATCAAAAAAGATTTTAGAAAAACAGATATTTTGGGTTGAAGAAATTAGTAATCTAGCACAAAAGTTAAATATAACATGTAACTGGGGCACTTCAAATAAAAGAGAGTGGAATAGAAATATAATTTCAATAATAGAAAATCTTCATGATTCGAATATTCGAACTTTATGGGAAAGGGCACACCAAAGCACCCGATTATATAAGGAATTAGACCATAACAACGCCAGAAGCTATTTAAACGATAATACTGGAATCTATAAAATTATGTGGATTATGAAAGCCAGATGTGATTTAATATACTTGGGAAGCCAAAGGAATTTAAATTGCACTTTATGTAACTTAAATGAATTAGAAGACATCACACATTTCTTAGGAAAATGCCCGATCCTTAAAAGAATTCGTCAAAGATTTTTTGGAATAGTTTAAACCGAGATGAAATCATAGACATTTTAAATGGCGTTGGCCCTTCTGGATATAATAACTTATTTAAGTTCATCACTGGTGCTATAGAATATAGAAAATTAATTTTAAGCGAATTCAATACATAGTACCATAGTAACATATGTAAAATGTAAGATTTTGTTTTTTTCTTTTTTCTTCCGACAAACGACCTAGTGTCACTGTCGTACGTTCTAATGTTAATGATTAAAAATTAAATGTAATGTTTATTTTAAGAAAGTCGAACAATAAATAATAATAATAATAAATAATAATTATTTCAAGATTCATATCCTCAGCGGACATCGATCTCGTGGATAGCGCCAGTGTGATAGGCACACACAAACATACTCGCTAAACAGTGGCCACTTATTTTGATCAGTAAACGTGGTTTTACACTGGCTATTCCTCAGCTGAGCTTTCGAACTCAGCTAAATGAGTCTGGAACCCAATAAAGCTCTGGCATCCAATGCGTAACATAAGATTTTTTATAGTTTAAAAATTAATCCTTCCATCCGGCTACACCCGTCCACGGTTAGTTCACTCTTACGTGCGTACATTTTTCTGCATTCGTAATTGACTAATTCACATAACTCATCTTGGCCGCCTTAAATTAAACAAAAGCTCTATAAATGCGCCAAACGTCGAATTCAACGTTTCATAACACAATTCATTCATAGCCGCCATAGGTGTGTATGTGTATGTGTGACTTTGAATTTGTCCTTTTCGTCATCACATTTCTTGCGCTGACATGCAAAAATGCGTGGAATTTCCGTTCCAACAGTTGGGAGACATCAGCTGATGTACTCGTATGCAGTATATTTGTAGAGAGAGAGAGAGTGTGTGTGTGTGAGTAGAAAGCGCTGATGTAGGAATGCAGTTGGAGCCACAATTGGCACTTTACGCCACCCAATTCATTACGGGCACTATTTAATACCCCATTGTTTGGTGACATTCGACGCTGAATTACAAAGAAATTCCTCACTTTAATGAGATTATTAGTTCGTGACTCCTGCTAGAGGATTAAGCATAGCTGTTAAATTACGATGGCGGTTGGGAGAGGCAGGTTTTAGCCAGCTACAAAAATATGTGAATTTGGTTATGAATGGGCGAATAAGCGCCTGACAGCGGGACTTGGACTTAATACTCTTATCTGAAATATACGAATCCTAGCGAGTAAGTGTTAAGAAGTGAGCGGTAGCTGAGCAAGAAGGCGAGACTGGATCACTAGTCCTTAAAGCTGCAAATAATTCCGTACAAAAACATACCGGGAATCGGTCAATAAAACAATAAAAAAAATTTAAACTGCACGAATTTCGATAAAAAAATTATATTCGGAATTATAAAAAAAATAATAATTGGTGCGCGCACTTCTGTTAGGTGTATGGCCGAGTTCCTTTCCTATTTTGTTGTGTGCGTCTTGATGATGTTGCACAAATGGAGAGACCTACAGTTTCAAGCCGACTCCGATTGGCAGATATTTTTTTACGAGAAGCTTTTTCATGGCAGAAATACACTCGGAGGTTTGCTATTGCCTGCGAAGGAGCGCCCGCTATTAGAAAAAACTTTTTCTATATCTATTTTTCTACATCCGGAACCAAAGTTGCAGAAATCAAGTCTATGGACGTATGCATTCCACAGAACAGATTGCCTGTAGACTCCAAGCTTTTTAATTCTAAAACTATTTTCATGTTTTGGAGTTCCAGTATTCCATTTTCGCGACTTTTTTTATTTTTGCATATTGATTTCGAGCCCGATCATGAGAATTTGTCAGTTATGAATAGATAATTCGTGACTAGTCTGGTTCTGGATACACACAATACAGTCTGTCCAATATAAGCGAAAAAAATGAAACAAAATTCATTAAAAATGTTTCTGATTACCGAAAAAAATTGCAATAAAAATAATTAAAAAAATTTTTTTTTACAAAAAATTTCAGTAAAAATATTTTTTTAATAAAATTTGTTTTTAATAATTTTTTTTTTTTAAATGCAAATTCCAGTAAAAATATTTTTTTAGATTTTTTTAATAAAATTGTTTTTTTATAAAAAAAGTTCTTTAATATTTTTTTAGTAAAAGTTTTTTTTTATAAAGTTTCCAGTAAAAATATTTTTTTAATATCTTTTTAATAAAATTTGTTTTTAATCAAAAAAATTCCAGTAAAAATATGTTTTTAATACATTGGTTCTTAATAAAAAAATTCCAGTAATATATTTTTTTAATAGTTTTTTTTTAATAAAAATTTTTTTTATAAAAAATTTCAGTAAAAATATTTTTTTAATAAAATTTGTTTTTAATAAATTTTTTTTTTAATGAAAATTCCAGTAAAAATATTTTTTTAATAAAATTGTTTTTTTTATAAAAAAAGTTCCAGTAAAATATTTCTTCATTGGAGAGCTACTGTCGTAAGGCACAAACGTCAGTATAAGTTTTTTATTTGAAGCGTAAACAACAATATTTTTACCACACTTGAAAATGTCGAATTTCGTGCCAAATAATGTGTTTTTGCGGGGAATTCTTCTTCATTATTTTAATATGAAGAAAAAAGCAGCCGAAAGTCATCGTATCTTGGTGGAAGTTTATGGTGAGCATGCTCTATCTGAGCGAACGTGCCAGAAGTGGTTTGCACGCTTTAAAAGTGGTGATTTTGGCTTGGAAGACGAAGAACGCGAGGGTGCGCCGCCAAAGTTCATGGATACCGAATTGGAGGAATTGCTCGATCAAGATCCGCCTCAAACGCAAGAAGAGGTTGCAAAAACTTTGGGAGTTGATCAATCAACCATTTCCAAACGTTTAAAAGCCATGGGAATGATCCGAAAGGTAGGCCATTGGGTGCCGTATGAATTGAAGCCAAGAGACGTTGAACGCCGTTTTATGGCATGCGAACAACTGCTTCAACGGCACAAAAGAAAGGGTTTTTTGCATCGAATTGTGACTGGCGATGAAAAGTGGGTCCATTACGACAATCCAAAACGTCGGGCAACGTATGGATACCCTGGCCATGCTTCAACATCGACGTCGGCGCAGAATATTCATGGCCTGAAGGTTATGCTGTGTATCTGGTGGGACCAGCTGGGTGTTGTGTATTATGAGCTACTGAAACCGAATGAAACGATTACGGGGGATGTCTACCGACGACAATTGATGCGTTTGAGCCGAGCACTGCGAGAAAAACGGCCGCAATACGCCGATAGACACGACAAAGTTATTTTGCAACATGACAATGCTCGGCCACATGTTGCACAAGTGGTCAAAACATACTTAGAAACGCTCAAATGGGATGTCCTACCCCACCCGCCGTATAGTCCAGACCTTGCGCCATCCGATTACTATCTCTTCCGATCGATGCAACATGGCCTGGCTGACCAGCACTTCCGTAATTACGATGAAGTCAAAAAATGGATCGATTCGTGGATTGCGGCAAAACCGACCGAATTTTTCACAAAGGTAATCCGTGAATTGCCAGAAAGATGGGAAAAAGTAGTAGTAAGCGATGGACAATATTTTGAATATTAAATTTGTAACCATTTTACGTCAATAAAGTTTCAAATTTCGAAAAAAAACCGCACGAACTTATTCATAGTCCTATTATGTTTTTAATACATTGGTTTTTAATGAAAAAAATTCCAGTAATATATATTTTTTAATAAATTTTTTCAGAAAAAATATTTTTAAATATTTTTTTAATATTTTTACATGCATTTTTTTCGGTTCAGAAACATGTTTACTGAAATTGTTTTCATTTTTTTCGCTTTTCCTATTCTGTTTGATATTAAAAAAATATTTTTATTGACTACTGAAGAAAGTTACAGTAAAAAGATTGATAATAACTGCAAAATATTTACTGTTTATTGGTAGTCAAAATGGGGATCACGTGACTGTTAAAGTCAATCCAACCTTACAATCCCATTTCGCTGTTTCCACTCTACACACCTTCGGCTTCGATACTTGGGCTCGTTGTCCTCCCAAGGTTGGCTAGTTCTTCCAAATATTGTAGCAGCTGATGGCAATGATGCTTTTTGAAAACTTTTACTCATCCAAACTGCATTCAAATTGGTGCCAAACACAAATTGAAATTGAAATTTGAAAAAAATAGAGCGAAGAATCACCCATAGGTTTGGTAACTTCTAAAACACTCAGGCTAACAAGTCCGGGAGGAACTGAAATTTGATAAAACCTACTACTTGCGGTGAGAATTGTTGTTAGTTCAATTTTCGACCACGGGCGATACTTGTAATGAAAATAGTTGAAATCACAAGAAGAGAAATATACCAGCAGTCTTTCAGTTTGGTCCGAGAAGGCCGGTTGGTAGTGAGAAGTGTGGGTAGTGAGCTTCAGGATAAGCTCGTTTTCTGTTTTATTTATTAGAGTACATTTGGCATACATAGGCTTTGAATGGGTATATTGCTGTTGAGAAGACAAAAGGCTTCCTTATTGTTTCGGCAACTAGCAAGCCAGCTCAGAGATATCACAGGCCAGTTGAGAATTGCAGTGCTTGTGCTAGGGGATGGAACTATTGAAGCGAACTTTTTAAAAATAAAAATGTTTTTAAGCGCACCGGATTTTTTTTAAATTATTTCATAAACTAGTTGAGAATTGCAGGGCTTGGACTACTAGAATGAAGTAATATACAATAAAAAATGTGGATTGCTTACACCCGATAATAATGCCGTAGAGCTGGAACCAAGTCTGATGGAGCTTCATAAAACAATTACCCATATGAGTAACAATAAGGCGCCTGGAGAAGATGGTATAACCACAGAGCTGCTGAAATCCCTCGACGAGAACGGACTTCAAGTTCTACTACACTTCTTTCTAAGAATATGGCAGTGCTGAGGTTGCATTCCGGAAGCGTGACTGGTAGCATGGGTAACTCCTATTCACAAAAAGGGAGACAAATTGGATTGTAAAAAAAACTAAAAATCTTCTTTCGACTCCTCGCTTTCCGGTTAACTGCGGCAGCAGAAAAAATCATGGGTGAATACCAAGGCGGGTTTCGCACAGGTCGATCAACAACAGACCAAATCTTCTAACAGACCAAACTAATAACAAATGCGTATACGGTTGATATCGCAATGGAACGCAAAAGAACAATAGGTTCTAGTAGGACTTAGAATAAATGAATACAAAACTAAATATCTGAAGATCTTGCGCAGCTAAGAGAAACGAAATCCTGAAAACATCGAATTCAGGACATTTACCATTGCCGGCTGCTAGTGCTGGACAATGACAAGCTAAGACGAAAGACTCAAACTTTTGGCACGAGATAGTGAATTTTCCAATACTTCTCAAACTATCAAAATTGTGAAAATCGGTGGTAAACCAATAAAACTATGAAGTAGCAAAAGCATTCAATAATTTCAATTTTCCCTAGATGACTCTGACTTCCATCGGTTAAAGTGCTATTACTCACTCAATTTTGCTTTGATTTTGCTCAAACTTTTGCCACAAGATAGTAAATTTTCCAGTTCACGAGATAGTGAATTTTCCAGTGCTTCTCAAATTGCCAAAATTATGAAAATCGGTGGTAAACCAAAAAAAAAAAAAATATGAAGTAGGAAAAGTACTCAATAATTTCGATTTTCTCTGAATCCATTGGTTTGAGCGAAAAGTGCTTCGACGGGAGTTTGACCGCATACGCTGTATCGATGGAGTTGTTGAACTTATGCCGTGGAGAAGATGTCGTTAAATACATTAAATCCTAAAGGCTGTGGGCGTGAAGGAGAGCCGCCCTCAAAAATCTTTTTTAACAACAAACTCTCTAACGACCCGGGCTTAAGGACGTCCAAGGTTAACATGCCCGGACCAAGTTATAACCGACCTGAAAATGCTGGGAGTTAGGAGCGGGAAGCTGGAAGTCTATTGCTAAGAGCCGTGCAGATTGGAAGAGGATTGTGGACGAAGGGAAAGCTCACCCGGAGCTGTAATCATTATTAAAAATTATATCAATGTTCTTAAAAGAAGCCTATGCATAAAATTTGCATCTCTATATCGAATTATTTCAAAATTATATTCACATTTTATGCGCAAATTCCATTTCATCAGTACTGAGCCACTTCTTTCCACTGCTTCGTTTTTACATAATTGATTCACTTTTATTGGCCATTGTTCTCTGCTCGCATATGTGTATGTGTATGTGTAAGCACACACACTCATAAGCATGTAAATATGTCAATTATAGTACACAAAAGTGCACTAATTGTTAATAAATTGATAAGCGTCGGTTCGCAACCCAGCAGCATTTACCTGTCCGACGCATGCCAACATCAGTCCAACACAAGTGGGCAAGTGGGGCAGGGAAGGGGTTATGGTGTGTCAAAAAACAAACTCTATAATTTTTCAATTACAGTCCCGGCAGGATGCAAATTGTTTCCAATACCCATACAAGCATTTGCACACACGCGTTTTGTGTACACTCTGTGACATAAGTCCCAGTGCCAGTGCCAGTACTACGTTTAACAAATCGCGCGTTTTACTTTAATGTCAATTCTTCGAATAAATAAATATACAAATAAAATAAAAAGTCGATCGATGCTAAGCTTTTGCAAGATTTCTCAAATATGATACATAAATCAAATTTAGTCAAGCAAACTGCTCTTGTACTATATAGGTCCTTCGGAGGTTTCTTATCTTAAATAAACCTAATCTTTTGGAAAAGCGTCAGCGTCCATGCACCTTAAATATTCAGCTTATCGAAGAAGTGATTTTCTAGAAATGTAAAAAGTGCTGGGCACTCCAAGTACTCGAAACTTGCAGTCGAACTGCTCAGGTTCTCGAAATGATTTTCTACAAATCTAAAAACTGCTGGAAATTTGCAGTCGAACTGCTTAATTTCCTCATTCCCTTCGAAGTACGCAGCTAACTTTTCCAGTAAGGCGGCATCTGCACTATACAGGTTTCCGAAACTTCACTTTTTCCCACAAAACTCAAGCGCATTCCGAAAAATGCGGGAAATTTGCGCATGAGGGTTCTGTAAACTCTGCCTTTTCAGCATATCTGCCGCGCTTCTAGAGAAATTGTTGAACCCATCGTGAAAATGATCTATAGTGCAGATTCCTAATTATATTTCAGGTGGGAACCGTATACTTGTTTTTGACAACTGCTAGAAAAAGTGGTGTATTCAAAATGGAAACGAAATACGATTTATAAAAAGCCAACGAATCAGATGACTGTGACACATGTACAGAATGCCCAAATGGAGAGCTGCCAGTATAGCGTTCCTAAGGTAAGTAGATGAGGGAGACCAAACAAACGATAGATTGATTAGGTCACAGCCGACTTGCGGAAAATGGGAATTGCAAATTGAAAAGGCGTAGGAGAGAACCGATCGGAGTTGCAGTAGTTGTGGAAGCAAAGGTCTGCACAAGACTGTAGAGCTATTGATGACGAAGATGATGATGATGAAACAGATCCGAGGGTGCTTGGTACTGTCACAAACTACGCTGGATCAGCTTTGAACTGCCTCAGATTCACCAACGAGGTGACTTGGCATTTTGTTTGCCACATCGCATGGGTACCGATGCAGAGCATTACAGCAGACAATGGAGCAGCATTTAAGCTTGCAAGGCATGCCATATCTGTATCACCATTGAAAGAGAAACTTTTCTCAAAAACAAAAGGCTGCTAGGCACTCAGACTGAGAGCTGAGAGTCCCCCACAATAACTTCAGCTATAGAATTTTTTTTTGCGTTTGGAAAATGTTTTAATTATAAAAAGCCTCCCTTTCGAAGATAGGCAATGAAAAATAAAATTGTATGTGCCATTGACTAATTCCTGGCCCTTTTGGGGCAGAGTGTGCAAGCACAAATGCTTTGTATTTCTTGGTGCTCGCTTTTCTTTCACTCACTTACGCACAAACCAATTTAAATGTCAAATGCAGCAGCGACAAATTCAAAACCATTATAACAATTTTTTTGTTATCATTGGTGCGCGCAAATTTCGTAGCAGCGAAATAAACGAAGAGAGTGCCAAACTCACGGAAGCATTAAGAAGAAATATAAAGAAACCATTTCAATATTTGCGCAAACATGCAAGTGAACAGCTGAACAGCTACGCAATAAAGAGAAGCAAAAGAGAAGCGTTTATTAAAAAATCGCGTGCTACGTTCCACTATTGCCATTTTGTGTATGTGGGGAAGTTGAAGCACAACTACATGTAACCCCATGTGTGTTTCTCTCCACTATCTCATATGTAGATGCATACAAAACACCTAGTAGGGAAAAATTTTGCTGGTATAAAAAATTCGGATATGGTACAAATACTAACTGATGAGCTCCTAAGCAGTTTAAAATCAGCCGAAAAGTGGTAAAAAAACATTAGTAATTAAACAATTTTTTTTTACTAAATTTCATATGAGTAAATATTCATTGTTTATAATTTTATAAAAAGTATATATTAGAGTGTCCCTTAAACTTCAAGTTCAATATTTTTTTGACGCATACCTTCTTTAAAGTTTCGTAATAACCCTATATTGTCTAGAAAAAAATAATTACTCGATTTATAAACGAGTGGAACTACGGAGTGACCAGCAATATTAGGGCTTTCCAATAAGATGTGTTATTTTGATAAAAGATCAATGGTTTCGTTGCTTGTGTGGCACGTAGCGCCGTCTTGTTGAAAATAAAAGTAAGGTCAAATGACTCCGCCGGCTCATAAACCGCACCAAACAGTCTCACGTAGAGGATAGAGAGGCTTTTCAACAATAACTCTTGGATTTTCTGAGCCCCAGATCCAACAATTTAACTTGTTGACGAAGTCACCGATGTGGAAATGGGCCTCATCACTCAAGATGATTTTTCGATGGGAATTTCGGATCATTCTCATGCATTTCAACGACCCAATCAGCAAAGACAGACGGTGTTGATGATGGGCCGGATTGAGTTCATATGTTAACTGGACTTTATAAGCCTTAAGACCCAAATTTTTATGTAAAATACGTTGTAATGACGTTTGTGGAATGCCTAATTCCAAAGAACGACGAGAAATGGACAAGCCTGGGTTTTCTTTAACACTTTCGGCTACAACAGGAATATTTTCAGCTGTTCTTGAGCGAAGTGCACGGGTTTTATTCTTCACATCACTAATTTGTCCCAACAGCGCGAATTTTTTCATTAATTTCTGTATTGCGGTCCGACAAGGTGCTTCACGATGACCCAAAAATGTTCGAGTTTTACGAACCGCCTCTGCCAAATTTTCACCACTTTTATAGTGAATTTTAATAATTTCAATCCGTTGTTTATGCGTGTAGCGTCAAAATGTTAATGTCAAAATCAAAAAATGACAGCTTCAGAAGTGACATCTACCGAAATAGCGGGCTATTCAAAGTAACCATCAAATAAATGGTGCAAAATCACTATCTAATCGACAAGTTCTCTCAGTCCTATTTTACAATATTCGTCAACTTAGAAAGTGTGAACGATTCAGTCAAAGAACAGATCTTGAATTATGAACTCAGCTTGCCAGATGTTCCCTACCATGAACAAAGTTCGAAGAGAGATAGAAAGAATCGCATAACACCTAAACTAGTTGCAGCTTTAGATCGATGCCAGTTAAGCATTAGAGACCCTGTTTACATTCTTAATGCGCTTGGGCCAAGAAAATCAAGGGCAGAAGCAATAAATTTTGACTTCCAAAACAATGTACCCGAAGTAGTCACAGCACACTGGGATTTGGTGTACGTATATTAGTTCAAAAGATGTGATATACGTGGTTGGTTGTACGTAGTTCAAAAGAAGAATGCTTGCCAGAATTAGACACAGGCTTTGTAAGAGATGACTACCGCGAATTGGTCGTACTATGCGTAATATTTTTGGGAGGAGACACAGAGGAAAAATTAAAACCAATGCATCAGGTACGCTGTCTCAATGAAGAAGGACTGCGATGGAGAAAAAGACTCTACAATATGTTTGCTTATTTGTCGTTATGTTGTTGGTTAAAGCTTGGCTTGAATGCACAGTGGCGACCAAAGCACCTAACCAAGATTTGTGCTTCTTGAAGATGTTAAAAGAGTACGAAAAAGTTGACCCAACAACTTCTAAAGCTTCTATAAGAAAGTTCAGTCTTTACTTGTGGTAATTATGTGAAGATACCGTCATTCTATCACTCTTTGATGATGAAGAACAACTAAAAAGAAAATGATTGCCAACTGCAAGAGGGACAAAACCTCAGATTTTAGCAAACGCTATGACCTGTCGAAGAGAGAACTGACTCAAAATTTTTTTGGTAAGTTAAATTGACTTTTTATGAATTTTTTAAATCTTTTGTTGACTTTTTTTTTGTTAATCAATTTATTTTTCTTTTTTTTCATAGAAAATACTGAATGATTTCGTATAGAAGAAGAGCAAACATAGTTTTCTGAAGGAAGATGTATCTTCTTGGGACAATAATTTTGCTTTTCTGCAAGCTAAAAGAAGAATAAGTCACTTAAGAGTTGTTATTGTTACTGCTGAAACGGCTGTTAAATTAAGATTAATGCAACAAAAACAGTTCTTGCTGCGCTGTGTCCAGGAACATAGAAAATTGTATGCGGACTTTAAAAAAAAACCACTCTAAAAAGCAGTTAATTAAATATTAATGTTTTTCTGATTTAATTTTTACTTTTATTCACTTAATTTATTGCATTTATAGGGATTTTATAGTAGACCGAAATATCAGGACAAAACACTGGTTTTAATAAACTTTAAAGCTCGGTCGGCACTGGTTGCAATTATGAGATGAAATTCTATATTTGAGCGTCTTACTTATAGCATTAATAAAAAATTTAGAGGGTATGCATTTCGAAATTAAAAAAAAAATTTTTTTTGTTACATAAAGAGCACCTAGTCCTAGCACATGCTACGTTAAATTTTAAAAGCTTTGTAAATAGCGCCACTGTCTCCGAATCGGTGCAGAGTACGTCAGTTGATACCTGAATTGGCTCCCGTAGCCGAGTGGGTTTGGTGCGTGACTATTATTAAGTGGCTACGGGGCTTTGTTGCTTCTTGTACATCAAATAATAAAAACAGTGCTTTCATCTAGAGACCTTATAATGCCTGTCACATAACTCGAATTGAGCCTATACACAAGGTTTTTATTATGTTTGCTCTACGTTCACTCTCTTTTCACGAGGGCGTGGATACTATTCTAGATGCTTGCTTATCAATTTGAAATCTCTGCAGACTAGGGGATCTATTTTGCCTTAATCTTTCGCGTTTGATATTATTCAAAGTATAATGGATTGCCACACCTTCTGGGGCGAATCCATCTTAATGTAGACTCTCGGCTTTATAAGAACTCTGTATGGAAGGAATGCACCCGGTATGAGAGCTCTGCCCGAATTCAATACTATTTACAAGTCTATTGAGTATTAAGCTTCTTAATTATGCTTACAAATAACTTAATTTAGTATGTTTTGTTATATTTTTTCATTACGAATTAAGACTATTAAGGTGTGGTCTAGAGCTCGAAAATTTAGGGGTATTTCAGGACTTCTTTTTACAATAAAAAAATGAAAAAACGATATCTACATTTTTTAGATTTTTATTTAACTTTTTATACTATTTTTTTAATACTTTTTAATATATTTTAATTTTAATAATTTAAAAAATGGCGCCGAAGTTGACCCTCCCCAAAAATTGGGCCTAGACGGTGTTGTCCGTTTTGCCTCTTCTATTTATCTGAATCACAAAAACCAAAAAACAAAAATAATCAGTATGACTGTAGCTGTGTGCCGTACTAGGGTAAAAAAAATTGACAAAATGGCGCGGTTTTTAATTTGACCTTCTAAAATCGGGTTTTTCTCGGTTTTTTAATCAAAAAAATTCGAAATGATTCTAGTACGGGCGATAGCCATTGATGTTGTGAACAGCATTTTAAAATTTCAGACGATTCGGTTGAAAAGTTTTTTTATTTTTGACAACACCAGGCCGAAAAAAATAATTTTGAGATAATTGAGTTAAAAGTTTTGGGAGTGCATACTTTCCATTGATGCCACCGCGTGTCGAATCTGACTGTATCTGCTAAAACAGCTGTAGAATCAGAAAATACTGGGAATATCCTTCAAAAAATTTGACAGTATATTCTTAAAAGCCTATACTTTCGAAATATTAAAAAAAAAAATCGATTTCTTTAAAATTCTAGACCGTCCCGGTGGTAGCTTAAGCTAAAACATCTGCATTGTCTGTAAGACATTTAGTTTTTGTTGACACATTTTTACTTCAATAAATTTATAAATAAATTGGTTGCCCCTCGACGCGTAATGGCAAACCTCTGAGTGCATTTCTGTCATAAAAAGGCTTTTCGTCGAAACCAGTTGCCGTTTTAAGGCGGCGCAAAACAATAAGTCTGCTTATCTGTAGGATTACATCAAGACGCGTACCATACATTGCAAGAGATCTTGAAAAATCACAAAACAAAGGTTGTATGGGCCATTACTTGCAAATATAACGAAGTAATAATAAACGAATTGACGGAGGAAAATTGTGTCGAAGAATTAATCGTATAATCTACTGAATATCACGTCAATACTTTCTGTGGTTAAGGCGACAGCGTTACCTAATTTATAGTTGTTTTCCCTTCCGCAGCCATTCGCAAGTGCACAGGTTCGAATCTCGAATAGAGAAAGTGGTCGCCCTTCGGCAGGCAATGGCGAGCTTCCGAAAGATATTTCTGCCATAAAAAAGCTTTTCATAAAAAACCATCTGCCGTTCGGAGTCGGCTTAAAATTGTATGTCCCTTCATTTGCAGAATATCATCTAGACGCACGTCACAAATAGGAGGAGGAGCTTGGCCAAACAACCAAGAAGGGTGTAAGCGCCAATTATAATAGTTTGGGGGAAAAAGAAATTCATTATTTGCTCGGTAGATCGATATCTCGCAAAGTATCTATCAAACAATTTAAAGTTTATGCTCGTTGTCAAGTTGACACTTCGCACTAAAAAAATTCTTTTGCTGTTTCTTGTTTCTTCCATTAAGTTGTGAGTTACAGGATTTTAGCTAGGGTAAACAACAATGAGAAAATTCTGCACGGTGACGATACTGTAACAGTTAATTATGTGCAATTTTAGTTTCGTCAATTCCTTTCAGTCATTTTTGATGTTAAATAAAATGTTGATAATGTCGAAAATGCTGATAAAATCACAGAAGTAATTGAAGTTGACCGGCATGTAAGCATGTATCATCGCACAGGGGCAAAAGATCGACTATAAAACAATTTTAAACCATTTGCGCAAAAATTTTACACAAAAATAATGGATTTATTTTTCTCCAAGCTATGGAACGCAATATGACTGCATAGTGGACCATAATAATTAGGCAAACTAACCACTAGCGCGCGCTCGGAACCAGTGAGAAAAATGCACAATGTGCTAGTCCTTGTCTATTTATTTTCTTATAGCTTCCGAACTAGCGAAAAGGCATAGCAATTCTTAGAACATTGAAATATTTTATTCAACTTCAAATTGGAGCAGTGCACCGGAGTTTTGCTGCAAAGTCACTTCATTACTCTGATTCTCTGGCATCCTATACAGGCCGTTTGTGTGCTTCTATGAATGAAGTCACTTGGATCGAAAAGAGCTATTCCATCGCTATTATTTGGCTATGATATATTTTCTGGCCTCATTAGTTGCCTGGAATTACTTGAGCTTATAAGTTTCAGTATTCTGCGATAGAAAAAGCGTTTTCAGTTTCCATTTTACCCCAAGCTAATTATAATTTTTTGGACTCTTTCGCAACAACCCACATCGACTTCAACAAAATATTCCTTTCCTGAAGTCAATGCTTGAATCTTTATACTCTTGGACATATATGCTTAGTGAAGTCAAATTTGTTAATCTAGCCTCATTTATTATTGAACGCAAAACTGGATTTTCCTACAGGGAAGCACTCGTATTCAAACTCTCGCCCATATACACCCACACACCCACGCACCGACATCAAGTAAGTGACGTGCACTCATTTTTCAATCAATGTCACACAAGTTGGCTTGACAGATGCACTATGGGGCCGCAAGGTGGGTGTGTATGCAATTCACGTGGCATAATTTTAGGCTTACAAAAGTTTCTTTTCACCGTTTTGTGTACTTATTAATCGCAGCAGTCGTAGGTGTGTTCATATTTGTTGTCTACAAGGCAGTTGTTGGTTTTCTTGTTGGGTGGCGATCAGTAATGTCGGCCGCAGTTTTTTGGCTGCAGAAATTTGTTAATCAGCCCGACGCAGCAGGTGGCGCGGAGATGTACGTGGTTTCAAATTGGATTTCGTTGGATGTGAGGAACAAAAAAAAGTTACACGATTCTGTATCTCTGGTTTGATGTTTTGAAGGATTCTACGAAATATTTTAGAAATTACAAAAAAAAAATTGGTTTAGGCTGTTCGCAAGAGCTTTAGTAGCTTCATGTCGTTCGCTACCGTAAGAATTTTACAAATTTCTTTTTTACTAAATATTTTTGAAATAAAAAAGTTTCATATTTTGATAATATAAAGGATCGCAATTTTAGAGAATTAAAAAAAAATAAAACACAATTTTATTTGGGAGAAATTTTGATTTTTAATTTTTAGAATTTAAATTTTAGAGAGGTAAAAAAAATTTGCAAAAATTTTATTTGAGAAAAAATAGAAAAAAAAAAATTTTTTTATTACTACTACTTACAGAAAAGAGATGGCATGTATTTGTAAGACCAAATACACTGGTTTACATGAGAAATGTGCCACAACAAAAAAAGAGGTTTCTAGGCCACTTTTGGGTAGCTAAACATGAAATTCGTGATTTTCGAATTTTTTTTTAATCTGATTTTAGGTCTTTTTTACACTTAATAGCACACAACTTGTGTTGAAAAATTACTACCTGGCATTCGGATGAAAAAATTTTCTTGGATGATATAGAAAAAATGTGAAATTTTTGACAGTTAGCGAAAATTGCACACTTTTTCTTGTAGCCAGCAACAGCCACATACCATAAAAATCAACTGGCTGAAAAAGGAATTTAATTGGAAAAAATCTTAGTAAATAAAGATAAAAAAAGTTACTTATATGAAGGAAAATATAACAAGTCTGAGCCCTTTTCGATGTTGTCATATTTTTTTATAACAAAAAATATTTTAATATTTTAGAAAAACTTTCCAAACTCTATATTGCATGTGAGGAACAAGTAGGGATAAAAAAAATTTCCTCAAAAGATAAATTCTAAAACCAAAAACTTAATTGGAATTAATTTAATCAGAATTAATCGATTAATTGAAACAATCCAATTATTTTTTTCGTCTTGAAATTTATCATTTGAGTAATGAAATATTACAATAATTAAATTAAAAAACCTCGAAATTAATTTAAAAAAAATAAACATTAGTCTTTTAATTAAATATATTTAATTTACAAAAAAAATTTTTTTTAATTACTTTTTATCATTTTTAATTTTCGAAATTTGTTCTCTTTTATTTAAAATTTAAAAATGCTCGAAATTAATAAAAAAATATTTTTTAGAAATAAAAAATATGTAATTAAGAGAATAATTTTTATTTTTGAATTTCGAGCTTTTTTAATTTTTAAAATTTCTTTGTTTTTATTTATAATTATTTTTTATATTTTATGTATTTATTTATTTGATATATTTTATTTTTTTTTATTAATTTCAGGTTTTTTAATTTTTGAAATTTCTGTTTTTTTAATTTTTTATTATAATTAATTTCACTTTCTAAAAAGAACTACTCGACAAACGCTTTTAATTTGATGAAAAAAATCAGAAAAAATGAGTTTAGAAAATTAAAAAAGTCGGGAATAAAAAAAATATTTAAAAAAATTAAAATATTAAAAAAAAAATGTAATTAAAAAAATAGTTTTAATTTTGTTTTATTAATTTTAAGCTTCTTTAATTTTTGAAATTTCTTTTTTTAATATTCTTGATATTTTATATATTTTTTAATTTATATTATTTTTTATTAATTTCGAGCTTTTTTAATTTTTGATATTTTTTTATTTTTTATTATATATTATATTTATATTTATTTTATATATTTTATAATTTTTTTATTATTTTTCAGTTGTTTAAATTTTTGAAATTTGTGTTTTCTTTTAATTTTTTTAATTTGATGAAAAAAATCAGAAAAAATGAATTTAGAAAATTAAAAAAGCACGGACTAAAAAAATATTTTTAAAAATTAAAATATTAAAAAAAATGTAGTTAAAAAAATAGTTTTAATTTTTTTTAATAATTTTAAGCTTCTTTAATTTTTGAAATTTCTTTTTTTTTTAATTTTTTTGATATTTTATGTCTTTATTTATATTTTAAATATTTTTAAATTTATCTTTTATTAATTTCGAGCTGCTTTAATTCTTAAAATTTTTGGTTTTTATTTATTATTATTTTTTATTTCACTTTCTAAAAAGAACTACTCGATAAACGCTGTTAATTTGATTAAATTTATCAGAAAAGCTAATTTGGGAAATAAAAAAGTTCGGAATTAAAAAAACATATTATTTTAAGATTAAAATATTAAAAAAAATTAATTAAAAACATGATTTAATTTATTATTTATTGATTTCGAGCTTCTTTAATTTTTGAACTTTCTTTTTTTTGATATTTTTTTTGTATTTTACACATATATTTATATTTTGAATATTTTTAAATTTATTTTTTATTAATTTCGAGCTGCTTTAATTTTTAAAATGTTTGGTTTTTATTTATTTTTCTATTTTATTTCACTTTCTACATAGAACTAATCGATAAACGCTGTTAACTTGATAACAAAAAAATCAGAAAAAACTAATATGGAAAATTAAAAAAGATAGAAATTAAAAAAAACATTTTTTAAAAATTAAAAAATCTAAACTAAAAGAACAATCTGATTTTTTTTTACTAATTTCGCGCTTTTTATTTTTTGAAATTTCGTTTTTTTTATTAATTATTATTGTTATTTAAATTAAATTAAATTTTTTTTAATAATTTCGAGAAATTAAAATTATTTTTTTGTTGTTTTTTTTTGTCTCAAGAAATCCACAACAACTACCAAATTAATGCTCAACCAACTGCTGGGCACTCCTAACCATGAACAAATATTTGATTTGTTTATTTAACCACTTGATTAGGGGTTGAAATCTAAGTAAAGCAAATCAAAAGACAATGGGGCACAACTAAAAAAAAAACAAAAAAAAAAAACAAAATTAATTTCACTACCCAAAGTAAAAGTTGACAAAAACGCACTGTGCACTAGAAGACAACTGAGTTTGCTTTCTACGCAAGTGGGCGGGACCAAGTACATACATTTTAAGCTGGCATTTTGTGCCGAGGGAAAATACAATAAAAAGCAACGCCTGTGCATTACATACTCTGCATTCTCCTCTCCTTTCCCCTTTCACATCTCTCGCTCATGCATAAATACGTAAAGCAATTTTTTCAATCTCCCTGCTAATCGCCTGTAAAACGCAACTTTACCAACGCCTTACCATCATTTATGCTTTTCATTCTGTTTAAAATGTGTCAGCCTAATCTGCGAAATTAATTTTCTCAAAATCGTTACAAGTGTTTACGTAACTGTTTGTCTGTTTGCTTGTCTGCTGTCCGCCCACTCGTCGCTCGAGCGGTTTAAGTGATTGTCTAGCAGTGTTCCAAAGGTCTCTTGGGAGCGATGTTTTTTTAAACAGGCTCTCTTCAAGTGCTTACAATAACAACAGCACAACATAGAAATTAGAAAATCTACCATTTGCTTTGAGTTGATTAGGAGCGATGATTGCATTTATGGGGTGATTGGAGGTGTTAAAAGTGCTTAGCTGGCGTGAGGCGGGCGAGTGGGCTGACTGGACCGGAGCGAGCGTGAGCGCAGGGAAAGTAACTCGATAAGTGTTTTTGTAATAATCAGCAAATTTGGATTTTTTATTTTTTTTTGTTTGCTATCAATACTACTAACTCCCAAGTGCCGTGGCTGAAAATTTTCATTGATTGAATTAAAATTTCGTTTTATTTGCAGAATTTTACCAATACATAGACGCCAATAGATATGCACAGGGGTGTTAAATGAAATTTTATCACATCAATTAGTGGGGAATGCTGGGTAAATGTAGAAAAATAATTTTGTGTATAAAAAATAGATTAATTTTTTTGAAATTAAATTTTAATACATTTTTTAACATTGAAATCAAAACTCATTAAAATATTTTCGTTTCAAAATTGCTGAATTTTAACCAAAACCAACGTCGCATGAGCATCGCTCAGGAATTATTGAATGACGTCAACTATGATCCAAACTTGCTTAAAAGGGTTATAACTGCTGGCAAATCATGTGTATATGGGTATGACATTGAAACCAAACTAGTACTAGTACTAATGGAAAAGTCTATGAGAGCACGGATACCAAAATAAGGACGCCAACTCCGATCAAATGTCAAGGTTTTGCTCACTGTTTTCTTCGGTTACCATGGCGTAGTGCATCAGGAGTTCTTACCACAATCGCCATTTGCGTGAAGCGAAAACGAAAAAAACGCCCGCAATTGTGAAAAAAATGCATGGATTTTGCGTCAATAAAAATACACCTGTGCACTCATCTCAGCTTGTGAGAGATTATTTGGTCAAAAACAACACCGTTATCATGCCCCATTCACCCTCAGAATTCACCAGATTTGGCCCTTGCGACTTTTTTCTGTTCCCAAGATTGAAGATACCCATGAAAGGACGCCGTTTTGCGACGACTGAGGAGAAAAAAACCGAATCGCCGAGAGAGAGTGCTGAGAGAGAACTGCTTCGAGGATTGCAAAAATCGCAGGCTCTTTTATATCCGAGGGGACTACTTTGAAGGAGATAAAAGGGAAATTTATGAATAACTAAATATTTTTTGAGAAAAATTAAAATTCACCTTATTTTTTTAACACACCTCCGAAACCAAACTTAAAAATAAAATTTTATAAAAAAGTATTTTAAACGCTAAAATTAAAAAAAAAAATTATATATTTGAATTTGAAAAAAATTTCGTTAAGTAATATCCTATTCCTATCAAATCTCTTTCAATGATAAATATAAAAAATGGAGGCATTTTTTAAAAACTAAAAGGAAAATAGGCAAATATTATAAAATTGAAAAAATTTTACAAAAATAAAAACAAAATTTTTTTTAAAAACAAAATATACCAAACATGAAAATAAAATTTTACGAAAAGGTATTTTAAAGGATAAAATTAAAACAAAGTTTATATATTTGAATTTGAAAAAAATTTCGTTAGGTAATGTTCAATTCCCCTCAAATCATTTTCAATAAGGCAAATATTAAAAAATTGAAAAAATTTTACAAAAATAAAACAAAAACATTTTTTAAAAACAAAGTATACCAACTAGAAAATAAAAATTTTTTAAACATATTTTAAACGATAAAATTAAAAAAAAAAATTATATTAGAATTTGAAAAAATGCCTATCAAATCACTTTGAATAATAAATATAAAAAATTAAGGAATTTCGTAAAAACTAAAAGGAAAATAAAAAATAGGTAAAATATTAAACAATTCAAAAAAATTTCCAAAAATAAAAACAAAAAAAAATAAAAAAAAAAATGTAATATACAAAAACAAAATGTAAAGGCTAATAATTTCAGCAACGGAATCTAAACATATGTAAATCATGACTTAAGCTTTCTAGCGGTCTCCAATTTAATGCAGGGTTCGGCACACGAAGTGTAACCAATCTTTTAGTTCGGGCTTTGATCTCCAAAATGCCCCAAAGAGAATAAACTATCGGATTCGTGTCTGGTGAATTTGAGAGCCATTGTGTGGACGTTATGAAGTTCGGAACGTTGTTTTTTAGCCATTCTTGGTTCACTCGAGCTTTATGAGACGATGACGAGCCCTGTTGAAACGTCCATGGTGTGCCACCGAAATGTTTGTCTGCCCACGGCTTCATAGCAACCTCCAGAACACTTTCCCGATAATATTTCGAATTTACCTTGACGCCACGCTCGATGAAAACGATTGCAGAGCGCCCAACTTCGAATACAGCCACCCAAACGATACCCTGTGGCGGGTGCTGCCTTCTGGTGGCCAATCAATGACTCAAATTTTCATATGATCGGTCGGTCAAATAAACCCTATCGTTTTGGGAGTTAACGAATTGCTCATTTTGAAAGATTTTCTCGTCAGAAAACACAATATTCGGAAACTGATCGATTTCGGATAAGCGAAGCAACTCCTTCGCTCTCTCAAGTCTGACTTGTTGCTGCTTTGGTATGAGATCGTGCGCCGTTCGGATCTAGTAAGGCTTGACTTTGAGATCATTTTTCAGTATGCGGCGGATGCGGCGTTGAGATATTTTCAGTTCTTTCACCATTTGATAGGCACTTCGTGGGGGATTTCGCTCAAGTCGCGTCTTCACTTTTGCACCATTTCACGTGACATTGAAGTCGTTTGATGACCACCTCCAAGACATTTCGCGATGCTACCAGTATTATTGTAATGAGTAATGATGCGATAAACAAAAACTTTATTTACTACAGGGTGGGCCATATAGCGTTTGCTTTTTGAACCACCTATTTGAGAATGGTAACACAAATGACATGTCAAATGTGTTCATAATTTACTTAAAGGTTTGACATTTACGAAATGGGGCTCTATACGCTTGAACAAAATTGGGAAATATTGAAAACCTATTTCCAAAGTAGTGAGTCTTCTTCTTCTTTTCCGATTTTCACATCGGTGGCTACGTCACTAAGCAAAATTGTCGGATTTGGGGCTCAGAAAATCCACACGTTACTGTAGAGAAGCAAATGCATCCACAACAAGTCACTGTTTGGTGCGGTTTTTGGTCTGGCGGCATCATCGGGCCATTTTTTTCGGAAATGAGCGAGGAGCCGCGGTTACAGTAAATGGCGAGCGCTACCGCGACATGCTCAACGAGTTTTTGTTTCCACAAATTGAAGAGGATGACATGGACGACATTTGGTTTCAACAGGACGGTGCAACTTATCACACTGCCAAAGTTACACTCGAACTTTTGGCTACCGTTTTTGAAAACCGAATAATCAGCCGAAATTCCGATATCAATTGGCCGCCTCGGAGCTGTGATTAAAGCCCGTTGGACTATTTTGGGGAGCCGTTAAGGACAAATTCTATGCGAACCATCCAAAGACGATTGATGCTTTAAAACACGAAATCGAAGTTACCATTCATGAAATTGGGGCCCAAACAATCGAAAATGTGCTTAAAAATTGGGTTGATCGAATGGCCTACTGTAAAGCCAGTCGTGGCAGTCATTTGAACGATATTATTTTTCATTCATAAATGACAATGTTCAATCTTCAAAACAAAAAAAAAAGTTTGAAAAAATATTGATTAGTTTTTTCTTTATAGCCGATTCAAAAAGCAAATTTTACACGGCCCACCCTATATAAGGTGCTCGAGCTTACGACCAATCGCTGGTTGTGATTTTCCAGCCAAATATAATGCAATCACACTATTACGTTTGAAATCCATAACTGATTTTTTTCGCGTTTACTCTGGACTGTCATTTAGCTAACTAAGCGGTCTGAAGTTGGTTACCCTTCGAGTGACGGACCCTAGTATTATCTGAGTATTATCCAATTCCGATACGTCGGCCGCCGTAGACGAATGGGTTGGGGCGTGACTTCTATTCGGAAGCACGTGAAAAAGGTTTTTCTAATAGCGGTCGCCCCTCGGCAGGCAAGGCGAAACCACCCAGTGTATTTCTGCCATGAAAAAGCTCCTTCTAAAAACAATTTGCCGTTCGAACATTCGAAGATTTAGAATCTGCCGAATTTAGCAGCTTAAAATAACCAAAAAAAGTTGTCTAATGTTTTCTAATATAGTCAAATATAACAACTACTAAATGGTAATTATGTACATGTTTTTAAAGGGGAAGCTTGTTTTTAAGGGAAACTATGTTCAGTATACACACAAACAACCAACACCAAAAATCAGACATTCTTGTTTGCATATGAGAAGTCTTCATTTTGGCATAATTTCATTTATCATCATCTTTACTCACTTAGCAGAACTGCGCACCCCTTACTTCGCGCGCTCGCTCATCACTAAAATTTAATTTACCAATTACTGTCACTTAGCGCCTAAAATCCTTTATGCTATATACTACACTACACAGAACACACACACACACACACACACTCAGACTCTCCCAACTTGAGTGATTCATTAATGCCATGTAGAAGAAAGTCAGTGCGGCAGCCAGTTAACCCTTTAACTGCCCTACCTCTATTGCTTCACTTTGCTCACTCCACTCCTAATTTGCAACACAACAAACAATGAGCGCGTAAAATTAGTTAAGCTTGTTTTTCTAACAAATTTGTATCCATTAAGTGTTGTTTTTTTTCGTTACTTGCTCGTGAAGACTTTCGCTTTTATGATTTTTTGTACGACATCCTTTTAGGCTGCTTACAAATTGTTTGCGCTTACAAATTTTGACAGCACTGATAGATTTATGCTTTTGCTTTTCAGCAATGCCAGCAAAGGGGATGAGCGAAAGGAAGGCAGTGGATTTTTTGGAGCGACTGAGCTATTCGCTTATGCTTCTGAATTCAACTGTAGAGCAGAAAGTGTGAGTAATTTTCAGAGCAAATAGGAAAATTTGAACTCATAGAAAAATAGAAATATTGAAATATTTAAGACTCCTATCAATCAGAAAGAACAACAACTTCTGACAATGAAATGCTCAAGGTGAAAATGGAAGTAAAATCTTAAAAGACAATCGATTCTCTTGTTATGAGAAGGAATTTTAACTAACCTCGGTGAACCGCCCAAGAATATTTTTATCAACTTGGCAAAGCACGCAGATCAAGTGTTTGAGCTCCGCACAATTCTTTTGAAGAATAAGATCGCCTGTGTAAGGCGACAACCGGAAATGTGCAGAGGTGGAAGGTATTGCAATCTACGCGGCAATCAAAATTAAAATTTGTCCAAATGGTAGCACTTTGCACAAAAATAATTGATTTTTATCAGGCCAACATTGAAATTTTGCACACCGGAAAACTGGAACAAATTGTAGCTAACGAGCGTTGATTAAGCATAACAACTTGCTGAAAATGTATAAAACTGAAATTATTTTAAAAGAATGCAACGCCTTCTGGTTCTTTTCGGTCATCATGGAGAATTCACAAGTTCCAAGTTCTATACGACTGCCAGGTTCTTTCTGCTGACTTTTAGGAGAAAGGTCGCTATTTTCTTGTTTGGTTCTTTCACAAAGCACTTGGCTACTCTGCACGAGTTCAACCCAGACCAACATCCTCTATGGGTAGACCTCATGAAGTCGTCAATCCATAATTGAATCGATGCGAAATTGACATCTAGAAAGGGTTCAGGACCTAGTGGCATACTTACAGAGCCTTCATTAGCCAGTTTATCAGCTAACTTGTTCTCTGTAATACCACAATGTCCAGGCGCCCAAATAAGACTAATTTTGTTATGTTTTGCAACACTGTAACACTGTTCAGTTTTGACTTACATTCACCGACTAACTTCGAAGAGCAGCCTGGGTTAGCAAAGGCTTTCAGTGCAGCTTGACTGTCACGTCACTACAAATTCCAATTAGCTTACAGTGACCTTACACGTCTATATGTCAAGCCCGGACATTTACAGAGTGCTCCACAGTCGTCTCCCTGAAAGGTCCCCACACCATCTGAAATAGGGATTAAATAGTACACCTAGCTTTTCTGTGCGTGAGCCGATCATCCAGTGACCGGTAAACACAGCTACGAGTTTGGATATATTGAATGGCGACAAGTCCAAAGGACTTTCTGCGTCCTACGTCTATTGTACTGGGGTCAATTGGTTTTCAAAATAGCACGACAAGAAAAGGAGTTTCATCTATTCCGCGCTTTCCTGAGAAATAAGTTGTGCAATTCGCTTTTAACAACAGACCGAGAGATGCCGTTGACCGCGTAGGAGACTTCTGGGACCATTTCAGTCGACCTCTTCCCGGCAAGCTCATCAACCATTTCATGTTCCTCTATGTTACTATGTCCTGCAACCCAGATCAGACAAATGTTACCTGCACACCCAAGCGATTTGATATCCTCCTTAGAGGAGTTACCCAGATTGGGTCTGCACTATGGCATTATCCGAGCCCTGATCGCGGCTTTACTATCGAAAAAAATATGAATATCTCCCTCGCTCGCAAAGACTTCTGCCGGAAAAACACTAGCAGCATTCGACAGTTTAAAGGATTTGGATAAATTGTCTGATGTAGAGAAAGCTCCTGCTCCGACTTCCGATTCCATCTTGGAGCCGTCAGTGATGACAGAGGTGCCAGCATCGGTACAGGTTTTCCCTTCGTTCCAATCCTGTCTACTTGGATTCCTGGTACAGCCATCTAACTCCAGCTTGCGAGTAGAGAGACCTGTCCGAAGTTCAGAGAACTACTAGCTGCCCAAAAAATGCTATAATATCCTTTGAGAGAATGCTTCCAGAGATCAAACTCCTTTAACCTCTTTCCACTTTGACCAGCGATGGAAACAACGTGAAAGTCGACGGGTAAGTACAAAACGACATTCGGTGCAGCACGCGGACAAGTTTTTCATGCCCCGGTGATGCCAATACAAGCAGTCCTTTGCACTCTTCCCAACTTTGTGAATTTTATAGCCCTTTCGAAGAGCCACCACGTTGTACGTCCAAACAAGGATCTGTGGCTTGAGTCGCCATTTTTGCCGAACATAGATTTATAGGAAGAGAAACCTATGCTGGCCTTCTTTACCCGATTTTCAATATGTAGTTTCCAATGTAGTTTGGAAGTATTTGAGTAACACCTAATTTTGGATGAAAGCAGGAGACCTGGTTATTTCTTCCGGAGAGTCTAAAGTGTGGAGGTTTATAGTTTCATATTTTTTGGACAGCGCCAGTAGTGCGTGGCGCAAAAGAAAAAAATATAGAATAAAAGTTTTTGTTTTACAAAAATCGCTTTATTCAAGTGCCAGTTGTGAACTCAATTTATTCACTAACGCAAGTTAATATAAATGTGCGCATGTATTGTATTTGTGTGTAAACCCACACCTAATAATAATTGGTATGACTTTTACCTTTTACTCGACCAAACCAACAAAACCCGTAATTTGATGAGTTTGCATTATTTTCTCTACACTGATTCACCTCGGACTAGCGTTGCCACAGCGGTCAGAGTGCTTTTTTTTGTTGGGACAGGGAAATTCAGAAATACAAAAACTACTGTTTTATTGCCGTGAAATAACCTTTCTGCGGATATGTTGGATCAACTGCTGCCATTGAGATGCTTAGGAGAAGATTTCCCCAGACCTCTGCCGACATATAATTAAACCTCACCAAGCTTTTAGCGCATGTAAGCATCCTCTTTTCATCTACTCTAGCATCACCTTCGTTGGCATCTACTGAGTGTGCATTTGGGACGCACCGCGCTGAAGAGGTATTACGCCGAATATCTTCAAATTAATCAAAGCTCAGCTGGTTTCAAATGTAGAGTAAAACATAATGGCAGCCTATCATCAACTTTCGATTAGATATAAGGCGTTCGGCAAGTGTGTTTCAACTCGCCGGTGTTGTTTCTTATAGTCCTAGACGCATCTAATGGCCCAGAAGAATTTCCAACGCAGATCTTTGGGATCAGGCAAGCAACTACGTATCCAGTCTGAGATAAAACTCAGAAAGTGGAAATGAATCGGGCATACCTTACGAAAAGTCTCTACTAAAGTCTTTACTAAAGACAGGTGCTAGAATGGATCCTGTAAGGTAGCAGACGGCAAGGCTGGCCTAGGTGCACATGGAAGAGAGCGCTTGAAAAGGAGATGAAGTCTAGTCGGAAAGTCATAGAAGGAAACAAAAGTCATTGTGAAGAACCGCATGCGATGAAAACGTTTTGTGGGGGTCTTATTTTCCATTCGAGATAAAAGGAATTGATGATGATGAATCAGCCTATTAGGGAAAACAGTGACTAAGTTACTCAAGTCCCCCAAGAGAGATTTAAGAGCCTCAGCAAACTCAGTTCATCGAATGATAACCAAAGGAAATGTCATACTCTTTCGAGTAATAACATCTGATTTTGTTTTTGTATAAATGTACCAATATTTTATTGTAAGACACTCATTTGAGAAGCATTACATACACACAAGCTGCATAAATATTGCACTTTGTTGTTTTTAGGTAGAAGCTTTTATTTGTTACATACCAAATACTACTAGGCAATGCCGATGCGCTCTTTCTATTGTGAATTTTGTGAGCTTAGTTGGAGAGCAAAAACAATCGCCAATCACATGTGTATAATTAGAGCGAGAAATTAGATACGGCTGGCTGATAACTGTGGCTTTCTCTCAGCTGGTTTGTGCATGGCAGCGCAACACACCGTTTCTGATTGTGTGTGTGCCCGCCGTAATGCAAAATTAGCGCGATCATGTTTTTGCTTAAACCTTCGTATGTGTACTCACATACATACATACATATAAGGTGTGCCATACATTAAGGTGCCTTAGCAAAAAAACCGCTGCCCCATCGAATGTTAGAATTTGATATATTTTTGATTGTCATAAATTCCTTTGACTAATCGCAGGCTTATGCGTGAGCTGAACTGTGTTCGAATTCCGCTATTTACTTATTTATTTATTATAAGGAGAAAATATTATTACTGTACTCTTTTTAGGAAAGCATAGTTGCCATGGCCAAGAAATAAATGTATTTTGGAATTTTTTTACAGTGAATGGCAGCAATCGATGGAAAAATGAAAATATAGAAGATCTGCACCAATTTTTTTTTTTTAAGAATCTGCCAATATAATTAAAATAATAAAATTGTTAGAAATACATGGGGTATCCACTTATCGTGCGGAAATTGAACTATTTATTATTTTTTGCTAAAGTAAAATTCGCGTTATACAAGAAATTTATTTTATTTAAAAAATAGGCTACCAATTGAATAGGAAACAATTTGGAAAATTGTACGAAATATTTGAAAATCGTAAAATCTACCACCTAAAAACTATAATTTGGCTCCATCAAATAATTTTTCGCGGGGGAGCTGTTAAGGATAACCAACCAACCAGAGATTATTCGAGGGTTGAAAAATAGAAATTACTAGTGATAAGTGAAGTTGTAAATGAAAAGACAAGACGTTCAATATGTAACTTTATTCGCAGCTTGACTTAGTTGTGGTTAAAAATTCGATGTTTTCGCTTGCGTTTGGTAAACTACGAATCTTTCGAAGCTTCTCGAAAAGCCGAAAGCTTATAAAAACAGTCCTCGAAGATGATAAGAATTAGAGAACTTGATATTAGATACATAAAAGTTTTTACTCAATAGTTACAAACATATGATTTTACTCAGCCGAGTTGCATTTTGATGCCGATGATGGTGTTCACGGACTTTGCAATGAGTGGTGTTCAGGGCTCTAAACAATATAAGTGCTGAAACGCGCAAAATAGTACTGAAAAATGGGTTACGCTACAATAAATCCAGCAAAGGAAGTTATTTGAAGAAAATTGTCTTCTATATTTATGGGCAAGATTTACGCTTTCCAATAAAAAATTCATACAACAAAAAATAAAGAAAACATGCTTGTTTTTTCTATCTATAGTGGAATTAATTTAAATTCTAAACGCTAGATGTACCAAATTATAGTTTCAATGGGGCGCAACTCGGAAATATGTGTGTGTTAAGTCAAAGTAAAGACTCACAGACGCGTCTAACTGTTGTTTTAAAATAAATACAGATTCTTTCAGGTTTCACTATTTTTACTCAAAATATGACTCTTAGCAATTTTATCAGCATCTAAATATCCAAAACGAGCATCCACCCCATCTCTTATTAAAATTTGCAGAGTCTACAGCTAAAATTCGCCAAACAGTCGTTTTATGACTGACTAATAGTCGGGCCGCCGTGGCCGAATGGGTTGGTGCGTGACTACCATTCGGAATTCATAGAGAGAACGTCGGTTCGAATCTCGGTGAAAGATCAAAAAATTAAGAAAAGGTTTTTTCTAATTGCGGTCGCCCCTCGGCAGGCAATGACAAACCTCCGAGTGCCATGAAAAAGCTCTTCATAAAAAATATCTGCCGTTCGGAGTCGGGTGTACGCGCCAATTATGACAATGTCGAGATATTGATGTTGTTCAGCAACATTTTGCAGTACAGCTCCAATATTTTCAACAGAACGTCTATTTTTTCGTCTGCCAGTCCTTTTTCTATGCTCAACAGAACCAGTTTCGTGACATTTTGTTATAAGTTATTTTATTTTGTTATTATTTTTGTGTTCTAAAAGATAGTCAATCCATTTTCATAATAAATTTCAGTTATTTTAACGCGTTGTTTTATTGTGCGAAATCGTAATGTCTAGTTGAAAAATGTTAAAGATGACATAAAAGCCTTACGTCCAGGAATTATTCACTGCTGATATCTAGTGACATTTTTCACTACAAACACCACTTTTGAAACACGCTTTATTATGATGAAAGTCTTAAAAGCACCAAATTTTATGATTCGCTTGGAAATAAATTTTTTTATTCATTTTTTTTCTGAGGGCGAGCCACCTTAATATTGATATGTATTAAAATTGTGTATGTATAATTGTGTGCGGCGTATCAGAGTGGAAGTAGTAGCATTTAAATTCTAATGCAATGTTGTTTTTGTTTGTTGAGTTAGCAATGTGATTTAGTGCTTTTTTAAATGGAAGTGTAATTTTCAAAATTAAGCTACTCACTGCAAATAATTTGTCAAATTATAATAAAACAGGCAATATAGAAATAAATTGTTAGATGACTTACACAAATTTGATTACACTTACTTATTTTCTTAATGATTATATTCATACCAAGGTCAAGTGCTTTTTTTACACATTTTTTACTTAAAAAAATAAATAAAGAAGAAAATAATTAGGTTACAATAATCGATTTGTCCATTAATGGAGTTGAGTTTCACAAGGAAATGTGGAAACTCTTTAGCCATTTTATCCATTTACTAAAAAATAAAGTAATAAAAATTGGCATAATTCAGAGAATTGGAGAATGGATACAAACTGTCGAGCACTTAAAGTAATTTTGCAAAATCCACTGGTGTGATAGATTACCAGCTATGATGAAAAACGAAATTAAGAGAGTAACTTCGGTTGCCGCGTCACCGGGTTCGGCAGCAAAATTCTGCCCACTCGTTTCACACGCATTCACACACTCGCCCAATCAAGCAACGAAGCAACAAGAGTGTACATAGACTGTGTTGATTTTTTTCATATACCACCAACACAATCTCAGTTTTCTCGTGAACAAACCACTATCCTGTTCTCAGTGGTGTCAGCCAATCAGCTGATTCTTTCAAATTCATTGAGAGCCGAGAAAAGAGAGGTCTGCCACGCATTGCAGGCCAAGTCGGGAGAGACTTGATTATTTCTGTTATTTATCATTTCTTGATCGACAAAGCTCTCTGAAGCTACAAAATTACAGTTACAAGGCTATGAAAATCCATTTCTACAAAATACATTTTTTTAACCTATGCCCAAAAATAGGAAAAATGAGCTTGATAATTATGATTTGATTGATTGACTAATTGGTCAATTATTGTACTCGGGGCAGCGATAATTAGAGTTTACTTTGACACAACACATCCACCTACTTACATATGCAGGTATGTGTGTGATGATTGCCATACTCGTATACCGACATACAGTGATTCAAATAATTGTCTGTACAGTTGGAAGCTGTAATCAGCTTGAAGAGAAAATGAATAGATAAAAAAAAGTATGAGGAAGAGGAAAAGAAAGTTTGATTTGACATATTTACTCTGCTTTTAATTATTCAATACATGTTCGCTTTTGTCTTCCAAGGGCGAAATGTTGTAAGCCCTGCAGTATGCTTGATTTTGGAGAAATCTTATTAAAATTTTTTTTTTAATTTTAAGTTTATTTTCAAATACAAAATTAAGCCTTAAGCCAAGCTTTCAAGCGAATATATTCAAAAATATATTAAATGAATGATCTTTGATATTAACAAAATCCTTTGGGAAATATTTTTCTAAGAAAGGTCTCCTACGTCAAATAAAAATAAAGCTTCATAGCTTTCTGGAAAAAGTCATCGAGCATCATCGTGAATATCTGACAGCTAATTTCCGTAGTTGGTAAAAGTGATGCTCACATTTGGCAAGGCAAGGTAGTATAGAATGCAGCAAAAAAAAAAAAATTAAATATTTAAAAACTGAAATAGGTAAGCGCTACTTAGCCATAGAAATGTATAGGGTACATATGGCAGTTGAGTATAAGCATATATACATGTGACTATAACTTCCCGAAAAAATTATTTCTATTTTCGCTCTCTTGCAGATAAGACATGGAGAACGACAACTTAACTGAAGAAATGAAGAGATCTGCAGTTTTCATCTTTATATGAGCGATTTAGAATTCTCCAATTTTTTTAAGTGGGCCCGTTCATTCGTTCATAAGCTTCGCCGTGAATTGGAAGCATCAGGCGGTAATGAAAAATCTGTTGCGAAACTCAGAAAAGATGAAGAAAGTTCAGACACTGTCCGATCTGCAGAATTTATTTATCAAGTGCCAGTGATCATTGACGGGGACCCTTGAAAATCAATGAGGGTCCTTGCGAGGAAGTTTAATGCTGCTGAGGGTTTTATCCGTCGAGTTGTTCATAAAGATCTTGGATATAAATCTTACGCTACGCACAGAAGACACAAGATATTTTGGTCTGAGCAAACACGAATCGGCAAAACGCCTTCTAAAAAATTTTTTTGTTTGTTTCCTGCTCTCGGGAGCATAGGGCCTCGACAAGACATTTGGCTTGCGTTGGTTGCGTTAATCTATTTGATTTCTGGCAGGGACAGTCTGAAATGCCTAAGACGTTATGGCTTTACTGACGTAAAAACATTTTAAAAAATACCCAAAAACCAACCGCAGAAAGGATCAGAATGACCGACGGCGGTTCCTGTTGTCGTACAAATGAAGTTTCCAGCCATTGTTGTGATTTTAGGTGTTGTAAGCAACAGAGGACATGGCTTGCCTCCAAAACTTCCTTAATTAAGAACTTTAAGTGTGAATTCTGCTGCATAAATCGAGGTGCTAGAGACAGTTGCGGAACTCTGAATTGAAAGTTTATGCGATGAGAGCCCTCACATCGTTCAGCAACACTATGCTCATTCACACGAAACGGCACAAGATTGGATGGCTGAAGATTTCCCATGACCACATAACACCGAACTTATGGGCACCTAGCTCCCAGATTTAACGAGTTAGGTGCAGTAGAGCGTGAAAGCAATAGTTTCATAATACGATTTTTTCTCCGAAGGCTGCAATTAATACCGTAATGAAGAAGTCAGAAGGTGTGTCGGCCAAGATTAAACCATTAACCGGCTCTCAGCGAATTTGAAATACTCAGCAGATTAGTTGACGTCACCGGGGACATGACAGCGGTTTGCTTACAAAAATCCGAGGTTGTGTTGGTGAAAAAGAAATGAAATTTGAAAAAAAATCAAACCAGCCATCTGAACAACGACCCACTGGACGAGAGTGTGAATACTTGTTGTAAGGTTATTTTACCTTTATATAATACATCCGGGAACAAAGGAAACGCACGTTTAAACTGCTCGGTTGCTTTATTTCAACTAACTGTACATATTAAAACTAAGAATAACGGCTGAACCAAAATGTACACGGCCAACTATGATTCTTACAAATCATGGCCTGCTATAATTCTTACAATCATTGTTTGCTATGATTCTTATAGTCATGGGTTGCTATGATTCTTACACTTGTGAAATGAGCGGGATGAGAATTCTGCTGCCAAGTACCCATGGCAGCTGCAGTTGCACGCACAAGTCCGTGTTTCACCATGGCAGATTGGCCAAACCAGGTAATCTATCATCCTTGGTTGCCTATGGTATGACAAATTTTACGCTCAGTCAAACTTGGAGCTACACAAATGGAAGAAAAATTAAATTCCGCTACGTTGGATACCAAATATATTTCATTTACGACATTATTTATGGCGCTTTTTGCTTAAACTGTTTCGCAGATGCTGTACGTATAAATATCAGAGTCACTGTAAAAGTTATTGGCTCTACTGGCATTTCTTAAAAAAAAAAAAACAAAAAAAGAAATTATGAAGTATTTTCATCACTTACATTGTTGTTATTTACTGTTATTGTTTGCTTTTTTTCAAAGATGACTCAAAACTCGAAAGTAGCTAAAGCGTTAAATGGCTTCATCCAAGTCATCGTCAAGCGATTTTATCTGCTGAAAATAACAAGTAACTGCCAGCAACGAAAGCAACTGAGACATAAAAAATAAATAACCAAAAAAATATACAGCAGCATTGATGAAATAAAAAATACAACAAAAAAAAAAAACACAACAAATAATAATAATAAACAAAAAAAATTAAGTAAAAAATCAGCAGATTGCAGCAACTACAAATTCGGGTTTTGTTTGTTTATTATTGTTGTTCCTTTTTATCATTACCCATTTCGGCCACTCGAATTTTCGAGTGCTTGGGTTCAATCACTGTGAAGACTTCAAATAATTTCAATTTTAATTATTTAATTTTTTATATAAACAAATTGTGCGCCCTCATTGAGACACAGTGAGATTTTTTTTCGATTAAAAACAATTTTTTTGGGGATTTTTTTATATTATAATTAAGTCTTGAAATGTGGTGGAGGTATATAAAATTGTAACAGCGAACGTGTGAAAAATTTCTTTTCACATGACAGTTGTGGAATACTCAAATTGGAGCAGGTAAACAAGAAGTTACTTGGAAAAGTTACTTTTGTATCGTTTCACACTTTCTGAACCATGGAGTCAGCGCGAAATGCAATCTCGCTGAGAATTCTTTACCTTTACTGCGTTAATCCACAAAATTTGTTGATTTTGAGTTAAGCTCGTGGGAACCTGTACTGCGACTGTTAAGTCAATTGGTCGATTACGGCGAAGGCTACTTTGAGGCGTAAAAACCTGTAATAAAAAAATCGGCTGGGTTTCTAGAGATCATACATACATACATGCATAAAACACCTTTCCCAAAGAGGTGGACGAAGCAAACACTGGTGCTTTTACCCAAGGGCAACAAAAAGCCGGGCGAACCCGAGTCTTACCGACCAATATGTCTACTAGACTCAATGGGGAAAATTCTGGAGAGAATTATTTGCGACAGGTTCTCGTCTTTCGCTGAGGATAAAGGTATCCTATCCACATACCAGTTTGGCTTCGGGAAATCCAGCTTAACAGTGGATGCTATTAAATGCGTGGTAGATTTAGCAAAAGGAGCCATTGAAGGCAAGAGATGGGCGGGGAAAAGAATACTGCGCTGTGGCAACTCTGGACGTTCGAAATGCTAGCTGGTAGCGTATACTAGAAACCCTCGCAAAAATAGGGTCGCCTAGTTATATTATTAGCATAATTAGGAGCTATTTCACACACCGTAAACTGAGGTTTAGAAGCGACAAAGACGTTGAGGAGTATGTCGTCACAGCAGGGGTTGAAGGGGTTCTAAGACTGGATATGCCCCCTGGAACTAAAGTCTTTGGATTCGCGGATGACATCGCTATGGTAAAGGTAGCAAAACATATCCCCGAAATTGAGAGGATCGCCAGCGAATCAGTAAGCAGGATCAAGACTTAGGTGTATGAAGCTGGAATTAGCTGAGCATAAGACCGATGTAGTCCTAAGAATCAGCAGAAAGATAGTGGAAACTATAAATGTAAATGTTGGGACTGTAACCATTAGTTCAAACCCCGCTATTAAATACCTAGGAGTGATGAATGACAGTCGTATAAACTGTAAACTCACCTGGAATATGCTGTGTGGCATCGAGTGTGCAGTCTTGTCTGTCGCGAATAATACCAAACAATGGCGGACCTAGCCACAGCAAAAGAATACTATATAGCAGGGTAGTCAGCTCGGTTCTTTAGTATGCCGCACCGATCTGGGCTGATGCACTGAACTTAAATAGCTTCACAAAAAAACTGACAGCTGTCTATCGGCCAAGCGCTTTCCGGACTATCTACACGGAAGCTGTAGACAGATTCGTTATAGCAGGACTAGTTCCCGTAGACATTGTGGCGAAAGAAATGCAGAGAGTGTATATAAGGCTATCTGAACACAAAGGTAGAGCAAGTCGTAAACCTATTGCAGAAGAAGAAAGGCGTCGTTCGATTGCCCACTGGCAAGACCAGTGGGACAGATCACCGAAAGGTAGATGGACGCATGGGCTAATACCCATTCTTACGACGTGGTTTAAAAGGACCCATGGGAACACGAACTTACACCTAACCCAATTTCTTTCAGGGCATGGAGTATTTCGAAAATTCCTTCAAAGATTCGGCCATGACAGTTCCCTAAACTGCCCAATCAGCACGGAGAGGGAAGAAGACTCTGAGCACGCCTTGTTTCAATGTCCTATGCTCCCGAGCCCTGTGGTATATGAAACAGAGACAATCTTATAGATTTTGTACTAAAATCGAGTGATAACCAGAAGCGAGTCTGCGCACACGCAAAATATATCCACAATGATCTAAGACGTGCGGAGCAGCCTATGAGCTAACCTCCTTTCGGCGACTCGTCGGTTACCACCCTCGCAAAGTGCTCAGCTCCCCAACACAGTAATAGTACGCTATTCTTTGCCTAGCAGCTGAAGAGTATCTGCATATTCCTTTACCAACTCGGGTGTGGAGATATGATTGGATAAGGACGTGATAGACACTGGGCAGTCTGAAGCCATTATGCTAACTACGCCTCTCAAACTATATGGAAGAGTTATGCTGGCACAGGTTGAAGAATCTCAGGTTGGAATAGTTGTCTCAACCAATTATTCGAATATCTTTCTTAATAATGGTAATCTGGTTGGGACTCTCCTGCCAAAGCAGATTTCTTTAGTCACTGAATCAGAAATCTGACACGTTTGCAATGCAGGGATTCTTCCGGAAATATCTGTTTGCCACTACCATGCAAGGTTTAGGAGGTTTAGGAAACTCATAACTCAACAAACTGAGCATGCTCGTGGGCATTTTCGCGGGCCATTGCAGATTCCGCAGTCGGGATTGGGATATGGTCCACTGACTCTTGTCGTTTTTGTGACCAATCCCCGGAGACTCTAATATTACAAATACTTCTTGTTATAGCGCGGAGAAGGTTGAGACATCTCGGCTAATTGCGGCCAGAAGAAAAGCTACCAGCTCAGCCCAACCCAGCTCTATCTTAGGTATAATTAGGGAATGGTGTTTGAATTAGGTACCGTGATGAGTGGAGATGTGCAAACCTCAAATTTTGTCTATTATATTCCAGTTTGACAAACCCTAAAGCAGCAACGTGCATTTTTGTTATGCTATGATATGTTTAGTTATGCTATGTTATGCTGTATTATGCCAATCATAATGGCATAATATGTTGTGTTATGTAAGATGCTGCATTACATAATATTATGTTCCGTTATGCTCTGATATGCTGTGCTATGTTGTTAATGTTATGTTCAGCTTTTGTAGTTTGTTATTGCTTATTACATGATGTTATATTATGTTTTGTTCTCTTCTGTTAATTGTGTTATACTCGTATTATGTTATACATTACATTATGTGTTTATTATGTTCTATTATGTTATGTTCAGAAGTCATATTAACTAGTATTTTACTATATTATGTAATCGTTTTACATATATTATGTTACGGCTTATCATGTTACGTAATCTTTTATCTTGCAATTTTATATTATTTTATGCTATGCTATGTTATGTTTTGTTATACTATGTTATGCTGTATTATGCCAAGCTATGCCATTATGCGTTATGTTATGTGAGATGATGTATTTCATAGAATTATATTATATTATATTATGTTATGTTCTGCTATGCTCCGCTATGTTGTTTATGTTATGTCGCAGTTTTTGTAGTTTGTTATTGCTTATGCTATCTTTTTTCTTGCAATTTTGTATTATTTTATGCTATGCCATGTTGTGCTATGTTTTATTATGCTATGTTATGCTATGTTATGCTATATTATGCAAAACTATGTAACTATGCGTTATGTTATGTAAGATATTGCATTACATAATATTATGCTACGTTATGTTCTGCTGTGCTGTGCTATGTTGTTGGTATTATTTTATGTTTTTTTCTGTTCTGTTAATTTTGTTATCAAATGTTATTTTATACTTACATTGCCGCAATTCTATCGATATATGTATGTATTATACATACATATTTCCCTTATTTAAGATAAAAAACTATAATAAAAACCTGGATCCCACTATTTTTCATCCATTTTATTTCTTCAAAATGATAGCTATGCAAAACATTTATTACAGTACAACAGTACAACGGTAATATTCCAAGTAGATGCATACGCAAGTGTTTGCTTGAGAGTTATAAATTACAGCTCATCAACCTAAAAGCTTGCTAAGGTCACGTTCACACACCGTGGGTGGTCAACCAAAGCCAAGCCAAATCAGCCACGAAATGCGCTGGAGCAAACGAGGATAACACAAAAAATGCCAAACAAACTGAATAACAAAGAGTAACAAATTAGTAACAAATTGGCAAGAAGAGGGCAACAAACAAATACACACTTATTTATTAGATATTAAATGTAAGTACAAACATATACATACATATCCTCACAGACATTTCGTTTCTCGCAGCGCAGCAGGACGTCACTATGCCAGGCGGATGGCTTGCAAGTGGAAGAAGACCAGCCAGGAAGTAGTGGATAATTGTGACACCGTTGGCGCATGTTTACACGTGTCATGCGTGTGACTAACAAGCACAAACACGCTAAATACCAACTCCGCGGCCTTCACGACCAGCAAGTCAGTGTCGAGTTGCACCCAAAATCCACACGCAAGAGCGTTGCTACCACTGCAAATATTATTGCTAACACCCTTTTTCGCTGCATGATTATGTGCGTTATCATTAATAATAGTAACAATAGCAAAGACAACAAAAACAACAACAACAACAATTAGCAGCACAAAAATATCATTAGTTTTATAGCCTTCAACAAATTCACAGACCAAATAACATTTAAAGCTGAACTTTTTGGTGAAAGGAATACCCTTTTTTCTATTTCAGCCTTCGCAAAGACCCTCATGCAAAATACGCAGTAATTGCAACGCACAGAGGCATAAGATTTGCTGAGAACAACCCTTAGGTAACTTTTAGGACTGGACGCTGTTATCGGCTCATCGGTTGCGGGGTGATTGTGCGTCTTTGGTGTTGTTAGCTAAACCGCAAACATGTATAAGTACGTCAGCTGTTGTTGTGGTGCTTTGTTGTTATACAGATCATCTGTAGATTTATTTGTATTCTAATTGCTATTGACTTCTCAGCGAAAATCGTTTTTGAAATGGAAATTATTATTCATTCAAGAAATCGCATTTAGATTACATTTTACAGTGAGCTGTTAAGCGTTGGATGCACGGCTGTGGTAGTAGGCCAGGCGAAACATTCCAAAGTGGGAAGTTGACCCTAAGGCGCGTTGCTATCTCGAAAGTTGTATGCTGACTTCACAGCCAGAGGATTTTTTTCTATAACTTTTACATTTCAAATGCGAAAAATGAGTCCGACCCGCAACTGTCGAATTATTTATTAACCACACATAAACGAAAGTGCGCCCTTCTAAAACACCCTAAGCGAGACATGTAATCCAAATTTTGGGTTCCCGCTTCACGAGGAGGCAAGTGTGAGCTCGCAGAGCTAATCCAATAATTCGGATTAGAGTACCATTTAAACGGATTGAAAAGTAGGCATACTTAAATACATACAAACTCTTTGGGCATCATCATGAGCCAAAATGCCGAAAATGAGCCACATACAAATCGTGTAAGGAACAAAGTAAGAAAATACCTCGGCTGAGAGAAAAGATAGTAAAAAAACACCTCGGATGACTCGACGCTGACATTGAACACCACATCAAATTCTTACTAAGAAAGATGCGTCTGCAACTCTTAAAGTTCAAATCCTAGCAACCGTTAAATAAGGCATTACCCCGAGATTTCAATCTTCACAGATGATTTAAAAATGTGCGGTGGTAAAAAATCTGCCGCTTTGTTCCAGTAACAGTCATTGAGAACAGACTTTCAGACTGCTGCAGCATTTTGTCAAACCGATATTTAAGCAACTTCCATGGGGCGTAGCTGGTAAGCAGGGTGGACATCGCTTCTTCAAAACTTGTCTGCTCAAAATTTATTCAAGAATATTAAAGATTTCTGCAACAGTACATCATCTCTCTGGAACCCAGAGCATAGTGATATTTCGATTAATAAGGACTGAGCTAAGAAAATCGAGTCCACCTTCTGGTCTCCTATTCTCACACGTTGAGGTAGATCTCCACACAGTCTCCGCTAGTACTGCATTCATCGGTCTTGGGTGACGGTATATAGCGGTGTTTTAAAAAAGGGAAAAGTAGGAAGCAAAAAAAGAGTGCGGCCCAGAAGTGCTTGGAAAGCACAGAGATATTTATGAGTTTCCTGCTTTCAAAAGATGAGGTAAGTTAATATGGGCATTCGCTCTATGAACAAAGAACGCGGAGCTTATTGAAAATAAGGTATGGCTATAGCGGCCATCGTAGCTTAATGGGTTGGTGCGTGACTATGATTCAGACGTGCGTGACTTTGATTCGAAAATCCGTCCATGAAACACCAAAAGTGTTTTCTAATAGCGGCACTCCTCGGCAGGCAATGGCAACTCTCCAAGTGTAATTCTGCCATGAAAAAGCTCCTCATTAAAAACTATCCGCTGCTCGGAGGCGGCATAAATAGGAGAAGGAGCAGCTCAGGCAAACACCCAACAAAGGAAGCTCGTAGGTAGGATGGACATCGCTTCGCCAAATTTTATTCTGAACTCCTCAAAATTTATTCAAGAATATCGAACATTTTTGTAATCTCTTCAACAGTATAGCGTTCAACTCTACTGGGCACAAATATATTGTGGTGTTAATTGAAATGAGGACAGAACTCGATAACTTATGTTCAAGCACACTCGCGCCTCGGGACTTACTTTTCTCACAAGTTCTACTACGTCTGTTTGTACTGGTACCCCAGTGGTATTTTAAAAAAAGAAGCAAGTAGATGAGTTCGTAAAAAATGAGCCCGACAGAGCTTGGGAATTTGAGTCTATGCATAGAAGTCTTTAAGGGTTTCCTATTTTTGCAAGATGAGGTCGGTATTAAAGCGTTCATTGTCGAAGAACGAAGAATACCAATTTATTGAGACCCTCAGAACCGTAAATACGGATACTCACGGATATAGTAAATGTATACTGGACTATTGGCCTTGTGGTTGCTCATTGGAGTACATTCAGCACTTTTGTAAGTATGTGCGGCCCTTCGAATTTGTGCTACAGATCTCTGAGGAACCACTATTACAGAAATATGGATAGTTTAGGTAGAGTCTCGCTGGTGGTAGTGGTTAGGTTGGTTGAAATGGTTGCCCACTGTGGGACACACTCAGGCTCATAGCCCATTGTGATGCCGTGTGGGAGGAGCTTGTCCATATCTCTCCTAAGCCAGTGCTTACTTTAACAATTGTTAGAAATTCCTTGATTTTTCTTTGAAGGTATCCAATTAGGAACTTCGGACGGAAGACGGAGAGCTAATAACTGGCTTAGCCACAGGCCTCACATCAGTCGCATGAGTGGTCTTTTCTGCCGAAAGGCCTGACTTTCTCGAAGAATTGGGTCTTGTCTTGATTGTGCCTTTATCCGAGGCTGTGGTTTGTGTGCTCATTTTACCATTTCATAATCACTGGCGCTACTTGACGTGGCGAGCGTGGGGGACTAACATTTTTAGGGGGGAGAGGGGAAACGTCGACCATGTCAGTCCCCTCTACCCTAACAAGGGAATTCTACCTCCTGAGGTGACCCGTTATAATACAGCCGGATACCCCTAGCTGCAAACCATCCAGTGGGCACGATGACGCATAACACCCTGGATTAGGGGGGCTAGGGAGAGGACATGATGGGATGCGGGGTTAGGAACAACTGGGGGACTTTCGTAGATACGATGATCTCCTCATGGTGATTGAATGACCAATTGCAATTCCGCCGTTCCGGGGATGGATGGCTAGCCAATCCCTATATGGAACATCCCTCTTAGTTTGTAATAAGTTCGCCCTCATGATATGCGGGTTAAATCGCCACTTAAGCCTCCATCGCGCGGCATTCGCCAAAAGATCGCCAATGCTTAACCCTAGAATCGTAATATACGTAAATTTTACGTGTACGTCGCAGAAAAAAATCAGTTACACTTTACCGTTCGGCGCTATCGCTACGACCTCTTGGCAGTGCTTCCTTTATTTTATTGTTGCATTAACAAGTGAATCATAAATCAGTTGTTACTTCGCGTTTAGCTTTAATCGTTCTTTGAAAAAAAGTGTGCACGTAAATTTTACGTGGTCTTAGCATTAACGTATAAATTTTTGTACGTAAGTTTTAGTGGTCTTGTTATTAGCGTATAAATATTTGTAAATGAAATTTATGTTCCGTGCGGTCTTCAAGAGAAATAAAAGAAAATAATGGAAAACTCAAGTCGTTGCCTTGCGGATGAAGAAATAGAAGCCCTCCTGGACAGTATTGACAGCGATGTAAGCTTTACTGAGGACAACCTTGAAGAGGAAGTTGATTTTGACAGTGACGATAGTTTGGAGGATCCAGACTACTCTCCTGAATTCCAGGAAAATACTTTTGAAGAGGAACTGATGAAAGACGTGGAGTCCGCTCAAAATATGGCATCTGAAAAAAATAAAGGTCCCCCGGCAAAAAAACAAAAGTCAGCACCAACTGTGCAGCTTCAACTAAATGACAATGAAGATGTATCCAGTTCTAATCCAATTTTGGGAAGGAATGGTCATGTTTGGAGTAGCAATCCAGTGCATCGTAGTAGCGGAAGAGCAATGGCTATGAATGTTGTTTATATTCGACCAGGTAAATATTATTAAAAGCGGATGTTTTTTAAACACTGTTATTAAAATAAAACATAAACTAGGTCCATATCCAGGAGCCAAGGATGCTATCGAACCCATCGATGCGTTTGGCTTATTTTTTAACGACAAAATACTAAACGAAGTGCTTTTGAGAACGAACGAAAAAAATGCACAACTACGAGAAAAGTATAAAATCAAAGACTGCACTGTTTCAGATACAAATCTTTGTGAACTGAAGGCCTTGCTTGGACTTATATTTCTTTCTGCAACTTTAAAAAATAATTATCTCACCACGGATGTACTGTTTGACCCCAAATTACTTTGGCGGCAGGTACAAAGCAACCATGAGCCGTAACAGGTTTAACTTTTTGATAAGCGCCCTAAGGTTCGATAATCAATTGGCAAGAGAAGAACGCATGAAAGAAACGGTTTTTGCTCCAATATCCATGATATAGGACATCTTCATTTACAACAGCACAAAGTCTTACAAACCAGGATCATACCCATGTTACAATTGGTGAACAACTTGTAGGTTTTCGGGGAAGGTGCCCATTCCGCATGTATATGCCAAACAAGCCAAACAAATATGGTATAAAGATTGTAATGCTATGTGATGTAGCGACAAAATATGTAATAAATGCAAGTCCTTATCTTGGTAAATCCACTGAAACCAATGGTGCTCTATTAGCCAATTACTTCGTTGAAAATTTGACCAAACCATTGCATAGAAGTCACCGAAACGTTACAATGGATAACTGGTTTACCAGTATTCCCTTAGCACAAAAATTACTGGCTAATCCATACAAATTGACTATCGTGGGAACCTTACGCAAAAATAAAGAAGAAATACCAGCAGAGTTATTGGAAACAAAATCTCGCCCAAATGGATCATCAATGTTTGCGTTTGATAAGGAAATGACAATGGTGTCTTACAAGCCTAAGCAAAACAAGAGCGTGATGTTACTATCCACAATGCACATTACTGGCGCTTTGAACGAAGTTACATCAAAGCCAGAAATTATACACTCCTAGAATTCCACTAAAGGTGCCGTAGATACCTTTGATCAAATGGCCCGAAATATTTCATGCAACAGGAAAACCAGGCGTTGGCCACTTTGCATATTTTACAACATGTTAAATATAGCCTCAGTGAACTCTTACGTTATCTACACTCATAACGTAATGAAAAAGGGATTGAAACCATTAAATAGAACAAAGTATATGTTAAAACTACACGAACAATTAACAGGAGACTTGGTAATATACCAAACCTTCCTAGAGAACTGAAGAACAGTATCCGTAATATACTCAATATAAAGGAAACTGGAACAGTGAGCGAAGCTTCTTCATCAAAAGGCAAACGGACATACTGCAAATTTTGTCACTATTCCAAAAAGCGGAAGACAACTACCTATTGCTCGATATGCGATGAAGCGGCCTTATGTGGTGAGCATCAAATAAAAATATGCCAGGAATGTAAGCAGAATTTCGCATAAATTTTTTTATAATTCATTTTAAGAAACATAAAACTTTGTATTTTTAATAAATAAAATCAAAACAGAAGATATACCTACAAGTTATTGTTGAACATTTATTTTAAATTTTTGTGTTGTACGTAAAATTTACGTATATTAGCATAAACATAGGGTAAAACTATCTTACGATTCTAGGGTTAATGAGGCATAGATTATTACTTTATAAATTTTTGCCCTCCATCAAAATCAGACTCGACGGCTACGTGAACCCTACATCAGAGCAGCCCGTCTACACTAACCTAACCATCTTCCATACCCACAAAGATAACACTCGCCTAAATCATTAAGCTTTACTTAGCCATAATCAAAATTACCTTAACGAGTTAATAAGAAAATCAGAAAAAGTTAAACAAACACGAAATGGTTTACAAAAAATTGCTGATAAAGCAATAAACCGAAAACACATAAAGTTGGTGTGTGGCTTCGTCACAAAAGTGCCAATTCTGTGAAACTAATTTTCTACGATGAATTTCAATGGAATGAGCGACTATAAGAAACGATGATGTCGGGCACAAAAATAGGGAGTGATTGGCAGTGAGGAACAACGAAAGGGTAGGGAGCGATAAATGCCCACTTGAGGTATGTCAACGACTGTGGCATGGCAACGTGGGGATAAATGCATATTTGTATGTGAAGTACAAGTGGGTAACAGATTTTAATTATTGTGCAGTCATCTTGCAACGCTCGCACACCATCAGACAAGGAGGCGCAGACATAGGCAGACGAGATAGTTTGTCGATCTAAATTTGTTTTAGGGATGAGGAAAGCGGGCTTGATGTTTGATTTTGCCACTTGACGCAATGCTGTCTGTGCGCCAGTGGAATGACAGACCGACGTGAAACTGAAAACGATTGTCTTGCTCGTCCAAACGTGCCGACGACAGATCAAACAAAATACTATGTAGTACTTACATACACACACATGCACACATATGGGCAAACGCGTATACTCGGAGTACTCCAGTTTCCCAAGCCTTCATGAGCCGACGCAAACTACTTATTTATGGAAGGATTTTTTTCGTATTTTTCTTTCTTTAAATCATCTCACTTCCATTGCAGTTGTTCAACAGCTTTCTTGTTGCTTTTATGTATTGCAGTTACTTACATTCACATACAAAATCTGGACAAACGCAGCGGCCAAGCACTCTGCTACTTGCCTCACTTCAAATTGGTATCAATTCGTAGAAAATTATTATTTTTTATTAATTTTTTCTTTCTCATGTATACTTTGGTTGTTGTTGTTATTGTTCTTCATAATTGTCAAGTACCTTAATCTGTTGGCAATGATGACTTGCTAAATTTCCAATCATCATCACCATCATCATCGTCAGTAATTTGGCCCACAAAGGCCGCTAACTTTGTCAGACAGGAGAAACTGGGAGGAAGCAACTTCATTGGGAGTCGCAGGCACAGTGAGACGTTTCTGTAAATTTTCAAATTAGCTCACAAAATTCTTAGATAGAGCATTAAATATGCTTAAATTGAAATTCGGTAAAAGTTTGTTTAGCCGTTTTTGTTAGATTTACTGCATTTCCCACGCTTAGTGAGTCGTGAAGAGATTCAATTTAGAATAAGTTTACTTAGCTAAGGTTAGATTAACTATAGATAGGTTAGCAAAGGATTAGCTTTTCACAATAGTTAGAATGTTGGAGTCGCTTAGCCGTGTGACCCATTGTAACGCAAATGAACTCTGTCCCGATACCTCTGAAAAGTTTGCTTGGACAAACATTTTGAAAGAGCTCTGAGTACTAAAACTTCGGGATCTTCCAGAACCGCTGCTTCCCTTTTTGCGGTAGCTCTTTGACTTGTTGAATCCAAATATAACCTCAAAAGTAGTCCCAGTGAAGTTTTATCTGATTTTACTCATTTCCCGCGTGTCGAAAAATTCACTAAACACAAATACAGATTTTTATATGTATCCAAATGAGTTTAGGTAGGTAAGTGGACAGGTGTAAGTGGTAGGCGGTCTTTAAACCCAATCACTTCGATCGTTGCCGATCCATTGTGATGACACAGTAGCAGTTTACCTGTTACGCCTCGTTCAACTATTTTGGTTTAAGTGCAAATCCATTTATCTGGCTGACCCTTACATATATCCCCAAGATCATCAGTATCATTCCAGAACGATGAGCTAAAGTACTCGTATATAAGCCTACAGGCATGTCACGCAGGACATTGAAAAAAGAGATGTCTGACAGACAATTCCTGATCCTTCTTCTTGCAGCTTCTTCAATGGTCGAAATGAGGTACATTCAATCTTTGGGCACGTCGTCCTAGGAAACAGTGGCCTATGATCAAAACAACGAAGGCAGACACGTTTTCCTTGACCGGTTAAGTAGCCCCTTTGAGTGCCTGTCGTCCCATTTTTACCGAATATTCTTTGTAGCATTAAATGTCACACTATCAACCCATCTCGTGTGATGCTAATTTGTTTGTCTTACTGTTGATTTGTATATCACTTTGCCCTGGCACCCATATCAAATGGTTGCGGAAACATTCCACCATCTCGTTAAGAGGCGGTCGACATATGCGAGCAATAATGGAATTAGTGACAACTCCATCAAGAGATTTAATCGCCACTTGACTATCAGAATATATATAGATTTCTCTAAAGATTGTCCCATTTTTGCCTAACCAGAAAGCTATCTCATTTATAGCGAGAATTTCAGCCTGAAATGTGCTACAGTTATTAGGACGATGAGCTGAAATGTTTACTTTCGGCTTCTTACAGTAGATGCCAAAGTTAACTTAACCGTCAGGCTTTGAGCCATCAGCAAAGAACTGTAACTGTAACTGATATGACCGAGTATCCAACAACTAAATCGCGTCATTGATTAGTTGGAGGAAGTTGAGCAGCAGTTTTACTTACATTCTGTTTACCAACCAAGTCTGTGAAGTGTGTTTGTAATCGTAGTCTTATCGAGAGCCGCCCCCCAAGAGCGTGGGAAAGTTAATTGAATTATTTAGAAGGCGAACTATAAAATGCAAGAAAAGCAAATCTACTTGGAAGGGGGGTTAAATTTATTAGCTGATATATTCTAGCTATTCGTAAGAGCGTAAATGGTCCAAAGTTGAACGAACGGAGCGAAAAAGTGAGGAGTATTTTTTGAAATCGTTCTATGAAATGAGCACACTAAATCTTACAAACGATAAACGTTTATAAAATCTTCATAGTATACGATTCAGAAAAAGACAAAAACTAGCATTACAAAAGCTAACATTACATAAGATTCCGGAGCAATGTAATTGATGTTCGTAATGAAGCTTAGTTTTGTGTCAAAATATGCTCTTGAATCCTTAATTTCAATCACGCTACTTAGAGAAGACCCCGAAATACGCTAACTCGTGCCTAATTTGATAAATTTCCGAAATTATATTCTCTTTCAGAAGCAGCTGACTCCGAGTACCCCAAGTCTGTAGCTTTTCAGGGTCAGCTGTTTTAGCTAACACGATGCAAAGAGCAATGAAATAATTTCAAAAATTGGCAGGTTCAATTTTTATATTATGTCTAAATAAAATTCATAAAATGCATCATTACTGGCTACAAGATGTGGTTTTACGAGTCAAAAAAGAAAGCGGTATTGTTTGTTTGAGACGATTACGTGAAGAAATTCGAAAAAAAACAAAATATTTGTGGGAAAACAACTCGTGGTTTTTGCACCCTGGTAACGCCCCTTTGCACGGTGCCATCATTATCCGTGATTTTTTTGATCAAGACCGAAACGAATACCACTCAATAGACATCGAATTCGCCTGATGAGGCTGCCTGCGACTTTTTCGAGTTTTGTCTGTTTGATCGAGCCAGAGAACCACTTCGGGGAACGCGTTTTAACAGTCGAAAAGGAGTAATGGAAAATTGGAATCAGAGCCGTCGATGGCTATATCGAAAATATATAGAGTTCCAGAAATGTTTCGAGACCTGGCTCAAACGCTGGCGTAAGCGCGTCGCAGTTGATGTGGAGTATTTTGAATGCGATAATATCTTCTCTTGAGGAATAAACTTGCATTTTGAATGTTCTAAATATATTCCGAAAACTTTTTGATCCAGTTGGTTATGATTGATCCACGACGCTATTTGCAAAACTTCCGTTAGGCTCCCTACATCCTCTTTATTTCTTTATGGGGTTAGGGGCAGTCAGAATTTCTCAAAAGTTGCTTTGTTTTTTGCATTCTCTTGAAGTATAATACCTTTAAAACATTGTGGGAAAATTTGAAGTGAATCCGACAAATACTTTTCGAGTTATTCAACATTTAAAAAGGATGCTCGGGCGCTTCGGAGCCTATAGCAAAACTTTAAATGCGTTTTTCTCAAAACTGTTTTTTGAACTGGTGATCACTGTAACTTAAAAACCGCTTGGTAGATTTCAATGAAATTTATACTGCTTTTTAAAAAAAAAACTCGTACCTGATCGAAGGATTTATTTTCAAAAATTTGATTTTTTTAAACAATAAATTGTCGGTTTTTTTCTCGAAAATCTGGAAAATATTTCCTGAGGCCGCCATATTGTTAATTTTGAAGAAAAAACTCCTATCAGTCACAATATTATGTATTAATAAAACTAATTTCTCTTGTCCGATTGATTTCAGATGAATCTCCAAGGACTTGTGATGATCACCGCCAGGGACTTCTGAAGAAACGGGCTCCACACAAGCAGCGATAACTTTTACAATTATTAATTTTTTTTTGTGTTTGAAATTTTGCTAAAGTCAAGTCGAAACATGATGCACTAATGCCATGTTTTTATTTTTGTAAAATAAAGCAGCTGACTAGCAAAAAAAATTATTGAAATTCATCATTTTTTCGGGCCTCTGACTACGCCTAACCTCTTCTTCAATATCCCACACAACAACCTTCGGCTATATTCCATCATTGGATACAAAGTTTGCTTTTCTTTACTGCTTTCGGCAAGCACTTTCGTGCATGCACAGTGGGCCTGTACAGGCAATTACTTTCTGTTATTCCGCAATTTGATAGACTAATCGCAAGCATGTTTGATGGCAGCGTCGTGCGCATTCTAAATTCTATAAAAAAGAATTTGTGTGCAACAGTTCTTATTAAGCCAGTTCAATTTTTGTTGTTGCTGTTGCTTTCGTCACTTGACGTTTTGAGGATTTTCGCCACGTCATGATGTTTTCAACAACAGTTCTTAAGTTCGCAGCATTGTTACCCCACATCAGCGCATACGCAGGCAAACTCACGCACACTCACACGGATATGTGATCATTTTCACTCTACGCTGCTTACCCACGCAGCCAATGAATGCAGCAATACAACAACTCTCACAAAGGTACTGAAAGTTGTAATTGTTGCTGCTGCTATTATGAGTACGAGGTGTTGCATTGTGTAGTGTGCAACAACAACAATAAAAATAAGACGAAAAAAATAAAGCAGCAGCGTCGCAACGCGCTTAAGGCAACACAAAATGGAAACGTCAATTTCAAGGGCTTTTCCTGGTAGTAATTAGTAGCTGAGGTGGGCATTTAAATACTTTCGACGCGCACTTGTCTGCTGGATGACAGCTACAACAACAATAAATGCATTCAAACAACAACAACAGCAACTAAAGTACAATGTGAATAATAGAAAGGCAAACTCGTACACTCAGCAGCAAAAGTCTGTATACGAAGACCAAGTAAGAAGTTTCTTAAAAGTTACCGGTTTTTTATTATTTATTTTTTTTCTGTTATATGAGAATGGCTACTTCTTCTTCTTTATTGGCGCGATAACAGCTTACGCGATTTTGGCCGAGTTTAATAAAGCGCGCCAGTCATTTCTTTCTCGTGCTAACCGGCGCCAATTGGATACACCAAGTGAAGTCAAGTCCTTCTCCTCCTGATCTTTCCCACGCAGAGGAGATCTTCCTCTTCTTCTGTTACCACCATCTGGTACCGCATCAAATACTTTCAAAGCCGGAGCGTTTGTATCCATTCGGACGACATGACCCAGTCAACGTAGCTGCTGTATCTTTCTTTTCTGAAAAATGGCTACTATTCGATTATTAATCCAAAGTATGCGTAAATGAGAAAAGGTTCAACAGACCGTGTAAAAGAGGGTAAAACTCGCTTGACGGCCAGATTAAGACGGCCATATTTTCAGCTCCTTTACCAAAACCAATGCGAAACTCAAACAGAAAGCCAAATCGTATCCACCGTTGTCTTGTCTATGCTTGTGAGCATTCTCGGTCGTTCCCGGCCAAACTGGAGTGAGCAGTATGGGTCCGGCCATTTGTAGCAATATCTCTGTCTTTGCTGCAGAGCTCAGATACACCGCCATCCTGAATTACTTGGGAATCAAATTCGACTCCTTTTGTGATAATCTTTACAGATAAATTCTAACCTCTTTCCATTCCGACAGCCAGGCGCCAAATAGGACTCTGATCTCATTGTTTGTGCGTTCATAATTAGCCGGAAAATGTCTGACTTCTCTCTCGACTGCTTCCGAACACTTCGATATTAGACTAATTTGGTTACAGTGGCATAGAGGGAACTGCGAGGCTGATGAGCTGGCTAGAAAGGGGGTCCTGTAGATAGTTTCAACGTGAAATGAGAGGATTGGAAACTGTGGTCTACTCCTGCAAAGATGGGCATAGCGGCAACTTAGCGAGCACTGGGTTATTGCGCAAATCGGAGAAGTCGCGAGATCCTTCAACTCCTTTCTGCAGAAGCCGTGTGGAGGATACCGTGGAATCAGTTAAGCACCTTCTTCTCATCTCTCGTCAGGCAGAGATTCAGATATTTGAGCTATCCCTTTTTTCTACATTCTGTTTTCTCCAATCCAAGGCCCCTGCTTCTTTTTTCTCCCTATTTCGTTCTTCTTACTCTGTATGGTATCACAATGGAAGAATTTGATTCTTTGTCTAAGCGGGCCCTTCGCATAGGTAGCTTTTTAAGTTAAGTAGCTAGATTAAAAACCAAGTTGTTCCAAACTAGTTCGGAAGTGTAAGATGGGCTTAAGTTAGTTGGTGAATACGACGGACTTCATTTACTTGCTTCGGCCATCGAAGCCACTATCAGAAAATTGCTTTCAGTAATGACTTCAGGACAATAAAGGGCTGCAGGAGTGGGCCGAGCTCGTGGTATGCTCAATCTTTCTAGATACGTGTTTGCTCCCACTGAGCAGATGAGACTAAAGACAGCTCGGGTGATTGTTGACTGGTAATTTTCTAATTTGTTTACCCAGTTCGTTCTCGCTGTATTCGGATCTGTAACGAGGATTTATATCCCGCCAGAGTTTAACACTTCAGTAGGATTCCTAGCGATGTTATAGCGAATGCCTTAAACTGAATGTGACAAGCTCAGTTTAAAAAGGATGAGATAGCGGTGGGCTTTCTGAGCAATTGTCCGCGATCCTTTTTGGACAAGATGATCGCCAAAACACAGCTTCTTTTTGAATACGATGCTATAGCGCGAAGAAGGATGATATGTTTCGGCCGGATAGGGCTGGAAGAAAGGCACATACGCTTAGCCCAACCTAGCTCCACGGATGATCATTTGGCCATTAGCTCTCCGTAGCCGATTTCTGTCAGCTCGTTTCACACGAATTCGCAAACTTGTCCAACCATTCGTTGTATCAGACGGGCAACAAAGTGATATTTGAGGTTTTTTCTTGTATATCACTAGTACAATCTCAGGTTTTTTGTAAGCACATCCCCTCTTTCGTCAGCCAATCAGCTAATTCTGTCAAATTCCTTAAGAGCCGGTCAATGGTCTGATATTGGCCAGACCGCTAAGATCTGTTCACCATGTCCCAGCTCCATCTTAAGTTTATTAACAGAGCTGGGGTTGGATGGAAATTTTTGAGAAGGAGAAAGCACTAAGGGCCGTCAGATCGAAGTGCAAATCTTATTTTCTTTCGTTCATTCAAGGAAAGTATTTCCTGAAACCACTTTGCAGTCTGTAGTCATACTTTTACAACCAAGTGTATGCACACATGCCTAAAATGGTGTTGATAGGTATCCACGTTTCATCACAAATCAGGAACTCTTTCGTTTCTCTTCATGTTATTGTTGTAAAATTTCAATATTGTTGTTTTTTCCGGAGACGCTCACTCAGAATTCTTTTTTTTTAATTTAGATTTTCCGAGTATTTCGGCGGTGTAATCACATACAGACACCTATGCACCAAACTTTCGGTATAGATTTTGGAAAGAAAAAGTAATTGCATTTTAAGTAGTTCTTCGGATTCTTCGAACTACATAATTGTTGTTGCACTTGTTACATTAGATAATTGTTGTTGGTAATTTGAGCTGAGCGCTCATTTTCTTTTTGTTCGCTGTTATGTTTGGGAGAGAAGGCGTGCAACATGTTGATAGCATAATTTGTGGGCCCACATTAACTCGTCGTAGCCTCTTTGACTCCATTTTTTTGTTTTTTGGAATTTCCCCTCCCTCCTTTATTTTGCTGATGGGTGCCTTGTTAGGGGGCCCACAATTAAAACTGTACGCTCTATAGGCACTCTCGAAGTAAGTGTTAATTATTTCTGGGAAAGCAGGAAATCGTGGTGCATTGTGGAGCGGAAAGCTCAGCCGTTCCAGCTAATGCGTGATTAACGAGCTGCTAAACATTTTTAAATATTCAAACCACACTGTTAAGTCAGAGGTTAATATGTAGTTTGATGGGCGGCTGAGAGAAAATGATCTTGTGGAGCAAAATGATCAGGTATGTAATATTATAGGGTTAGAAAGTGGGCTTTCTTAAAGATAATTAGATGTTGAGTTAATTTGAAAAAAATTAAAAAATGCGAGTTCTTCCAAATTACTTGTAAGTTCTGCAATAGCTGAAGGTGGTAAACGAACCACAATTGAAACCAAATAATGGGAGTAGTGCTTAGTGGATGCCTTTGCAGGACACTGGGCGCGAGGTATGCAAGCTGTGAGACTCGGCATTACTTCGATTCCCTTTTGCGTCAGTTGTATGGGACGTTGAGTGCGCAAACGCGCTACTTCATCGGTCAAGGAAAAAGGCTTTGCCACTGTCTCATAGGTCGACATGCTCAAGGATTGAATGTACCTCATTTCGACTATTGCTGAAGCTCCAAGAATGAGGAGGATCGCATCACACTGTACTAGTGTCACGACTTTCATTATTGCCATGAGTTCAGCCTGAAACACACCACCATAGTTGGGAAGCCGAAAACAGAAAGAAATCCTTAGCTGTGTATACATGGCTGAACTTGCCCTGTCTTATCTCATCCCGTTTCCACTCTTCCCTTGAGGGTAGAAGGGTCGTGAGCGTTCTCACTCTTCCCTCGAGGGTAGGTGGATTGTGAACGTTGTAATGGCAAGTGTAGACGGGACTGCATTGTCCTCAGTCCACGAAGCTCCCACGTGCTATCCACGACCGTAGTCCGTGTTTGACCACTTACTCAAAGTGCTCAGCCTTTAGGCTTATAAGGAGGTTTAATGTCGCATATAAAGCTTTCGATGGTGTGATTGCCATTGCACCTGTTATAAGAATAGACGCGAGCTTCTGGACCTTGTCAACTGATTTTTTATCGTCCGCCCGATTAGCATTCGTTCTATGAACGAGACAAGCGTACTGTTTACTTACGTTTCCGTTAGCGATTCGGTATCTCGATCCTCATGTCTTTGGTTCCCCATCCTTCCTCCCTCCCCCTTCCCACTATCCTTTCTTCCTAGTCGTCTTATCTTCTTTTACTTCTTTTACTTTGTGATACGAATTTTTATTTTCGTCCAAGTGTGTACTTTCTGTGGGCGACCATTTCAACCTAACCTAAGGGGATAAGTGCGCTCAACGCCTTCAGTCCTTCTCGATATTCCCCTCAACAACATATAAAAGGATATTGCTGAGAAAAATAAAAGTACATTTCAGCTACGAGCGCTCTATGATGCGGAACCTCTAACAGCCGCAGATGACGACCAAAATTCTTGTGCCCGTCTTAAGCAGCAGCGGAATGCAGTAAACAAACTCAGACTATCATATCATTTAGATCGACTTTGACAACAACGGAGGGGGCAGAGAATATGACATAAGCAACTGGGAATCTACCAGAAGTGATTGGGAATCTGAACCTAGCAATGACGAGATTCACACTACTGGCTATGAGTTCGAGGTCGAACCACGAAGAAATCTACTCCAATATTCACAGACCGTACAAAAGTAGTCTTTTTAACTGGATCTGTCGCCTTTTTCCAAAACTCCTTATGAATTTCCAGACTACCGCCATGCTTTTTAAGTCGAGATCTATGCAAATGACAATATCTCGCTCCTAGAAAACTGTATTTCATCGTCGAAAGTCAAGCCAAAATGTGTTCAACATCTTCCAAAAACCTTACAATCTCCCCAACAACACATCGTAAATCTATACTTACACCGGGACACAGTGCTGCTCCGTAAGAGCGGTAAGTGGATGAATGCGCGAGGATAGGATATGAGAAAAGATTTGGTGAATCAAATTCAAGTATACCAGCCTCTCTGGACTTCCTGTCTTCACAATTTGTGGCAATGGCAAGAACAGCTACAAACTGCAAGTAGTCTGGTCCTGAAGTCCGCGTTCATTTTGATCTAGACTCGACGCCGAAGATCAGGAAAATTATTAAGCTCTCAAAAATTAATAGGCGATTACGTAGGAGAATACTAGAAGGACAATAGGCTGTTGGGCATGTGGATGCCAGGTTCAGTTATCCGCTTAACAATGCCTCTAGTGAGGAAGAAACAGATTTCATTCAACACTTCAGATTTCTGAAGGTCCACTGCTTGCAAGGTTTGCAGAACATAGGTATCATCTCATTGTTAGAGTTGACTGACGAGGGAGAGGAATGTTGGTGTGGCTAGTGAAGCCAAGAGATATTCCGATATGTTAGCCGTAAAGGTGTATATCTTAACGGAACTGATTTAGATATGGAAATACAGGTGCAGAAGAAAGGAGACATTAGAGAAAAAGCGAAACAAGAAGAATATTCTGAGCTCGTTAGTGCATTTCAATTGCTGTCTAAAACTTTACTCACTGCCAACCACGTCAAACGAGCTAATCAACTCACAATGACAACGGTTTGACTTTGGAATCCACAATCATCTAAAGTCAAACCGCGCCAGAGGGCTTAGACTAAAATACTATAAGCCTAGGACCGTTTTTAAATAGGATGTGTCCACAGAGCAAAATTCTGGGATACGACACGCGACTCTAAGTTGTGTCGGAAGCACGTCGTTAAGAAGTTGTGCCTTGTTAGAGAGCACTGGACAAAAAAGAAAGCGTAGACGAATGAGCTGGTGCGTGACTACCACTCGGAAGTGCGCAGGTTCGATTATCCATGAATGAATAGAAAACTGTTTTCTACTGATAGAAAACGTTTTTTCTAAGAGCGTTCGTCTCTCGGCAGGTAATGAAAATCTCCAGGAGAATTTCTGTAATGAAAAATTACCTCATAAAATTAAAGCTGTAGGTCCCTCCATTTCTGGAACAACATCAAGATGCCCGTCACAAATAGGAGAAGGAACTCGTCCAAACACCCAAAAAAGGTATCAAAGATTAGCGCAAGCCAAATTGCTGTTAGGAAGGTTAAATACGATTTTCATCTTCTATCGTTACTGATATTTCTTGATAAAGAGATACCGAAATACATTTGGGTAGACGAAAATCAAGCTGGAGGTTCGGCGAATATTCGGTGACAATAGATATGGAGGATGGTTCCATGTGTAGAAGTCCACGCAAGTGGGGAAAGTTACTGATCGCCATTCACTTGGGAGTGGCCAGGACGATTCTTCTACATATGGTTCAAGCAGCTCACAACGTCCGGGATTAGCCCACGTATCCTCTGGTTAGCTTCCGAACACCCGTTCGGGAGTGAGCTAACGTGAGAAGGCGAAGCATCCCAGCATAGCTGGCTGTGCGCTGGGTTTGGGACCCGCCACTTAAAAAGCCCCCCCAATGAAAACAGCAACAAAGCCTCGGATGAGAACTTCCAACACTGATGACGACCCCTGCAAACGAAATAAGGAATACGATTTGAGGGCATGCACCTGGAATGTCCGATCCCTTAATGGGGAAGGTGCCTCTGCCCGGCTGGTTGATGTCCTCGTGAGAGTAAAGGCTGACATCACTGCCATCCAAGAGATGCGATGGACGGGGCAAGGTAAGAAAAACATAGGACCTTGCGACGTCTACTACAGCTGCCATGTAAAGGAGCGCAAATTCGGTGTCGGATTTGTTGTGGGAGAGAGACTTCGTCGCCAAGTACTGTCGTTCACTCCGGTGGACGAGCGTCTCGCAATAATCCGCATCAAAGCGCGATTTTTTAACATCTCGCTAATTTGCGCCCACGCCCCGACGGAAGAGAAGGACGATGCGACCAAGGATTCTTTCTATGAGCGCTTGGAACGTTCCTATGAGCGCTGCCCCCGCCACGACATAAAAATCGTGCTTGGCGACTTCAACGCCAGGGTGGGCAAGGAGGGAATTTTTGGTCCCACAGTCGGAAAATTCAGCCTGCACAACGAAACATCCGGTGACGGACAGAGGCTGATCGACTTCGCCGGGGCCCGAAACATGGTAGTCTGCGGCACCAGATTCCAGCATAAAAAGATACACCAAGCCACCTGGCTGTCTCCTGATCGAAAAACACGAAACCAGATCGATCATGTTGTGATAGATGGAAGACACGCTTCTAGTGTATTAGATGTACGTACGATCCGAGGACCCAACATCGACTCGGATCACTACCTTGTTGCAGCCAAACTGCGCACCCGCCTCTGTGCAGCAAAAAACGTACATCTACCTACGCAAAGAATGTTCGACATCGAAAAGCTGCAATCACAACAGACAGCCAGAAGATTCGCCACTCGCCACTCGACTCTCACTCCTGCTCTCGGAGAGCACTGCCCAACAAACCGGCATGCGCGAGCAATGGAGCAACATTTCTCGTTCTCTACGTACCGCCGCCGAAGAAGAAATCGGATTCCGGCGAGCCCGAAAAAACAATTGGTACGACGAGGAATGTCATGCTGCCGCCGAAAGAAAAGATGCCGCCTATAGAGCCACGCTGCGATCGGGCGCAACGCGAGCTATGTGGGATCGCTACAGAGAGCTGAAAAAGGAAGAGAGACGTATTATCCGAAAGAAGAAACGAGAGGCCGAAATACGTGAGTGCGAAGAGCTTGAGATGCTGGCCAACAGGAACAACGCCCGAAAATGCTACCAGAAAGTTCGGCGGCTTACCGAAGGTTTTAAGACCAGGGCGTTTTCCTGTAAGAACAAGGACGGCGAACTGGTGATTGACGTACAGAACAATCTTAAATTATGGAGGGAACACTTCTCGAACCTGTTAAACAGTGACAGCTGCGCATGTCATAGAGAATGTGAAGATCCCGATACCCCAATCGATGACGACGGAATTGTAGTTCCGTTACCCGACCATGACGAGGTGAGAATAGCAATATCACGGCTAAAGAACAATAAAGCCGCGGGCGCCGACGGACTGCCGGCTGAGCTATTCAAACATGGCGGCGAGGAGCTGGTAAGGTGCATGCATCAGCTCCTATGCAAAATATGGTCGGATGAAAGCATGCCTGCCGATTGGAATTTAAGTGTCTGCCCAATCCATAAGAAGGGCGATCCTGCAATTTGTGCCAATTACCGCGGGATTAGTCTTCTAAATATCGCCTATAAGGTTCTAGCGAGCGTATTGTGTGAAAGGCTGAAGCCCACCGTCAACCAACTGATTGGACCTTATCAGTGTGGCTTCAGACCTGGAAAGTCTACCATCGACCAAATATTCACAATACGCCAAATCTTGGAAAAAACCCATGAAAGGAGAATCGACACACACCATCTTTTCGTCGACTTCGAAGCTGCATTCGACAGTACGGAAAGGAGTTACCTGTATGCCGCGATGTCTGAATTTGGTATCCCCGTAAAACTAATACGGCTATGTAAGATGAAGTTGCTCAACACCAGCAGCGCCGTCAGAATTGGGAAGGACCTCTCCGAGCCGTTTGATACCAAACGAGGTTTCAGACAGGGTGACTCGCTGTCGTGTGACTTCTTTAACCTGATGTTGGAGAGCATCGTACGAGCCGCAGAACTTAATCGCTCAGGCACAATATTTTATAAGAGCGTACAATTGTTGGCGTATGCCGATGATATCGATATCTGTTAGTTCTGCCTTCTCCAAACTGGATAAAGAGGTAAAGCGAATGGGTTTGGTGGTGAACGAGGACAAAACGAAGTACCTCCTGTCTTCAAACAAACAGTCGGCGCACTCGCGTGTGGGCACCCACGTCACTGTAGACAGTTATAATTTCGAGGTTGTAAAAGACTTCGTTTATTTAGGAACCAGCATTAACACCGATAACAATGTCAGCCTTGAAATCCAACGTAGAATCTCTCTTGCCAACAAGTGCTACTTTGGACTAAGTAGGCAACTGAGCAGTAAAGTCCTCTCTCGACGAACAAAACTAACACTCTACAAGACTCTCATCATGCCCGTCCTAACGTATGGCGCAGAAGCTTGGACGATGACAACATCCGACGAAGCGACGCTTGGAGTGTTCGAGAGAAAGATTCTGCGTAAGATTTTTGGACCTTTGCACGTTGGCAACGGCGAATATCGCAGACGATGGAACGATGAGCTGTATGAGCTTTACGACGACATAGACATAGCGCAGCGAATAAAGATCCAGCGGCTTCGTTAGCTGGGTCATGTCGTCCGAATGGATACAAACGCTCCGGCTTTGAAAGTATTCGATGCGGTACCAGCTGGTGGTAGCAGAGGAAGAGGAAGGCCTCCTCTGCGTTGGAAAGATCAGGTGGAGAAGGACTTGGCTTCACTTGTGCCCAATTGGCGCCGGTTAGCACGAGAAAGAAACGACTGGCGCGCTTTGTTAAGCTCGGCCAAAATCGCGTAAGCGGTTATCGCGCCAATTAAGAAGAAGAAGATAGATATACAAAACTCTTAAGTGAGATTAAGACCGACTAAAGGATTAATCAGCCTATCAACAAAACAATCAAACAGACACTTAAACTTAGACAGAGAGAACCTTCGAAGTCTCATTGATGTTTATACCGGGACTTCTACCAAAGAATTAAACAATTTAAAAGAACTGTCATTAGTTTTGCGACCTGGATGACGAGACAGACGATGCTGTCTCTCTATTTTATTCCAAATATGAGAAAGAAGACCTGAGGGAAAGCTCAAATCAAATTTTATTTAGGATGTAGAGCCAGAAAGAATATCTTTCGAGGGCTAACTCTGAAAAAGTTACTGAGTACTGATGCTCCAGCCCGATGCTCTGTAAGCCGTACATACAACTTCCTCAATTTTGATTGCATTAAGTTTTCTTCCTTTTGCTGGACCCTCCTTCCAGTCTCTACTAAATTGTTTATCCTCTCAGTTGCTAATGGCTTCCCTTTGGATTCTTCAAAGGAAGTTGACAAAAGAATTCCACAGCACCTCTGGCACATCGATTGCCATTACGATTATTGTCCCCATCGCCGGGAATCCAGCGCAATACGAGCGTATTTTTGATACCTAAGGTCTTCAGGATATTTACGTAATCGTCCAACCGCTTGGAAGTCTTTTATATAGCGCTACAGCGCTAGTAAGACTGCTTCGAGAACGATATAATTGGGTTTATCTAAAGAAGGCATCTCTCTTCGTAGATATTTTTACCATAAATTCCTTTTGCGTGGATCTCAGCTTTAAAAATGCTATACTAGCTGTCCATAGGTAGCGATTTTTGAAATTCACATCCGTAACTTACGAGTTTCAGTCTTCCCAGCTTTAAAAACTCTGATCCGTTCATAAATCAGACTCTGAGCTCGGTCTTGTTTATGGACTATCCATCTTCAAGAGAACTCGATGCCCAATAAATACCTAAACACTTCTTATGATCCAGAAATCTGTCACTGGGGTCTGGGCAGAGTGCACTGGCTGAGATGCCTACCTTTTCCATGCCCCCCTTCGCCCATAGAAAGTGACGCGTCATCAGTCCAACCAGCTGCCTATAGTCCCATCTGCTAAATGACAGGAGGATAAGCGACAGTCGGTCGGAATTAGAATCTTCATATGAGCTATCATTCCTGTGGCACATGCATTTGATATTTACTTTCCAATTCATCTTAGGATCCACGGGAATGTCTTTCTAAAAATAAAATTCATTAGCCTACTAGGTTAGGTTAGGTTACGCTGGTTGCCACTCTCCATAAAGCTGTGGCTCAGTGAGAGGCTCACTTAGGACTGAAGACTCACTATGATCCCACTAGTCTCAGTCTACTAAGTCTTGCAGCTCGTTTTTATATTCCACTACAATTTCCATTAGTAGCGCTCTCATTTCTTTCACTTTTACCATTCTCCTCCTCCTTCTATCTCACCAAATGCTCCAGAGAAATATTCCAATTTCTATTCACTGCGAGTTTGCCTGGCTAATACGACTAATTCCCTATACTTTTTTCATCACTTTACCATTTGTGGTGGCAGTGCTAGAGCAAAAATGAAACAACAACTGGTACTTTCGAATTCACATTGTCAATTCGAAAATCCCCAATTATCCCCTTAACAACACCAACTCTCACACCTCAAGTGCTCGCCCGCAAAATCATTCCGAGTAAAGAACGACTAGCATTCAATGGTGCAGTCGTAGACGTAGTAGAGACAAGCTCACATGCCCAATGCCTAGAAACTCCCACCGCCACAACTATTACATTGGGCATGCCATACACATACACGTAAGACTTCTAGTTGTAGTAGTAGAAGTAAAAACGAAGGCGGTGTAGAGAATATAGTTAGCTCCTACTTTGGTGAAAGCTTGGTGGTGACGGTGGCGGTGCACTTCCAAGTCCAATTAGTAGCATGACTAACACTTAAGCACAAAAACAACAACAAAAACATACACTTGCAAAACAAGAATTAACAGAAAAAACAACCAAACATTTCTAAGCCCTCGCCCGCTTGCTTGCCTGATTCGTAGTTTGCTGCGCAACAACTGCATCTGCATATTTGTTTGTTTGTTCTTTTTTTCTTTTTTCTTTCTCTATTTCAGAGGCGCCAATTTGGCAATTTTGCAAATTTCATGCCACTCAGCAGCAAATAAACTCACACTTGCACACAGTTGTAGCACTGAGCGCACGATATGCCGTTTATATTGCATACATTTAGGCGCATATCCCGGCATTTCCCCAATTTCCTGTCATTTATTGCATTCACAGCCACTCAGTTTGCTGCTCATAACTGTACATGGTTTCTACACTCATTTCCGCCAACCTTTGGTGCGCCTTAGAACCTACATAAAAGTTGTACTTCCGATTGCATAGACTCGAGCGTTGGGTGGGTAGATTTCGTAAAATTTTGCCACGAAATTTGCATATCAAATGCTTGTTTTCTGTTTACTACTGAAAACCGCAATCCCACTTCTGCTTGCCTCGAGGCGCAAGGGCGGAAAGAGCGTGCAGATTCATGAAATGTTTATTGAAGGATTTATGGGGTTCCACTTTCAGTTGTTCTGGGAAACTCTGCGCATTGAATCTCGGTTAGGATGGAAGTAAGAAAAACAATTTTTTTTTTAATGTTTTAAAAATAAATGGGGCTATACTTTGTTTTATTAGTGTTAGTGAACCAATTTTTTTTAGTTTAACTCCATTCTCCATTTTTTATTAATTGGTTAAAGTGAACTTAGTTAAACTTGCCATAAATTCCGTGACTAATTTTTCAATGCATAGGCGAGAAAAAATTTGCAGAAAAAAGTTCCGTTATTTTCTGCTTTTGATCGCATCCATTGTCTACTCAGAATTATACCCAGTTTCGTGGCGAATTTCGCTTGTTAACAATTGAGTGGGGAAACCCCCTCAGAAATATGAAAATGATGTCTAGGGAAATGAATGCAACGACCAGATTCCTGCCAATACTAATTAGAGATGATCTCCACATGAAAGTCTTCCATCGCTCAACTGGTCATATTTTGACAACGCGCTTGAAGAAAATTAAACAGGACAGATGCAAGCAGCTTCTTCGGTGACGAAAATATTCTCTGCACAGATGAGAAAACTTTCACTATGGAAGAAGTTTTTAGTAAGCAAAACGACAAAATATATGCTAAAAAAATACCAGTCTAACGGTTAGACGCGATAGAAGTAAAACCTTCCGTAAAACAAACTGAGAGAGAATGAGACGAAAGCAGCATTAGGAGCGGGATAATTATAGGTTCATTATAATATTGCTATAAAGTTCATATTTTATTTTCTTCATTTTATTATTATTCATCCTCAATGTTTTGAATTTCAACAAATGATACGAGTGGCTTATGATAGCTAAAATATGATACAAATGCTTTGGTTTCGATGTTGTTAACATATCTTTCAAATACCGCGTCAATTGTTGTTTTTGATCGTGTTGTCGATTCAGTGCGATTGTTACACATTTTTTTTCTGTCGATATTCACGACACTTTTCTGCATTATTTTTTGGCATAATTGCGGTAAATATTTAAAAATGAAAATATTTACGAATATAAAAATACGGACGCAATACAGCACACGCGGTTGCTATTATGAGCGTCGTAACGCGTATATTACACAGACGTACTAACATACACACAAACATTCGTAGGACGGTTGGTCTAAGCAAGTATTAGGTAGTGTAGTATAGGTATACATAATGCCTTCTCGCTCACCGTGGCTACGTAATACGCAGGCGCGCACACATACGTACTAGCATACATACAAACATACATACGTATGACGCTTGAACTAAACACCAAAGCAAGTAATAGGCAGTGTAGTATACATACTACAATACTCACTATACTAGCGTGGCTCAGCAGTACGCAGCCACACACATATACGTATATCAACATATAACGCTTCGTAGTGTCGCTTTTTCGTTTCATCGAGTCTCAAATCACTCCCAACGATTCTAAAGAAGTTTTCACTTCAAAAGACGCTAAAAAAACGCAAAAAATGTTGTTCCAAGGGTTCACAGTGACTACCATTCAGCCTCTGTAATGGTTTGGTGGGGAGTATCTTGTACTGGCGTTAAATCTCTTCATTTCTGCGAAAAAGGGGTTAAGACCGGGACACGAGTGTACCAAAAGAATGTCTTAGAAGGCGTGGTGAAGCAGTTGAGCAGTAGGCTCTTGAAGGGATGGCGTTGAGTCTTCCAGCAAGATGCCGCTCCATAATGCAAAAACCACCCAGCAGTGGGTAAAAAGAAGTATTCCTGGGTTCATGCCGCAGAAGATTGGCAGTCTGGAAGTCCAGATGTGAATCCATTGGACTGCAGTTTGTGGTCCGAAGACCTCACAGAAATTTTGCACAATTCGCCTCCGCGTCAATCGGTCATCAGCTTTTCGTTTGATTTCAGATATGCCCATAGCTCCAAAGTCGCCTTCAGTGTCATATATCCATCGTTTTCTCGGCCGGCCTCTTCTTCTGTCGCCTTGTGGATTAGTTTCGGAGATCTTTTTTATAGCTCTATCGCTGCTGATTCGTACCTAATTATTTACTAATTTGTACCAGTACCTAATTTGCACCCCTGGTAAGTGTAAAAGTGTCTACCTCGCCGTGGTATCAAATGCGGTAAGTACCCTCTCCAAGTCGTAGAGGTCCATACATTTTTCTTAGAATCTTCTTTTCAAACAATTTAACTGATCGGTTTCATGGAGAGATAAAAGAGTTTCGGTCTTATGACAGTTTTGTATATTCGTAGTTTCTGGTTCCTGAAAGGTCAACCGAAGTAAGACCAGCATCTTACTACATCTCAAGCACGCCGCAATAAACAATTAGTTAATTAAGAGACCTGGCTGTCTATTTTAACTTCAGGATGAATTTCATCACTCACATAAATTTTATTATTTCTAAATCGTTCGCGTTATTCCTGGTCGTTATTAAAGAAATAGTTTTTCATTTTCTGGTCTCCATATTCTCAAACTGTTGTTTTCGCACTTAGCTGTATTTGCTTGGGGACCGTTTCACACAGTCTGAGTCTGTTCCGTTTAGAGTGTCTTCAGAGAGTTTTCGTGCGCTTTGGTAGTTGTAATGGTTGTACGGGTTCGGCTAAGGCCTTTATGCACTGCGATAAGATTGATCTATTGTGCTCCCCTAATTACTTAATTATAATTAGTTAGTATACCGAGGAATTGAACCAGCTCCTTAGGAGGGAGCCAATTGTAGGTCATCCTCCTGCAGTAGGTACGAGCTCAGGATTCTGTGTCTCCTGTGTCCTAATCCCGCACAGTTAATGATTAAGAGTTCCATAGACTCCTCTTCATCACAGCAGAACCAGCATAATCTTGAACTAGATAACCCTATTGTGTTAAGGTGTTTATTACAGGCAAAGTGACCTGTAAGTGCTTCACAGAGTGCGCTTTGCTTTGCGCTCGGTTAAATTCGTTGATCCCATTCCAACCCACCGCTCTCGTTGCTTACTAAGAAATCTCATGGCTTTAGAGTCTAGGCGCGTTTTGTTGTCTATCTGTTTCGTCTTTGCTATTTGTGCGGGCTCAATAGATTGTCCGTACCTGCTCAAAAAAATGTATTTTAATGTTTCCTCGCGCATTTTTCGTTGTAATGAATTGTTTTTTGTGGGAATTGCTAAAACTGTTTAAGGGATGAATGCTTCTTTTATGCGTACGGTATCTCAATTTAATGCTTATTCTTCTTCCTTAGGCTTTGCTTTTTCTTAGTTTAAGCCTACTTTTAAGAAGTTACTGATAAGGCTGTAAATTTAACTAAATTGATTTCAAAAAGCGAAAGTTGGATACATTTTCAGAAACCTAGAAAGGTTATATTTCGTAGATTTTGTTGTTGTCCTGTTGTTCGTCCCTCTCTCTCTGTCCTTCTCCCTCTCTCTTTCTCTCTCTTTCATCTACATATACAAGGTGCCGCAAAATTAATCATCTAATTTCAATAAATAAAAAACATGATTTTGAGTGATGGAAATCTTTATTTTGACCTTTGCACGCTTCCTTGCTTTCCCGTTTGCGTAACTGCAGCTGCTTAGCTCACGAGTGTCAAACCTGATTGTCGTATGCCGCCATTTTAAAAAAGTATAAATCTTCCGATAGGGTGATTAATTTTGCGCCACCTTGTATAATATATTTCGACTTTATAGAGTATGATTATTTAATATTTTATTAAAAAAAAATCATTACGAATCCCTTTTCGTTCAATTCGAAGCCAGAAATAAAGATTTCACTCGTCTGACGGTGGTCCCACTCTCAACCCCATAAAGTAACTGTGGCACAATTTGTAGACACTGGTAACAAAGAACATGTTGCTGTTTTTGTTGTTCTTGCAGCAGCATAAACATTCCCCATACATTTTCGGGGCATGCTGCTGGATTGACAGTTCTTGGCCGGATATAAATCCGGGTCGTTCCGGTAACTTAGAACCGACTGCCGTGAGAAGGACAAAGAAGAGGTCTAAAATTTTACCTAAAGTAGAAGGAAACTATGAAAAATGTTCTTGAAGGGAAATAAATGTCGCACCCCAAACACTTTTTCATGGTACTCACGGTACTAACGGCTCTTAGCCATCTGCTATCTGACGACTTGACATCGAGAAAAGGTCGGAAATGTGGTCGTGCAGAAGGGCAAGAACGGCAAAGTCACATGAAAGTAAGTTACTTATTCCCTTATATACTTATGCACTTATGTACTTATATACTTGTATACTTACATTTATACTTATGTACAAAGCCATTTGCATTGCATACATCTATGTTCACAATAATAGCAGCTCGTCATATTTCCTATTTTCACATATAGCTTACAGCTTTAAATATAGCTTGTTGTTGTTGAGGTGGTTGAACATTTCTGAGCTGAAAATGCTCCTAATTAGTGACCAGCACCGTTTTACTACCACTATCTCGTGTTAAGATGTTGTTATTTTTTTTTTTTTTTGTTTCCAAGTCAGATCCATTTAGTGAGGTCCAAGTATAGCAGCAAATCCTTTATCTCTATGTCTGAGATTTCTTTAATTTGCTGTAAGAAAGGCTTACCGACGGATCGGAGTCGTGCTTGGCTAGTCCCGGACATTCACATAAATAGTGGAACAGACTTTCCTTCGCCCCTTCCGCTTGACAGCTTCTACAGATAGGATTGAAGGGTAGATTGAGTCTAGCTGAATGATCCCCTACTTTCCAATGTCCTGTAAGGGTTGCAGTGATACGTGAAATGTTTGGCCGAGAACATCCTAGCAGGTCATTCGTCCTTTGGATTTTGTATGACGGCCATGTGTTTTTTGTTGTAATACATGTAGGTATTTGCTTCCATCTTCTTTCGGCTAAAGCATGATAGTATGAAGCAATGGATGCTTTTAGTGTGTTCAGTGGGGTGGAGACTACCACCGCCTCTGCTATGTCTAGTGTCGAGCCTTTTCTTGCTAGCTCATCTACTATCTCATTGCCCCGTATGTTCCTATTACCGGGAACCCATATCAGGGTAATTTCAAGCCAATGGCTGAGCAGTTTCAGCTCCTCTCTATACTGTAGGACCAGTTTGGATGAAATGTAGTTGGAGTCTAAGGCCTTAATAGCTGCTTGACTGTCTGAGAAGATAGCTACTCTTGCACCAACTTCCTTGTAGAGTTCTAGGGATTTGCATGCTTCTCTGATCGCTAAAAGTTCTGCCTGGAACACGGTGGCATAATCAGGAAGACGAATTGATTGAGATAGGTTGAGTGGCTCCGAATGGAAGCCAGCTCCCACACCACAGCTCATCTTAGAACCATCGGTATAAATTTCGATATCGTGTCATCCAATCACCTCTCCTTTGCTCCACTCGGCTCTCGGTGGAAAGCGTACCGTAAAGCCTTTCTTGAAGTTGAGGTCGAGGACTGTGTAGTCTGATCCGTTTTTGAGTAGCGGGGGTCCCTGTAGGAGGATCTTACTGTGACCGTACGACCTTGTTGTCCAGTTTCCTATGTCTCTGAGTCTCACCGCGCTGCAAGTAGCTATTGTTTTAAAGTGTAAATCTAATGGGAATAGATGTGTTAGTACATTGAGCGCTTCAGTAGGACTGGTGCTAAGCGCTCCTGTAGTTAAGATACACGCTGTTCTTTGTATCTTGTTCAGCTTAGTTTTGTTGTATTTCCTTTCTGTTGCAGGCCACCAAACTAGTGCCGCATATGTTAGTATTGACCTTACAATGGCTGTGTAGGACCAGTTGGATAGTTTTGGTTGGAGACCCCAATTTTTTCCCAACATTCTCTTACACGTGTAAAGTGCTATATTCGCTTTCTTCACCCTGCACTCTACGTTGGACTTCCAGCTGAGTTTGTAGTCCAGGATAACCGCTAGGTATTTTGCCTGTTTGGTTAGCGTGAGGCTGACGCCGTTTAGTTTTGGGAGATTAAAGTTTGGCACCTTGGTTTTCTTGGTAAATAGCATCAGTTCAGTTTTTCTCGGGTTTACACTTAAACCACAGTCCGTGGCCCAATTGCTGAGTAATACCAGAGCTCCTTCCATAATCTCACTGATTGTGGTTGGAAACATTCATGAAACCATAAGCACTATGTCGTCCGCGTACGCCACCACTTTAATTCCCTTTCGGTTAAATTTGGTGAGGATGTTGTTGGCGACTAGTGACCACAGTAGAGGGGATAAGACTCCTCCCTGAGGGTTCCCCTGTTGACAGAGCGTTTTATCGTGCTGCTACCTACCTCACCGATGATTATTCTAGTTTTGAACATGTTCTCTATCCATTCGTTGAGACCTATGTCTGTGCCTAACATGTTAAGAGCCTCAATTATGGATCTTGTGGTAACATTGTTGAAGGCCCCCTCTATGTCGAGAAAAGCGACTAGTGAGTATTGCTTGTATTCTATGCTCCACTCAATTGCACTTACAACCTCATGAAGAGCTGTCTCTGTGGATTTTCCTTTGAGATAGGCATGTTGAGATGGTGAAATCGTTGAGTCTATAATCTTTTCCCTGAGATATACATCCAACAATCGCTCGAGAGTTTTGAGGATGAAGGAGGATAGGCTGATGGGTCTGAAATCTTTCGTTGTATCATGACCGCGTCTACCAGCTTTAGGGATAAATATCACTTTTACCCTCCTCCAGCTTTTTTAAATATAGCTTACAGTACAAAAAAACCATATAGCTATAAAGTTTTAAACTGTACAAAAAATTAAAAAAAAAAATTCAACAAATTTTGAGCTTCAAATTTTTAATTAGATTTTTTAGAAAAATTCTGGGTATGCCGTTTTAAGGCTCATTCGATTTCGATACAATATTGTGCCCATTTAAAGTGGTTTGAAAGCCAAAGTGTTTGAGCCACTTCAAACTTGTGGCGTACTATACCGAAATTCAACGAGCTATAAGATTGCGAACTTGATTTTAAGGATTCTGATTTAAAAGATTGGAAATTAGCACGAAAGTTGTTTTTAATTTTTCAAAATTTTGTAAAAAAAGTTTTGTTGTAAAATTTTGCAAGTTTAAATAAAGTATAAATATATATGGGCTATAAAAATGCGAAAAGAAAAACTTTAAATTTGAACGAAATTTTTTTTTCTTAGTTTTGTAAAAAAAAATGTGTTGTAAATTCATTATAGGAACATTCAATGAGATTCAAAAATGCGATTGTTTTCAATAATCTGATTAAAAAGATTTGAAATTTTAACGAAAACTTTTTTAGAATTTTTTAAAATTTTGTAAGAAAGACTTGTAAAATTTTGGAAATTTAAATATAATTTACTAATTATAAAAATGCGAAAAGAAAAGTTAAAATTTGAACGAAATTTTTTTTTGGTCTTTTTTTAATTTTGTAAAAAATTAAAATTAATTTTGTAAAAAAAAGTTTCGTAAAAAATTTATTATAACATAAGTAACATTCAATGAGATTTTGTTTAACTAATCTGATTAAAAAGTTTGAAAGTTTTGTAAAAGTTATTTTGGATTTTTGTAAATTCTTTGTACAAAATGAAAACTAAAAAAAAATAAGGAAAACCCAAAAATGAAAAAGTAACGAAAATTTTGTTGAATTTTTTAAAAAAATTTACAATAAAAAAAATTTTTGTTAAAAATTCAAAAATTTTAATTTATTATACCAAAATTTAATAGACTATAAAAATGAAAAACATTCTTCTTAAGGATTCTGATTAAAAAATTTGAAATTTTGGTACAAATTTGCTTGAAGTTTTTTAAAATTTGTACAAAGTTTAAAAATTTAATTTTCCATACCAAAATTCAATGGGCTATAAAATTGCGAGTTCGTTTAAAAGATTCGAATTAATGAAGTTTGAAAAGTAAATATATATGTTTTTTTGAATTTTTTTTTAAGTTTGTGAATATTATACCAACATTCAATGGGATTTAAAAATGTTCTAATTAAAAAGTTTGAAATTTTGTGGAAATTTTTTTGGAATTCTTTAAAATTTTATAGAAAAGTTTCGTTGAAAAAGTTTAAAAATTCAAATTTATTAAACAGAATTCAATGGGCTGTAAAACTGCGAACTTTGTTTTAGAGCTTCTGATTAAAAGTTTTGAAAATTTAACGACATTGTTTTTTAATTTTAAGTTAAGTTAAAATACTTTAAAATTTTAAATTTATTGTATCATACCAACATTCAATGGGACTTAGAACTGCGATTTTTAAAAATAATCTGATTAAATAGTTTGAGAATTTGTGGAAAGCTTTATGGAGTTTCTTAAAATTTTTTACAAAGTTTGAAAGTTTACATTTATTATACCAAATTCAATGGGCTATAAAACTGTGATTTTTTTTTTAAAGATTCTGATTAAAAATTTTGACCTTAACGAAAATTTTGATACATTTTTTAAAGTTTTGCGAAAACAACTTGTCGTAAAAGTTTGAAAATTTAAATTTTTGATACCAAAATTCAATGGGCTATAAAACTGCGAATTTCGTTTTAAAGTTTCTGATAAAAAAAAATTGGAATTGTTTTTTTGAATTCTTTATTAAACAATTTGAAATTTCAACAAAATTTGTTTTCTTTCTTTACAATTTTGTACAAAGACTGAAAATTTAAATTTTGTATACCAAAATTGAATGGGCTATAAAAATGCTTAACTTTTTTTTTAAAGATTCTGATTAAAAAAGCTTGAAATTTCTACGAACATTTTTTTGAATTTTTGATAATAAGGTTTCTGTTGTTATAACTGGGGCATTCTTTGCCAACCGGACACCCCCATCTGCCCAGAACAGTTTTTATGAAAAAAATTTTTCCCTATGCCGAAATAAAAGCTTATGTCATGTACTTTAATTTGTCATGTGGCACTTTTTAAATATTCAAGATGGACCTACTTTTCTAAAGGGATTAATGCATCGATCTCTTCTCGATTTTCCCGACATTTTTTAGGCGATAATAGTTCTGAAGAGAACTGTTTGACAGGTATTAGATATTAATTTATTCTTTCAGAATTTTTTATAATAATCTCCAGACAGTTTAACGATTAAGACATATACAGAACTTGTGCTGTCAATAAAACTGTTAAACAATGTTTTATGAAGTTTAGCGATATCGACAATAGATGCGATAATAATAGTTATAAAAAGAACTGTTTGACAGATTTATTTTTAATAGTTTATTCGTTTAGACTTTTCTATAATTTGTTCAAATTATTTCTGTACCGTTTGACATGTGAAATACATCAAGAACTAGTGCTGTTAATGAAACAGTCGAACGTTGCACCAGAATCTCTCTCTCTACTTTTCTTAACAAACTACGTCATTTTTTTTGGTGTTTTCCAACATATTTGTCAATATTCGTCGTCCATCTTGAATATTTAAAAAGTGCCACATGACAAATTAAAGTACATGACATAAGCTTTTATTTCGGCATAGGGAAAAATTTTTTTTATAAAAACTGTTCTGGGCAGATGGGGGTGTCCGGTTGGCGAAGAATGCCCCAACTATATTTTTATGCAAAAAAAAAAATAATCCAAACTTTGCAATATTGCAAACTGCTATTATTGCAAACACAGGTGTACACATGACCGAAAGCCAAGCGTATTAACATTTTGCTGTGCCTGCTGAAATGCTTGTTTGTGCCCACGTACATATCCACCCAGAGCAACACTCACTTCGAGTTGTTTTGCGCCACTTACAATACAACACAAACACACAACAGAAATATTCCACATTTACTAGTAACTAGTAAGCAATGAATTTTGCCCTGCTTCCCCATTTCCTTGGTAACCCCTAAACCACAGAAAGCTTCCCCACTGGCGTACAGCTCGTATTGATTTTAATTGAAAAATTGTTAATTTTCCATGCCAACATCAGCACAATCAACGATTTCGTACGAAGCTTATAAGCGACGCTCAGCACCGCACCACACAGACGCTCCACATGTGCCACCACACATACACGCATCTGTTCATACATACACTGACATTTGCTGCCTGCCCTACGTAGTGCGTGTGTGTGTGTGTGCCAAGTGCACTTGCGGCTGTTTGTGGTGTGTCTGGTTAATTATGTTCGCTTGTGTTGGCTGGTTTTCCATTTTGGTTGTCTCCACTCTCGATCTCTCCGGAAACCTGGTCAGCCCTTGAGCTTTCGCACTCGACGCTGGTGTTAGTCTCCGCCGTACAGCCACCCGCCCACTTGTGGGAAAGTATTTTTATTTTTCGCTTTTGTTGTTGCTCGTTTTTGCATTTTAACACTTAAATATGGCGAATTTATAAATTTGTAAATTTGTGTGTTGCCTACATTTGGGCGTGTAAGCTATGCAAAAATCGAAACAATTACCGAATTTCGTAATTTAAATTCATTTAACAAATTTTGTATGATAGTTTTTTACGCCGATTATTGGTTGAAAATAATTGTCCCTGAAATATGTGAAATTTTTTGAGTTTTGTATAAAATACTTTGTTAATTAGAAAATTTATTTATGGACCTAAATGTATCTTTTGTATGGCAAATTTGGGAAATCTGTGGTAAGTACTGGGGAAATTGGGTATGACAGAAATTATTGGTTACTTTTTTTGAATTGATTTTTTGAATTAAAACTAATTTCTAAAGATGGTCAGGAATTCCTCCTAGTGAGGTTTTGAAGGTTTTATAAAATAAAAATAGAATAAAAACTATAAAGCTGGACAAAGTTCTATCTTCCTATTGAGAATGGCAGGTTACGATAGGTTTCCTTGGCTTTCCAGGAAGTGCCAAGAAGTACACTTAGACCAATCAACTCAATGCGGTATCACATAAACAGGCTCTATTTCTTCTTCTTCTTAATTGGCGCGATAACCGCTTACGCGATTTTGGCCGAGTTTAACAAAGCGCGCCCTATTTACATCCCTTTAATTTCTCACGGGTTTCGGAATGTTTATTGACTCCAAGTCTGCTAGGAGTTCAAAGAAATACTTGGTAGATGGAGACGCCGTGCTTTTACCTGAGCAGAGCAAGTGGCACAAATAGTGTTTAAAGCTCTCCAGCTCCTTCTTAACTCTGGAGTTGTGTCCAAAAACATTTAAGAGTAAACCAATTCGCTTACCAAGCGTCTCCATCAAGCAGCGCCCAGAGTTGATCTAGGTTAAGTTAGATTAGCCAGGTTGTCTAAGACAAGACACTTGGTGGTCTTAAGGCCTATTGTTATACCTTCATTTGATTGCCATCCCAAACTAAGTTGCTTAAGTCACTAAAATCTTTTTAAGCAGGTAGCTAATCCCTCCAGTGAGACAGTTTGCAAATTTCTCAGTCCTTCAAATAAATAATCGCCAAGATATTTGGCATGGCTGCTTTGAAAAAGAGAACCTTGTCATCGGGTCTCAAAAAGCTGTTACTTCTCGAGATATTGAAAAGCTGATCTTGTCTATGCTTGTTCAAATCAGATGGCATGCTAACGGATCAGTGTCAGAAAAACATGGAGGATGGGACAAAAGTCGCCAACTGAACGAGGAATTCACCTCCAGTGGGATGATCCCACGCGCTGTTTTAGTGCGAAAGAGCATCTGCCTTTCAAACTCAGGTAAGTCGAAAGGATCTAAAACCACTTTTGAGCTGTTCGCTCGCTAAGAGTGGCCCTTCCAAGCGCTCCACATATTTTTATGCAGCTCGTCACCTTTTTCATTTAATTTGAACTGCTTGAAGCTGATCATTCGTCAGCGCAGACTATCATCCTCTTGACTATACCATAATGCCATCCGGCACTTTCGCATCTTGGAGGAGGGTCATTACCCTCATAAAAATTGCAGAGATGGTGGACGTCTCTTCCATCCCTATTCACATGAAGGTCAGAGAAGGATCGCCTAGTAGAGAGTCCTCGAAGAGACATTCCTCGGGAAGACTTGGGGAAAACCTTTTATTGATGCTGGGTACCCAATCCAGTAGCACAAAACTAGGAATCGCAGACGGGTCCCCCTGTGATCCGCTACCTATCGAAAGTGGACTCCCACTCTTAACCCCCGACTTTCCTTCCGGCCCCCCTTGGTCGCTGCCTTTCGCGTCGCTTCCGACACTTTACCTCCACTAAAGACTTCAACTCTCGGGGCTGTCCTCCGCAAAAAATTGCGAGGAGGCGATTTCGGCCCACCTGACCCAAGGGAGCTGGTTGTGGGATTCGACTCCGAGTTTCTTCTACCAACTGCAGTTTTTGTACGGTTTTTTTTTTTTTTTTTTATTGTTTTTTGTTGTTGTTTTTGAAATGCCTAAGCTTTGAGAAAAGTGTCCATACATTAACTCCTAGCGATAAAGTTTGGAGATGGATTTCTATTATACCAAAAGTATTGCTAATTTTGAGATGAACTCGAACATGAATTTTTTTGATTACTTGATATAATATTTCCTTCTTGCATATAGTCACAACTTTCACCCTCATTACCTCCTTCTGCGCCCTTCATCGACGGATATCACCAATTCGAGGAACAGTAACTAACTAAAGCTCGCGAAACAGTACATAACGAGTAGGATTTAGGGAGGCGCGATCATTGTTGATCAACCAAGTCTACTCAATATAGCTTACATATCTTCCGGAGAACATTCCTCTCGAACACTTCAAGGGTCAACTCATATAATATATTCTGTGATAGAAGTCTTTAGTGTGTCAAATCTCACGAAGTATATAAAAACCGCACTGGCGCACCGGCGGTTTAAAGATCGCATTATCCTTCAAAAGAAGTTCTTGGACAGATTTGTGCTTGAAAAGCAAGTTGAGTATTCCAAAATTGGGTTAAAAAAAGAAGGTTCGATACATTACTCAGCAGCATTATGACTAAGGTGGAAAGTAGAAACAGGCGGTGAAAAAACTTTGTGCAGCATATGGACCTAATAGAGCATCGAATGCAAAATCATATAATTTGTCTCCATGATTTTCTTCTGTTAGAATTGCCGTCAGAGATGAGGCACGCTCTGGTAGGCCAATCGTCGAAAATATCGATAAACTCATAGAATCCATCGAGTTGGGCCGGCATGTGAGCATTCATTTCATTTGCCAAGGAATTGAAAAGTAATCCAAAAAATTATATTTAAATCGAATAAACCTTCTTCTACTTTCTTTCCAACGCAGAGGAGGCCTTTCTCTTCCTCTGTTGCCACCAGCTGATACCGCATCGAATACCTTCAGAGTCGGACGGCATGACCTAGCCAACGAAGCCCTGGATCTTTACTCGCTGCGCTATGTCTATGTTGTCGTAAAGCTCATACCGCTCATTGTTCCATCGCCAGCGATACTCGCGATCTCCAACGTGCAAAGGTCCAAAAATCTTCCGCAGAATATTTCTCTCAAGCCCTCACCGGATGTTGTCATCGTCCAAGCTTCTCCGCCATACGTTAGGACGGCCGTGATGAGAGCCTTATAGAGTGTTAGTTTTGTTCGTCGGCAAAGGACTTTACTATTCAATTGCTTACTTAGTCGGTATTACTGTGATAATTTAATAATAGATTATAATTAAATCACAGAAATCAAGCTGGAAAAATACTCAAAAATATTTGTGTATAATAAAGTCCCGAAATATGCTCATATGTTCGCTAATAACTCTGCACAGACTTCTCCAATTTGCACCGAGTTTTTTGCATTTTGAAGCAAATCTCTCCTGGAAGGTTTATTTCTGATACAAAGTGCATAAACTTACAAAAGAGTCGGACGTCTAAGCTAAAATTTGCACAAAAACCATAAAAATAATTTGCAAGCTGCAACAAATCAAAAATTAATCAACCGATTGGAGTGCTGTTTTTTTCTATAAGATTTCCATGTGTTCGCTACTCTGCATTTATTAAATTTATCAAAAAAAAAAAAAAATCATCAAATTTATAAAAAAAATGTTTCTGATTTTTTTTATTTATAATTTATTGAATTTTTCTTGCAAAGGGTGGTTAAGTTTTAAGGACCGGTGTTGATTTTGAATAAAATACAATTTTTTTATAACTGCCTGACCGGCCCAATGATACCGCCGGCCCATAAACCGCACCCAACAGTCTCTCTTTGTGGGTGCATTGGTTTTTTGACAATCACTCTTGGGTTATCATTCGCCCAAATGCGGCAATTCTGCTTATTGACGAATCCACTGAGGTGAAAATGTGCCTCATACCTGAAAATGAAGTGCGCGATATGCATTTTGATTTGAACGCCCGTTTTCATAATAAGCCTGAATAACTATATCTTTGTATCTTTCCATCGTTCAAATTGAGTTAGTCTAAAATTGAAAATGTCAAATGAAATGCAGAAAAACTTGACGTTTAGGTGTGGTTCACATTCAACATCGGCTCTTAAAATTTAACCACCCTTAATAAGAAACAAATTATTTGTTCAAACGAAATATACTTCTACGAGAGGTGCCTTTTATATTTCGGGATTTGGCAACCCTGGTGTTGCAATCTGGAAACTGACAGCTGTATCGCAAAGTTTGACATTTTTTGGCTTTTACGTACTCAGAACGTTTTGAAACACCAGCGCTATTTGTGTTGTTTACAGTAACTTAAAAGATTCATCTCGGTCCAAAAATGGAATTAAATCGTGAACATTTTCGTGCGATTATTTTTTACAACTTTCGACGTGGATTAACTCAGCAACATTGCGTGGATGAACTTAATTCATTTTTTGGCGATGAAGCTCCATTAAGGACCAGTGTTTATCGATGGTATGGTGAATTCAATCGTGGTCGTAGTTCACTCCAAGACGAATTTCGAGAAGGTCGTCCAAAATCAGTTGTTGTTCCGAAAACCATTGATGCTGTGCGCGAACTGATATTGCAAGATCGTCATGTGACCTATCGTGAGATTGAGACAATCTTATGCATTAGTGGGACCAGCATACATTCAATATTGCATAAACATTTGACGGTCAAAAAAATTTGTTCGCGTTGGATCCCACACAATTTGTCAATCGCTCAAAAAAAGGCTCGTGTCGATTGGTCGAAGGAAATGCTCAAAAAATACGATCGCGGGGCTTCGAAACACGTCTTTGACATCGTGACAGATGATGAATCATGGATTTACGCGTATGGGCCCGAAAGTAAACAGCAGTCGACTGGGTGTTTCAAGATGAGCCAAATCCAACAAAAGTTGTTCGCGCACGAAGCACTTCCAAGCAAATGGTCGCCTGTATTTTCGGAAAAACTGGACCTGTCGCAACCGTACCACTAGAACAACGCAGAACAGTAAATTCTGAGTGGTACACAACCATTTGTTTGCCAGTTGTCTTCCAAGAAATTAGGAAAACCAATCGCCAAAGACGGATCACTCTTCACCAGGACAATGCGAGCTCTCACACATCGGCTCAAACAACTGCATTTTTGAGCACCCAAAACATCGAATGAATGGGTCATCCGCCGTATAGTCCTGACTTGGCACCGAATGACTTCTTTTTATTCCCGTACGTAAAAAACAAACTGAGAGGTCAACGTTTTTCGACACCTGAAGAAGCGGTTGCGGCATTCAGAATGCATGTTTTGGAGGTACCTCATTCAGAGTGGCAAAAGTGCTTCGACAATTGGTTCAAACGCATGCAAAAGTGGAGACTATTTTGAAAAACAATAAAGTGATTTTCGATGATTAAAATTTGTTTTTATACTCTAATCCCGAAATATAAAAGGCACCCCTCGTATATGTACATATACTTATGTATATGATTAAATCGGATGTGAATGTGAAGGAAGTAAATGAATGGAGCGAACTAGAAAGAACGGGTTTCCAGTCTCTGATTTTCCGTAGCTATAAGCCGGAAAGGCCTAGTTCCCAGTGTCCCTTAATGCTTCCGTTGTCCCTCACGACAATTGAGTGCGAATTGTATGTTTTTTGTTGTTGTGATGCAATTGGATGGAGGGAGCCATAAAGACCTAGTGGAAATATCTGGAACAGTCTGCCTTGAAACTACAATACCTTTATCTCTCATGATGATGAGGCCATACTGAAAGCCGGAATGGCCGAGATTCCGTTGCATTCGTGGACGGACCTTCGAGCGAGTTGAGATAATTAAGATTGTACAGACTTGAAGGAGTCTTTTTTTCTCAATCGTCTGTGACTTTCATTTGGAAGTAGATTTTGGGCTATTTCATTATGATGGTCTTCTAGCTATTGTTAAATTAAAATCCGGATTATAAGAGTTTAAATGCTTTCTTCTAAAAAGTCTATAAAAAGCTAAGGTGTCAAGTTCCCTTATAGACACTTTAACACCATAAATTTGCTGTACATCCGCTAGCATCAACAGCGTACATCATTAGCGCTGCCAATACAAATTCCACGCATATCAAACTTATTCATATAGACTCGTACATATGTACGAAGGAAGGTAATATTCCTATACATACATGCAGTATATCCCAGCACATTACTGGCAAATTATAGAGAAGAATACATGACGACGCCATAGCAGTTCAGCTAACGTACATGCATTCATATAACTACTCGTATGTAAAGAAATATGTACGCAAGCAGTTGTCTAGTGAACGCAGACAGGCGATTTGAAGGACTCGCCGGCATGCAGATTGAGCGGAGTGTGAAGTTGGCTACCGCCTGTCGCCTGACTACTGGCACTCGAACATTCCTTAAGGGTGGCAATTTTGCAATTTATGGCTGGCAATCGCGCTGTGATGTCCTGCCAGCCCAAACACACTCTCACACACACACACATATGGACATGTGCTAGCAGGAGGTAGAGTACAGGAAAACGTCAGCCATTAAAATGCTTAATTATAAATTCGCAAACGCATAGATTTTTTTGTTTTTTGCTTAAATTTCCTTGATTCTGCTGATTTTTACACACTTTCTTCCCTATGTACTTAAAACCTAATAAATGCAAGCACGTTGAGTGCTGTTCGACTGCCCGTCTACGGTTGCACTCGTGAAGTGTGTGCATATGTATTTGTAGCTGGTGCTGTGCTGCGGGCAACCGCCGCGTCATCGTAATTAAATAATGAAGACATTGTTGGCGCAAATAATGGATGCAAAACGAGTATTACTACCAACAATACCTTTAGCACTACCCAATGAGAATCAAATAAGTCCAATTTATTTAAAAAAATTTAGAGACTTATTATTTTCAAGTTAATGTCTAACCAGCAGCTTCAAGCCTTTAGGAAATTTGCTCTTCTCAAAATATTCCAATTTATTTGACACCTTTGAGAAATTTATTATTCTCAAGTTAATGCGTAACAGGAAATTTTCTTTAAAAAATTTGGCAAATTATTAATCTCAAGTTAGTGTCTAACAAGGAGCTTCAAACTCTTCAGAAATTTATTATTTTGAAGTTAATGCCTAAAGCAAGTTCCAAATTTTTCACACCTTTGAGAAATGTATTATTCTCAAGCTTACTCAAGTTGAGGGTCAACTTTTTCTCAACTGAAGAGACATATGTAAGCATTATTAAAACTATAATTTTTTTTTTAATATTCGGGAGAGCCTGCAGTTGGAATTAAATTACTTATTTAACCTGAACTTAACCTCAAGTTTAACTCAAATCTTAATGTTTATTGGGTATTGTGGGGACTATCAAATCAGTGGCTTTGACGTACTTGTCATTTGGGTCGAAAACCAACGTCACTGTCGTTAACTCTCAGCTGTCATTAGTCAGCTGTCAGCTGTCAATTGTCACTAAATCACTGCTAAAATGATAGAAAAGGGCGTAATTTACTTACAGAGCTAGAAGCATGAGAAGTTTTACTATTTTTTTCTTTGAGCCAAACATGAGCGCAAGAGATGTTATTAACGGAAATGTGGAGTGAGCGATTATCTGAAGAGCAGCTGATTGACAATTGGAGATATTACATACTTATAGCTTTCATTTCATAGGAGGCGCGAAGATGGGCGGAAAACAGGACTCAAGACAGAGATTGTGGCAGATTCAACAAATTATATATATTATAAACAAAAGAGGAGAGCGTTGAGAAAGATTGAAGAAAGAAAGAAAGAGAAGACGTGGAATGAAATTCCGTAGATAGGGCTTGTCAGTTCGTTAATTTTTTAGTCGTCATAGAATAAGAGCAAAGCGCTCCAATCGTTTCTTTCTCGTGCTAACCGGCGTCAGTTGGAAACACCAAGTGAAGCCAGGTCCTTCTCCATCTGATCTTTCCAACGCAGAGGAGGCCTTCCTCTTCATCTGCTACCACCAGCTGGTACCACATCGAATAATTTCAGAACCGGAGCGTTTGTATCCATTCAGACGACATGACCCAGTCAACCGAGCTACGGGATCTTTATTTTATGTTGTCGTAAAGCTCATACAGCTCATCGCTCGATCGTCTGCAATAGTTTAGTTTAATTAGAAACATAAATAAATGGTAAATCGGCCTCATCCTATGTTACTTAACTTGCAATAGGAACGGCGCGCCAAATCATTAAGGAGATGTATAACTTCATACCGAACTCTGTCTCACAAACTGCGTAAAAGGGCGATTGGAAGGATCTTTGCCTTGAGAGCCACAAAGTCGCTTCTAAACGGGTTTCAACTAAGAGACGAACTTGGAACTCAGCACAGAGCTCTGCCTTTTTTTTATCTTAAATTCACTGCAAACTGAGTTACAATCAAGAGCCAGATTTAGGATACTCCGCTCTGTATAATTTAGATACCCACTAAAATCGACCTCCCCTCTTCCGCTGACGTCCACCTCGGTACCACATTTGCACTACATCGAGGGTGGACTGTGATTGTGGCTATCAATCACAAAAGAAACCTGCGCCCAGGCTCTCTACCTATGACGTATGGAGGCTATACGTTGCTGATAGTCGTAATTACTTTCGTTATGAAGTAAATGGAACTTCGAAAGCGTGCGGTAATGTCATGTCTTGTCTGCCTCTGATTTGATCTCCGCTGGAACACTGTTCCATGCTCAATTCAGTACTTGTGGAGAAGCTCGGTGTGATCAGACGCGGTCCAGGGTGTTGATATTATATAGCTCTGATTGTCGCTGCTGAAACAGCCCTTTTGTTCGCCTTTCTTCATCCTGTTTGCTTGACAAACCTGCAGGTAGCATCCCAGCAATGTTTTCAAATGTACCTACTGTAACTTGTCTCATTTGACTGTCTTCCAAGAATCGTGGCTAACTCCTCCCATTCTCTCGTCAATCTTGAACAGTATAGGAGTACGTGTCGCGCGTCTTCAAAATTCTCTGGCCAGCTAGAGGACAGTGTGGTGAGGCGGAGAGACCAAACATATGCAGATAATATTGGAAGTAGCCCTGTGCGCTCAGCACACACAAATAAATAAATAAATGTTGTTCCACAAATGGAGGTACCTACAGTTTCGAGCCCACTCCGAACGGCAAATGGTTTTTTATGAGGAGCTTTTTCATGACAGAAATACACTCGGAGGTTAGCCTTTGCCTGCCGAGGTGCGACCGCTACTTTATAAAAAACTTTTTCTTTATTTTCGTCTTCACCGAGATTCGAACCTACGTTCTCTCTGAATTCCGAATGGTAGTCACGAACCAACCCATTCGGCTACGGAGCCCATTTCTTTACTCTCCAAAAATACATCTCAACCAACCAGACCACTTGCTTCTCCTGCCAGGAAGCTATGGAAATGCAATTTGTCGGCTCGGAAGCACCGAAAGAATTTCCTTAATGAAATAACGAGCTCATTTCTTCCACACTCTGCTTATACTTATACGCTTACATACATACTTACATATTCTACTTTTTTCCATGAAACAATGCGAAAATCCATTAAGGACACAAAAGCGAGCAAGTGCTCCGCTACCAACCTGATTAACCATTTACTGCTCATGCACGAAAAAATATTGCCTGCTTTTCCCATTTTTTATGTGCTCTCCGCCCTTTTTACGCTTCTCTTTCTTCCACTACACCAACGCTCTCACTCTAGCTAAGTGCCTACTTCAGAGGCCGTCGTATGATTTTTGTTTTGTTTTACGGCTTCAATGCCATCAATGGCTGTGAAATTGCCTATTAAATATGGGCGGAATTTCATGCATATCGATGCAAGTGTGAGTAGCTATGTATGTATGTGTGTGCCTGCAGCAGTTTGCATTGTTTGCACAAGTCTGTATGTAGGACATAAATGTTAGTATAAACTCGTATGTAAACGTGCCTTTACGAGGTATGCGCATGCCACATCTCAGCTTAGTCCATGTAATCACCAGTCACACCCCTAAACGAGTGCAAACCACTTCAGCCACTCAAAGTACGAATTGCAATTTGTGAAAAAAGTAGTAAAAAATTAATTTGAAAAAATGTAAGAGAAATTTGGAAAAATGCAGAAATTCCTCTTCCTCTTATTCCTCAGCATTTTATCAAATGCTGTTCTTTCTAATGTTAAAGAGTTTACTGATCAAAGCGTGACATTTGACTCAGGTTTTACATGCTTAAATCATTTTAGTCAGATATTGCCGAAGGCTAATGCTAATTTAGCATTCCTCCTCGCACAGGAGGACCCCTGCACTAGAAAAGTTTTATATAATATTATATAACTCCCTAATTCGGGAATCCAATTTTAAAAGGGTACAGCGAAATTTTATTTGATCCGCTCTGTAATCTCTTCATTTCTCCGATCCAGTGCCAGCCTACACCGCTCGGTGCATATTACTCAATCTATGGTTCCTTGCCCATAGTCGTACATTTTCGCTCTTGCTGTTATTCCCGGTTCTGTTGATTGTCTCGAAGTTCTTGATGTCATTCGTGGTTCTGTTGATAAAAACAGATTGGGTTCAATGTTTCTCATAAAGTAATTAAAAAGGAAAATGAAAGGGAAATGAAATTCAAGCAAATTTGATTCTCCTGAAGATAGATCTTTTTAGTTTTTAGTGCCTTCGTACTCCAAAAAATTTATTTAAATTTTCATAATTTAATCATCATTTTTTACATTCCCCTAGGTGCCTCACGAGCTCAACGGAAAAAACAAAGAAAGTCGCCTTCAAATTGCTTCTCGGTATATTCCCCGCCATCGAGCAACACGCGGTCAGAAACAGCGCTTTTTGTACTGGATCGTCACGTGAGATAAGAAATGGTGCCGATTCATCAATACGAAGCAAATAAGGAGTGGGTGGCTCCGGAAGATACGCCAAAGCCGAGAGTCAAGTCGGATATTCATCCAAAGAAGTTCAGGATATGCGTTTGGTGGGACCGTGAGGGCATAGTGCACTAGGAACTGCTTGAAACGAATGCCACAGTCAACAAGGAGCTGTACATTGCCCAGCTACACCGCGTCAATGAGGCTATTCGCCTGAAAAGATTTGATCGATATGGTCAAACCATACGCCTTCGCGACAACGCCAGGCCTCATGTTGCACAAGTCGCCAAAGCCGGACTCCAAGAACACGAATGAGAGGACCTTCAGCATCCGTTGTATTCGCCGGACCCTGCACCGACCGATTACCATCTCTTCCGCTCGCAAAGAGGTCCTTAAAACTGGCTCAACAACTTCTTTCGCGCCAGACGAAGCGATTTTTGGCGGAACGGCATCATCAAATTGGTCGAGGGATGGGAAGAGGTTGTAAACAGCAACGGCGAATATATAATTGATTACCTTATTGATATAATTATTGTTTTTTATTTAAATAAAGTAAAAATGCTCCAAACTTATTCCTAAAGTAAGTGCATCCAAAACCGATCCAACTCGACGACTTCCATGATTTTATCAACGTAATCGACGATTATCCTACCAAAACTTGCCTTATCTTTGACGTTTATATCACCAGAACATATTCATTAAAACAACCGCTGTGATACGCATTCGATACTGCATTGGCACCATAAAGGGCACACATTTCTTGTCCGCCTGCTACGTCTGTACGAAGAATGTATCGAATTTTTCTTTCTCTTAATTCTATTCTGTAACTCACAACAGTCCTCGCTATGCTCAAAACTGGTAAAGAATTCTGCTTAAACCGTAACATGCCTTTAAATCACGGTGTAATATGACTTGAGCAACGCATAAACCGCGAGATATAGGACTGTCTTTGGTGGATTAAAAATGTTATGCACACTTTCCACGAAGCTCATTGGTTCCATGCCAACTTAGTACTTCCTGAAAAAGGGCTGGGCAGAGAGAAAACGAATTACCTTTTAAACTGAGAAGAAGGAAGTTGAAAGCCTTCACAGGCTACAGCTTATGGTGAGGTTATAGAGCTTGGTGGATGTATTACAAGTATCAACGGCTAGTGTTAGTTCGATACCGCCATGTATTCGATACCTGTACTCGTTAAAATAGAGAAGTGTCAGAAGTACTAGAGAAAAGGATTGGAACTTATTCTGAAATTCGCGGCATTTTCATTACTGGGCGCAAACTATAAAAGGCAATCCTCATATTGAACTCAGAAGCTTTAGCCAATTCTTATCTGAACCTTTTCAGGTTGGTGATTACTCTCTGCCTAATTTAAGCCATTTTTGCATCTAAATATTGTATATGAGGTGGTGATTAACGGTTTTTGTGTCTTCGGCAACTTGCTCTAAAAGTTTCTAATAAATATTTTTGTTGAATATTTCGTTCCTCAAATGCTCTTTCTCCCTCCCATTTCAGTCTCCTTTCCATTTTCATTCCCATTTAAAATGATTTTTTTGTGCTTTTCTTAAGAAAAGGGTCAAATTGACCCATAAAAAGTGTAGCTAGAGTGTTAAAATATTCCACAAATATGATCCTCGTGAAGTTCTACGGCAGGGTATTGACAGACATTTTTCTCTCATAAATTGATTTACAACACTTTTTACAAGTAATTTAAAGATTTCCATCTTCAAAATTTGGAAACTTTGACCCATCGTAAAACAAACCCCAGACATGCTGGACTATAACTTTGTTCTACAAAAATGATCTACTATTGATGTGCTTTTAGAATTTTATGCTCACTTTTCTGCTCCACTCAAAAAATCGAAATTTGTTGCTCTGTTATTATTAGAACTCTTTTTTAAAGCATTTTTGAAACAGATTTTCTTTATCACTCATAAGTCAACGCACCACAAGTATTTACAAACACATTTTCATCTTCAAAAAAATTTTAATAGGCCACACACTTTTATTTGACCGAACACGGGAACCAATGCGGGAACGTAAGATCACAACAAATGCAAATATTCAACTAAATTGGGGTGTGTAAATGAGTATGCAGCCAAGGGGCAGTCGAAAAAATTAGGATAAATATAAAATAAAGCAAGGTTATATATATGTGTATGTGTATATGTAAAAGCATTTTCAAAAACAAATATGCTTGCACTTTTGCAATGGCAACAGGATGTGAAAGAGGTGTGAAAGGTCAGCGTAGAAAAATCCAAACAAGCAAAGCTTCAAATCAACTCAATCGGCTACTGACAGGCACAAAGGCGCGAAGCAGCATTAAACAGTGCTTTTGAGTATATACATAAATAAAAAATAAATAAAATAAAAATTAAGAAGGGAAGTGTGAAATTGTTTGTTCAAAAATACAAGCACAAGTAAATAGCTTGAGTTGAGGCCGAAGCATAAACAAAAGGATGCGCGAGCGCAAAGAAATAAATTCATACCTGAGCACAAATTTTTTTACGGCGTGTATTTTTCATCAGATTTACGTTGATCTGTGCATGTATTTATTTATTAATTTCTTATGCGAAGGAAGCTCGTATATTCAATGTAGATATATGTGTATATATGTGTATTTATATGTATATGTATATGTATTTGTCAGCTCAAGTACTCGTATATGTAACTTGGTTGCGAGCAAAGGATTGCTTTGTTCGTGAAGCAAATTAATATCCCCGTAAGTTGGATTTTTTTCCCATTTAAAGAAAAGTATTGAATTACCAGCTTTTGGTATTTTTGTTCCGCATATACCAGAGTAGTCAACGAAATAAAAATTAAAAATTATTTTATTAGAAAAAAGAAACAAAAAAGCTCAGCAATTAAAGCCGAAATTCGCTTTAGACAGAGCCCCATAAACAAAGTGGAGTAATTGAAAAAAAAAAAAATTAAGAAAATATTAGAAATATTTTCTCCAACGCCATATTTCTGTTTCAAACAATAAATAGGTATCCTTTTTCAATTTCTAAAATCATATATAAAATACGACCGCCAACAGAGTTGATATAATTTTCGGCACTTATTTGGCATTTTGCATCACCTTCGTTGAGATTTCGAACGAGAGTTTATCGATATCTTGACGAATATTATATCTGAGGACCTGATAGGTCGGCGGCTTGTATACGAAGGCCAACCCTCTTAAGTAACCCACACAGAAAGCACACTGAGGCCATCAGATGAGGGCGATCCCACTGAACAATGAAAGTATCGGTTAAAGCATTTTCATTGAAGTCTTGAAATAGTGCATGGCGGGAGTTTAGATGATTAGGAGTCTGACTTCAAGCAAATTTTACATTTTGAAAATGTTTTCTTGCAAAGAGGCCTATAACTCGATCGCCTGCTAGGCTTGGAAGGAACTACCAGCCTTAAAAGAAACTTCCCCTTAAAAGGAACTACCAAAAAAAAAACAGAGTAAAAACATAGAGGACGGCAGCAGCTTCAAACATTATGTCTCGCATAAGTAGAAGCAGACCAAATTCTAGCGGAGAACTGCCCGATTAGTGGGATTAAACATCACCGCTGGTTCTTAGTTCGAAAGTTGTTACAAAGACGGAAAACTCTTGCTAGGAATGCAAAATTGCAACCGACTCATATGGATACCAGACATATAGGTATAACTGGGAACGAATTAACGGATGCATTGGTTAGAGAGGCTGCGGCCACGTTATTAATAGCACCCGATCCCCTCCTTGCTATGAGACAAAGACACCATCAAGAAGAAGCTTAGAATCGAAAGAGATAAGGCTAAGAGACGTGAGCTGACACCAAACTAAGGGAATACGACAGGTGAAGTCGCGAACACATTGGCTAGAAAGGCTGCGGCCTTGTTATTAATAGGGCACGAGCCCTTCTTTGCTATGGGACAACACAGAAGGAGAAGCTAACAAATAAAGAGCTAAGAGACGCGAGCTGGCATCAAACTAAGGGGCTACGTCGGTGAGGCATAATCAAAGGAGGTTCAGATAACTCATAATACCTCCAAAAACTCGTGAGGTAATTCCTTTTTGGACAGTTCCGCGGGGAGAGTGGTAGATAGTGGAGAGGTGTTAAGTACGTAGGTATAGCTGTGAGGCTACAAGTCGTGCACACTGCTATGCCGGTATAGCAGTACTCATGAGAGTCCTGAGAACACTCACGGACATTCTCACAGGTCACTACACATTGCGTAGCCATCTGCGCAGATTTTGGATATAGTCTACTGACTCCTATCGTTTCCGCAACCAGTCGACAGAGACGCCAGCACACCTTCTCTTTGAAAGTAACGAAGAAGGTCGAGAGATCTCGACCAAATGTGGTCGTAAGAAAGGCACACACGCTTAACGCAACCCAGTTATATCTTAGATTTATTAAGGGAATTGGGTTTGGGTGAGGTATTCTGCTGAGTAAAGGGCCAAAAGACCATAAAGTCGAAGTGCAAACCACATTCATGCTTTCGAGAGGCAAGTTGGAGTATTCGCTACATCTCCTCTAAACTGGTTCTATGTAGCTACTTTGGTTCTATCTTTCTTTATACCCGTTGAAGAGCAGAGTTCTCGAATTCATTTAACTTTTTATTACACTCAATTTTTACTGCATTTTCTTTTTATTTCAGTCGTTTCACAGTAAGCTTTTATTCTCTGTATGCCTAAATGTGTCCAATGCCGGAAGTTAGTATATTTTAGAGCTGCACTTTTAACCACGATAAATTTAAAATACCTATTTTAAATTTTTTTGCACTCACCTGTATCCGATCCTCAGGTAGCTCGGTCTTTAGCGATAGCATTTCACGTGCATACACATCCGGATAGTGTGCTTCTTTGAAGGCCTCTTCGAGTTTTTCCAACTGGTACGATGTAAAAATCGTACGACTATGACGACGTTTCTTCTTCTTTTTCTTACTACCAAAACCATTTAGGCCATCGATGGTGAAATCTTTGCTGGTTAGAGGTCCTGGAAAGAGAAAGCAAAATTTGATGGTCTGGGTAATGATTTAAAAGAGATCAACTGAATTCCGGTTTTAACAACCGAACTGGGATATATGTACATTTCCCCTTTCTCTAAGACAAGTAAGCAAGTCGTAAACCCCAAAGTAGAAAATATGTTCGACCTAAAGATAGGTCTGGTATGCATGACTCACACCAATCGCAATTGATTCTCGTACTTCACATTAGGTCGTAAAAGCCTGATGCTTAAGAACCTTAACTACATCATGAAAGTGCTAATTGTCCTTTAGTACAAGATGGGTCGACGAACTAGAGGAGGACATCAATAAACTTGGGGAAAAAAGTTGCAAGCGATCGAGATGTATGAAGGGCCCACGTGCTCTCAAAGAGCTATAGTGTCAAAAGACACTAGCCTCGTAATATTTGCAAGATCCTCCTGCACCTGGATTTGAAGTAGTTCAGTGTCAGGTGTATTAGCTTATCAGACTATTCAAGCTGCAACTTTCAGAGCACTTGCAGCAGAGGAACTCAACCGACCGTATCACGCACGTGAACAACAAGCGACACCTGAAGATAAATAGCCGAGCGCGAACGTACGATAGCAAAGTAACAAAATAGATGGGATCACTCCAAAGGTCGGTGGAAGTTTAAATGGATCCTCAAACTAGATGAATGGATAAGCAGAAAAAACGGCGAAACAGATGGCTATCTAATCCAAATTCTCAGCGGATATGATGGCTGAGTGCCACCGCGAAGATGAGAGTGCATAACACGTGTTTTTTCACTGCGCCAGATTTTATGAAGAGCGTTTCAAGCTCGCAAATGTCCTCGACGCCGTCCCCTTACCAGAGAACCTTGTAATGCAAATTCTGAACTCGAAAGAGAAATGGGAAGCAGTAAAACTGTTTGCATCAAGTATAGTAATAAAACTCCGAGACTTAGAATGAAAAAGTGAATGCGACTGAGCTAGACCACCCAACAGATGCGTCGCTCAAAGAAGCCATTTTGAAACAGATCTCCTGTGGGGGGTGATTGTATTTACGAACAGACGACAAGCACGAACGCGTGATGTAAAACCTCAATATGAAAGCAAACAGACGACAAGTCGATATCGAGTAACGATATTGGAATTTTCCGATGCCCCATTGGTCATAAACCAATGGAGGCTATCGATAACGTATAACTCCAATACGCAATTAAGAGCGGGACCAGGACCCAGGTACCTGGTGTCTATAAAAAGTATAAACACGGCTCCACCTTGATGAAATGCTTTTAGCAGTCCTTCCACCCTGGGGGAGGAGGAATGTTATAGGGTTAGTGGGAGTATGCCCTACATACCACTGGTGTGACGGCACCTTTGATGATGTTTCTGACGTTTTCGATTTAACCACCTCCGAACAAACAAAAACTGCAACTTTCGAGATCCCTGTAGAGCTTAACTGGTGGCTGCTGGATAGTCTCACTTTAAGTACCCACTGTGACATAATATCCTGATGTTAATATGGGTTCCGGGACACGTGGGCATCGTGGGTAACGAGATCTCTGCCCTTTTAGCCAGAATGGGCTCTTAGGCCAAGAAAGTTGGGCCCGGAGCTCGTTCTGCCACTCCCTTTTGCAGCCATCAAAGCCACGGTTAGCAAACGGGTTACTCCAACCCACAAGTGAGCTTAGCAGGCTGAGAGAGGTTGCAGATGGACAAAACTGATGTTATGTTGATGATGCCCGGCCGACTGTCGCAGATCTTCCTGTCATTAAGCAAAAGGGACTGTAGGCAGCTAGTTGGACTGATGACGGGCCACTTTGTATGGGCAAAGCACATGGAGAAGGTGGGCATCTCAGGCAGTGCACTCTGCCCAGCATGTGGAGAGGAGGATGAGACGGCGGAACACTTTCTGTGCGTCTACTCGGCCTTCGCTTGAATCAGGCTTAAGGTCATTGGCACTGATGTATTAAGAAGCGGCCGCCTTGGCTCCTTGGCATCATAAGATCTACTCTGATTTCTTTGGAGGTCGAGTAGATTTAAAGAAAATTAAAAAGGGAACCCGAGTGCAGTACAATGGACTTAATTGTGTCTGGGTGCTTTACTTGCTAGTCTGTCTCGACAAAAACAAAAACTCACCGTGACAACTGCTTGGCGAACGTTGAGGAATAATCATCTCAGCGTCCTCTCCTCAGTTATCCTGCTTTTGCGACACTAAGATCAAAACAAACAAACATCTTGTTTTCAAGGGTTTCTTGTAGCTTTCAAGGGTTATGATAAAACAAAATCGCTACATTTTTTTTCCTCCTTTCCCCACTCTTTACTCTTATATCTTCTCTCAAGCACCGCAACAGACTGGTAGTCTTATCAGGTTTAAGTGTGGAATGGCTATCCTAACCTGATCTAATATTGTGAGGACGGTACTCAAATGCACTCATACCCAATTTTTAGTAATCAGAGCGAGTTCAGTGATCTTCATATCTCATCGCGTTAATGTCACTCAGGCAAGAGTTCTATAATACTATTTTTTTACACAAGTTACTTTGGTATCAGTTTCTATCTGGTATCGCTAGGGACCATCAGTCAGTAGGGACAGTCTATGACTCGCCTAATGCCAGCCGGGTTAACCTTACCTAACCTCCTTTGAAATTTAGTTAACTAGTGCCACCAAATCTACCTTTAAAAGCGAAGCGATTCTAAGTAGCCCCTTAAACCATTCCTTGAAACTTCATAATTTTTATTTATTTATTTATTTATTTTTGAGTGAAATGAAATACAGCGCAATACTGGAAAATTCTCAGAAAACCGCTACTTTGTTGCCACACAACAAAGATGACAAAAAATAAGCAAAGCAGATGTAGAGGACTTTGCATAGGGAAAACATTACCAGAGAGTCGTGTCGAGTGTACTCGTGCCGTCAATGCAGTTGTCAAATCGGCATTCAACGATTGTGCGTCGACAATTAATGCCCACTTTACAAGCTGCAATCGATCAACGATGTCAAAAATACATACCTACACACAAGTGGGGAAAATAAGCGTATAAAGATGCCGTTATATCAAAGCATGCTTGAAAATTTCGCAATGACACTTGGCCTAAATGCAACTCTGTCTAGCAAAAACAAAAAAAAACAAAAAAAAGGATTCTAAAAGTACTACATCCATGCGTGTATTTAGTAATTTGCCACAAATGCTATTTAGTAGGTATCTTCGAAGCGCTGAAGTGCCGTTTGAGAGCACAGGCATGCACACACGCAGTCCCACATACATATAGGCGCAGCTACGCGGAAAACGCAAATCACAACGGCACTTTGACTGCACAAACGCATCTTCACCAGCTTTCTCGGTTTTGTTTTATTTGTAATTTGATATACAAAAAAAGAAATGCAAAAAAAAAAATATACAGAAAAAAGGCAAAGCAAATGTCTGTACTTCAGCTGAAAATACGCCTTTGTGTGGGTCTTGGCTCACAGCGTTCAAGATGTTGCAACTGTTGCAAGTGCATTCTTTTGCGTATCGAATTACGTTCCCATGCGTGAAGAGCGCTTGTGGATGAGTAAGAGTGGCGCACACTTTGTTGTAGTCATTATTTTTTTTAATTTTTTGCTGTAGTCTGACTCCTTTTGACCTCTGCTGCTATAGACATGGCTGTAAATTTCTCTTCCCTTCATAGGAAATGGGATCTCATTTGAATTGTGCAAACAGGTTTTTCAGAGAGTTATTTCATAGGATATAAGCTTTGCTATATTAAAATTAGGTTAGACGGACCACTTTCTGCAGAAGTCACATGGAGGTCTCAAACGTGGAAGTGAGGACGCAGGAATGCGGCCAATTTACCTTCTATTTACTATAAGCCGAGATAGGTTGGCGGCCCCAGAAAAAGCAAGGGCACATTGCTCTACACGAGATAGAGAATAGAAAAGAAAGAGAAGCAGGAAATAGAGGGGAATTGAAAACTCTAACAATATTGGCCTAATTGAATTCACGTATCGACTATGTGATGATGATTCAGTTAATATTCGCCTCTGATAGTTGCCTGTTGGTGAAAAGATCCCGGGAAGCTGAATCCATCATCATCATCAATTCCTTTTGTGCCAAATGGAAGAGAGGGCCTCAGTTGTAGAACCTTTTACATATAAACACAAATTCTGCATCTCCGAAGCCGATGTGCATGCTGCCATAGCAGGTGGCATTTGTGTTCCTCGCGGGTTTAAATTCATGTTTTTATATATGTAGCTCGAAAAACGTGGAGTACATCCATAAGTTACAAGCCTAAGGAGAATTTGTGAGCTCCACAAGTAAGACGACTAGATAGCCGCAGATAACATGAGACCCCTTCTAACCTGAAGAACAAACGCCTTTAACAACCGCTGCGAACTTCGAGAGGCTTTTGAATTGTATATGTCAAAGTGGCCCCGCGAAGCCCTGATCATGCATCCTACGCGCATTGGATACCTCGTTGTTGTTGTTGTTGTAGCAGTTTACTAAACCCTGCCAGTGCGGTGTAGGTAACCGATCATCTTCGTCTAACTCATCTAAAGGTAGGCCCAGAAAACGTGCTGCTTCGACAGGTTGGGTTTATAGGGAGAGGGGTGCTGGGTGAGTAAACTTCATGGGACAAGTGAATAGTTGGTTAGTGCCGTGCGGTGTGCTTTCACATGCTGGACATTTGATGGGGATATCGGGGTCAATTCTGAATAAGTAGGACTTTAACCAAATGCAATATCCAGAAAGTAATTGGGTTAAAGTTATGTGGGTCTCACGACGCTGCTGAAGCTTTTCGTCTGCAATAGGTGGTGGTTGGACTCCGATAATGGCATTAGGGGATCGGAAGTTTAAGAATGGTATCTCGGTGAATGCTGGTCCGGCCCGATCCAGTAGTTGTAGTTCTGTTTTGTCGTGGATCTCGTTAGTGTAGATGAAGAGATGCATACTGGCATGACCGGGAGGTGGCTCAAGCTCTAGCAAATGTCCATTGGGTGCCACTACTCCACGTAGTAGACATCACGGCGTAAGTGATCTGCATCCAATCTCTAAGTCATCTGCTCTATGCGAGCGCTTAATTTACTTATGGATGTAGCGTTTCAAGTTGATGGCCACTCTAAGTCGGCCTTGTACGTGATTATTATTCGGGCTTGTACGTGATTACCCCTCGGCAGGCAGTGTCAAACCTCCGAATTTATTTTTAGTTGCTGGCGGAAAGCTCTTGCCCTCTCTTCTGCAAATACTGTGGCCTGTTCCGCTTTTAGGCTCAGAGCGACCTGACAATAGAAGACTGTCACGCATGGAAATTCAACCATCTTTGACTCCTTTACGGATATTTCCAGTGATTGTAATTATCACCCTCCCATTCTCTGCTTTCTCAGATAAAATCCCTTTCATAAAAAAAAACACACCTGTTAAGATCTACACGGACGGATCTAAAATGGATGCCGGTATTGGTTGAGGGTTATATTGCGAAGAGCTTCTTAACAGTGAATCCATTAAACTACGGGATCACTGCAGTCTTTTTCAAGCGGAAATAAAGGATATTCATGAAGCCTTAAGATGGTTTGAGATAAACAGATTATCATCGAAAGATATCTGCATTCTACCAGGCAGCCAAGCTGCCCGACGGGCTCTGAATGTATTGCAAATATCTCGTAATGAGATGGCTAAACAGTATCGTATAATCTTATGCTGGGTTCCAGGCCACAGAGATATACCAGGGGGCTGTAGGGCTGATCAACTTGCAAGAGAAGGATATAAATAATTTTATGGGGGTGCCTCTCGCAACTTGTAAGCTTCTTGTTATGGACGCATTAATCAATTCTATAAATCAAAGATGCATTAGGGCGAATACCTTTGAAATTGCTAGGTAAACATAGCCAAGGCTATATTTATGTCTATCCAAGAATGCTATAAAATTGAGTGGACTTCAAATTAGGGCCTTAAGGGACCCGCCAAGAATATTATAAATTGTGTAGTCTTCAAATTAGGATCTTAGTAGGGGTCTTCACAGGACATTCTGAAATAGGAAATCACTCAAGGAGATTAGGCATCTACATGCATGAAATCTGTCGTAGCTGTAGGAATGAGGAGTTGGTGGAAACAATTCAACGCCGGGCTCTAGTCAAAAGCATAAACCGATATTTAAGAGCCTACTTCATAATGAATATGGATGATCTATAGACTTTAGGTATCAACAACCATTTACGCTTTGTCCAAAGCTCAGGATGGTTCAATATGAAATTTAGCACAGCGCCTGCGGCTTACAATGGACCCGTTTCGTGGTCTAAGTGGTATCGCTGTCCTTATGTGCGATGTGGCTGCTAAACCTAAACTAACCTAGGCCCTTATACACTTTCACTATATTCCTTCATAAATTTCCTTTGCTTTTCCTTCCTTTTCGTTTTTTTTTTGCTTACATTCCAAAAATAAAAATTCAATCACTGCGCGATACTTCATTTTTTCCATTGTAGAAAATACTGTGACACGTCGATACTAAATGGCTTGTAAGCGTAAAATGAATTGACAGATTGAAATGGAACTTCACATACTAGGTTGTTCAATAGGTTTTGCGGTTCGATAAGAAAGGCCTCTTCATATGAAGGGTGCACTAACAGAACAAAAAATATAGTAAAAAAAATGTTGGCTAGTAGCAACGCCCAATCTTATCGAACCGCAAAAAAACTTATTGAACAACCTAGTATAAATGCATATAACACATGGGCTGAATAGTCACCTCTTCTTTCCATTTAGTACTAACCTTAAGAAAGCAGCTGTTAAAATTTCATGATATTCTATTCATTAGTTCGTGAGTTATTGGGCTAAGAGTGACGCTACTTTTGTTATTTTCAAAACAATGGAACAAAAAGTATTTAGTGTTTTAATTTTACACTGCTTTTTGATGGGAAAAAATATTGTTCCAGCAAAGCAATGGCTGGAAAAGTATTAAGGGGGTTCCGCTCCATCAGCGGGCATCAACAACAATAAAACGATAGTTTGCTGACTTCAAAGCTGGTCGTAGAGGGACACCAATGAACCGATGAAGCATAACGCAGTGTTCCCCCAAATTTTTTGAATTTTTTTTATTGAAATGTTATTAATTTTTATTGCTTTACATTCCATAAAGATTACACCTAGTATAAAACTAATAAGTAATTTTAATTTCACAATTTGAAGTAGCTTAAACAATATTGACAACTAAGTCTTGAGGTTACTTTCTTTTTAATCTTCTTTTTACAGTTGGTTCATCGCTTAGTACGGAAGCTTCTGCGTTAATGTTTTTTTTTAATTTTTCAGCATGCTTAACTGCACAGAGATTGGCTGTGTCTGAGACGGTTTTTAAATTTAAATCCTTGTGCAGATCTTCATTACGCACGTACCAGGGAGCTTTAACGATTCCCCTGATTACTCTATTTTGGAGGCGCTGTATAATGTCGATGTTGGTCTTTGCAGTACAACCCCATAATTGAAGACCATCCCCATAATTGAAGACCATAGGTCCACACCGGCTTTAGCACTTGGTTGTAAATGAGGAGTTTATTTTGAGTTGATAGCTCAGAGTTTCTGCCAATTAGACATTGGAGTTTTTGCGTCTTTAGATTCAGCTCTGCAGCTTTCATTTTCACGTGCTCTTTCCACTTGAGCTTTACATCTAAAGTCATGCCTAGATACTTTGCACTATTAGCATTTGGCACTATTGCTTACAAAATATGAACTGGTTTGTAGATAATTTTTTTATTAGTAAAATCCACGTGAACTGATTTGGCTTCATTTAGCTTTATGTTCCAATTTTCAGTCCATGTGACTACTTCGTCAATGGACTTCTCCAGTTTCTGGATGGATTCGTTTTCAGTTGATCCAACAGCTAAGATGCATGTATCGTCAGCGAATGTAGCTACTTTGCACATTTTCGGTACTGGCAGGTCTGCGGTATAGAGTAGGTACCGTACTGGGCCGAGTATGCTGCCTTGTGGTACTCCGGCCAATATTTGTTTTATTTCCGCATACACCTGCTTTTGCTTTACTCTAAAGTACCTATTTGTTATATACGATTCCAAAATGTCAGTGAACTGCAACGGAAGAAGGGCTTTTAATTTACAAAGTAGTCCTTCGTGCCATACTTTATCAAATGCCTGGGCAACGTCAAGGAATATTGCTGAGCAGACTTTATCACTCTCTAGCGCGTCTTCTATTGTATGTGTTATCCTGTGTATTTGTTCGACGGTAGAGTTTTTTTCCCGGAAGGCAAACTGATGTGGGGTATGATGTTTCTACATGCAACTATAGATTTTAAGCGTTTGGAGAACAGCTTTTCGAATAGATTACCCATTACTGGAAGCAGAGCGATTGGCCGGTAAGATGCCACTTCATTTAGGTATCATTACTATTTCGGATACTTTCCATTGGAATGGTATATATTTCCAATCTAGGCATGCATTCATTATAAAAGTCAATTTCATTAGCGCCTTAGTTGATATATTTTCCTTCCTTAAATTTAAATTGGAAATTTCGGTAGCAACTTCATCTATACTGAAATGCTTTATTTTACCGAACTCTTGTACAGTTGATGGCGGATGGGCCCCCAAAATGAGGCGGTAACACCAGAAAACATAAAAAAAATCCACAAAATCGTCTTGAATGATCGAAAGATGAAGTTGAGTGAGTTAGCTGAGATCGTAAAGATATCAAAAGAATGAGTTGGCTTTATATTGCATGAGCGTTTGACTATGAGAGAGTTCTGTTCAAGTGGATGCTGCATTTGTTCACTTGGCCAAAAACCAACACGTTTTAAGGAATCTGAGTAGTGTTTGGCCATACTTAAACGTAATAAACTGGAATTTTTGCATCGATATGTAGAAACGGATGAAACATGAAACCACCACTTCACTCCAGAATCATCATCTGAGTGGTCAGCACTGGTGAACTTCATCCAAAGCACCCGAAAGCACAATAATTGGCTGAAAAGGTTATGGTGTCGGTATTTCGGGATGTACGTGGCATAATATTCATCGACTATCTTGAGAAGGGAAATACCATCAACAGTAAATATTATACTATATAGCGTTTTTGGAGCATTTGAAGACCAAAATTGCAAAGAAATGTCTGCATATGGGAAAGAAAAAAATTGTGTTTTTTTTGAAGCCTATGCACCATGTCACAAGTCAATCAATAAAATGGCAAAATTACATGAATTGAACTTCGAATCGCTCACACATCCATCGCATTCGCCAGGTTCTCAGCGACTACTGGCTGTTCGCAGACCTAAAAAAAAAAATACTCGCCGCTAAGAAATTTTGTTCGACTGAAGAGGTTTTCGCTGAAACTGAGGTCAACCTCGAGGCAAAGGATAAATCGATCTACAAAAATGGTACCGTAATGTTAGAGCGGCGCTAGTATGATTGCGTTGTTCTTACTGGAGATTAGGTTGATTAATAAAACTAATTTTCAGCACAAAAAAAAAAAACTGTTTTCTTTGTTAGGTCCAGCCCATGTGTTACATAAAGTTATTTAATTTTAATTAATTTAATTCCATTATATTTTTATTTCATTCTATATTCAAATATCTATTGTGGACTTTCATTTCGTAGCAGGGCAGGCAATAAAAACAATATCAACACTACGCTTTCACTTTGTCAACACTTCAATGGCGTAATTTCAATCTCCTTCAAATACTTTTTATATGCACAACTACCTACAAAGCTGCATTATATTTATATTTATTTCCTCTAATTAAAATTATCAAACAAATGCAGAGTTGCATGGCGTGCACATAAACATACAACACTGATGCGAATGGTTGCATGTGAAAAAGTGTGAAATGCATGCATAAAGGCGCAGATAGGGGGAAAAAGTACGTATTTATTGTAGTTGTAAAAAGCATGCCCGAGTGTGTGAATTAAAATGTATATTCCTCTAATTAACAATTTTAAATAAAACGAGTTAATTTACATGACATACACACATACACACACGTATGTGCTAATATGGGCACAACAACGTATACGTACATAATTATGAAGTTGAATGTGCAGGCCCACACAATCGTATGTATGAAAATTTGCAGCGACATATTTTCTTATTTTTTTGGTTTTTTTATTATTATTACATTTTTATGGGTACAAAAAGGTCTGTGGAAGAGCAGGGCATGAGTACAGCGGCAAAGATGTTTCGATTCATATGTCCATATAAACATATGTTTACATATTCACATACGTAATCATGCATATGTGTGTATGTATGTACGCAGTGAAAATTATAACGCTGAGGTCACCCAGCTCAACGCCGCCGAGCAAACAGAGTAAAACCGCAAGCCAGCTAACGAGCTGATGAAGGAAAGCTCATACAGCCGAGCACAAGCACACGCATACAATCGCATACACGTACAATCGCTCACATGTATGCATGAGCATACACCGCCACATATTAGCAATTAAAATTTTCCTAGTTAATTACTTTAAGCAGCTCAGGGAAGCGTAAATGTATGAGTGCATAAATGGATGTGTGGGATGTTTTGCAGAGCAAGCGGCACTAAAATTCACCCGCACACGCACACACACACACACATGAAAGCGGCAAAAATACATACACACAAGCGCATATTCATGCAGGCATACGCATACATGTTAGCTGAAGCGAGCTGGTATTAACGGCCACTCAGCCAGCCAACCAACCAACCAGGCAACCAACCAAAAGGCAAGCAAATAAACGCTGCCACTGCTGCGAGATGCCTAAAATATGCGCTCGAGTGTGTGTTGGTTGGCGCATGCAAATATGTGCTATGTATATGTGAGTATATGTAAGTATGTATGTGTGTAGCACAATAAGTTGGCATGTGATTGTATGCAGCTAACTGCGCTAGCGTCAAAGCTGTCAAAATGGCAATACAGCTTAACGTTGCCACTCAGTGGCGGCAACGAGGCATTCTAATGCACACACACGCATAGCCATAAATGAAAGAATAACGGTCATAAATGCACTGTAGTGCAAGAATATTAATACCACAAACACATGCACACACGCACACACACACACACGCATACAATAGTCACTACACTCACAGCAGCAAGACTTGTCGCAAAGTGCCTGTGATTTCAGCTTTTATGCTTCTATGTGCATTTAATCCTGCTTTCATCCCAACAAATTCAGCTTTAGCTTTTTCCATTATTTTTCTTGCACTTTTCTCGCCAACGGACGTGCACATTTTTGTTGCTTCTTTTTTGGTTGAAAATTTAATTAGGAAATCTAATTTGCTCAAAAGTGCATGAAAAATGTTCGTACGCCATTTTGGCACATGTCAAATGGGTGAATGCAACGATGCTTTCTACTTTGAAGCTGACATTCACTGGCGCAAAATTACCTCTTGTTAAAATTGTGTACAATGACTATATATGCGTTAGGGACGTTCTTTATAGTTTGGAATATATATTTTTGAGGAATATTAGAAATTTATTTATTTATATAAAATCTTCTCCTTCTTTTTGATTGGCACTATAACAAAGCCCGCTAGGTGCTTCTTTCTCATGCTAACCGGCGCCAGTTGGAAACGCAAAGTGAAGCCAAGTCCTTCTCCAACTGATCTTTTCAACGCTAAAGAGGCCTTCCTCTTTCTCTGCTACCACCAGATGGTACAGAATCGAATACTTTCAGCTCCGTTTGTTTTCCTTCGGCACGAAGTCAACCGGTCATACATCTCAGTGTTCCATCGCCTACGATACTCGCCGTTACCAACTTACAAAGGTCCAAAAATCTTCCGCAATTCTCTTAAACACTCCAATGGACGCCTCATCGGATATTTTCAACGTCCAAGCTTCTGCGCCATACGATAGAACGTCAAGCTCGTCTATGAGAGCCTTATAAAGTGTAAGTTTTGTTCGTCGAGAGAGGTCTTTACTACTTCATTGCCTACTTAGTCCAAAGTAGCACTTGTTGGCAAGAGAGATTCTACGTTGGATTTCAAGGCTGACATTGTTACCGGTGTTAACGCTGGTTCCTAAATTTACGAAGTCCTTTACAACCTCGAAATAATAACTGTTAACAGTGGCGTGGGTGCCGTTACGTGAGTGCGCCGACTGTTTGTTTGACGACAGGAGGTACTTCGTTTTGTCCTCGTTCACCACCAGACCCATTCGCTTTGCGTCTTTATCCAGTTTGAAGAAGGCAGAACTAACAGCGCGGTTGTTAAGGCCGATGTTGTCAATATCGTCGGCATACGCCAGCAATTGTACGCTCTTATAAAAAATTATGCCTGAGCGATTAAATTCTGCGGCTCGTACGATCCTCTCCAACATCAGGTTAAAGAAGTCACACGACAGCGAGTCACCTTGTCTGAAACCTCGTTTGGTGTCAAACGGCTCAGAGATGTCCTTTCCAATTCTGATGGTGCTGCTGGTATTGAGCAGCGCCATCTTGCATAGCTGTACTCGTTTTGCGGGGATACCAAACTCAGACATCGCGAAATATAGGCACTCCTTTTCATGCTGTCGAATGCAGCTTTGAAAGCGACAAAAAGATGGTGTGTGTCCATTCCCCTTCCATGGGTCTTTTCCAAGACTTGACGTATTGTGAATATCTGGCCAATGTGTGACTTTCCAGCTCTAAGGCCACACTGATAAAGTCCAGCTCCTCGCCGTCATGGTCAGGTAACGGGATCTTCACATTCTCCGCGACATGTGCAGCTGTCACTATTTAACAAGACCGATAAGTGTAAGTGCTTTTACTTTATTGGTCCACATATTTTTCTTAAAATGTTCCTCTCTAATCTTCCCAGTTCCTCCACTTCATGTGACGTCATGAAACCTATACGAGTTTCATAAGCTGAGGATTCAAATATTGTCTTTTAACATTTCTTGTTAATTAGATTTGATTTCTTAAGGATCTGGTAGCCGCACTTCATTTCTAATACGGACCTATTGGAATCGACCATTGAACTCCCCATCGAGCTAATTGTCAAACGCAGACGGTTTGGTTGGATAGGCCAAATCATAGCCGTTCATACTTCGTGTTCTTGGTTGTTTACTCGATTCCCCACACCAACGATTGCTCTCATTCACTACCTGGCGAGCTTGAAATCAGCCACAGAGCTATCTGCATTATCGTTATGCGACCTTTCAGTGCCATTAATTTTTAATATAACTACGACTATTGCAGTACAACTAGCTTTTAAAGAGCGAGAAACTTTAAAATGTTGGCTTGGCCTACTTTTAGGTGCTTCGCTTGAAAATACCAACAACTTATAAAGAAAAAACTCTCCAGCACGCACTCACACAACAAATAAACTAAAAACAAATACGTAATGAAAATTTTCATTTAGTTACAATTTGTAACGGTAATAAATATTTGCGGCACATACATACATACACACACATGAGTGCTGCAATAAGCACATTTACAAATGGTAAAGGAGCAGAGTGTCTGTGATGCAATTAACACGCGCATATATCAGTCGCATACCAAACCAAAAACAATAAAAAGGTGAAAAAAACCAACAACAATATGGAGAAAGCCTTTAAAATGTATATGAATGTTACGTGCAAACATACATATATGACTATGTATGGAAGGCGAATTGTCCTTTAAATGGTAAGGGAATGCACAGGCAATTTAACCCTTTCGTTACACCGAGATCAGTAACCACCCTCTGGTAGAACGCGCGCACATAAGGAAACATACATATGCATGTACATATTTACACATGTGTTTATTGTGTTGCTGCGTTCACATATGCGGTGTGTTAAAGGTAATTGAGAATTGAGAGATGGCAAAAATCATTGAAAATCGATATTCTTCAAAATAAAGCGATAAAATGCATGGGGTTGATATGTAGAAGTGAATACAAATTGAAAAAAGAAAAAAGTAATTACAAATAAAAAATAAAATTGAAATTAAAATTAAAATGAAACAAATAAAATATAAATAAAATAAAAAACAAAAAAATGTAAGTATAAAAAACTAATAAAATTAATTTAAATAAAATAACAAATGAGCAAAGTTTAATATATCAAAAATGTAAAAAAATAAGGTATGAATTAAATGAAAATGAGTTAAATTAGATAAAATAAAATAAAACAAATAAAATAAAAAACTTTAAGGATAAAACAATTAAATTATAATACAAAGTATATATAATTATGAAATTAAAAAATAAAATTTAATTATATTGTAGATAAAATAAAGCAAATAAAATCTAAGTAAATTAAAAATGAAAAAAATTAGAACATAGAAAAAATTAAACAAATAAAATTTAAATAAACTATGAACTAAAAATGAAAAAGAAAATAAGATATAGCATAAAATAAAACAAATAAAATGTAGGTACAACAAAAATTAAAAAAATTGAAATATAAAAAAATTAAATTAGATAACAAATAAAACAAATAAAATGTTAGTATAATAAGAATTTCAAAAAATAAAATAACAAAAAAACTTAGATAAAATAAAAGAAAAAAAACTAAGTACAAATAATATAATCAAATTAGGTAAAAAATAAAATTAGATAAAATAAAATTAAATAAATAAAAATGACAAAAAGTATGATTAAAATAAAGGGATCAAAAAAAGGAGAATAAGATAAAATAAAATAAAGCAAATATAATTAAAAACGAAAAAATAATATTAGAAAAATTAAAATAAAATTTGTAAAATAAAAATTGAAGTAGATATAAAAGATTATATTAGATAAAAGAAAACAAACCAAACCAAATATAAATAAAATAAAACATCAAAAAATGAAAGTAAAAAAAATAGAGCAGATAAAAACAAAGAAAGTAAAATTAGATAAAAGTAAAATAAAAAATTAAAAAAAGAATTAAGACATAAAAAATAAAATAAAAATTGGAAAACTTGAAGCATAAAAAAATTAAATTAATATAGATAAATTAAAATAAAAGTAATAAAATAAAAGAAGAGAAACAAATTTAAGAAAATAAAAATTAAATAAGAAATTTGGTTAAACAAAATTAAAAAAATATGTATATGAAAAAGAAATGAACAAGGAGGACATAAACAAAAGTGGACATAGGTTAGGCCAAGGACCAAAATAAGGATGCATAAAAGTAAGCTTACAGCTGCTAGTCGCGATGCACTGAATAGAAATGTGGCCAATATTGAACCGTTCATCGGCTCTCAGCAAATTTGAAGGAATCAGCTGATTTGCTGGCGTAAAAAGAGATATGACGGCAGTTTTCTTACAACAGAGGTGCGAATAGAGATAAGGATACGTATAAGGATAAAGATGCACACATGGATAAGGATGTAAGTAGGAATGAGAATTCGAATACAGATGAAGATAGGAAAGGATAACGGTAAAGATGGATAAAATCAAACATAGCTATGAATATGAATAAGGATAAAGACAAGAATGATAGAAAGAAGATTGCGCCCATCAGAGAGTACGTGACGTCACGTTTGCTGAGTTGTGCAGTATTGCCAACCATTTGCTCTTCGCAATAAATTTAGTGCTTTTTTATACCGAAAATGCGAAAATTTTGAAGTTTCGTGTTTGTTTCTTTTTCTTTTAATTTAAAGCTACCGAAACTTTAGGTTAAAAAAAACTGTATTATTATACAAAAGAAGGTTAAAAAAGGTCACTCTGAGAAGATTTTAGTGCTAATGAAAATTAGTTGGTTTTTATAAAATTTGATATTTTGCAAGTGTGAATTTAATTTTTTGCTCCTTTTAAGGTTATGGAAGAATATTAAATGTCCCTCTCTCAACTCTTCTTAAGATTGAAAACTTGTTACACGTTTTAAAAGGCGTTTGAATTTACTGAATGCGGATTAAAACCATAGAGGTGTAATCGTTTCTTCCGGCCATCAATCTTTAGTGGGACATAGGGCATCAAGAGGTGTATTCATTATAAAAATAAGCAACAAAATACCTAAAAATATTAAAGAAACCTTACTGACATTTTTACAAAAAGAGTATCTTATCTAGTTACATAACCTCAAATATAGCAAATAAGTCGTTCCCTTAACAAAAGAGTCTCGCTTGACAAAAATAACTTATAAATTAAATTGTACATAAGCACAACACATTTATAAAAAAAAACGCACATTCTAAAGACAATTTGTCACGCATACAAAGTTTTTTAAATCATTCAATAAAAATTTGTTGTGTTATTTTCTTTGAATGGGAATTGTAGTGCGTTTTTTATATCCAAAGGTAGGCAATACTGCAGTAGCGAGAGAGAGATTTGACTGCCGAAAGCAGAAGAACGCCAACAACACCGGCAATCGCGGGCAATGCCACCAGATGTTAAAAAAAGTAAAGCTAAATAAAACTAAGTGAATTATTAAATAATTATTAAAAAATGTATATTTTACAAAATTATAAACATTACATTTTAATTAGAACAGGAAAATGTCATGAAGAAAGAACTAAAACTCTCAGACTAAATAACAAAAAAAAAATTCTAAATCAAGTTATGAAAATGGTAATCTGGCCTCACTGGAGCTAAAATCACGTAACTCGTTGTCAAATTCGCTGAGAGCAAAGTAACGGGACCACGATAGGCGCCATCTCATTATTCTTTCCATCATGGGATAAAGATGCGCACATGGATAAAGGCGCAAGAAAGAATAAACATTCAAATGAGGATGATTATGTGGATAGAAAAGAATAACGGTAATGATGGATAAAAATTAAAATTCAAAAAGAAGGACTCCAGCTGGGCATAGTTATGTACACGGATAAGGATGTAAGTAGGGATAAGAGTGGGTAAAGAAAGAACAGGATAACGGTAATGCGGGATAAAAAATTAATTTAATTTAATTAATTAAATATTAAAGTAAATTAACAGAGGGAGTACGGATAAGGATACATATACACATATGTATATGGATGCAAGTAAGAATAAGAAATCAAATGAGGATAATTATATCGATAAAGATAGGAATGGATAACGGTAATTGTGGATACAAAATTAACGATCAAACAGAGAGGTTCAAGTTGGGCGTAGTTATGAATACGGATAAGGATAAAGATACGCACATGGATAAGGATAGAAGTAGGAAAAAAGAATGGAAATAAGGGTAATTATATGATGGTATGATGGGATGGGATAAAAAATCAAAAGCAGTTGTGAATACGGATAAGGATAAAGATACACACATGGATAATAATGCAAGTAGGTATAGGAGTTCAAATGAGGATAAATATATGGATAGAAAAGGATAACGGCAATTATGGATAAAGAATTAATAATCCAAGAGACAGTCTCTAGCTGGACAGAGTTATGAATAGGGATAAGAACAAAAATACACATATGGATAAGGACGTAAGTGAGGATAAGAGTGGGTAAAGAAAGAACAGGATAACGGTAATGAGGGATAAAAAATTAAAAATCAAAAAGCGAGACTCGAGTTGGGCTTAATTATGAATAAGGATAGGAATAATGATAAACGCAGTGATGTTGATTAGCATTTAGTTGACGATAGTTGTACACATAGATTAAGGTGCGGATATGGCACAGGATAATGGTAATTTAGGAAAAAACGAAAAAAGTATAATGGGTTACCTTCCAGTTGCAGAAGAAAAATAAATAAAAAGCAAGACAATTATTAGAAAAAAGGTAATTGATATAAAAAGTTGATATAAAAACCAAAATGAAAAGAAATTAATTCTGCAGGAAAATCAATGTAAAATAGCCCCAAAAAACATTATTAATTACATTTTCATTACTTCACCTCGATAACATTTGCACATTCCTATGTCGAACACATCCTTAAAATCAACCCTTTTTTCTTGCAGCTTTTCTTCAGAGCAATGCCCACATTGATTGCCTCACAAAGGCGTAAAATAGCAATAACATTAAAGAGCACACACATGTATGTATGTCTGTATGTGTACGTAATCATAACACGCCACATACGTATATATTAAAGCATGTAATGGGCGTGTCAAGCGCTTGAGAGGACATACCAGTTCCACCGCGCAAACATTGGCAAGCGTCATGTGTAAATATAAAATTCCTATTATGTGTGAAATTCAATTATTTTGTCGCTCACACATTTGCCAAACTTAATAATGTCATCAGTTACGCTCAGCAAATAAATAAGGATATGCAATGAAAGTACGAAAGAAAATACATAAAATTAAAAACCAACAAAAGAGGTGGCGATGCACCTGGTGAAGTTATTGCAAGCCCACTTTTCCACAAGTGCTACTTCTTTTACACAGCCTTACAAAAGCTCACAATAATGTAAAATTCAGTGGGCGAGATGCTTCAGATTTTCCTCAGCCATTCAAGACTTTGTAAAGAAAAAAGCCAATTAAAAAATGTGCAATAGCCTTTGAGAACACTTTACTTTCACTTCATCTGCTCTCCTTCTTCCTTCTCAGGGTATGCGCATACACACTTAGCCACATTCATTTCCATGGCTTTCGTGGCAAATCTAATTACCCCACTTGCCAGTCAGTTCTATGCTTTTGGCTTTAATGCACTCGACGCCAAATGAAGGATGCAGTCAGCTGGTGAAATGGATTTCGAAAGAATATTTTCCGCTCTGCACTAACTTTGCTTAAAATAACCTTGGTGAAAGAGCGAAAAAGAAGGCAAAGTGGCATAGCGACATGACCATGCGCAGGATACTCTTAAGGAAGTAGCAAGGAAGTGTAGGGAATTTCAAAAGTCAGTTCCACTAAATATGTATATGAAGGATGTCGTTAGACTTTGAAGAGAATACTACAACAACAGCAAGAAGTAAAGGAATACACAAAAGTAACACTTGAAATTCAGTAGTATTGAAATAGAAATGTGGTCAAGCCTCATAAATTTAATTGCAAAAGGTGATCAATTTAAAAGTATTGGATTGTAAGTTGAAACAAAACAAGGAAAATTCAGATTGATTAGGCAATCTTTATTATTTTTGTGTAGAACCATTCATCACATTTATTTTGTACAAATAATCCCTTTCAAATCTTGCCGTAATTCGGTCAATAGCGCAGTAATTCGGCCATCGAAGCTGGTTAACCCACAAAGCATTTAGACTTTACATACCGCCACAAATAGAAGTCTAAAGGTGTGATATCGCACGTTCTTGGTGGCCAATCCACTGGTTCGAGACGAGAGATAATTTGCTCACCAAAACGATGACGCCGCCTAAAATCCATTGTTTCACGATCTGTATGGCAAGAAGCGCTTAGTTTTGACATAATCTGGGCCTGCTATCATTTGTTGCTTCGTAACTACAGTGAGTATCGAAACCGAAACCGCTACCGTGTTGTTGTTGGTTTAACATTCTAAGACACTCCCAATAATTTTTTGGGGAATGTTGCTGAAGTAGACATTTTTTGGCTGGATATAAATCCAGATGCTTCCGCTAGAGAAATCGGCATCAGCTTATTATTAGAGCAATTCTATGTCAAGTGATCCAAGTATTTTGGAGATTATCGTGAATTTCCCTGAAAATTGGAAATCTTGAGTGGAATGGAAGTAAACTGAAAAAATGTTGAAAAAAAAATATTTATAATTTTCAAATCTCTTAGTAACTTCATCGTACCTTCCTTGGTTCAGTCTAGAGTTGTAGTTGGATTGCTGCTGTAGCTCGAGATGGGGCAGTACTTTAGAATGTGTTCTATGCTAAGAAGTCACCTAAAGACGACCTGATACCCATAGTTGCATTTGGAAGGAAACTTGCGTGAGCAATGGCCCAATCCAGAACGCGTTCAGGATGCTTACATGGGTATTTTCTTTACCGATGGGTCCAAGAATAAAATAGGGTTTGGAGTCGAATGGTTCTTTAACGATAGTAATAAGTATCACGATGCTATGGGGGAAATGACAACTGTTTTCCAAACGGAAATTTTTGCCATCCTGAAAGTAGCCGAATGGATAATCGGGAGGAGATGGAGCGGGAAACAGATTGGAGTTTTCAGTGACAACCAGGCTGCACTTCAAAGATTGTTCAAGAATTTAAGAAGAAGCTTAATTCTGTCGCAAGACAAAACAGGCTTGTACTTATATGGGTTCCAGCACACTCCGGTGTTTAAGGAAACGAAATTGCCGATGAATTAGTCAACCGTAGATCAGTGGTTCCCCCACAAGGGCCATAGCCAATAATCGGAATCAGTTCCGCAGGAATCATGAATTAGATCAGCGATCATGTATGCAAGTTACATAAAGAGCGATGGTCCGGTCTAGAACGCTACAGAACTGCAAAGTGTTTTGTGGCAACCCCGAACAGAAAACTGTCAAATATTTTACTAAGAGGAAGGAAGGACGTTCGGTTGATGGTCGGTCAGGACACAATCCATAGGGTCAGCATATGACCACCATTGGAATCATGGAGGACCCGACGTGCCTGCTGCTGTAAATTCGACAATGGTTTCATATTCTATGATCAATGGAAACTAACACATGATATTAAGAAGGCTGTTTCTGCAGTACCTGGCGTAAATTTAAGGATTGCGCGTATTTTGGATGGGTCTAAGGAGCTCACGCATGCATGTGGCCATGCACTCGCTGTCGGCCTTGAGCAGCTCAGCCGTCTGTCGAAGTCCGGTCGCCCTGCTATGCTCATAATTTTGCCCGGATCAACCAATGGATACATTTTCTTTCATCTTAACTGAAATTGATGAGAAAAAGCGTACTTTTGTTTTGAGGCTTCTTCGATTTTCTTATCTTATGTTTATCACGACAATCTCAGAACAAAAAGAAACTTCCACCAAAGCGTAGTTTTTCCACATTATCGCGACTTCGATCAAAACAAAAATTGATTAAAAATAAAATTATTAGATTGGGTAGGTTAGGTAGACCTCTAGGGTCCATTTTGTTACTACTGCTATGTATTTGGAGTCGAAGATATTATTTTATGTAATTATTCGTGCTCGTCTTCCCGTCTTTTTAACAAACCCTTCAGCCTTCTGTCAGCAATATCCTTCAAGAGTGAAAAATATTTTGAACTTATGTTGTCGAGTCCTACAAAGAGCAGGGTAGTGGGAAAGTAGGAGCTCGAAAGTACCACTAGCATTCGCTTCGTTGCTTGTATTACCCGCATGGGTAAGCTTGTAGTTTTCGTATTCTAAGTCCTTAGTATAATTTTGGCGAGGTTGGGCATTCGCATATCGACTTTCCCCATCTCTATCTCTATAGATTAAACAGCAATGCAAGCCATGGTTAAAGATCAGGCCATGATGAAGCTGTCAGCACATTGGATTGCAGATATGTATAACTATTCTACATAACCTTATTTACACGGCAGAGAATTCATTGCAGAAACAGAAATTTACTGTGGCCGCTTTCCTTGATATTGAAGGGGCCTTTACCAATGTTGAAGGAGGGCAATTACTGCAGCACTCACTAATCTTGGGGTAGAACCGGGCTTGGTAGGCTTAATTGGCAAAATGCTAAATAGCAGAATCATTGAAGCGAAACTAGGAGAATCGGTGCTCAGGATATTGGTAAGTAGAGGTACACCGCAAGGTGGAGTCCTCTCACCGTTTTTATGGAACGCAGTTGTAAATAAACTTCTGTTAATACTGGAATCGGTGGGCTGTAAGGTGATAGCTTACGCCGATGATGTCGTTATTACTGTCTATGGTAAATTTGTATCTACATTAAGAGACCTAATACAAAATGCTCTAGACATACTTTCTAGGTGGACAGGAAAGTGTGGTCTAGGAGTCAACACAGACAAAACACAATTCATATTGTTCACTAGGAAACACAGAATCCCTCAGCTAAGTCCAATTATGCTCAAAGGGGAAGCTCTTGTGATTTCGGAAGAAACCAAGTACTTGGGACTAAACATAGATAGGAAACTGACTTGGAAGTCAAACACCTTAGAAAGGGTCAGGAAAGCGAACCTATGCCTGTAAGAGAACTTTAGGTAAGACGTGGGGAATTAGACCTAAGGTTGCTCATTGGCTCTACACTGCTGTCGTCAGACCCATTCTTCTATATGGAAATGTTGTCTGGTGGTGTGCTATGCAGAAAAATACCTATTCTAATTTATTGAATAAGGTGCAGAGATCAGCGGAATTAGCAATATGGGACGTCATGAAAAGCACGTCATCCATGGCTTTGGACATCATACTACATCTTCCACCCCTAGATCTCTTCTGCAAATACTCAGCGGTCTGCTCCGCTTTAAGGCTCAAAGCGAGCTCACAATGGAGGACTCTCACACATGCCCACTCAACCATCTTAGACTCCTACACGGATATACCCAGTGACTGTGATTATCACCCTCCCATTCTTTGCTTCGAAAGGAATTTCCTAATGAAAATCCCTTCTAGACTGGGATGGTTCAAAGAAGACCCAGCACCCAACACTCCCGTTAAGACCTACACGGACGGATCTAAAATGGACACCGGTGTAGTATCAGGACTATTTTCCGAAGAGCTTTCTATTAGTGAATCTTTTAAACTACCGGATCACTGTAGTGTTTTTCAAGCGGAAATAAACGCTATTGATGAAGCCTTAAAATGGTTAAAGATAAACAGAATATCATCAACGGATATCTGCATTCTATCAGACAGCCAAGCTGCGCTATACGAGCCCTGGATGCATTCCAAACAACATCAAGAAGTGTGTTACGTTGTCCCCAATCTCTAAATGAGATGGCCTAACAATATCGTATAATCTTATGTTGGGGTCCACGCCACAGAGATATAGCAGGGAACTGTAGGGCAGACCAACTTGCAAGAGAAGGTACCTGTATGCCATGCATAAGTAATTTTATGAAGATACCTCTTGCAACTTGTAAGCTTTTCATTCAGGACGCATTAATCAGTTCTGCAAATCAAAGATGGACTGGCGTTAACACCTGTGAAATTGCTAGACAAACATGGCCAAGGCTAAATTTACGTCTGTCCAAGAGTATTATAAAACTGAATAGACTTCAAATCAGGACCTTAGTAGGGGCCCTCACAGGACATTGTCTAATAGGAAATCACGCAAAGAGATTAGGCGTTTACACGCATGATTTCTGTCGTAGCTGCAGAAATGAGGAGAAGTTGGAAACAATTCAACACCTTTTTTGCACATGCCCAGCTCTAGCCAGAAGCAGGAACCGATTTTTAAAATCCTTCCTCTTAACGAATATAGATAATCTATACATTTTAGGTATGAACAACCTTTTACGCTTTGTCAAAAGCTGAGGATGCTTTAATATGGAGAGGGAAATGTAGCCCAGCCCTCGCGTCTCACAACGGACCCTTTTCGTGGTAAGATTGTTTCTATGTGCGATGCGGTTACCAAACCTAACCTAAGGATGGAGAGGGGGGCGGGGGGTCTTTGTGGGGTATAAGTTCCTTGAAAATGGTGAATTCCTGCTAATTAATACATAGAAGCTCAGGACTTTACTGCATTTCCGGTAAGGTCGAAATCATAAGTCAAACCAAGCGATGTTATTGCTTGTAAGCGATACAGGAAGATTTGCGAGAATATATATATATATATATTATTGGCGCGTACACCTTTTTTGGGTATTTGGCTGAGCTCCTCCTCCTATTTGTAGTGTGCGTCTTGATGTTGTTCCACAAATGCAGAGACCTACAGTTTCAAGCCGACTCCGAACGGCAGATATTTTTATGAGGAGCTTTTTCATGGCAGAAATACACTTGGAGGTTTGTCATTGCCTGCCGAGGGGCGATCGTTATTAGGAAAATGTTTTTCTTAATTTTGGTGTTTCACCGAGATTCGAACCGACGTTCTCTCTGTGAATTCCGAGTTCAGAAAATGTGCAGCACCGAAACAATAACACTTTCCTCGATCAAGAAATTTTACCTAACCCTCCTAGTCAGGTAGTCACACACAACCGACTAAGTACGAATATACAGCTTAATTAACGAATCCTTTTGAGCACTCCACACCAAGAAAATGAGCAGCGATCCAAGTGAGAGTTACCGCAGTGGCTACCCAGATAACCAACTTGCCGAGCACCGCTAAGAAGAATCTAATTAACAATTTTCCATCGAGTGTGCAAATTAAGGCGCAACGTGCGACAAACAACTCAGAACTGAGAGTTGGCTGTGGTTGAAAGGTAAAGGTGTGTGAAAATTGCCACAGGCGATAGAATTTATCAGCGTATTTTCATACAATAAAGGTAAGTTCGTCATGAAGTGTATGCACTAGGAGACGCATAGGTATGTTGCAATTTTGTGCAAATAAGTGGAAAATATAATAAAATTGTATTGTTACACAAGCGGGAGATAAAGTGACAGTGCGGATGGTTACCGCGGCCAGTGCACAGAGTACGCAAAGCACGTCGAGAGACAAGTAAGTGCAGCTCCGCGAACGAGATTCGGTTGGGAGATTTTGTCAATATATTCAATTGGTTTTTTGTGGAGTAGAAGAAGTGGAAGAAAGAAATTAAACTTAATAAAGGAAAATGAAATAAATATAAATTAAATTAAATCAACTAGAATAACGAAAAGTAAAAAACAAACAAAAAAAAACTTAAATAAACTAATAAAAAAATTAAAACAAAATTTAAAAATTAAATTAAATAAATAATAAAATGAAATAATATGAGGGTTACCTGTTAAACAGCCACCTGGTATACCAAAGGTCTTCATTTGCGAAAAACCTGTAAAGAGAAAAGATTTGACTTTATAATAGATAGATATATGTATATATATATAATATATATTGTACATGTTTGTTATTATGTTTTAAAAATATTTTTCTATTTGTTCAAAGAACAACTTTTCGATTACTTATCCAATAACGAAATTACTTAGGCGCTTTTGAACAACTTATTTGTGTACGCGCATCTCTTCTGTTCAGTTCTGTCTAAATAAATGGCAAAATGTTTAATAAGTTTATTGACAATTTGTCAGTCAAATACAGATATGTTTATATTTCAAAGAAAACACAAGAAAAAGAGCGGCACATTTGTGTAAATTGCCAATTTGTTAACAGGCCATTAAGCGTACACTTTCTCTTTTAAAAACCTACCCTGCAGGGAAGTTAATTTATACAAGTCTGGTGCACTACTAATGACTCTCTAACTATAGCTGCTGGTTTTTAATTGTTTATTTATTTCAAGAAGTCAAGAAAACATGATTTAAAGCTGACTACTAAAACTAAAGAGTAATAAAAATATATTCATATTTAAATTTACATTTAAATGTTACAAAATTTACATCTAACTAAACTAAAAGCTGGAGTTCAATAGTACAGAAAATCCCTTCTTTGAAACTGAGAAATCTAGAAAGTAAGAAATGGAGATCTGAATAAAATCACGAATAGCGCGTTCAATAGTAGCATTACGAGCATAATTTGTATTCAACTAATTTAAATGAATACTTTGAAGCAGAAATGGGCAATCAAAGTCACCCTTAATACATTGAAAGCAAACGAGAGCGCAATAATCGACCTTCTACTTTCTAAAGACGAAGTCATGCTTCGGTCGTATAGTGCGCCAACAACAAAATTTCACCTGTAGTTTTGGTCTCGGAAACTGTTAAACGCTCTGAACAGACACCACTGCCCACGATGGGTTTAGTGAAATTGTGTTTTCAACCAAAAATTTCACTGATTCATGTTCAGGTTCGACAGCCTGGGGCAGTGTGACAACCTAATTCTAATCAATCTCCTCCATTATATTAACAGCTCTGGCTGGCTGTAGATATCTGCCTGTTGGAGGTCTCATAATGGTATCAAAACGGCGCGTCAGTGCTACTTGAGGAGTGACAGACTCCCACTTCAACCATTTCACCTATCTACCTACCTAATTTCAGGTTTTTCCTAAAGGGCACGTTTGCAGCTATGCTCGTCTACACGCATTTGTGTTGTTATGTGCGGAAATGAATGGCTTTGTGTATATTCCGCTTTTTAAGATGTGCATTTTTCAACAAATTAACAGGATATCAAATTAACTTTGAACAACTTTTAAAATGACTTAGTGCGAGAGTTAAAAATTAAAATATCTAATTCTTAGATGTTTACTTCGGCAATATATTCCTTTGATATTTGAGCAGCTATCCTAATAGCCATGGTCGCATCACTCAATTTGTGTTTCTCAATTCTGGTTAATTGAAAATTTGGCAACGAGCTAAATAGGGGGGGGGCTGGGGGGGCCTCGAGCAGCCTGTCTAAACATTCAAAATAGTAAATAGAACAAAATAAAATAAAATAAACTAAAATAAAAAAAAAAATAAATAAAATAAAATAAAATAAAATAAAATAAAATAAAATGAAATAAACAACAAAAAAATAAAAAAATAAAATAAAATAAAATAAAATAAAATAAAAGAAAATAAAATATAATGAAATAAAATTATATTAAACAAATTCTGTGAAATAATTTTTGTGGAAAGGCAAAATAGAAATAAATAAAAGTAATAAATTAAGGAAAAATTAAATGAAATATAATTAAAATAATTAAAAAATACTAAAATATAATACTAATTAATATATAATATAAAAATCATAAACTAAAACAAATTTAAAAATATTACAATAAAATAAAATAAAGTAAACTAAAGTAAATCAAAACATATGAAATAAAATTAAAATTAAATTAAAATTGGTTAAAAATTATGAAAAACAAAACCCAAAATATTTTGTAATATAAAAAAAATTATAAAATAAATGGAACCTGATAGAATGAACTAAAATAAAATAAAAAAATATATTAAAAAGTTAATATATAAAAAACAATACAACAAACTAAAAAAAAAACAATAAAAATAAAATAAAATCAAACCCAAAAATTAAAAAAAAATATCTCTAATTAAAATAAAAACAAAAATAAAATCCAATAAAAGATATAACAATCTTAAATACAAATTTAAAGAAAATATAAAATATAAAATAAAACAAAAGAAAATAAATGAACAAAATCGAAATAGGGTAAAAAATAACATAAAACAAAATCCAATTTTTTATAGATAAACAAAATAAATGAAAATCAAAGAAAATTTAAAAACCTTTAAAACAAAACTAAAAACTAAAAAATTAAAAAAATGCATCAACAAAAATACAATGAAACTAAATATTAAAAAATAAAATCAAACAATTAGCCGAAGGTCTTAGCAGCCAGTGCTTGTTCCTTTCCTTTTTTTCTTACCTTTAGGTGGAATAATTATTTATAATTATTACTCTTTTCAATAAATAAATAAATAAATAAAATCAAACAAAAATTAAGAAAAAAATAAAACAAAAAAAATAAAGTAAAATGAAATAAAAAAAAACAATAAAAAATGGGTAAATAAATAAAAGAAACTAGGCTTAAAAAATTATTCCAAATTAAATGAATTAAAAGGAAAAAAACAAATAAAATAAAATAAGCCAATAGAATAAATGAAAAAAATTATAAGAATGTATGAACAACAATAAATTACAACTAAATAGAATAAAAGCAGAATAAACTAAATAATAAAATCAAACAAAATAAAGAAGAATCAAATAAACTTAATAAAACAAAAAACTCAAAAAAAGTATCTACAAATAAAAAAGGTAAGGAATACAAACTAAAATAAAATAAATAGGTTAAAAATTAGTGAAATGTAAAATAAAACAATTAAAAACCAAATAAAACTAGATAAAATTATAAAACAAAGAAAAGTCACAAAAATTTTATAAGCAAATAAAATAAAACAAACCAATTAGAATAAATAAAAATAAAAAATAAAATAAAATACAATTTAAGGAATCTAAAAACAAAATATTTGTATAAAAATTTAAAAAATGTATAAACAAAAATATAATATAACTAACTATAATAGAAGTAAATTGAGATAAACTGAAAAATAAAATCAAACAAAATAAAATATAAAAAAACAAACTTAATACATTTAGGGCGAAGAAGAAGAAGGAGGAACTCCAGAGACTGCAACAAATAGCAGTCTAAGGGTGTAAGACCAGGACTACCAAATATGGCGAACATATAGAAACTTCCCAGCCAAGCTCTCCCAGTTTCTGTCGGACCCTCAAAGATGTACAGAGCTCGACGCTTCTTTTAGCTGTAGATCACGAATGTCATATCAAAAACGTTTCTATATTTCTCACTTCGCTCGTTGAATCGTCATGACAATAATTTAGCATTTGCCTTGCGTGTGTTCGCTTGGTAGTCGCCAACCATCATCAACCTAATCTTGGCGATTTTGCAACAACAAACACGGAATAAGGGTAAAATGACGCAACACAGGCGAACGAGTGCTTCTTGGCCAAATTGTTGCCATTGTGTGAGGTGTGAAATGTCAGAATGTGTGCATATCAATATGTTTTTTGTTTTGTTCTTGCTTTTTTTTATTTAAATTAGGCTCACCAAATTTGAAGTGCACTTTTGAACTTTTGAAAGTGCAAAAATTCTTTTTTGTTATGGCTGATGTACTTGATTTTTAGCTGAAGTGATGCACTTCAAGATTAATTAATGAGAAATTCTTACGAAAAGAAGGGGTAGTTTTTTTTGTTTTTGTACAACAATTGTTTTATTGTAGGTGTAAATGTATATACATATGCACTTATGCCACTGGGAACTTCGTTATTGCCTACAGAATGGTGAACACTATTCAAGAAAAAAATGCATATGATTTTTATGTTTAATATAAAATTAGAAACCGGGATCTAAAATACGGAAGAACATACCCAGCAACGAAACAGGGCACAGAAAAACTGTCTCCATACTCGTATAAAAGTTAAGCGGAAGATATTTTCACAATTGTCACTGTGCAATTTTTGACAAAAAGAAATCGCTGAGGAAATTTTGCTTCCACGGACCACATTTCCTTTCAACGTAACTCAGTTGATGGTGAATTTAGGCAATGTTTCGAACAACCTTTCAAAAGCAAGTTGATTTCCAAGCAAACCAACTTATATTAATTCAAAAATCGCATCTTTATTGCCTTGATATTCGACTACTTTTTTGTACTACATATCGACAGATTTCTATCCAGAGGCAAATATGTAAATAAGGCGTAGGTACTATTTAGCCATCAGATGCTAAATGGAACTGTGGAAATTTGGAAGAGTTTTCATAAATGCTCATAACATTGGTTTTGAAAATTATGATAAAAAACTCATATAAAATAGCTTACTTGAGCCGATTGCATATCTATACGATTTTTCTGTCAACCACTGTACATAAGTAAGTACAGTAGTTGCAGTTCTTTATCTATTTATAAATATTGCATCTTGCATCTCAATAATTTATACAATAATTCATTTAAATATATAATTATATAAAGAAAGAAATAATAAATTTGTGGCAATTACAATGTTGTCCGTCACAGCTCAAGAATTAATCAAAAATTAAACTCTACAATAAGAAATTCTCTATAGCGTAAGGCTGAATATATAAAGCAAGTTAGTTTTTTTCCAATTTTGGCCATTAAGTATATCTATTACTTCTGTTTCATTTAGCTTCGCTGCGTTTAAGTATCTTGTTCTGATCTCCTTCAGTACCGGACATCTTCCCAAGAAGTGCTGCGTATCTTCTTCCTCGTTTAAATTGGAGAGAGTACACATTTTCTGGGTATTTCCATACGAGGTTGCATTTACATAGCTTTAGTAAACTACATCTTGCTCTGAAAATTGTTGTAATGTTAGGTAGTCGCCTAGAGAGGCTCTCAACGCACTGACACACGTTATTCCAAGGTTAAATGAAGCGGGTCGCTGAAAAGAAAAAAACGTATGGTCATGCCAGTCTATTATTGCGACAAGCTCGGTTAATCGCGGTGAGGACTGACTACATCGTCCCGACGGTAACTTCCAATAGGAATTTTGCCACTCTCTCTCCATCTAAGGAAGAATGGAATAAGGGATTCTTTCTAAACAACTTCGACATTATAGTCTATACAGATCACAGCAAAATGGATTGTGGTGTTGGAGCTGGTATATACTCTCATAGACTTGGAATTGAAAAATCTCTGCGTCTCCCTAATACCAGCAGTGTCTTCCAGGCGAAAGTACTGGCAATTGGGGAAGTTTGTAGGTTACTAATCACGGATTTCTCTTTTAAGGGCAATATCGCTATTCTTTCGGATAGCCAAGCTGCAATCCAGCCACTGGACTTAGCTACAACAAACTCTAAAGTGGTGGAGCAAAGTAGGAATAGCCTCACCACCTTGAGTGAAAACCATAAAGTAACCTTAATTTGGGTCCCGAGACACCGGAACATAGAAGGTAACGAAAAAGCCGATGAACTGGCAAGAGGGGGATCTGCCATGAATAACGTTCTTGCAGTACCGGTAATCACACCATTAGATACAGTCAAGAATGCAATATCCCTAAAATACCTTCGAATCACAGATTGTAGATGGAGAGACCAGACGAAATGCAAAATCAGCAGGACGTTATGGCCCACCTACAACTTTAAGCAATCGTCAACATTGATCAACATGAAACGACGGGACGCCTGGAGACTAACGGCAGTCATAACTGGCTTTTGGTGTGTGGGAGAACAAGCAGCCAAAATGGGCATCCCTCACAACACATACTGTCACAGTTGTAAACAACCGGAGAAAAAGGAAACAATCTTCCACTTCCTCTGTGAATGCCCTGCCCTATGAAACGACAGAATGTTAACCTTCGGCAGGCCGGTGTTCGAGAGTCTCGAAAAACTGTCTGACTTAGACGTCAACAATCTAATAAGGTTCCTAAACCGCACAGACAGGATATAGTCTTGCTGTAAATAACTGTTAAACAAGTTGGTAACGAGAATGTGGCAACAAAATGGTGCGAAAGCGCTAGTTGGATTCTGGATGAATCACCACTATAACCAACCAACTAACCAGGTAGTCGCATAGCTTCTTTAATATATGATTCCCCTTTTGAGTAGTCTAAATGTTTATAAATTCGCGTCGCGCTTGACTGTGCTTTTTGCCCTGACATGTTCAGATCTTTTTTTTCATTTTGGTAAGAAGTTACACACAGCGATCTTGCCAGTCTGCGTCAAGACCGAACTTATTTTTACTTGAGATGCCTTGTGTGAGTTTGTGTGGGAGTCTGTTGCAATTGCATTTCTAAAAGGTTTTCCAGATATACCTCAAGTGTAGGTCTAAAGAATAAATGTGGCTATCTTCTAAATTAGTTTCTAGTGTTTTTGCATAATTCGGAGTGAACTCGGGTAGTTTGATTATTCTTTTAATGGAGTAACGTTTAAGTTTATTTACTTCATCGAATAAGGCATACCCCCAAAATTGCGCTGCGGGGGTTTGTATCGATGTGCATACCGCTTGGAACAGTTTCCATTTTGATTTTAATGAAATGAATGGCTTCGGTATAAAAATGTTTCATGTTAATACTTTTTTACTTTTACTGAAGTATTTCTGGCTTCGAAGTGCTTGCCGCCGTAGTCAAATGGATTGGTGCGTGACTACCATTCGGAATTCAGAGAGAACGTAGGTTCGAATCTCGGCGAAAGACCAAAATTAATTAAAAGTTTTTTCTAAAATAGCGGTCGCCCCTCGGCAGGCAATGGCAAACCTCCAAGTGCATTCGGAGTCGGGTTGAAACTGTAGGTCCCTCCATTTGTGGAACAACATCCAGACTCACACCACAAATAGGAGGAGGACCTCGGCCAAACACCGAAAAAGGATGTACGCGCCAATTATATTTATATAAGTGCTTGCCAAATGCCATTTTGGCTGAGAGAATGACACCAAGATATTTATATTATGCCACCAATTTAATTTTTTCATCTTCGCACCACCATTTTTCTGCCTGGGAAAGTCGTCCACCTCTTCTAAAGACCATCATCTTCGATTTATTTGGGTTTACTTCCATATTCCATTCAGTGCAGCATTTCTCTAGGCTATTCATATTGGATTGCATGACTTTAGGGTTATCCGGTAGGAGAACAATATCATCGGCATAAAGGAGAAGACGTATATTCATGCCCTCAACCAATAGTCCACCTTCCAAATAGTCGTGCAAATAATTTAGGTATAAAGTTAACAATAATGGCGACAACAGACATCCTTGTTTCACACCAGTGCAGGTTTCAAAATAGTCGGATACTTCTTTTCCCCTCCAACCCGCAGATCTAGTATTCTTGTAGATATTTTCTATCAGGCTCGTTATTTTACTAGATATTCCCATCTGTTGAAGTTTATACGGTCTCCTCAGCACCCTGTCAAACGCCGTCTTGAAATCAACAAAATATGTGTCAACTTTTCATGAAACTTTAGATGCACAATAGACGCAAGATTATAAATGTTATCTACAGTTGAATAGTTTCTTCTAAATCCGGTTTGGAATTCTGTGAGTACGTTGCTTTTTGCTACCCAATTTGCAAGTCTTGCGTTAATCAATCGGTAAGCAGACAAGTAGTATTTATTAACATACTCTGCACTACTAACGCCGCTAAAGACGTTTTTTTGCTTGATGTAATGCTAATTTTCTAAAATAAAAACAAAAGAAAAACCAATTTTAACTCCAAAATTACAGGCAATTACCAAAACCAGTTCAAGTAAAAAATTTTTCAAACACGAATTAACACTTGAAACAATTTTGGGCTAAAATATTTCTACCGCTCAATAATATTTGTTTTTATGGAGCATAATTTCGATTAGCGCTATAGAAATTTAAGCATTTTACGCATAATAAATAAGTCAGCGCTTTTGAGAAGACGAGAAAAGGAAGCAGCAGCAACAATCGCTGAGATTTTAAGCACGAAAATCGACCAAACTACTGTAGAGTGGGCACTTGTCGCGAACGCGTCTCAGGTGTGGGTAGATCTCGGAAAGGCACTGAAAGAAATCAATAAATAAAAAAAAACAGGTATACATTCTGTCTAAAAAGTACCAGCAATTGTTCAATAAAACGCAAAATTATTATTTAATCAGCCAAATTTATTTTGTCGCCTTCAGATTGGACTCCATTCGAAGCAATACACATATGCCAACGATTAGTCCAGACATCAAGGCACCTTTTAAACGCGTTTGAAGAGATCTTCTTCAGCTCCTTCAGCGAATTCTCCTTAATGGCCTCTATCGACTCAAAGCGGCGTCCGCAGAGAGGCAATTTAAGTTTTGAGAAAAGGAAAGGGTCACAGGGGGCTAAGTCCGGTGAATACGGTGGTTGTTCGATGATATTTGTCGAGTTTTTGGTCAAAAAAAGTATTCACAATATGAGCTTTGTGAGACGGTGCAGGATCCATGAGATTTCTTTCCAGAAATTGGGCCGCTCTCTACGCACATTCTCCCTCAAACGTCACATAACTTCCAAATAATATTTTTTATTTACTGTAGAACTATTTGGAACGAATTCCGAGTGCACAACACCATGATAATCAAGGAAAACGAGTAGCATGATTTTATCTTTTGACCGACTTTGACGTGGTTTTTTGGGTTTCGGCTCATGTGGATGGCGCCATTCAGCCGCCTGTTGAGTAGTTTGCATGTCAAACTAATATGCCCACGTCTCATCACCTGTTATGAAGCGCTGGATAAACATTGGGCCCGAATTCATTTGCTCAAGCATGTCTTTAGCCACATTCTTCCTATGCATTTTTTCAAAGAACTTCAACTCTCTACGAACGAGTCGACCACGCGTCTCATGCCCAATGGATGGTTTAAAATATTGCGAATTGATTCGTGAGACACGCTAAGGTCACGAGCTATCTCCCTCAAACTTAAATGATGGTTTTCCAGCACCATTCCCTTGACATTGCCGACGTTTTCATCCGTTGATGGGCGACCAGATAGGGGCAAACCTTCCGCGACTTCTCGGCCCTTTGCAAAAGCCTCATACCCATCGTAGACCCGTGTTTTTTTAAACCACACTTGCCATAGGCTTTCTGCAACATTTTCAACGTTTCGGTACACGAAATCTCGCTCCAAACACAAAATTTAAGACATATTCTTTGCTTGTACCAACATTCCAGCAAAAAAAATTAGACATATCTGTAACGCGCACTTTTTAAATGAATAATTCCCGATATATTTTTGACAGAATGTATTTTTTAAACCCAGCGCGTATTTTAGAAGTTTCAACAAGAAGGCAGTATAGTCGAATGAGTATAACAAAAAGTATAAGAAACTCAAAACCTTCATTGATAGGCATTGATGGCAACTGGGTCTTGACTTACATATGTCGAAACCAAAAACCTTCGTAAGTTAGGTATCTCTCCTAAAACCAGTGTGTACTTTTAACAAATTTTAGAAGAACTGAGATCTTTCAATTCATTAAAAAATTGTCTACCTAAAATAGTTAATCTACGACCAGATAAAGTAGGACAATAGCACAGAAGGTACGGGATCGTCTCTTCCTCTTCCTCATCGAGACAGAAATTCTGCAGAAATCTTATGTTTGCACACTCATCCTGGGCACGTGCCTGTCTATAACAGTAATCAGCATACTAAGACTGAGAGAGCAGAGATTCTTGTGCTCGGCAACTCTCCTCACCCTCTCCCTCTCCATCAAGTATAATAGAATACAAGATTGTGCAGCCTGAAGTAGAAAAATGAGCTTAACTTTGCCATGATAAGGTAAGTGAGAGAATTAAGCTGAGAGTGAAAATTTGCCGTTTTTTTGTAAACAAAAAATAAAAGTTAGGTTTGGTTGAAGTCAACAGAGAAAATAACAGAAAGGGGAATTGAAAGAAAAAAGTAGTTAGTAAACAAAAAAAAATTTGATTTCAGACCCACTGAGCCCCGAGTAGCAGTAAAGCGGTATGCGCAGCCTTTTAATGTCGCATCCATGCCGAAGACCACCAGTCACCTGACCCATTTTACATATTTTAGAGCTCAAATGCTCTGAAAGCTTTGTAATTTATTCTACATATCAAAGTTCGGCCACCGTAGCCGAATGGGTTGATGCGTGACTACCACTCGGAAGTGCACAGGTTTGATACCCCGGGTACGAAACACCGGTTGATAGAATAAGTTGTTTCTAATGGCGGTTGGTTCTCGGCAGGCTTACGAGTGTATTTCATGAAAATATATTTTGAACATAAGCAAACTATTAACGAAGTTATTTTCAAATACAAAAAATAAAAAAAAGCTCGTCATGCAGGTCGTCGTTCGGAGGTAGCGTAAAGTTTTAGGTCCTTTCATTTCCGGGAAAACATCAAGACACATAACACAAATATGAGAAGGAGCTCGGCCAAACCCCCACAAAGGGTGTAAGCGGTAATATCTTTGATATTATAGTTTCTCATTCCATAGATTAAGTTCACTTAAAAGCCTCTCTTCTGGGTCTTAGATAGTGTTTAATGGATTACGAGTAAACGCTCATATTAGGTGAAGTAAAAAGTTCAGACGGAAAGTGGCCGGTAGGTGTATTTAGACAAACATATCTCAAGTTGTATAATATCATACTACAGAGCGATTTAAAGGCAAGGGTATAGGACAATCGTTCTAAATGTCTATAAAACCAAGAAAAGGTGGAGTCGGTCCTATATGTGAGCACTTAATCCTTTATGCATACAATGGAAATGAGCCATAAAACCGCGTGGAACCATTTTCAACAGGCTGGTCTCAAAAAGAAGCTCACTGTTTGATTGCCGCACGACGCAAATTAATATTTCGAACCGATTTACCACTTGCGATTTTTACTGAAACGTAACAAAGTCGGCCCGCTTTTGAAATGATTGGTAGCTTATGCTGCAAAACGGGTTACGTACGAGAGCGACAACCGAAAAAAATTGTAGTCCATTTGCAGTGAATATCCAGAAACGAATGTCAAGGCCGACTTCACGGCCAAGAATGTTTTGCTGTATTTTGATAGCATTGGAAGAAAATCATCTACTACGCATCAGGTCAAACACTCAATTTGGATTTCTTCTGCAAACAGCTGATCAGATTGAAGCAGGCAATCGATCAAATTGCCTTCGCACTTACAGCGACGGTCGTCTACTGCGTCGAGTGGTGTGGCCACTAAAACAATCCCCCCTCTCCTTCTGGGGAGTCTCCCTTTCCGGGACTACTTTTACATTATTTCAGGAAAGTCCAGAACGGCATCCACAAAAAGGACCAATTTTATTCACCCACATCTGGGTCCACCAGCCAGCTTCATGCTATAGGCTCGTCTTCCTGTGTCTCTACGTCAAATAGTACATCATTGCGAGTGTATGACTCAAGTGTCTGTGGTTGATATCGTCGGTCCATCAATTTCGGTCAGCCTATACTGCATTGATGCTGGGTGATGCAGCGCCCGGTGCTGCTACTATTGATTGCTGCCGTGCCTTGCGCTCGCAATTGATATGACGAAGACGTATTACGAGTTTTGCTGCGAAAGCGCGAACTCACTCCACTTCCTGGGGAGAGAGTGTTCAAGGCTATTGAATGCTCCAAAACTCTTTCTATTCTCTTTCGGAATAAATTGGCGGGTAGGCAGTGTGTTGTGCCCAATCAAGACAATGCCAAGACACACGTCTTGAATGACGCGCCGAAAGCTTCGACAGCTTGGATGAAAGGTTCTATCGCATGCGCCGCGTAAGTCAAATATTTTTACTCATTTCTTAATTTTTACTCATTTTTTTAAGTTTCCAAATTTCTAAATTTCTTTTGTCTGAATTTCAACGCTCCAAAAATCTACTTTGTACCATCAACTACAAATGCTTTTTTTCTGGATTTTTTTTGTTAGCTTCCATGTATTTATTTCTACATACATATGTATGTTTGTATGTATGTATGTATGATTGTACTTCACCTGTCATGTATTGCACCAATTGCACTTATATTGCTTTCCTAACAGCCGACTGACAATCAGCCACATTTACACAGTCCAATCGTCAGTCAGTCCGTCAATCACTCACTTGCGCGCACACACAAGTCCATTCACACGTTTGTGTGTGTAATGTGGCGACCCGAAAGGTTGACGTCAATTGGCAGCTTCAAGCGTCAACAGCCACAACAACAAATGTATGACACTCGCGTCAGCATTGTAGGCCCATTTGCTCTCTGGTGCCACTGCAACGCTTGCTTTTGGGTGGTCTACCGGAATAAAGCTGTCGACAATTTTAGACACTCGCGAGTGTTAAGCATTTTTCGAGGTATTTTCTTGCGTCTTTGATGACTTTACATTCACACTGAAACCGACATACATACATACATCTACAATTAATGGTTCTTTATGAGCATTTTTTGTGCCTGCACTCACAGCTGATCCTCGCCGCGCGAAATTTTCTCAACAGATGGCGAAAGTAATGGTAAATTTATCCTGTGAGCAGCTTTTTTAAAAGCTTTTAAAGTGATTGTGAGCAGCTCAAAGCTCCGCTGCCTTCTATTGTTGGAATGCTTGTTCAGAGGACTTTTTCCTTTTACTTCTTTACGTAATATTTAATACTTTTCGAGCACTTCACACCGCTCATGTGACGCTCGTTGGACGTTCTTTTTTTTTGTGCTTTCTGTCACTCTTTTTTGCATAGGCAGCTTTGTTATTCTTCTTTCTCTGCTGCGAGTAGGTACCCTCATCAAGCATTGTTTAGCATTAATCAGTTTTTAATTAACTCGTCACTTACTCCACTTTTTGATGTTGTGCCCGTAGTCAGCAATTAGCAAATAACGCGTTATGCATGTCAAGTTGGAATGTGTTAAAAAATAAATAAAAAAAATATAAAACAGAAAACATAAGGAAGCACATAAAAATATAATAGAGTATCGAATTTCGCAAATAATTGAAGCAAACGGCAACGACCTAAATAATTCTTTAAAGATAGAACAAGAACAATGTTGGGATGCGTAAACTATGTGGAGTGAAAAGGAGGTAGGGAAAAGGAAGTAACCGATAAATTTCGGAATGAAAACCATAAAATTTCTAAATGCTTACAATCAAGCAAACTTGCCAAACGAAGTAGTATTGCAGTGTAATTAGAGTGCGGTTTAAGAGACGCCTCACGGGAAGGTCACTCGAGGACAACAAGAATCAATCGTAATGCAGAGAAAATATTTTCAAATTCCACTTCCTATGTTTTGCTTGACGAAGTCAACTTACCCAACGAGATCATACCGAAACGGTATAGGGTATTTATGAAGACCTCTGCTCTTACTCATCTTTACGAAAAGCCCAATAAAACCACCCAATGAAATCATACCTTAACGGTTAAGCAAATTTAAGAAGAGCTCTGCCCTTACTCATCTCTTCGAAGAGCGCAATAAGTCCCACCCAATGAGCTCGAATCTAAATTACCTTGTCCAAAAAGTTCAAAAGTTCTCTAAGTCAACTGATTTCAGTGCTGTTGTTTTTGTTTTTTTTAGGTTGCCATATTTATGTTTAAGATCCCTACCAATCGCTATTTTATTGCCGTTGCTTGACTTTTGCAAAAGTTAGGTCGTAATTTGTATTAGAAAAGTTGATCAATAATCGCAAATTAAACACCAGAGAGCTGACAGAGGACTCGAGCATTGCTTGTGGATCCGTTCAAGACATTGCAGTTAATGATTTTTTCTTGCGCTGTGTTGCTACAAAGTTGATTGTTGGTCCCAAAGGACCTGAATTTCGTGCAAATCAGGAACCGCTTTGATATCGCCAAAGACATTATTTCCAAAGCTGAATTCGACCCAACATTCATCAAACGCATCATTAATGGAGACGAGACTGTGGTTTATTAGTACGACATGCAATCCAGAAATCAGGAGAGTGAGTGAAGAGCTCCGAATGAACCAAGACCAAAAAAACCACTTCGTTTTCACTCAAAAAAGATAGCGACGCTCATGATTTTTATGGATTACAACGGTATTGTACACCACGAATTTTCGCCCGAAGATCAGACAGTTAATAAAGATTAAAAATGTAGGTGTTTTTCAGACGATTACGTGAAGAAATCCGCCAAAAAAATAAAGTATTTGTGAGAAAACAGCTCGTGGATTTTGCGTCCTGATAACGCACCGTCACACATTGCCATCATTATCCATGAACTTTTGACCATGTACAAATCGCATACCATCCAACAGCCATCGGATTCACCTGATGAGGCTTCCTGTGCTTTTTTTTGTTTGATCAAGTGACAAAACCGCTACGGATAAGCCACTTTCAACCTACCACCTGGGTGTTCCAGTTGTCACTTCAGCCAACATGAGATGGATTGATAACCTGGCATGTACCACTTAAAAAATTCTCCAAATTGTGACGTCAGGCACTTAAAGACACTACTTAATGGGTCAAGGAAAAACGTCTCTATGTCAGTTGCTTTTAACACAAGCCATTGCGCCTAACTCAACATGCTCAAAGATTAAAGGTACCTCATTTTGACTATTGCAGAAACTGAAAGAATGAGGAAGAGGTAGAGTCTGTCAGACATCTTCTCTGTTACTGTCCCGCGTAGCATTCCACTTGGTTTAGATGCTTTGACTCCCCGTTCTTGAATTAACCCCTTTTGAGCTTGCTCTTAAAACAAACTGGTTCAACGAGGAATAGCAGGTAAACTACTACTTTGGTATCACAACGGATCGGCAAAAGTCTTAGGGAGTTGGTTTAAAGACCGATTGCCACTTCTACCCACCTAAGCGCACGAATTTAAACGTAAGCCAAAATTATGTGGGCCATACAAAGTAAAAGAGAAAGGAGCTCATGGTCGCTGTACCGTAGAAAGGATCGGCGACATTGAAGGACCGAGAATAACGAGTACAGTGGCAGAACACATGAAGCCGTGGAACCCTTCATTCGAGGCAGGCGAATGAAACATCAGAATGCCCGAATGTAAGATCGTTTTTTGTTTGTGTTTAAGGTAGGGTTTAAAATGCCTTCGACTTACATCGACCGTCGTCTACTATGTCGAGTGGTGTGGCCACTAAAATAGTCCCTCCTCCTCTTCTGGGGAGACACCCTTCCTGCAACTACTTTCTGCATTACTTCGGGCGGACCCAGAACGGCATCAATTTTATTCACCCACGTCTGGGTCCACAGTATTTGTAGCCAGCTTTAATGCTGTAGGCTCGTGTTCTTGTGTCTCTTTAGTCAGCGTGGCTTCGCTTTGTTGCACTGCGTCGATGTCTATTTTTTCCGTAGTACGTTCTCGATGTATCTCGTTCCCACGTTCCAGCTGTCCTCGTGTTAGAACATTTTGCGGATTATGATTCTTGATGCAATTTCACCAATCTGCTTACTCAGAGCATCTCATTCTACAAGCCATCTGTCACAACTAAAAAACGTGTGTTACGAGTCATCGCTCGGCGCTTCGCAGTGAATGCACTTGTGATCACTAACCTCGTCCTTGCGGTATAGGTATCTGTATAAGTATCTAAGTGTACGTGGTTCGAGAGAAACTGAGTTAAGAAGTAATTCTCTTCATTGAAGTTCCTTTGGAGCCATTTGCCTATTGATTGAATGAGTTTCAGCGTCCATCTGCCACTCGGTTCACTGTCACAACGGCTTTGCCGCCGCAGCATGGTTTGGCATCTCCGTTCCGCGATGCTAGTGATGACGTGCTTCTTCTTGGAGCCCCACGCATCCATTCGTTCCTGGGCCATGAGGTCGACGGGTATCTGCAAAGTGATCACATTGATTGCAGCGAGAGGGATAATGCGGCAGGCTGAGGCGACTCTGAGCGCCGCTGTTCGTTGCACAGCCTTCAGTGCTTTGCGCTTGGCTTTGCAGTTTAGCGCATCTGTCCATACTTCGCTGCCTGACAGCAGAATTGAGTTCGTGACCACCATGATTAGCCTTATTTTGCTCTGTGTTGACCCACCGATGTTTGCCATTCATCTGCTTAGTATTTCCGTGAGCTTTGCTGCTTTGGCGCATGCTGTATATGGGATTGAATAAACGAACGAAGGACTACCAGAAGTGGTCATAACTTTAAGACTATAGGTGAAATGTATCTCTGCACATTTAACGAATTTCATTAAAATGGGCAGCACTGACCGAACGAAAAGTGCTCTGAACCATACGTTAGGCAAACGACAGTTTTCGTTCAAATTTGAAGCGCGGAACCGATCGGGCACGATTAACTTTGCTTCTAACTAATAAATAGTTGATTCGACTTTTATTATCTGGGCGAAAAAATAGAATCCCACAAATTGTCCGTTGGAAATTTTTGCGAAATTCCACGGCTCATTGCAACTCGTTCGTAGAGTCAACTGCCGAATAACAGCAAGAAAAGTATTTACATTTTTTCACCCCTTTCATTAGCGCTGCATCAGCATTTTATGGCTTGCATTTGTTTCTTTTACATTTTTCTTTTTATTTCGTTTATTTTTTCTTCAAACAAAACATTTAAAAGCTTCATAACAAAGGCGTACACTCAGGATCAGCATAACCCGGTGCAGCCTTTCATTGCATTGCTCGTCGCATCGCACCACCACAGAATGGCGTGTATAGGCTACCGCGATTTAAGGCTCATATATATTGCACTTACACATATACACACACATTGAAGCATTGTAACCACGAAATTAGCGCGCTTGTCTGTCAAATTTAATTTCGCTTTGATATGTCACTGACTGATGGGTTTCAACTTTGTACGATTACTTGGCTTTAGAAGGATGTGTGTATGCATTATTGGTTGGTGTTGCATGCAACATATTTATAAGTAGCTTTAAGCACTACATAAAAAACAAATGTCATACCGTGTCCATTGTGCCATACAAAGCATTCAAGGTGACGCTTTTTGTGCACGAGTCACACCACAGCTATTGTCGTTACTTCGGTGAAGTCCATTGAGTGGCTGCTACTGACTGCACCGATGCACAGATGCACAGTTAGGCGAACTGTAGTGACGAACCCCTTTTGTTTGTGCCGGCAGGCTAATAAATGCAGACTTGATGCTTAAGTCACTTAGCGACTCTCGGAAAGCGAGAGTTAAAAATGAGTGAAATTCAATAAAATAATAAAACAAAAATACTTTAATAAAAAATTAAACGCATGGAGCGTAGCAATTTCGGCATCCACTTCGCTGGCGCACATTTTCGTCTCATCATCAAAGATTATGGAACGGAGTACGTATTCCCACAAACACATCTAAGAACTACTATTCGGAGGGTATGAGTTGTTTGAGCTGTAAAAATCAGTAAAATCAGCAATTAGCTGAGTTCTTTTATTTCTGAAAAAAAAAATCAAAGAATATACAAATCGTCAAGAAAACCAATTTGATTCCATTTTAAAAGATTTTGAACTCCTGAATGTTGGACATATCGATATGTGTAGGCGCAAGCTTCCAGCATCTAAAGTGTAAAATCAGAAAATAGCTGAGTTCTTTTATTTCGGGGGGAAACAATCCCCAAAAAAACCAATCTGTTTCCATTTTAGTCGATTATGAACTTTTGAATGGAACATCGAGATGTGCTGGTACAAGACAACTGGTTGCTTGCAGTTGCATCTACAGGGTGCTCCATAAAGTGGTTTCATTGAAAAATTCAAAAAAATTAACAAAAGTAAATTTTTCATTCATATGGTTGCCTCGACTGGCCTCGCAGTAACACATTCTGTTCACTCAGTTTTTCAAGTCCTTCGTGAACGTTTCCGGTTCTATCTCATAAATGGCTTGACATCATATTCATCTTGCGGCCTTGATTCGTTAATAGATTATTCGCATAACATCGGTCCTTTAAGGAACTCCACAAAAAAGTTTAAAGGCGTCAAACCGCAGCTCCGAGGTGACCAATTGACATCGTCGAGACGACTGTTAGCACTATTACCGAACTTGTCGAGCAAAAGATCGATTGTGGCAAGAGCTTTGTAGCCCTCGTTCCGCGAGGATATGACACTGACTTTCTGTCAAGACTTCCGCGGGAAAGAGCTGTCACTGTCACTGTCAAAATAAAATATTATAGGTGCGCAACTAAGTTCCCGCTGTTTGTCAAAAGATGCCGCCAGCAGTGTGTGCTAGTCGATTCCAACATAGCCTAAACGTCATAAAACAAGTTTCTTCTTCTTCTTAAGTCCAAGTCCTTCTCCACCTGATCTTTCCAACGTAGAGGAGGTCTTCCTCTTCCTCCACTGCCACCAGCTGGTACCGCATCGAATACTTTCAGAGCCGGAGCGTTTGTATCCATTCGGACGACATGACCAAGCCAACGCATCCGCTGGATCTTTATTCGCTGCGCTATGTCTATGTCGTCGTAAAGCTCATACAGCTCATCGTTCCATCGCCTGTGATATTCGCCGTTGTCAACGTGTAAAGGTCCAAAAATATTACGCAGAATTTTTCCCTCAAACACTCCAAGCGTCGCTTCATCGGATGTTGTCATTGTCCAAGCTTCTGCGCCATACGTTAGGACGGGCATGATGAGAGCCTTGTAGAGTGTTAGTTTTGTTCGTCGAGAGAGGACTTTACTACTCAATTGCCTACTTAGTCCAGTCTTAGTCTTTTTGGCAAGAGAGATTCTACGTTCTACCAAGCTTAGACACATGGCAAACAAACTGTTTCGGCACGTTAGGGATTTTGATTTGGTATCATATACTTTTGGTTTTATGAAAATGTCTGATTTTGCGCGTAATAAAAGTTATGGAGGTGCTGCTTTAAGTGAAACAACGTGCTGAGATTGGTTCCGTCGCTTCAAAGACGGTGACTTTAATGTTGACGACCGTCCGCGTCAAGGAAGGCCAAAAAACTTCGAAGACGCTGAATTGGGGGCATTGCTCAATGAGGATCCGTGTCAAACGCAAGAAGAGTTTGCTTCAGTATTAGGAGTTAGCCGCCAATCCATTTCCAAGCGATTGCATGCTTTGGAAATGATTCAGTAACAGCGGACTTGGGTTCCTTATGAGTTAAAACGTCGTTTTCTCGCCTGTAATCAACTGCTCCAGCGGTAAAAAAGGAATAGTTTTCTTCATCGCATCATGACGAGTGATGAAAAATGGATTCATTACAGCAATTCAAAGAAAAGAAACTCATGGGGACTGCACGGTCATGCTTCTACGTCGTCGCCTCGGCCGAATATTCACGATGCGAGGGTTATGCTATGTATTCGGTGGCACTAAGTTGGTGTTATTTATTATGAACTGTTAAAACCAAGCGAAACCATCACTAGGGATCGGTATAGACTTAAATTGATGCGATTGAGCCGAACACTGCACGAAAAGCGGCCGCAATACGCGGAGAGACATGAAAAAGTGATTCTATAGCATGACAACGTTCGGCCTCACGTTGCCAAACCCGTTAAAACCTACCTGGAAACACTGAAATGGGAAATCCTACCCCTCCCGCCATATTCTCTAGATATTGCGCCGTCCGATTATCACTTGTTCCGATCGATGGCACATGGTTTAAGTGACCAGCAGTTGCATTCATATGAAGGCATCCAAAAATGGCTTGATCCGTGGATAGTAGGGCGGGTCGATTTAAAAATCGCTCATTGCTCTGTGAAAATCGTATTCTAGGGATTAAAATAAGAAACTTTGCCGAAGGAACTATACCTCTAAAACGAATTCTGATGTCCCCCAATTTGGGTCGAACGACAAATCCCACCTTGACCCATTTAGAGTGCTCCAATCGAGTCCAAATGTATGACCCATGCCAGTGGCACACCCCCTGGAACATACAATCATTTCAAAATATCACCATTTTTGGCCCTTACATGAGAAAAGAAACTAAAAAGTTCGACCCAAATTGGGGGACATCAGAATTCGTTTTAGAGGTATGGTTCCTTCGGCAAAGTTTCTTATTTTGATCCCTAGAATATGATATTCACAGAGTAATGGGCGATTTTTTTGCCTCCCCACAAATCGACCCGGCCTAGTGGATAGCCTCAAAAGATGAACAGTTTTACCGCGACGGTATACGAGATCTACCAGAAAGATGGGGAAAAAGTAGTAGCCAGCGATAGGCAATACTTTCAATGATTCACTTGTAACCATTTTTTCAGAACAAAGTTGTATTTTCATAAAAAAAACAGCGAGAACTTAGCTGCACACCTATGTACAGTAGGTTCTGTTTTTATGCGGCTTTTTTTTATGCGATTTTGAAATAGTGCGGTTTTTTTTTTAATTACAAAATGCATGTCGACCTATCGAGAATTGTACATATAAACAAGATTCTAAACCAGCTAAGCAAAAACTCATCACAGATTACATCAGAAATGCTAACCCTACAAGTATGGAACCGCCTGCATAAATATCTAGATCAGACGTGTACATTTCCTCAAGTGACGAAAGTGATTTTACGCCAAATCCTAAACGAACGCGCAACATGTGGGTATTGTCTGATTCTATTTCTGACTCAAATTTATTTTTCGATTCTACCGTTTCTTAAATAAAGATATAATTTTCAAAAATACAATATTTTGTTTGTGCGATTTTATTTAATTATTTCAGATTTATGCGGTTTTAGCACTTTGAAACGTATCCATAGTTTTACTATAGAACTAGTAGCTTTTTTTATGCTGTTTTTTTTTTATGCTGTTTCTTGCGGAACGTATCTACCGCATAAAAACAGAACCTACTGTATATACAATATAAATGAGCCACTATATGTACCACTCTGTATGTGCCTACATGATTCAGTTAGCCAACTTTATTTTAATTTGGCGATATGGCGATACGAGTCTTTATCATAGCGACGCTTTAAAATTTTACCAAAAAATAAGTGAAAATGAAAGAGCATTTTGGACAATCACCAAAAATGATTGCAAGCAATAATTTCCACAAATCGGTCACAGGAAATCACCGTTGAATCAGCGAAGCAACGGCGCGGAAAGGCGTGGTGCGCAGTTTATTCACACACTGATTAAATAAATTAATAACGAAAGATAAACAATGAAAACGAATATGAGCAAATCAAATGATCATTACGTGAATTATAAAAGCGGAGCGTTGAAAAATATGAGAGCGCACAAAAAATTGAAAAATCTACAAATTAAACGGAAGTCAAAAACCAACAAAAAACAACAGAAAACTGGTAAAAATGAGTAAAGAGAAAAAGATGAGATGGATAATTGAAATGCAATAAAGAGAAGAAAATAAGAATAAATCATAAAACAGCTGATTTGCTACTGCTCGGATTGAAAACAGCAGCGAGTATACGAAGCTGAACCATGCATCGAAGTGACATGGTAGAAGGGGTAGAAGGGGGTACAACACTTCAGCACATTTATCTTGTGGAATGAGGTGACAAAGAAATTTTCAAAACACTTGGCGCATTAAAAATGAAAAAAATCAAAAAACAAATAACCCAAACGACAAATTAACGAACGTAGAAGAAACACTCGAAAGACAAAAGCAAAACAGCAACAACGAAAGAAAACAACAACAACAATTACAAGCATCCAGTTTTGGAAGAACGTCGAAGAAGCACCGAATAAAGTCAACTGGGAGCAACTGACGTCTGAAATTGAAATCAGATTAATCCATTCGTACGCTAATTACTTGCAACAACAGTTGAATGTTCGGCTAGGCCAGTTAACCGGCTGTTAAACAACAAAGCAGCAACACAACAACAACAACAAACAACAAAGCGTTTACAATAACAAGCATGTTGTTGACGATGACCGCTTATGATGGTGATTACGCTGCTGTCTGTCTGTCTGAATTGGATGGTGTTGAGTGGTGCGCGAGCGAGGACTGTTGACGCGCCTCGCCTTGCCTTGCCTTGCCTTACCTTGATGTTGCACTGTACGATTGCTGTTATTGTTGCTTTGTCGAAGAGCAACATGAGTAAACATTTTATGCGCGATGCCTTCCTTCATCTGTTACCCACTGTTTTACCTCTCTATGAATCAGTCGCTTGGCTGACAAACTGACTGGCTCATTGCCATTGTCATTGTCGGCTGATTTTACGTAAATGTCGTTGTGCGTTTAATGAGAATTGCGGTTGAAATGAGGCGCGAGGCAGGCAGGCGGCTGGTGGAATACTCATTGAGGTTTTGTAACTCTGCAGCTCTGCAACTCTTCCAACCCACTACTCTTCCCTACTAGCTCACTCGCTCGTCCATTAGTTAGCGCCTGATCGCCTACTAGCTTGCCGTTGGATTTTCGTTTGTGGGTCTAGGTGTAGGGTTGTCCTGTCGTCTTGAGCTGCTTAAACGCTCAGCTATGCAAAATAAGAAGCTTTTGCGGCGTGTTTATTTTGCTGACTTTGTGGTTTTTGAGCTGCCCTTACTCTTTTGCGCTCTTGAAATATATATAATTTTTTTGTGTGTAAAAAAATTACTACCTGAGTTACACTACTTCTTCTTTCATTGGGTGAAAAAAAGAGAAAAACAAACTTAATTTTCAATTAAGCTAGCAAAACTCTGGCTTGACATTTTTTCGTTCTATTTTTGTTTATTTTTCTTGCCACGGCTGCATAATTAAGCCAAATAAGCAGTTATGGAAATATGAATACTAATTCAGATAAATTGAAGTGTGAGAAGGTAGTAAGAATAGCAATTATCAAAGTGGAGATGAAGCGAAAGTAAAGGAAAATATTCGGATTTATGAGAAGAGCAGGGATGCAAAATTAAATTTGAGATTTCAAGTGTTTTTTAATCGAATTTTTTGTTCTACAAAACTGAAGGCAAGGTCAAAAAGATTCTGTGACTATCTTTCTGGACTATCTTCTTTGACGAGCTGAAATCGATTCACCATTTCCGCTATTGACGTGCGGAACTACAGTCAAATCGTTACGTTCAAATATTTGGAGTCACGTTTTTTAGTATCCGGCAGAGATCAGAGAGATAGGGCGATATAAGTATCGGAGTTCACATAGCCTGAACAGGATGGCATCTTGATTAATAATGAGATAGGGAGATAGGATTTTGAATTGGTCGAGCCAAGGAGCACCAAGAGATAGGGAGATAGAAGTATTATAGATAGTAACAGGACGGAACCTTGATTCATAAAGCTAACCTGATTAAAAGTTCATGCCGACTCATGGTGCCGACCTCACAACGAACAAGCTGAGCTGAGCTGCTCTGAGTGCTGCTGGTTTAATCTTACAAAGCCACAGTGAGCATTTACAATAGACAATTACGTTCAACTGGGACTCCCATATTGACCTCAGATTTTCCCACAATCGCCCTTTGAATCTAATCCAGGGTTTTCTATCGGCTTGGTCAAGGATTTCAAATAATCTGCACGTATATATACTCGCACAAGACAATCAGTCTGAGAACTTCAGTTGTTTCGCTAAGCTTTCATTTGAATTTTGGATTCAGTTTTTTAAGAAAACTCAGGAATTTCTATTGTTTTTTTCTTTACCGAAGCTGTACAATAATACGAGTAGAAAGCTGAATTAAGTTTAAGTAAATTTTTTTTCTCTTGTTCTGTTTCAGCTCCAACTGATTTGTGTTGTGTAATACGTTTAGCGGTTATCGCGCCAATTAAGAAGAAGAAGGATATTACTTAAATTTAAAAAATTCTTAGGAAAAATTATCTGAAAATATATAAAGCCGCTTAAATATGAAGACTAAATGAAAATACGCATTCCAAAAAGTAAAAATTGCTGTATTATTTTGCAAAATATTATATGAAATTCTAAAAAACTAATGAATAAAAGACATTTTGAAAGAATCTAATAATCACTAAAAAATATTAAAAAAAATTTATTTGAAAAACTCAATTTGAAAACTTATTTCACAAATTTAGGAAAAATGTTTTTTATTATTTATAAAACAAGGCTTTACGGGAGTGAAAAAAAGTATAAGAAAAATAAATATACCCTTAAAAAACTGAAAAGTAAAAATTTTAACAGCAAACAACGATTTACAGCTCTAACGAAAATAATCTCAAGAAAAGGCATCGAAGTCGGTTTTGAAACTGTAGGTCCCTCCATTTGTGGAACAACACTAAGACGCATACCACAAGCACGATGAGAAGCTCGGCCAAACACCCAAAAGAGCTGTACGCGCCAATTATATACAGTGGCTCACAGCTTATTTCATGCAAGCTCTTGCTTAAGTTGTGGCGGCGGCTAGTCGCTTGGTTAACGGTATTTTGAATTTCTAGTTTCTCTAACTAGCGCACAATTATTGTTCTATGCAATTTTAAGTATGTTTGTGATCGCCAAGTGGACAATATAAAAAGATATAAAAAGTGGGCCGATGTACTACGATTGAACAGCGAGACCTGGTCACCAAGCATTTTCATAGTGGAAAGTCGCAGCGAAAAATTGCGGAAAGAGTTTGTTTGAGTAGTGCTAGAGTGCAAAGTATCATTGAATGTTTCGTTCATGAAAATCGGGTGTAAAATAAAGGCCGATGTGCCCCAAATAAAGTTTTTGAGGAACGTGACGAGCGTTTAATTGTTCGAAAAATAAAAGAAAACCCAATGCTATGGGCTCCAAACTCCTAAACGGAATTCAGCAGGATTGCCCACTTCCTTCATGTTGCGTCGAAACAGTGCGACGGGTACTACGTGAAAATGACATTAATGGTCGAGTAGCACGAAAGAAGCCATTCATAAATAAAAAAAATGAATTGAGCCGAGTTGCCTTCCCCAGAGAGCTTGAAATTAAAAATGTTGATTTCTGGAAAACGGTAAAATTTTCTGAAGCGTCCAAATTCAACCTATTCCGCTCAGATGGAGGGTATTATGGACAAAACAATGTACCTCAATATACTAAAAGATAATCTACTTCAAGGTGCTGCGAAACTTGGAATACCTCAAGATTCCGTATATCTATAGATCAGTTAAAAACCGTAATTTTGGAGGAATGGAACAAAATCGAACCGGAAGTAACGAAAAAGCTAGTAGAGTCAATGCCAGAAAGGTTAAAAGCTGTTTATAAAGCCAAAGGATACCACACAAAGTACTGAACCATTTTTAAATCATTAGTTTAACCTAAATTTAAGAAAAAATTAATACTGCATGCTGTTCTGCGTTTTTGTTTTTTATATTTTTTATTTATAGCTTAAAAAATATATATGAAGTACCTTTTTTATACCGCAATTGCGAATAAATTATTTGATATTTAAATTTTTTCAAAAAAAGTTTTAGCTTTCAAAATACAGCATTTCGAAGTTTTAATAGTTCGCCTGCATAAAATAAGCTGTGAGATACCGTATATAAAAGCAACGAAATGTATATATAAAAATTGCTAAAAAGTAGGAAAAAATGAAATATTATTTGAAAAAGAAAAACAAAACATTTTAAAAATAATAAATGAAAAACCGTTCCCAAGAAGCAAAAATTACAGTACTTCGGAAAAATGGCTATGTTTTTAAAAACAAAATTTATAATATTTTAGAAAATGTATTTTTGGTTTAGTTTAAAGAATCGAATAAACCATTGCGAATATTTCAAAAAACGATATCTTTACTTTGAAAAACTAAAATATAATCCGAAAGATAAAAAAATAAGGAAAAAAGTCAAATTTATTTTATTTTCAGGATTAAAATCATCTAAAAACTTCAATTCTAACAGGAAACAACGATTCGCTGCTCTAAAAAAAATATTTTAAGAAAGAGTATCGAAAAATATAGATAAAATCCGCAAAAAATGAAAAAAATTAAATTTTACTCTAATTAGAAACCCGAAATTATATTAGAAAATTTGTTTTTATTTTAAACAACGACTTAAAACTTGAAAGAAAATAGCTTTAAGAAAAATAATATAATAATAAATACCGCTGAAAAACTTTTTAAAAGTCAATTTATGAAATACAAATATTCAACAAAAACTAATATAATTTTAATACAGAACGTCGAACAAATAGAAATATTTGAAAACCGTTACAGCGACTTACAACTCGAAGGAAAAATTTTAAGAAGAAATGGGTTAAAGATACAATAAAAAATAAATAATATACTTTATATACCATAAAGTTCAATTACTGGAAAATAAAACTAAATGAAAAAAAGAAACAATAAAATAAAGCCTATCCACATCAGGAGCATTCCATGGAAAATGGAAATTTTCGACCGCCGAACAAATTGCATTTCCGGATGATTATATTAGTGTTAATGTATTTAAAATATATCAATCTTCATTATAAACATCGACCTTTTACTTGACCTAAGTTTGAAGTATCTTTTTTTACAACAAAAACAACTCATACAAATTTTATTTTCTTCTATCGAAATTTGGTCAAGTTTAAGCGCTTAGTTCTCATTATGCGTGACATATAGCGTGAAACTGATAATTGGTGTTAAAAGAACAAACTTTTACGTTTTGAAACGTAATATTAAAAACAAAGATTATTTATGAACAACGCAGACATGCTCTTTTAAAAAAATGGTTCGATGATGTCCCGTACGAACGCGCTTAACACTGTGCATTTATTTTTGTGCTCATCCGAGTAACTTATTTGTTTCGATTACTTTACATTTAAAGCAAACTACTGGTGCTCTTTTAACTTGTAAAGCATTGATTTCAGTTTGCATCGCAAATAAGTTCAATATTCAGTAATTAAATTTTGTCCCGTACGAACACGGCATATAAGTTTTTCTTTTAACTAAAAAATGGAGAGAATTAGTGAAAATAATAACAACCATAGCGTGTCACGTTATAAAAAATGGAGAGACGAGAAACGAAAAAAAGGTCCAGATTTCAAAAACAACGAAAAAGAAAGAAGGAAACAGTGGAGGAAAAGAAAAACTGAAGCCATGACCCAGGACGAAATACAGAAGAGGAAGAAGTACGAAAAAGAAAAACAGAGAGTCCAAAGAGCCAAAAAGTTGATCCAAACCCAAGACAGGGAGGCTGGTTCAAATATTGTTGGTGATTGCGAATCTAAATGTTTACCATACAAATGTAAGAAAACGTATGCTAAGGCTGTACAGAAATGTATGCGAAATCTACCCAGTGCACCCACTAAAAAAAAGGCTGTTGTAGCGGGTGTGGCAAAAAAACTTGGACTTAGTATTGATAACGTTAGGAATAAATCTATAAATGAACCAATTAACGATGACGAAACCACCAAAATGGTGAAAGATTTTTACTTTCGTCCAGACATTGTTTATACATGCCCGGGCATGAACGACACAATGGTCTGTTGGACTAACGGTAAAAAACTTACATTACAAAAGCACTACCTCACCTTATTTTTAAAAGAAGCTTTTTATATATTTAAGGAAGAGTTTCCGAATATAAAAATAGAGTTTTCTAGATTTTGTGCACTACGACCGAAAAATGTTTTGTTATTAAAAGACATGCCATCAGAACAGTGCAAATGTATGATTCACGACAATTTTATTCTATTGTAAAATTGAAGTGTTTGAAAATAAGCTACAATAGCTCATACTGGAGCAACATTCTCTGTGATACGGCCCTTAATTCAAGCTGTTGGAGAAATGTGTGCGATACATGTAAAAATGGAAGTAAAATAGTAATACCTTATGACCCAGGAAAAAATATAATTTATAAGCAATGGAAAAAAGGAGACGATCAACGAGTAAAACTGAAGACAGAAGAAATCAGTTGTGGAGAGTTACACGAAAACCTTATATCCGACTTACCATATGTCATGTATCACATAAATATAAAAAGAGTACAAGCACAAGCATTCCAAAGCGATAAAAATAATGAACATGCAAGAATATTTTAAATTGATTTTGCTATGTCTTATTCTTGCGCATATCAAAACGCGGTGCAGTCAGCTTTATGGAGCAGGGAAAGTGTTACTCTTTTTACCGCTGCTTCATTTTTCATGGCACAATGTAAAACTTTTGTGATATGCTCTGATACAAAGCAAAAAGATAAAGACAGTATATTCGCCTTCGTGACATATTTGTATGATAAAATTTTTGCAGCAGATCATGGCGAAAGAATTAAAAAAGTTATATGGAGTGATGGTCCTTCTTCTGAATTCAAAAATCGTTATATGGTCTCGTTATTGGTATATCTCTCTGAAAGATAAAGCAAACAATTTGAATGGAAGTATTTTGCCACTTCCCATGGTAAGGGAGTTGTAGACGGAGTCGGTGGCAATATAAAAAGACTTGTTAATCAAAAAGCCCGTAGCCAAGGAAGCAATACTGTAATCCAAAACGCGAATGATTTCGCAAAAGTTGCTGCCACATTAGTTCCTTCAACATCCATTTTTTATATTTCTGCATCCGAAATAGCTGACAAAATTCGGGATGTTCGTCCCTGCGAATCGTCCACGCCTATACCCGGAATATCCAAATTTCACGAAATATTAGCAAATCGGCGCGAAGTTACATGTAAAAGCCATGCTCAAGATAACAACAGCATCAAATTTCCCCTTTAGAGAACGTTAAAATCAAAATTTAAGAGCTGAATTTCGTACGCGTCCCGTACGAACACAATTTGTCCCGTTCGAACATTTTCACTATAAGTCATTTAAACTAAATATGTTTTAAATGTTTTTGTTGTGTTAATAAACTCTAATACAATCACAATCAAATGTCATTTTCGTTTTTTTGTTAATATTATTAGTTTCGCTGAAATTTCGCTTAATTCACTATAACTCAGAGTAGTGGTAGACTGGAGCTGTCCCGTACGAACATATAATTTTTTTTTGATTTTGCAAAGATATGCGAATATTTTAAATCACGTTTATAGGTTTCGTTTAGAAAACTACCACTCAGTATTAGTGCACTAAATAACTCGTTTTAAAAAGTTATGGTGTGTCTATAATTAAGGTTGTAAACTGCAAAAATTCGTACGATCTGTGCCGTACGAACCATGGAATGCTCCATCAGCTTGAATATTATTGGCATCCTCTGGAGAAGACCTTAAGGTGATCAGCATAAAGCATACATTTAGCAAATGAGAAACAACTTTTGATGTCATTAATAATTAACACAAATAGGAGCGGTCCCAAAGTAAAGGGATTTCCAATAACTGGTGTTGTTTAAATATATAAAAGGCTATCGAGAGATGATTACTGGTTTTTTATGGCCGGAGTTGGATGGTATTGATCTGGACAATGTTTATTTTCAACAAGACGGCGCTACGTGCCCCGGAAGCAACGAAACCATTGATCTTTTACGGAAACAGTTTCCGGACCGTGGAGGTGATCACAATTGGCCACCGAGATCTTGTGATTTAACACCTTGTGACTTTGTTCTTTGGGGCCACGTGAAAGAGAAGGTCTACGTGAACAGTCCAGGGTCAATTCAAAACCTCAAAGATGGAATTCGTGGGGCTATCGAGGATATAGGGCAGCCAATTTGTAATGCGGTTATGGAAAATTTCATGAAAAGGATATTCTGCTGTAAGCGTGATCGTGGTAGTCATTTGCCTGATGTTATTTCCCACTATTAACGGTATACCTTCCTCTTTATAATGAATTAAACATCCGATCATTTATATTAAAAAGTTGCATTTTTCTTTGAATATCAAAATAACAGCTCTTATTGGAAAACCCTTTACATTACAGAAAAGCTGCATACAAGCCAAAACAAACTAATTGTTTAATTAAAATTCTACGCGTAACTTTGTCGAAGGCTTCCGAAAAGTCCGTGTAAATACAGACGACCTGGAAACCCGCCGAGAAAGAATCAATGCAATATACACTAAAAACAGCCAGATTAGATATTCCAGATATGTAGGCAACATAGCCATGCTGATTTGGGCCAATTAAAGATTTAACTACAAAGCTCAGTTTTGCATTGGCAGCATGGAGAAACATTTTGGAAATATGTAGTCGATAGCTTTGAAATAGGCTTGTAATTTCCAACGTCATTTTTATTGCCACTCTTAAAGGAGGGCCTAATGGAAGAGAACTTCCATGATACATGAATACTTGGTATTGTCCACCCTTTCCAAGAATCCATTGTCGGCACTAAGTTATTTTGTAAACAATTTGATTTTCTAGCACAGTGTAATTTGCACCTCATTAAATTGCGCATAATAAAAATACGCCCAAATAAAATTTGCATGTGGCTCCCAAACTCTATAATAATTAGATAAATGAGGTAGATTCACAAATCCAACATGAGCAAATACCTGATATTTTAAGTAGGCAAGTCTCTCGTGCAGAAGACTATAAATGCTTCAGTCCTTAAAAGACCATTTCTCCATTCATCCTTCAGCACTATTCAGACGATACATAGCTTATATAGAAGTCGAATTTCATAGGATTCTCAATTATCACTTCTTGGTTTCCATGAGACGATAGCTTTCCGAAAAAATTCGAATTATGACTCCTTTAGGGATACGCGAATGAAACCATACAATTGTCTTCCTCGAGTAAAGAAAACAAAAGTAGCCTTAGTCGACTTATCGTCTGACCTATTCGACTACCTCAGGTAACAGTCAAATGTTGTACTCTGTGTCTATTGGGCGCGAGGAGGCCAACCGTTGGGTTCATTATTATTATTATTAAAAGTTGAGCACTGCTCCACAGCTTTAAATTCGCTTTAAATTTGCATGCACTCAAGTCATTTAGGAAATAAGACGGACATCAATTAGCCGGCAAAAAGTCTAATGAAGTGCGCTGGCCTGTAAGTCCCTTTAATTCTGCAAATTCAGCTACCCCCAATATTTAAAAATTTTCAAAAATTAGCTGTCAATAAAATAAGAAAAGATTGCGTCTACTCGTTGGCCTATTTTTAGAGATTTTAAAACTGATCTACATACCAACATACCAACATATTTGTGCATTTGTATATGAATGTATAAAAGTGTGTGTGTGCATTTATATCTTCATCGCTAAATAGGAGTCTTACCCTGCGCATGCAACAAATGATGCGGATGCCCATGCGAATGATGCTGCAGTGGCAGGTGATGATGTTGATGTTGTTGTTGTAGCGCATGCAAGTTAGCAGGATGTTGCACACCAGCAGCAGCAGCGCTGCCACTACTCAAATTGTGTGGCAAAAATGCAGCCGCGACGGCTGCGTGCGCATTGAAATAGGCCATGCGTGAGGCGGCAGCAGCAGCCATTGTCATCTGATGGTGGTGATGGTGTTGCTGTTGTTGCTGCTGTTGCTGCTGTTGCTGTTGTTGATGATCAACCAGCCGTTGTTGATCAGCGGCGACGGTAAAAGGCGTTGTAATACTGGCGTTTACAACCGAATTGACCACAGGCGCCGACGCTGCAGACGCACTTGTGCTTATAATTGTGGACTGTGCTGTGGCATTTAATGGCGCGACCGAGCTGCTACTGCTACCGTTAGCTGTTGCTTGGCTGGGTGAAGGAGTGCGCGCGGTTACTGCCGGTGCGGCTGGCGGTGGCGGTGTTGTTGTTGTTGTTGTTGTTGTTCCTCCACTACTACTGCTCAACATTGCTGCTGCAGTCGGTGAATGCATTTTTGTTTTTACAGAGGTCGCGTTCTTTTCGTCGAGATCATTTGCGCTGCCCTTTGAGTCCTGCGTTTTGGCGACGTTAGCAGCGGCGGCGGCGGCGGCTACTGCTGCAGCAGCTGAATTGCTCAAGCCGAGCAGCTCTTGTATGGCGAATGGTGAGCGCTGCGGCATTTTTTAATTTTTAATTTTATTTTTTTTTTTTATTTGCTGAGGTTTTTATTTATATTCAGTTTTATTTATTTGAAATTTTCGAAACGCACTTTTCAAATAATTTTATAATTTTTTGTTCACTACCGCTTTTTTTTGCTTACTTTTGCACGTAAGTATTTATCCACAACTGATGTTTAATGTGTGAAATCATTGAATCATTATTTTATTTAGAGTAAAACTGATACACCAACGCATGGGTAGTTAATAATGAGCGAAGTGGAGCGCACAAATTCTATTATAACACAGCGAATACATATTTTGAGCGTGAAAGTTTGTTTATTTATTTTATTTTAATAAACTATAGCACAAATTACCTTACAGAAAAGACAAAAATGTAAAGAAAAATAAGCCAAATTTGGCAACTAAAATATTTGCAATCAATATAAATTCAATATTAAGCAACTAAAATTCAAATTTTTACAAAATTAGTTCTAAATAGCTCCTTACAAGGAAACATAAGCTGCCTACAGTCTCTTTGCTCATTTTCAAGGGTGTGGAGAATCCTTTGACGGGGAATGTTAAGTACTTTCGACTTAGGAGACTTACGTGAACACCTAATGTTGAGCAGAGGGTTCAAAAGCCAACATTGCATTACACCTCGTATTACACTTCGGTAAGCCTTACCCTTGCGTAGTTGTACCTATTTTACTATATGGCATACTTGTGTATTGGCCATCAACTCAAAAGGCAAGCTATAGAAAACGGTTGACCAAGAACCAAAAAACTGCGTTTTTTTTGCATCACCGGCGCTTTCAGGACTACCCAAATAAAAGGCTCGAGATGCCAGTAAACTTGCCTACTTCAAATCTGGTTGGTAAACACGTGGCCGCAGCTTCAGCGCTCAGACTTATAATATGGCGCTATGGAAGACCCGGCTGTTCGGCCACGCTTCAACACTACAAACTATGGTATGAGCAGTTATAATCAAGAAATCGACTACCCACCTTCGACGGGCTCTTCGATACTAACATTCCGACAAGGAGAGAGTGGCAAACTTAAAAAACATGAAGAAGAGGGGAAATCAATTTTTACACGGATGGAGCTAAGCTAAAAAATAAAGTAGGCTATGAAGATCTAGACAATGAGGACGACATTTGTTTACTATCGTACAAATACTCAGATGCATCAGCTAAACTACAAGCGGTATGCAATGTAGCAGCACAAACTGGTCTAAAAATTAAAGACCAAAGCAATGCGGGTTAACACCATCGAAACTCAAGCCCTTCAAATTACCGACACGCCGCTTGGAAATGTAAATGAATTTTGCTACTTTCGGAGCATAATTTCAAAAAACAGCGGATCAACAACTGACATACGCAACCGAATATCTAAGGGGCGCGTTGCATTTGGCATGCTAGACAAGGTATGAAGATCAGCCCATATCTCCAGGCACATAAGACTGAAAATATTTGATGCCAACATGAAGTCGGTAGTTCTGTATGGATGTGAAACATGGCACTTAACAACAAGCTAATCACAATCATTGCAATCCCTCCTAAATCGTTGCCTACGAAAGATAATACGGATATTCTGACCTGATATAATAAGCAAGTATGATCTTTGGGCGGCTACCGAGCAAACACCAGTTCACATAGAAATTATGTGTCGCAAGTGGAAATGGATCGGACACACATTGCGCAAACCACGAGATGACATCGCAAGGACAGTGCTAGACTGGAATCCCCAAGGAAGCAGTAGGAGCGGGAGACCAGTCAACACATGGAGGCGACAAGTAGCAGCAGAAGCGGACAGAGTAGACCATTCCTGGAGTCAAATTGAACATCTAGCTCTAAACAAACGAAATTATAACTTGTTTGTTGAGGCTATAAGTTTCATCTAGGAACCATGGTAAAATATATGTATGGAGTTTTTTCAAAAGAGTTAGGATTATAATAATCTGCCCGACTTCGGGACTACTGTAGCGTCTACCAGGCAGAAGTCTTAGTCATAAAGGAGGTAACTGTGTACTTCAACACACACGCCGTAACAAAGACCGCGATAAATATCTTCTCGGACCGCCTGGCGGCCATGAAATCAGCGGAGGTAGTTATGCTAAGATCAAAGGTGCACCGGAATGCCTGGCAGCTGTAAATCATATTAGCACCGACTTCGAGGTCAGTTTTATATGGGTTCCGGATCATAGCGATATTGAAGGAATTCGCAAGACAGATGAGCTAGTCAGAAAGGGTACTAATCTTCCACTGTTTGAAAACAAAATAGCAAAATAGAAATTCTTATGGCAACTAAGGATAAAAAATATTACTCTCCAGAAGACCAATAAGTTCTAGAGAGAAGAAAATAATTGTGTTGCAACCAGGCTTAGCTGGCCGCAAATAGGTAAGGATACGTCAGGCGAATTGCTCAACGTCTCAAGAGAGAACATAACGAAGGTCGTGGCTTTTGTCACCGATTATTGGCTGTTAGGTGGGCACTCTTCCAGGCTATTCGTATTTTTTCTCATGAATATTGTAGAACTTGTAGAGAAGAAACCGAGGAAGAGGAAGAAACCATAGATCATTTTCAGCCTTGCCCAACATTGTTGGGAAATCACTTCTTTTTGACTCTCTTACGGAACTATCTGGTGTTGCTATTAAACCGTTTCTACGCTTCATAAGAGCGTCGAAATGGTGCTATGATAAATAAACAGTAAGGTTTCCGTGCTACACAGTGGTACCACAACGGAGTTGGCTACACTAAACTGACTGCCACAGAAACCTTACCTAAATTAAATCTAGATAAAGCGAAATCAAGCAGGCAGGCGTTGGATAATGAATTACAGTCCCTCTCTGTATAACTCGCAATGTATAAGTCTTAAAGTTTCCCTCTTAAAAAGGCTAACTATTTCGCAGACTTTTTTGTGAGTCTTAAAGTTTTCCTCTTAAAAAGGTTAGAAGACTTTTTTGTGAGTCATAAAGTTTTCCTCTTAAAAAGGCTAAATATTTCGAAGACTTTTTTCTGAAGCATTAAAGCTTATCCGCTCAAGTAGAACTGGACAGTTGACGATGGCATTAAGAACACTGGAAATAAATGAAAGTGAAAGAACTGTCCTGCTCTTACCTCACCTCTTAGTTACCTACATTTTTTTTTTTATTATTATTATTTACTCGCTTACTTTTTCATAAATTTGTACAGATCGACATTATTTACAATAATAGACTTTCTTAATTTCGCTACACAAATGTCTACTTAGTTTTCAGAAAATATATATTTTAAGATAATATTTTTTGCTCCTACTCATTTCCAAGTAAAAGGTGATCAGATTGTTGGTACTTTTTTCAATAGTTTTTTGTCAGATCTGGCAGTGGCTACTGCCAAACTAAATACATATTTTTTTCAGAATTCGTTGACAATTCATCATGGAAAGACTGACGCCTCAACGACGCTTACAAGTCGTAAAAACATATTACGAAAATTGACCAAACCATCGGCAAAATTGAGAATAATTTTACATTATTGGAAGGCACTCGACCGATAAGACTACGTACAGCCCGATGTGAAGAGAATATTGCGGTTGCAAATGAGAATTTTGACGAAGACCCAGAACAATCGATTCGGCGCCGATCTTAAAAACTTGGCCGATCTTATGGCACTACTTGGGCGATTTTACGCAAAGATTTCGGTTTGAAAATGTGTAAAATAGAGCAAGTCCAAGATTTGAAGTCGTCCGTTCTTCTAAAGCATTGTAATTGAAATACTCGCCGTAGATCCACATTTTTGGATCCGAATTTTGTTCAGGTTTTGGAAAGGCCTATGAGCTGGAGGAATCATCGGCCCATATTTCTCCCAAGACGAGGCTACCGTCAATGCAACAGTGAATGGCGAACGCTATCGCACCATGATAAACGACTTTTTGATGTCGGAAACTAAAACCTGTGAGCTCCACAACATTTGGCCCCAAAAGGCGGCACATGGCCCTACTTTTCATACAGCTCGTGAAACAATGGATTTACTGCGTCGTCAAACAAAAATATCTCTCGCCTCGGATGAGTGGATTGCCTACCAAGATCGTTTGATATCACACCTTTGGACTTCTATTTGTGGAGTATGCAAAGTCTGAATCCTTCGTGGATAAACCAGCTTTGATTGCAGCATTGGAAGCCAACATTGCTAAAGTTATTCACGAGATGCCGACCGAAGTCCTCCAGCGAGTCATTCAAAATTGGTATTTACGGATGGCCGAAATACGGCGCAGTTGCGGCCAACATTTGAAAAGGATTATCTTTAAAAAATAAATGTTTTGAACGGTTCAATAGATTTTATTTCAATTTAGAATCCAATACTTCTAAATTGATCACCATTTATTACTTTCTAATGTGACTTTGTTTAGTCAAATTTTGTTCAACTTCGATATCTTGATTCGTGAGTTTATAAACTGGTCAGGTATTTAAGTCGAAGTTCTCCAACAGTTTTTGGCAAGCGCAGTACGATTTTGTTTTAAAAATAAAGGGTCATATATATAGTTTTGGCTTGCATGACTACCATTCGATGCAACCTGGGTTCACGAAACCTCAGTCACGAAATATCAAATAATAGGAAAAACGTTTTTTCTTATAGCGGTTGCCCCTTGGTAGGCAATGGTAAACCTTCGAGTGCATTTTTGTCATGAAAAAGTCCCTCGTATAAACCAGCTCTCGTTCGGAGGCGGCATGAAATTGTGGGTTCCTTCATTTGTGGAACAGCAGAAGGCGCACAGCATAAATTGAAGGAAGAGCTCGGCCAAACACTGAACTGAAGTTTTATGCCGCCTTTGAATAGTAAACGGCTTTTATAAAAAAAAAATTTATTGCAATAATACATGACCTGTGAAGGGGTGGCGGTTATGAGAAAAATGGCCTTTATCGTCTTGATCTAGGATCCTTTTTAAAAGGTTATATCCGTAAATCGATAGAATTTTAGGAAGCCACCTGGAAGCTCAAGTCGTATAGCTAACAGAAATATGTTAAACTGACGTCCAAAGTCGAAAAAGTCTGGTCAAGCCCGGGTGCCTCAAAGAGGGCTACATACATATATAGGTAGGCACACTAAACTGTTACTAAATTTCTCAACCAAAATGAGGCAATCTGCAATCAAGCGATCGAAATCACAAAAGATTGGCTGCGCAAAAGTGGTTTGTGCCTTGCAGACCCTAAGAGGGAAGCAGTTCTTATTAGTAACAGGAAAATAATATAGTTGAGACAGCAAATCTCACAGTAGGTGACCACGCACTGGCTGCACTCTAAGCTGTACATCAAATATCTTGGAGTAATTATTGACCACAGGTTGAGCTTTAAGCAGCACCACACACCAGCGCCAGCGATAAAGGAGCGAAGGCTGTAACTGCATTAACCCAGATTATGATGAATACGAGGGTCCAAAGTAGGTTTCTAGGAAGGTTTCTAGGAAGCTACTTAGCAGTCTGGTATCAGCTACCTTGCTAAATGCTGTACCGGCCTGGGTCAAGGCAACAAGCCGCAGCTCCGACATGAAGGGAATTAAATTGGTATACAGGTTAGGTGCTCTCAGGGTAGCGGGGGATAGTCTATTAGTCCTCTCGGTTAAGCTGACTGCTTTCGAGTTCGCTGAGATAAAAAACAACGAGCGGATCCAGCACAGCTGACCAACCGAAAGGCTGGACGGGAGCGAAGCAACCGTATGTGGCCGGAGGAAAAGAGGAACTACATGAACGGACGATGGACTTATCAATTGATTTCGAATATCTTCAACTGGATAAATCGAATTCAAGAACAGATAGAATTCTACCTGACCAAAGTACTTGGTGGGCATGAATGCTTTGAATCTTAGCTCCATAGATTTAAGCATGAAGCCGACCCGTGCGGCACTTTTTGTGACAACTTAGTAGAAGATGCAGTTTTGCTTGCTTTCTTTGTCTGCCTCGTTTCGATGAGTTCGAAAGTTGAAAACTGAGTCTTAGGGTTGGGAAAGCAATAATGGTTAGTAACCTAGTAGATATTATGCTCTGACTCTGAAGAGCATTGGTCCGTTGTCGGTAGTATGGCAGGAATACTGTTTACCAAACTGCATCGCGCTGAACAACAGCTCAGATCTTCATGAAGAGGCAATAGGCCACTCGCCCTCCGTGAAGTAATACTTAACGGTTGTTGTGTGGGAGGAAAACAGGGCTGAAGTGGGGTTTTTGTGAGTGAGTCCAAGGATTAGTCTCACACTTTTCGACTTTCAATACTTTTTGGCAACTCCATAAAAAAACATTAAAAAAAACTCAACTACATATAACTGCGACAGCCTGTATTTCTATGGCTATCGGGTATGCCTCAAAATTATTAGGTGCGCAACTAAGTTCCCGCTGTTTGCCAATAGATGCCGCCAGCAGTGTGGGCTAGTCGGTTCTTACATAACCTAAACGTCATAAACCAAGCTTATAAACCTAGTAAACAAACTGTTTCGACACATTAGTGATTTTGTTTTGGTTTCAAATACTTTTGGTTTTGTGAAAATGTCTGATTTTGTGCCGAATAATCGTCATTTGTGAGAAGTGTTGATTTTCCCCTTTCATTCGAAAAGAAACGGCGGCTGAAGCGCATCGAAAGCTACAAAAAGTTTATGGCGATGCTGCTTTAAGCGAAGCAACGTGCCGAGATTGGTTCCGTCGCTTCAAAGACGGTGATTTAAATGTTGACGACCGTCCGCGTCAAGGAAACATTCGAAGCCCTGAATTTCGGGCATTGCTCAATGAGGATCCGTGTCAAACGCAAGAAGAGTTTGCTTCAGTATTAGGAGTTAGCCGCCAATCCATTTCCAAACGATTGCATGCTTTGGGAATGATTCAGAAACAGGGGGCTTGGGTTTCTTATGAGTTAAAACCAAGGTATGTTGAACGTCGTTTTGTTCGCCTGTGAACAACTGCTCCAGCTCATTACAGCAATCCAAAGAAAAGAAAGTCATGGGGACTGTCCGGTCATGCTTCTACGTCGCCTCGGCCGAATATTCACGATGCGAAGGTTATGCTATGTATTTGGTGGCACCAAGTTGGCGGTATTTATAATGAACTGTTAAAACCAAGCGAAACCATCACTGGTTATCACTCGGTATCGACTTCACCTACCGATCACTGCGCGAGAAGCGGCCGCAATACGCAGAGAGTCATGAAACAGCGTGACAACGCCTGGCCTCACGTTGCCAAACCCGTCAAAACCTACCTGGAAACACTGAAATGGGAAATCCTACTCCACGCGCCGTCCGATTATCACCTGTTCCTATCTATGGCACATGGTCTAAGTGACCAGCAGTTCCATTCATATGAAGGCATCAAAAAATGGCTTGATCCGTGGATAGCTTCAAAAGATGAACAGTTTTACCGCGAGGGTATACGAGATCTACCAGAAGGATGGGAAAAAGTAGTAACCAACGATGGGCAATGCTTTTAATGATTCACTTGTAGCCATTTTTTCAGAAAAAAGTTGTATATCCATCAAAAAAAAAAAAAAAAAACGGCGAGAACTTACTTCCGCACCTAATACAAAATATTTATTCAAGTCTCCCAAATTTTTGTGGAATTTTTTTTTTGTGTTACAAAAGCTACGATGACCGCAAGTCTTGAATATTAAGCGATATATTGAAAATTCGACTACTAATTTTCGTTTGATTTAATTAAAGAAAGCTTCATAACTAGTTTGCAAGTTGCCAAAGCAAAAGAAACAACCATTAAATTAAATAACCATCAGCAAATTTAGGGAATCCGTTTGCAGTAGAAAAAAAATTTTTTTTTTATTAAAAAAATTAGAGGCGAATTGGGCTAGATTAGGTTAAAAAAAGCAAAAAAATTGTTTTATCTATGTATTTCAAAAAAAATTTGAGCCGAATTAGGTTAAGATTAGCTTAAGGTGACGCCAATGACACAATTAGGACAGATATGGCGGCTGATTTTGATAGCGCGGATTACTCAAAGAAAAAAAAAATTATGCACGAATAAGCGAAAAAGCTTGAACAAAAATTTTTTTCAGTTTTCTACTGCTTTTCAAAAAAATTCACAAGGTTATTCGATCTGCAATGTAATTGCATTAGAAAGGCGAACGAGGCCTTTAAATTGCTATTTACATATATAAAAACAAAAACAATGTACATTCGCTTAAGAATTCAATTAAATTTCATAACAAGTGCTGACGTTCAAATCATTTAATGTCAATTTACGCGAAATCATTTTTTAGTTAAACTTTTTGCCGCTCAATGCAAATTGTGTCATTAATAAGTTGATTTGGCATCGCTTTGCCGCATTTTGTTGCTTTGTTTGGCTACTCAACAACGCCGCACTTGCCGCTTATCCACTTGAGTTGCGTTAGAATGCCATACGAGTGTGTTTATGCCGCGCCACAGTTTACGCAAAAACATTAACTAGCAATAAACCGGTTTACTGCGCTCACCTACACACCCACAGACACATATACGCACACACACACACACGAACACACGCAAAAACTCGGAGGCAGACGAGCGCGCGTACGTACGTACCTCTCCGCCAGCATTCATTAGAAGCGCGCTTACAAAGCGCACAGTCGCATTAACCCGCCAACGTTGCTGGCACGCATAGAGAGAAGGGCAATCAACGGCACCACAACGGTAAAGTAAATAGCGCGCTGAGTGATGCGCGATTAACACGAAGCCTGCTTTAGAGCACGTAAATTTTCGTAAATTTAGCAAAAATATTAAGCGACAATTTCGCATAAAATACACACAACAAATTCGCCATAATTTCCACGTACAACTGTTGCCCGATTGCAGGCGCACCGAGAGTTTTGTCCAACGACAATGACGGCAGCGGCGGCGGTGGCGGCGACAACAACGACGAGCACACTGCTCCGACTCTAGCACTAACTGCGGTGCGCTGCCGAGCAGTTTTGCAAAATGCAAAAACCTTTGAGACGGCAAGTGGCAGTGGCGCAATAGCGCTAGTAGCGGCAAACATGGCAAAACGTAAAACGGACTGCTTGGCTCGGACTGTGGCTCGCCGCCGCCTACAGAAACGTCAAGAATGCACACACACACACATGCATGCGATTTTTTGTTTGTTTTTTATGTGTGCTAATACCTTTTCTATGCCCATCTTATGAGATTTGCGTACATTTTCGTATGAGAATCGAATAAAATATATTCGAAAACAAAAACAAAAACAAGAATAAAAACGACGCCAGTACGCAGCAAGTGCATTCATCATGTATCACGGCTTTTGCATTTGTTGTTTTATTCCAACCTTCTTCAAACAGCATTTGCATACGAGGCAGTTGCTTTTATTTTCAAACGGTAAATCACGTCAACTCTCAGCGCATAGAGCGCAGTTAGTCAACACTCACGCAGGCAGGTTCATAGCAAGCAAACAAGCAATGCCGCCGCACTCTTAACTACGGTACTTCGAGCGTTGCGCCAAGGTACACGCGCAAATATTGGGCGTCAACCTCAAACATCTCATCGCAGCGCCTCTAAAGCGGTTTAGCAGGCGCTCATGCTACTACTTAATCCCCAGCTATACTCTTCACTCAACCGGCACATTCGAGCAACATTTCCCCTGCCGTGTTTGTGCTTGCCAATATGGCGCATGCGCATTAACACGCCTCTTTGTTCGACTATAGCAAGAGTAGCTTGGCTAGCTATCAGTTTGGGCGAATTACCTCCTGCTACACTGCCTGCACTCACTTAGTTAAAGCGAATTTCCAGCAAATGGCTTTCCAATGGGAAGTATTCCAGTTGGATTGTTGGTGATTTGGGTGTGTTAGTGCGCATATTGCATGTGTGTGCGTGACTCTCCTTCCATCTTTGTTTTTACTTTTCGAAGTGTTAGTGTGATTTTTGTTGCCTTCATTTTGCCAGCAACAAAGGTTCTTGTTCTCCCCAACTTTTTCGGCAAGGTGTGTGCATGCATGTGTGCATGAAGTTGTGTTAGCTTTTATTACTATGCATTTTTGCTGTTGTTGTTATTTACGTCGTCGCTGCCGTTTCGATTAATGGAGTACGCCAATTTATAAACGCAGTCGCTCATTGCATTCATTTGCTCTCATTCATTACAAATATTCGCCAAGTACTGCTGCTGTTACAATCTCTATAGTGTTGGAGTTGTTGTTTACATTGGAATATTTACTAGCAGTGCTGAAGCATTTGTTTGCCATCAGCAGTGTTAATCTGTGTCGACTCTGTTTTATTGGCATTGTTGTATTTTAGATTCAGCATCACTGCTCGTCATCCTTAGAGGCACAGTGGGCTCAACAAGTAGGCGAACTTCAGAAAATGAAAAGGGAAAATGATAATTTAATAATTTTGAAACTTTATAAGAATGAAAATTTGGAAGTTCTTTGCAGTTTAATCATAGAAAGAAGACTTTATAAGAGCGAGAGTTTCTGCATTCATTAATGAAACATTGAGATCATTTAGTACTTACGCAGCAGCTATGAGTTTTGCCGAAGTACAAGTACATGGGTAGGTAGGTGCAAACTGTCATGCAGAAAGCGGGCTAGTATTGGGTTCTTCCACATGCACCATAAATCGTGACAATCTGTACTGGATAGTTTCCTAAATTCAACTGGGCGGTTGTCATGCAAGTATCCTAAGGCAATTCCCACTCTTCGTCCGTAATATGGCTTCCGTCGAAATGGTGATAATCGAAAAAAGCGTGCATTCTCTAGCAGTGCATACCACTCTCTCCCAGACATTCTCTCCCAATTGCGAAGTGTCCGAAGGTAGCAATGAATGTGTCTATGAAGAAAGAGCTTAGACTCTGCTCAGATGTCGATATCTGCCGTGTAGCGCAGACAGATAGCGGCATCTGCGTGCGCGCAATCACAAGAAACGAGCGAATGTGCGGAAATAAAAAGTTTGTGGATTCTGCATGAAAACAATTAACGCCCGCATTGGGTAAATGTTTCGAATGATATCAAAAGGAAATAATAAAATATATATCAAGGCTCATACTTACCAGCTCTGAGTCCGTGTGGCTTTTCTCTCCTTTCAAAACTGAAATTAACTACTCGGGATACGCTTTGAGCCCACGAAAGTCGTTAGCGCACATAAATTTATTTTTTTTTTTCAAAAAATGGAAAATAGCTTTAGCGGCTGTATAGTGGCATCTGGTGTAGAATTCTTTGAAGGCAACACTGAAGATCGATTGAAAATTGATTTTTTGAGGAATTTCGAGTAGAAATTCGACTGAATAAAATTGCAGTGGTACAGGTTTAAAACTCTCATAACCCTCCCGAAGAATAAACTGGCCATTGTAGACTGCGCAGTCATCTGCACTTGATCGGGATATTGGCCAACGATTCTTGTCGTTTCTACGAGCCGTACCAGGAGACCCCAACGTACCTTCTTCTTGAATGTGACGCTATAGCGCGGAGAAGTTTGGACTTCTCGGCCAATTGCAGCCTGAAGAAAGCACAGCACAGCGATCAGTTCAATCCTGCCCTATCTTAAGTTTAATAAGGGAACTGCGCTTGGTTGAGGTACCAAAGGCATAAACACCATGATGTCGAAGTGCAAATCAGGTATTACTGAATGATCTCTCTCTCTCTCTTAGCTTCACAGTCTGTGGTCGACCATAGCTTCATCAACAATCCTCCTTCAATTCAGTCTCTCTCTTGCCTCATTTCTCCAATTACGAACGTTCATCGCTTTTAAGTCTGCTTCTACGTCATCAAGCCATCTCTTTCTTGGTCGGCCTCTCTTTCTTCCTCCAATTGGATGCAAAGTAAACACCCTTTTTGGATTCTTTCGTTGGGCATTCTTATGATGTGGCCAATCTATCTAATCCGCTGCGCTTTAATACTGAATGGTAGTCACACACAAAAGCATTCGCCAACGCCGGCCGCCCAAAATAGGCATGCGAATTAGTCAAGACATAATTGGTTATGCATAAAACATGAAAATCTTTTGTAAAACAACAAAACTGTCGAAATTATTTCAGTAAAAGTGCTATACCATAATTCCCTCAATATCGCTCTGATTTCACTCTGACTGGACTCATTCCACGCCACTTTGTAGCCAAACGGCAGTTAGTGCAGTCCTAAGGCTTCCTAATCTATTTCATCTTAAAGAGGGCAATGCACTGTGCATGTAAGAATTCTTGGTTCTGGAATCCTGAACTCTCCGTACCTGACGGTCTGTGACAGGATGGAAAGAAAAGAAAGAAAAGAAAAGGTTGCCATCAGTGATCGCTCAGCGTGAAGAAATAATGAAATATATTACAATTTGAAATTATCAAAAAGTTCCCGGAATAAACTTTAGGTGACGTTCTAGGTCCAGTTATTTGATTTCTATTTTTTGTTAGGTTACCATTTATGCGATTAACATTCCATCCATTTTATCGCCATTACTCGACATTTGTAAAAAAACCTTGGAAATGTTGGGAAACTGTTTCGTTTCGGTAATGAAACTCGAAAGAAAACAGTCGTTGAAAAGTGTCATGAACTCTTCAGAAGATACTGTGAGTCCATTGAGAATGACGAACGTGGTGGATGGCCGTCCACATCGAGAACTCATGAAAGCATCAATAAAGTTAAAGAAAAGGTGATCAATAACCGGAAAATAACCATCAGATAGCTGGTAGAGGACTTCGACATTGCTTATGGATCCATTTAGGGCATTATATGGTCGTTCACGTCGATTGCGCGTGGCGCTGCAAAGTTGTTTCCAAAGAACCTGAAGGGTCCCTTTTTGATTGATATCATATGATATGATTTCCAAGGCTGAAACCAAGCCATCATTCATCAAACGCATTATTAATGGAGATGAGACGTGAGTACGTCGGTTTACGAGTACAACACGCAATCCAGACATCAGGCGAGTCAGTGGAGAGCTCTGAACGAACAAAGAACAAAAAAACCACGTCGTTTTTACTCAAAAGAGAAAACGATGCTCACGATTTTTATGGGTAAACGAGTACACCCCGAATTTTCGCCAGAAGGTCAGACAATTAATAAGGGCTATTACTCGGAAAGAGCTAGAACCAATTGAAGCACATTGCCAAAAATCGCACAAGATGGGCGCAGGCGTGGTTGGTGCCATATGGCCCACGAGGGATTAGGGACCTGAAGAAGAAGCAGATTACTTGCGCAGACGAGGCGAAGTAGTGAGTTAAGTGAAGCAATTTGTCAAAAAGAAAGGATTTGTGGGAAACCAACTCGCAGATTTTGCACCCCAATAACGCAACATCGCACAGTGCCGTCATTATCCGTGAATTTTTGACCAAGAACGAAATGAGTATCATTCAACATTGAATTCTCCTGATGTGGCTTCCTGCCTCTTTTTTCTATTTGAAAGAAATGAAAAAATCGAAGACGGCGCCGATGGCTATACCGAAAATAGAGCTCCTGAAATACTTCGAGAGCTGGTTGAAATACTGGCATAAGTGAGCTGCAGTTGATGGGGAGTACCTTGAACGCGATAGTATAACTTTTGAGGAATAAATTTGTATTTCGATCGAGGAGGTATCTTTAAAACAGGGCGCACAGGGCTTGTGGCTTACCGATGGATTCAAAATAGAAGAAGGCATAGGCGGGCCTGTAATTGTTGGACCACACTTTAAGAAGGCGCAATTGCAATGGGAAAACGACTTCCATTTTTCAAACGGAGGTCCACGCCTTAGAGCTATGTGCCAGAGAATGTCTGCTTAGAGGCACGCGTGGTGCCAATATCAATATTCTAGCTGACAGTCAAACAGCTCTAAAGCCGCTAGATAGCTTCTCATTCCAGTCACTGTTGGAATTGGGAATGTTTTAAAATTCTTGATTCACGAAACTCTAGCATCAAGAAACTTTGTTACTTTGATGTAGGTACCGGGACATTAAATAGTGAACACTCGAAAAAGGGTGCAACCACTCACTTCATTGCTTCAGAAGCTCTCTGTGGAGTAGACTACAACATCTTCAAAAGTGCCTTTTTACGTGAGCGGGAATAACGAAGCTGAAACGAGTAAGCAACAATGGAAGTCTGAGAACGTAAAAATGAGCAAAATTTTTGCTTTATCCAATACAATTTTTTTTGAATTTTGTTTGAGTACTGGAGAGTCCAAGCGGCATGCGGCAATCGAAAAGACTCATTGATCCGGAACATTTAAAAGGTAGAGGTAATACTTAACCTCAGTAATTTCTGCAATAACGTCGAAGAAATGAGGGAAACAGCGAGACTTTTTAAGATCCTTCATTTAGACCGCTCAGTAAGGCTGGATTCCATTCGAAAACCTGATGGTTCATACACCATTTCCAAATCGGAAACGTTTAATGCTCTACTCGAAACCCATTTTCCGGGTAGTAGAACTCTCTCTGAAGTTGAGAGTGGCATGAACAATAACGGTAGCAACGGTGGAACCTCTAGGTATATTGCTAGTCGGATAGTGGCAAAAGAATTGATAAGCTTTCCCTTGTCTTCCTTTAAGAACTTTAAGCACCCTGGACCTGACGGAATATATCCAGCAATGCTTAAGAAAGGAGGATAAAGGCTGATTGAGACCTTGAAAAGGATCTTCACAGCTTGTCTTGCACTTGGTCATATACCATCCCAATGGCGACGCGTAAGAGTAGTATTTATTCCGACACCAGGAAAAGACGAAAGAAGTCCACTTAGTAGAACTCAATCCACGCTTATCTGAGTGGAAAATCATTTGAATTAGCCTTACACGATCTTGTTAGCAAGATTGCAGCTGGGCTAAAAGCTGACGAGTACACAATGGGCGTGGTACATAGGGGGGCTTTCGATCATGCCACTTTCGACTCAATATGTTATTCTGCCGTACGACGTGGAGTTAATCAAACCATTGAAAAGTGAATATATTCCATGCTCTCTGAGAGGCTGTTAACCGCTGGTGAAAACAGTGACGAACTAATCACCGTCTGCGCCAAGCAAGGATGTGCCCAACGGGGTGTTCTTTCTTCGCTGTTATGGTGTTTGGTCGTAGACTCTTTACTAGCGTGGATGCAGGGACTCGGTTTTCATGTCCAAGCATATGCAGACGATGTCTGGGCGCCAACATCTGCTAAATCCCTTAGGAGGTTTTGCATAAAGTGCAGCGGATTCTGGAGAAAATCGATGACTGGTGCACGAGACAAGGTCTTTCCGTCAATCCGAACAAGAGGAAACGGAAATTGGATGAACTTAGTCTTCCAACACTAAAAGGTATGACACTTGGTCTTTCCGATGAAGTTAAATATCTAGGAGCAATCTTGGATACGAAGCTTACTTGGGAGACACACGTTTCACTGAAGCTGAATCGCGCATTAAGGATTTTTTTAGCAATGCCGCGAAGCCTTTGGTAAAACCTGGGCTCTGAAACCTGTTGTGGTCCAATGGAAATACACAGCACTTATCAGACCAATCATCACTTACGCCTCGGTGGACTGGTGGCGACGGAGCTTGGTTAAGTCCACACGACGGGAAGTATACAGGTTGCAAAGAAGCGTACGTTTATGCATTAGGGGTGCCATGCAAATTTCAAATTTCAATTTCTAACCTCAGCTGAATAGACATATGTAAAACTCTACCACTAAAACAGAACCTCAACTACTAACGGGACATTGTAAACTCAATTATCAGATGAAAAAAATTGGGGTGGCAGAAAATGATTCTTGTAGACTCTGTAGGCAAGATAGGTAGGTGGGGTGGCTGTCGCAATGACACTCTTAAACCTTTCATAGGTCCATTGTGATACCACTGGAACTTATACTTACTCTATGTGTTTCTTTTCAAACCACCGGAAGCTTTAATAAACGAGCAAAGTTTCGTTAGTTTTAGATGCGCTATGTCCGCTACATCGGTTAAAAATGCCATGCCTCCTTGTCGCTGAGCTTTCACACTCACATAAAAGGTGCCCGACTGTTTCCTTTTCTTTTTTGTTTAGACAGCTTCTACAGAAATCAAGGTACGGGAGTCCTAACCTTCTAGCGGGGCTGCCTATCAGACAATGACCAGTTAATACCCCTCTCATTTTTCTAGTCATAGTTTCTCTGTTAAACCTTAACAAGCTTTTGGATCGACCGCTGTTCCATTTCGGCCATGTCTGTCTGCTTAGTTCGCATGTTGAGAGATTTTGTCAATTTGTATTTCCCTTAATGGGGGTTATTGACTTCCCATCGCTACTCGAGAAAATCAATTTCAATATTCCTCAGCGAAGTTTACGGAACCATGATTTTCTCTGGTTAGGGATTGTAAGAACTAATAATGCTTCCAATGCTCCAAGTTCTAGAACTCTGGGAGATTTTAATTCGCTTTCAAATCATACTGGCCTGGATTTTTCTTCCACAAAGAACCACTTCAAATTGGTACTAAATGGATTGTTGAACTAAATTCTTAGTTTTATCCAATAAGTTTCTCCTGTAAATTATAAGAAATGTTATCTTTATCTTTCACTCATTACAATTGAAACTAGTTAATTATAAGTTTAATTATACTTTGATTAATTTATTTAACATTAATCTATTTTCATAGTCTGTAAGAATACTATATTTTTTATTTTATATGGATGAACTTAATTCATTTTTTGGCGATGAAGCTCCATCAAGGACCAGTGTTTATCGATGGTATGGTGAATTCAATCGTGGTCGTAGTTCACTCCAAGACGAATTTCGTGAAGGTCGTCCAAAATCAGTTGCTCTTCCGAAAACCATTGATGCTGTGCGCGAACTGATCTTGCAATATCGTCATGTGACCTATCGTGAGATTGAGACAATCTTAAGCATTAGTGGGACCATCATACATTCAATATTGCATAAACATTTGACTGTCAAACAAATTTGTTCGCGTTGGATCCCACTCAATTTGTCAATCGCTCAAAAAAAGGCTCGTGTCGATTGGTCGAAGGAAATGCTCAAAAAATACGATCGCGGGGCTTAGAAACACGTCTATGACATCGTGCCAGGTGATGAATCATGGATTTACGCGTATGAGCCCGAAAGTAAACAGCAGTCGACTGTATGGGTGTTTCAAGATGAGCCAAATCCAACAAAAGTTGTTCGCGCACGAAGCACTTCCAAGCAAATGGTCGCCTGTTTTTTCGGAAAAACTGGACATGTCGCAACCGTACCACTAGAACAACGCAGAACAGTAAATTCTGAGTGGTACACAACCATTTGTTTGCCAGTTGTCTTCCAAGAAATTAGGAAAACCAATCGCCAAAGACGGATCACTCTTCACCAGGACAATGCGAGCCTCACACATCGGCTCAAACAGCTACATTTTTGAGCACCCAAAACATCGAATTAATGGGTCATCCACCGTATAGTCCTGACTTGGCACCGAATGACTTCTTTTTATTCCTGTACGTAAAAAACAAACTGAGAGGTCAACGTTTTTCGACGCTTGAAGAAGCGGTTGCGGCATTCAGAATGCATGTTTTGGAGGTACCTCATTCAGAGTGGCAAAAGTGCTCCGACAATTGGTTCAAACGCATGCAAAAGTGTATAGGTCTTCATGGAGAATATTTTGAAAAACAATAAAGTGATTTTCGATGATTAAAATTTGTTTTTGTTCTCTAATCCCGAAATATAACAATAATCCCATTATTCCATTCCTCTTTGGAAGGAAATACTGCGACGAAGAATTTATCTAAGTTGATATCCTTGATCTTAAAGAAATCCGTTGTAACAGGAATGCTGGGGAATTTTTTTAAAATTGAAGAGTGTCCTCTCTGGTTCGTTCTTAGTAGACCGATTTCTCTTAGTCTGAGAGTTGCTTTGGCAGCTGTTTGCTTACCGTACTGCTCTATTGGTAAAATGTTAAGCATAATATTTAGTGCCTCTATGAGTGTAGTCCTAAGGGCCCCGCAGATGCAAAGACTGGCCATTCTTTGTACATGTACTATGGTTATTTTAATATATAACTTATCTAAAGCCGGCCACCATACTAGTAAACTGTATGTTAGGATTGGTCTTACATTTGCTGTGTAAAGCCAATAAACGATACATGGAAAAGACCCCAACTTAGTCCTATCAGCTGTTTACAAGAGTAAAGTGCTATTGTTGCTCTTTTTACTTATCTTCGACATTTGCCTTCCAACCTAGTTTTCTGTCTACTATTAGACCTAAGTAGCGGGCCTCGTCACTAAATGACAGTGCCGTTCCACCTAGAGTCGGAGGAGCTATTTTTGGAATTTTATGTTTCCTGGTAAATAAGACAAGTTCAGTTTTGTTGGGGTTGACGCTTAGTCCATTTGCTTTTGACCAGTTTTCAACCATGTTTAGTAAATCTTGCATGATTTCACAAAGTGTATTGGGAAATTTTCCTCTTACAACCATTGCAACATCATCCGCATATACTACGACATGTTGTCCACTCTCTTCTAGGCTTCTAACTCTTTAGAAGTTCATTGTCAGCACTCAGAGGAGAGGGGACAGCACTCCGTCTTGAGGTGTTTCTCTACTGACTCTTTTCCTGATCTTCGTAGCCCCTAGGGTTGCTCATGAGCATGTTTTTTATGAACTCAACCAGAGCCTCGGAGATCCCGAAATCATTCAGTGCCTTTATTATGGTATTCGGTACGATGTTGTTGAACGCGTCCTCGATATCAAGGAAGGCTACCACCAGTGTGTATTCCTTATTACAAATTGACTTCTCGATTTCTGTAACAAGTGAGTTAAGTGCTGTTTCTGTATATTTCCCTTTAAAGTGAGATACTAAGCTTGTTGGGGTTGATGTTAGCTTACTCTTCTTTTATTCTTCCTAATGTTTTTAGGAAGAAGGAGGATAGGCTAATTGGCCTAAAATCCTTGGGTGTTGTGTGTGAACTTTTTCCTGCTTTGGGAAAAAAGACAACTTTTACTTCTTTCCATACCGATAGAATAATTTTAAATTTCAGAGCAGCCTTGAATATAGCCATTATACTCTGTAAAGAAGCCATTGATAATTCTTTCACAAAAAAAGATTTCAATTGAAAAGCGCTGACTAGTTTCGCATGTTTCTGTGAAAAATTTTACAAGCAACAATGGAACTCCGGGAACGTAAAAATGAGCAAAATCTTTGCTTTGTCTAAAGCAAAATCTTGTTTTTTTTAATTTTTTGTTAAGAGACAATAAGCTCCAACTGCAATTGCTGAAAATATAACAAAATATCGAGTTCCTCTAAACAGCGGAGTTCCTCTTGCAGAAATTTAATATTTTTATTTTGACAGCAAGCGATTGAAATTCATTGGTTTTGAGGCACAGAGAAAACTCCAAGTGCCACCAAAATCCATGCAAAGTTAATTAACAAAGAACGAATGTCTAAGTAAGCCAGTAAATCAGCCATTAATAGGATTACAAGGAATTCCCTACGCCACAGCTATGCGCATGAATCATCAGCACCGGTGTATTGGAATGCCAGAAACTAAGAATAATGAGAATCACGCGAAATTCTATGCGAGTATTTCATGACCAAAATATCACTCGACATTTCGATTGTTCGCTAAAAGCATAAAAAATAGTGCGTATGTGCGGAATGCTTTGCAAAGAATTCAGACGAAATAAGCAAGCGAAAAATAATGAAATCAAAAAACACGAAAATATCAAATTACCCCTAGAAATGCCAAATACTTGCTGCGCAGACGCGCATACTCCGCAGCACACAAGCTGACCGGCACTCATGCCAGGTTGACGTAGTGAGTTGCTTAGGTTTTCTTCATAGATTTTTTTTCATTTTTATTGTTTTTTTTAATTTTTTTGTTAATTTTTTATTTTTAGCGTGCTAGGCTGACGCAGCGAGTTGGCTTAGGTTTTCTTCAGAGATATTTTACATTTTTTTTATTTTAAATTTTTTTATTTTTTATTTTTTTTTTTTTGCCTTCTCTTTTGCTTAGCTCAGCAGCTAAGTTTTCTCCAGAGATTTTATTTTTTTATTTTTGTTTTTGCATTTTTTTTTTAATTTTTTTAAAACTTTTTTCTTATTTCTTTTTTTTTCCCTTCTCTTTCACTTAGCTCAGCAGCTAGGTTTCCTCCACATTTTTTTGTTTTTTTTTTTTTCTTATTTCTTTCATTCCAGAATATCTGTTTGAGGTAATTCACTGCTCTACTGTTTAGCTATTGAGCTGTCAGACAGCGTGGTTTCCGTGACGACACAGTTAACCCGCTTTGACTTCGTCAACACTTTAATCATTCCCGCAATCAGTTGGCGCAATTCATGTTTCTTAATTGTTTAAATGCTTCTTAGTGTAGAACCATTTTTTTGGGTAATTTTTTTTCTTTGGAAATATTTTTCTTTGTAATTTCTGAGGAATTATGTTGTAATACAAATGCGAGTATATTAGAAAAATAATAATGCTTTTCCAGAAAAACAAAACGTTTAGCTTTCATCAATTCCAGTTTCAGTGTCCAATAGAAGGCCGCAACGAATTTCTTCCATCGTACTGGTTTGAGGCTACATCCCGCGACGAAATGGTGCCACATCAACATTTTGAAGAATTTTGACTATTTTTGTGCTTTTTTTTGTTGTTTCTTTTTTTGGAATTTTGGAATTTTCATTTTTTTTTTGTATGAAGTATAGCTCATTGTGCCTCATCATGTTGGTCTCCTTGTCGCGGGGATGAGGCTTAAGTGTTGGTTTGACCCCCATATCATGGGGACCAACCCAACACGAACTAAGAGGGAAGCTCCATATGAGGATTGGCTAGCCATCCACCCGCCTCATGGCAAAATTGGTGGCCATCCAATCACCATATGAAGATCACCGTACCGACGCACCTGTTAATCCTTAACCCTCATCATCCCATCATCTCCTCTCCTCACCCCCCTAACCCAAGGTGTCATGCGACCCGTGCCTATTGGGTGGTTTGCAGTCAGGGGGTTTTCTGTCCGACTGTATTTCTACGGAGCTACCTCGATACCGGGTCACCTCGGGGTATAACCATGACCTTGCCGTGGTATGGGGCGCTGCCACGGTCGACCATCATGTTTCCCCTTCCTTTTTATAAGCTCACCATGTCTGCCACGGTGGACGGTGATCGTAAGAAACAGATGGAGTCGTTCAATCAAAAAACCTCAATGGACAAGCAGTCCCTAAATGCAAAGGAAGCTATAGTTTCCACCCCCAAATCTGGATCAAACCAGATTTCTTTTAGTACGACGGAAGCTGGGATAACTAAACCTAGTGGAAGTGTCAGTACATCGAAGCCCTTCACGGCTAGCCCAGTTCGTACGGCGGAAGCTGGTGCTGAGGACAAACCTGGCAACAGCAGAAGTGGCGGTACTCGCAACAAAACTACGGCCAAGAAGTCAATTTCCTCTACCACCAATACCGGGACTAGCCCTGGTAAAGGTGGCAAAGCTGAGTCTGAGACTGATACCTCCGCAGTAGCAGAGCCTGCACGGCATGGCTACAAGGAGAGACGTGCTGCCTTCAGGCTACTGGAGCGCCTGAAAACGATTCCAGAGGGGGAGTGGTCTGTTAAACAGAATCACTCATTTAGCTGGGCGACAAGGGTAACGGAGGAGTCCCCTCGTCAGTTTCGGACGACCCACCCAGCAACCCCAGCACGTTGAAGAAGCCCCGAATCAACAAGACTTCTCCAGCTACGTACAGCGAAGCTGTCAAAGGCCAACAGCTATGGGCGGTGATTGATAAAAGCAACCCTGACGGCACTATTTCGCCTGACAATTTGAAGAAAGTGGAAGCCAGGCTCTCAAGCGTCTTCTTCCAAATTCTGAAGGAGAATCCTGGTCCAGCTCCTTTCTGTCGCGATAGTGGATGGCATCAGAGTCATGTGAAGCTAATCGCCTGTGCCGATCAGAGATCCACTGATCTATACAAAATAGCCATCTCAAGGATTGGCGAAGTATGGCCTGGGTCTAAACTCGAGGTAATTTCAAGGGATGACATCCCTAGTTTACCAAGAGCTAGGGCCTGGTTACCAGCGGAGCCATCAGACCCTCAACGAATCCTTGAAATGCTTCGGGTATGCAATCCAGAGCTTCCTACATCGTCTTGGAAGGTCACAAAGCTGGACGATCCCAAGGGCGAGTACCGAAGCGCTACTTTCGTAGTCTGCAAGGACTCAGTGGACGCACTGGCACGATCTGACGGTGTAGTAAGCTATGGGTTTTCGTCCATAACTCTGAGGGTCTACAATAAGGACAAGGCGCCTAACTTAAAGGACCCGGTTGGAGCTGAGATAGGCCCCACGGCGGAGTCTGGCTCCGGTCCTAACACTGCTACAGCGCTACAGAAGGCATCTGCTGACGGCAGTATCTCTTCCTTGTTAGATAGAGTACTTGATACTACTCTCACTGATGAGGAAGAGCTACTGGCGTCAGATTCAGATGAGCCCAACAAAACGGTGGTGGAGAGGAAGCCCAGTAACCATGATGTTACGGGTTCTTCAGATTAACCTTCACCACTCAAAAGGTTGCGTCCGCCAACCTCATAATCCACCTGGCCAAAGGTGGACATCATATTGTCCTGATTCAAGAACCATGGGTATCACATGGACTTGTGTGCGGACTAAGGACTCAAAAATATAAACTGATGTATGCTCGCAACAAAGGTAACCCTAGAGCGTGCGTACTAATAAGAAAAGGGATAAATGCTTTCATGCTCTCTAATTACAGCGACACCGATCAATTGACCATTACCCTGGAGTTGGGAAATGAACGGATGTGGCTATCTTCCTGTTACCTCGCACATGACCACGAGGAGCTACCGAGATCAATATTCAAAGATCTGGTAGCGCAGGCGCAGAAGCTTGGCGCAAAGCTAATCATTGGTGCGGATGTAAATGCGCATCACGAGATATGGGCAGCACTGATACTAACGCTAGAGGTGAGTGTCTCTTTGACTATCTGATGGGTACTAAACTACAGATTTGCAATAAAGGTAATAAACCTACTTTTGTCATTAGTAATAGACAGGAAGTGTTAGACGCTACTTTTGCTTTTGACTCCGTTATTAACAGAATTAGGAACTGGAAAGTTTTGGAAGAACATTTCTTTTCTGATCATAGATATATCTCGTTTGAGGTTAGCAAAAATCTACCGAAACCTAAGCCTGGTAGAAATATCAGGAAAACAGACTGGGAAAGGTATATAGATTGTATCGGGGCTACCCTAGGAACATGTCCATCAGCGGTGCCACAAAGCATAGAAGGACTAGAAAATTTGGTTGACAAGATTACCTACAACATGAATGCTGCCTTGGCGGTAGCCTGTCCCATAAGAAGACTGAGGGGTAAACCCAAGCCTAAGTGGTGGACGGTTGAGCTAAGCGAGCTTCAAAAAACAAGCAGAAGCGCTTTTAATGAGGCAAAGAAAACACGTCTCGATGAAGATTGGAAAGGCTATAAAGATGCTCTGAGAATCTACAAGAAGGAAATCAGAATTGCCCAAAGGCAATCTTGGAAATCCTTTTGTGAAGAGGCTGAGGGGGCAACTGAGGCCTCCAGACTTCGTAAGATTTTAGCGGGAAGCCCTCAAAATTGGGAACTGCTACAGAAAAGTGATGATACTTTCACTACAACCAGTAAAGAGTCTCTAGAACTTTTACTCGACACTCATTTTCCAGGCTGCTCAGACATTACTGGGCATGACATGGAAGATACAGCACAATGTCGTGAAGTCAGAATAGATGCTATTTCTGAGGATCGGCTCTTATGGGCGATTGAAAGTTTCAAACCTTTTAAATCACCGGGCCCAGAAGGTATTTACCCGGTGGAACTGCAAAAGGCCGCCGGATATCTAGCACACGAACTACTAGCAATCTTCAAAGGTTGCTTTCTCTACGGTCATATACCTCTGAAGTGGAGACAAGTCAAAATTGTTTTCATTCCAAAAGCTGGTAGAAACTCACATACCCATCCAAAAGACTTAAGACCGATATCTCTCTCCTCCTTCCTATTGAAAACTTTGGAGAGGTTGATATAATTTCACTTAAGCCTAACTATAGATAGAAATCTTATCTCTACGTCACAACATGCCTACACGAAAGGGAAATCGGTAGAGACAGCTCTACATAACCTTATTTACACGGCAGAGAGTTCGCTGCACAAACAGGAATTTACTTTAGCCGCTTTCCTTGATATTGAAGGGGCCTTTAACAATATTGAAGGGGGGGCAATTACTGCAGCACTCACTGATCTTAGGGTAGAACCGGGCTTGGTAGGCTTCATTGGCAAAATGCTAAATAGCAGAATCATTGAAGCGGAACTAGGAGAATCGGTGCTCAGGAGATCGGTAAGTAGAGGTACACCGCAAGGTGGAGTCCTCTCACCGTTTTTATGGAACGCAGTTGTAAATAAACTTCTGTTAATACTGGAATCGGTGGGCTGCAAGGTGATAGCTTACGCCGACGCTGTTGTTATTGCTGTCTCTGGTAAATTTGTATCTACATTAAGAGACCTAATACAAAATGCTCTAGATATACTAGGTGGGCAGGAAAGTGTGGTCTAGGAGTCAACCCAGACAAAACACAACTCATATTGTTCACTAGGAAACACAGAATCCCTCAGCTAAGTCCAATTACGCTCAAAGGGGAAGCTCTTGTGATTTCGGAAGAAACCAAGTACTTGGGACTAAACATAGATAGGAAACTGACTTGGAAGTCAAACACCTTAGAAAGGGTCAGGAAAGCGAACCTATGCCTGTAAGAGAACTTTAGGTAAGACGTGGGGAATTAGACCTAAGGTTGCTCATTGGCTCTACACTGCTGTCGTCAGACCCATTCTTCTATATGGAAATGTTGTCTGGTGGTGTGCTATGCAGAAAAAAAACCTATTCTAATTTATTGAATAAGGTGCAGAGATCAGCGGAACTAGCAATATGTGGCGCCATGAAAACCACGCCATCCATGGCTTTGGACATCATGCTACATCTGCCACCCCTAGATCTCTTCTGCAAATACTCAGCGGCCTGCTCCGCTTTAAGGCTCAAAGCGAGCTCACAATGGAGGACTCTCACACATGCCCACTCAACCATCTTAGACTCCTACACGGATATACCCAGTGACTGTGATTATCACCCTCCCATTCTTTGCTTCGAAAGGAATTTCCTAATGAAAATCCCTTCTAGACTGGAATGGCTTGAAGAAGATCCAACACCCAACACACCCGTTAAGATCTACACGGACGGATCCAAGATGGACACCGGTGTAGGATCAGGGTTATTTTGCGAAGAGCTTTCTATTAGTGAATCCTTTAAATTACCGGATCACTGTAGCGTTTTTCAAGCGGAAATAAACGCTATTCATGAAGCCTTAAAATGGTTAAAGATAAACAGAATATCATCAACGGATATCTGCATTCTATCAGACAGCCAAGCTGCCCTACGAGCCCTGGATGCATTCCAAACAACATCAAGGAGTGTCTTACGTTGTCGCCAATCTCTAAATGAGATGGCCAAACAATATCGTATAATATTATGCTGGGTCCCAGGCCACAGAGATATACCAGGGAACTGTAGGGCAGACCAACTTGCAAGAGAAGGTACCTGTATGCCAGACATAAGTAATTTTATGGAGATACCTCTCGCAACTTGTAAGCTTCTCATTAAGGACGCACTAATCAACTCTGCAAATCAGAGATGGATTAGCGCTAACACCTGCGAAATTGCTAGGCAAACATGGCCAAGGCTTAATCTACGTCTGTCCAAGAGTATTATAAGACTGAGTAGACTTCAAATCAGGACCTTGGTAGGGGCCCTCACAGGACATTGTCTCATAGGAAATCATGCAAGGAGATTAGGCGTATACACGCATGATTTCTGTCGTAGCTGCAGAAATGAGGAGGAATTGGAAACAATTCAACACCTTTTTTGCACATGCCCGGCTCTATCCAGAAGCAGAAACCGATTTTTAAAATCCTACTTCTTAGTGAACATAGATAATCTATACACTTTAGGTATCAACAACCTTTTACGCTTTGTCAAAAGCTCAGGATGGTTCAATATGGAAGGGGAAATGTAGCCCAGCCCCCGCGCTCACAACGGACCCATTCCGTGGTCTAAGTGGCATCGTTGTCTCTATGTGCGATGCGGCTGCCAAACCTACCTACCTATAGCTCATTGTGTAACGAAAACAGTTTAAATCTAAGTTTCAAATTTGATCCCAAATCAGAAAAATTGTACCACATCAGCATTTTGAACAATTTTGTCTATTTTGTTTATTTTGTTTATTTATTTTTTTTTAATTTTTATATTTTTTATTTTGGAATTTTTAATTTTTATTGTGTTTGTATAAAAGTATAGCTCTTAGTGTAACAGACACTATTTAAATCTAATTTTATGCAAAAATTAGAAAAAAGTTCCAAAAACTTTTCATCTCAATTTCATAGTTAATTAGTATTAATTAGAATTTTTAGAAAACATTTTGGTATGCAGTGTTAAAGCTCATTGAATTTTGGAACGAAAAGTGGAACGAAATGCAATTTTGAAGCTCCTAAAAAATCCCGTTCATTTTTTATAATCTTTTTCTCTGACGGTGTCGCCCATTTTCTTCATAGAAAAAATTTTTTCTATATAACGAATATACAATTTTTATTCGTAATATAGAAAAATTGTCGCTGGCTACAAGTAATTGAAAGCAATACTCATTGAAATTGCAGTTCAGAAGTAATAAATTTGCAGATTCATTTAGAATGACTCAATTTTATTTTATAATTGGCGCGTACACCCTTTTTGGGTGTTTGGCCGAGCTCCTCCTCGTATTTGTAGTGTACGGCTTGATGTTGTTCCACAAATGGAGGGGCCTACAGTTTCAAGCCGACTCCGAACGGCAGATATTTTTATGAGGAGCTTTTTCATGGCAGAAATGCACTCGGAGGTTTGCCATTGCCTGCCTAGGGGCGACCGCTATTCGAAAAAAGTTTTTCTTAATTTTGGTGTTTTCACCGAGATTCGAACCAACGTTCTCTCTGTGAATTTCGAATGGTAGTCGCGTACCAAGCCATTCGGCTACGGCGGCCGAATGACTCAATTAGTCTTATACAAAAAGCTTGGGAAATAATTCAAAAGCAGAAAAAAATTAGACTTGACGATTAAACTTGAAATCGAAGTTTATTTATCACCTGTGAACAGTTGCTTCATTGGTGAAAAAGAAGGAGAACGAACTTCCATTTCCGTTAAAAATTATATCCCTTAAGATAATTCCAAGCCTATATACTCGATATCAAGATCGATGCAACCGAAAAATCTATACCGAATACAAATATTTATGGTTTTTAGGTTATGCTCTGCATTTGAGGTGATCGGTGAAGCGTTAATTCGTTCGGGTACTGAACGAAATGAAAAAATCAGGGGAGATACCTCCACCAATTGCTGCGTTTAAGAATGTTTTTTTAGCAAACGCTATGCGAGTAATGGCGGAAATAGAAGCAGAGAAACTCCACGCGGTACCGAATGCAAAGCTGTGGCCAGTATCAGACTGTTTTCAGATGAAAATTGCAAGTTGTATCTTGTACAGAAGTTGGATACTTCAGTGGCAAGGCGCTCTGGGAATCTATTGATAACTCGGCTTACAATATATTGTTGGAGATTGTACAAATTTTTTTTTTTTAGTTCAAATATATATTAAACTATCCCCAAAACTTCATTTGGCTAATTGTTTTTTTTCTCATCCTACAACGCTTCGCGAAAACTTCTGAATTTAGGACATCTAATTGGCCCGCCGGCCTTAACCGGCTCTCAGCGATTGTGAAGGTATAAGTGTAAAGGTATGATTATGAAGGTGATTGGCTCACGTAACTGAGCTCAGGAGATTGGAATACACGAAAACTGAGATTATGTTGGTGATATGTATACACAACAAAAAAAAAAGCAACACAACCTGTCACTTCGTTTTGAACAACAACTGATTGGACGATGTGTGAATAAGTGTGAAATGAGCGTGCAGAATTCTGTTACCGAGTACCTGGTGATAATTGCAGTCGAAGTTCTTTGCATAATTTTGTTCTTCACCATAGCTGATGGCCAAACCTGGTCACGATCGAGAATGATAGAAACGGAATTGCGCCCGTCAGAGAGTACAATTGGTGCAATTGCATGAGAGAGATGCACAATAAATTATATAAACAACAAATTAATAAATTGCACTAGAGCGACATCACACACACAGCGATTCTGATATGAGCTGATTGTCGTGGCGTCGCAGTGGTGCAATTGGTGATTAGTGTGCCCAGATTAACATATTCGTAACTTGATTTAATTTTTTTTCGCGGAATTTTAGTAACAGTTTTCTAGCAACTTTCACATAAAATGTGATATTTATAAAGGTATAAGATATATATATATTTTTTAAATGAATTCAATAATTCACTTTGCTAATTTTAATATCTGGTCACCTTATCGCCCATTGTGATTATTTTTGGTGTTGGTGATTATTCGTTGGTTATTTGTGACAATTCTTGGCTTTATTAACATTTTTTTCAAGTTTGTTCTGCTCCTTTGCCATTGAGCAGTCAAATCTCTCTCTCGCAACTGCAATGTTGCCTAATTTTTGATATAAAAAGCACTAAAATGGCCATTTAAAGAAAAGAAAATAACAACTGTTTATTAAATTTTGCAAAGAATTTGTTTCGACATTGAGACACAATTTTTCATACCCGCCGCCGTCCAGTGCATGCAGTCGCGAAGGAGCCATTTCTTTGACCGAGTGTAAAATACATCAGCTGGATGGATATTTTGCACAAAGTTATTTGGCTATTCGTTAAATAAATCCAATTGTTGAGTAGTTGAAGGCTTCGTTATCACTTCTCAGTTTGTTTCTTAAAGCAAATCGAATTGAATTTACAGAATTTGACCGAAAAATCTGCAACTCTTTTAAGGCGCATTTTCATTTCGGTGGCTATTAAATACAAAAATTAAATAAAAAAAAAAATGCATTTGTATGATTGACAAATTACCTTTACTGTATGCGTTTCTAAAAATGAATGTTCTGTGGTTATGTAAACTAGACTGTATTGAAAAATCAGATCAGTATTAAAAATCCACCATTCCACCAATCCATTACCTCTTTCTCTTTTTAATCTCTTTCAAAAATGGCCAGAAAACACTTTTTTGCTATATTTGAGGTTATCCAACAAGATAAGGCACTCACTCCTTTTTCAAAAAAGTCGTTAGCTGGTATTTTCTTTTTTGTTGTTTTTGCTACGAATACACGGCACTAATTAGTATTCAATCAATTCTGAGTTTTTTTTTTATTTATAAAAAGGCTTGAAATGTTAAGAAGAGTTGAGAGAAGAAGTTCCAATATTCTTGTATTATATAACCTCAAAGAGAGCGAAATATGAGATGTGCACTTCCAAAACATAAAATTTTATTGGAATCAACAAATTTTCAATAGCACTGAAATTTTCCCAGCATAAATTTTAAGTGCAAGACTGGCCTATTTTAGCCTTTTTTAAAATTATATACTTTTTTTTTAACTTAAAGAAAGAAGCCTCAAACTCTAAAATTTTCATATTTTGTGACAGGTGATTGTCTGAGTGAGTGCTAAGATAATTATGGTTTTAATTTTCGCTGAAGTTGAAGCAGTTTAAAGTTATATTTTCAAATTTTTTAAGTAGTTTTAAATTTTATAATTTTTTCCTCTTTTGTTATAGGTGCCTATGCACCTTTTATTAAATTTAATTATTCATGCGCAAATTAAGTCCATCCAGTCAAGAAACAAAGCCTTCATTAAATTTTGTTAATTTTTATTAAGAAACTCACAGTAACAAAAATCAACTAAGTTTGAAGTATTTATTCAAAATGCTTAAATACATAAATACATAAAATTGGAAGGTAAATAAAGTTGTGACCCATAAATACCCTTTCAATTGTGCATTGAACAATAATGAATACTTCAAACTGAGGAAGTCAAGTGCACTCACAAACGAGTTGGCTAGAGAAATCGGCTAAAACGCTAACTACAACAAACATGCACGCAAACATACAAACATACGCGTAAGGTGGATACGTAGATAGATAATAGAAAAAAACACAAATGTCAATTAGAAAATTCCGAATTTATGCGCAAATGGCCAAAAGTGGCTACTTGAGTAGTAAAGAAATCTCGCTGGCAAATTATAGAATAGAGTAGAGGAGGGAACAAGGTAAGACAAATGTAGACTTATTACAGGGTGGTCCAAACAGTAGTTTCTTTTTAAATCAAAGCTTGTTTCGACATTGAGAGCGCTTTACCGTTCGAAATGTGAAATGTATGGATGTAAGAATTCTTCCTGGAAAAAATAACTCGATTCACGATTGAACCACGTTGCAAAAAATTCGTGAGAATGACTTGGCAGTTGATAAAATTTATCATACCGTCGGCGGGTTTTTTTTTATTTAACAAAAAAAATGTTTGTATATTCATTTAAGCATGAATATTAATATGTAATTTATTTTAAGATAATAAATACCCTCAGTTTTTCGCAAAAAATTATGCAAAAACTAATTGTCAGCTCCTCCCCTCCATACGATATACGCTCTTCATTTTTATGTTTCTCACTTATTTTAATATAAATTCCTGCAAAACATGTTGCCGTAGCATTAACGTGAAAACAAACTGCTTTCATCAGTTACTTTTTGCCTCTTCTCTCTGGCACCACGTCATTTCGTCTACCTATTAGCTGTTCATAAGCCCAAGTGTTTGCAGTGCAGCCCAGTACGCAAACGAGTTCATGGGCACACTCTCACATAAAATGAGAGAGTTTCGCATTTAGTAATCTGTGGTTCAGATGGCAATGAAAAAACGTGAGCGAAGGTTGCGTTTTTTGCTCTTTATGTATCACCAACAAAATTTCAGTTTTGTTTGTAAACAAACCGCTATCATGACCCCAGTTACGTCAACCAATCAGCTCATTCCTTCAAAATCGATGAGAGCCGGCTAACGGTCTGATGTTGGCCACATCTCTGCATTCTCTGTGTATATTTATTTTCTCAAGAATCGGTACTAAATAAAAAAAAAAAACAAATAAAAAAAATTAAAAATTCAAATTCATTCGACCCTTCATGCAGGATCAACTTTTTTTTTAATTTGTTTTGTTTTTTTTTTTTGTTTAGTACCGAGCCTTTTTCAGTTTGAAGAAGCGTAGGCCACTAGCGAATGTAAGAGCAAAAGGGTGACTCCAATGATTCCGTTCTGGCAGGCTAACTAGATAAGGTCTTAGACATCTCCTATTTTTTCTTTACTTTTTATGCTTCTCTCTTCACAAAATCTTTTGCTATTGAAAATTAGTTAGAAAATTGTTTGGCCAGGATAATTATAATTTTGCTAATTTCAGCGTCGAAATAAAGTGAATGAATCTGTAAACTTTTTAATTAGAAGAACTAAAAAATTGCTTTTGTACATTTTATTTTATCTTAAAAAAAGTGAAAGAATTTTGGGAAGTTTTTCAGTCACCTATTTAATCTTATAAAAAATAAAAATAAAAAAAAATAGTTTTTGTACATTTTATTTTATCGTAAAAAGAAGTGAACGAATTTTGAGAAGTTTTTCGGTCACCTATTTAATCTTATAAAAAAATACTAAAATATAATTTTTGTGCATTTCATTTTATTCTTAAAAAACATGTATTCGAATCACCCTTTATATGTAGACAAAGTGTGTGGTGCAAGTTTTGTGTTATTGTTGTTGTTGTGTAAGCGATTAAAAGGCTTAACTGTCAATCTAATAATTTGTGTATAATTATTTCATTATGTAAAGTTTTACCCCAGTAAATAAAGCGTTTGAGAGGCCAAAATGTTTGGTTATATCCACTGGCAGTAATGAAAATGGCCAGTTGTTGCTTTTGTGTGGAATTTTTACTTCGAATTGGCCTAAACAAAGGGGACTGAGTGCTTTGGTTACTTTATTTAATTATTATTTTTTCCTTCCTAGAGGCTGCCACCGAAGTACTTAAATCATAATTCAGCTAAAAGTTTCAGCATTTCATTTCAGCCTGTGTATGTTTCGTTCGTTTTTTTTGTTTTCACGCGAAGCTCTAATCGGCATTCAAGCACACATTGTGGCGATTATCAACGCATCTATTATAGTTTTAATTATGTATTGAGTGTTGTCATTGAAACAGCTTAATTATAGTCGATTTTTTATTTGCCCATTTCAAAGCATTTTAATTTCTCACATTTCTTGACCGCAATTAAATTGTTTGGCTGTCTAGCGGAGTCAGTTTGATGCTGCAAAAAATGCTGGAAGTAATGATGTGAAAATTCAACTGCTGTGTGTTTGTATTATGCAGGTTTGACATCTGTAATTGCCCAATTTTCTACGTGACATTTAAATATTTACTCATTAAAAGTATGTAAACAAAAAATTTATATTAAGCACAAAAATTTAAATAAGGAAATAATTATCAGGCTAGGGAGACAATTTAGTAACGAATTGGAAGGTCTCAGTTCTGAAGAAATAGGAGGTATTCTAAAATTTTTGAAAAGCACACACTGGTTTTAGGAGAAATAGGGAAAGCTCCCCACGCGGCATCACAATGGGTTATGAGCCTGAGTGTGTCCCACAGGACAACCGTTTTAACCTAACCTAATCTAGGGAGTTAAGCCACACGTGCAAGTGCACGTCCGAAATACTCAATACATTTACAATATTTTACCAATCAACGCATATTTACGAACTAGCAAAGCTATACCACCCTGCAGTACGGTGGGTAGCAATCGCTGCATTTTCATCGCTGAAATCAGATGTGAATCTGTGATCAGATTATGAATGAAAATCATGATTGGTAAGCGAACGCGGAAGGAGTAGGCGACTCCGAGATAGTAAAATAGAGGAAGCTGAGAGCAGAGCGCCCGAGCGCCCTTTAATAATCTCGTCTCCCAAATAAAGGGGTTTCCAATAAGAGGTGTTGTTTGGATATTCACAGAAAAATGCTATTTTTTAATATAAATGGTTGGATGTTTATTTCATTAAACTATTCCCTATATATACACAATTATTTCAAACAAAACCTACTTATTTTCACAGAAAATTATAACGAATAACAAGAGTTGTAAAACATTAAAGTATTTTAAACTAATACTAAATTGGACTCAACAGTATCGTTTTCATGAAATTTTGCATAACCGAATTGCAAAGTGGCTGCCCTATGTCCTCCATAGCCTCACGAATTCCATCTTTGAGGTCTTGAATCGACCCTGGGCTGTTGGCGTACACCTTCTTTTTCACTCGCTCATCGGTGCCAGTTGGTAATCTCGAGTGAAGACATGTCCTGCAACACTTGGTCTTTCCAATGGATATGTGATCTTCCTCTCCCACGCCTTCCTTTTTGGGGTACCAGTGTCGTAAATTCGCCTTGCTGGAGCGTCTTCTTGCATACGGGTGACATTGCCAAGCCAGCGTAGCCGCTGTATTTTTAAACGCTAAACTATGTCCATGTCTCTAATGTCTCTCACAATAATCTTACGTGGAATTTTTCTCTCGAAGGCTCCAAAAACTTTTTCATCCGCTGTTGACATCGTCCATGCTTCTGCGCCATATATTAGGAGGGGAATGATAAGCGTTTTGTAGAGTGCCAGTTTAGTCCTTCGAGAGAGAGCTCTACTTCTCAGTTGCATACTGAGCCCAAAGTAACACCTATTGGCAAGAGTTTGATCTCCAGGCAGACGTCGTTTATATTATTAATACTGGCCCCAAGGTAGACAAAGTTCTTCACAACTTCAAATTGTTGGTTGTCAACACTGAAATATTGTCCAAGATGCGAAGACTCTCTGTGTGTTGACAAAAGGCACTTTGTTTTACCCTCATTCACCGCAAGACCCATATTGTTCGCCTCTCTTTTTAAACTGGAGTATGCCGAGCATAAAGAGTGGTTGGTTTCGCCGATAATGTCGATGTCCTCGGCATATGCTAGTAGCATATGGTACTTTTATGAAAGATAGTACCAGTGCGGTTCAGCTCGGCAGCGCGAAAGATTTTTTCCAGCAAAAGGTTGAAAAAAAACGAAAACACAAGATATAGAATCGTTTTGTCTGAAATCTCGCTTGGTATCGAACGGTTCGGAGCGGTTACTTTCAATTCTGATGGCGATTGGGGTAGCGCGCAACGTCATCTTACACCTTATACCAAACTCAACATAGCGGCATAGAGGTGATTTCTATCCGCGCTATCAAAGGCGGCTTTGAAATCGACGAAGAGGTGGTGTGTGTCGAGTTCTTTTTCGGTGGGTTTTCTCCAGGAATTGGCGTATTGTGAAGATTTGGTATATGGTGGACTTACCAGGTCTGAAGCCGCACTGATGGGGTCCAATCAGTTTGTTGACGACGGGATTCATTCTCTCACGCAATACGCTCGACAGGACCTTGTATGCGATGTTAAGCAGGCTCATCCCGCGGTAATTCGTATTGGACACAACACACTCAGGTTCCATTCGTTTGGCATGCTCTCATCCGACCATATCCTGCAAAGGAGCTGATGCATGCGGTTTGTCAGCTCTATACCTCCAGCTTTGTATAGCTCGACAAGAAGTCAGTCTGCGCCAACGGCTTTTTACTACACAATCAAAATACGTACAGTATGTTTGTCCAATATAAATTAATTGAACTAAGTATTAATATCGAGAACTTATTGAGAGCTTGAGAACTTAAAATGATAAAACGAAACAGAAATAACGTCGGATTGATTTTTTTTATTATAATCTAGTAGATAATTTCATCGCATTTATTTTTTGAATAGGATATGCGGCATATGCCCGCCGCGGCTACAAGTTACATGGCGTATTCGATCAGTCCAATTTTTCAATAAGCGCGCGGTAAGGCAAGCTTCAACGCTTCAGTTAGCATGGCTCATAGCGCTCGCCATTCATCGTAACGGCAGCTCCTTTGAAAGAATGAAGTACCGACAGATTTATTTTTTATTTATTTGCATTTGGTGAACACATCCGAACGGTAACTGATTTACGGTGGCGTTAGCCGCTTCGTTCTACTGATGAAATTCATCAGGTCTTTAATATCAATGCCTGCCTGCTATATCAGCAGGCGTACTAACGAGATGAGAGGTGAGATATTTAAACCTTAAAGCTTTCGCAGCGCAGTGAAGGACAACGTGCTGAGATGATTCCACCACATGCACCATACAATTGACGCATAAAGCACTCGAAGTAGTGCCGAGACTCACAGCATCATACTTCGGGGCCAATGTCTTGTAAGGGCACCCCCAAAATTAGAGAGCTGAGATTTTGTGAACCTCAGGAGATCCCTCGCACGTCTCCGATGTGCCCGTGGCCAGAAAGATTTCGCGACCTTACAAGTTTGTGTACCTGCAAAGCGTTCGCTGAGTTGACGTGAAGTCCACCTTTCTAGGAGCAGACCGCAGGTAGTCAACAGAATCCCAATTCTCTCGTTTCGCGTGGTAACTATCTCACAGGTCCCCTGTCTAGCCCGCTCATCTGCCTCGCAGTTTCTTGCAAGTTCGCTATGACCAGGTACCCAGATGAGCTTCATATCGAATAATTCGGATGCAATCGAAAGTAAAGTCAGACATTTCCTAGCCAGTTTCGAGTGCACCATTGGCTGTCGTCAACACAGTTTGCCATTCTCAGCTGTCAAACCACAGTTATCGATAACGATATTTCTCATGAAGCTAAAAAAAGCACCCCATATAAACTTTTTACTACATAACTTAAAAAATCCGCAAAAAGAATATTAAGAAAATCCCTTTAGGGCGGCGTTTAATATTTATTCTTAATACTAATATATTTATGATTTTTTCCTGTTGTCTATTTGCTATTGCGCACTTATTTACAATTCACAAAAATACAAACAAAACTTTTTGACGTCCAGGAGCAAACTGCTTAAAATCCTTTACACTTCAACCGATAAATATATTGGCTGGTTGTAAGGAAATGATGCACAAATCGTTTATCACCAGGTCGCTCATGCTCTGCAACGCCCCCAAAAAGCAGTACCTATTTCAACTAAAGCCCCGACAAGGGCATCTGTGACCCCAATCCAAGCTGCTCGGATGCCTCAAAGATGACGAATCCGACCCCGTCTGGTAAATTGTGAATTAAATTTGTGCACTTGTGAAATTGTATAATTTTTAGCGCATATAAGTCTAATTAGTTTAGCGCTTAATTTAGTGAAAAAAAAAAATAATTGACCACGCTTAAAAAAAGATGTACTTAAATGTGTTTACCGTTACTTGAAATTCCCAATTTCTACATTTTTGCTAATTATCCTTATAATTGCCAATCAAAGATTTCCAACAACAGATGTCGCTGCTGTCCATTCAGATTATAGCTAATTATTTAATTTGCTCCACTACCCATATGGTGGGTGTCTCCGCTAAGCCGTGAGAAATCCAATAGCAGCATTGAAGTGTAATGGGAGAATAAGTTGGTGAATAAAAATTGGTGCATCACAATTGTGTGGAAAAGGATGCCCAACTGATGGGGTTAGGGGTAGACAGAGGCCCGAAAAAATTATGATTTTCAATAATTTTTTTTTCCTAGTCAATTGCTTTATTTTACAAAAATAAAAACGTAGCATTAATACATCAGGTTTCGACTTGACTTTGGCAAAATTTCAAAAAAAAAAATATTAATAATTGTAAAAGTTATCGCTGTTTGCGTGGAGTCCGTTTCTTCAGAAGTCCCTTGCGGTGATCATCACAAGTTCTTGGAGATTCATTTAAAATCAGTCTGACAATAGAAATTAGTTTTATTAATAGATAATCTTGAGCCTGATCGAAGCTTTTTATCAAAACTAACAATATGGCGGGTTCAGGAAATACTTCTCAGATTTTTGAGAAAAAAACCGACAATTAATTGTTTAAAAAAAGTCAAAATTTTTGAAAAAAAAGAAAACCCTACGATCAGGCACGAGTTTTTTATTTTTTTCAAAAGCAGTATACATTTTACCGCTACGAAGCGGTTACAAGTTACAGTGATCACCAGTTCGAAAAACATAGCTTTCAGAAAAACGCATTTAAAGTTTTTCTGCTGCTAGCTACTTGCTCTCAAACGCTCCGGAGCGCCCGAGCGCCATTTGTTAATTGTTGAATAACTCAGAAAGTATTTGTCATATTCACTTCAAAATTTCACACAATATTTCTAAGATATTATACTTTAAGAAAAGGCAAAAAATCCAATTTTCTGAAAATTCTGACTACCGCTAACCCCTGAAAGTGAATTTATTTAAGTTTGAGGACAGTAAATCCTGACTAAAAACATAGAGAGGTGAGGCGACTTTTGATTTGAAGACAGCGAGTAGGCCGGCGTAGTCGAATGGATTGATGCGTGACTACCATTTGGAGTTCAGAGAGAATCTCGGTGAAAAACCAAAATGAAGAAAACATTTTTTCTAAAGCGGTCATCCCTCGGCAGGCACTGGCAAACCATCCAAGTGTATTTCTGCCATGAAAAAGCTCCTCATAAAAAATAGCTGCCGTTCAGAGGCATTTTGAAACTGTACGGGATAACATCAAGACGCACACCACAAATAGGAGGAGGAGCTCGGCCAAATATACAAAAAGGGTGTGCGTGCCAATTATATGTATATATTTAATCGTTACTAAAGATACAGAAAGGAGGCGCGACTCCTAATTGCATAGATTGTGAAGGCCCCCACCTCCTTTGAAATGGTTTTTTTGGGTGTTTCTTTAAAGGCATATAAAACGGAAAGGAAAAAGATTTTGTATTTTTATTTTGAGTATTTTATTTTCTTACCCATTGTTAAAAATAAAAATTTTGTATATGGACAAGCAAGGTTCGTTCAAAAAGTTGTGAGCCTTCAATTAATGGTCTTCCAAAAACAGGGACTTCCGGGACTCACAGGTGTCTGAAATCACAAATACAAGAAGATTCTTGTTCAGTATGCATGTTGTTATCGTGGGAAGTACGATCTTAAAAAAAAAAATTTGACAAAATAGTGGACATTCAAAAATGAAAAATCGTTTCTTGCTTCTGTTTTTACTTTAAAAGTTCGAAAAAATACTAAAATTTATTTTTTCCAAATGATCGTAGTTCACACGATAACTACATCAATTCTACGCCATTTAAATTTTATTTCATCAAAATCGGTTCAGTACAACCGGCTATATGGGCGTCCACTGGACATGTAAAGACCATTTTTTGATGGTTGACAACTCTTTGAACGAACCTCGTATGGGAAGACAAATTTTTTTTTATTTTTTAGCAATAAATCAGGAAATAAAATAATACAAACAAAAATAAAAAAAGCGCGTGTACCGTAGTACACATAACAGAAGTGAAACTTTCAAGGCAGACAAAGAAAGAGGGAGAGTTCCGAGAGAGAATGAGAAAGAGAGAGAGAGAGAGAAAGAATATATCTAAATAAATTCACAACATTTGCAGAGAATACAAAATGACAAAATTTACAAAAAAAAGCAGAATGGTCGACCGGTGTAGGTAAACGCCAGACACAAACCGTAGCAACAATGCGCACTACTCCGAACATTTATCACCCGCACAAACGCAGCGATTCCAGGACCGCAGCAACGGTATAGTGTATCTAAGATATATATAAGGTATAGCTCTCTCTCTCCTTTTCCTCTACGTTATATCTTTTTTCTCTCTCGCGGAACGAAAATGTCCAAAACGTTGCAAGGCCTTGAAATTTTACTCTCCATTCTCTCTCGTCCACCGACGCCTAAGAAGTTTCACTTCAAAAATATTTTTCGTTTCCGTTTTACACGCTTTTAAAGAAACCTCCAAAAAATGAGGCGAAGACCTAAGTCAAATGAAAGAACTTTAAAATTTTACTAGGATTGTCAGTAAGTTTGATGGTAAGGCAAGCATTATCGAACGAATGACTGTTTATCGTCGTTCATTTGTTTGGCAGGTGACGGCCTTTGTTTGTCTTTTTATGAATTTTAAATAATATTTAAAAAAGTTGAGAAGGAGGTAAACGGCTTAGCAAGAAAGTAGAGTTAGAGACAGATTAGATGAGTATGAAAAAAAAATTAGATCGGTATGAAATATTTGTGACCCTAATTCCATTTTTAATATTTTTTATTTAGTTTTCATTTAGATAATCAGTCGCCTACGCCATTAAGCCCTTTAAATAAATGTCGTTCAAAATAAAGAGTTTTCCAATAACAGGTGTTATCTATCGCTAACGATTAACGATTTTTTATGGCCGGAATTGGATGGTAGTGATCTGGACAACGTTTGTTTTCAACAAGACGGTGCTACGTGCCACACAAGCAACGAAACCATTGATCTTTTACGGGAAAAGTTTCCGGACCGTGTTATCTCTCGAAGATGTGATCACAATTGGCCACCGAGATCTTGTGATTTAACACCTTGTGACTTTTTTCTTTGGGACCACGTGATAGAGAAGGTCTACGCCTACAGCCCAGGGTCGATTCAAAACCTCAAAGATGGAATTCGTGAGGCTATCGAGGATATAGGGCAGCCAATGTGTAATGCGGTTATGGAAAATTTCATGAAAAGGATATTCTGCTGTAAGCGTGGTCGTGGTGGTCATTTGTATGATGTTATTTTCTACTATTAACGACGTACCTTTCTCTTTATAATGAAATAAACATCCGATCATTTATATTAAAAAATAGCATTTTTCTTTGAATATTAAAATAACACCTCTTATTAGATAACCCTATATTTGTACGTGCATAGTGCGCTTATTTCAACACATAAAAGTTATTTATTTTTTAGTTTATTCATTAAGTGGAAAAGTAGCACTTAAAAGCGCCAACCGGAAGGCGCAGGCAGCTGCAACTGCAACCCAAACTTCAGTTTTGCATCTGATTGCTGCTTTTATGTTTGTTTGATTTATAAATGATTTATTTACGTTATTACTTTCTTCCACAATCGATGATTACCATTCCGCCGCCGCCACCGCCGTCGAACGCGGCATACTATGCGCCGCCCAATAAGTAAACAAATACAGGCACATGTATATGTACGAGTATGTATGTGTGTGCATACATAATGAATCATTTCCTGCCCTGCGCCCAACAAACCTAACCGAAGCTGCCATATTTGTGCATTAATTTGTGCGTCAACTCCATTATTGCCCATCAGTCACCACATGAAAAATCACAGTTCACTTCTGCTTGAGTGGCATAAAGCGCGGCAATCTGACGCTGTGTGAGCCTGAGTGTCGAGTTGCTGCCACTTAGTGAACGCCTCAAACCTCGAACAGCTAAAGCTAAACACTCCAGTCGCGCAGTGTTGCGTTCAATTGGGTGATTACCGTACGTCGGAGTGCTGCTTCTACTTTTACTGATTAACACCGCCGCTTCCTCCTTTGTTGCTCTGTCACTCCTCCTACATCACCGCCTGCTCGCTCTGCACATCATCGGCAATTGTAGAAGTTTGTTTTTTACCCTCGTTGAATTTTATTTATTATGGCGTACAGCGAATTAAACTAGGCGGCAAACAGGGTTGGTGCGTTAATTTATACACTTTTCAAAGAAATACGAAAAAAACGTATAATTCGTAAAGTGTAGCGCAAATTAACTGGCACTACGTACTTCCTGCACATCCATTCATAGACTTGTATGTTTACACATTAGCAGTTGATGACAATCATGCAGACGTTCACACTTTTCTGCGCGCCTTCCATTCACACGCTGCCCGCAAACACTCCTGCATATATGTATGCGCTTTTGTCAAACAAATACGCATGGCGGCCATATTTGATTTGTGATTAATAAATAAACTAAAAAAACGTGCCAAGTATGGTGGCAGCACTCAAAGCACCCCTGCTGTTATTGCAGTAGTGTTACCACTGTGGCTGCTGCTGCACCTTTCCCTACTTCGTCGCCGCCAATTACTGTCACTACTTTTGTTACTGTTTCATTTTGTAGCGAGAGCAAATTAGTGACAGCGTGTGGTAAAGTGGGCATACTCGCTGTTTGAGGTGGTGGTAATGGTGGTGGCTTTTTTAATCCGGAAATAAACTAATTTAGAAAAGTTTTAAGGATCTCTCTCTTCTGCAATGGAATTGAGTGGTGTGAAAAAAATGCGCGGTGACAACTCGGATCTCGCTTAGATTGCTCTAAACACTGCTTTGACCCGGCCTCCACGACGGCTGCTTACTACGAGGGGGGTTCAATAAGTCCCCAAGTTAAAAATTAATACACCACATTTTCAAAAAAAAAATTTTATTTTTCAACTTAGTCCCCTTTTAGAAAGATACACTTCTCCCAACGCTCCGCCCATTTTTTTAGGTTATTCGGAAAGTAATTTCGTTTTTTCCAGACACAGGATTTAATTGTATTTTTTCACAGCTAACTTTACACTTAAGTCGCATTGTCATTTTATGTTTTGACAGCGGATATAGCAAGGCTTGTGTGTGAATAAGTTCAATTGATGTTACGCAGTAGTTTTTGATCGGTGCACTTTTAAATATTGAGAGCAATAAGCAGCATTTTCGTCATATTTTATCTTTTTTTTTTACAATAGAAAAGCTAAAAATGCTGTTCAAGGCAGAAAGAAATTAACCGATGTATATGGAGAAGATGTGTTAACAATACGCCAGTGCTAGAACTGGTTTGCAAAATTTCCTTCCGGAAATTTTGATGTCGAAGATGCACCACGTTCTGGAAGCCCGGTTGAAGCTGATAAGGACGCGATAAAGACGCATTAGTTGATGCAATAACAACACCTGATATCGGTGAGAGGTTAAATTTAACGAATTCAACTGTTTATGATCACCTGAAAGCCTGGGTTTGACCTCGGAGCTCGAAAAGAACGAAATTAGTTTCCGAACAACCCAAGAGGATTCGTCGAACTCTCCAAAATACCCCTTTGTCTCGGCGATGACTTTCTCGCATGAACTAAATTTTGTTCCCGCGCGCCATTTCTTCATGTTAGGGAACAAGAAAAAGACGCAGGGAGTCAGATCGGACGAATATCGGGGGTGCGACAGCAATTCGTAATGCAATTCATGCAGTTTGGCGGCGACAGCTCCGGATGAATGTTCTGGTGCGTTATCGTGGTGAAACAGCACATTCTTTTTCGCCAAATGCGGCCGTGTCTTCTCATTTTTTTGTGAAAGTGGTTCAATAACTCACTGTCGTATTGTCTAGTGATCGTTCTTCCTTTTTCTAAAAAATCGATGAGGATGACGCCGTTTGCATCCGCAAAAATCGTCGAAGTGACCTTTCCGGGCGATGGGACTGTCTTCGCTTCCTTTGATGCGGATTCACCGGAGCAAGCAAATCCATTGTCCATCGTCGCAAAAATTCCTTCGGATTTCGCTTAAATTGCTCCAAACACCGCTTCAAAGTTAACAGCAACATCCGCTTGTTGTCCAGCGTGTGCAATCGTGGCAGCCACAATCGCGGGCCGACAATTTTTTCATCGCCAACTTATCATGCAAAATATTAATTGCCGTTCCGGTCGACACACCTATGACCTCTGTTATTTTGCGTTCTTTCCTCCATCGATCAGCGAGAAACATGTCGAGGACTTTTTGAATGATTTCTTCCCTAACCACGTCGCCGGGCGTCCTGGTCGCTCCTCATCAAAAACGGATGTTCGCCCACGTTTAAATTCGTTGAACCAATGACTAACTGTGATCATAGATGGCGAAGCGTCCCCATAGACAGCATCCAATTTTGAGTTTATCTCCTCGCATTTTTTCCCATTCAAACACAAAAAGCGAATTACTGAATGCTACTGCTCTTCTTCCATCTTAGCGAAAATCGTGAAACACGTCTTACTCGAATAGCTGAATTTTGCAAAAGTGCATGTTGGCGTATGCTGCGCTGATTGTAGCCCTCCAATGGCGATATTGGAAGCATCCTTCATCTGAATGCTGATGTTACTGTGCCCGTTGCCGTTTGCGGAGCTATCAGCTTTGACATTTTTGAACGCAGTGCGGGCTGGTCCGCTTCCAGCTGCATTAAGGATGGGTGCCTACGGGAATCTCAGCAGTAAGTTACTTTTCCTAAAGGCTGCTCTTGGATCCACGTTATCACTTCGACCATCTCTGAGTTCTTCTTCTGTTCTTTGCTCGTTTTTTTTTTTTGGATTTTGTGTATTTATAAGAAATTCTATTGAGTTCTGACTTCAGGCTGCTATTCTTACACGAAAGTGTAGTTTCCCTAAGTGCCCCATGGTTATCTATGCGAGTAGGGAGGCCATGCGAGCGTTGACTCTACGCTTCATGGGCAATAGAGTTCAGAGCCAGGACAGGAACTAGTCGGGATTTCTCAACTGAGCTTGCACCATCAAATTAATGGTGACATGTAAGAAACGTACCCGAAGGCTTGCCAGAGTTTTAACGGGACGGAGGCGATTGTAGCATTAGCCTATCAGTGATTTCGGTGAGGTGTCACCCTCCTGTACTGCGGTGATAGAATACTACTTTTACCAGCCCATAGACTTCCTAATCTAAGAATATTTTCCAGTATACCGCAATCAGGATCTTACTTGTCTCGATCATGGGTTGATGGAATCACTCTTATTTGACAAGTTTTTCTTCGCAAATTTTTAGCCATCGCCTTCCATGCCTCTTTTTAAAGTTTGCAGCCTCCAGGCCTTTCCAGATTTTTTAAACCACTTCAAACTTGCACTGTATTATACTAAAATTGAATGATCTATAAAACGGCACACCCGAAATTTTTCTCAATATTCTGAGTAAAAACTTTGGAATTTTGATGAAAATTTGCCGGTTCTACAAATCATATACAATACAAAGTTCGAGACTTCACTTTATATGGTTCTAGTTGTGGTATGAACTATATTTTTATCAAAAAGTAACTGAAATTACAAAAAAAAAAAAAATATATTACAATAAATAAATAGTCAAAACTTATCAGTATGTGGTGTACACTTTCTTTTGACGCTGACTGTATAGGTAAGTAGGTTAGATGGCAAGAGACGGATATACTACAAGTGGCACTAGAGTGCCTGCGAAAATTTTCAAAATTTAGAGGAAGAAAAATCAGCTACAGCTATTGATGTAGTGGAGTTGAGAAACGGCTTGAGAACTGCCTTAGGCTATCCCCGAAAGTCACACCAAGAAACCTGAAGCGCCAGCAACCTAGCCGCCAGACCCTGATATTTTCAAAGGAAGCGTTCAACAGTCTCTTTCTCTGTCGGGTCTCCACATTTTCTGCAATGAGGGTTGTACGGAAGTACAAGCTTCTCCGCATGAGTGCCGATTACCCAGTGACCGGTGACCACCGCTAAAAATTTAGAAATTGAATGGCGGGGGATTCCTAGCTCTTTAGCGTCTCGCATGTGTCGTACTGAAGCCAAAGTATTTTAGCCATTTATAAAAATGACAAATTTTATTTTAAATGCAAAGCAATTTTTTCCTCACTTCTGATCAAATTGTTAATTATTATTTATTACAAGAAATAAAGCTTTTCATAAAGTCGAAGACCTGTCGAAATGCCATATAAAATGTTTGGAAGCAAACGCCTAAAGACATTGAACAGTCTGCTGAGCTTAATTAGCACTTATGAGGTATCTATTAACATTAGAAGTATTCTCACGATGCAAATAATTGTTAAGAATTCTCGCGAAATATCACAGATTAATTAATTTTAATATTATAATTTAGTATCTAAAGTGTGCCCAATGGCCGACATTTCGATCTAAAAGCTCTTTGTGCCCTACTACATGCTTTAGGAGTAGTTTATGCTAGTCCTCTTGACTGACACTACTACCATTAATGTATCATTTTAAAATTAATAAAAAAAGATGTTGAAAGTATTTATTTATCAATAAAATATTTTCCTTCACTATTTACAATGGCTTTCCAACGTTTAGGCACATTTTTAATTCCCTGCTCAAAAAATTGTTTGTCCTTGGAGCCAAAATACGCTTCGATATCCCTTTTTGCTCTATAGCTTCTTTTGAGGAGTAGTTCTTGTTATTGAAGCCCACGGAAAAGGTAATAATCACAAGGTGCAATATTCGGAGAGTATGATAGATGGGGCATTAGCTCCAATCCGAGCTCGTTCAGCTTGCCTAATGTTTGCCTTGCGGTATGAGATCTTGCGTTGTCGTGGTGAAACAAAACTTTGCCTCTATTTACTAAAGACGGTCGATTTTTGTTAAGTGCCTTATTCAGTTTTGATAACTGATGGGAACAATAATCAGCAATTATCGTGTGATTTGGTTCCAGAAGTTCATAATAAACAATACCGGCCATATCACACCAAATAGACAAAAGAATCTTCTTGGGGCGAAGGCCATCTCTAGGGGTCGGTTCTGGTGTTTCATCTTTATCTAATCATTGGCGTTTGCGAATAGGATTATTGTAAAGGACCCATTTTTCATCACCAGCAATGATACGATTCAGAAAACTTACATTTGCAAGCCGCTGCAACAGCTGAGAACACACATTCACTCTCTGCTGAAGGTTGGTCATTTTCCCAGCTTTGAAACCTTTCCCAACTGAACCAGGTGCCTGTAAACTGTTCCATGCGATGAATTTAACCTCTGAGCTATCATATCGTTTGTCAAATTTGGCTCAGCTTCCACGAGTTCGAGCAAGGCGTTGGAGTTAAAGACTTCAGGACGACCAGCGCGCGGGGCATCCTCCACGTTGCAGCTACCATTTCGCAATTTTGAAAACCACTTTTGCGCAGTCCTTACACTCACAGTATCCTCTCCGTAAACAGTGTTTATTTCTGCAGCAGCAGTTGTTGCATTTTTACCACTTTTATAAAAAAAAAAATACAAAATATGCCTCTTATTCGCGTTCGAAGATTCCATTTTATTTTTTAACAACAAGTGCTTATATCCGCGATTAAAATCACTTGTTGAATGCACAATATATCAAAGAAAATATAAATAGTTCCGTTATATTCCGCGAATATTTTTTTGTATGCAGAAATCGTACTAAAGTGAAATTATGGCTAAAATATGCACGAACTTATGGACTGACCTGATATTACATCAGGTTCTATTTAACCTAGATATTCTCTGCCTCAGGCTAGGAATTGGTTGAAAGTCAAATTCTTTAAGTAAATTGCTAACAAATTTTGGAATATCTGAAACAGGAGGATTCTTGATTTCATTCGGATCCATTTGATCTCGATGAAAGTTATGCAGTCTTGCCTTTGCCAAGGCGATACAGTTGCACAAATTATGCTCCGTGGTTCCATACTACTGCCGACAGGGTCTACACTTCATTTCGTTCGCCATGAGAATTTTTGAGAGATGATAATTTATGTAATAGTGACCTGTCAGAAAACCTAAAATTTTTTTTACGCAATTCCCAGTAGTAGGTAAAAGGTCTTATGAGCTTTTTGCCTTGACGCAGTTCTTGTGCGACTTTCGAGTGGGTAATTCTTTGACTATTTTCTCAACTATACCTATATTATCACAAATTGCTTTCTCTCGGTTAAAAAGTTGCAAGTACATGGAAATTGAAAGAGTAAAGCGACATTAAGTTTTAGGGAAAGCGCCTTGTAGTCAGCTGGCCTTGCAACTTCCCAGAGTTGCATTCGTTTTTTCTCTTAAATAAAATACTCAAAATTCTCCATAGTTTTATTCCATTCAATTAATTTTGCATCTCATCGTCAGTATATTTCAACTAATCAGTTCTCTTCATTAAAAGTTGAATTCCAACCAAGAGATTTGTGGAAGAGTAACCTCAAACTAATTTATTATTTATTTATTTCTTAGCGCCCACTCTTTATCTTTCTTATCTCTATTCTTTCTACTGAAATCTATCGGGGTGTAGTACAATGGTCTACTGACTGAGTGCTTGGGCTTGTCCAATCCCCCATAAATCTAATCTAATCTAATTCAACCAAGCGGATTTCAATTAATTACTTCACTGAAAAATAATTTTTCTGGAGATTGCACAAAATTAATCGATTGCATTTATTTAAAAAACTTAGCAAAAGTTTACTTGGGTACATCCTACCTGAAACTTGCGGTCGTTATTGTTTCATCAGCACTATGTCCTCAAACTGAATGTCAACTCTTTCTCCATCTCTGGACCTTTCCTTGATAAACCGTGCGTTCTCTGGAAATTTATCGTAGTTCTGTAGGACCTGCGTCTACTAAGGTAGAGTAGACCACATGCCAGGCGGTTGTTGCTGTTTTAGCAGCATAAAGATTATCCATACATATACGCGGAATGTTGCGGCAGTGACAGTCCTTGGCCGGATGTACTCGTAAATCCGAGCCGTTCCGGTCACGTAGAACCGACTACCGTGGGAACGTATACTATACGGTATTTCTATCGTTTTGCGGGAATATGGGGGTGACTTTCTACCTAGCATGACGTTCTCGCGACTAATGTTTTTATCAACATTGGTTCTACGTTACTAGATTGACGCGGTGAATCCCAGCCAAGGGCCATCACTTCGGCACAAACACGCATTTTACCATCAATGGAGCAAAATTTATTGTTAAATCTGCTTCGAGTCCAATCCTAAACCTCGGATGCCGTGAATGTCGCCCACATATTGCTCTCCTGACATTTAAAAATGATGTTACCGGGGTGACTATGACCTACTTACGTCTTGTCTTCTCTAGTGCACTAAATTTTCACCTCTGCAGCCTACTTCTACGAATCCTCAAATATTCACACCCCATATGGAGAGGTCGTCGCTTCCACTGGTGAAACGACTGTAATCCAGGTATCTTGCGGGGTATTCTACCACCCAATTGCACAAAAGCCATTTAACCATAATGAACCTGTTTCTATAGTCGCCTAATTGCAATTACTTAAAAGAACGCATTTCGGGCATAAATCGAAAGCCGAAAATGCATAGAAGTGGAATACGCAGGCATACTGCAGACCGACCAACAGTCAGTGAATGGTGCACTGCCGCCCGCCCAACCAAAAACAACACCCACTTAAGCATAATTAAAAAATCCAGCTATTGCCACACAAAAAGCACCTGCAATGCAAGGCTAGAGTGCAAATGCAAATCTGCGTAGAAATGTCAAATTACGCTTTGACAGCAACCGACGCCGCCCTCTAGCATCTCAAAGGAAAGGAGAGCGGCGCAGAATTGCAATCACAGAACGCATAATAATCGAGGCCACAATTGTGAAGAGGTATTACACTTCTGAGTAGTCGTTTGACACGCCTTTTTTCGCTGGAAATTTCCACTCTAAAAATCACCAAAGCGCTCAAAGACAAAGCCATGTAGGAGGACTTAAAAAGTTAATCAAGCATTTTAGCGCTTACACGCACAAAGTGAACTGTGATAATTAAAATTGAAGCGAATTGGAAGCGATGAATGTTAAATTAAAATACCACATGTTGAGTGCGAAAAACAGAGTGGAATGAAATGGTAGTTTGTGAAGAAAGAATGCATTCGTGAAGTATGAAAAAGTGAAGTATCAGCTATTGATAATTTATGGCAATGCAAGGGAACAAGCATGCAATTCTAATTCGGTATTTTTTTGGGGTTTCAAACAAAATTCAATTTTCTGTTAAATTATCTAAAAGCTCACGAAAAAGTTGGAGGGTGTCGTCAGCATATTATTTAAGTGCAGAACCGATGCAATAAAGGCGCTGCCAGCAGAGGGCTGTCTGATCTAATATATACATTACACATTACATAAGAAATGGAAAACACCAGAACCTACAGATTGAGAACTAGGGCAAAGGCTTAGTAATTTTAAAAAGTTCTATGGATAATGCCACGTGAAATGGTTCAAAAGAGAAGAAGCAACTTGAGCGATTCCCCGATGAAGTGCCAATCAAATGGTAAAAGAACTGAAAATATCTGACCGTAACATCCGCCGCATACTGAAAAATTATCTTAAAGTCAAGGCTTACAAGATCCAAAAGGCGCATGATCTCACACCAAAGCAGCAAAAAGTCAGACTTGAGAGAGCGAAGGATTTGCTTCGCTTGGCTGAAAGCGGTAATCGTTTTCATCGAGCTTGGCGTCAAGGTAAATGCGAAATATTATCGGGAAAGTATTTTGGAGGTTGCCATGTACGTTTCAACAGGACTCGGCACCGTCTCACAATGTTCGTGTTTACTAAGAATGGCTAAAAAACAACGTCCCGAAATTCATAACGTCCACACAATGGCTCTCAAATTCATTAGATGCGAATCAGATGGATTAGTCTCTTTGGACCATTTTGCAAAGCAACGTCCGAACTAAAAGATGAACCAGTGTCGAGGCGCTAAACAAGCCATTGTCCGCGAGTGCAAGACACATTCGGGTAGGTTGCGATTAATTTTTGGACCGCCTCAAGGACCTAGTCAAGGCAAAAGGTGGTCATATCGAGCAAAAATAATTTGATTCTTAATTTTGTATTATTTTACTTTGATTGAATAAAAGTAATTTTCCAGTGCTGTATTCAAATATTTTGTTCCTAGAATATTGAACCTCTTCTATCCAGAGCCATACACCCGCATAAAAAGTTTTCTGCAGTCTCTTCTTCTTCCATGTCGTTACAGTTTCTGCAGTAGGTGTTATAGGGTGCTCCCAGTTGGCTGACATGCCTTCCTGCAAGACAATGCCCTGTTGAACCCCAAAAAATTTCTCACGTCCTTCCTGTTAAGTTTCAACAGTCGGTTTGTGTGACCCACTTTCCATTCTGGCTATGTCATCGTACTTGTTGAACAGGTCAGGAAATGAGCGATTTCACGATGTGTATATCTATTAGTAGCTTAAAAGTTAGAGGTATGGGTATGCTCGCTCTATCTGTTTGATACGGTACTGGGGTACCTAGTCTCGCTAGTTCATCTGCTTTGCAGTTACCTTCTATGTCTCTGTGGCCCAGTACCAAGAACAGATTTAATGTAAAGTACTGTGTCTGTCAAAACATCCATACATTCTTTTACTGTCTTTGGGGTAAAATTAGGTGATTGTAGTGATTCCAGGGCCGAATATATATTTATTTATCTTGTGGTGAGGGCACTTTACTTTAACACCAACATGCTTTCCGTGATAGCCAGAATTTCAGCTTGAAATACGCTACAATGATCCGGTAGCCGAAAGGAAATGCTGGCACTCATCTCCTCCGCCTAAGTGCCCATTCACCTTGACCACAAGTGTAAATGCTGACTCCACTTCATTGTCCCAAAGTTATATGAGACTAGCATCGCTTTGAATACTTTGAAAACTTTTTACCATAGTTTTTTTCTCAAGTGTCGACCACCAAACTAAGACACCGTATGTTATGATTGGTTTTAGCATTGGTGTGTATAGCTAGAGCACTATTTTCGGGGTTTAACCCCATTTTGCTCCCACAATTCCTTTGCATATATAGAGTGCGGTGGCTGCTTTCCTTACTCTATCATCTATCGTTTGCTTCCACGAAATATTCCTATCTAATATTAGGCCTAGGTAGCTTGCTTTTTGCCCGACTGACAGTGTGATTCCACTGTTTCCTAGCGAACAAGATTAGTTCTGTTTTGTTGAGATCTACCACTCGATTCCGCAAACCGGCTTACATCGTTCATTACAGCACCATCTGCGTAGGTCACCACATGCGTCCTCCTCTCCTCTAAATCCTTTAACAATCGGTTATTTGCCAGGATCCACAGCAGAGGAGAAAGTACATCGCCCTGTCAGGTACCCCTCCTGATGGATCTGCATACCGTCGAGAGACCCAACGTCGAAATTGCGAACCTGCCTAGTAGCACCTACTCGATAAATTTCACAAGTCCCTCGGCGATACCCAAATCAAGCATAGCGTTTTTTATGGCTCCTGGTAGAATGTTGTTAAAAGCGCCCTCTATATCGAAGAACGCTACCAGAGAATATTCTTTATCCTATATCGATTTCTCTATCTACGCAACTAGAGTATTTAGTGCTGTCTCTGGAGATTTACCTTTGTGTGATCTCGCGAGTAGCGACGGTGTCAAGCCTTCCCTTATAAAAGTGTCTCTTAATCGCTGTAACGTTTTTAATAGAAATGAAGATAAGATAATGGGTCTAAAGTCTTTGGGTCTCGTATGCGAGCTCTTATCGGCCTTTGGTATAAAAGATGTTACTCTGAATATGGTTGTTAACCATGTCATAGCAGAGCCCATTACCTTTTGCAGTTGTACAAGGAATATTCCATTTGATCCCGATGCTTTATATGGTTGGAAATTTTCAGCCTAGGTTATCTTGGCTTCTGTGATAATGTCGGGGATATTGGAACCAATACGGTACCCAAAATTTGACTATTGGTGGTTACAGCCATTTTTGTGTTACCCGGAAAATACGTACATATTTAATAATAGGTCTAGTGATTCTTCGCTGGACATAAAGTTATAAAATCCAAGAATTTTAGAAGTGGAATAATATTCATGCCTTAGACCAAAAAGTTGGCTGCAACTTTGTAATTTCAATAGCCCAATGACTTAAAAATAAACAAAGGTAAAGTGATTTCATACTTAAGCCGACTTCTTTGGAGTACTTATCCCATGAAGATCCGGCTGGAAGGGTGCATTTGATTAACCTGCTTGAAACTGACGTAATAAATAAATTGAGAGCGGGTTGCTTACAACAGAGGTCGGCTGGAGGATGATAGATTTACCAGGTTTGCTCTTTAAATATGGTGAAAAAGAAAGTTGTGACCGGTATTTTGGCTGCCACGTCACTTGGGAATTCGACAGCCGAATTTTGCACGGTTATTTCACAAGTATTCAAACACTCGTCCAACCAGTCGTTACACCGACGGTAACAAATTTTGATTGGTTGATTTTTTTCATATATCACCAACACAACCTCAGTCCCCAAGTGACGTCAGCTGATTCTGTGAAATTCGCAGAAAACTGAATAACGATCTGCTTCGGATGAGAAAATTTTGTATTCTATTACTCTTTGATTTTATCTATAATTTCTGGTGTGGCGACCTCAATTAGCCATCCGGCACATATGGCATCACTTATGCGGTTTCGAACGCTTGGGGAGTTTCTCTTTGGGAAATCTTTCAAGCGTCTGTAAAGAAGAATATATTTTATATATTTATTCCATATTCCACGTCCCTTTGTTGGTTGGCAGGAAGGCGTCTTATAAGTCACCCTTAATTGACTATTCATCACTTTTAACACTTTCTCAGGCTAATCCAATAACTCTTGACAAAGTTGTAAATTTTATAGCCGTGAGAACATGTGCTTAGGCCATAGAGTGGTTCGACTGAATGAGTTTCGCAGAAGGACCAAGAAAAAACACACATTGACCTAGGATGCAAGAGCACAAGTGCGAAAGAAAAACAGTAGATCTTAACCAGTTTGTCTACGCCTACAATTTGTGTGCTCTAACCACACAATAATCCGCTTGTAATCGTTCGAGCATTAGTAGGATAATAGGATTTTGTGGCGATTGTTTACACAAAAAAGGTGCGGCGTCACAGTACAACAGACACATTTTCACTAATTACTTACAAATCAAGAACAACAGAAATCTAATAGAATTATTTCCGAAACCTTGCCCTTAGCAGCAGGAAGGCACATTTTAAACCGCTACAATTAAATTTGAACAAATAAACAAAGACTTCTACGGAAGATGAAGAAGGAAGCAATGCCATTCAAAAGTGAAGTGCACACAAATCCTTAGCACAAAAGAAAATATTGCTTTGGCAATTGTCTTGTCTGTCTGCCACTAAGCACACGGCTACCGCAGCCAAATGAACAGCCGTTGACAGTTCACACCAGCATTGGTAGCGTGCTGGCAGACAGGTAGTCGTCGTCAACCATGCAGAGGAATGCAATTTGAGTGAGGCCAACGTTGACCGTTCACCGACCAAATGATCCGTGCATACGCCTTCGGTGGATGCTCGTATGTCTGTACGCTGTAGATCGTATGCATGACAAATGTTGTGTAAATATTTTGACAGTGGTATGCCAAAAATTTCGCACGTTCAAGAAGTTATACAGCAAGTGAAGAGTGCGAGATGCAAGAAGACGTTTACGAATGGACAATGGAAGCGCGTTTGCAATGGGATCACACATGAGGAATGTGGGATGGTGGGCAAGTAAAAAGAATGTCACGTCGGATCTCACTGCAGGGGTGTTCATTCATTTTTACAGCTTAAAAATAAAAATATTAAGGAAATCTTGTATTTTGAACCAACGAGTAAGACTGTGCTGCGGAAGATTGCGCGCCAAGGATGTACAAACTACTTCAATGTTGGAAAGCTACATGCAAATGTTAGAAAAAGGCTAACAGTCTTTATTGTATAACCGTGAATGCAAAATATCTCAGCATACTTGGGACCGACTGCCTCACAAATTCATAAATCGCTACCTTTCTCAGATTTTGCGAACTTCTGGCCCCGGACAATAACCAACGCCGAGTTGTTGGCGCAGGCTAACCAGGTGGCCGTTGCATCAGAATTCAAGAAAAACGAAATGGCAATAGATTGACCATGACGCGGGCCGCCAAAAACTACCGTAGCCATCGCCCTCCATAGTTCGTTTTGTGGCATCGCAACGATCCAGATTTATATCCGCTCGAGAACACTCACTTCAGCAGTTTTTTTTTTAAACTTTATGGGCGTTCTTTTATGCAAAGAGGGTGTTTGTGGACTGCGAGGGAAGTTATACAAATATCGGGTGTGATTTTAGCTGCTTAAGAACTGCCGATAACTATGGTTTGACAGCTGAGACTCTAAACACAGTTCTTAAAAAGCACCGATCAAGCATCTGACGACGCCATGGTGGAGATCGAAACGAGTCAGCTCCTCTAGGAGAAGATCAAATCTCTTGGGTGTGTAGGTAACATTTCTCTGATCTGGGTTCCCGTGCATAGGAATATAGAGGAAAATGAAAGTGCTGATGAGCTTGCCAGGAAGGAGCCGACTGAATTGGTTTCATTGGTCTCTCCCACCCGGTCATCATCATCTCCTTGACTGTTGCTAAAGCGGAATTGCTCAACTTATTTCTCAGGAAAGCACAGATCAGATGGATCTCCATTTTTTCACGAAAAGCCTTTGGTCCCAGTACAATGAAAGGAAGACTCAGAAAATTCTGGGGACTCTACGCCACTAAGATGGAACCATGAACTGGACCAACTTATAAGAGAGGAAAATGTTGTGCGGTTAATCAAAGCTCAGAGACTAAGATGGCTAGGTCATATCATGAGAATGGACCCACGAGAGCTCAACGAATACTAATTGACGCTAAACATTTGCAACGAAAGAAAGAGGCCAAGGAAAGCAACAGGCCAAGACCAAGATGGATTGACGAACTAGAAGACGACAGTGACGAAAGTGAAGATCAAAAACTGAAAGGAATCAACCAAGGATCGGAGCAAATGGCCAAATCTCACACAGAGCTGTAGCGCCAATTGACGTTGATAATGATGAATTTCTTTAACCGAAACCGAATGTGTGACAAAACATCACCTATCATCAAAGAAATAGTAAACGAGTTTCTAACTTATTTTGGTTTTTGTCGGGATAAACAAGCAAATACAGCACTCAGACAACATTAAGTCCATTGCAATCTGCGTAGATCTTAAGGTGCCAAGGAGCCAAGGTAGTCACTTTTGAACACATCAATGCGAAAGACCTCAAGCCTGATTCGAGCGAAAGCCGAGCAGACGCGCGGAAAGAGGGCCGCCGTCTCAGCCTCCTCTCCACCTGCTGGGCATGGTCTGAGATGCTTACCATTTTCATGTGCTTCGCCCATAGAAAGTGGCCCGCCATCAGTCCAACCAGCTGCCTACAGTCCCCTCTGCTTAATAACAGGAGGATCTGCGTTTACTGTTGAAATATTGATAATCAATTCATAGGATATCGACTCGAACTCTAAATCTTGGTGGCAGGGCTGCTCCCTCGAGGATTGTAAAGTTGGATGTAAGGCCTCCAAGCCTGCGCCACAGCTCGTTCGTGCTGTAGTCATTTCTTAATACAGCAGGATGTTCGCATAGTTATACCGCTACGTACTCAATCGACATTGCCTTCTTAGTAGAAGCAGGGTGCACCACGGGAAATGGAAGTTGCCGGTTAAGCAAGAGAGGCTTTATATGACGCATAAATGCTCCTTACATCCCTCTTACTTGTTACTGTGAAGACTAGTAAGCGCCATTAGTCTTGAACATACCTGGAGTTACTATTGCCAAGAAGACCTACTTTAGACTGAGCCGGCGAGTTTACAGCCAAGTCTTCTCATAACGAACAAATTTATCGTCTTATAAGACCTGATACTCCTTTCACATGGCGTCTAAACGAGGACAAGATTCGGCGTGGGTTCGAGAGAAAGAATGTGCTGAAATTTTCTGAACTGATATGGATCAGAGACAGCCGGGTTGCGCTAATACTAATTTGTTGGTGCTACTTAAAATAAGGCTTTTATTATCACTAAGTCTTCATTTTTTCAGTGTATTAACTATCCGCTTATCGCATTAATTATTTGGGGCACTATGCCCAACTCAGGAGACAGCGACTAGTAAAGGCGAGTGGAGGACCTCACCTAACCTAGAATCAGAGCAGCTAATATCCGTATTTCCTGTCTGCGGTTCATCTTTTACTAACAAAACTATCCAACAGGCAAATCAGCTGCTCACTAATCCGCGTAACAAACGTCTGTCATACTACAATTTTCATGAGAAATAACTGCACCGGTAATCCCCATTAACGCCACCGTCTGTCTAGGCCGAATTTCATTATTTCAAATACTTTTTTATTGAAATTTTTTGAATTCAAATGCAGCTGCTACAAGACATTTGAGGGGAGACTAGTAAAGGCGAGTGGAAGCCTCTTCACCTGCGTTGGAAAAACCACATGAATTTTTCTACTTTCTAAAAATCTTGCACTGAACTACCAATTACTGTTACAATTGCATTCATTCATTAATATTCATTAAAAATATTCATTCAAATAAATTATGGTAGAGCAGAAAAGCAATAATAAGGTATTCATTCCACTTGAAAATAATGATAAAATCACACTGAATAGCGTAGGAGTTCTGAAGGAAGTAGAAAACAAAAAAAAAAAGATTCAATAAAAGTAATAAGACCATTGCATAATTTATGCCACATGCCACATTATTGTTCCAATCTAGATTTCTCACACTCACACAGCTACAATACAAATTCCCCACCATTTGCTTTCCATTGCGCCAAACTCCCCACAGACCAATGGTTTTGCGGAACGAATACTCTTTTGCATTTTTAATTGCAACACAAGCAGTATTGCATATAAATATATATATACATACATATGCGTATGTGTGTGGTGCTACACCGCTGATTATATGGACGCTGTAATGGCGGAAATGTGGCAGCGGTGGGACTAATGTGGATTGGGTTGAACGTAACGGAGATAAAAGTGTGGCATACAGCTTATAATTACACCCAACTACCAACCAAACAACCAACCAACCAACCAGGCAGCCAACAACCCGAGGCAACGAGCCTACAATTGTGTGTGTGTGGAACCAAATGGATATTGTGGAGCCGGAAAATGCGGTTTGACTGCGCACAAAGTGAGCGGTCGCATGCACATACTTGTGCACTCAAGGCGTGAAAATAATTGAAAATTGCGCAATGCATACTTAAAGCAAATAATGAATCGGCGGTTGAGATTTCGTATGTGGGCGTGGAAAGCACAGGAAAACCACAATTAACTAGACTGAATCTGATTCTTCGCCAAGTTGTAGGTGAATGGGTAAGTCTAACAAGCAGTAGGAGGATGAGGGAGAAGCGAGTGTATTCGCGCTATTATCTCCCTCTGGCTTTTCATATGGTGATGTATGCCTTAACAGGGAGTATTTTTTGAATGGCGCTTATAGCCCACCGTATGGCGTTAATCGGGATTGACGACTTAATTCGGAATTATCTCAGGATTTAAGTGCAACTAATGCAGATTGACAACTAGACTTAGATCTTATAATTTAAGCGGATTAGGAGAATGTTCATGTTGCAAGATGACGTTGCTTAACACCAGCAGCGCCAACAGAATTGGAAAGGACCTCTCCGAGCCATTTGTTACCAAACGAGATTTCAGGTGACTCGCTCTCGCGTGACTTCTTTAACCTGATGTTGGAGAGGATCGCACGAGCCGCAGAACTTAATCGCTCAGGCACAATTTTTTATAAGAGCGGACAATTGTTGTCGTATGCCGATGATATCTTTATCCAGTTTGGAGATATCGATATCATCGGCCTTAACAACCGTGCTGTTAGTTCTGCCTTCTCCAAACTGGATAAAGCGGCAATGCGAATGGGTTTGGTGGTGAACGAGGGCAAAACGAAGTACCTCCTGTCTTCAAACAAACAGTCGGCGCACTCGCGTAACGGCACCCACGTCGAGGTAGTGAAAGGCTTTGTATATTTCGGAACCAGCATTATCACCGATAACAATGTCAGTCTTGAAATCCAACAAGTGCCACAACATCCGATGAAGCGACGCTTGGAGTGTTTGAGAGAAAGATTCTGCGAAAGATTTTTGGACCTTTGCACGTTGGCAACGGCGAATATCGCATATCCGGCTTTGAAAGTATTCGATGCGGTACCACCTGGTGGTAGGCAGATGAAGAGGAAGGCCTCCTCTACGTTGGAAAGATACGGTGGAGAAGGACTTGGCTTCACTTGTGGGGTCCAAGTGACGCCGGTTAGCACGAGAAAGAAACGACTGGGGCGCTTTCTTAAACTCGGCCAAAATCGCGCAAGCGGTTAACGCGCCAATTAAGAAGAAGAAGGAGAATGTTCGGCTTCGTTGGATGGGTCATGTCGTCTGAATGGATACAAACGGTCCGGCTTTGACAGTACTCGATGCAGTACCAGCTGGTGGTAGTAGAGGAAGGCCTCCTCTACGTTGGAAAGATACAGTGGAGAAGGACTTGGTGTATCCAATTGGCGCCGGTTAGCACGACTGGCGCACTTTCTTAAACTCGGCCAAAATCGCGCAAGCGGTTATCGTGCCAATTAAGAAGAAGAAGGAGAATGTTCGGCTTCGTTGGCTGAGTCATGTCGTCCAAGTGGAAAAAACGCTCCGGCTCTGAAAGTATACGATGCGGTACCAGCTGGTGGTAACAGAGGAAGAGAAAGATCTCCTCTGCGTTGGAAAGATCAGTGAAAAGTGGAGAAGGGCTTGGCAGCACTTGTGGGGTCCAATTGGCGCCGGTTAGCACGAGAAAGAAACGACTGGCGCGCTTTGTTAAACTCGGCCAAAATCGCGTAACCGGTTATCGGCCAATCAGGAAGAAGAAGATGCGGAGTTTCCGATGCCAAGATCACCGAAAACGACGATTTGTACACAATTATGGAGATAAAGTCTGCATCGTTGGAAGAGCTCAGGTCAAACGAAAGCGCTTTTTCGTTAGAAGTAACTCGGGGATTAGAAAAATACGACAACACAAGCATGTCTATATATCGGAGGGGGAATACTTTGAAGGGGACCAAACAGATATTGGTGAGTACAGGAAGTCGGAATATAAAAGCATCTAAATAAAAGGTGGTGGAGCCACTGAATTTCCATTGCTCTCTAATAGCAGGCACACCACTCAGCAGTTAGTAGACTCAGCAGTTAGTAGACCTGTTGGTGGAAGACTTGAGCGTAACATGATGGTCAGCGGTAGTATCTATGATTTTGCTGCTTCTCTGTGTGGGTCTCCCTTTATACCGATTTCGGAGGACGGGGTGTCAAAGTAATAAATTTTGTGCATCTCTGAAATGAAACACCTTCCCCAAATGCTTCCACAGACTCATGAGCTCGCCAAGCTCACCTCTTAGTATTTAGTTGCACCCATAAGCTTTTGGAATTGACGCTGATTTCCTGTCGTCCACACATTAGGATTTTTTTCTGTTTTTTGCGAAGGAATTGGAGCGCACATTTGCATTATGATGCCTTTTAAGCTGTCTCGGCGCGCATATGAGTACCCAGAGGACCAGTGGGATGAACGGATAGACATAATGACAAACAGAGATATGCTAAAGTAGAAATTAAGACAAATGCTGAGGCGCCTAGTGAAGCTCATAAGAAGCTTCCACTTGCATAGTTGAAAATGATAACAATAATAAAGCAAAATAAAAAAAAGCAAAGTAAAAAAAGCAAAATAAAAAAAGTAAAATAAAATAAGGTATTTCCTTCGTATGTGCAAAGTAAAAAAAAAAAATGCTTTCACATCCTTTGCCATGACATGAAAATGAATATAAAAAAATAAAAAGAAAGAATGAAACGCAAATGCAAAAATTATAATGAAAAAATATATAAATATACAGAAATAGAAATGAATAGCGGGGGAATAATGAAAAAGTACTTCATTAAAAATTCCCGCATACAATAAACTACAAAAGCAAAAGTGGCAGCAGCAACAATAAAAACAACAACAGCACTGAAGTAATTGCAACAAATCACGATGCAACTGTCAGTGGTAGTAGCCGGATTGCATATTTTTACATTAGTGTGAAAATGTGAAAATGCGAAAAGCAAGCACTTATCCAGCCACACACGGCATACATATACAACATACACACATATACGCATATACATACATACATGTGTATGTAAATAAAAATGCATTTGAGTGTGTGCGCATATTGCGAAAGAGACACTTTAGCTGTCAGTTGCTAAGTAAGAGATGCTTTCGCGCACACATACACACACATATTATGCTACATAAGGTGTGGACTTGACGTCCATATGTATGTGCACACTTGAGTTTCCGTTTTAGTTGCGCTTATACTATAAAGTGGACTGAAAATGAGGTAAAGTGGCAGTAGGCTGGTGCTTAGTGATGCATTTGCTCTCACCAAGACAACACTGGTCAATGCATTTGCGAAAATACTCGTAGATACTTTCTTATTTCACTTCAGGCTAAACCGTATTACTAATGGAATAAAATCAGAAATATTGACTAAGAATTTCAATATTGTATTCAAATTGGTTTGTCATTTCGCAAAGAAAATGTTTATTTTAGAAAAGCTAAACCTAAGCTGTTCTCGATGCACCAACCAGCTAGCGAGTAGTGAAATAAGCGAAAATTTTCCTTTGAATCCTTTGTGTTAGCAGTTCGCAAAGAAAAATTGTTTAAGACTTTTTTAAGATCGCCTGTCGCATCTGAATGGGTTGGTGCGTGGCAACCATTCGGAAAATGTAAGTTCGAATCTCCATGAAACACCAAAATGAAGAAAAAAGTTTTTTCTAATAGCGGTCGACCCTCGTCAGACAACGGCAAATCTTCGAGGGCATTTCTGCCATGAAAAAGCGCCTCGTGAAAACCATCTGTTGTTCGGAGTCGGCTTAAAACTGCAGGTCACTCCATTTTTAGAACAACATCAAGACGCACATAACAAATAGGAGGAGGAGCTCGGTCAAATATCTTATTTTTTTATAGTATTTGTTGCGAACAAAAAAAGAACAGGAGGCAAAGTACATCTAAAACCATACAAATGGTTAAAAATCGATTAAATTCGGTAAAAATGAGCATAAATAGCGGCAGATTAATCACCTACCCTGTCATAAATCAAAATAGATTAACGAAACCAACGCAAAACTGAGCCTTGTCGGGGCCCTATGCTCCCGAGAGGAGTGAACAAGGAGAAAAAAAAACATAAGATTAGTTTGGGGAGAAATAAATCCATTATTAAAGCTAATAAATAAAATCTCCCTACTTATAGGCGAAAAGTCAAAGAGATGGCACAACTGGCGCGTATCGAGGTTAATTTTTAGTTAGCAACGTCTCTTCGAAGAACACACACCAAGTTGCAACCAGATCGCAGTATTTCTTTGTGCTTGACATTCGTTTGAATCGAGGAAATCGAGTGTTTTTCCTTTTTCATCACTCCAATGCACCAGCTCACGCCTCAGCAGTTGTGGTCGTAAAATTAATGGAAAAGGGGTTCCACCTCGTTTCATGTCCCGCCTTTTCTTCAGGCTTGGCTTACTCCTCTTGGCTTACTTGCTCCCCAATTTGACGAAATTCGCCTAGGCGTTGTTTTAAAATAAATATGTAAAAATTAGGTTGATTTAGATTTCCCTTTTTTTTTTTATCTTAAATACGCCTCTCAATAAATTTTTGTTGGGAACTTCGAGATATTGATGGTAAAGGTTGTTCAGCAACACTATACGCTACAGCGGTCTATCAGTCCTTTTCCTTTTTCGCCAACCTTTGAATTCTCGACTCGTTCGGAGGATTTTTTTTGTTTTCCTTGTTTACTCTACCCAGGAGCATAGGGATGTCGGCATCTTCTAGTTCGCGCAACATTGACCTTCTCCAAGTGTTTTTTGGCCGAACGCGACCTCTGCTGCCTTGCAGGTTCCAGTCCAGTGTTATTCTCGTGATGCTATCTGGTGGTTTTCTCAACGTGTGACCTATCCATTGCCACTTACTGCGTTTGATTTGCCATAGAATGGGCTCCTCGTTCTTCGATCTCCACTGCGAGTCGTTGCTGATGGTGTTCGGTCAGAATATTCTACAGATGATGCGGAGGCATTTGTTGACGAAGGATTGTAGCCTCTGTGTGATGGTGTTAGAGACCAGCTATGTTTCGCTTCCGTACAACAATACGAACTTCACGCATGCGCCGAATATTCGTAGTTTAGTGCGCCTGCAGATTTGCGAACTCCCCCATTCTGTATTCATTCGCCGGAATGCCGCCCTTGCTTTGTTTAGCATGCAGTTGATATCTTCATCTGCTCCACCATCTGCCGTGATGATGCAGCCGAGGTAGCAGAAGCTTTTGACAAATTCGTTGCCAGGATTATTTCCACCAAAAAAATCACGCGTTATGTTGTTGTTAAAAATCGACCATTTTCATAATAGGTCAATAATTTTAACGCGTTATTCTAGCGTGAAAAATTGTACATTTATAAATTTGGGGAGTTTCCAAGGTCACTATAAAAAATGGTTAATTTGTTTTTTTTTTTATAATAAAGAGCAGAGTATAATTTTTTGGGTAATGAGTTTTTTGGAGAATGCCAAGAAACAATTTATGCTGTGTGGTTACAGGAAATGTGATCCTATTGGTTGAGCTTTCAAAATTTTTAAATGAAAAATTCATAAAATACTTTTGAAATATTTATATTTGACGTGCTTTAAAGCTTCAAAGAAACTATTTCATTTATTATGTTAGAGAAAAAAATATAGAAAATATGCTTTTGCATCGACTACGAAATCCATGCCACCCTTGAATAAGTCAGATAAGATGGGAGAAGTGATTTTCTCGTGAAGAGTACTAAGATCTACGCACAATCTTAGTGCGGAAAACCCGTTTATTTTGATAAATGTTTGTTTATGGAAAGTTTTACTTTTGTTTATAAGACTAAATTCACATTGAAATTACTTCTCGATTCTGTATCACTTCTGAAATGACTAAATCCCACACTTCACTGTAGATGTATGAATTTTTTCTTGTCTGGCATTTTAATTACAATTTATTGGAAAATTACCTACATGCAATTGATGGCCAGCTTGTCTTACCTTATTTATCTTTGCTACTTTTTCTGCTACACCTTTCATTAAAAATTCTCACCGCTCACACCTTTTACCCTGCCACTACTTCCTCGCTCCAACTAAATGAACCATTTTTCCAATTAAACTTAATTGGCACATGTGCACCTATATGGCAGCACTTTTTGCTATGCTTGCGCCCACAACCGTTTACGTAGCTCGTTAGCGCAAGTGTATGGCAACTCCAGCGCCAAGTGGCAGTGGAAATTAGTTGGAAATTGACAGCGAAGGCGTGAAAGAATACACAGAGATAATTGATTTGAAAACTGGATGTTGTGGAAAAGTGTACAAGGCACCTGTGAGCGTGACTTTATACTTTTGGAGTCGAAAAAAGCGAAACACAAAATACTCACACAACTAAAAAGTAATAAAAAGAAAAATAAAAAAGTTTCAAGTGCCCTGCATTGTTTTCAAAGCAATTATTGACGGCATGAAAGGTGTTTAAAATTAAGCTGATGTTGGCAGGGGCGTTAGAAAATAAGCAAAGTGCAGCAAGTACATAAATTTCAAAGAAATTTTTTGTAAATATGCGATTTTGGAAACTGCAAATTAGTTACCAAAGCGTGAAAAATAGTAATAATTATGTGCAGATTTCGGTCGGCGTGTTTTTCTTTTCCAAAAATAAGCATTTTTCATAACAAAAATTAAACAAAAAAAGGTGTTCGCTCTATTGTTATAACAAAATATGCCAGTTGGCATTGCCCCTCTTTGATTTTAGTCCTTATTAAGCGCATAAATGCGTGTAGATCAAAGCGTTTTGCTTTCCATTGCTTGCCTAGCGGGCGTGAATGCACATTTTGTTCGCTCATTAATTCATCGTTTTTTGTAATTTTTTTTGTTTGTTTCTTGGAATGCCTCAAATGCATTTCTGATTTTTTTTTTTGCACTACATCAAAGACCATTATGCATACGAAATGGATATGTATTCGTTCCTTAAAATGTCTCGTGCTTGAATATTATAAAACATTTTTAAAAAGTGGTAGCTTTTAAGGAATAAATACTCTAAGGGTATAAGTTTGCTTACACTTTCAAACGTCCCTGGTGCCAAGAACTGAGATTACGCAAAACTGCTTCGTTTTGCTCCTCAGCCTCTTAATTTTTCCCATCCGTCTCAATCTTATGCTGCTCGCTGTGAATTAATAAACCTGCAGAATTTAGAAATAGTAAAAATCATTCAGTTGATGAAATTTCTATACGATCAATATTTAGAGCACTTTCGGAATTTTCTAACATAATAGAGAGAGTAAATATTGAATTTTCATTATCAAGATCCACATCGAAGTCTTGAATCGTTTTATTCCTAGGCTAAGTATCAAGTAATTTGTAATTTGACCTGTAAGATTCTTACATAAACTAAAATAAAATCAAACTGAAATTAAGTATGCCGCAGAAGTCTGTAAGAAAATAATCCATCACTTGTATCACTTGAAGTGTTCAAAACAAAAACCTGTGAAAGACTCATAAGTCTTTGCGCAGTGGCGACGAAAGACGATATAACGGCGAACTTTGTAGGTCTGAGACTTGCAGATATTTTGGCCCACTCGCGGACAATGGCTTTTTTCAGCGGTTCGAGACTGGTGAATCTTTTAGTTCGGGCCTTTTTCTCCAAAGTGGCCCAAAGAGAATAATCGGATGCGCTCCTTGTGAACTTGAGAGCCATTGTGTGGACGTTAAGAAGTTCGGAATGTTGTTGTTTAGCCATTCTTGGTTCACTAGGGCTTTGTGAGACGGTACCGACTCCTGTTAAAACGCCCATGGTCTGTCACCGATATGTTTGTGTACCCACGGCTTCACAGGAACCTTCAGAATACTTTCCTGATAATATTTCGCATTTACCTTGACGCCACGCGCGATGAAAACGATTGGAGAGCGCCTATCTGCGGTTACAGTGGCTGAAACCATTACCTGTGGCGGGTGCTGCCTCCTGGTGGTCAATCGATGACACAAATTCTCGTATGAAGGGTCGGTCAAATAAATCCTGTTGCTTTGGGAATTTACGAATTGCTCAATTTGCAAAATTTTCTCGTCAGAAAACACAATGTTCGGAAATTGACCGCTTTCGGCCAAGGGAAGCAATTCACTCCCTCAAGTCTGACTTGTTGCTGCTTTGGTGTGAGATCATGCGCCGTTTGGATCTTGTAAGGCTTGAGTTTGAGATCATATTTCAATATGCGGCGTCAGACATTTTCAGTTCTTTTACCATTTGGTGGACACCTGGTCGGGGACTTCGCTCAAGTCGCTTCTTCACTTTTTGAACCATTTCAAGTGACGTTGCAGTCTTTTCATGGCCACCTTCAAGACGTTTCGCGATGCTGCCAGTATCATTGTAACGAGTAATGGTGCGATAAACAAAAACTTTATTTACTCTAAGGTGCTCGAACGCACGGACAATTACTGGTTATAAATCCAGCCAAATATAATGCAATCACACTTTTAAGTTTGAAAACCATTACTGATTTTCTTTTTTCGCGTTTACTCTCGGCAAAATGCTTCCGCGCGCTTCTAAACAATACTCTGGACTGTCATTTAGCCAACTGACAGACAGCCCGTGCATCCGCAATCAAGTTTTTTTAAACAATATAGAATTTTTCGCAAAACGCCCATGTATGTCAATGCCATTCATTTATAGCTGCTTTCGATGCATTACAGAATTCGGCTGCTCGCCAAGCCAAAAATTGGCACCCTAGGCAGTAGAATGGGTATGCCTCACAATGTCCTCTGCAGGAGCTGTGGAGATGAAGAAGAAATTGAGTCGGTACAACACTTCTTATATATGTCTGTGGAATGCCCTGTACTTCATAGAAGCCGTGCCAAATATCTTGGCGATTATTTATTTGAAGACCTGGAAAATTTGCAAAATGTTTGGTGGGAGGGACTTAGTTAGTGGATGGAAATCAAATGGAGATTTCACAATTGACCTTAGGGTCACCGAGTGATTTGTCTTAGACCAGCAACCTGCCTTACCTAACCTAGCAGTTTAGCGATTTTCAATCAACTTTGTTTCTAGCCTCTTTGCTCACAAGCGACATGCTGAGATCAGGGTCATTTGAAATGTCCGTGTAAAAATAAAAACTACTTAATTGTTTGGGTTGAACTTTTTTATTTTTCAAACACATTGTTTTTGTATACATTTGGTCCAATGCTGTTCTAGTTTGTTGATCCCATCCAAATAATAGGATTTATCTAAGTCTGAAAAATAGACATTCGTTCCCGCAACCACCTCTACGTTTGAATAAAACCTTTTTCACGCCAGCCATTTCTTTGAGTGAGCCAAGTCTGGAGAATAGGCGGGATGTGAAACGAGTTGGAACCCTATTTGCATTAAGTTTGCGACCGCAACTACTAAGGCGTGAGCTGATGCGTTTTCGATGGAAAAGCACTCTATTTCCTCGATTCAAACGAATGCCAAACTTAAGGAGATGAACCGATCTAGCTGAAACCCGGTGTGTAATCTTCGAAGAGATGATACTAACTAAACATGACCTCGATATGCGCCAATAGTGCTATTTGTTCGAGTTTGCACGAACTTTTAAGCGACCCTCGAAGCTATGAAATCTTTCGAATTTAGGAGTCTTAATTGATTCAGATTTCATTTTCATTAAATATGTGAATTCTGTGGCTACTAAAGTATACTCTAATTTAACATTCCTCAAGCGCTACGCAAAAGATTTCAAGGATCCCTACTCGAGAAAGTCGCTTTATAGCTCTTTAGTTTGATCAAGATTGAAATATGCTTCAATGGTCGGCAATCCATTCTATAACTCCTGCCCTGTTAGAGTTGAGAGAGTCCAATGTAACTTTCATTCTTTCGCTCTTCAATCGCCTAATTTTAGGGCATTGCAATGCCTTATGCGATACGTAAGGCTCCCAAAAATGCCTCATATGCCGCTGAACTGGCCTAATAGGTTTCCAATTGGCATCAGCGGATACATAATTTTGAATTTCCTTTCTTCGTTTAAATCAAAATTCTCACTCAAATAATCAAATACCCACGCGAATTATGATCAACCCTTAAAATATTATTATTTTCTAATACATTTTTCTTCACAACTGAACTGCACTTAATTTTCATATCCTCCAACTAACTGCATTACTTTAAGATATTTGCGCGCCACATTTGTTAGGAAAAGTTTAAATTCTTACCATTTGCCGCCTTTGGCATCGAGGCTCTTCCACTATTGCTGCTGTTTTTGTAATTATGCAACACTTAATCTCACTTGTGTGCTTTTAGGTGCATACGCTTACGCTTGCCTAAGTTTTTTGCGCATTTTTTAATTTGAGTACTATTTCAAACCTTTCACCACCACCCTTGCCACCTTTCGCTTCTCGCGCTGCCCAGCCGACTTAATCACAATTATGCAATAGTTGTTGGTTCTTAAGCCTGTTTGTTACTGCGACAGTTTTTTTACTTGGCACGGTGCACTTCACTCCCTCTCCACACCGGCGCTTGCTTGCCACATATCCTGCGGCCGCTTTTTCAAGCTGCTCAAGTTTTATGAGTTAAAAGCTGCTTTAGCTGCTTTCGGCATAAATATTTGCTATGCTTACATTGTCGCCGGCTGTGTGCGTATGTAGGTACGAGTATGTACGCGTTTGGCAGAAATGGGCGTGTTCATATGCAGCACAAGTGACGACAGGGTGAGTGAATTTTTTAGTAGGGGAGCTGGTATGCGCGTCCTTTTTGCAATTATAATATTCCGCAGCGTTTTTTTTCATGGCTGCCTTTGCTGCTAACAAACTCGGCATAATGAGGAATTTAGTACTTGCAGTTATTTGGTGATGTGGGGCGAAACAGTGGGACAAAATCGAAAGCAAGAGGGAATGGAAATTGTATGCACACTTTGTTTGCGCATATGAATATTGAATGAATCAAGAATATTTGGATGAAGATCCAATTTCCAAAATTTATTAAGCTGTGTTTAGACCTGCAATGGCGTATGCCTTAGAATGCTGGCCGCTGTTTGCTAAACAGGAACAAAGAATCCATGTGGCGGAGTTGAGAATGCCGCAATGGGCATCGAACGGAAACAAAACTGGATAAGATAAGCAATAAACACATCAGAGGTAGCTGCCATTTGGCTCCAATAATTGAGAAATTCAGAGAAAATAGCTTGCGCTGGGATGAGCGCATTATGAGAAGACCGGAACAGAACCGCAATGGGACGTGGCCGACCATTTAAATCCTGGCTAAACCCTATTAAAAACGATATACAGCGAAGCGAAGTCAACCAAGAGACAACCAAGGACCGAGTAATCTGGAGATTGCGTATAAGGAGGGCCGATCCAATTCAGGGACTTCGGCGAGGACGAAGAAGAAGAAAGAGAAGAAGACACTTGGTATTTTTGTGACATAAAGCGACGATTTTTATATGATATAAATGACGCTAATTGGAACTTTCCATATTCGTCTTGTTTGGGCAGATCCCTTACAAAATAGTAGTAGACTAGCGCATAAATCCTTGAAAGATGTTGAAGTCGAGCTTTTTCTTCAATTTATGGTTTACACAAACTTCGAAACGCTGATGATTTCTTATGCGAAGCTTTTTCATCGCAGAAATGCGCTGGTAGGCTTGCTATCATCAGCCGACAGGTGATTGTTGTGGTCAAATGATATGAAATTTTGCTTCGCGAAATTGGGCGTCGTGATGTGAAGTTTTTCCGACGGCAAGCCCTACGAACTCTGAAGCTTAATAGCAGACTAGATTTTCGCAAAGTATGAACCTCATTATGAGAGCTGAAAAGCGGAGAGCGAGAGCGAAATAACTCTAAGACTCCGGAGTATCTTTCGTGCCACCCACCGACTCATTAATTTCATAACAATGGGAAATATTTACTCACTCCGGAGTGTTCAAAAAAGAGGGTTTACAGATAAAAAATACAAATTAAAGAAGACAGGTGAAGAATTTATTTAGCCAGCGCAAATGTTCAAATGGATGACCTTTTTGATCCACAAATTGCTGGTAACGCTAAGCAGTCGAACCGCAAACGAGGCGAATCATTTCATTAGAAACTTCGTTGCATTTTCTGCCAATTTCCGCCTTCTAATGATCTAATGGCAGTTAAACCTCATCTCTGATAAATCCTCACAATAAAAAAAATCCAGTTGCGTGAGGTCAGGAGCACACAAGGACTAATCTATGTCCTCCCTTCGACCATTTTATCTGCTCAGCAGATTTTCATTGAAATAAGCTCTCACATCAGGAAGTGAAGAGATGCTCCATCTTGCTGGAAAGAATAGTCACTTTTTCCTCAATAAATAGGTTGTACCCCGAAAAAAATTTTTTTTGAAGGAATAAGGCATTAAAGGGTGTATAGATTTTTTTTGCCACTACAGGAACTGACAATTTTGCTTCTTACAATCGATTTTTAGAGCCCTAGTAAGTTACGTGTTGGCGTCTGCTGACGATTACGATATTGTTGGCCAGTCTGGAGAAGAAAGCTGAAGAAGTGGGTCTTGCGGTGAACGAACCTGCTGTCAACATGCAAAGAGTCCCCGCGTCTTGGACAACACGCCACTGTTGGCAAACGTGAATTTGATGCGATGAAGGGCTTTCTTTATCTAGGTACCAGTGTTAACAGCCAGAACGACGTCAACATAGAAATTAAATAGAAGATAACTCTTGTCAACTGATGTTACTTTGCGGCTCAGTAAGCGTACAGAGAGAGTTCTATTTCTCTATTGCTAAAACCTAATCATCCTTGTATATGTTGCAGACGCTTGGACAATGACGACAATGGATGAAAGCGCACTGGGAGTGTTCGAGAGAAAAATTCTCCGGCAAATCCTTGGCCCTCTTCGCGTAGTCGAGAATGAGTTCCGTAACTGATGGAACAACGAGCTGAATGAGCTGTACTGCGATGTGGACATAGTGAAGCGTATTAAAATACTGCGGCTGCGTTGGCTTGCCCATGTCTCTAGGATGACTGAAAGTGCTTCGGCACGGCAGTACTTCGAGAGGGAACCCACTGGTGGACGACGAGGAAGAGGCAGACATAATCTACGTTCTACGGAAATCAAGTGAGGCATAACCGGGCAGCGCTCGGTGTCACCAACTGTCGGCAGCAAGCAGGGAACCGAGCTAGATGGCGTAATGTTTTAGATTAAGCCAAAACCGACATACGGTTGTATATACTAAGTAAGTAAATAAGTTACCTGTTTCTCGTGCGTCGGGTGTTCATCAAAGTGTCATCGCGTACATTTCCACAGCAATATTTATGCGCTGCTCTGCTCATAGCGGCTAGATGGCCAATAATTCAGTGATATTCCGTGAGAAGTCGGTTATGCATTTTGCAGAGCCTCTGCAGGTTAGTTTAGATTTTGGTGCTTGCCAGTCTCTATAAGGGCGCTAACTTAGACTTGGAGGTGTGATGCTACTAATTTGGACTCAAATGCCATCTCTAACTCCCAATGTGGTAACAACACTTTGTCTTCCGAATAAACGATAAATTCCTGTGAATGGCTGTCGGATCCCAAGTATGCCAGACATTTAAAGAAATAAGCGTTTAGACCACGATATCACTTTCTGAGCCCCTGTAAGTTGTAAGCTCTACATTCTTCGAGGGGTGGCCGAAAAGAATATTGTACTTTGCATGCATTCAGATGAGTGTAGTCGCTCTACTCCTCTTCCAAACTTGTGACAACAGGAAACTCAGAGCAACTTAGATGTGTGCACTCGATTTCTCAATTCCTGTGTCAGTACCTCTACTCGCACACTCGTCTATTTCTTCATTTTCGAAATGCTACTGCATTTCGTAACTATCAACCATCGAAGCTTTTCATTTAGTATTTCGTACTTTTCGCACCACTGTCCTCTACTCGGTCCACATTTCTCCGTAGTCCTCTACCACTTAACGAATACGCAACTGCAAATTTTCAAATTAATGCATGAAAAATCTCGTAATGTCTCAGTAAGTTTAGCTTTTTTGAGGTGCAAGGGGAAAAAATTAAGTGAATCCGGATTGTGCACCTGCAGCAAAGAAATAAAAATAATAAGAGCTCATGCGTATGCACTTTTACATAGACATGTGAAACCCGTGCGAAGGCACTACGAGCATTTCAAATGCGTCGAGAAAATTAAGAAATTATGCAAATGAATTTCGCCATACATGGAAAGCGCACCGCTGGCGACATCATAGCGAATACAAGCCCGTGGCGTCAAGCGAGAGTGAGCGCTAAATTGCATAAACTCTCAAATGGAACTGGCGCTTGTGGACCGCAGTGGCGCAGGAATATTGCGAACAAAAAATAATAAAAATAAAAATAGCAAAAAATACAAACAAAAAACAATTAAGATTTAATTGCAGTGATTTCCCTGGGCAAGCGGGTAGCGTTTTTTTCTTATTTTAGATTTTTTTTAGCTTTCTTTATACGGGCACAGCTTAGAACTGACTAGCAAAGTTTGAGTCACCGACACGGCAGAGGAAATCAGCATTTTTTTATTGAGGTGCGCACACAATAAAACTGTAGCGTCTCTCTACTCGCTTCCTAGTACGGATACGGTGGATGGCGACGGCGGTGGCGGCGGCGTCGTGCTATAAGATGACAGCTTCCGTAGATTCATTCACTCAGCAATGACGGCGTCCGTTAGCTGCTTCATATTCTCGCTTTTAACGAATTATTATTATTTGCTTGCAATTGTGGATTTCTAGCGAAGTGCGACGCTAAATTTATGCTTGAATGCCTTTTATGTCTCCTGCTACGCGTTCAAGCTGTAAATTTGCAGCCGAAATGCGTCCGGACGCATTCGCTGATCAAAGGACGGCACTCTTGAGAAATTATCATAAAAAGGATTTTTTCTGCAGACGCCCAACTCAACAACATACAATAAATGCATTTAGTGAAAAATTAAGAAACGTCGAAAGGTGGGGAAATAGAATCGAGAGTTTTTGAATTTGAATTTGAATGGGCGCGCACGCCAAAGTGGGCGTGTGGATATGTGGAGGAGGAGGAGGAGGAAGAGTCGTGTGGGGGGAAACGCCAAAGTGGCAACTCATCAAGGTGTCAATTCAATGTGGATTTCTCGTTTCGGCGCAGCGAACTCGTGCTCGCGCAGTTGTTTGGGGACTGATTTTAATTTTTGCATATTTTTTTCTGCAACATTACAACAACTTTCGCTTTTGTTAACACTTGAATGATTGTTGTTGTTGTTGAAGATTTCACCGTTGTCGTGATTAATGCAATTTGCAGCTACAATTTGTGTAAATTGTAAAATTTGCAAATTACTAAAGTGTTTTGTGCAAATGTTAATGAAAATTGGAAAAATGCTAAATAACTTGAAAGGCGAAATTAGATGCGAAATCTGATGGAGGGAGCAAACGAAAATGGAGGAGAGTGGTGTTAATGATGTATTTGAATTCCATATGCTAGCGGACGCCGGGATTTTTATCAAAGGATTATTATTTATATTTCCATATGCAAGTGATGCACGAAAGTGGTTTATGAAATGGAATTGCACTTGGCAGGTTCTGAGTGTGCAAAGGTGTGGCAGATATTAAAGTAAAAAAATGAAAAAAGAACCAGTGGCAATGTGGAAATTTGAATTGCCAAAGAACTGTACTAAGACACCCCGACAAAATTGTAAGGAGAGCCACTTGATGTCGTGAACTCAGAACTCATATGCCGGCTTTGTAGTAGAGACATGCTTCGGATTGTAATTTATAGGTCCTTAGTGTGATGACTTTGAAGCTTTCGAACCACAGCTTATTCCTGAACCACAGCAACGCTGAAAATTTTTGCTCCTAAATCTACTTTGTCAGGAAATTCCTAAAAAGTTTCCCAGGCCGAGAAGATTAAACAAAATTTATAAATAATTGGCGCGCCCACTTTTGTTAGGTGTTTGACCGAGCTCCTCCTACTATTGGTGGTTTGCGTCTTGATCTGGTTCCTTAAATGGTGGGACCTACAGTTTTACGCTGACTCCGAACTGCAAATGGTTTTTGTGAGGAGCTTTTTCAAGGCAGAAATACACTTGGAGGTTTGCCATTGACTGACGAGACCATAATTTTTTTATAATTTTGTTGTTTCATGCATGGAGATTGGAACTTACGCACTCCTGAATGGTAGGCACGCATCAACCCATCAACCCACCCGGCTACGGCGGCCGCCAGGAATATTAGAGAAATATAATTCAGTAATTTAAGCAATCGGATTTCACAGCCAAGCACCAAATAATTTTAAGACACGCTTCAGCTTATGACTAGGAAAAACGGAATGTACCTGATCGTTGCTGGATAGAAGGAATCGCGGTTATCGATAAACTGCAAAAAGGAGGTTTATGCGGTGTTACGCTGAGGCTTCAAGTGTTTTGTGTTCTTGGCTAGTCAGCGTGACTTGTAAATGAAAGGATATACTCAGAGTGGGCAGACATAAACCGGTAGAGTAGGGCTGTCTCAAATTTGCCCTGAGGTAACTACATCGAATCTCGTTGAGCGCGTTTGCTGCAGTACCGAATGGGTGTGCCTACTGATATGGAATGGCAGTTATGTCTGAAGACCAATGCGTGGGAGCTTGGGGTTAGCTGTATCAAGATTCATATCTTTGAAGAAAAATAAAGCCGATTCTATGGGTGTTAAAAATTCGATATAAAAACGATCTTCTGTGCTCCTTCACTCCTTGCTCCATTCCAGTGTTCCTCCATTCCTTGCTAAGATCAGAAATCAAAAAACCTAGTACTCGTAGAAAGAATTCGTTCGATAGCTACAGAGAAGCATTGAGATGCTTAGGAAAGCACGTGAATGTATTGCCAGTCAGTATTACCCTTTCCAAAGTAGCTCATACTTAGTTCTTTCCAGTCAGTGACGCGCCAGTATTCTCCCAACGGGCTTTCGGAAGTTTTCAATATTTTAACGAGATATCTCATTTTTTTTTGCAAATATTTTATGGGCTCGTTGTGAACGGGTCAAAGTAATAACACCTGGGTGGGAGAGAGGCGTCGGCGCCAAATACTTTTGCTCAACCAGGTCGACGGATTTCTCTACATAACTCGCACCAAAACGAGATTCTTTAATATCTCGTAGATTTTCGTCCTGTCATCCACTGAAAAGAAGAAAGACGTGGCTGAGGCGCGCTTCCACAAAAAGATGGAGCGCTCTTAAGAGTGTTGTCCACGTCATGATATTACAATTGTGTTTGATGACTTCAACGCCAAGATAGGCAAACAAATCTTTGGTTCAACGGTGGGAAACTACGAAACCTCTACTAGTAGAGTGGGCATGAGCCCAGAACAGCAATATTCATGAACTTTTTGCACTTCAGCAACAAATTTTGTGACCAAGCCATATGTGAAGACGCAAATAAATACTGCAATAAGATTAAAAAATTGTAAGTCCTAACACGGCACGCAATGCAATACATTCACATAAAAAAATATTCGCATGCATGTCACATCCATATAAAAATTTGTATCTGCAGGAAATGGTTGTAGTCTCTGCTAAACAGAAAGCACCACCACACAGAGCGAATGAGGTAAAAGCACAACAACAAACGACGGTAAAAAAGCGTAGCTTTTGTCAGGTAAACAAATGAGCTTTCTTTCTCACATGTGAAGGAATTTCTTAATAGAATTTTATGCGTAGAGTGGGAATAAGGATATGATGGAATTTCAGAATAGGGTTGAGAAAGCAACACCTGTTGCCGTTGTGTAAACAAAAATCAAACAATGTAAAATCAAATAAAATAAAAAGTATTTAAAACAAAGTGAAATTAAATAAAATTTAATTACCAAAAACACATAAAACTAAAAATTTAATAAAAAAACTTAAATGAAATTACTTAAAATAAAACAAAATAGAACAAAAAAAAAATATAGAACTACATTAAATTAAAATAACTAAAGTACAATAAAATACACTAAATAATAAACTAAAAATTTAATTTGAAAAAAAAAACTTAAATGAAATAAAATGAAGAAAAAATAAAACAAAACAAAAAAAAAGAAAAATAAATTAAATTAAATTAAATTATTTCATTAAAATATTAGTTAAAGTATAATAAAGAAGAATAAAATATTACAAAATAAAAGAGTAACGAGAAATAAATAATAATAATAAATTAAGAACAACTAAAAAGACATACAGTAAAACATATGAAGCAAAATTAAATTAAATATAATAGAATTAAATTCACAAATAACACTGAATAACAACCCAAAAATATCTTGTTTGATGATTACATTTTCTAAAGCAGTTTTTCATGCTGATTACAAATATGAAAACCGTTTTTCTCTATCACGTCAGGTTTTTAAGATATTAACATAAACATACATTTTTTAATCCCTTATTGTTACGAATGAATAAGAAAATAGAGTTTAATTTGCTAAGTTAATAACATATTTGCTATTTTTTTTTCAGTGAAAACAATGGCGTCTAGAGGCTTCATCAATTCACCAGACTTGTTTTGTTATGTGTGCGGCTATCTCACAGACAAAAGACACCGAAAGACATTTACACCATTTCTGAGAAAAGCTTATGAACTATACTTTGATTCAAAGGTTGACAGCGGCAAGTTATGGGCACCACAGTTCATTTGTTTGACATGTGCATGCAACTGACGGGGTTGGATAAGGAAGGCTAAAAATAACAACCATCTGGCATTTGGAGTTCCTATGATATGGCGTGAGTCAAGCAACCACATCACTGACTGTTATTTCTGTTTGACAAATGTCACAGGTTTCTCATACAAGACTCGTTCATCTGTGAAGTATCCAGATATTCCCGGTTTCAAAACCTTTTCCACATGATCCAGTCAGTTGTCCAATACCAACATCACCTACAGAATACAGAGTCGATGATGCAACACAAGAAGAAAGTTCGTCTTCCAGCAACATGGCAGACTCTGACTACAATCCTGATGATGATGAAATTCATTTGATTAATAATGATGATCTTTGCGACCTTGTACGGGGCCTGGCACTAACAAAAGGTCAAGCTGAACTGCTAGGTTCACGTCTGGAAGAGTTTAATTTGCTATTACCAGGTACAAGAACTTCACAATTTCGACATAGACACAAAGAACTCGTGCAGTTCTTTGCAATGAGTGACAATATGTGCTACTGCACTGGCATCCAAGGTCTTATGTCAAGCCTCGGTGTAGAACATAAGACTGAAGCATGGCGTCTATTTATTGATTCCTCCAAGGCAAGTTTGAAGGCTGTATTATTACACAATGGAAACATGTATGCATCAGTACCGGTTGGTTATTCTACTCATCTAAAAGAGACGTACGAAACCATGTCGCTAATTCTTGAAAAAATTTGCTATCGCGATTACATTGGAATATGTGTGGTGATTTAAAAGTGGTCACTATTCTCATGGGAATGCAGACAGGGTACACCAAGTACTGCTGCTTTATCTGCGAGTGGGACAGCAGAGATAGGAAGCACCACTATATAAATAAGAATTGGCCCATTAGAGATAAAATGGAGCCAGGTAGTAAAAACGTCCTGCGTGTGCCATTGGTTGAGCGTGAAAAATTTATTATGCCTCCACTTCATATAAAGCTGGGGCTCATGAAAAACTTCGTGAAGGCACTAGACAAAAACTCAGATGCTTTTCGGTAGATCATAGCAGACAGTCACTTCGAAGATTTACTCAGCAGAACTGAAAAAAAAGCATGGTTGGCATTTAAGTCTGTTGTAGCCAATTTCCTTGGAAATAATAAATCTCCTGACTATGTAAATATTGTGCAGAAGTGCATTAGTGCGTACAAGTTAATGGGTTGTAACATGTCCCTCAAGATTCATCTCCTCGACTCACATCTCGACTTCTTTCCAGAAAACCTAGGTTCTGTTAGTGATGAACATGGTGAACGTTTCCATCAGGACAACTCGGTGATGGAGTCACGCTATCAAAGTCGATGGAGTGCAGCAATGTTAGCCGACTATTGCTGGATGCTTCAGCGCAACATGCCAAATTGTCAGCACAAACTCAAGTCTACAGCCAAGAAATTCAAACCAAACTAACTTTTAATTTAAGGAACTTTACGTTATACCTATGTATGTATTTTACAAGTGTATTATATCTTAAACTATGTGTATTTATGTTAAGTAGTGCTCTATTCAGCGATATATGCTCTACTGTGACTTGCCTGCGAGTTGTTTGCTTTGATACAATATTAAACATATATAAATGGTCAATGCCAAATATCTCAACAACGGTGGGTGATAGAGACAAACGGTTTCTATATTTGTAATCAGCATGTCTTACTTGTCTTAAAACAAGTGTTGGTTTCCAAGATATTTTCCGAAAGTTTTTTTTTGTTGATCAGTGTAATTAAACAAAACTAAAATAGAACAGAAAAAAAAATTATGTAATATAAAATGAAATAAAATAAAATAAAGATAAGATAAAAATGTACTAAAAAATAAATAAAAAAAAAAAAATTAAATTAATTTAAATATAAAACAAAAGAATTAAAAAACTTAAATTAAAATATTAAGTTAAAAATAATAAAGCTAAATAAAATTAAGTTTAAAATAAAAAAGTAAAACGAAATAAATAAGGCAAAAAATAAAATAATGAAATTAAGTCAAAATAAATAAATTAAAAATAAGAACGAGAAATAAAATAAAAAATAATAATAATATTAATAAAGAACAAAACAAAATAAAATTAAGTGGAATATAACAGATTTAAATTAAAAATGTATTTAAATAAAAGTTACTTAATTAAAATAAATTAAATGTAAAATAAATAAAGTAAATAAATAACAAATCAATAAAAATAATAACTTAAAGAAAAAAGGGAATTAAAGTAAAATAAAACCACGTTAAATTATATTAAAAAAATATAAGAGGAGAAAATCATAAAAATAAAATAAAGTTAAATGAAGTAAAATAAATCTAAACAAAAATTAAAACATTAAAAAGAAAACAGAATAAGAATGTTGAGTTAAATACATTAAAATATAATAAAGAAGAATAAAATAAAACATATGGAAATATTAAATTAAACCACAATAAAATGAAGTCAAATAAAATAAAAACTAAAAAAGAATAAAACATGAAATGAAATAAAGTAAAGCAAAATAAAATTTAAAAAACTAAACAAAATATAAAATAAAACTAAAATATTAAATTAAATTAAATAAAGAAGAATAAATAAGAAATAAATAAAAATACAAAATAAAAAACAATGAAACGAAATAAAATAAACCAAACTAAATTTAAAAACATTAAATTAAAAAATTAAAATAATATAATAATAAAATTAAAAAATTAAGTGGAATGAAATAAAATAAAACAAAATAAAACTACACAAAAAATAAAAAATAAAATTAAATAAACCAAAATATAATAAAGAAAAATAAAATAAATTTAAATGAAATAAAATTAAAAGGATCATTAAAATAAAATAAAGTAAAAAACTAAATTAAATTGAGAGAATAAAACCGAACTAAAAAAATTATAATAAAAGCAATGAAATAGAATAAAATATAACTAAAAATCAAATAAATAAAATGAAATTGAAAAAAAGCAAATAATATAAAATACACCCCACTTTGGATGAATCAATCCTACGAAATCAGGAACGCAACCTCAACGGATGAAAAGATTTGAAGATCTGAAATGGCTGTCCACGGCGTATATCGAAAAGACTTGCTGAGCCCACACGCCGAGCACAAATAGTCGCACTTATGGCTTACCCACAGGCCGATATTCGCCGAAACGGAGGGTACCATTCTCGCCAAGATGGTGTGATTCCAACAAGAAATTACATTAAATATGTAAAGCGATATCCAAATGCCGCTGCAGACAGATGTCGAAGATGCAATAGTCAGAGTGAGACATTAGACCACGTGCTAGCGGGATGTACCACACTGGCAAACTCTATGTACCTGAAGCGACACAATGACATCGCGAAAATAATCCATCTAAAACTGACGCAGATATACAACTTGAATCAAAGCAAAATACCGTACTTCAGATACACCCAAGAACCTGTTCAAGAAAACTACAACTACCTTTTATGTTATGACCGAACAATTTTAACAAATGCAACAAGAGAGAACAATAATTAAATTTTTTTTTTGTTTTATTTTTTTTCCTCTTTAATTTAATTTTTTTTTACTTTATTTAAAAATTTCGTTTTTTACAATAATTTTTTTTTTATGAATCCAGTACCAGTTGCCTTTTTAATTTAAAATTTGTTTTTTATTTAAAAATTTTGTTTTTTTTTGTATGAATCCAGTACCAGTTGCCTTTTTACTTTTAAAATTTTCTGGTTTTATTTATTTATTTTTTTAATATTTACTTTTTTTATTTTATTTTCATTTTAAATTGTTTTTGTTTAATTTTTTTTATTTTTAATCTTTGTTTTCCAATTTTTTTTATTTTATTTAAAAATTTTGTTTTTTAATTTTTTTTTTGATTAATGCAGTACCATTTACCTTTTTAATATTTTTTAATTTTTAATTTAAATTTTGTTTTTAAAGTCCAGTACCAGTTACATAAAATAATTATAGTTGCATGAGTTCCAAGTTTTTAATTAAGTTTTTTTTTAGTTTTTAATTTTTTTTATTAATCCAGTTGTTCTCACACAAAATAATCCCTAGTTGCATGTGTGCCAATTCTCATATCCAAAATCTATACGAGCACAAACATACAGAGGAAAAAAGCAAATATTTGTACATCAGCCATCTTTATTTGCTCAGCAATTAAGTGCGTAAAAGTGTCGAAAGGACGCGCTACAGCTTGACAACTGATCGTCGCATTAAGATAACTAGCAAAATGTACACCGAATAAATTGCTTGCATAATTTACGAGGATGATTAGATCATTAACCGGCGAATAGGCTGAGGAGCAGAGTGTCAACATCTCAAAGGAAAAATTGGATACCAAAAAAAGGCATACAAATTAAAATAAACTGTCACGAATGAGCGGCATCGCCAGTCCAAACAATTACACAATTACAACAAAAGCAAGTAAGCAAATATGTGCATATGGATGCATGGATGTATGTGTGCATATAACCTTTTCATATAAAATAAGTAAGAATAACAAAAAATGCGTGATATGCATCGCTCCTCACCAGCACACACACACACACACACACACACTTCACCGCTCATTCATACAAAATACACAAATTGTGCGTCGACTTTTTCACAGCCCTCGCCGCTGTTTTCGTTTGCTCATCACCAGCAGTGATCCGCATTCTGATATGTCGGTTGTGTGTGACATAAGCGCCATTGTTGTATTGACATTTTTGCATTGAAAATATGAAGTGTGGAATGTAAATAATATACGGGGGATCTGTGTAGTATTTCGCAGCTGTGCGGATGGCGTGAAAATGCGAAGAATAGAGGGACACAAAATAATAATAAAGAGAAAAAACTGAAAGGAAAGCAAAGACTAGAGAATTTCTAGGAAGGTTTGCATTATGAAATTTTGGCACTTTTGCTGTGATGAAGCGCTAACTTTTGTATTTCGTAGGTGTTGATAAATTCTTCGCGCGTAAGTTGTAATTGTTTGATAGGATAACATGGATATTTTGAGAATGGCATGCGGTTGATAAATTAGTAACCTTCTTCAAATTTGATGGTATTCAAAAGAGCATTCACGTACATAAATACATAGGTACATATATTTATATCCAATATACCTATGTATGCATGTGTATGAGAGCATATCATATGTACATACTAATACTTTTAGGAGGAAAACCCCTCAGGGTAACAGAAAACGCTAAATATCTAGGACTTGTACTAGATAGGAAGCTAAATTGGGGCTCACAGTCGCAGATAGAGTACGCAAAGCTACGACGGCGCTATACTCCTGCGGAAGGCTCATTGGAAAAAAATGGGGTTTGAAACCCAGAATGATACACTGGTTGTACACAGCAGTAATTAGACCAATTCTCTACTACGGTATTGCAATATGGTGGAATGCCCCGGAGAAGGGCGTGAACATTAAAAAAATTGACAGGGTCCAAATACTTGCATCCGTTCTTATAACCGGTGCTATGTCAACCACACCATCGAAAGCACTATATGTGATATTAAACTTCCTTCCGGTAGACCTGCAGGCAAAGTACATTGCGCGCAGTGCAGCAATAAGGCTGAGCACTTTAAGCAAGTGGTCAAACACAGACTATGGCCACGACAAAATCCTGGATGGCACGTTGGGGCTTCCCAGACAGATGGACTATGCAGTTCCGATTATACTTGCCATTACAACGTTCGTGACCCTCCTACCCTCGAGGGAAGAGTGGGAACGGAACGTGGTAAGACAGGGCGAGTCCATCCATGTATACACAGATGGCTCAAAGCTCGATGGCAGGGTGGGCGGAGGTGTATATTCCGAACATCTGGGGATCTCCTTCAGTTTTCGGCCCCCCCGACTACTGTAGTGTCTTTCTGGCTGAACTGATGGCAATAATGAAAGCCGTGACACATTTTCACTGATAGCCAGGCGGCGATAAAATCCCTCACAAAACAGTCGATAACCTCCAAGGTAGACATGAAATGCCGCGCATCTTTAACGAAATGGCTGAGTCATCTCACCTAATGATAGCATGCGTTCCTAGCCATTGCGACATTGAGGGGAACTGCACAGCCGATGAACTAGAGAAAATCGGCACCAAATTGACTGCTGATTACATAGACAACAATATAGGTATGCCCTTGCAAACATGTAGACTACGTATCCGCGAGGAAATTATAACAGTAGCGAACGCAAGATGGCGTAACGAAGCCACTTGCAAAATAGCCCGACAGATGTGGCCGACTCTCAATGCTAAACGCACAGAACTTCTACTAAGAAGAGATAAGTCTTAACACACTGATTTCAGTCATTACGGGGCACGGCCTAATCGGTAGGCACGCCCAGAGAGTGAGTGTGCAAACACATGACTTCTGCAGAAGTTGTCTAGTCGAGGAAGAGGAAGACATAGACTCGCCATTTTGGGCGGACATTTCTTCAACGAGTTAGAAGACCTCGGCTCTGTCGAAATTAAGGATCTTGCGATATTTGAAATTTGTGCTATTTGCACACATTGGTTTCAGGAGAGATAGGGGCTAGTTCTCCACGCCGCATCACAATGGGCTATGAGCCTGAGTGTGTCCTACAATGGACAACCGCTTCAACCTAACCTAACATACTAATTCACAATACCATTAAAAATTAAAGCTAGCATAATGAGAACATTTATTTCAGAAAATCTGTTAATAATTTCGGCATAGAAAATATCAATAAAAGTACCGAAATTACAATTCAAAGTTTTGCCCGAAGCACTATCAAATCGTCCACACCCTTAGGGAATAAAATGACTATGAAGACGCAGATCGCTTCCATTATCATTAACGATAGCGTGAACAAAAAAGGAACGATTTGTTTCAAAGTCCGTAAATTCAGCTTCCATGACTTCGCTGATAAAGAAACAAGTTTGCGCCTATCAGAGAGGCATGACGTCACACTGGTGCAATTGCGTGAGAGGCTCTCAAATAAAACCGAGTATGCTGGGAAGACCGCCGGCAACCTTCCAGTGTTTCAGATGTACGTCCAAGGATGAGAGATTACGTGGTTTGGCCATCCGAGGAGAGAGTAGCTGGGAGAGGGACTTCGGCTAGCCCATTCATTTCACAAGTATCCTTAAATCTATATCTCGATCGAAGTTTCTTGGCACACGAATTTAATAAATTTATAACGAAGATAATGAAAACTTATCAAATCTGAATTTTAAGTACCCACAGTAGTACCAACAAGATGTTCATATAGTTGTTGTTGTCTGAGCAGCTGGATTTCCTGAACGGGAAGAAACTTAATTAGCATCTAGCGTCATTTTAACATAACCGTCCTCAGGGATAACAGATTGCCAGGCCTGACCATTCGATGCGAAATCGTGAGAGTAACTTCGGCCGCCGCGTCATTGGGAATTCGGCTGCAGAATTCTGTCCGCCTATTTCACGCTCAACCAATCAGACGGCAACGCAGTAGGTAATATAAGCAGAGGCTACGCTACAATCTCAGTTTCAGCTGACCTCTGATGTGTTGCCTGTGGCATTGTAGAAAATACTGCGACACGTCGATACTAAATGTCTTGTAAACGAAGAATGAATTGACGAACTGAAATAAAACTTCACATACTAGGTTGTTCAATAAGTTTTGCGATGCGAAAAGAGAGGCCTCTTCATATGAAGAGTGTACCAACATAACAAAAAAAAATACAATTTAGGTTAGTAGCAACGCCCTCTCTTATCAGCTCACCATGAGCTTGTCGACTGGTAAAATCCGTCAAGCAATTCATGAATGCCAAATTGTTAAGAGCGTGGAGTTATCGATGGTGAAAGTTGTTCATCAACACTTCGCGTTACAGCAGCAGCTTTCTCAACAGAAGTTCCAGTTTTTGGTCGTAGGAACCAAAAAGTTTGTGAACCTCTCGATCATTGTCGAGCCAAGAAGCACCGAGAGATTTGGTAATTCCTAAAACACTCAAGTCATTGTATTTAAAGCTCTGCAAAGTGAAAGGAGGTATAGTAAAGGAGGAAAGATAGGATAGAATAAAAGAAAAGAGGTATTTAGTCTTCTGAGAATTTTCCAAATTTTTTGACAAATCTGTAAATATCCTCCAGTTTTAGTGAACGAATATTACTCATTCTCACGGCATCGGTACCCAAAACTCAAAGCCTTGCTCTAGCAAAGGCAGGACACTCACAGAGAAAGTGCTCAGTGCTATTCGCCTCTTCCAAGCAAGACAGGCACATGGGGTCCTCCATGATTCCAATGGTGGTCATATGCTGATCCCATGAGTTGGTTCTGTAACAATACCGACCAACCGAACGTCTTTCCTTCCGAGTTTTAGTACACACATCTCCGGTGTAAAGAGCTCTTAGTTGGCAGTCGCGTTGCCTGAGTATCTGTCCGCTTTGTTATAAGTTTTTCGAGTTGGCAACCAAAAGCGGATCATTATAAAGGGTCTTCAAAAGTGATACCTTGTAGTATAGTACTAAGTAATTCCTACTTTTTTATGCCATTTTTGACATTTGTCAAGTACAGTTGTACATTTTTACGCGATAAAACAACGCGTTAAAATTATTGAAATTTTTTATAAAAATTGTTCATCGTTTAGAAAAGTATATCGCAAAATTCGTGATGTTTTTTTTCGTGGAAATAATCGTCCGAATGAGACGAAATTTCAAAGGTTGGTGAAAAAATGTCAAGAAACTGATTCTGCTGAGGAAAAAGAGGACTGGCGGAAAAGCGGGAGTGGTTTGAAAAGTAAAGTCTATATGAATAAGCTAACCACGAGTCCAGAGCTGAAACACAACATTCGGAACGGGATTGCTGAACTGAATGCGTTAAGGGGGGATGTCCATGTATAATTTTCAAAAAATCGATTTTTTTCAATATTTCGAAAGTATAGTATCTTAAGAATATACTGTGAAATTTTCATGCGGAAATTCCTAATATTATAGCTTTTATAGCCCATTAGCTATGTAGAGACCGGTCCTGTACCTTAAACTTTAAACTCATTTATCTCGAAACTGTGTTATCGACCGAAAAGTTATCGACCGATTTGTTTGAAGTTTGGTGAAACCTCTCTGTATATTACTATCGGATGGATAAACCTAAAATTTCAGATATTTCGCTTTGATAAATTACTTTTTGAGGGTTAAAAATGTCAATAAAATAGCCCTAAATTCTGACTTGTTTTTAAAGGCTTACTTTATAATTAATTTTATACTTGCTTTTTAATTTTATAGGTTCATCCTTTCCGTTAATATGTTATGAAAAAAACCAATTTAATATTTTTGTTTCAGATCGATAGATTAAGAGTAATAAATAGAGCAGTTTGGGACCTCGCGCCGTAGGTGGTCGAAGAGGAAATGATCCTGAGCCACCATTTTGGAAACAAAAATGAAAAAAAAAATTTGTTGGACTCTCGAAAGGTTAAATAAAGTTGTGTTAAAGCTTCAAAATAATATAATTATTTTATCACCTTTAAAAATATGTTTAAAAAATGACCGATTTTGAGCCTTCTACATGGACTTCCCCCCTTAATGTGTGAGCGAGTACTTGAAAATTTTAATTCTCCTATGACAGCCTGTAGATGTGAGCACGGTGGACATTTAAATGATGTAATTTTTTACAAACGAGGTGTGTTCAAAAAGTATCGCGAATTTTGGGGTTTTTTTTTAATTATTTATTTATTCATTAATATCTATTTTGTCCCCTTCAAAGCTCTCATACAACTATTGAGAGCCGTATTTTGAATAAAATTAGTGAAACCTAAAATAATCTATATATTTTTATTTTAAAACAACATCTTAGTGCGTCCTATGTATAACACTTTACTTTCAAACCTTCTTCTTTTAAGTCTCCTTTAGACCTCATCTCTACTAAATATTTCTACCAACCGAGCACTCCTTTTGTAAGCATAAAAATATTGCATGTAAACAACTGTCAACTGCGCAATTTCCGCAGTGTTGCATTTATGAACTGCATTTCTTTCTTGGCATATGAGCGCTTGTGCATTTTCACTTTTGTAACGACATTTACAATTGAATTCAATTTTCGAAGGCATAAAAAATGAAAACTGTATGTAAATGTCAAAAACTTCAGTTGATATTTCACTTGTGCGCGGGGCAAAAGCTGCGCGAATTCAATGCAAAATCAGCAACTCACAACAAATGACAAATAAAACTTTCAAAGCACACAAAAATGCAATTTCTAAACAAACTTCACAAAAATCAAGAATATTACATGTACATACAAACGTAGGTGTGTGTGTGTGTGTGCATGTGGTGCAAGTGCAAATGCAAGTTTTGACATTTAAGCGCGCACAATGTAATTCGATTACGTGTCGCCACGCAGCTGTCGTGGCAGTTTTATTGAAGTTTGTTTGCCCACGCACTCTACGCACTGAATTCTGTTTGTTGTCAGTGAGTGAGTATTGGGATTAGGGAATTGGAAATTGCATTTCACTCAAGGTGCAGGCATTGCATATTTTTCAATTTCGTGCAATTCGCTAAGTTGAAGTGGAAAAAATAAAAGTAAAAATAAATTGAAATAGGCAGGCTGGGAGTTGGAAAACTTTTCAAGTTACTTTTAAGTATGCACTTATAAATTTAGTTACTTTGAGTTGAGTGAGATTTGCTTTTTCTGCAAATAAAGGCAAATCGTTTAGTGACATTTTTATTGCAACAAAGTGGGCTAAAAAAGTAAGGAAATGAATGTCAGTAACTTTTATATCCAACGCACTGAAAGTACGTTAGGGTTTACAATTTTGTTTATCTGGAGTTTTCTAGTAATCCCAAGTTCTTTTTACTGAATCATTCAACCTGGCGAATATCAGCCAAATACGAAATGGCGTTATCACGGAGCTAATTGAGGATCACAGATGGCGGAACCGTATCCGATGGCGTTCTTGAGTAGTTGACGTCCTAGGCTTCACTAGGAGTTAAAACAAAACATACTAAGATGTTCAGTAAGTTTTGCGGTTCGATAAGAGAGGACGTTGCTGATAGGCAAATTTTTTTTGTATTTGTTTTGTTGGTCCTCTCTTCATATGAATAGTATTCCCATATCGCATCGCATCGCATAGCAAAACTTATTGAACAACCTAGTATAGGGTGGGCCATGTAAAATTTGCTTTTTGAATCGGCTATAAAAAAAAACTAATCAATATTTTTTCAAACTTTTCTTTTTATTTTGAAGATTGAACATTGTGATTCATGAATGAAAAATAATATTGTTCAAATGACTGCCACGACTGGCTTTACAGTAGGCCATTCGGTCAACCCAATTTTTAAGCACATTTTCGATTGTTTGGGCTACAATTTCATGAATGACAACTTCGATTTCGTGTTTTAAGGCATCAATCGCCTCTGGATGGTTCGCATAGCGTTTGTCCTCAACGGCTCCCCACAAAAAATAGTCCAACGGGCTTAAATCACAGCTCCGGTGGCCAATTGATATCGGAATTCAAAAACGGTAGCCAAAAGTTCGAGTGTAACTTTGGCAGTGTGACAAGTTGCACCGTCTTGTTGAAACCAAATGTCGTCCATGTCATCCTCTTCCATTTTTGGAAACAAAAACTTGTTGAGCATGTCACGATAACGCTCGCTATTTACTGTAACCGCGGAAGAAGAAGAAGACTCACCACTTTGGAAATAGGTTTTCAATATTTCCCAATTTTGTTCAAGCGTATAGCGTCCCATTTCGTAAATGTCAAACCTTTAAGTAAATTATGAACACATTTGACATGTCATTTGTGTTACCATTCTCAAAAAAATAGGTGGTTCAAAAAGCAAACACTATTTGGCCCACCCTGTATGTGAAGTTTCATTTCAATCTGTCAGTCAAGTCATCCATTGTTTACACGCCATTTAGTATCGACGTGTCACGGTATTTCCCACAGTGGAAAAAATCAAGTATCGTGCAGTGACTGATTTTCTATTTTTGGAGGGCTAAAAAGCAAATGAAATTTGTGAACGAATGTTAAAAGTGTGTAAGGGCCTTTCGCCATCAATTGGTAGAGTAGAAAGACGGGTTACTGAATTTAAACGTGATCGTACAAGCTTTTAAGCGATCCACACCAAGGACGTCCCAAAACAGCAGCAACACCAAAAATCGTTGAAAAATTACAGGAAATCGCATTCGAAAACAGTCGAGTGACTGCAAGAGATTTAGTACATAGAAGCCTTAGACATTTCATTGGGCAGTGTAAGCAATATTTTGACTCAAGTATTGGGTTTCTGAAAGCTAAGTGCACAGTCGGTGCCTCATTCGCTAACAATGGAACAAAAATAAATTGGAATGCGGCTTTCTCAGTACCATTCAGAACGTTTTCGAAAGGATAAAGTGGATTTTATACATGAATTCATCACCATGAACGAGACTTGCGTCTGTCACCATGATTCTCAATCAAAACAAGAGGCTAAAGAGTGGTGTAGTGAGCCCAGTTCTTCGGCTCCGAAACGAGTTCATGCCCCGAAATCGGCCAAGAAGGTGTTAGCATCAGTTTTTCGGGATGCGAAAGGAATTTTTTTCGTGGATTAGTGGCAATCTGGTAAAACAATATAAATACTGAATATTATTGTAACCGTTTAAACCAGCTGAAGTTGAAAACAGGCGTGAAAAAAACACAGTTTGCAAAAGAAAATAATTATTTTTCATCAGGGCATTGCACCGAGTCACAAGAGCATTTAGACAAATTAAAATCCATGAATTAAAGTTCGAAATGTTGGAGCATCCACCGAATTCACCAGATTTGGCCTCTAGCGACTTCGCTATGTTTCCAGACCTAAAAAAGTGCTTGCGTGGAAAGCATTTTTCATCAAATGATGAGGTCATAACAGCTGTAGAGGTACATTTTGCAGCACTCCCTGATTCTCACTGCAGGAATGGAATTCATAAATTGTAATCTCGTTCGAAAAAGTGTATTGTTGCTCAGGGAGACTATACTAAATAATAAAATGTATTTGAAACCATAAAATTGTGTTTTTCTTATCGAACCGCAAAACTTATTGAATAACCTAGTATATTCCATTCAGAATTTTCAAAAAATTGGATTTTTTGTTTTTGCATTTTCTTAAAGTATAATAGTTATTGTGTGAAAATTTGAAGTGAATCCGACAAATACTTTTCGAGTTATTCAATAATTAATAAAGAGCGCTCGGGCGCTTCGGAGCAGATAGCAAAACTTTAAATGCGTTTTTCTCAAAACTGTGTTCTTTGAACTGGTGATCACTGTAACTTAAAAGCCGCTTGGTAGATTTCAATAAAATTTATACTGCTTTTGAAAAACATTAAAAACTCGTGCCTGATCGAAGGATTTTTTTCATTTAATTTAAATTTTTTTTTTTAACAACTAATTGTAGGTTTTTTTTTATCGAAAATCTGAAAAATATTTCCTGAGACCGCCATATTGTTAATTTCTAAAAAAAAGAGCTTCGATCAGGCACAAGATTATCTATTAATAAAACTAATTTCCCTTATCCGATTGATTTTAGATGAGTTGCCAAGGTTTTGTGATGATCACCGCAAGGGACTTCTGAAGAAACGGGCTCCACACAAACAGCGATAACTTTTTCAATTATGAATTTTTTTTTTAAATTTTGCTGAAGTCAAGTCGAAACATGATGCATTAATGCTATGTTTTTATTTTTGCAAAATAAAGCAATTGACTAGTAAAAAAAAAATTATTGAAAATCATAATTATTTCGGGCCTCTGACTACCCTTAATAAGAAACTCACACCTGAAGTTCTTCACTGAAAATTTGAGAAGCAGTATGGAATGGTTCCATCAAGACATGACTAGGTTTTAGAGGACATTTTCAGAGAAATAGTAGACGAGCAGATTTCTGCTGGTCTTTGGCACGAGAAACTCCGACTTTCGGGTAGAAAAGAAGATCCAGCACAAAATTATTTTTAACATTTCTCATTTGACTTTTTATTTATGTTATTATCACTTACAGATACGACAATATTTTTTATTCCTCCAAATAAAATGCATGGCCTCCTGAATCGGAGGGTGATAGAATAAACGTGAAGCTCATATTTCGATTGACTCTTTATTTTTTATTTATATTTTTCTGTAGTCAAGTGACGTTAAGTAGCAAATGAATTGAAGGAAAGTTATTTGTGTTTCATGCCATTGTAATTTAGCATGTCATACTGAGTTATTTTTTTCTTAATGTGAAGGCCTACAACGAGTCTTTTGGATTGGAAACCAAGTTTTCTGGAGAATGTCTTGATTAGCTCGCCGATCACGTAGAAATCAAAAAGTTTGTGATCTCAAGGATCATTGGCCGCTACTTGGGATGTATTTACAAACAATTATCTGTTTATCTTTTCATTCAACTGTATATATATATACCTATAGTTCCATAGTTCCTAGATGAAACATAGGGCCTCAATAAACAAGTTATAATTTCGTCTATAGTATACTGCCCCTAATAAACACCTCCTGATCTAAAAACTTGACACATCTTCGGTATGTAGAGCTCTGTGTTGGCAGTCGCATCGCCTGTGTATCTATCCGCTTGGTTATAAGTTTTTTGACACAATTTCCTCTGAAGCTTCTGATGTCGTCATTGTCTCGTCTCATGGCTATAGAATTGTATGTCTCTTCGCTATTATAGTTCCGTAGTCAGCGGGATTTAATGTGTTTACATCTCACATTGCTTTCCAAAGGTACTATGCATGAAAGTTGAATAATTTGTTCTTGAATTCAACCATGTATGACAGTTCTCGCTTCCTTCAACTTCTATTCATTCATCACCAGGTCTTTCCAACACAGAGCTGGTCATCACCAGCAGTTTGGTTATATCTACATGCGGTGCTTTGTATTTAGTTGGGAGTCATACAAGAACTCGTTAGCCCCTAAATCGTAAAGCCCCGACTAGAATTATAGTGAGGCATGCCGAAGAATCAGTTAGGCCCGAATTAGGCAGGCCTTACTGAGGCACGCCTCACTTACCTTACCAGGCCCACGTTAGGCAAGGCAAAGACTGGCATGCCAGAACAATACCAAATTTGGTTGTGGTCACGAAAATCTGGGGCAGTGTCTCACTTAGGTATAAATTGGAATCCCTAACTGATTTGTAGAAGGGCATCCGGAGTATTACCGAAGTTCGGTTTTTCGAACCTACGCCTAATGAGGCAGGTGTGTGGCGATACCTTTCGGGACTTGGGCCTAGTTTGGCTGCCTTTTGAGGCGCAAATTTGGAATGCGGTCAGCCTTACCTGCGCCTAATCACCGCCTTACCAAAATTTCTAGTCGGGGCGCTAAACTCGTTCGTGCAGCTCATATTGATTGAAGTACCGGCGTTTACATTATCGATTGTCGCCAACTCGAAGAGGTCCTTAAATAAACAGCTGAACTTTTGAGCGAAAAGTCAGTATTCGAACAACTGAGCCGTGTAATATCTTGTAATTAAACTCCTATAAAGGAGGACTAGCTAAAAGAGAGCATAACCTGCGAGGTGAGAATTTTCTACTCAATAATTTCCTCCGCTCAAAGTAGAAGTTCTTAAAAACTCAGTAATTGGGCTTGGATTGTTCACCAAATGGTCTTGGTTTGATCGGAAAAGGGTGTCCAAAAAGAGTGACATGCGAGGAATGAGACACTGTAAGCACAACTCACATCTACTAGAACTTTCTTTAGCAGTCTTCAACTCAGACGCTACATAATCACCCCACAACTAATTCGGGAAAGGTACTAAATTCTGCTTTTCAAAATTCTTTTGGATGAAAATTCTGTAAAAATCAAAAAAAAAATTCTGTCCAGCCTAAATTCTTTTGGTTCAATATTCTGTATTTAAAATTCTGTATGATCAAAATGATGGAGAACTGAAATTCTGTATATTAAAATTCTGGAATCAAAATTATTTTCGATCAAAATGCTGTAAAAATATCACCTAATAAGCAGATAACCTGATAAGCACGCTTACCTGAATAGCACATTTATTTTATGAATAATGGAATCCTGATTTTATAGAAACAATGGTATATATACATACGTCAATTAAAGATAAATTCAAAAATTCATTCAAACCAAAAGTTATTACATTATAATGGAGAAACAATTATTATATTGTATTATTAAATTTTTAGCAATTCGCTTTAGAAAGTCTTTTTTTGTTATTCTTTTAATTCTGTTGTTTGCTTCTACAGCCTTCTTCGTTTGACTAATTTTGTGACCATTTTGAATTTTAGCTAGTTGTGCTTTCGCACAACCCAGCTCGCCTTTTAGATCATTAATTAGTTTGTACAACCCTGAGTTTCGTTTCCCAACAATAACTTTTAGCCGTCGATGCCAAGCCTCAATACTGTTTTGCGTTCTGGGGAAAGCGATATTGGACTCATCGTGCACTGACCAAAATTTTGGTGGGTATTTTGGTATACAATGAAAGAATGGGAATTGATTAAAACAGTTAGGTATTTGAACGAAGTATACAGAAAATATTGCAATTATTCTACAATATTTTTTAGCACGGTTGCTCGAATTTCATTCACATTGTTTCTGAATCTATAAATACATACAAACATATGTACATTTGCTTTATGTAAATCTGTTTTGATAATATAGGAAACCATATGGGTCAAGACAAGTCATGTATTGGCAGTATTTTGTTTTGCAAAAGTCTATATTGAAAAATCGGAAGAGCATATGGATAAATAAAAAAAGTGCGCACTTTTTTATTTTTCCATATGCTCTTCCGATTTTTCAATACAGAATTTTGCAATGCAGAATTTTGACAATACATAATTTTGATTTACAAAATTTAAAATTACAGTGTTCCGCAATACAGAATTTTAACATTACAGAATTTTGCATTACAGATTTTTGAATACAGAATATTGAATACAGAATTTGAAATACAGAATTTTGAACCAAAATCATATTGTACCCAACCCAACTAATTCTTGCACGTCCCGCAATCGGTCCTACATTACCGGAACAACCGGGATTTATATCTGGCCAAGCACTGTCCCTTCAGCAGCACTCCCCGTACATGTATGGGGAATGTTTTTGCTGCTACAACAACAACAACAACAACTAATTCTTGCAACTTGTACAATGACCCTCACTAACAAATATTCCACATGTCATTTCAACCACAAATAAACCCAATTGCAAATAAATCACTTCAGGCAAAGTACGAAAATGGAATGCCTACAATAATGTCCGCCTTCCCAACTGCGTCACAAATATTGTATGATTGTATATATGTATGTATGCGTAAGGAAACTTCAACAAAGCTGAGTTTGAGGTGGTCCTCATATGAAGATCTAAATTCGTATGGTATGTCTGCATGTGCGAGTGATTTGTTGCCAAACAAATAAATTCTTGGGCGAGGGAGCCTGTTTGAAACGTCAACAGAGCTTTTAACCTCAAGTAACGAAATATTATTGTGGCCATCGAAGAAGTAGTAAACATGGCACTTATGGGTAAAGCCCACTTCAGTTGGGGTTGCTGTTGTTGACATCTTTGGCGCCAATGGACATGCAAGCGGTTATATGTATGTATGTATGTGGGCATATACACAAAACAACAACAAATGTGTATTGACTAGGTAGCAAAATACTGTTGTGAAGATATTTGCCCACATTTTTTTTTTTGTTTTTTTTTTTGTGCAATTTCTATTCTACTCCATTTAATTCTTTTTGCTGAAATAATTTGTTGGCTCCAAAGGCTAAATTTGCTCGCTAAATGTAATTTAATGCAATTGTGCGTAGGCGTGTTTGGCTTCATATATTAAATTAAGTCGTTTCTATTCGTTGGACTACAAATTACGAAAATTAATCCTGATTTGATGCTGGGCGCGTAGTGTGGCGGCGGGTTTAGTGTTTGGAGGGCTGAGGTGGTAAGCTGGGCGTGTTTAATATTCTTAAGTGCCATCGAGTGTTGGGGAATGGGAATGCACACAGTGAATATGTACACTCGTGCACAAATTAATAGTAGTGCGATGAATTTTTTTCATTATTTTTTTCTGCTGATTAATCCTTTGAGGAACATAGGGCCTCTACAAGGCTTGTCCAACGTGCGCAATTAGATGCTGTCGTCTCAGCACAGTCCCAGCTTGTGTTTATAAGTGAAATTCAATTTCTCAGCCCGATGAATTACCAAGTTTTAATTATATTTTTTGGTAAATTGTTTTTTCTGAAATCGTACATAATAAATGTATACTTCAGAGTAAGGCAAAAACCGGCATATTCGGAAATGAGATAAATATCGGTCGGAGTACCACAAGGCAGTATATTCGCACCGGTACTGTACTTAGTCCTGCCACAAGATATGAAATTATAACACTTTTTTTATTGAACTTAGCCTTAAATAAGCCTTCACACGATTACGTCATTTAGCTATTGCAGCTCGCACGGTGTCCATGGATACTGACATCGCTGCTCGAACCTACTATTGTTTGAGACTCCCCAAATTTCTGTGAGGTCTTCGACAGGCCATGTTCTCCCATTCTGACTACAAACTGCAGTCCAATGGATTTAGATCTGGACTTCCAGACGAGCAATCTTCTGCCTCTATGAACCCACGAATATTGCTTTTTACCCACTTCCGGATGATTTTTGCCTTATGAGATGGAGCGGAACCTTGTTAGAAGATCCAATACTCTCCATTCAAAAGAGTACTGCTCAACTCGCCTCCTGGTACACCTTTGCCCTGGTCTGAACTCCTTTTTGCAAAAAAAGAGATGTCTTCACAAGACATTCCCCAACAAACCATTACGGAGGCTGGATGGTAGCCACCCTGAACCCTTGGAACAACAAATTTTGTGTGTTTGGAAGCTTTAGAACAGATTTTGTCGTTTTGTTTATTAAAAACTTCTTCGACAGTGAACATTTTCTCATTTGTGGAAAGAATATTTCCATGGCCGTTGACCGCGTGCCACCGAAGAAGATGATTGCATCTGTCGAGCCTAATTTTCTTTAAGCGCCTTGTCCAAAGGTGACCAGTTGAGCGACGGAAGAGGAACTCACACTTACTGGGAATTCCAAGTTCATGTGAACAGTTTCAGTTCACAATCCCAAGCACGAAAGTGGTACACGTTGATACTTTCATTGTAGTACGCGTGCTGCCCAGGACATCTAAGGGCATCACAGACCAGTTATTGCTCAATCTTGTTACTGTTAGACGCAATTTTTCCAACAGGACGACTCCACTTATATAAACACATTCAAATACTTGTACATTCACGATGTACGCATGAAAGAAGGCAATATAAGTTTGAACATCATAATCCTGAAAGTAAGTATTTAATATATTTGAGTCTCGTTCGCTATCGGAATTAACAAATCACTGCACGAATTAAGAATGGCATGCACCACCACCCATAGATTCGAGAAAGAGCTATCAACCTCTCTTACACGCTTATGTTCAGACCTGGTAAGCTTTCCCGTACTGTGGAGATCATCTCTAATTAGTCTTGACATGGATCTGGTCGATGCACTCATTTCGCAGGACATGGTTTTCTTCTTTCTAAGGGGATTTCTGCGAATTCTTTATCGAACGGCTTTTATGGCTGTACTATTTCTGTCCACCAAAATTAAGAAAAACATTTTTCTAATAGCGGTCGCCCCTCGGCAGGCAATGGCAAACCTCCGAGTGTATTTTTGCCATGAAAAAACTCCTCATAAAAGTATCTGCCGTTCGGAGTCGGCTTGAAACTGTTGGCCCCTCCATTTGTGGAACAACATCAAGACGCACACCACAAATACGAGGAGGAGCTCGGCCAAACGCCCAAAAAGGGTGTAAGCGCCATTTATATATATACATATATATATATGGGGCATTCTTCGCCAACCGGACACCCCCATCTGCCCAGAACAGTTTTTATAAAAAAAATTGTTCCCTATGCCGAAATAAAAGCTTATGTCATGTACTTTAATTTGTCATGTGGCACTTTTTAAATATTCAAGATGGACGACGAATATTGACATGATGCTCGGGGGTTTCTGGGTTCGCTGCTGAATATAAATATTGAAGGAAATTGCTGAAATTGGAATTTTTTTTTCATAATACAGGATTTTTTTCACAGTAAAACTTTTTTTTCTTCTGGAGAATTGGAAAATCTTTTAATAATCACTTCCTTTTTGTTTGAGATTTGGAAGGAATGGCTTTTTAGTATTTCTGGTACTGGTGCTGCAGACTCGAATCTTTTGTTAAGCTTCCAACATATTTGTCAATATTCGTCGTCCATCTTGAATATTTAAAAAGTGCCACATGACAAATTAAAGTACATGACATAAGCTTTTATTTCGGCATAGGGAAACATTTTTTTTATAAAAACTGTTCTGGGCAGATGGGGGTGTCCGGTTGGCGAAGAATGCCCCATATATATATATATATATATTTCTGTTTGTCACTTCAGACGTTTGGGAAAAACGACTCGTAGTGCGATAAACAAACTTTCTCGAAAATTTAAGTTTTTTTCAGCAATTCGTAAATTCCACATGCACTTTTACCACCCTTTTGTAATGCAATCACTGCAATGCGATTGGCCTTAGCTCCGCATTCCATTGTTAACAAGCGAAATTCGCCACAAAACTGAGTGCAATTTATGAGTAGACAATACATACGAACAAAATAAAAAATAACAGAATTTTTTCAGCGACTTTGTTCTCGCCGTATGCATTGTGAAATTTGCCACAGAATTTATGGCAAGACTAAGTACTTACTTTATACCTCACACTTGCCAGATCTATCTATGATTACTTCGGAGGTAGGGTAGATTTAAAGAAAATTTAAAAAGGTAACCCGAGTGCAGTACAATGGACTTCATGTTGTCTGAGTGCTGTACTTGCTAGTTTGTCTCAAAAAAAAAATGAATTCTTCATTATGCGCTGTAGGTATGCCGGAATTTTGAACCTTAGTTCGAAGGCGGCTAATTTGTGCGCTATTGAAAGCGCTCATCACATCTAAGGTAGCAAGGAGGACTATGCTTCTGGATTGTGTACTAGCCTGTTGCGCTGCTCCTCCGCTGTTTATGACCGTTTCAATTGCAGTTCCTATTTCCATATCTAAGGCCGTGATTTCTTGCTGATAGTCTTCCGACGTTATCTATGGCTGCAGCCAGACGAGGCTTAATCACTCTTTCAAGGAGCTTGCCTGCTGTGTGGAGCATGCATAATGGCCGACATGCTGGTGGGAGGTTCGGGTTGCGTTTGCCTTTGCTTATTAGCACGAGCTGCTGCTTTTTCCAGATTTCTGTTAACATCTCATCGCTTAGGCAGGCGTTGTACATGTTTAGTAAGATTTGTGGTCGCATTTTTACGATCTTCTTGAGGACTTTAATCGGACCTAGTTTCTTGTTATTATTTGCCAGCTACCTTTTGTGAGGACTTCTTTAATTTTTTTTTGTTTTTTAATGCATTAAATCTGCACTTCTGGCAACAGTGATTATAAATAACTAGCAACTACTGAAGAGAATAGAAAACTACAAAACATAGTCGTCATAAAGTAAGAAGCAGAACCAGTTTCGAAGACAGGTTTCAAATAATAAAATAAAAATAAATTCATAAAGATGCAGTCGGAAAGATGTTGTGGTACGTATGTATGTATTCATCTAATTCTAGTGCCCCAATAGTGGTACTATTTCTACAAAAAAACAAAAAAAAACAATAAAAGTTGCTTAACACAGCTCACAGAAGCCCATTGAACAAGTTCTTTGGCATGCAAAATTGTCTTATTAAGTTTTCTTCCTCTTCTTTACAATCCTCATTCAATGGCAGCATTGCGAAGTTGTACTTGTCTGTGTTAGTATTTCTGTGAATGAATTAATTTCTTATTTGCTGATTTTGTGAAATTTATTATTCATATTTCATTTACTCATTTTCTTGATTTTTTGTGTTCTTTTTTTCTTTTGCTAAAGAGACAAATTATTTCTTTCTGCGCAGCATTCAAAAGCAACACAGATTATCAATTCATCCTTATACCTATTTATTTCTTTTTGATGTAAATGATTATTACTTGTTTGCTTTCTTTTGACGTCCGAGCAATGATTGCAATTTTCATATAAATGAAAATTTACGCTTATTGAGCAAATTTTCATTTGTCTGTTCCTATTCGTTTTGAACGACCGCTGGGAAGTGAAATAAATGTGGATTTCGGGGGAGGTGAATTTATTGGCGGAGTGAGGAAGAATAAAGAGGAATGAGGAGTTTCAAAATTTAATTTAATAGTTTAATTTTTATATTAGAAGCATTTTTTAAGTTTTGTTAAGTATTTTTCTTTAAAAATTTTACGGCATTTGGATATATAGGAGGTTTATTGAAAAATAGAGTGACTTCAAATTTTTCAATTTTCCATTTTTTTTTGTTATATTGCCACACATCTGCCCAATATATTCTGCATTTCTAATTGGTTTTTCATAGATTTAAAGGTAAAATATGATTTGGTATTTCTGATGATTTTTCGCTACCGACAAAAATGGATTAAAGCATCTGCATTTTTTAACTAAAAACAAAAGACTTACCTTGGCACTCTTAGCCGCCAAATATTCTCGCCCTCCTGCGTGCCTAATCCTCGTACTAGTCCCCATAACTGAAAGCGACCGGTGAAAGGCAATAGATTTGCCACGATTGAGGTGATAAAGACCTCATCGCTGGAAGAGCTCATGGCCAAGTGCTTCAAGGATTGGGAAAAGCCCTGCCACTAGCAATAAAATATGGATGGAAGACCACTTTGAATGAAATGGAATATATTAATTTGGGGATAAAGAAAGACATTATTTTTTCGGTAGATGACATCTGTATTTATCGACATATCGTAAAGTATCGAAGTTGATCGGCATAGTAGCTAAAGATCGACCATAAAATAGTTATAAGCCATTTACGCAAAGCTGGTTTCAAAAAGAAGCTCGATGTTTGGGTACCACACCAATTGACACCAAAAACATAATGAATCGAGTTTCCATCTGCGAAGCCTTGACCAAACGGCATGAAATCGGCCCAATTCCCAAACGGATGGTGACTGGCGTTGAAACATGGGTCGCATACGACAATATTGTGCGAAAGAGGTCGTGATCAACCCGACTAGAAATTTTGGTAAGGCGGTGGTTAGGCGAAAATAAGGCAGACCGCATTCCAAATTTGCGCCTCAAAAGGCGGCCAAACTAGGCCCAAGTCCCGAAAGTAACGCCACACATCTGCCTCATTAGCCGTAGGTTCGAAAAACCGAACTTCGGTAATACTCCGGATGCCCTTCTACAAATCAGTTAGGTATTCCAATTTATGTCTAAGCGAGACACTGCCACAGATTTTCGTGACCACAACCAAATTTGGTATTGTTCTGGCATGCCAGTCTTTGCCTTGCCTAACGTGGGCCTGGTACGATAATAGTGAGGCGTACCTCAGTAAGGCCAGCCTAATTCGGGCCTAACTGATTCTTCGACATGCCTCATTGTAATTCTAGTAGGGAAGGCGCGATGACGTAGCTCAAACGGCGACCAAACCAAGACTGTTGGTCAGGAAGGTTCTACTGTGTATTGACTGTAGTGGCTCTTGAAAGGAATGATTTTTTTATGAGTTGCTTCCGTATGGAGAAACACTAAATTCAGATTTCTATTGTCAACAAGCTAGCGGTGGACGAAAACAGAAAAAGTTTTGCGTGCCATTAGAACAACGCAGGGCCACACACGTATGTAGTGACTTGCCAAATACTCCGGCAGCTTGGCTGCGAGATTTTATTGCATTCACCATTTAGTCCGGACCTGACACCAAGCGATTACTACCTTTTTGCTCTCATTAGCAGCAGCAGCATCAACAACAATCAACCTGAGGGACCGAATTTTGTGTTCATTTCCTCCGGCCAGACCTGTCTACTTAGCTCAGAAAGGGCTCTGTGATCCATGGCAAATGAAACTATCGATATCGTATACATACACCCCACATACCACTGTTATGACGGCACAGACACGCAAGAAGACGAGTCTATAGCATGAAACTACCTACCAATATGGTGGGCCCAGACGTGGGTGAAAAGTATTTCATGGACGCCCGACTGCCCCCACCGAAGTAATGCATAAAGTATTTCCGGGAAGGGAGACTCACCAGTAGAGGAGGGGGGATTTTTTAGTGGCCACACCATTCGACGCAGTTGACGACGGTCGCTGTAAATGCGAAGGCATTTTGAACCCTACCATACCCAAAAAAAATAAAAAAAGGCATCCATGGTCCACCTACTGTTCGTCTTTGGGGTTTAGACTAGCCTGATCCAGTGATTCGTAAAGGATAAGGGGTGCCCACATACATGATAGACTTAAGGGCTGAATTAAAATCAATTCCCATCTCCCCATCTCTGTCAACTCATCCGCTATACAATTTCCACGTATGTCTCTGAGTCCAGGGGCCCAGAAGAGCTCTACTGCTAATTACTACTTTGGAGAAAATAATATAGAGATTTTATGACAGCTTGATTGCTGACCCACAACGCGGTCGGTTCTTAAACCTATCAACTCAGCTTGAAAGACGCTGCAGTAGTCAAGTAGCTGTAGATGTAGGTTCAGCACTTCTTTGCCGATCATTAAAAAAACCTACGCGAATGTACAAAGGATTTCCTTGGCTATGAAGGGTTTTGCATCTAAAAATGGAGTTCTCATCTGATCTTACGATTTTAGTGGAAAACAGACAAGTCCCTGATCCACAACGCAACTGTTTCTTAAAGCTATTAACTCAGCTAGAAAGACTCTGCAGTGTACAGGTAGCTGTGGGTTTAGGTTCAGCACGTCTGTGTAGATGCCTTTGTCAACCTTAAAATAACATACTGGAATGTACAAAGGATTTTCCTGGCAAAGAAGGATGTTGCATTTTCGTCTTACGTTACGATTTTAATGAAAATTCTTGGAATTCAGTCTTAAAACAAGAGGAATCTACAGGTCAACCAAGTAATAAAAAATGAGATCTGGCGTTTTCAACCGTTACTATCTCCACTCTTAATATTTCGTTAAACAATCCAGCACTATCTTAGACTTCAGTCATTAGTTCCCCATTTTATACAAAAGATTTTCCTATAGTAAAACATTTATATATTTATTTCCCCAGCCAGAAGTGAGCCTTACAAGCCAAGTGGTATAGAGAATTTTGCATTCCCATTGAGTGGTGCATTGCTCTGCCTATCCCAAGGCTCACAACACTCTCTCTCCCTCTATGCTTCTTAATTTAATCACACGTAATACTAAGTATCTATTCCACATTTAATGCATTATGCAAGTGCATCGTTAAGCGCCACATTAATACCGAATATACACCACTTGAGAGCACACGAGTGGAGGACGAAAAGTTACGCATACAAACCTCGCCAGCCCGTAGTAGAGTCCTTCAACTCGAGCATAACAAACACATGCATATCGCCAACAGTATTGAATACTTCAACTGATTCATTATACCGCACTAAAAAATCAAGCAGGTGCATCCTCGCTGCGATGTTGTTGTCCAAAATGAGGCTATACAATGAGACGACAGCATTCGACTTGAATGGATGCGCAGATGAGATACGCTGAATTGTATAGGTGGGGCGGATAGATGGAGAGGATGGGCAAATGGCGTAATAGCAAATACCATTGTTAGGCGCTGGGGATGGGTTTCGACGCTGGGTTCGAGTATTAGGACAAGTAGCGGCACTGAGTGCAAAGTGTGGGGGTATGGGGTACGAGGCGAGTCAACGAAAGAATTCGCCCGTATCTACATATTCAATGAGGCAAAAAACGCTTTAGGCAACACTCAATTTGAAATTTGCATTAAGTGAAGTAGTCATCAGGCAGTCAACGGCGGTCGGTGGACGGCGGCGGAGCGACAGCAGCGGCAACATCAACAACAATCAACCTGAATCCCTAACGACCTGCTCATTCGCAAATCAACCAACTGAACTTATCACTAAAATGAGGTAAACGAAGCTAAACAGCGCTCTGATGCTGATGGATGGCTAGATGATGATGGCTGGTTGGTTGTTTGGTTGGCTGGCTGGTTGGCTGGTTGGCTGACAAACTGACGGACGGCTTGTTGCCTGTTATTGGCGTTGGTGTGCCGTTGGTTGGTGCGTCAGTAAGTCACCCAGTTGGTTGGCTGGTAGCTTAGTGCCGGATGGCGTGTTTCCTCCCTGCCGTATTCTCCGCACACTCCATACAAATCCTTTATAATCAACGTCAACATCAGTGAAAATTCATCGACATAATCGTCCTCATTAACGTAACGTTTAATATCCTGAAAAACCTCGTCAACTCATCAAGCATGCAGCAACAAGCATGATGGGAGCCGAAGCAAACACGCACACATACACACTACTTGAACGGGCTCAAAAAATCCACACACACTCGAGTGTCGTGCATACATTTGTATGCATGCAAGTGCGCCTGAGCGAGGTCATTCGATTTTTGTTTTTTTTTTTCTATTTATTATTTTTGTTATTTTTTGCGTTTTGTTATTGTCTCACACTCCTTTCGTTGTAAAAAATTGCATTTTTTGTAATTTTCCGTTTTTTTGCAATATTTTCAAAAATATTTTACATTTCAAGTACTTCAGTGTGAGCTCGGGGCATATACACAAATGTCTTCAAGTGAGCCCTCAAACCGCATGTAAATATGTAAGCTTATCTTTACTTTCAGCGTTATTCTTGCGCTGTGTATGGCTGCGTGCTGATACTCATTAAACTCGATCAAATAAATGAATTGCTGCTGAATAACTGATTGCTGGGTTGGGCTGATTGCTGGGTTGGGCTGATTGCTGAGTTAGTTGATTGGTTTGGTTGACTGGCTGATTGAGTGTGGGTTATGTGCTTCAGTGACTCGGTGACGGAATTGATTTCAAACGAATTTCTAGTAGGTTATGCGACAGAAGATTGAATTGGACGCAAATAACCGTAGCAAAAAAAAAAAAATGAAAAATTACAGATATCTCATTCAGTTATATTCAAGTACTTCTTTCTCACTCCCCAGTTGTATTTATCAATTTCCTAATTGCATTTCATTTAAAGTGAAGAAGCAAGGCTGTCGTGCTCTTCTTCTTGTTCCCCCTTTAAATGCAATCAAACAATGGCAACCCCTTTTTCCTTTTCCCATTTTCTGTTTTTAATTGATTTGGAAGTTTTGAGCGCAAAATATACTTATTTAACCACAGTCTAATTGATTACTTTGCTGAAATATTTTTTCTGCTTCAAAATACCTTAAGAGGTCCCGGTGGTCTAGATCTCGAAGAATTGGAGTATTTTAAGGAATATTGTTTTTACAATAAATATAAATCATATAAATATTAATCAGTAGCTATGTCCAGCTAGGGAATAAAAAAAGAATAAAAAAGAAAATTGACCAAATAGCGCGGTTTTGAATTTGACACTCTAAAAATCGGGCTTTTATCAATTTTTTAATAAAAAAATACAAAATAATTGAAATAATAATACGATTCTAGAACGGGCGATAGACATTGATGTTGTGAGCAACATATCAAAATTTCCGACGATTCGGTTGAATAGTTTTTTTTTTTTTTTTTAACAAGACCAGTCCAAAAATGTCGTTTCGAGGTAAATGAGTTTAAATTTGCAGTACAGGAGCGCGCGGACCGCTCTCTCCTCAGTTAATAGGCTGTAGAAGCTATAATATTGAGAGTTTTCGCATGAAAATTTTACAGTATATTCCTAAGCTACTATACTTTCGAAATATCGAAAAAACAAAAAATCGGTTTATTGAAATTTCTAGACCACCGAGTCCCCTTAAATGCTTTCCCATTCCACTTCGGCAGATCGTTGGAACTACAGCTCAATACCTTACAATTCTTCTTGATTGGCGCGATAGCCACTTACACGATTTTGGCCGAATTGAACAAAGCGCGGCAGTCGTGTCGTTCTCATCCGGCGCCAGTTGGACACCCCCAATGAAGCCCGGTCCTTCTCCATCTGATATTTCCAACGCAGAGGTGGTCTTCCTCTTTCACTGCTACCACCAGCTGGTACCGCATCGAATACTTTCAGAGCCGCAGTATTTGTTTCCATTCGTACGACACGACCTAGTCAATGTAGCCGCTGGATCTTTATTCGTCGCGCTATGTCTACGTCGTCTTAAAGCTCATTCAGCTCATTGTTCCATGGCCTGCGATAATCGCCGTCACCGTTCAAAAGTCTTCCGTAGAATCTTTCTCTCAAACACTCCAAGGGATGCCTCATCGGATATTATCACCGTCCAAGCTTCTGCACCATACTTTAGGACGGTCATGGTGAGAGTTCCGTAGAGTGTTAGTTTTGTTCGGCTACTCAACTCAAACAGCAAAAAGAAGCGCTTGCAGATATGCCACGCAGGGCTGCGCAGAATGCTCCCTGACAGCATGATCGCTAAGTCTAAAGAAGAGTATCCAACCGAGAACAAAGTCAACTCGCACTGAACTAGAAGTAATTCTATTGAACATAGAATTCACTCTAAAGCACCTGAGATCATCAAATAGACATCACAAGCAAAAATAAGCAGTGAAAAAGCAAAAAGAAGCTTTGCATTGTCCGGTCATACCCTATGATCAGAAAATACCAGGAATGTTTAATTTAAACGAACCGCACAGTGGGAACCGGTCCATGCCGCCTTCGGATCATTAGTGTCTGCTTGGCCGGCCGGAAATGTGGGCAAACAATTCTTAGATTTCGCATGATGATAACGCACCGAGCCCAAATTGTCCTGGATTATTTGACCAAACATCAAGTAAATACCATCGTGCAAGCACCGTATTCACCTGATATGGCCCCGTGCGACCTCTTTTTGTTTCCCAAGTTGAAGTTACCACTTCGTGGAAGGAGATTGCAGTCGATAGAGGAGATCAAAGAGAATACGACGAGGGAGCTGAAGGCCACCCATTCGTCGGCCTACCAGGGGTGCATGGAGGACTGGGTTAAACGTTGGTCCATGTGTGTTGCTTCAAACGGGTCATATTTTGAAGGAGATAAAATAAATTTGCCTGAAATGTAACTCTGTTTTGGTTTATTTAAACATTCCCGGTACTTTCAGATCATAGGGTACAATCCATTATGAGGGAAATCGAGCTGTCACCGTCCATAGCGAACGTAAATGGAGAGTCCCACGTAATAGGTTCTACTTTGCCGGAACGAAACGGATTTATAACCGCCTAGGGACTGTAACTCCAGCTGTGTCCCCTAAATATGCGTGGGAAAAGTTATGCTGCTACTACAAAAACAACAAACCGTAATTGGAGGCCCATCGCCGACTACATATTGCAAACGAGGGCACACTGAAAGTCAGCATAAGCAAAAACTCAAAGCCAAACGGTAGCCTGAACTTTGCGTTGTCCTAGAATATAATCGAGAGCTAAGATAATCGAGCTATCGCCGTTTATATAGTACCAAACGAAAGCGGGCGCCAATCATCGCCTATTACCGATAAAGAGCTTCAGCTGTTAACCGTCAACCGTTTTGGATGTTTGGCCGAGCTCCTCCTCCTATTTGTGGCGTGCGTCTTGATGTTGTTCCAATGAAAAAAGCTCACATGTTCCGCCTATGAAGAAATCCGCCTTTCTTATCTCACTCTTATCCCTCCATTTGGCTTCCCAAGCCAACAAATCTAGAACACCTTTTCTTTTTGTCGCACCCTCTCAAAACGACATGCTTCCTGGGCCTACCATCTCTATCTCTAGTAGAACACTTAGTAGATATCCGGCCAGGAGGTTTGAGTAGGACTGCTACAATAACAACAAACGGTACTACCTTCCATTGTGTTCATTATAGAGAGAAATTTTCGCTTCTAAAAGTTGGCATCGAAAGCAAAATCCGCTTGAGGTCGCTTAATAAATGGAATAATGTGAAATTTTGTTAATTTAAAGAAATATTACGTCGGTGTTTCAGACTGAATTCAAGATGCTAAACTCACACAAAATTGCAATATAAAGGCTTTTGGCCCACCACAAATCAGCTTTGCGCGAGCAGAGGTCGCTTCACACTTTAACTTTGTGGGGTATCTTAAAGTATGAGGTGGTTGAGGTGTTTATGGGCAATGAAAGAACTGAGTGATTAGCTCTATAGCCGAAAGGAAAATGGTAAGCTTAGAAATGTAGAGCTCGGTTCGTTGAATTTTTGAACAACTCCTAAAACTTTACCGAAATGATGTAAATGCCTTTATTGGCCATCTAACAAGCACTGTAAGCTAAGGTATCATTTTCATAAAGTATACATTTATGTTGCAAAGAAAGATAAAATTTATTAGTTTTTTTTTGTTCTGTTCCATTTTTGCTGGCAGAATCACGTTCGAATGAAAATACTAATTTTCCTTATTTTTATTAAAGGTCGGGCTTAACTTATTGAAACACATTTTCTATTTTTGAGCGGCTGAAAAATATTCCTCTTCTACTCACATAATTGCAATCAACCTCGGGTTTTCTAGTAAAGAGTCTACCAAATCTTTACATTTTCCAATCCCAACAATTGCGATGCCTTATTATTCGCATTGTCACAATCAAACACCAAAGGATATGCATAATTTTCCTCTTTTCATATTTTGCCTTGCGCCAGTTTGTAATAACCCCTTTGTGAGACCACCCGCCACTCAAACATTCAAACATTCAAACAAATAAAATGCGATTTGTTAGTTTATGTCACCATAAAGCGCTGATTTGCTATGAAAGCCGAGCTAAAATAAGAAAAAGCACTGGATGCAAAAAAACAAAAAAAATATTTATGTAGAAAAATTGAATAGAAACTTTTGTAGCGCACAACTCGAGGAAGTGGAGGATTTTTTTAAATTTCCTTTTCTAGTCACATTTTACAAGGATGTGAAATTGTAACAGCTATGAGTGAGAGGATGCGATACGCAAATGAAGCCAACAACGTTAAGCAGCATGGTAATGTGGTGAAGGGTAGAGCGGTTGGGCGGTAGGCAAGCAGAAGGGATGTACTATAGCTGATGTTGATTTTTAATGGCGGTCTGATTTCCATTTTTTCACTTTTTCCCACTCAAGCAATCATAATAATAATCATCATCGTCGTAATAATAAATCAGCAGCAGGGAGACCAAAAAAAAAAAAAAAAAAAATTCGATGTCAATGGTTGGTGGTGGTAGCGAATTCATGCAATAACAACAAGTAGAGCAAGCAAAAATAAGTATATGCAAGGGGAGCAGCTGCAGTACGGCATAATGGCAGTTTGCTACATACAAACAATTGTACCTACATATGTACTTCCATACATACATACATGCATAGGTTTAAATGTGTATTTGTATTCATTTGTATGACTGCCTGATTGAATGGCGATGCATGCGTGATGAAATATGTGCGCGATTTTTTTCTATACACACACAGGCATTATGAAATGCACGCACACATGTACATACATATATATGTAATATATATACGCGTACATGCATGTGTGAGCTCAAACTACCGCCATAATTGTGCGACGCGCAATTATTGTCCTCGTTATCTTTGGAATTCGTATATGTGGCAATCTTTATTCCATGTTATATTTTTACAAAAATAACGGGTGTTCCATTAAGGACGCCGAATCTATATTTAATTGTATAGGAAAAATGAGAATAAAACAGCGACAAAATGTTACAAAAGTAATGGGTGTTTTATTAAGACCCCCGAAATTATGTTTAAATATAGAGCAAAAAATGAGAATAAAACAGTGGATTGGGACATTTTACATTTTTATACTTTTTACGCCAAAATTTAAAGATGTAGCGAAATCATATTGGATAATGCTTTATAGGAACAACATTACAACAACACTTATATTAAAATGCTTAAAATTATATATCTCCTCATAAATAAGCATGCATCCGTATGTTTTTAAGCTTTCCCTTTTAGCTTAATTTTATTTTGTTTTCTTATAAGCCCTTTTTACCAAAAACAAACGATTAACTCTTTTTTTTTTGGAGAAATTCCCTTTTGATTTTTAAGTAATTTAAACTTAATATTAAAATCAACTAAAAAACCAAATTTTTTGAAAAATTCCCTTTAGGGAAATTTGTCATTTAAACTTCTATTTAAAACAATTTTGTTTGAAAAATTCTTTTCTGCGAAATTTTTCCTTTTACGTAATTTAAACTTAAAAACAAAGTAAATTAATTATATAAAACAAATTCCCTTTTGTGAAATTTCAATTTTTCTGCAATTTAAACTTAAAATTAAAAAAAAACATAAAAAAACTTTTGTTTGAAAAATTTTCTTCTGGGATAATTTTATTTTTATGTAATTTAAACTTAAAATTGAAGTAAATTAAGAAAAAATAAATTATTTTTGAAAAATTCTCTTTTGGGAAACTTTTATTTTAATGTAATATAGATTTAAAATTAAAATAAATTAAAAACAAAAACATTTTTGCTAGAAAAATTCTCTTTTGGGTAATTTTTATTTTTATGTAATATAAATTTAAAATTAAAAACAAAAACAACTTTTGTTAGAAAAATTCCCTTTCGGGAAATTTGTGTTTTTATGAAACTTAAATTTAGAATTAATTTAAATTAAAAGAAAACAACATTTTTTTTTTTAAATTCCCTCTTGGGAATTTTTTAATTTTATGTAACTTAAACTTAAAAATAAATTAAATAAAAAAACACATTTTTGAAAAATTCCCTTTTGGGAAATTTATATTCCTATGAAATTTAAATTTAAAATTAAATTAAAAGAAAACACTTTTTGTTTTTAAATTCCTAAAACTTATAATCTCTCTGAATAAAAATCTCTGATGTCAAACTCAAAATAAGCGATATTAATAGGACACCCATTACATTGCTGTATTTTTAACAGCATGTCAACTTGTACTGATTTTATGTTTTATAACATAGATATTGTTTCATAACTTTTAGGGCAAGATTTTTAAGAAGTAGTGAGTTGCAATATTCTAGATTTTTGAAATATGTACTCAATTTTTGTTGTGTGATTCAATTACATAAGATGCAATTGCGATAAATTTCATCATTATTAAAATTTTGTTTTTTATAAATGTATGTATGTATGTATATTTCATGCTTTATCCTTGAGAAATGTGTTTTTGTGGAAAAGTTTCAAGAAAAATTTATTATTTTCTAAAAACTACCAATTTAGGAAAATTCCCATTTGGGAAATTTTTCGTTTTAGTAAAATTGTTAGTCTTAGTATGATCAAAAAGGGGCCCAGAAATGTATTTTATGCCTTTTCCGCAAAAAAATAGTTTTACAAAATTTCCTTTCGCAATTTTTTTCATTTTTATTTAATTTTACAAGACACAAATAATATTCTTTGTGTACTTTTTGTTCGACTTCTTTGAAACCTAGTGACCATTACTCTAAGCTAGAAAAACTTGCATGACGTTTATTAAAATTCAGAAAAGTAATGCATTTTAGATAAGGGAAATTTTTGTTTCATATGATTTTTTCAAAAATGTGAATCCTCCACTTGAGACATTTTTAGTTAAGGTTTGATTTCAACGCGAGTCCAATAAATTTCTAAGATAATTAAATGCGAATTTGAAAATTCCCTTAGAAGCTTCCACTTTGTGCCTTCACTCAGCTTCTGTTCCATTGAATGATTTCTCTAATACACTAAATCTTTTGTTTGACTCATTACCATTACCAAATCAAACATCATTAAAAATTGAATGACATTTTAAATAAAAACAACTTTAACAACCCACTGAACGTAAATAAACCTCAACGAACTACCAAAATCAGCTTTTATATCGCAGTCCATCCCAGGCACTAACAGCCACTAGAGAACAGCAAAAAAGTCAGCACAAATCAACCAACCACTAAACAACAGTCGCCCGCACATTCATACAAACAATGATGCCGTATTGCGAGCCACCCACGCCATTGCAGGCAGCATTCACGTGTATAAACATGCACACACACACCTATCTAAGCTGAGGCTGCCCATACACACATTCTTCGCCCTAGCTGTGCTCGGCTTGCATTCGCGCTCTTTTCCACATATAGCACTTCGTTGTTTATTTTTTTCTTGTTGCACTCTTCTCACCGATGGCAACATTTACCTGCAGTTAAGCTGCAGCAACGCCAAGAGCAAACAACCCTCATTCACTTCGTTAGCACATTGCTTTGCTATTGCTGTGTTTCTTATCTATTCTCAGCAGCAGCTGTGTTTGCGTTTGCTTTTGCATTTGTTTTTGCTTTGATGACATGCTTTTATTCTTTCTTTTCTTTTATTCACTTGCCATTTTTTTTCAACAAACATTTTTCTCAACATCCACGCCCCTCCCTCTGATTTAAATGCAATGGTTTGTTGTTGTTGGCGCTGTTTGCTTCGCTCTCTTTCTCTCTCTCTCTCTGTTTCGTGCTATAATGGTATGCTGCACTCTGCTCGCACTGGCGCGCTGCGCAATGTACAGTAGCTGTCAACCACTCGACGTAGTCTGCCGTCGTCGCTCTAGTCCGTCGTTTATGTTTGTAGTTAAGTGGCGGCCATTCGTCTCCCGCTGTGCTGCTGTTGATGATTCCTTAATTTCGATTATCCTTAATGCGTCTAATTCTTTGCGCAGCTTTACTACAGTTACACTTGAAGACATTTCTCCACTTTGCATTGTCCCATTGTAGTTACTTTCGCAAGGATTCTTTTGCTCACACCCTCTGTCGGCTTTGTTTGTGCGCGCCTTATGATCCTTGACATTTTGCCTTGTCATAATTATCCCTTCATTAGTAAGATTTTTCTTGCGCTGAGTGGAATTTGATTTCTTTGCCTTTCGCATTGCTTTTGTATGCAAAGTACTTGAGCGAGTGCGCAAGGGTAGCGTGGGCAGAAATTAAGAAAATATTAAGTTTTCAAAGATGGTACGGATGTATTGGCTAAATTAGAAATTAATTTAACTTAATGATGAATTTGTAATTTGATTGCGTGCACAGAAAAGTTAAATAATAAATTGTATGAACAAATTACAGTGGTTTTTTAGAAACTTTTTATTCGGATGTTTGATTTTGTATTTGCTGTATAAAAAGGGTAAATGGGTTAAAGACTGTTTCTTTTCGTATAAGTATGAAACACGTATGACAACTTAAAAAGGTTGCCCTTAAGGAATATACTGGTTTGCGCTGATTATTATCTTATTTCTCTGCTGATTACTCCCCTCCTCTACAAGGAAACGTCTTGTGTTTATAGAGGATACATGGCTTATCTGTATGGATCTTTTCCAGACGCTCTTTGATCGACCGCGACTTCTGCTTGTCTGAGGATTCCATCATAACGCCATTATTATGATGCGGTTTTCTAATATCGTTCATTTCCTGCGTGCTAGCTGGCGTGAGGTGGCATAATCGTTCGCTTGTCTCCAGAGTTCTTCACTACTTATGATGTTGGGCCAGAATATTCTGCATATTATCTTTAAGCATTTGATGGTGAAGCATTGAAGTTTCTGGGGGATTGTTTCCGAAACAAGGCATGTTTCACTCCCATATAGCAGCGACAACTTGACACATGGATTGAGTAACCTGAGCTCGGTGTTTCTGGAAATTTGCGAGCTTGCCCAAATCTTCCATAACCCTCGATTGCAGCCCTTGCGTTGTTCAATCCGTTGTTAACGTCTTCGTCTGCTCTGCCGTCCGCTACTATAGTGCATCTCAGGTAGCAGAAACTATCAACGAATTCCCCTTCTTTGCCATCTATCATTACGTGGTTATTCTTGGTGCGGTTTTTGCGTCGTTTATGTCCAGCCCGACTTTGCGTGTCGGCGTTACCAGTTCGACCGCCTTCGCCTGCATATCGGTCAACTTGTGCGATAACAGATAAATATCGCCAGCAAAGTCCAAATCTTCCAGTTGTGTTGCGGGAAACCATGTAATTCTAATGGGGTGCATGGTAAGTTGGCACATGACCTCATCCAGAAAGATGGTGACAAGAAGCGGTGAGAGGGGGCATCTTTGTCTAACTCCACCGTTGGTTGAGAATGCGTCCCTTATGGTACCATTGTACAGTACTGCCAGTTCAGAACCCTCGCCAAATTAGGCGAATTATTTTCGGTGGGACTCCTCGTCTACTCAATGCTACCCAAATCGCGCTGAGTTTAATGGTATCGAATACCTTCTTGAAGTCAATAAACAGCAAGTATAACGGCTATGACGACTAGCGTATTTACTTGATCGACGCTGCTGCGTTGGTGTTTATTAGCGTTATTCTTCAGAAGTTTGGTCCAGAAAAGTACTCTTTAATCCACACTGCGGAAATATGCGGGCCTTTTCCGGTGTCACTCAAGGCAGCATTTTGGACTCTTTGTTCTTTGTAATTTTTATTAACCACATATCTGGTATATCTATGATTGTTTCTATTTCTCTGTATTAAACCAGTCACGTTCATACAAACTTTAATCACACTTCATTCAGACTTAAATATTGTAGATATAAAGAAATATCATACTACTCTCGCGGAGCACTAGTAGTCGTGCATTACTTCCGCCTGCAAGTCGAAGCGTTGCTACGCACTTTAATAAGCAGATCCATTGCACTTTTCACTACTTCCCTTATGTATCTGAAAATAACTCGACAACCTAACGGAATCCCGGAAACTTTAAAGGATTAGTGAGCAAGTCTCAGTTTTTAAGGAAAAGAATAAGAAAAAACTTAAGAAGAGATGTTTTTTAAGTATATTTCATTTTAGAAATTAAAACAAAACACAATTAATCTAAAAAAGTAACCGAAGATATGTCATTAAAAAAACTCCATATCAATTTTTTGACAGTAAATAAATTTCAAAGTTCTTGTTTCTAAGTCACTTATAAGTAAATTTTATAATTTCTAAGTCATATTCGGCGCTTTGGTTCAGAAGTAGTTTTCGCTCGACTTTATCACTTTGATATCATCGGTGGTGTAATTTACTGTCCTCTTGTTTAAGTGGACATTCTAAATTTTTGTTACATCCACAAAAAACAAAGTAATGATTTATTCTTTCTAGAGTCATATAATAATATGTAAGACTAATGCTACGATTAATCAGAGAATACCCATTTACGAGTTTAATGCCGAAAATAATTGATAACTTAATCCTCCCCGATGACTAGTTACAAGGTATATTAGTCGTCCTGACGAAGAAAGGTGACCTATCGCTCTGAAAAAACTACAGAGGAACTATGCAGTTGTCAGTAGCGTCTAGGAACTTTTATGAACATTTCGAAGACCTTGCCTATGCTGATGAGATATGCTTTCTCTCCGTCAAACACACCGACATGCAGAACAAAATTGACGATCTGTCCTCAACCATATTCAATGCAGGGCTAAAAGTAAATCAGGAGAAAACAAAAGACACGAAAATTTGATCCACTAGCAGCCGCCCGTTTCTCTTAAATGGTGACCAAATTGAGAACGTTGACACCTTTACCTACTTGGGTAGTATCATTACCGCTGAAGACAGTGCGAAACTATATGTTATCACCAGAATAAATAAAGCGAATGCACAGCTCCGAGCTATCTGGTCTTCGAGCATCCTCAGCGTACATACAAAACTACGGATCTGTAAGACAAATGTACTATCAGTACTATTGTATGGATCGGAAACCTGGCTCACCACGTTTATGCAAGATATTAAAGATCTGGGGGCCCAACACCATAAATAACGACGATCTATACGAGAGGTGCAAATTCCAGTCGGTAGCTAACATGATAAAACTGCGGAAGTGGTGGTGGATTGAGCATACGCTTGGCAAGGACGCAAACGAAATCTGCCGTCAAGCACTAGATTAGAATCCACAGGGTACTCGCAAAGTTGGCCGTCCAAATAAAACTGTCCAGAAGGAAGTTGAAATGTCAGAACAAACTTGGAACGAAATAAAGCTCCTTGCAAAAAATAGAATCAGATGGAGGTGTTTTACTGAGGCCCTATGCTCCAGTGGGAGAAACAGGAAACGGTGATGAGCCCTCCCTTGGGCCCCTGGGTCTGGCCAAACTGGCTTCTTCAACGTTGGATGTGATTTTAACATATTTCTATTATAGCTAACGACTTGAGCTTCCGGGCAGCTTCCTAAAATTTGATTTTCTATCGATTAATGGACATAATCTTTTAAAAAGGATCCTCGAATTGGACGAAACAAGGGCAGACCCGGGTGATCTGTCAAAAAAATCCATATTGGAAAAAGTACCTCCAATCTAATTACCCTTTAGAAGAAAACTGAAAAAATTAACAAAAAAGTATAATATTGAGATTTTTGTGCAATACTGGTATTTTTTTATTTTTAATTCTTTTTAGAATAAAATATAGTTTTGAAAAAAATTGTTTGGAAAAAAAATTATGTTTTTGCTCAAAACTTGGATGGTATTTAACATATTTTTATTATAGCTAGCAACTTGAGCTTCCAAGTAGCGTCCTAAAATTGAATTTTCCATCGATGTATGGATAAAACCTTTTAAAAAGAATCCTCGGATAGGACGAAAAAAGGCCAGACCCGGCTGCCCAACAGAAGGTTTTAAAAAAGGTGTCCAACGGAGGGTTAAACATGAATTACAAAACCATTATACAGGGTGGGCCATATAGCGTTTGCTTTTTGAATCACCTATTTTTTTGAGAATGGTAACGCAAATGACGTACCAATGTGTTCATGATTTACTTAAAGATTTGACATTTACGAAATGGGACGCTATACACTTGAACAAAATTGGGAAATATTGAAAACCTATTTCCAAAGTGGTAAGTCTTCTTCTTCTTTTCTGATAAAGCTCATTTTCACATCGGTGGCTACGTCAATAAGCAAAATTGCCGGATTTGGGGCTCAGAAAATCCACACGTTACTGTAGAGAAGCAAATGCATCCACAACGAGTCACTGTTCGGTGCGGTTTTTGGTCTGGCGACATCATCGGGCCATTTTTTTCGAAAATGAGCGAGGAGCCGCGGTTTCAGTAAATGACGAGCGTTACCGTGACATGCTCAACGAGTTTTTGTTTCCAAAAATTGAAGAGGATGACATGGACGACATTTGGTTTCAACAGGACGGTGCAACTTGTCACACTGCCAAAGTTAAACTCGAACTTTTGGCTACCGGTTTTGAAAATCGAATAATCAGCCGAAATTCCGATATCAATTGGCCGCCTCGGAGCTGTGATTTAAGCTTGTTGGACTATTTTTTGTGGAGAGCCGTTAAGGACAATTGCTATGCGAACCATCCAGAGACGATTGATGCTTTAAAACACGAAATCGAAGTTGCCATTCATGAAATTGGAGCCCAAACAATCGAAAATGTGCTTAAAAATTGGGTTGATTGAATGGCCTACTATAAAGCCAGTCGTGGCAGTCATTTGAACGATATTATTTTTCATTCATAAATCACAATGTTCAATCTTCAAAATAAAAAAAAAGTTTGAAAAATATTGATTAGTTTTTTTTTATAGCCGATTCAAAAAGCAAATTTTAAATGGCCCACCCTATATTTGCGCGAAGCGTTCAATGATGGGGATAATCAGGTGCCGCAAAACTAATCACTCTATCAGAAAATTTCTAGTTTTTGCAAATGGCGGCGAACGTCAATCATATTTGACACTCGTGAACTAAGAAGCTGCAGTATACAAACAGACAGGAGCGCTTTAGTGGCAAAATAAAGATTTCTCTTACATCTTTGACACAAAGTCCCACAGTTTTCAATGCAGTAGCTGGTATTACAAAGCTTCTCTAATTCTTAGGTATCCTACCGGTTTGGATTTCGGTGGAAGAGTTTCCATTGTTCGGATCCCGTGCCGTTCCTTCGAGATCGGGCGACTAAGCTGGGCTCTAAGCTACCGTGTGGGTCGGCAGGTAGCGGATAGCCAGAAGGCCTGCAGTAACAGGTTAGTCGTGAATAAGTTTCAAACAAATACACAATCCCCGACAATGAGCGGCAGCTAGCAATTCCGATGACGTTACTGTGCCAAAGGCGAATCGAGACTGCCTTATTAAATGAGTGTCTCCCTCACCATGCATGGTGAACAATATAAATCCAGGAGCGACGACAGTTAGCGTCTGTTCCCCAGGTTAGAGGCGGCTATTTGATAGTGGAAATTAAGACCGAGCCCAGTAAGGTCTTAATTACGATATACTGGAAAATGTTTGGAATATACTGCCACGAGCTGACGGCTGGAAAATGTTTGGAACATACTGCCATCCAGCTGAAATGGTATTCAGGTTAATGGTGCAGCCGCCCCCACCTCGTTGAAACTATGGCAAATCTCTAAAAACGCGCCTTATCCCGTCGCCATTAAGTGTCGGCGTAGGTCTAGATGTAACATTCCTAGTTAGCACTGATTCGACTCTGAACTTAGGCTCTCATAAGGAGCCTTTGTCAACCCTCGCATGGCCTCCCTGCTTGCGAAGATAACTATGGTATCATGAATAAGTGACTACGCATTGGGATAATTATAACGGCTTACAAGTTGGGGTTAAACCACCATGAACAACAACAAACAAAATACAAATGAAGAAGCTAGAATAACAGTAACCACTCCATCTTTAGCTCTATCAAAAGAGACTGAAGGCGGCAGTAACAGCAGCGGGGAGCTAATAAAAAACCCCTTCCAAAGGAGCTCCACATTGGCTCATTCGCCTCCGTTGACTGGAAGAACCAGATCTGCGTCCATGTATGCAGTGCAGCAGTGCCGTAGAGGAAGAACTCAATCGCAGCTTTAGCGCTAAGATTAAAGAGCTAACGGAGATGATGGAACTCCCAAGGCGAAACATTAACCAGCCAATTCGGGATCTGGTTTCGAGCATTTCTGAGCTCCACAAGAAGTTGGAAAGATCCATTCTGAATTTTAGATTAAGGATGCTAAAAGGGACAAAAAGAGTTGTATCTGCAGCAAAAAACGAATGCACGCAAACATCGCCTCTTATAAAGCGCGTCACGGACGGAACGCCAAAGAGATCTATAGGCACTGTCGCATGCAAAGGAATACAACTTTTATATAGGTTATAGCTTGAATTAATAATCAATTTTTGTCAGTCGAACCCACATTGAATTCAGTAGCGGCTCATTAAAAATTCATTTTGTGCACCAAACAAAAATATCCATTTGACAGAGTTGCATCTACTAATTTTTTTTGAACCATCATTACCGCAATATACTCGTATGCATCAGCAAATCTGCACCCACTCCCACCTATGCATTTATTTAACTTTCATCTGCACACCTACACCCACACACACATACATACACATGCAGGTTCTACCTTTTTGCCACAAAAATGAAAATGAAGCCTCATTATTTTTCAAGAAAATTTCCGAAGGGAAATCATGCCACACGCTCTCAAATGGCCCAAAGCAAATGCGGGTTGGTTAGAAAAGAAGAAAAAATAGAGAAAAAAATATTAAAAATAAAGAGAAAAAAATGTTTAAAATAAAAAAAATATTCGTATAACACACAAACAAAAAAAAACATTGTAAAATGATAAATATGAAAACTGCAAAATGGATTTATTCCCGCGAGATATAAACACCAGCAATGGAGCAAAACCTGCCACATGTGCGGTGAGGTGTGAGAAGGACATATGCACACATGCAGCACACAAGCACACTTTGCCACAAGGACTTACTTCATTAGATATTTTAGTCTCAGCATCAGATATCGGAGGAAAATATGAAATGAATGAGTGCTTCACAGCGATGTTTGTGTGGGTGTGTGCGCACACTTGCGACAACCGGATAAAGGAAACATAAATTTGCGCACGTTTGCGGAAAAATAAACTCATTCGAGGTGTATTCACATTAGCACACAGAAAAATGCATATTCTTTAAGCGTATTATGCATATGTAAATTACAATAACAACAACATGTACGAGCAAAAAAAAATGTACTGTAGAAAATGCAATAAATGATGACGCCAGTGGTTTGGTGCTTTGGTCGTTTTGGTTGGCTGATTCGTTATTTGGTTATGGCATACATTACATTAAGTATAAATGGTGGGTGATGAGCACAGATAAAGTGGCAGGAGGCGAAGGTGGAAAGTGTGGGCTAACAGTGGCGAATAAACTGCTGCTTCACTAAGTAAATGAACGAACTTTTGTGCGTCGTTTTCCTGCGCGTATTAGGGGCTGACATGAATACGTTTCTTAAGGTCCTTTGACTACATTTCGCATGCTTGGCTGAGAATTTCTTTTCGTTAATGTGGCTTTTTGAACAGGCATAAATATGTTTTTATACAAAATTCAGGTATAAAAGAGTAGAATTATATTTCATTAAAAAAAAAAAACATCCGGAAGCGAAGTGTCGGCGTTGAGTTAGCCAGAATGGGTGCATTGAAGATCTGAAACAAGGTTTGGATGCTGAATTCCTCATACAATGGAATAACAGATACACTTGCATTCACTATCTCTAGCAATCGGGTTGTTGTTGTTGTTGTTTTCGTCTAGCTCATCTAACGGTAGGATCAGGAAACTTGCTGTTTCGACAGGTTGGGTCCAGAAGAAGATTCGAGTTAGATGAGTGGGTTTGATGGGACATGTGAAAAGGCGGTTAGTGTCGTGCGAGGTGGTTTCACATGCCGGACATATGTTTAGTCCATTCTGGATAGGTAGGAGTTTAACCTGCTACAGTATCCAGAACGTAATTGTGAAATCGGGTCATAGATGGCGGTAGTAGAACTACAAACCTAATATGGTCAGCAACCGTCGCATTAGAAAGGGTTGATGCGTGATTAATATTCAATACTGACCAAGTTTAGAAGCCCATGCATGAAACACCAAATGATAGAAACAGTTTTGTCAAACCTGCATTTTTTTCCACCGTTCGAAAGCGACATAAAACTGTAGGCCCTTCCAAATTAGAGGAAGGTCCTTCTACAGCACACCACAAACACGAGAAGGCGCTAGGCCGAACATCCATTGAAGTGTGTAAGAGTCAGAGGACATAAAGGACAATGAACAAGACCATAAATGGCCCGCCCAAAATCAGTAATCACCGAAAACTCTATCGTAATTGTTCGTAAATTTATCAAAAATTACTGATCATTTGGGCTTACGAAAGTTCTGTGCACGTTTCAATCCGCACAAGTTAACTGAGGACCAACAATTGCTCGGAATTCAACAGTCGAAAGACCTCATTAAAGAGGCGAGAAAAGATGAGAGCTTCCTTTACAACTTTGTAACTGGTGATGAAACGTGATGTTTCCAAAAGTCGATGTGGCGAATGGAAGGCACCAGCCAAAAGAATTGCGTTTGAAGAAGTCAAAAATCAAGTCGATGCTCATTTGTTTTACGAATGGGAATTTTGCACGAGGAGTTCGTACCAACGCACAGTGGTCCCGCCGCGTAGGAAGAGCGGTCATAAGAACTTTTGGCGTGATAAATGACTTTTCAGTACGTTTTTAAGCTGAGAAATGTTTTTATTTGTTAAAAAACATTAAGACATATAAAAAGTAATATATAATAAACTCGACGTTGTTACCTGCGAAACTTTATTAGCTGATGAAATCAATTTGGTTTTTTGATTTTAGTTGATCCAGTAATGAGTTCTGAGGGACACCGCAATAAAACTTTTTTATGAGACGTCCGCGAAGATTCGCTGCCACCAACTCATTTCTTCATAAAAATCAATGAAAATTTCACACAATATTCTTTAAATATGACTTTATAATGAAGTAATTTTAAAATTTTGAATAAATCAACTGTGTCGACAAAAAAAATTTCGAAAAATATGCTTGTTTTACACCGAATTAACCATACTACCCCCTTAAGCGCAATCGCAGGTCATCGCAGCTGGAAATTATTTTTCCTTAAAGAGGACATACGTAAGAATATTTTAATGTATGTTTCATTTGTGCAGATTTGTGCGAACTTAGTTAAAACTTTACAAACTTCTTATAAAAAAAAATAGACGGCAAATTTTAAAGTACGTATTTCGTACGGTCTGAAACCCTATTAAATAATAATTAAAAAAGATAACAAAACGTTTAACATATCGTACATAACTTCAACTTGAATTTCCATTGTACAACAGGTCATAAACACAGTAATGCTTAGAAAAATAACACTTCCCGGAACTGCGTAAGTACGGAGCGGAGACCACGCTAACTATCACTTTTCAAATTCTCTTACTTTGGAGTCACAATTATAAGAGAATTGTTTGTGCAGGTGAAATTTCTTTTGTACTCTAAGTTACTATGACTAATTAACTAGCATTTAGCTAAATATTGTTGCATAATTTTAACATGACTATTTTCATCCAATGTCCTATTGCGGAACCACTGTTCAACGGTCTAACCGTCAATGCATATTTCTATCTTGACGTTTTGAAACGTTTGTTGCATCGGATTCGTCGAATATGCCCTGAATAACGCGAAGAAGGAAGCTGACGCTTATTGCATGATAAATACATGCATCAATCCACTCTTGTGACTGATTTTTTGACTAGAAATCTTATTTTAACCATCAATCACTCACCGTATTCACCTGATATGGCTCCCTGTGACTTCTAGCTATTCGTTTTGCGTCCGCAGAGACCATCCAAAAAGCTTGTACCGACATCCTGAAGGACAACTGAAACACTCTTTCGAAAAGCTTTCAGTGTATCGAGGCCAGAGAGGACTGTTTGGAATAAATAAACTCGAAGTTATCAGAACAAAGCTCCTGTCGTTTCTATTTTAGCTCAGTCTTGTTTATTTTGTACTTCACCTTGTAGTTTTAAGAGAACATTCCACCTGTTAGCGAAGCTTAGGTCTAACGTTGCTATACTCACCATCGTTCTTATTACTCATCAGCATATTGAGACCCACGCTAAAATGCTGAGTATCGCATCCAATGGTTACTGCAGAATCTCTAGGCATGCAAATAAAAAGCATACCTATATATAGGAATTTCAAGGCAACAGATGTGTCGAAGCTCGCAGATGGTAGGGCTAGGCAGGTGTCTTTGGGCCAAACTTTAAAAAATGAATACCCATAGGCGGTTGTTACACAACTTTTCAAGCAGAGATTCGTGGCAAAGAAATCTGTGACAGGAATGTCTTCGAAGTGATACAGCTCGAAGCACTTCTTTTGTCAGACAATCAGGCAGCCTTATGTGCCCTGTAGACTCGCATAATAACATCCAAGCTCGGGGGAAGCGGGAATCATTCACTATTCCCAATACTTTCGGTTCAAGTACAATAAGGTTATGGTGGCAACGAACATACGCGCTGCCTAGTGAAATTAAACGCTAGCTCGAAATTTCATGTACCACAACTGCTTTGTGGGCTTTGGTAAGCCCAAAGACCGGGGGGGTCAGTGAATTCACACAACATTGGATGGAGAGCCTAAGACAGATGTTGGCACAACATCCTTATCCTTCCCTTCAGAAGAGCATCAAATAGGTTCTCAAACCTGGGTGGAGAGATCTTACGAACCTTCATTGATTACTACATGGGACATTGTAGACTTCGTTATCATTTCAGGAAACTACAAATAGTAAAAGTGAGTATTTGCCGTTTTTGCAAAATGTATGATGAAACTATAGAGCATTCAGAGGGCGTGAAACTCCAAATGAGAGAAACGATTTTTCTCTAATAGCGACCGCCACTTGACAGGCAGTGACACACCTTCGAGGGATTTACGTTAAGCTCTAAAAAATCATCATAAAAACCTCCTTCTACTCGGAGGCGGCATAAAACTGTAGGCCCATCCACTTCTGGAACAACATTAAGACGCACATCACAAATTGACGGAGGAGCTCGGCCAAGTACCTAACAAAAGAAATACTCTCCAATTACATACGAGCACATACGTAGATGCACTTATATATATAAAATTATTTATTACTGATGTTGATAAGCCTCCTTTGGGCACTAAGGTATGGTATATCCACTTTCACTTTTGAAGTGAATGAATTTAAGTTGATTAATGGTACTAAGGGCATTCAAGAAATAGCACTGCCACTTTTGGGCATCCAATAATCCTCACATCTATAACTAAACCACATTTCATTAGCTGAAAGTGACTTCTTTGGGGATGCTTAGTCAAAATCCATCATTAGTCCCATTCTTCTTCAGAGCTCTCGAGACTTTCAGTCAAGGGCGATCGCTGTAAGCACACTTTGCATGTGAATGGAAAACTTCTGGCGCCCACAAGACAGCGTGACATTCCACTTCATATGCAGTAATATAATATTTGTGTCGGAAGAACCTGGCCGCTAAGATCTCTGGATTCAGCTCTATAGAACTAATTTTTGTTAGGTTTTTTAAGAATTAAATGTATGCTGACAAGTCACAGACCATAGAAGAGCTTAAAGAGAACATTCGAGTCGCCATTGGCAGCAAAATCGCCTAACCTGATGGAAAATGCCAAAGGAAAATAAGTCACACCTATTTAACTTTAATAAATAAAAAGGAATGTAGTTTCTTAAAAGGTAAAGTAGGAACATTTTTTTGTACAAGGTGGCGCAAAAATAGTCATCCATGTTTTTTATGAATAACTTTTTTAGTAAATAAAAAGGAATGAAATGAATAATTAATTTTTTTATTAAATAAAATGGAATGAACTTTCTTTAAGAATAATGTTTTGTGCAAGGTGGCGCAAAATTAGTCATCCAATTTTGTTTTTGAATACCTGTTTTTAGTAATTAAAAAGGAATGTTGTTTCTTAAAAGGCGAAATAAGAACATTTTTTTGTACAAGGTGGCGCAAAATTAGTCAGCCAAGTTTTTTATGAATAATTTTTTTTAGTAAATAAAATGGAAAGAAATGAATAACTTATTTTTTTATTAAATGAAATGGAATGAACTTTCTTTAAGAATATTTTTTTGTGCAAGGTGGCGCAAAATTAGTCATCCAATTTTGTTTTTGAATAACTGTTTTTAGTAATTAAAAAGGAATGTTGTTTCTTAAAAGGCGAAATAAGAAAATTTTTTTGGACAAGGTGGCGCAAAATTAGTCATCCAAGTTTTTTATGAATATTTGTTTAGTAAATAAAAAGGAATGAAATGAATAACTTATTTTTTTATTAAATAAAATGGAATGAACTTTCTTTAAGAAGATTTTTTTGTACAAGGTGGCTCAAAATTAGTCATCCAATATTGTTTTTGAATAACTGTTTTTAGTATAATAATTAAAAAGGAATGTTGTTTCTTAAAAGGCGAAATAAGAACATTGTTTTGTGCAAAGTGGCGCAAAATTAATTATCCAATTTAATAACTTTTTTTTATTAAATGATCATTTTTTTGTACAAAGTGGTGCGCCATTGATAATGATTCATTTCACATTAAAATTATGTTTTTGAATAACTTTTTTAGTAAATAAAAAGGAATGTAGTAAAAAGTGAAGCAGGAACATTTTTTGTTGTTTTTGGACAAGGTGGCGCAAGCCCGGTGATACTATGCAGTTAAGGTGAATTAAAAACAAGTAGGCTTAATAAAAAACAAAACACAGCTTTTCTAACTCCAGTGGACACTGTCAGAATTAGGTGGTGATTTGGGTGGTGCACCCGTTGGTTTCAAGATTACTTTCAAAGGTGATATTTCCATCTATACTTGACGCATGAGAACTTTGAATAACTTTAACTCAATTTATTTCATCTATAGCTTTTTAGAAACATTTAACAAAATTATTTATAGTTCTCATGTGTAAATCAATGTTTGGAATGGATGGAACGCCCTGTATTTTGGCCAGTATGCGCCAACTAATGTTCTTGCACATGTCATCAAAGCTGGTTATCTTGAAGGAGTTACACTCATAGTACTCTTTCCTTTCTCATTGGTGGCATTTAGCATGCATGCTTCCACATCCTTCTTAGCCCTCCAGCCTGCAATCCTCAGCCCAACTTTTTCTTTTGATTTCTTTTTATCTTCATCGCATTTCATACTTGGCAATTCAATTGCAATCCTTCCTTCCCCGATGGCAACTATGCGAATTCGCTTTGAACTTTTTATATTCACTCTTATTTTCATATTTTGTACAAAAATTGCTAAAACAGCGTAAACAATTATGCGTAGCGCGTTAAAGCCACACTTTCTGCCTCGAATGCATGTTTGCAATGCCATTTTTTTCCACACTTTTTACCTATGCAACGAATACTTGGCAAGGTAGCAGTGCCACCACCACCATCGACGTCGTCATCAATTCCATTCAACCAAGCGTTGTCATCAATTTTAAATGAGTGCAATTTTGCTTTGATTTTTGCATTTATTTTTCAAATACCTGCTTTTTTTACTCAAACTCAGCTTACCCCTCTTGTTGCGCGTATTTTCTTTATTATAACAGGTGCTTAAGCTTTATTTCATATTTCTGTGGCAGAAATGTATCCCTTTCCTCTTTTCGTTGTCTCAAATGCCATTTTTTTTAATACCATTTCTACGCTTCTTTTATAATTTCATCTCTTTGCTAAATGAGTATTTTGCAAAATTTGCATAGCAATTATTTTAATGCGTTTTCCTTCGTTTTGCGCTGCCTTGCATTTGAATGGTAAATATTTTGTTTTATATTTTTTCTGTTTTTGTGTAAGGAGTTTCGGAACTCATTAAGCTCGAACTTTACCATTCCGTTTCCGTCCATAATTTCATTGGGAAAAATATATAAGAGCTTAGTAATTAATTGCATATTTTTTACTTGAATGACTCTCGTATCTATGCCTAAGCTTATGCAAATTTTTGAATCTTTCAATTCTGATAGATGCTTGATGAAACTGGCCAAAATGTCTGGTCACTTCTGTTCATTAGAAGCTGAATTTTACCTGAGCTAATTTCCTTTGCTCTTAAAGTTCTCAAAATTCAGACTTCTTTCGAAGCAAAGTAGTCTTGGATAGTAAACTCTAAGGAAAGTCTCACATAATAAAGGGTTTTTCAATAAGGGCGGGTAGATGTAGAGAATGTCAATCGTGGTGTTTGCTGTGTGGCACGTAGCGCCGCCCTGCTGGAACCACATGTCGTCTAGGTCCATATGGTTAAACATGGGCCATAAGAAATTGGTTATCATCGTTGTGTAGCGCTCTCAAAATCCACACCAAACGGTAACTTTTTGAGGATGCATTGTCACCTGGTGAACCTCGTGTGGATTGGTGTCGTCCCATATACGGCAATTTCGTTTGTTAACACAACCATTCATCCAAAAATGCGCCTCGTCACTAAAGATGATTTTTCAACCAAAACTGGGGTTCTCTTCCAAACGATTCGAAGCCCAGTCAGCGAACAAACGGCGTTGTCTATGGTCATCAACTTTGAGCTCCTGGGTCAGTTGGATCTTGTACGGGTGTAGGCCCAAGTCCCGACGCAAAATTCGCCAAGTTCAAGTCTGCGAAAGGCCAAGTTCTTGTGCACGGCGAGGAATAGACTGCCTCGGGTTCTGCTGTACACTTTCGCGGACCGCGGCAATGTTCTCGGCTGATCTTGCGTTCCTTGAACGTACGGGTGTTGGCTGATTGTTTACTGACCCGGTCGTCTCAAATTTGGCCACCAAACGTTGAAGAGTCGACTTTGAAGGGCCACCACGTCTACCGAAAAATGGGCGCAATGCACGCAACGTTTGCGTTAATGAACACTCATTTTGATAATAAAGTTTTATCATTTGAACGTGCTGTTCAATCGTGTAACTTGCCATGATGATTTGGCATAAACAACTGAATAATAAACAAAAGATTTTACAGATGGCTGCAACAGGGCGCCAAAATTGACCCGCGCCAATTGAAACCCCCTTTATTAATGTAAGAACTCTAAAACTCACTGTGTGACATCTTAACAACCATATTGCTATGTGGGTAAGAATATTAACCTCTCATAAGAATATTAACCTCTCATATTGGGCATAAGAACTCGAACGCCCTAACAGAGCTGTTAGACTATTTTCCTAAGTAGAGTGATAATATTGCGACTCACTTTGTGCACGAAAGTTAAGCTCTCATGTTGCACATAACATCTGAAGGAAGCTGTTGTTAGACCTATTCTCCTATGTACAGCTAAACTAAACATATCTTCTTCTAACCAACCCTCATCTGAAGAACTTCAAACCACTTAGAACCACACCAAAAAACTTCTAAGCGTCATATTAAATCTACAGGCATCTACAAGTAGGCTTCGCCAATTATCAAATGGTAACTCTGTTCTTCGATTGAGTGAGTGAGATTGAGAGTTTTCGATCCCTAGCAAACTAACCCATAGTAAAAATGCTCGGTTTTCTTAGGAGCAGCTCAGCTGGTTGTGCACTGATTTCGATTCCTGAGAGCAATTTCAACAAAAAAAATCCCCAGCAGAGATGATTCTGAGCTTGAAGACAGGGTAGTGGAGTGATTCTAGCACGACTGCGTTTAGACCATTTTCGATTACGCAAAAACTGCGGTGTCTTTCACACTGCAGAAACAGCATTGATGAAGGCTTTCGAACAACAATAAACTGAACATTTATATACTTATTATTGACGCTTACATCCCTGACTAGTTATTTGAATTTAGTTCCTTGAATTTGTGGTGTGCGCCTCGATGTTGTTCCACACGGTTTAACAAGACGCCTACGCTTTTGGGTAGGTTCGGTTAGTTGGTAGCGGTTGTTCTCTAAGGCGCATACGCAGGCTCATAGGTCATTGTGGTGCCCTATTGGGAACTTGTCCTGGTCGCCTCTAGTCAACGTAAACTTTTCAAAAACCTTTGAAGGTCCGTGATTTCCGCAAGGCTGAGATCTTCTAACTAATTAAAGAACTAGTAGCCGCCGTAGCCGAATGGGTTAGTGCGTGACTACCATTCGGAATTCACAGAGAGAACGTAGGTTCGAATCTCGGTGAAAGCAAAATTAATAAAAACATTTTTCTAATAGCGGTCGCCCCTCGGCAGACAATGGCAAACCTCCGAGTGTATTTCTGCCATGAAAAAGCTCCTCATAAAAATATCTGCCGTTCGGAGTCGGCTTGAAACTGTAGGTCACTCCATTTGTGGAACAACATCAAGACGCACACCACAAATAGGAGGAAGAGCTCGGCCAAACACCTAACAGAAGTGTACGCGCCAATTATATACATATATATATCTAAAGTGGTGTATCTTCGGCTGGATAGAGTCAGAGATAGAAAATGCAAAATCGTCTCTTTCTTTTCTTTATTCAGAAATAATGTGTCTGCGCGCCTAGTATCTGGAAGTATCAGCACAGTTATATGTAGCAGTCGGTCACTATTAGTCATCGGTCGTTTCACCATCTTTCGTTCGCTATGCCTAGAAGTTTTTCAAGGATAAGTAGTTTTAGCGGTATGCCTATGCCATTATCTGTGTGTACTCTTTAGTCAGTTTGGTGAAGAGTCTCACTAGCTTATCTGTCCCACAATTCCACTCGATATGACAATCGTTAGAATTCCATGTTATATTTGGGAGAAATAAATCAGCGATCTCATTAAGCATTTCATGGCTAACTTGGAGGTTGCTGACTGCTTTGTAAACAATTTTATCGCCGCCTGACTGTCAATAAAATTGTAGATATCATTTCCCGGTATTGCTACACACAATGCCGGTGTCATGGCTTTAATTATTGCCATCACTTCATTGCCATTGCTTCACTATGGCGTAAAAGGAATAAATATAATACTAACCCCTCTTTGTCGTTTAAAGGGTAACCGATCCGTTTAGTATACTCACCTGCTAGTCTCCTCGTTAGAAATCATTTAAATTGAGGCTTCGTTCAAGGCTTCATTGAGCTTTAGCTAAATTTGCAAATATGGTGTGTGTGTGTCGACCCTTTGATAATTTAACAAACACCCATTCAAGCAGGCGAATAAATGGAAATAATTTACTCTATTACAAAGAGACTCGCAACTATTTCGTATGTCAAGTAGTGTTAGACTTTGTTCAAAAAGATCAATTAACTGAGACAATTAAGCTTACTCAATTGGTATTAGACAGCTGACACTGCCTTGTTTTTGTTTGTGAAAAATTCGGCTTGAGGGAAATGGGGGAAAAACTTAGCTTTAGAGTGAATTGGATTTTATTAAAATCATTATAATGAACTACCCCAGCCAATACCATACATTTCTGAAATAAAGGGTTTTCCAATAAGAGGTGTTATTCCCGTAAAAGATCAATGGTTTCGTTGCTTGTGTGGCACGTAGCGCCATCTTGTTGAAAATAAACGTTGTCCAGATCAATACCATCCAAAAATCGTTAATCATCTCTCAATAGCGCAATCCATTCATCGTAACTGTTCCTCCGGCTTCATTTTCGAAAAAGTAAGGTCCAATGACTCCTCCGAACCATAAACCGCACCAAACAGTCACACGTTGAGGATAGAGAGGCTTTTCAACAATAACTGTTGGAGCCCCATATCTGAGCCCCAGATCCGACAATTTTGCTTGTTGACGAAGCCACCGAGGTGGAAATGGGCCTCATCACTCAAGATGATTTTTCGATGGAATTCCGGATCATTTTCATGCATTTCAACGACCCAATCAGCAAAGGCACGACGTTGTTCTAGTATTAACTGGGCTTTATAAGCCTTAAGACGCAAATCTTTACGCAAAATACGGTGTAATGACGTTTGTGGAATGCCTAATTCCAAAGAACGACGAGGAATGGACAAACCTGGGTTTCCTTCAACACTTTCGGCTACAAAAGCAATATTTTCGGCTGTTCTTGAGCGACGTGCGTGGGTTTTATTCTTCAGATCACTAACTTGTCCCAACAGGTCGAATTTTTTCACCAATTTCTGTATTGCGGTCCGATACGGTGCTTCACGATGACCCAAAAATCTTCGAGTTTTACGAACCGTCTCTGCCAAATTTTCACCATATTCACAATTTTTATAGTGAATTTTAATAATTTCAAAGCGTTGTTTAAGGGGTTACATGGGTTTCGTCGGGTAAAAAAAGGCCTTTTTTTCAATATATTTTTTTCTAAGTAAAAAATTATTTATTTAAGTCAAACTTTTTTCTGTCTTATAGAATAATTTCTGAAATTTTCAAAAAAAAAAATGAAAACTCCTCCATTATGACGTCATTTCCGGCGACCCCTCGAAAAAAGGGTGCGTCCGCGTTGTCAGCATAACTCCTGACAGGATCATCAAAAATGAAAAAACAAAAATAAGTGTTTTAGTTAAGACCATAAGCTCGTGCTTGAACGAAGGAGAGAAAAAAATGTAATTTTGGCAGACATTTTTCCAAAAAAATGAAAATTTCGGTCAAATTTGCTTGACATTTTGTTTTTTTTTAAATAGTTGTAATTAAAAAAAAATCCTTCGTTCAAGCACGAGTAAGTTGTAACTCGAACACCTGTGTAATTTTTCATCAAGATCGGTTGGGTAGTTTTCGAGAACATTTGACAACCGGCTTTGAAAACACGGTTCCGAGAAAAACGCGTTTGAAGTTTTGAGTAACAATAAAAGTGGTTTGGAGCACACACATTCCGAAGGCTGTACCTCCGAAACTATTATTTGGATCGACTTGAAAATTTAGGATAATATTCTTGAGATGTTGTAGAAATTAAGAAGCTAAAAAAAAAAAATCGATTTTTTGAACCCACGAAACCCATGTTACCCCTTAAGCGTATATCGTTCCATTTTTATTAATGGCGTAGTTTCTACTTGTCAAATATCAAAAAATGGCAGCTTCAAAAGAGATATCTACCGAAACAGCGGGCTATTCCAAATAACAACCTGTTACTGGAAAACCCCTTATTATTATTTACATGTTAGTAGCCTATTTCAACTTAGTCTTGATTTCATATGAGCTACATGAGTCTGCTGCAGGGTTGAATAATATTGACGAATTTTCGCGAGCTTTTTGGCCACCTGTTAGTAACCGCTAAACACAGTAGCTAACCTTCTTTTAGTCATAAATTACCAAATTTGGGTAAACCATAGATTGCGGCTGCACGGTCTTATCGAGTGATTAGTATTTCTTGCACCTCTTGCAAGCCCATTTTAAAATATACGATACCTATCCAGTGGCGGCGCTAGACCAAATGTGTACGTCGGCGACATCAACTTCGCGAGGCCTCTTTACTTCGCAATGAAAAAAACCGTTAAATTAAGTGAGCCAAATTATAAAATAATTTATGAGTTTAACGAGTTTTATTGTTAATAAAATGATGACAAAAAATAATTACACACAAAAATTAAAATAGTCAAACTTTTCGGCTTTTAGCCGCTATTTCAGCTGCGATTGACAGAACTGATAACGCGGATAGTCTGTGGCTCATTGTGCTTCTCAAATAGGTTTTTATCAATTTCAACTTTGAGAAACTTCTCTCAGCGGAAGCTGTGCTGACCGGAACTGTGAGCAAGATTCTAATTGTAATATAAGCATTTGGATATATTTCTTCTAAATTATTTTCTAAAATGTATTGGATGAGTTGTTTCGCGTCGTTGATAGAGTCTAGTGAATTAGTTTTTAAAAGCTGAAGCTCTTCATATAGTTCAAAAGGCTGTATATCACTGTTTTCGTCTTCCCGAAGTGTTGCACCTAAATCAGTCAAATGTTTGAGAAGATCCTCTTTTGGCATAGATTTCAAATAATTGATATCATAAATAAAACGAAATTGTTCAAAATATTCATTGAGCGCTGTAAATCGACATTCGGTATAGACTATTATAGCCATTGTGTTAAAATAAATAACTCTGAACTGTATTTCAGGAGATTCAACTGGTTCATCAGTATGTTCGTAACTAAGCATTCGTTTTTTCCTGGCTATTCTTTTTTCCTTAAATTGAGACTGAATTTCATAAGTACTTTTCTCCACAAATAATCTAGCTTCTGTTACGCTTTTTTCAAATCCTGATTCAAATTCTTGAATCTAGCTACAAAATGAACGTAAAGTATCAATAGCGACTTGCAAGTTGACTTGAACCGATTGCCATAGTTTACTTATATTATTTACACGTAGCAAAACCTCATACCACACGTGTAATGCAACAATAAAATCAAAAGTTAACATTTCTTTCATTACTTCATTACATTACTGCTTCACAGTCGCTTAGAGTTTCGGAATCATCAGTTTTATTTTTCAGTTCATTCACACATTCGATGACATCATCAAATTGTAAAAATATTGCTTTTACTGCTCCGATTCTACTCTCCCACCTCGTTTCAGACAGAGTTTGTAAAGTATATTTTAATTTACTTTTTACTATCTCCCAAAGCTTCCTTGACTTTGAAAACAGCACAAAGATTTTATTGATAAAGCCGAAAAATGTTTTGGCTGTCGTTGAAGAGTTAACTGCATCTATCAAAAGTAAATTCCAACTGTGGCATCCGCATGGTGTGAAGAATGCTCTTGGATTTATATTGAGTATTCTTGTTCTGATACCTTTTCTAATTCCGACCATATTGGCGCCATTATCATATCCCTGTTCTCGACAGTTTTGGAGATCTAGATCATTTCTTTCCAGTTCTTGCAATATTGATTTTGTTAAATACTCTCCTGTTGTTTCTGCGACGTCAATAAACCCAATGAAATGTTCTTCTACAGCGCCAGTTGACAAATTGCAAAATCTTAATAAGTTCGTGCGGTTTTACAACAGATGGCGTAACTTGATTATTATTCCATCGATCCACATTTCCAAACATTCATTGGAGAGCTACTGTCGTAAGGCACAAACGTCAGTATAAGTTTTTTATTTGAAGCGTAAACAACAATATTTTTACCACACTTAAAAATGTCGAATTTCGTGCCAAATAATGTGTTTTTGCGGGGAATTCTTCTTCATTATTTTAATATGAAGAAAAAAGCAGCCGAAAGTCATCGTATCTTGGTGGAAGTTTATGGTGAGCATGCTCTATCTGAGCGAACGTGCCAGAAGTGGTTTGCACGCTTTAAAAGTGGTGATTTTGGCTTGGAAGACGAAGAACGCGAGGGTGCGCCGCCAAAGTTCATGGATACCGAATTGGAGGAATTGCTCGATCAAGATCCGGCTCAAACGCAAGAAGAGGTTGCAAAAACTTTGGGAGTTGATCAATCAACCATTTCCAAACGTTTAAAAGCCATGGGAATGATCCGAAAGGTAGGCCATTGGGTGCCGTATGAATTGAAGCCAAGAGACGTTGAACGCCGTTTTATGGCATGCGAACAACTGCTTCAACGGCACAAAAGAAAGGGTTTTTTGCATCGAATTGTGACTGGCGATGAAAAGTGGGTCCATTACGACAATCCAAAACGTCGGGCAACGTATGGATACCCTGGCCATGCTTCAACATCGACGTCGGCGCAGAATATTCATGGCCTGAAGGTTATGCTGTGTATCTGGTGGGACCAGCTGGGTGTTGTGTATTATGAGCTACTGAAACCGAATGAAACGATTACGGGGGATGTCTACCGACGACAATTGATGCGTTTGAGCCGAGCACTGCGAGAAAAACGGCCGCAATACGCCGATAGACACGACAAAGTTATTTTGCAACATGACAATGCTCGGCCACATGTTGCACAAGTGGTCAAAACATACTTAGAAACGCTCAAATGGGATGTCCTACCCCACCCGCCGTATAGTCCAGACCTTGCGCCATCCGATTACTATCTCCTCCGATCGATGCAACATGGCCTGGCTGACCAGCACTTCCGTAATTACGATGAAGTCAAAAAATGGATCGATTCGTGGATTGCGGCAAAACCGACCGAATTTTTCACAAAGGGAATCCGTGAATTGCCAGAAAGATGGGAAAAAGTAGTAGTAAGCGATGGACAATATTTTGAATATTAAATTTGTAACCATTTTACGTCAATAAAGTTTCAAATTTCGAAAAAAAAACCGCACGAACTTATTCATAGTCCTATTATTATTGACATTTGTTCAACACGCCTTACGTCCATGGTACAATCGAGCAAGATGGCATAGTATTTTGCTTGTTTAACCCTGTGTATATATTTTCGTTAATAACTTATTTAGACATTAAAGTAATTAACTCGTTTTGGATATCGTGGCTCAGATAATGTTGATTAAGTTGTTTTTTTATTAATACGTTGCATATGCTCCCGTAATGTCGGATCATATTTAGATAACAACTTAACTAAGTCTAGAAAATTGCCACAAATTTTACTATTGTTCAATTTCAAGGATTCTCGATGAACTCTAAATGCCAAATTGTGTTGGGCCAAGTAGTTTATTATATCTATCAATCTTTCAAACAAATTATACCAATGCTTTTGGGATTCCCTAATCAATCTCTCGTCATCCTTATCTATTGTTTTACCGTGTTTGATTCTTCACTCCATGTGTCCTTGACTTTGTTCATGTCTTTGCAGTATCCGACTCAGATCCTTCCAATCACAACACCTTCTTTTACTATCTGTGTCTGCAAATGTGAAAAAAGTCTACATGGTAAGCAATAAACTTTATCTTGAGACATGGAGTAAGTTAACCATCTGCGATGTTGCGTTTCGCCGTTACTCAATTTTCTAGTATAATGAAATTTAGAAAAATGTCTTTTACTTTGGTCTTTTGGGTAATTTTCATCAGATTTCTCTAGGTCTTGATCGGGAGCCTTTTAAATTAAGAGATGGCGCTGCGCATCATTTAGTGGCAATACCCACTTCCCCGGACCTAGGTCTATTAATGGTTCGCTTAAATGAACTTCTTGCTCTTGATTTTCTGACTCACACAGAAATTTGGGTCACAGCAGATTCACTCGATGTTGAAGGTAAAGTTGTATCAGAAATTTGACTAAAGGTTTCATTGAACTATGTAGCTGATTCTGGTTCAGAAAATAAAGATTCATCACTTGACTCTGAAGCAGTGGCACCTGAAGAGGGCTTTTTAAGAAATATCATCATACTGGAACTCAGAGCTTGGTTGGATACAACCGTTTGAGCCTTTCTTTTTCTTTTTGACGCACCGGATTTCCATTTTCTTCCTACATCTCTGTCTCTAGAGGGTCCTCCAGACATGATAACCTTAAATATTTTTTAGTTCAGTTTGGTAAGAACGCAATGTTACAGGATACAGATTATAAGAGTTGGTTGATGATTATTACACAGGGAGGTCCTGGATAAAGTGAAAATTCGAAAACCATGGATTACGATACATACCCGGAACATTTTTTGTCAAACTTTTTGTCGGAAATGAAAAGAAAACGACTATACAAAATTTACGAGTCAGCTGCCAATTTGTATCATCATCATCTCAACCGGTAGGCATCTACTGCTGGATATTGGCCTCCCCTAAGAGCGCCACCTTGATCAGTCGCGGGCCTATGGTCTCAATGGTATTTGCACTTTATCCATGTCCACCCTGCATATGTATGTACGTACATGCCACAGATCGAATATTTTTATTTTATAGTCACTATTAAGAAGGCAAAGGTAAGTAGCACCAACCTACTTATTTTTTGGAATACGTAATGCAGAAGAAACTTATTATAAGCAAGGTCTTTCTATGGAGAAGTGAAATAATTCGTTGTAGGTACCTATTCATTCATATGATTTTGTACTTATTGTAGGAACACCGCAAGAGATGTAGGTATGTATGAAAAAAGAACTCTGTGAAAATAATTGTTACGAATTTTGACGCATACAAAATATACTTGAAGGCATTGGTCGGGAGGCGAAATATTTCTATTATTTCGAGAAAAAACACTAGCGCAAGTTTAAAAATAAGGAGGTAGGTACTTTACTTATCTAGGTAAATATAAATATGAATCTATTTCTTTACTAATATTACGAGTATTTACGACTTATAAAAGGTATAGGTAACTATTGATTTTGACGAAATAATTTTTCTTGATCACTCTGCCGAAAGTACGGTGTGTCTGGCCGCATTTGACTCCAGGAAGAGCGACTTTTGAGGCCTGCTCGAGATGCAGCGCGCTCTAGCGGATTACAAGACTTTCGTGGCCGGCTCGGCTTCTTCTCGGCCACCATCTCACACCCGCCAGGAAATCCAACTTTCTGGCCTTAGGTTGTAAGATACTATCGTTAAAGTCGTTAAAAAGTTGATGTTGACTTACCTTAACATAAGGTATGAAATTAATAACAAATAACGTAAAACTTTTATCCACTAGAACGTCGGGGTGATGACTTTACAATACAATAAAAAGAAACTTCGCGCTTGCGAGTCTGCCAGTTGCCGTATGAAGAAAACTACTCTCACAGACAAATGAAAGATAGATAAATAAACTAAACAACACGGGGACTCCCCGTCCAGAGTCTCGTGCGGCGTGCGCGAAATCGAGCGCTCGATATTGGCATTGGACGCTCATAATGAAGAGGACACACACACATTATGTTTGTATACACATGGCAGAAAAAGTCTGCGTTCACCCACTGTTATAAAGTATTAAAATAATTTAACGTGTTTATCTTATAACTCTCAGTTATTTCTTTTCACTTATTTCAAAGAAAATTATTCATAGAGGTTATGAACAAAATTTTTTGGAGTTTGAGCTGCGTCGTGTTCAGATAACGGGATTGTAGTACAGTTACTTAAATAGGCTAAGCAGAAAAAGTGTGCGTTCATTTCGAATAGTGACGATTATTTGCATGGCAATTACGTTAAATTAAATTTTAAATCATTCATGTAGTTGACGCGGTTAAGAACAAATCTAAAGAGGGAAAAATTGGTATTAGAAATACATTTTTTGCTACTGTGGACCAAAGGCGAAAAGAAATAGATATTGGTGAAAGGAAAATCATTGTAAGTTTGTGGCAAAATAGTAAGAGCTATCGGGAAATCGCGAAAATTGTTGGGAGGTAATACTCCTCAGTCCAAAGAGTGATAAACAACTTCAAGCAAACGAATTGTTTGGAGTCTAAGCCTCGTTCTGGGCGTCCAAAAAAACTGACGGAAAGAGAAGAACGCAACATAACTATTCTTGTGAATTCTAATCCACGACTAACAGCAAGCCGAATTTCAAAAGACATAGAAGTAAAATACCAAAAGATAGTACATCCAGATACAGTAAGAAAAATTCGAAAAAGAATCGGATTTCACGGCAGAGTGGCCCGAAAAAAACCCTTCATATCGCGAGTAAATCGACTTAAGCGGATGGCTTTCGCCAAGGAATACGTAAACAAGCCACCTGAGTTTTGTAATAGTGTGATTTTTTCAGATGAGAGCAAGTTTTGCATTTTCGGGATAAAAAGTCGTAAAATTATTTGGAGGAAAAACGGAACGGCACCTGGAAAGCAAAATCTGGTACCTACGGTAAAGCATGGGGGAGGAGGTGCCATGATATGGGGGTGTATGGCTAGTTCGGGCGTTGGAAATATGCAGTTTTTTGAGTCGATAATGAACAGACATGATTATCTCGATATTTTAAAAACGAATTTGAGAGAAAGTGCAATCAAACTGGGACTCGGTGAAAGATTTGTTTTCCAACAGGACAACGACCCGAAACACACAGCAGAGATTGTTGGGTTGTGGTTGTTGTATAATGTTCCAAAACAACTTCGCACACCCCCACAATCACCTGACCTTAACCCCTTTGAGCACTTATGGGACGTTCTAGAAAAAAAAAATACGAGAGCGTACAATAACTAGCAAGGAAATGCTTAAGAACGCGCTAAACGAGGAATGGGAACCCATAAGTCCAGAAATAACAGCCAACCTAGTTGGATCAATGAAAAGACGCCTCCTAGAAGTCATAAAAAGCCGGGGATATCCAACTAGCTATTAATTTTAAAACATTTCTATGACCTTAAGCCTTTTATTTTATTATTATTGAAGTGAACGCAAACTTTTTCCGTTTAGTTTAAATGGACTTTTTAATTTTATGTGATCTCATTTTAAATTTGATTTTGTTATTGGTAGCGAAATATGTGTGATAGTTACGTTTAAGTGAACTTAATAAAACTCATTAAAAAAAAATTCTGAAATATTTATTGTTTTGAACTTTTTCTAATGCAAAGAATATTTGCATAGGTGAACGCAGACTTTTTCTACTATGTGTATATGCTAAACTAAGATCTTTTGCACGTATAACTGATTTATTTATTGCATTCATAGGTTTAGCTGCACCCATGAATTCAATCAATAAATAAATGATAAATGCCATACACATTACTTACAAATATTTTCACCCAATAAAGATATCGTGTCGGGCAGTGTGTGTGAAAACGCTCATAAAGGCAAAGCCAGGATGATTGGCGAAACGAAAATAAATAGGTAACTCTTATCTGCGAGGCCCCCTCAGACGCGAGGCCGTCGGCGGTGGCCGACGTCGCCGACGCCTAGCGCCGCCACTGTACCTATCCATAGTCCTTTAAGAAACTCAAAATTCTCTTATTTAGCAGATAATATGCATGAAAATTTACCGTTATCATAAAACTTATTTGCTAAGTGAAACCTCTTTTCTTGCTTTTAATTAAGTTTGCAAAACTTTTCAATAGTTAACTGAGAGCTTCTTTGAGTTAATATCAAAAGCCACCCTGTAGCTTAACGTTGAATCTTCGTTTTAAATGGGAATGAAAATTAAACAGGAAGCGCTTACGCGTGTGCAACACTTGCAACATCCTCACAGCACAGCATTATTTATATAAAAAAAACAATGTGCAACAACAACAATAATTAAAGCAATAACAAAGTAACCGCTTCTAATTAAATTTTTTGCGCTGCTTTTCTTATTCCATTCAATTATCATTTCATGCATGCGCTTGAGCAGCTGCCGAGGAACCACCAATGCAGCAACAATGGCAGCATGCCCACTTCAGCGGCGTTGCATTTACTCAACAACCCTTCCGCCAATGGAGGCCATTGGTGTGGCAGAGTCGTTTATTAAATTAATATGCGCCGCATGGAGCAACAAATATGGCCAACAGCAACCAAATAAAAGCAAAAACAAATGCAAAAATGGAAGGAATGAAGCGAAGAAGAAGGAGAAGAAGACAACAAAGCAACAACCAAAACGCAAAGTAAACAATAAGAAGTCATTATAAACGCAAGCACACGGCCATGTATTGTTGTTGTTAAAATATTTTTTTTTTTGTTTTTTGTTTTGCTTTCTGGTGGCGACTTTTACTTTTGTGCGACCGAAATGCTGTTTTTATTGTTGTTGTTGCATTTTATTGTTGTTGTTGTTTTTCATTTGTGTTTCTCTTTTATTTGTTTTTTCTGTTGTTTTTGTTTGTTTACTTGGACTGCGTGCGTTTTGATTGTCTCCAAATGCGGCGTTCGCTATTGTTGTTTTTGCCGACCATTCAAGCCAAGTAACCCTGTTGCTGCATGCAAATTTGCGCTTCAAAAACACACACCTTTTCGCATTTGTTCGAACAGTGTTCTTTTAATGTTGTACTTTGGCTTTGATATGCAAATTAAAAATAAAAGCACCCGCGCTGACGGCCATTTTTCGCCCGTTTTTGGCTCAAAACTGCCATCATTTTTATGTTTTTTTTTATTTTGCGGCACACACAAGCCGTTTGTTGCATGCATCAATGCCGCTGCTCTGCTTGCAACATTAAAAACAGATATATTTAATTTTATTTTTTTTGTTTTTTTGTTGAACCTCAGCTCAGTTTTCTTTTTCAAACTCACGCGTGCAAAATGGTGGCAGCAATGAATTAACGGCTTTTTGCACTTGGCACCTCTCCTCCCACCTTCTTTGCATATGTCTAGCTATGTGTCTTCAAAGCAAGTGGCAACAATTCATGCGTTGCTATAAAATCTCGAAAATCACGCAACGTTGCTCATTTCTGTCTATTTTGCATAAAAAAAATATTTTTTTTGTTTGTATTTTTCTCACATTAATTTTCAAACAGTAAAAATCACATTGTGAATGCCAACTCAGTGGACAGTGGTAACATCAAAGCGTTTAGTTCATTCATCAAAGTACCGTTAACCGCGATTTACATCATTTTTCCTTTAGTCTATTCAAATTTATTTTCTGCGCTCTAATCTTTTCTTTTCATTAAAATCGCGCCTATTTGAGTTTTCTACTTTTTTAATTTATGCTTTTCAGTCGACTCATTTGAATTTTATACAAATCACAGTTCGTTGAAAAGTCACTTTTCTTTTTGTTAAAAGTCACTTAAGTGTGGCAACATCAAAAGCTATTAACGCTTGTTTTCAGACTACCTTCTCAAGCTGCAAAAGCTTGGGATTTTAGTATAAAAATCATTAGTGGTAGATATATTTTGAATTTTTTTTTTTTTGTTTTTGAAGCTGCTAGGACCTTCAAACGGCGCACGCAACAAAGGACCGACCCAGCGGTCGACAGAAGAAAGTCCGACAGTGCATCGTAAATCGTAAGATTTTGTCAAATTTATGTTGAAGCGTTCCAAGCTCAACTACAAGTACGAGGAAGCTGAACCTTCTGTTGAAATGCTGAAGCTATGTGGACTACTTAAGATTAAGAAAATTCTGGTAGGCGATAACCTTAGCGTACTGACTACGCAATACAAAGACATTTGCATTTTCGCTGATCATTCATAAAAATCTTTTAATGTCTCTTAGCGTGCACCTATATCGAGGAACCGATCAAGAAGGCATCAGTTGCTGGCAGTCAACAGGAGAGCCAACATTCTGGCTAACTGATCTAAATAAACTGCCTGATTTGATTGACTTCATAGTATAAAAAGGAATTGATATCATAGTAACAATTGGGTATTAAAGTCTTCGCTCGACTTATCCTCAGATCATTCCCCGTTACTTGCTCGGCTCAGCTCCAATTTTCTTCATGTTCAGAAACCGGCCATTCTGCACAGCATACAAATACATTGGCTTTCATTCCGGCCCATAATTCATGAAACATTGCACCTCGATCCACCCTTAAAAAACTGGCTTGATATAGAAACAGCTTTAGAGTTTTCTATAACACAGTTCAACATGCATCTTGCTCGTGCACACCTGCTTCATCTAACCTGAATGGTAAAAAGCGCGTAAGTAAACAAAAATTCAATGCTGCAGCACGTATTCTCAAAAACACACTTCGAGAAAAGAAAAATCGCGAATTTTCAAAACACCTGTCTGGACTATCTATTTTTGCTTTTTTTCCTCCTTTATTAATTACACCTGTCGTATGGCACTAAGTAATTCTTTCTACAGCTTGGATTTGCTAAAATTATCATTATCAATATTACATTTTGGTTAAGTTTTTGTGTGAGTTTACAAGTGTATGTACATACAGTATAATTCCCCTTAACCGGCTTTGCATTAACCGGTCGACGGATTAACCGGCCTGTTTACAACAGCCGAGCGCAATGCAATATTTTCCAAGAAATTCACCGGCGAGGCGATGCGGCTGGGATTCCCCCGATATTACGGGGAGATCCCGGCGAAGTAAACTATAAACGATGTTAGATAGGATTTTGTCGTTTTGATCAATTTGGTTTGTTTTTGCTGTGGGTACGGACATATCATAGTTCTTTCCTTAACAATGAGTGCAAAGCGCAAACGAATTGTGGTTTCGATGGATACACGATTAAAAGTGCTAAGGCGGATTGATAATGGTGAATCCGTAGTGAAAATATGTGCAGAATTTAATGTTGGAAAAAGCACTGTAAATGACTGGCGAAGAGATAGGCGTTCCATTGAGGAGTTTTGCTCGAAAATGGAATTTGATAGAAATCTGGGTAGCCGTTGTACGAGAAAAAAACCGATTTGCGAGGTCGTCGATGAAGCTTTGTGGATCTGGTTTCTTCAGGAACGTCGAAGAGGTACACCGATTGGCGGCCCAATTTTGAAAGAAAAGGCTTTGACTATCCACCAGAAGAATAATATTGAAGGTGACTTTGTGGCAAGTGATGGTTGGCTTAATCGATGGAAGAAGCGACACGGAATTCATTTCGCACATGTAAGTGGAGAAAAAATGTCTGCTGATACTTCTGGTGCGACAGAATTCAAGACTAAGTTTGGTGAAATGGTTAAAACAGAGGAATTATCTCCAGAACAAGTCTATAATATGGACGAGACCGGGCTAAACATTAAAATGTTACCAGAAACAACTTTTCTAGGCAGCCATGAACAGTCTCCCTCTGGCTTCAAAAAGAACAAAGAACGTATTACAGTGGCCGTTTGTTCGAATGCAGCAGGGACTCATAAAATTCCTCTTTTCGTTATTGGCAAGTCTGCTAAGCCACGGGCGTTCAAAAACTTGAATCCATCTTCCCTTCCGGTTTATTATAAGTCACAAAAATCAGCGTGATGAATTCAGACTTGTTTAAAGAGCGGTTTAATTTGGAGTTTGTTCTAAAAGTTAAAAAAACTTTAAAAAGTGTAAACTTGCCTATTAAAGCAATTCTTGTGTTAGATAATGCTCCAACCCATCCTCATGAGTACGCTGTAGATGACATAAAATTAGTTTATCTTCCTCCTAATGTGACAAGCTTAGTGCAACCAATGGACCAAGGAGTGATCGAAAGCTTAAAAAGACGATACAGGCGTAAACTTGTTTCTGAAATTCTGCAACATTCGGAGAATGAAGGCAAAGGTATTTTAGAAGTCATCAAAAAGATCAATATCAAGGACGTTATCTATATGTTAGCTACAGCATTTCAAGAAATGCCCTCTTCAACGTTTGTTAAGTCTTGGAGAAAACTTTGGCCAGATGTTGAGAATATAATTGTGATCTCGAATATTGCAGGGACTGAAGAAGAAGAAAACAAATCTACTTTACAAGACCTTCAAAAGTTATCGGGTAACGAATCATTACAGGCAGAAGATGTGGAAAATCGGATGACAAACTGTGACGAACATGAATTTTTGAATGATGACGAAATCATAGATTTAGCAAGCAAAGAACGAGAGGAAGATGATGAGAGTAGTGACGTTGAAGAGGAGAAAATAGTTTCTCATGAAGAAGCCGAAAATGTGATGGAAATTGCATTGAAATACATTGAGCAGCAACATGAGTCAACAGCATTCGACGTTTTGGTGATTAGAAAATGGAGGGATGTCGCATTCAGAAATTCACTGAAGGTTAAAAAACAGAAGAAAATCACAGACTTTTTCAAAAAATAATTATTACACTTATATTTTATTGATGTAACACATTAACATATGTAAATATGAAATACATAAATATGTAAAAAATGCTTCTCCATTTTTTTATATGTTATATATATTATACAAGTACACTTCGGATTAACCGGCCAAAACAGCAACCGGCCAGGTATGCAGTCCCGAGGTGACCGGTTAAGAGGAGTTGTACTGTAGCTTTAAATTATTCTAGTTATCAGCTGAGTTGGGGCTCGTCGTTTGAACAAATACATCGCTAGAACCAGCAGTGTATTAGAATTATTGTAGCTAACACAGCTGAGCCAATTGTACATTTTACGAACAGCATAACAGCTGATGGTGAACAAACTACAGTTGAATCTCGATACACTTTTATAAACGCGGAGAAAATTGACATAATCTTACGATTAAAAAATAATGAAAAGAGCTGTGGGGAAGACGGTATCTCAAACTTTTTGCTAAAGACAACAACAAACACTTTCTGGAGATTCTTAGCAATTATCTTTAATCACTCACTTAATATAGGCTATTTCCCACTGGAATAGAAAACAGCAAAAATAAAATGCATTCCGAAACCAAACACTGACCTTAGTTCTCTTGTTAATTATCGCCCAATATATCTTCTTTCAAATATCAGTAAATTATTGGAAGATTTTTTGCTTGAAAAAATAAAACAAGATATTGAAGAGCGACATGTCTTAAAAAACTATCAATTTGGGTTCTGACCATATCATTCAACATGCCACGCACTAACTTTACTCTCTAATTTTATTTGTAGTAATTTAAATCGACGACAGGCGACGATATTAGTCAGTATAGATGTGGAAAAAACATTCGATACTGCTTGCGTGGAAGGAATCTTATTTAAAATGTACAGGAAGTTCAACTTCGAAAAAAATCTTTGCATAATGTTGTATAGTTATATGAAAGAGCGATCATTTTATGTTAATGAAGGTATATTTAATTCTTTGACAAGAGACGTTAGCTCAGGTGTGCCACAAGGTTCTTTGTTGGGGAAAATTCTCTATAACATCTTCTTAGCTGATTTCCCTGACCCACCATTAAGTTCCGAAATTAATAATTGCGATATTAAAGTTCTCATATACGCAGATGATATAATTATATTGGGATCTCACCAACGCATAATCAAAGCCAATGAAGCCGTTAACTCATACCTAAATGAGTTAAATACATATTTTCACACATGGAAGCTAAAACTAAACTTCAATAAAAGCGAAACAACTATTGTTAAAGGAATACGTAAAAACTTATATCCAAATGCTCGTAAATATGAGCCTCAAATTAAAATAAATGGATTCAACATAAAATACAAAGAACAAATTAAATACTTGGGCATAATTTTGGATAGCAAATTCACCATTGTAAGACATGTAGATTTCATTTTGACAAAAGCAAAAAAAATGTTCTTTAGCTATTGTAATTTAGTAAGAACACAGGGTGGACTATCGAACTGCATTAAAATAAATATTTACAAACAAATAATTAGACCAATCATATCTTATGCTCATCCGATATGGTTCAACATTTCGTCGAACCAAATGGAGAGACTAAGACGATTGGAACGATATGTTTTAAGAATTTGTAGCGGTCTTAACCGCCAACCTTACAGGCGTGGTACTTTTCGGAAAAGAGTTTCTAATAAAAGTTTATATGAAAAATGTAAAATATCACGCATAGACTTTTTCTTATTAAATCGTCAGTAAGATTTGTTGATAAACTGACATTCAAAGAAAATGAACTGATAAACAAACATCTGTCAAAGGCAAGGGAAATATCATTACCTCTAACAGAAAAACATTTATCACCAATATATTTAAAAATACTGAAAAATAATAATATGTTACATAAAAATAGTAAAGCAATATATTATCATAGGCGATACAATACTTACAACTTCAACGATGAAAATTTAGTTTATAACATTGATCAATTTATAGTCAAATAAATTATAGAAGTTTAATATACTACTGTGGGCAAAAAGTAAGGTGAATTTATTTGTCAAAGTTCGCGGGATTAAAATTTCGCTCCAGTTAACAACATCTGGGCCAACTTTCATGTGAATGTCATTATCAGTAATATATTTACGCTTGTGTTTACCAAACGACCAAGAGTGCATTTTTCGATTTTTACAATGTCTGATTTGATTGAGCAGAGAAGTGCCATCAAATTTTGTTTGCAGAATGAAATTTCGGCTGCGGAAACGTTTGGCATGTTGCAGAAGGCATTTGGTGATTCGACCATGTCGCAGAAAAATGTTTATAAGTGGTACAAAGACTTCAAAGAGGGTCGAGAACGTGTTGATGACTTGGAGCGTTCCGGACGACCATCGACGTCAACAGGCGACCAACACGTCAATAAAGTGAAGGAGTTAGTGCTCCTCGTCTAAAATCGTCGGTTGACTGTTAAAGACCCTACTGATATGATCGTAATATCAGAAGGATCTGTGAAAACCATTTTGAAAGACCATTTGGGCCTACGAAAAGTCAAATCTCGTTTGGTACCGAAAACTCTCAATTTCTTGGAAAAAAGTCGTCGCGTTGATGTGTGTGAAACAATGCTTTCAGACTATCAGGACAAGCTCAAATGCATCATTACGGGAGATGAGACTAGGATTTATGCTTACGACCCTGAAACAACCGACAAATCAAGCGAATATCGTGCTAAAGGCGAGGCCAGACCGAAAGAGCACGTCAAAGTCGTTCAAAAATAAAGGTCATGATGACAGTTTTTTTCGATTTTCGTGGTGTGGTGCACTATGAATTCCTTCCACCTGGCCAAACTGTTAATAAGGAATATTATTTGAGCATTATGCTTCGTTTACGTGAAGCAATTCGTCTTCTCCCAATCCTATCAAAAGTTTTTGAAAAAATTCTATTAGCGCGACTTAAGTCAATACTAATAGAAAACAAATTAATACCCGAGCATCAGTTTGGCTTCTGCTAAAAGCACTCAACAACAAGTTCACCGAGTCTTTGCTGCTTTCCTCGATCTATCACAGGCATTCGATAAAGTTTGGCACCCAGGTTTACTGTATAAATTGAAAATAAAAACATTGCCGCACAGTTACTATGAGGTGTTATGCACCTATCTCAAGGAAAGGTGCTTCAGAATCAAACTAGGAGACGAAATCACGGATTTAGCCCCGATCTCTGCAGGTGTACCACAAGGAAGTATTCTTGGCCCAGTTTTTTACACGATATTTACTGCGGTTCTACCACTCTAAACTTGGTTGAGACTGCAACTTACGCTGAAGAAACCGTCACTATGTCTACTAGTCGCAACAGTATTTTGGCGACATATTTTCTACAAGAAAACATTATAAATATACAGAAACAAACTTCTCCTGTACAAAGCTATGGCGAGCGGCGACGAAAACGGGCATTGACATTATAGAGAGGCTTCAGGCAATTAAAAAAAAAAGTTGCAAGGCATCATTGGCAAAAGGTTAGAGCTCTCACAAAGCATAATTTGATGATTCTTATATAAACCCAATCACTTAAATAAGAGTCTTCGTCTGGTGGAACTCGCTAGAGAAAACAACGCTGGATATGCAGCTTAAGAGAACCCAACGGATTGCCAGCATAGGAATGAGTGAAGCTCTTCACAATACTATTATTTTAGAGCTTATAATTGCGGTACCCGTAGGTATTACAAACCAAATTGCAGCACTCCATGCTGCGATTAAACTTGATTGCCCAGACAAGATTCCCAGACATCTGGAGCTCATCTCACGGTAACTGACTAGTGCATACCCGAGTTGAGTTCAACCTGAGAACCTTTCTCATAAATAGGCTTTTCTCTCAAGTAGAATATGCGCGGGATGCAGCAACCGGAGGCAGAGGTCAGTGAACCCATTGACGAATGACGTAAAGTTCAACGGTAAGGGTGGTGCAGGAGTCTTCCACGGTGAGCTCCTCAGCAGACTCAAGTAGATTAACTAAGTGGTTTTAAAATGTTCTGCGTTTTTTTCATTGTTTTTCATTTGAAATTTGAAATTTTGAAGTGTCGAGCACCGAGCCACAGATAACACAGAAAAACTCAGGGTCAATTAGAGACATATTTTAGCTATTGAAATTTGAATAGGTCGAGCCAAGCAGCACCAAGAGATTTGGTGACTCCAAAAATACTCAGGCCCATTGTGTGGTTAAATTTTAAGGGCCGATGTTGAATGTAAACTACACCTAAATGGCAAGTTTTTTCTGCATTCCATTTGACATTTTTCAATTTCAGACTAATTCAATTTGAACCATGGAAAGATACACAATCGAGCAACGCGTTAAAGTTATTCAATCTTATTATGAAAACGGGCCACATGGAATGACCAATTTTCGAAAAAACCATCTTCAGTGATGAGGCACATTTTCACCTCAGTGGATTCGTCAATAAGCAGAATTGCCGCCTTTGGGCGAATGATAATCCAAGAGTGATTGCCGAAAAACCAATGCACCGACAAAGAGTGAACGTTTGGTGCGGTTTATGGGCCGGCGGCATCATTGGGCCGTATTTTTTCCAAAATGAGGCCACGCAGTTACTGTTAATAGGGTTCGCTATCGAGAGATGATAACGAACTTTTTATGGCCCGAATTGGAAGATATGGCTGTGGACGATATGTGGTTTCAACAGGACGGTGCCACTTGTCACACAGCTAACGAAATAATGGCTCTTTTGTGCGAAAAATTTGATGGCCGAATATTCGCACGTCGCGGCGATGTCAATTGGCCGCCAAGATCATGTGATTTGACACCGTTGGACTTCTTTCGTCTTTGGAGTTATTTGAAAGAAAAGGTGTACGTCGATAAGCCAGCAACAATTCAAGAGCTAAAGGATGAGATAATTCAGCACATTAACGGCATAGAACCTCAATTATGCCTCAGCGTCATTGAAAATTTGGACCATCGGATGGAGGTGTGCCGCCGAGGCCGCTGCCGCCACATGGCCGATATTTTGTTTTATGCGTAATTGAACGATACCAATATTATCATAATAAAGAGAAATGATAATAATTTCATTTAAAAAATTGTATTTTATTCAAAATCAAGACCGGCCCTTAAAACTTAACCACCCTTTATTCAGAACTCTGGAAAGAGGGTAGATAGACAAGGAGGGAAGGAGAAAAGTATCAAAGAAAGAGATAGGAAAGAATAGAAATAGAGATAAGAGTAGTTAGTCCTGTGAAAATTTTCCGGATGCTTTGATAAATCTGAAAATTTCCGCCAGTTTGAGAGAATGAATATTTCACATTCTCATGACATCGATTCCCAAAACTCGCAACCTTGGTGGTCACATGTTGACCAGTTTAATAAACCAATTAAAAATTATAATAATTGCATTTTTATTATATGCGACCTGGCCATTGAAACCACTTTGCCAATGCACAAAAGTAAAGTGTCAGGTGTCAAAAACTGAGCAAATCAAACATCTGAACAGTAAAGCAATAAAATCTATTAAGCTTAAAATACTTTTTTATGAACAAGGAAAAAAGAAAAAAAAAACTTTTCTATACCCATTTCTTGCAGTTTTGCCAGGAGTGAGGAGAAGTACTTAATCTGAGAAACTTTTCCGCCAACGAATAATTTTACTAGATAATTGTCTAAGAAATGTAGCAGAGACCCATACATACAGTAACGGACAAAAAAAAGGTTACTTACAAGTATGAGAGTCGTTTGAAGAGACCGTGCAATGTCAAAGAGATGGCATTACTGACGCGTATCGATGTTATGTTTAGTTAGCAACATCTCTTGGACGAACACACACCAAGTTTCAGCCAGATCGGTATATTTCTTTGTGCTAGGTATTCATTTGAATCGAGGAAGTCAAGTTATTTAAAAAAAGGTTTTTTCCACCACAAAAACGCATCAGCGCACGCCTCAACAGTTGTGGTCGCAAAATTAATGGAAATAGGGTTTCAACTCCTTTCACATCCTCCTATTCGCCAGACTTGACTCAATTGTATCGCTTGGACTGCTATTTGTTCCTCAATTCGAAGAAATGGCGGGCTGGAAAAAGATGTTATTCAAACAGAAAGAGAAAAATGAAGATGTCAACTGCAGACTAAACAAAGCAAAGGCCGGCGTTCGGGCGGGCGAATGCATACAGTATAGGCGAGTCCGCAAATCTCCAGAAGCACTAAAGCGTGAATATTCAGCTCTTGTGTGAAGTCAGTATTGTTGTATCTGTAGAATAATCGGACCGAACACCATCAGCAACGGCGCACTGTGGAGATTAACGATTGAGGTACCCATCCTTAGGCAAATCAAACGCCGAAAGTGGCGATGGATAGGTCACACGCTTAGATATCATCACGAGATAGCAGATAGCATCACGAGAATGTCATTTGACTGGAACCCGCAAGGGAGCAGAGGTCTCGGTCAGCCAAAAAACACTTGGAGAAGGTCGATGTTACGCGAACTAATAGATGCCGACCTCTCGTGGGACGGCGCAAGAAAAGCAGTTGAAAACCGTCTACGATGGCAGCGACTTGTCGAAGCCCTATGCTTCCGAGCGGAGTGAAGAAAAAAATAAATAATAATGTATAAGTATCTAGGAAATCGTGCATACTGACTCACCCTTCTTGGTTGCTTAATAACAGAATTTTTTGTTTGCATTACAATAATAATTCACGTCATTACTTTTAAATTTAAGATTACTGAAGGGACTTTAATTCCATGCCCGAACGAATAAAAAACGTTATAAAATGGACAGGAAGAACTACAAAATTTTAAAATAATTTTTATAAGTGCCTCAAGGTAAATAAAAAATAGTTTAAAAAAACTAAAAAACACGCCTTTATTGCTAATCGAACTAAAAAGTAGAAAATAAATTTTAATGACAAAGGGGCCTATAATGAAGTAATAGCAAATCGAACGATCAGTCATAGTCAACTACCTCAGAACAGAATTATAACAAAAATTAAGATACAAATAGAGTAATTCAAATTAGAGTTAAAAGCGTGTTTTTTAGTTTTTTTAAACTATTTTTTATTTTCTACTTTTTAGTTCGATTAGCAATAGAAGCGTGTTTTTTAGTTCTTTTTTAACTATTTTTTATTCTTAATTTTTCCCGATCTAAAGCATTCAAAAGGAATGTAATGATGCAATTTTGTTTTAAGTCTAATTATTGTAACAGTCTAACAAATGCAAAAAAAAATTATTTTCAGTAGTTACTTTAAAAGTTATTCACGAAAAACCAAAAAAATGCACTGACAAAAGTGTACATACGTTATATTAGGACTCTTATTTTGCTCATCTTTTCTGCGAATACTTAACTGTAAAGTACCGTTTATTTTATTTTGTGGTTCTACATTGCATTCTTCTTAAAATGTATGGCATTTTGTCTTTTGAAAAAGTGTACGATCGGAATAATGTCGCTCCGCAAAGAAATCTCTACTGATTTGAGAAAATTAGTTGTTGAGTACAGAAGTAATAAGACATCCTTTGGTTAAATAGCTGATTTATTGCATTTAAGCAAGTCTACGGTACAAACTATTTGTAAAAACTTTGAAACAACCAATTATCTGTAGATTAACCCGCGTAGTGGCCGGCCCAAGAATCTCAACCGGAGAGATGTATTCTTTATTCGCAAAGCAGTGAATCAGAATCCGAAAATACATGCTACTTATTTGGCCCAGGAGGTAGCCGAGAGGTATCAAATTGTTGTCCACCCACGTACAATAAGCAGGACCCTTAATAATGAAGGTAACAACTGCAGAACTCCTCGCAAGAAGCCCCTTATAAGCGAGAAAAACTGAAAGCGTCGTATGGAGTTTGCAAAAAAGCACCTTATAAGGGAATAGAATTTTGGAAACTAGTTTTATTCACTGATGAGTCCAAATACAACATATTTGGATACGACGGCAAAGCCAAAGTTTGGAGAAAACCAAACACTGCCATGGATCCTAGGAATCTGATTCCGACTGTAAAGCATGGTGGTGGCAGTGTCATGGTTTGGGGAGCAGTTGCAGCCACAGGAGCTGGAAACCTCGTTTTCATTGAAGGAAATATGAATCGCTTCTAATACAAGCACATTTTGGAACAAAACCTGATGCCATCCGTGGACAAACGAGGCCTAGGTTCGAGCTGGATATTCCAGCAAGATAATGACCTAAAGCATTCTGCGCAAATCGTCAAGGACTAGCTGCTGTATTACATTTTATAATAAGGAATAAGAGGACAAAACGTTCATGGGCACACGCTTTTTTCTGTAAAATGAATCCCTATTTAATAATATTTGACAAAAATTTTATTAGAATTATGTTTACAGACCTGCTTTCTTTCCCGGCATCCATTTCATTTAGTTTTTATTTTGATGTTGGGGTTAAATACGCGTAAAAGACGGATTTCATTAGAAATAAAGATTTTTCATTTTACAACCAAATTAATCTTACTTTTTGCCCACAGGTAAAAAAAGAAAATATTAATCCTGGCAATCCTAATAAGGATAATGGAAAACTTTTATCAAATTATTGCATTGTCATCGGTCTTTGATAGGTGTGCAAAATTCCAAGTCGATCAGATTTTTAGAAGCCAGTGAAAATTAAGCTCAAAGATTCCGTTACATACATACATACAACCCGAGCTAATAAAAGTGTGTTATTTAAAATAGAGTCGACTCTCGTCAACTTAAACCTGCGATATTTCGAACCTCTCATTAATTCAAAGTTATCACGAGTCCCTACAACATCTCTCTATATTTCGAATTATATCCATATATTTTTATGCTCTCGGCAATTCGAACGAAAAGATCATTGCTACGACGCGGTAATTAGAACTCATATGGTCAAACACTCGGCAATACAAATTTGCAAAGTTTCTTGGTGTGTTAGTAAGAACTTTGAATTTTGGGACTCCCCCGAAAATACCTTTACTGTGCGTTGTTGCGTGTTACGCATAAAACATAGGCACATTTTGACGCACGCTTACACACTAATCGCTTTCTTGGTATACAGATTAAAAATTTCGATTAAATATGAGTGCTAAAAAGCAAAAATGTTTGATGAAGAAATTAATTGAAAAAGTAGAAAGAGGTGAGAAGAAAAGCGATGTTGCAGTAGTTGACATCAGCGGCATGAGTTTTTCTGTCTATGTTCAAGTGGATGAAGATGTTGCTGTCTCAGGATCACTAATCAATGGCGAAATTTTATCTGCGACAGATACGAATCAAATGAGCAACGATGAAGATGAAGACGATACATCAGAACCTTTAGCAGAGGTATCAATTAAGGTAGCAAGAGCCTCAGTCGATAACTTACAAAACTTTTGTCTACAAAACGAAACTGATGAAACAGTATTTATTTATTTTCTCTCAAAAATTTCGAACCATTTAATATTTCAAACACACGATAATTCGTAATACATAGTTTAACGAGAGTCGACTGTATCGCATAGTTTCGATTTCTAATAGAAGACGAACAAATGTAACCTCCACGGAAATGTATTTTTCTGTTTGAAACTGGTATGAAACCAATTCCATAACACCTTTTTATTAAATAATCGCTTGTCTATAAATAAATCCAAATTTTCCCAATATTGTAATTAAACTTTTTTCCGGTGTCCTCTTTTTTTGCCCACTACTGTAAATCAATATTGCATAGATCACAAATAAATCAAAAGTGAAATGAATTAATTCTGTTAGACTCCTGCACGGGAGCTCGTTTGCAATTTACTTAATCACCAGTTATTTAAATGTCAAAGTGGTTTCGAAGTTTTTAATAAAAACTCGACAGGGTTACCTCGGACAATTGATTACCTAATGAAAACTCTTTGATTTTTTGATTTCAGATGATCCAATGCTGAGAAAAACTGTCCACGGCAAATTGCCTTTTTTCGAGGCGTCTGCGTAGATCTGCTGTCAACGGCTCAATTTTGTATATTTTCTTGTGAAAATTTTTGAAAATATTTTTAAAATATGAATCATCTTTCCAACAAAAATTCATAAATAAGTGTATATTTTTAGTGGAATTAACCCTACCCCCCTCCCCCCCCCCCCCCCCCCCCCCCCCCCCTTAAGGCAATAGAAGGAAAGCGGTGGCGTTGGGGCAGCAAGGAATACTGTGCTGTAACCACATTGGATGTCAAAAACGCCTTTAATTCAGCAAGTTGGTCGCACATCTTGAATAACCTGTATGAAATTGGCATTCCGCCGTATCTTCTCAGGATATTAAGGAATTACTTCTCTGATAGAGAACTGAGGTATGAGAGCAGTGCTGGAACAAAAATGTACAAAGTTACTGCTGGCGTGCCGCAGGGATCGGTCCTAGGCCCTGTCCTCTGGAATATCATGTACGACAAAGTCCTTCGCTTACCGGTACCCAAAGAGGTAAGAATAAAAGGCTTTGCGGATGATATAGCGATAGTGACACACAGGAAGTGGAACAGATTACAAATGGAGCGATAAAACAAGTGAAAGATTGGCTCGAACAGGCGGGACGCAAATTGACAGAGCAAAAAACGGAGGCGGTTCTGATGGCAAGTCGGAAAAAAGTCGAGCATATGAAAATCAGAGTGGGAGAGCAAATTGTTCACTCACAACCGGCTCTGAAATACCTAGGAATTATGATGGATTGTAGGTTAAATTTTAAGGCGCATATTGACTACGCGGTAGAAAACCCCGCTAGCATACAAGTGGCACTCCAAGGATCTTACCTAACATAGGTGGTCCTAAGTCAACTAGGAGAAAATTGCGGGCACATGTGGCCACTTCAGTCCTCCTGTATGCAGCCTCAGTTTGGGCAAATGCGGCGAAACTGAAGGATAACAAAAGGAAGCTATTGTCTGTATATAGGCTAAGTGCCCTAAGGGCATGTTGCGGCTACAGAGCAATATCGGATGACGCGGCGTTTGTCATAGCTGGTATGATACCAGCGTATATTCTCGCCAGTGAAATGAAGCGAGTCTATGACAGATGTGCAGCGGGTGCCGAAATAAATAAAAAAGCGGTGAGAGAAGAAGAGCGGCTTGCGTCACTAACAAGGTGGCAAGACTGATGGAATACCTCCAGTAAATATGGACTTATAAACTGATTCCCGATCTGCGACTATGGCTAAATCGGAGCCTTGGAGATACAACCTACCTTGTGACACAGTTCCTTTCTGGACATGGAAGTTTTAGGAAATATCTGCATAGGTTCGGGCATGATGACAGCCCCTACTGCCCTGTGTGCATCAATGTAGAAGAAGACGTGGAACATGCCAGTTTCCACTGCCCACGTTTAATATAACAGGAAGAATAATTCCAAATGCAACTGACGTAGTCGAGTTCATGTGGCAATCGGAAGAAAAGTGGGAGGAGGTAGCTGCATACGCTACTAGAATTCAAAAAGAGCTCAGCTACATTGAGCAAATGAGACGCATTAGCCGATAGACATTGACGAAGTTATACGAGTATAGCTAACCAGCCCTGCGAAGTAATACGTTGAAGCAGTTCCGCAGGGAGAGTGGGGGAGGAGACGGAGTTCAAGGGCTTACTACGTAGGTGTACTGTTTTGCAAGTCCAGACAGTATGAAAATTACTGACTGTGCGTGGTCCCGAATGAGGTGTACCCTTAGCAAGCAGTATGAATCGTGCATGCCGTCTAAGTTGACGATATCTATGAAAGATTCCGCCTTCGTTAACAAAAAAAAAAAAAAACAAAAAAAAAAAAAAATACTATACACACACACAAACGCCTACGCATAATGAAACTTTCTCCCACTCCCACTCCCGAACAACGAATGCGCCATGCGACATTTCACAATCAGCTCTCGCCTACGGCGCTCGCCTGCTGTGCAAACGAACGCTGCGCTGCAAGGCGACGCACACACGTCAAAAGATTATGACAAATTTTGCACCGCAAATGAACAGCGAACAGCAAGCAAGCAGGGCTTTGAGGCTGATGATGAGTTCTAAAAAATAATAACAACAACAGCAGTAATAATAACACACAATATTGTACAATAACAAGAACATTGTATGTAGTTCTTATACAAGTACAAGTAACGAGATTTTTGTATCGTAGCCTAAACTGTTATGTAGGGGTGTGAGAAGTGTGAGCGTAATGAGCCACTTTCGCATATTTTGCGAGCAAATGCAGCTCTTGGAGTACTTCTTGTTGTTGTTGACACTGTTCTTTTATACTTTTCTAGTTGCTTTACCACTGTTGTCTTGGCATTGACAAGCATTAATACCATAAATAATTGTGAAGCGATGAATGAAGTGCGAAGCTACAACAAAAAAAAAGATGTTAAAGCAATAACAAAAAAAAAAAGGATATAAAGAAACATGGCATTAGTAATAGAAACAATAACAAATACTTTAAAATCTGCGGCAGATCTAGAAAAAATATAAACATTTGTGAGACAACCGCAACTTTGTTACCAAGATTCAAAAGCAATAGGAAATCGACAAAAAGGGCGAAAATTGCGCTAAAAATAAAGGCCACGAAAAAAATTAAAAGAAATACAATTACAATTTGGGAAAATTATTAATGCTGCGAATTGTATTATTGGGTTGTCAAGCTGTCAGTAAATGTGAACGAGGGAAATGGAAGCGGAAAAATGGAAGTTGTTAGACATTTTTAACAAAAGCGCAATTGATGTAGAGGAGCATCCTTGTCAACATAAACAATTCTAAGGAAATTCTTCGAAAAATGGGAAAATAATAATGGAAAATATGGTCGCCATTTAATATTGAATTAAGTCAGCAAAGTTGCCAACGGTTACAATTCTGATAGACAAATTTTCATAGTAAAGAATAATTTGGCTGATGATATAATTCAGTTGAACCTTAGAGGTTTCTGCGATGGCACAGTGGAAAAGTAATTTTTGCGCCTCAACTAAACCAACATCAAGCGTGGGAATCCACGAGTGGTAGTCGAACCCTCAAGAGAAGAGTAATTTTGTTTTACATTGGGTGGCAGTTTCAATCTTTATTATCACTTATAATACCAAGAAATAAAGCGTAAGTAGGTGACATCTACAAAGGAGCAGCTTATATGTCACTTCCCTGAATGTACGCTATAAATTTCATGAGAATGCTTCTCCTATTGACGGTTCCAATATGGAATCGGGAGTCGGAACAGAGGGTTTCATTAAATCAAACTAATCGGCCGCCGTAGCCGAATGGGTTGGAGCATGGCTACTATTCGGAATTCACAGAGAGAACGTTGGTTCGAATCTCGGTGAAACACCAAAATTAAGGAAAACATTTTTCTAATAGCGGTCGCCCCTCGGCAAGCAATGGCAAACCTCCGAGTGTATTTCTGCCATGAAAAAGCTCCTCATAAAAATATCTGCCGTTCGGAGTCGGCTTAAAACTGTAGGTCCCTCCATTTGTGGAACAACATCAAGACGCAAAGGGTGTACGCGCCAATTATATATATAGTATATAAAAGATAAATTTATTTCCTTAAAATTTCCGAAAACTGCTAGTGTTTATCAGGCAGAAGTCTTTGCTATCTTGCAGGCATGCTAAATGCTTAGGAAACGCGGGAACGAGGGAGATATCAAAATTTTTTCCGATAGTCAAGCCGCGATCAAGGCTCAAAAGACGCCATGGTGCAGATTCAAGCTAATTAAGTCCTGTACGGCAGATATCAAATCTTTTGGTTGTGCAGGTAAAATTTCTCTGCTATGTGGAAATAGAGGGAGAAACAAAGGATGAGCTTGTCAGGAAGAGGATGAATTGGTCTCAGAGACCTCCTATGGGGTAATCAGTATCTCCCTGTCTGTTGTTAAAGGGGAATTGCACAACTTATTTCTCAGGAAAGCGCAGAAGAGATGGGCCTTAATTTCTTCGTGCGCTACTTCAAAACCCCCAGAAAGTCCTGAAGAGTCCACGTCCTTCCATTTCCAAAAGCTCTTGCAGAAGCTGTGGCACCTTTCAGAAAAGTAGACTGTTGTGCACTTCCTCTGTATGTAAATGTCCGATTTTGGCAGCTAGACAATTAAGGTCACGGGGTGCTACTTTCTTCGACAGACTGAAGCAATGCACGAACTTACATCCCAGCAATCTTTTCCGTTACGTTAACAGCTCTGGTTGGCTGCAGATGGTGGTCTCAAAATGGTATCAAAACGGAGCTTTAGTGCTACTTGGGAAGTCTCAGTCTCTCATCTACCTATCTACATCTTCTATTTTTTTCTATTCCTAGGCTGTTAAGGCACTGCTCTCTGAACCTGATAATTGGAAACATCGTGACAATAATACAATGTTCGTCATTACTGTACGAAATATCTTAGCATACTTCTCCACACCAAACTTAGTTGATATCCAATATCAAGAATGGACTAAAAAAGCAAACGTAGCGCTCTGTACCTGCAAAATAATGCTAGGTAAGAAGTGGGGTTCTTCAACTAAAAATCTCACACTGGTCTTACACCGCATATGTAAGGCATATTCTTGCATGTGGGTTACCTATTTTGTGGCCTCTACTACCTTCAACCAAACCAAACTCGGGATAATACAAAGACCACCTTGTATTATATTTATGGAGGACATTATGGGCGAGCCCAAGCGGTTCACCGAACTTACTACCCCGTTTCTTACCGATGGATCTTCACTTCAAATACACATCTACAACTAGCGCGGTCAGGTTCAAAGAAATAAGGACCTGGGCCACTATGAATATATGCTCACTGAAAGATGCTTCTACAAAGTCCATCATTTGGAGGCACCACCATCGACTTCGTATCACCAAACCTTCACTTCATTAAAGATTTATCTATGGTATCCCCATTTAGAGCAGATTGGAGAAAGACGCGCATCTTCAGAGATTTAGGGGAACAAATCTACATCGACGAGCCCGTGATGGACTGGATCGTCGAGACAGAATTTTACTCTAAATCCCTTAAGCTGTCCAAATCAGTGCGCCTCCCAGACAAAGCTAGCGTATTCCAGGTAGAATCGCTAACAAAAAGCGGGAGCCTGCAATGCCATCTTCAACATCATGCAAGCTGAACTCGCTCAGTGCATGGCTCGATATCACTCGAGTATGGATTTCACGCTACAAAAACATCGAGAACAGCGAGAAGGCGGACGAGTTTGCTAGGCTCGGATGCTCCTTAAGTTCGACTGAAGCGGAATCAGTAGAAGTTCCCTTCAGCTGGATTAAGGCGGATTTTAGTATTACAGCTTTTTAAGTAGACGATGGAAGGCACCACCAATCTGTCCAATGTCCAGGACGTCAATGCGTAACCATAACATAACAAATACCGAACAATTACTTGGGTAACGGCAACCCAACATCTCAAGTGTGGCTCAAATTTAGGGATTTTAAATCAATCAGCTGATTGCCTGACATAACTGAGGTCATGATAGCGATTTTTTTACGAAAAAACTGAGATTGTGTTGTTGATATTCGAAAAAAATCAACATAGTGTCCGCACATCGTTGGCTTCTGAACAACGGCTGATTGGAGGAGTGTATCAATACTAGTGAAATGAGCGGGCAGAATTTTGCTACCGAATCCCCAGTGACGTGCCAGTCGAAATTACTCTAACAAATTTTGCTTCGAATGGCCCAGCCTGGTAATTTATCATCCTTGAGGATGGTGGTAAGGAAATGGCGCTAGACAATAATTACAGAAGGGTCTTCCAGTTCAGGAAATATCGCCACGCATCCAAAGAATTTCGAAGCAAAAGATAGACTTTGAGCAGCTGCAATGATATACATCGCAGGTTCGCTGAGTGGACTTACTTCGGTTCCATTATCCATCATTGAGCAAAATATTTTCTGCGTGACGTTTCTGCGGAATGCCTCATATTCATTTAAAGGTCTCACTAGGGTCTGTTTATCGATAGGTGCGGCTGCGAGAGGATGATTGTCTTGTTGCAACGCGTTCTTAACTAAAGTACTCCAGGATCTGATTGTGCGCTGGGCTTTGAATCTGCCATGCAGAAATACATTTACAATAAAATATTCTACGAAGCTCATGAAACTCTCTGCCTAGTAAACTGGTGGGTAGCGAACGTGAATTGTAGGCAATCACCTCAAACTATCCCACGTCAAATAAACTATATAGAAATTTCGAATATGGCAACATGTCCCACCTATACATACGCACTCCCACCCAATGCCATTTTCACCTTAAAAGAAAACTAACTCCAAAGTGCAAAACAAATGCGCACAAATTGTCTTTCTTTCAATTTCAAGAAAATCTATGACTAACAACAAAATCCATTCACCGGCGAATTCAATTGGATTTTCTACACGAATGAGAATTGCTTTTGACAAGCAAGCAAGCCAGCCAGCCAGTCAGTGAGTGAGCAGGCAGCCAGGCGGACGACCAACCTACTAGCTATTAAGCAGATGAACTGCCTGGTCGCCAGGAAGGAAGTAGAAGAAGATGAAGAAGAAGAGGCAACGAAAAGGATATGCTTGAAGTGTATTTATTTGTTGAAGGCTAAGGAAAGATGTAACTGGACATTACTTAGTTGCAACACACACGCACACCCCAACAAATATTTTTATTTCCTTCTTCCACATTTCATATTATTCTTTTACACTTTCAGCTCTTTTTGATTTAATTTTGCGCATCCTTGCGAACGGCGCAGCAAATTGAATCAATTCAATTTATTTAGTAGATATTTATATAATTCTTTTTTGTAATGCTTCCCCTTTCGTCTCTACCACTCTTGCTAACACTCTTCCAAGGCGTTAAATTTTGCTTATTTATTTGAGTGAGTTTTTTCTACACATTTGCCAAGTTGTTAGGCAAAAAAATATTAGAGACATTTATTATAATAATATAATACGCAGTGCAAGTGTGTGCGTGTGTGTACGTGTGTGTGTGTGTGCATTCATAGCAATCATAAAGATAATTCAAGTGGAAAACAAGTCCTTTTGTATGGTGTCAATTTGGAGAAAAGTGCTGTGTGGGAGACTCTGAGTAGGGGAAGCATAAAGAGCAAAAAAAAAGTTGAAAGAAAAGAAAAGCAGATGCAGCATTAAGCGAATGCAAAGAGATAATGAAGCAATGAATATTACGAATTGAATAGGATATTTGTAGAAAATTTTAAATATTTCGACGTAATTGGAAATAAATAAGGTTGAAATTTTCTTTTGATGTTTCTTAACGGTAGATAAGAATTTTGCTTAGCAGATATTGCAGTATTTATTACATTTTAGCTAAAAAAACAAAAACTCTTACTGACTTTTCTAACTACGCTTTCTGACAAGATTAAGTACCAGATATTGGGAAAATAGTCGGGAAAAAGAAATCAAAAACGTCTATTAATGAAGGAAGTAACATGAAAGCATTAGGAAGAGTTCTTATAATTCTTTAACCGTGCAAACAAATAATAAAACGAATACGAGGGCGCTTCAATAAGTACTTGTGTTTGATGACAGAGAGTGTTCCTGGGGGAAGTTGGTGTTAGCATCATGTGATGCCATCTATCAAACGACGGCAAAACAAATTATAGACTGATGGATAGGTTAGTTTGGATTTGGCAGCTATTCGAGTAAGGCGTGTTTCGTGATTTTTACTTAGATGGAAAAAGGGCAGTAGCGTTCGGTAATTCCCTTTTTGTTTCTGGTTGGGAAAAAAATGCAAGAAGATAAAAGCAAAGTTGGATGCTGTCTATGGGGATGCTTCGCCATAGATGACCACAGTTAGACATTAGTTTGACGAATTTAAACGTGGGCGAACATCCGTTTTTGATGAAGAGTGACCAGGACGCCCGGCAGACGTGGTTACCAAGGAAATCATTCAAAAAGTCTCGCCGATCGACAAACGAAAGTGCGCGAAGTAAAAGAGGTCATAGGTGTGTCGACTGGAACGGCAATTAATATTTTACATAATAAGTTGGCGATGAAAAAATTTTCGGTCCGATGGGTGCCGCGATTGCTCACAATGGACAAAACGCGGATGCGGCTGTTAACTTCGAAGCAGTGCTTGAAGCAATTTAAGCGATATCCGAAGGGATTTTTGCGACGAGTTGTCGCCGCTGATGAAACCTACATCAAAACAACGGATTTGCATGCTCCGGTGAATCCGCTCGAAAGAAGGCGAAGACGTTCCCATCGGTCGGAAAGGTCATGGCGACGATTTTTTGGGATGCAAACGGCGTCGTTCTCATAGATTTTTTAGAAAAAGGGAGAACGATCGCTGGACAATATTAAAGTGAGTTATTGGACTGCTTTCACAAAAACAGACACGCCGCATTTGACGAAAAAGAAGATGCTGTTTCACTACGATAACGCACCAGAAACTTTCATCCGAAGTTTTCGCCGCCAAACTGCATGACTTGCGACTTTTTCTTGTACCCTAAGAGGAAGAAATGGCTCGCGGGAAAAAATTTACTTCAAACGAGGAAGTCAAGCCGAGACAGAGGCGTATTTTAGGAAGTTCGCCGAATCCTTTTTTTGGAGAGGCTAAAAATGCCTTTCGGAGAAGTGTATCTTTCTAAAAGGGGACTATGTTGAAAAATAAAAAAAAATTCTTTGAAAAAATAAGTAGAGTGTTAAACAGCTCGGGTTTTCAGTTGGTCTTGAATTGCAAGTACTTTCAAATTCATAGTTATTTCAAGCTAATTCTTGCCGATACAGATAAGCGTGCACTTGCGCCAATTCCGAGTAGGTTCTCTTTTACCTTCATCTCTGTAAAGAAGTTATGAAAAGCATTTAGCATTTGAAACCCAGTAGGCATTTTTGTTTTTTTGGTGGGAGAGGTAGAGTTCAAAATGCCTTCACACTTACAGTAAGCTTTGTCTACTGCGTCGAGTGGTGTGGCCACTAAAACAACCCTCTATTACCCTACTTCCGGGGAGACACCCTATACACTAGTTTCTGCATTACATCGGGAGCGCTCAGAACGGCATCCATAAAGGACGAATTTTATTTACTCTCGTCTGGGCGCTCCGTATTTGCAACCAGCTTTTATGCTAAAGGCTCGTCTTCTTGTGTCTGTGTCTGTGCTGCTTCGCTTGTTGCACTGTATCGAGGTCTTTTTTTTCCGTAGTACGTCCACGATGTATCCCTTTACCGCGTTCCAGCTGTCCTTGCGTTCGTTCACTTTGCTGACTCTGTTACTTGTCGTAATGTGGCCAATCTGCTTCCTCAGAACATCTCTTTCCGCGAGCCATCTGTCACAACTAAACAACGCTCGGCGCCTCGCAGTATAAGCACCTGGGATCGCTTACCTTGTCAATGCGGTATCTTCAGAAGTATACGTGGCCCGAGCGGAACTGAGTTAAGAAGTAATTGATTTGGCGGAAGTTCTTTTGAACCCATTTGCTCATTGAGGGAATGTGTTTCGCCTTTCATCTGCCACTCAGTTCAGTGTTCCATCGACTTTGCCTCCGTACTGGAGATTTGAGTTTGTGGCCTCCATGATTGGCCATTTTTCGCTCTGCTTTGGCCCACCGATGTTTGACATTAATCTGCTTAGCATACCAGTGGCATTTACCCTATCTGGGCCTAGAAAGTAAGCCTGCAGTCAACTTGAATACTTAAGCATTTCACTACTTTTTGGGTCTCTAGGGACGTGTCGCCTATTTGCATGCTGACTTCGAGTGGCAAGTGACCTCGTGCCATCAGCATGACTTCGGTCTCAAGTTTGGCGAATTCCAGGCTCCGGTCCTCAAGTCATAGTTGCGTCCTTATCATAACTTGGTTCAGCTTGCTCTTAGCGTCCTCAGTGTCCCCGGGCTGGTATATCCGCCGCTTTATCGTCCGCTTATCTCACTAAATATGTATCTTCTGGCATTTCTATACTCGTCGAAAGATACCGTCGTAGCTTAGATTCCAGAGTTTGGGGCCAAGAATAGCTCCATGTGCAGCGCCAGACGTTACCGCTTTTGTTTCCTAAACAAAAGCTGTGCTACAGCAGTTTACGCTCACTCAGGTAGCTCTGGAGAATCCTTATGCAGGTATTCGAAACTTTCTCGTAGTGCCTTTATTACAATATGTCTATGCATTGTAAGCTGTTACAGGTGTTTCGTACCACAAGCGTTGCCCGGACGGTGATACGGTTCCGGTAGTTGCGTTTGCGTTGAGCGCGGTCTGCATTGCTTACCATCTCCTCTATTACGCTAAGGGATGATTTTTCGCGTCGGAAACCATATTGCCTTGCTGAAAATCTTCCTACACTGTCAACAGACTCTGCGAGCCTCCCTGTATGAGTTTCTCAAGCAATTTCCCGGCACTATCCAGCATGCATAGCGGACGCCAAGCTAACGGTGGCACTGAATCGCCTTTACTTTTATTGCACAGTGTCATTTTCTGTGTTGGGGAACACGCTTTGTGGGGACGATGCTGGGATACTGTCTGGGTCTGGAGCGTTGATTCTTTTGAAGTTTTTTGTCGCGGTTTTAAGCTCTTCCTCAGTGAAGGGTGGAAGCATGTCGTCACTTTGGGGGTCTCAGGCCCGCAAAGCGTAGAGTGTGTGGTAAACAGTCTATTTCTATCCACTTTGCTAATAGCAGCACTATTTATATGTGGGGCTGCGGAGTTGATGTTTAGCTTCCTGGTTACAATTTTATAGCCCAATCCCACAAGGGTTGTTATTTAGGTTCCTTCCAACTTCCTTCCATTTTACCTTCTTACTAGCGATGATTACTTGCTTCAGCGCTTTTTGAGATCACCTGTAATCATAAGCTTTCGGCTCTGCTTCTCTATTTCGCCTGTTAAAACCAAGCGAAACCATCACTGGGGATCGGTACCGACTTCAATTGATGCGATTGAGCCGAGCACTGCGCGAGAAGCGGCCGCAATGCGCGGAGAGGCATGAAAAAGTGATTCTACAGCAAGACAACGCTCGGCCTCACGTTGCCAAGCCCGGTAAAACCAACCTGAAAGCACTAAAATGGGAAATTCTACCCCACCCGCACTCGGTCTAGCTGACCAGCAGTTCTATTCATATGAAGACATCAAAAAAAGGCTTGATCCGTGGATAGCGGAGATCTACCAGAAAGATGAGAAAAAGTAGTAGCCAGCGATGGGCAATACATTCAATGATTCACTTGTAACCATTTTTTCAGAATATAGTTGTCTTTTCATCAAAAAACATCGAGAACTTAGTTGTGCACCAATATTTTAACTAAATTTTTGCCAGCTTTACCATTGAATGAATTTTGATTTTGTACCACTTCTTTATTAACTCGCAAAACACGAATGACAACCTGAAATATTTTTATTATTCTACTTCAAATTTCACGTAATTTGATATCTGTTATAGTTCCCACAAATCAGTGACAGTACTATAAAATTACCAAAAAAAAAAACCTGTTGAAGTGCGTGTCACAATTAAATATACAGACAATCGCTGTCAAAACAAATTGCGCAATTGAAATTGATATCCTTTCTCAAAGAGTGTGAGGATGATTAAATTGCTGATTTAATTGCTAGCCAGCGATGCCGAGCCGTGCATACTTAGAGCTAAAGGCTCAGCTCCATTATAACAACAAATTTTTAGACTGCTGCATAAAATAATAGCAAAGGTTTCAATTACCGAATAGGCAGCAACGGATACGCTTAGCATTTTTTTTATTTAACTGTTTTTTTTGTCCTTCTTCTTTTGTTGCTTTTGCCAAACTCACTTTAAAACACTTCGAAAAATTAAGCTTTAGCAGCATTTCCTTGTTTTGACATCCGATGTCACTTCTGATATGTTGAGTTACGCGGATTTTTATGCTATTATTCTTTGCGCATTACTTTGAATTTGTCGTTTTTCCATTTGTATTCCCTAATATTGTCAAGTGTTTGTGGGTTTTATTTGTTTGCATCTGTTTTTTTATTTTTATATTTTTTGGGCAAACGCCATTTTTATTTCGGCTATGCAGCCCCGATATGGATGCCTTGCAAAAGGTTTGTCTCACAAATTTGCTCACAATCGCTAAATATTTGTTTTTTCATAAAATACCCTTTCAAATAATAGGAAGAATGGTTTGAAATTATACTCCTCCCTCTAATTGTGTGCATTTTGAATGACATTTAATTGTTTTGACATTTCGCGTTTGAAGTTTCATTTTACTCAACTCGTTTTGCTCTATTCTTATGCGAGTGCTGCTTCACATTTACCATAGAAGCAAAAATATACATAATATTATATATATATGTAGAGTATCTCCATACATATGCACATACATCACTGGCTTCAAAATGGGTGACATTTCGAGTAGCATGGAGAGCCACAGTAGATGGGCATATCGACTTTCATTTCTCATTCAGTAGTATTTGGAGTAGAACTTAAACCAAAACTTCGTAGAATAGTCGTCCGCATCTATTTTTCTAAAACCGAAAGAAATCAGCGTCGGGTCGCTACATACAAGGGGAAGTCCAAAATAACTAAGACTGAGCTAAAATAGAAACGACAGGAGCTTTGTTCTGATAACTTCGAGTTTATTTATTCAAAATAGACACACTGTTTTGCGCGATCTAAACGATTTCGAAAGAGTGTTGCAGATCATTGACCGGAATCCGGAATGCCCTTCAGAATGTCGGTACAAGCCTTTTGGATGGCCTTTCCTTTCATGCCCAATGGCCCAATTTTTCGAATAAGTAGAAGTTCCAATTAGCCATATCAGGCGAATATGGTAAGTGATTGATGGTTAAAATGCGATTTCTAGTCAAAAATTTAGTCACAAGAGTGGATCGATGAGATGGTGAATTTTCATGCAAAATTTTGAGGTGATGGCTCGTCTGGGGCCTTCCATTCGGCACTTTGACACTTAGTTTCAGGTTCATGTTGGAAAAACCCCGTTTCATCACCAGTTACAATGTTGTAAAGGAAGTTCTCGTCATTTCTCGTCTCTTTAGTGAGGCCTTTCGAATGTTGAATTCTGAGCAATTTTTGGTTCTCCGTTAACTTGTGCGGAATGAAACGTGCACAGATCTTTCGTAAGCCCAAATTATCAGTTAAAATGCGATAAATCGGTGTTTTGGAAATATTCAACCCCGATTCCGTGGATTTCAACGATGATTTCGTTTCATTTTTGATAAATTTACGAACAATTTCGATGGAGTTTTCGGTGATTACTGATTTTGGGCCGCCCGTATCTTCACTGTCATTTATGTCCTCACAACCATCTGTAAAACGTGTGAACAACTCATGAGCTCTGGCACGAGATAGATATTCAACGCCATAAACTTTTTTCATCAATTCAAATGTCTCGGTAAACGTTTTACCGATTTCTAAACAAAAAATCGTATTAGCTTTTTGTTCGAAACTCATCAAACATACTGACACTTTAGACGCAATAACTTCGGTTGCACTGAACCGATTGTCACCAAGCTTTCACTGGAAGTCAGCTAGGGATGTAACTTCCAACGCACTAACTCATTAAAAAAATGGCGCCATCAAAAACATTTTTATGACGCAAGTCTTGTTTATTTTGGACTTCACCTTGTATATCCTATGCCTGTCCTAACTATGTATTAGACATTCAACCTCAAAGTTTCCCCTTTGGCGAATTGAATAGGAGAAACCTTTTGTCAACCGAAAATACTACTTTTTTCATTCCTCATCACAGAATATCTCTTTTTCAGGAAATTTGGAGTGTGGCTAATTTTTTTAGGAGTAGCTTCTCACACCACTAGTTAAACCATTTTTCAAATTTGCCAAACAGTCTCTCTCTTAACAGAAAATTCATTTATGGAATTTTGACTTTAGAGCTCAAGCTACCTTTTGCAGCAAATGTCTATATTCACGTTTGGTTTTATGTCTGTTCAGTGTAGCGTTCGCTTGGCTAATAAAAGTTGCCACCCGGTTCAAACCGTTACGTACAAATGTATTCGCAGTTGATTTCTTTTTTTTTTTTTTAAGTAAAAAATATTAAACAAAAACAAATTGTCTTACAGACTAATACAGATATTTTAACAAATAACCTAATAATAATCTTAATCCGTAAGAAATGTTTGAATTCCTTTATAAGCAATATTAATCGGATAAAATTTAAAATTGGCCATCTCGCAGACATTTCCATGGATGTACAATATAATCATCTGAACTGATTATGATACTTTTAATCCGTCGTTGTGTAATACTTCATTTCCGTCTGTGTTAGAATTACAGCATCATTTCTGTTTTTTTCGTTTGAATAGGTCTAACCAATGGGGAGTGCAGAAAGTTTTTTTGAAGAAGTTTGTCTATGCCTGGTTTAGTTACTAAATAAGGAGGCTGAAGTTGTGACACGTTTTTCTTTGATTTCATACATGTTTACCAATCATCGACAAAGCTTCAATATGCATCCATTCCCTACCGTTATAAAGCTCCAAGCGAATCTTCGGTTTATTCAAAACAGTTCTGCTTCTGTTAGCTCTGTCAGAACGCGAGCCGCTTTTTCTAATACAGTGTCGACTGACTCAAACCTTATTCCATTTCATGCAGACTTTCATAAGTAGCAGATAGCAGCCTCACTGCACAAGATGCGACAAGTAAGGTCTAACACTCGGATACTGTACTTGGCTGGAAACCTCTTGACTGGCAATGCGGAATGAACCGGCGCACTATTTTGTTCTATCGTGACAAAATTCTTACTTCTTGCCCTGGATGCAGAACATTTTTTGAATTTTCAACAGAAAAAGAACGTTTGACAGCATTTCTTAATGAAAAGTCTGAGACCAACGGATACCACCAATGCACGATTATCGAATGTAAGGCTCTCTGTAAACTGATTGTTAGCTGATGAGGCAAAGCCTGTTTATCGCTTTTTATGACTCTGTATTGGTATCTATTGACTCTCAAAACGTAGGGTGTTTTTTGAGAACTTAAAAATATAATATAAAACAGAAATATTATTAATATAATTATTTATTGCTTTTATGCTATATCGAGGGTGCATAGCGGTACAATAAAAGATTTCCTTTGTTGCCGATTTCTCGCTAAAGTCTTCGGCTGGTTCCATATTAGAGCGCAGTCAACTCCGCTTTATAAGTTCTTCGTTGGAGATACAATTTTTCGGCCATTTTTCGCAATATTGTATGCAGGCATCTGCTAACCAAGGTCTGCAGTTGGTCCGATCGCTTGAACAATCGTAATTTGGTTTTTGTTCTAAATTGTTTCGAGTACCAAATGCGTTTTAGGCATGCAAATGTGCCTTGTATATGTCGGGGTTTGGCAATCCTGGTGTAGGAATCTAGCAACTGACAGCTGTATCGCAAAGTTTGACATTTTTTGGCTTTTACGTACTCAGACCGTTTTGAAATACCAGCGCTATTTGTGTTGTTTACAGTACCTTAAAAGATTCATCTCGGTCCAAAAAAGGAATTAAATCGTGAACATTTTCGTGCGATTATTTTTTACAACTTTCGACGTGGATTAACTCAGCAACATTGCATGGATGAACTTAATTCATTTTTTGGCGATGAAGCTCCATCAAGGACCAGTGTTTATCGATGGTATGGTGAATTCAATCGTGGTCGTAGTTCACTCCAAGACGAATTTCGTGAAGGTCGTCCAAAATCAGTTGTTGTTCCGAAAACCATTGATGCTGTGCGCGAACTGCTATTGCAAGATCGTCATGTGACCTATCGTAAGATTGAGACAATCTTAAGCATTAGTGGGACCAGCATACATTCAATATTGCATAAACATTTGACTGTCGAAAAAATTTGTTCGCGTTGGATCCCACACAATTTGTCAATCGCTCAAAAAAAGGCTCGTGTCGATTGGTCGAAGGAAATGCTCAAAAAATACGATCGCGGGGCTTAGAAACACGTCTATGACATCGTGACAGGTGATGAATCATGGATTTACGCGTATGAGCCCGAAAGTAAACAGCAGTCGACTGTATGGGTGTTTCAAGATGAGCCAAATCCAACAAAAGTTGTTCGCGCACGAAGCACTTCCAAGCAAATGGTCGCCTGTTTTTTCGGAAAAACTGGACATGTCGCAACCGTACCACTAGAACAACGCAGAACAGTAAATTCTGAGTAGTACACAACCATTTGTTTACCAGTTGTCTTCCAAGAAACTAGGAAAACCAATCGCCAAAGACGGACCACTCTTCAGCAGGACAATGCGAGCTCTCACACATCGGCTCAAACAACTGCATTTTTGAGCACCCAAAACATCGAATTAATGGGTCATCCGCCGTATAGTCCTGACTTGGCACCGAATGACTTCTTTTTATTCCCGTACGTAAAAAACAAACTAAGAGGTCAACGTTTTTCGACACCTGAAGAAGCGGTTGCGGCATTCAGAATGCATGTTTTGGAGGTACCTCATTCGGGTGGCAAAAGTGCTTCGACAAATGGTTCAAACGCATGCAAAAGTGTATAGATCTTCATGGAGAATATTTTGAAAAACAATAAAGTGATTTTCGATAATTAAAATTTGTTTTTGTTCTCTAATCCCGACATATAAAAGGCACCCCTCGTACTTTACGAAGTCTTGCGTAAATGTCGTTTCGTCGTGTGGAGTTAACGGTATCCATAGTATCTCAGGATAGAGAACGAGATATCTGGAAAATTGTAAGTTTTATATTACACAATTTATTTGGTTGTTATTGATAGTAAATATGTATTCATGAAGGACCGCAATGGCACATTTTGGGAGTATGACGACATCAGATTCAAGAAGCACCTTCGCCTCGAATTGCTTCAATGATTGCTTACAATCTTTCTTGTTCTTCTTTTTTAATGTTTGATTATCTTTCATTCGCAATAGAAATTAAGGATCCTTTCTCGGCAGTGATGCCATCAAAAATACCCGTAATCTGCTTAAATTAAGGGGGAATTAAGTTTAATAGTTCATTCTAATCAGTTGCTTTAATTACCGATATAATTCCAAATTAAATCGTTAATCTCGCTCAATGTCTGCCTATGCTTCTATATATTGTACATTTTGAGTTTATGAGTCTTAAACTCTCGCAAACACTTCTTCTACATTTTTTTCATTCCATTTTGACTTCAGAGACTTCGAGGATATTGGATAGAACTATAAAACCTGATTCAGATTCTAGTACCGCATTGTTGCTTATTTCAAATTTTGTTTCACCAGCAAACCGCCCGCTATTTTTCCATAACTTTCCTTTATTCGAGTATATCATCACTTTTACCACTTTTTTGGGCTTCTCTCAATGTGTGGCATATCATTGATAATGCCAATTACATACTAGTAAAATATATTCTCACTTACAATAAAACTTTTGAATCCGAATAAAAGTAACACAGTAACACATTTTAACACATATACTTGCACATGCGTACCTATACATATTTATACTCGTGCATAGATAGGTACTATGCTCGTACATATATTTAGCATGCTGCCAATTTTCATAAATTTAGCCAATCAATTATGACTCAATGATTGCAAAAAGTTAGGAGAATATGTGTGTTGGTACCATTCACACTCACACATACGTACTATACAGATTGCATACATATGCATACACTTATATACATAAATATATTTATAAATATGTGAGATGTCAATAAATGAGTAAAATATTTCTCCTATATCGTTTAACGAATACCCGCAACTGTCCATGATTTCAGTATCTGCATAAAAGTCACGTAATTCTCTACGCATTAGTACTTTAATCAGAGGAGAGTATGAAATTTATTGAAACTCTCACTTTTTCAGAATTATGAAATTTGTAGATGTTACTTAATTCCGCTATATATTCTTTTGCAAGACCTCCAGCAGATTTTCTGCTTCTTTATTAGCGCATTTCCTCGTGAGAGGAAAGTCTCTAGGCAGCACTATCTTCTTGGCCATTTGAGGCCGCACTCAGAAAACTAGTAAATATTTTGCTTAGTCGGGAAGGAGGCGTTATTATCCCGCTCGCAAATCTTTTCCTGATCCACAAAATGGGAACCTTTCCAAATTTGTAGAAGATCTCTCATTTCCGCGGTTCTAAGATCTTCTAACTCATTCAAGAATTGTCTACCAAAAGTGGTGAATCATCGTCTAAATAGAGTGAGAGGTAGTGGCACAGAAGATGCAGAATCGTCTCTCTCTCTTCTTCATCTCGATAGTTTCTGCAAAAATTGTACGTCTGCACGCCTAGTATCGAAATCAGTATTATAGGACGCGTTTAAGCATTGAGAGTCAGACCCAACTATTGCGCAATTCCGCGGGTAGGTTCTTTACGCCATCTTTCGTTCACTTTAGAGAAGATTTGGATAGGATAGTACAAATTGCTGCCCTTACAAGGGACCCACTGGGACAAACACGCAAAAATCGTTCGTTGTGATACCACACAAGGAGGCAAAAAACAGAAGGAAAAGAACGAAGCAGGTGGAAACAGGAAGAAGGGACTTCGGGTTAAAGGATGACAACCAACAGTGGCTATTTGCCTTCGTCTTAGCCGCTTCAAGCGACTGATGAATTCTACTAAGTGTATGATATTTAAACCCACAGTATCAGCAGGTACAGCAAAAAATTGAAAGCTCAGATGTCTAAATCTTTGCCCGACGAGAACAGGCCAGCTGAGAAAACAATGCTGCAATGATTCCACCTCAACCTCCTGACAGCTTCTGCAGAAAGGTCTAGAAGCAGTTCCCAGTCTCACCGCATGGATACCTAACGGGCAATGCCCGGAAAGGATACCTACGAAATTCGAGAGCTGCGGTTTTAATAGCCTTAGAAGTTCCCTCGAGCGCCCCGATCTACTCGTGACCAGAACGATCTCGCGACTTTGCACGTTTGCGTAGTAGCTCAGCCCTCGCTGAGTGGACGCGAGGCCCATCTTTTCAGGAGTAACCCACAGGTTCTCAAGGGAACCCCAATCTTCTCCTTTTGCGATGAAACCGTCTCCAGGGTCCCCTGCCTAGCCAGCTTGAAGAACCCATGTTGCAATTAAGCGAAATGGCTCAGCCGTCTCTTTAAGAGAAATGCGGCATTTCATGGCCACCTTGAAAGTTGTCGACTATCTTTTAAGAGAGTTTATCGCCATCTAGCTTTCAGGCAGGCTGTCGGTATGAATTATTGAAGAGGTACACATATTTTTGAAGTGAAATGACGAGAATATTGAATAACTGAGCTCACTAATATTAAAGAATCTTCAACAAATTAATTAAAGTACCAGTCGACACATGTCGAGCATATGTTTACGTTGAGCTCATTGAAGTTTTTGACACATGAGTGATGGCATGAAGTTAGGACTAGGCTGAGTGTCACTCAAATTTATAGACTTGCGCCCATTTTTGATATTCATAAGAGTAAGAAGAGCCTAAATCTAAAAATCTTCCGCCGAATCTTTCTCTCAAAACACTCTAAGTCAGTGGTCGCCAACCCGTCGATCGTGAGCTATCGGTAGCTCGCAAAGGCAATTCTGGTAGCTCGCGCTGCTCACGTTGCAAAAAATCCAAAAGTCTGAAAATCATACCAGTATTAGCAAATTTCAGAAATTTTCATAATAAATAGATAAACAGCGGCAGCACTGCGGTAAGCGATTTCCCGCCGACAAACACGACGCAAAGTCGCGTCTCCGTTCTAGGATCGGCTGGAACCGATTAGCGTGTTCGACAATTTTTTGGCTTTATATATACGCAATGCACGTCGACATTGCGCTCAGTTTAATACTGAACGGCATTATCAACGTTCTACGTGCAGCGGTTGGGTTAGAGTTCGAAACATTATGGCAAGCAGTAGTAAGAAGGCGAAGACATACCATTTCCATTCGGAATGGGAAGAACAATACTTCTTCACAGAAGTTAAAGGCAAAAGTGTTTGTTTGTTATGTAATACATCTGTGTCAGTTCCTAAAAAAAGAAATATATAGAGGCATCATAAAACTGTACATTCGAATTTTGAGAAGGCATTCCCGTTAAATTCTGCCACCAGAAAAGAAAAACTGAAACATTTAAAAATCCAGTTAATTGGACAACAGTCAATATTTTTGAAAACAATCGACAAAAATAAGGCTGCAACTGAAGCATCTTATCGTGTTTCCCAGATAATTGCTCAAAAGAAAAAACCTTATGAAGACGGGAAAATCATAAAACAAGCATTTTTGGAAGCTGCAGATTCTTTATTCGCCAACTTTAGAAATAAAGACGAAATAGTGTCTGCTATAAAATCTATGCAACTTTCTGCTAATACAGTGAGTAGAAGTAATGAGCAATGATATTTTTTTACAGTTAAGAAGTGACTTAGATAACTGTATTTATTTTTCACTGCAACTGGATGAATCAACAGATGTAGTTGATACCTCACAGATGGCCATATTTGTCAGGATGGCTTTTAGTGATTTTACAATTAAAGAAGATCTTTTGAAGTTTATTCCACTCAAAGGGCATACTACTGGGCTAGAGCTGTTTTCTCATTTAAAAAATCTCATCTCTTCTGAGAAAATTCCAATATCAAAAATGGTAGGCCTGACAACTGACGGTGCTCCAGCTATGGTGGGTTGTGATAAGGGGCTCGTGGCGCTATGTCATAAGGATGAAAGTTTTCCACAATTTCTTAGTTGACACTTTATTATACATCAGCAAGCATTATGTGGAAATTTTCTAAACTTGAACAACGTTATGAAACTGGTGGTGAAAATTGTGAACAAGATTAGAGCTCAAGCGTTACAAAGAAGATTATTTAAAACCTTGGCTGATGAAATTGACTGTCAATACGGAGAGCTACTTCTTCACTCTGAAGTGCGATGGTTAAGCAGAGGACGAGTGCTCAAACGTTTCAATGATGTCCTGCCTGCTATACTCCAATTTTTCAAAGAACGCGATGAACCGATTCCTGAACTGGAAAATTCGACTTGGCTCAGAGATTTTGGTTTTCTTGTGGACATTACAGAGAAATTAAATGAGCTTAACTTGCAGCTTCAAGGCAGGGATAAAGAATTAGCGGAAATGATTTCTGATATAAATGCATTTATTACAAAACTTGAATTTTGGGAACAAAACCTAAAAAACCGCGATACTAAGCATTTTTTATTCTTTCCGAAAAGATATCCAAAAATCTATTAAAGCCCTATGACAGTAAATATCATATGGAAATAGTTTCTAACTTGAAGGAAAACTTCACAAATCGTTTCAAGGATTTCAGCAAAATTGCTTTAGTGACGCAATTTGCTGTTTCACCCTTCATGGACATTGATATAGGTACAACAGTTTGCAACTTGTGTTATGAACAACTTTGGCGAAGACATTGCTGTGCCAGAAATGGAACTGATTGCTTTTCAAAGTGACTTGAAAAAGTGACTTGACTTTAAAATCTGTAGGTTCAAATGCAAAATGTATATGGACTTTAGTAAGTAAAGATAAGTATTCAGTTTTATGTCGTGTTGCGTTGAAGGTGAAAGCGTTATTCAGTTCAACTTATTTGTGTGAATCTTCTTTTTCCAATATGAAATCTATTAAAAATAAATACCGCAATCGGCTTACAGATATACATTTGGATAACTGTATTCGAATGACTGTATCAAATTATACTGCAAATATTAAAAAAATTATCGATGAGTCAGAATGTCAACCTTCTCATTAAATATGCTCTTTTTATCTGCCCATATTTTATTTACAATATATAATAATGTACTATTACTGTTTTGTTGTTTTTTTAAGTCGCTTGTGATTTGCCATTATGACTGCAAAAAATTTTGTTACGATTAATAGGTGTGAACATGGATATAGTTATGCATAAGTATAAGCAGTATAAGTCATAAGTTTATTATATATAGAACGTATATTAGTGAAATAAATACAATACATGTATTGTATGTCGAATATAACTGTGTATTATTTAATTTATGTTGGCTTGTGCAAGTAGCTCGCTGTTTATTTCGAAATCTTAAAAGTAGCTCAACACATTGAAAAGGTTGGCGACCACTGCTCTAAGTGATACCTCATCTTATGTTGTCATCGTCCAAGAGAGATACCTTATGTAGATCAGAGCCTTATAAAGTAATAGTTTTGTTGTTCGAGAGAGGACTTTACTACTAAATTGCCTATTTAGTCCAAAGTAGTCGGCTACATTCAGAAAGCAGTAGATATGTAGTCCCGTGCCTAGAAGTCCACGCAAGTAGGGAAAGTCCGTGATTGCCATTCGCTTGGGAGTGACCAAGACGATTATTCTGCACACGGTCCAAGCAGCTCACAACTTCCGAGCTTCGGCCAAGTATCATCTGCGTAGCTCCCGAACATCCGTTTGAAAGCGAGCTATTGTGACAAGGTGAATCAGCCCAGGATATCCGCCACTTAAAATCTTCTCCAAGGAAAAACAAAGCCTTGCCTCGGATGAGAACTTTACTATTGGAAGCTATTAAAAACAGAGTGGAGTACATCGGAATTTTTCTTTACTAATCCTTCAGGTTAAAAACACTTCGTCGCAGCACAAATAAAGGTTATGAAAAGATTTTTAATAGCAGAAATGGCCTCTAAAATAATAGTAGAAATTGCCGCTGTTTAAAAATTTCATTATTTTTTGACCGGAGTAGAAATTCAATTCTTTGCCCACGGTTCACTTTTTAAGTTCTCTCTTTTTATAAAAAATAATGCAACTGTATTTATCTACTAATTATTTTAATTACTCCCAATTCTGGTATTTAATAACTCTATATTAAAATAAGTCTCACAACAAGAACAATTTCGGAATTAATTTGCCAAAAGTCTAGCATAATTTTTTCTTGCCCATAAACACATCTCATTAAATGCCTCGTTATTTCTAAATAATTGGATATAATCCACATTCATAAAGCAATAACAAAGTCATAATTTGGTTGATATGAACAAAAATATATAAAAGAACAAATAAGAGCTGGAAACACACGACACAAAAAACGACATACATAAATATTTTCCAATCAATCAAACACAATTGCGTCGGACAATGAAGCTTTCATGAGAGAGACTGATTGCCGCATGTGGGGAAAGGGCGAACTCTGGGCAGCGCATTAAAAGCTACTAAGTACTTTAACGCCTCCACCTAGCCAGAGGCCTCTAATAATGTCATTATTGTGTAAATAAATAAATAAGTAAATAAATAAAATCATAAATGGTGATGTGATAAACATCAAAGGTGGCATTTGCTTGATTGGTTGGGTGGACAGTGGGGCTGCGGCTAGCCAGTTGGGCCTGCAGCGGATCGATAGAGCGTGGAATAGAGAATAGAAATGGAAGGAAGCGGATTGCTTGTGGACAATAACGGTTGTATAAAGTGTGTAATGGCGACGGAAATTGAAGCAATTTGCTGCGGAAAGTGTTAATGAAGAGCTCACAGACGGGGGGAGTACATGGAAGGAGAGTAAATGAAGGATGTTATTAGTAAAACCAAGAGGGGAAGATAAATTGTTGATGAGAAAATGAAGTGAATTAAATGATAAATTAAGTGTCAATGGGGATAAATCAATAAGATGGGTGATGAGTGGGCTTAAGGGGAAAGAATTTAGAAATAATGGGTGTTTAAAGAAAAGGCCTGAGATGTAAGTTGGTAGGGATAGGTATGGGTGAAGGTAAAGGTAAAGGTAAAGGTAAAGGTAAAGATAAAGGTAAAGGTAAAGGTAAAGGTAAAGGTAAAGGTAAAGGTAAAGGTAAAGGTAAAGGTAAAGGTAAAGGTAAAGGTAAAGGTAAAGGTAAAGGTAAAGGTAAAGGTAAAGGTAAAGGTAAAGGTAAAGGTAAAGGTAAAGGTAAAGGTAAAGGTAAAGGTAAAGGTAAAGGTAAAGGTAAAGGTAAAGGTAAAGGTAAAGGTAAAGGTAAAGGTAAAGGTAAAGGTAAAGGTAAAGGTAAAGGTAAAGGTAAAGGTAAAGGTAAAGGTAAAGGTAAAGGTAAAGGTAAAGGTAAAGGTAAAGGTAAAGGTAAAGGTAAAGGTAAAGGTAAAGGTAAAGGTAAAGGTAAAGGTAAAGGTAAAGGTAAAGGTAAAGGTAAAGGTAAAGGTAAAGGTAAAGGTAAAGGTAAAGGTAAAGGTAAAGGTAAAGGTAAAGGTAAAGGTAAAGGTAAAGGTAAAGGTAAAGGTAAAGGTAAAGGTAAAGGTAAAGGTAAAGGTAAAGGTAAAGGTAAAGGTAAAGGTAAAGGTAAAGGTAAAGGTAAAGGTAAAGGTAAAGGTAAAGGTAAAGGTAAAGGTAAAGGTAAAGGTAAAGGTAAAGGTAAAGGTAAAGGTCATGGGTCATTTCGAAGATTTGGCAAATTGTGAATATTTGGTCGATTGTAAACTTTCCAGGTCTAGAGCCACACTTATTAGGTCCAATCAGTTGGTTGACAGTGGGCTTCAGCCTTTCGCACAATACGCTCGCTGAACCTTATAGGCGATATTTAGAAGACTAATCCCGCGGTAATTGGCACTGATTGCAGGATCGCCCTTCGTATGGATTGGGCAGAGCACACTTAAATTCCAATCGACAGACATGCTTCCATCCGACCATATTTTGCATAGGAGCTGATGCATGCACCTTACCAGCTCCCCGCCACCATGTTTGAATAACTCAGCAGGCAGTCCGTCGGCGCATGCGGCTTTGTTGTTCTTTGGCCGCGTTATCGCTATTCTCACCTCGTCATGGTCGGGTAGCGGAACGACAATTCCGTCGTTGGGGTTGCGGTTGGGTTATCGGGATCTTCACATTCTCTGTGACATGCGCAGCTATTACTATTTAACAGGTTCATACTACAGTGACTCCCACCTTATTTGATACAGAGACGATTTTTTTGTAAAGTGTTCTATATTTCATAATATTTTGCGGAAATGGAAAAACAGAGTAACGCAAAAAAAACATACAGTGAATTCAAGCCGCAGCTTTAATGAAACAATTAAAATGAGCAACTATTTACTTCTAATTTTGAAAATTTTAAGGTATTAAGCACTTTGTTGGGTTCATGCCTACGCTATATTTAAGGAAACTAGAGAAAGTACTTAGCCAACTGTCTCAAATAAGTCGAATTCGAAGTTTTGCTTGGCAAACAGTTAAAAAAAAAAAAATAAAAAAAATATTTGACTCTTAACGCCGCTATAATTTTTTATACTATAATAGTAAAATTGCACGCTCTTGCCAACCACCCGCCGCGCAAAACGTACAACATCCAATTAAACGACAGCAACAACACTCCAAATGCCGGTCATTCACAAACTACACAACTGCCACACATGCAACGCTGCCTGCCACACGTGCCCAATTAAACTAATGATAAGCAAAAATGGCAGTAGCACAATAAAAGTGACTAAAAGACGTCATAGAGCAAAAAAAATTTTTTTTTAAATGGTAGACGGAAGCAGCGCGAATAGTGGGAGGGGAGGGGGGAATGTATGTATGGAAGTGTGTTGTTTGTATGCATGATTTTGACATTGCATGTCTAAATTGTGTAACATGTCAAAGGTAACAAGTGGCAAACTGACAACAATAACAACAGCAACAAAAACAGGCGCCAAGTAAAGCTTGTTATTTAACATTTTTTCGTTGCATACCAGCAGGCGCGCAAGCTGGTAATCGGCTACGTGAGAAATGGCTTGTTAGAGCAGGCTGTGTGTAACTGATTTTTCTCCATTGTGTTTTGGGCTATTCTTTGAATTCCACTCTAAGTGAAGGATGCGCATTTTACTCACTCCGCTGCCAGTTGCTCCGTCTGGGCGCTGCTAACACTACACAAATGCACGTAAGCATAGCCCATAGGACACATAGGGCAATGTAAGCGCAAAAGTCTAAATAAAGTTATTGCTCGGCGTTGTAAAAGTTACACACTTTGCCCAACGTTTCACACACAGCCACCTTTTAAAATGCATGCAAACATAGAGAGACACATGCATACATTGGTGTGTATGGTTGTGTGAAAATTTGCCTGCCACTGATATGTTAGCATGCGTGTGTGTGTGTACCGCTAAGTGGCATCATTTTGAAATAAACTTGATTCAATCAGAGTTCATCATCATTCACCAAAGTATCCATGCACACTCACATCATTTTAATCCTCTTTCCATGGAAAAAGCGTGTGAAAATGTTGGAAATATTCTCGTGTGTCTGTTTGCACTTACACACACATACGAGACGCACATAGCCACATGCATGTGCCAAAAATTAATACATTTTTCCGTATGCCTCCGATTGATCCGGAAATTGAAAAGTCAAGCCTTTTGTGGCGTAAAATAACAGCAGCCTCAGGTAAGCCTGTGTACATATTCACATACGTACATAAGTGTGTATTTAGTAGCATCTGCACGGTTACATATTTACAACGCACTACACAGAAACTGATTTAAAAAAATGTCTTAATTTTATGAGAATGAGTATGAAATAAAGTTCTTTAATTGCTCAAACTACTACCACTGGAATAGAGTTGCCAAGTTATCATATTTTCACTGCAATCTTTCCAAATTTTCAAATATAATTTTGTGCTAGATTATGTGAATGCTGTGAATCCTCTTAGCTGATTGAATTAACAAAACAATGGCCTCAGTTAGCCGTGGGATTTTACCTTCGTAGGTCACTTGCCGAATTGTACAATTAGATATACGAGGTGTGTTCAAAAAGTATCACGAATTTTGTGTTTTTTAAAAATTATTTATTTATTCATTAATATCTATTTTGTCTCCTTCAAAGTAATCCCCTTCAGATATTATGCACTTGTGCCAATGTTAGTTCCAATCTTCGAAGCACTTCAAAAAATCATTTTTTTTGTGTTTAATTTGTTCAGCTCCTCCGACGGGATCGAAGTTTTTATCTCGTCAATGGTAGCGTAGCGTCGACGTGTCATGGACCTCTTCAGTTTCGGGAACAAGAAAAAGTCACGGGGGGCCAGATCTGGGGAATACGGTGGCTGTGGCATCATTAGTGTGTTGTTTTTGGCCAAAAAGTCGCGCACAAGCAACGATGTGTGAGCAGGGGCGTTATCGTGATGCAAGAGCCAATTTTTGTTCTTCTACAAATCCGGGCGTTTCTGGCGGATTGCTTCACCAAATTGGGCATAACTTGCTGGTAATATTTCTTATTGACCGTTTTACCCTGCGGCAAGAACTCATGATGCACAACGCCCCTGCAATCGAAGAAAACGGTAAGCAAAACTTTTACATTCGACCGAACTTGGGGCGCTTTTTTTGGTCTTCATTCGTGCGGCAGCTTCCATTGAGATGATTGAGCTTTGGTTTCCACGTCATAACCGTAAACCCACGATTCGTCACCAGTTATGACCCTCTGAAGCAAATTTGGGTCGTCGCGGACAGAGTCCAACATCTCATTAACAATGTTCATGCAATGCTGCTCTTGGTCGAAATTGAGCAGTTTTGGTACGAGTTTTGCGGCGATCCGTCTCATGCCCAAATCATTGAAAAAAATCGAATGGCACGAGCCAATCGATATGTCTAGGTCCTCAGCAACTTCTCTAACGGTGATTCGCCGATTGGCCAATACCATTTACTTCACTTCATCAAATTTTTCGTCTGTTGTTGAAGTGCTCGGGCGTCCGGCACGCTTTTCGTCGTTCACATCTTCTCGGCCTTCTGAGAACATTTTACACCACCGATAAACGTTGATTTGGTCCAAAGTAGCTTCTCCGTATGACAAAAATGAATCCGCGCACTTAATTTTGTTTTTCACACAAAATTTGATACAGGTTCTTTGATCTATCTTTTTGAATAGGTAAAAATCAAAGACGAGCCGAAACACGTGCAAGCAAAGCAGCTGTCAACACTTAACCGAACATTCAAAATGGCCGAACTCGTCGGCATGGGTAAGAGACATGAGTACCAACGTATCGCAACAAACAAATCGAAATTCGAATATACGTAACCTGCGAAGATTCAAAATTCGCTATACTTTTTGAACACATCTCGTAATCTTGAGCTGGAACTATTGGCAAAAAACGAAACTGTGATATGATTTATAATGGGTTGGCAACTAAGTAATTGCGGATTTTTTTTAGTAAATCAAAGACAATTTTTTCATGGAACTAAATAATTTTATTCTGTAATGTACTGCCCATTTGATCAATTACCTTTTGCCATTTTTCACCCAGCATCATAATCCCACATTCATGAAACTACTGGTTTTTATTAGCAAAAAACTGAAACAGGTACGATTTGACATCATCATCATTAGTGAAAATTTTACCATTCAAGGAGTTTTGTAAAGATTGAAACAAACAGTATTCAGATGGTGCAAGGTTAGGACTATATGGTGGATGTGGCAAAACATCCCAACCAAGCTCCAATAATGTTTGCCGAGTGGCCAAGGATGTGTGGGGCCTTGCATTGTCATGATGGACTACAATACCTTTTCGATTTGTCAATTCGGGCCGCTTTTCTTCTACTGCATTGTTTTCCTTTCCTTAGTTGTTCAATGTAGACATCAGAATTGATCGTTCGGTTGGGTGGTAAGAGTTCAAAGTAGACACTTCCTTTGCAATCCCACCAAACTGATAACAAAACCTTCTTTTGATGAAATATTAGCCTTTGATGTTGTTTGAGTTGGTTCACCTGGCCTGCTCCACGAGCTTTTCCGCTTCATATTGTTGTAAACAACCCGTTTTTCAGCACCAGTTATCGTTCGTTTTAAAAATGGATCATTTTCATTACGTTTCTTTAGCAAATCGCGGCTGTTAATGCGTTGCGTTAAATGCGTTTCTTTCAGTTCGTGAAGCACCCATGTATCGAGTTTTTTAACATAGCCAAGTTGTCTTAAGTGATATGTACATGAAGCTTCTCTGCAATCTCACGTGTTGTACTGTGACGATCCGAATCGATTATTGCTTTGATTAGGGCGTCATCAACTTCAATTGGACGACCAGAGCGTTTTTCATCTTTGAGTGAAAAATCACCAGAACGAAATTGGGCAAACCAATTTTGACACTGCCGTTCTTTTAAGGCTTCGTCACCATAAACAGCACATAACTTTTTATGAGCTTGCGATGCGGTTTTTCCTCTGCGGAAATAAAAAAACCAAATAAGACGAAAATGTTCCTCTTGATTTTCCATTTTTCAACGAACGGCGAATGAAAACTACGCAACCGATCAAAACACTTTTTTTACTGATTGACAGCTGAATTGTCAGCTATCGAATAACAAAATGTGTTTTACATTTGTACTACGTCTGCAAACCTAAAAATTCAATTGAAGCCTTGAGTGAAACCCGTATCTACTTACTTGCCAACCCAATAAAACTTCAGAGGATAAGATGACTGAGACACATGTTTGGAGAACAACTCGAAAGGCAGTTGAATTACGCTATGTTAAGAGGCTGAAAAAGAGGATGGCTTGAAGACGTGGAAGTTGACATTGAAAGGCTAAACGTGCAGCAATGAAAGGAGGTAGCCATTGATAGAGGGAGATGGCGCAAAGTTGTGAATCAAGCAATGGTTCCCCAAGGACTGTGATGTTAAGAAGAAAGAGAGGAAGAGAGGCTACTTGCCGCAACATATGCCTTCGGAAGAATGTGGAGATGGCCAATGAGACAGTCGTCATGGAACATAGGGCCGCCTTATTTGTAAGCGGGTTTTAAAAATCTGAGCTATCGTCGGATCATTCACCATTCCTAATAACAATTCTTGGAAATCTACACCAGCAAACTTTTACAGGACTATATAATAATAAAACAGACTGGAATTATTTTCGACAAAGTGTGGAAGCACAATTGACTATAAATATTTCATTAAAAACGGAAAACGAAATTGGCACAGCAATAGCTTTTTTCAACGATTCCATCATCAAAGCCCTCACCCTTTCGACACCAACTATAAAAATTCTACAAAAAGAGTCTATTCCAATACATATCAAACAAAAAATACAACAAAAAAGGAAACTCTGTAAAAAGTGGCAAACTTCTAAACATCCCGAAGATAAGGCAAAACTTAACAATTCAACAACTGAATTAAAAGCATTATTAAAACAACACCAAGATAAAAAGCTTCAGAATTACATACATAACTTGGGGGCCACGGCAGTTAACAATTATTCTCTATGGAAAGCAACTAAAAACTTAATCAAAGCAGTTCCACATAAACCTCCCATCAAAACACAACACGGAACTTGGGCAAAGACCAATAAAGAGAAGGCAAACACACTAGCTGAACACTTTAAAACAATATTCTCAAACAAAAAAAAAGACAATCAGCACATTGAACAAAATGTAAGTACGAGTAATCCAGAAAGAAAATGAAAATGACAACCTCAGCAGAAATCAGATATCATTTGAAAAATCTGAACAGTGAAAAAGCACCGGGCTACGATCTAATAAATGGTAAAATACTAAAAGAACTACCCGATGTAGCAATCACATATATATGACAAATATTCAACAGCATATTAAGGATACAATGCTTCCCACGCCTCTGGAAAGTAGCACAAATAACGGCAATCCCCAAACCAGGTAAAAATGCATCAGAAACGACATCATAGCGCTCCATCAGTCTCTTGCCCATTCTTTCAAAAGTATTTAAAAAAATATTCTTTGCCAGATTAGAAGAAATTCTGATAGAAAAAAATATAATACCTAGCCATCAATTTGGATTTAGACACAGAGTTATAAATAAAATACTAGATGATATGGATAATAAAAGGTTCTGCATAGCGGTCTACCTAGATATTGCAAAAGCTTTTGACAGGGTGTGGCATAAAGGACTACAGCATAAGCTCAGCCAAATATTACCACGGCATCACTTCACCATTCTCAAAAGTTATCTGGAAAACCGACATTTTTTTACAAAGTTCGAAAACGAATGCTCAAACATGATGCAAATGACAGCAGGTTTGCCCCAAGGTAGTGTTCTAGGCCCTCTATTGTACCTGATATTTACAGCAGATATACCGATCCGAACAACATAAAATTGCATGATAGCCACATTCGAGGATGACACGGTTTTAATGGCATCAGACAAAATAGAAAAAAAGCTACTGACATTCTTCAACAAACAATAAATGACACTGTATCATGGCTCGATAAATGGGGAAGAGAGGTCAACAAAGATAAAACGGTACAAGTAATTTATACAAATAGAAATCCTAAGAAACATAAACCAACAATAAAAAGCAATGAAATAAAAATCTACCCTAGTGCAAAGTACCTTGGCATAACTATAGATGAAAAACTAAATTGGAAACGACATATAGAAACAAGCGAAATGAAATCAAAAACAAGTTCAGACAACTATACTGGCTATTGGCTGCAAATTCAAAACTAAGCCTTAACAACAAAGTAGTGATATATAAATCTATAATCTCATCCATTTAGAAATATGGAAATATGGAAAAATAGAAATCTGGGGCACAGCAAAAAAATCCAATATCAAAATAATTCAAAGGACCCAATCTAAAATACTTCGAACAATAACAAAGGCAGGCTGGTATATACCAAACGACATGATCCACAGCGACCTCAACATCGACACAATAGATGACACAATTAGAAAATACAGCATCAAGCATATACAACGACTAACAAATCATCAAAATGAACAAATGCGCAAACTACCACAATCGGAGAAAGCGGGAACACGAAGATTAAAAGGATTAACTCCAACAGAACTCACAATTTAACAAAAAAAATTATTAATAATAATAATAATTATAACACTTAGAAAATAATATAATGTAGCATAATCTGAAGCAAAATGGAATGTTTATCTCGCATTGGTTAGAGAACAAAGAATTCCAATACTACTTTAAAAATAATTACTTATTGTTTAAATTTAACAGATTGTAATTTAAAAAGGGAAATAAAAAAAAAAATCTGAGGAAGTAGCTTTCAACATTTTATAACCTCAATTCCTACTCTCGCCTGCACGTAATGTACCCTGAACAACCCTAGTTGAAGGCAAGGTACCACATTCGCGTGCGAGGCATGATTCAGGGGGAGCTACTATGAAATATTCTAATCTAAAGACCTCCCGAAGTGCGCAACATCAGTATCGCAGCGAGTAACTGCAAAAGGCGTATGTTCTTCAAGTTAGAATCGGCCTCCCGCTATTGAATATCTGATCATTTTACCCACTAAGCTCACCAGATCTTCCTTGCGCTTGTAACTTATGGATGTACTCCACGGTTTCCAAACTAAACCGGTTTATGTACTGGGACCGACTATATAGAACGCCTTGTATGACGGCGAGCTAAGAATCAATCTTCCTATAGGAGCAACACTCGACCCCCTGAGAATAAAAAGCCATTTTGGGCATACGGAAGTGGCTGATATTAGCAAAGTTAGAGTTTGTAGTGCAGAAAACGGAAGTGGTCCTGCTTAGCCCAATGAAGGCCCGTGAGGAGTTGATTATCGCAGTCGGCGAGTGCCACATAAACTCGCAGCCGTACTTAAAGTATTTGGGACTTGTCCTTGACTCCCGAAAGACTTTAAGGAATCATCTTGCAGCAGTTTGCAAACAGGGTACATACAGTAGTACTCTATCAAGACTTATGTCAAACATAGGAGGGCCACGCGAAGAAAAACGTCAGTTACTCTCCATAGTAACCACGTCTGTTATACGGTATGCAGCACCGATATGGATCGATGTGAAAAAATCGTCTATAAAGGAAGTAAAAGCGTCTATAAAGGAAGTACACAAACTTAGCGCGTTAAGGGCAGCGAGCGCTTACCGCACGACCTCCGATGATATCATAGCCGTAATATCGAGGAAAATTCCAATCGATTTAAGCTCATCAAGGAGCTAAGGAGGTTGTAAAAGCCAATAAGGGAGAAGACGTCATGCAACGTATCATAAGAGAATGGCAACAGCACTGGGAGCATTCAACAAATGGTCGCTGGACCTATAATCCGATGCCGGACATGGCGAAATGGCTTGGCAGAAAGCACGGAGAGGTTAATTCCACTGACGATTTGAGTAAAAGTACTCGATAACGGCCTGTCGACGAATTACTTAACGACAAGGTTCTGGAAGGAGCAACCATACGGATGAGAGGTCGTTTTAGTTAGGGTCAAAGTCCCACACCGACGACCAACTGGCCAAGTAATTTTTTAACACTTTCCTTCTATTAGAAAAAAATATATATAGGTATAAAAAGATGAATTTAAAGACGCGAGAAATGCAGTCTGCAAGTTTTACCCACAGAAATGTGAAAAATCTACATTCTACGGCAGCTGGCACGTCAGATTTGGAGGTACGGAATTTGCGTTTATATGGAAATAGTACCACAACTGAAACCACTATACCTCTTCTATATTGGGGAGTGGGAGTGCAGTAAGGAGGCAATTATACCAAAAGCGGGCTCTTGCTCAGCAGAACCCTCAATCAACCCACTTTTGCCTTTACCTACTGAACACAGATTTCCTACTCGAACAGAAGGTGCCCGCGGTCAAGAGGAGTAAATATACATCTTATTTTGTATCCTCTATTACGTAATTTTCTCAGCCTCTCATCCAATTCACGATATGCTTCTTGATGATGCCTCACAAATGAAGGAGCCTACAGTTTTAAGCCACCTCCGAATGGCAGATGATTTTTATGAGACGTTTTTTCCAAGAAGAAATCTGCCCTTTGAATGAAACATCCTACAGATTTATGCCGCCTCCGTATGGCAGATGGGTTTTACGGAAAGTTTTTTCCAAGAAAATAATAGACTTTGTCATTGCTTACCGAGGACATCTGAGACATGCAGACAACTGCATTTCGGCAGTTGAACTCCGCATAGATATATTACAACGAATTGAGGAAATCTTTTCACTGGTTACGGTGTTGAGATTTAGCAACTTAGGATAGCAAACTGAACGATTTTGGAGGAAGATACACTTTCCAAGATACATATTCCAAAAAGTGAGAATTGTGCTGGTCCTGTGCCAGCATGGCATATTCAACAAGAAGAGTAGTAATGGAGAAGGTAGAGAAAGTAATATTCTCATAGCGAAAGGGAGTCAAGACTACAGAGATATTTTTTGGCAACCGAACGAGAATCTTCTCAGTCACTGGGACTACATGAGAATTAAACCCGCACAGAGCTATTCGTATTACCTTCTTAGACCCGCTACTCAGATAGACTTGCGAAATTTTATATAAAGCTGATATTTCTTAACAAAAATACCCACGTAAATCGGGAAATATTACAAAAAAATGCATTGCACCAGTTGTTTGCGGGGCTGCAGGATAACGCTTGCTGGCTACATAGTGATTTTACTTCCTCTATGCATTTTGTGTCCTGTTCATCTACGTCGAAAATTGTCAAAAAATAAACGCACGAAAAGTTGCGCGCTAAATTCGCTAATTCGCACGCTAAAGAATTCTTTCACTAAATTCAGAGATGTGGGACATAAATAAGCGGGTGTAGTTTAACGGAGTGCAAAGTGGGTATCATGCAAGTTTTGAATAGCCGAGCTTCAGTGCTGCTGGTTTGAGATAGTAAGTGAATAATGGTAGTAGCAAAATCGCAAGTGTACGAGTACTTATTTGCTATTAGGAAAAGGAGAGATATTAGCCCACACGCCTATGATTCTATAAAGAAACCACTTTACCTATTTCCTAAATATTCTGCAGTACTTGAATGACTAAGAATGATCGTTGACTAATCAATTTTTTAAATCCTCATATTTTCCAGCTTTTTAATGTAACTTTTAAGCATTTTTGTATGGAAATAACATCAGAGAATTTCAAAGAATTATTTTTAATTCCTTATTCTTGTTTATTTTTATTCTATTTATCTTATTTACCCTTGTTGTTTTTTGTTATATGAGCTTTGATTCTGTTAAAATAATATTTTTTTTTTTCATATTTACATATATTTTATTTCCACACTTTTGGTGAGTAAGCAAAGCAGAGTTCACAACCAACTTCATGAAAATCCACCACTCCTTCGGACGGTGAAGAAAATAGTTCACCAATGCAGCTGCATTGGCGACATCTGCTGTTTCACTTCCATACCAAAACAGGATAATAAGGAAGACAAAATACCCATAAATTCTTTATTATGGGAAATATTTGTACATACATACACGCCATATAAACACACAGCTGCATATATGAACTAAGGTTTCTAAAATTCTAAGCAAATAATTTTATTATTTTTCTTTTTTTTATAACTTTGTGAATTAATAATTCGAATTATTGTTACAAAAAAAATAATTTTAATTTAACTTTAAATTTTTCTTGAACCCTTTAAATACATTTTTGGAAAGGCATTTAATGAATTTATTTTTAGTCAGAAATAATTTTTGGGAAAATTTTAAACGTTTTTCTAAGTATTTAAATTTGTTATATATAATTGTTTTCAAATATTTAATTAAATTATAATGAGCCGATAGATGCATCCGACTAGGCGACACTTACTCCCTCGTAATAAATTTTAATTGAAATGTATTTAAATTTAAGTTGCATTTTTAATGCTTAACTGCTCTAGCAGTCCGTAAGAACCTCTGTAGTGAAATAAATAAATACGAATAATTAATTAATTAAATAATTAGAAAAAATATATCGGAATTAATTTAGAAATTCAATTTTAATTTTTTTTAGTATTTTACTCTTTCCGATTTTTTTCATTTTAATAGTAAATTAAAAATCTTTTCATTGGGGGGGATTTTTAAGTGGCGGGTCTTAAACCCAGCGCACTACTAGCTACCCTGGAATGCTTCGCCTTCTCACGTTAGCTCACTCCCGAACGGGTGAGCATACGTGGGCTAATCCCGGACGTTGTGAGCTACTTGAACCATATCCCATAACCATAACCGATCCTGCAATCTGCGCCAATTACCGCGGGATTAGTCTTCTAAATATCGCCTATAAGGTTCTAGCGAGCGTATTGTGCGAAAGGCTGAATCCCACTGTCAACCAACTGATTGGACCTTATCAGTGTGGCTTTAGACCTGGAAAGTCTACCATCGACCAAATATTTACAATACGCCAAATCTTCGAAAAGACCCATGAAAGGAGAATCGACACACACCATCTTTTCGTCGATTTCAAAGCTGCATTTGACAGTACGGAAAGGAGTTACCTGTATGCCGCTATGTCTGAATTTGGTATCCCCACAAAACTAATACGGCTATGTAAGATGACGTTGCTCAACACCAGCAGCGCCGTCAGAATTGGGAAGGACATCTCCGAGCCGTTTGATAACAAATGAGGTTTCAGACATGATGACTCGCTGTCGTGTGACTTCTTTAACCTGATGTTGGAGAGCATCGTACGAGCCGCAGAACTTAATCGCTCAGGCACAATATTTTATAAGAGCGTACAATTGTTGGCGTATGCCGATGATATTGACATCATCGGCCTTAACAACCGCGCTGTTAGTTCTGCCTTCTCCAAACTGGATAAAGAGGCAAAGCGAAAGGGTCTGGTGGTGAAAGAGGACAAAACGAAGTACCTCCTGTCTTCAAACAAACAGTCGGCGCACTCGCGTATCGGCACCCACGTCACTGTAGACAGTTATAATTTCGAGGTTGTAAAAGACTTCGTTTATTTAGGAACCAACATTAACACCGAAAACAATGTCAGCCTTGAAATCCAACGTAGAATCTCTGTTGCCAACAAGTGCTACTTTGGACTAAGTAGGCAATTAAGTAGTAAAGTCCTCTCTCGACGAACAAAGCTAACACTCTACAAGACTCTCATCATGCCCGTCCTAACATATGGCGCAGAAGCGTGGACGATGACAACATCCGATGAAGCGACGCTTGGAGTGTTTGAAAGAAAGTTTCTGCGGAAGATTTTCGGACCTTTGCACGTTGGCAACGACTGGCGCGCTTTGTTAAACTCGACCAAAATCGCGTAAGCAGTTATCGCGCCAATTAAGAAGAAGAAGAAGAAGTAAACTAAAATAAAATAATAATAAGAAAAATAAGAGATTCAAATTAAAACAAAAATTGAAAAAATACAAAAAGTTTAACATTTATTTCTCTCAGGAAGTTTTAAAAAATAAATTTGAGGTTTTTGGTTTTCCTATTTATTTATTTTAATATTAAATTAATTTAAAATTTACAAAAAATAAATTTCCATTTTATTGCTTTTTATGTTTATTTATTTTAATATTATATTCTTCTTCTTCATCTTAGCGTCACAATCCTTGGTGAACCATTGCTTCCTTCACAGCTTCTTGCCATCAATCTGGATTTACAGCCACTTCCCTCTAACATTGCACGCGCATTTTCCTAAGATCAGCTTCCACATCTTCTAGCCACCTTTCCTTCGGGCGTCCCCTTTTTCTTTCTCTAATTGGGCGAAGATCTAGTGCCTTTCTCGTTGATCGCTTCTAGCCAAATGTCCAAGCTATCTAACTCGTTGAGTCTTAATAAATCTTATTATAGCTTCTTCCTTAACTATGTCTTCTAGTTCGGCATTGCGCCTAATGCGATAAGTGCTATCTGCCAGTCTAAGCGAACCATAGATCTTTCGGAAGAAAAGTTGCGAAAAAACATTCTGTTTAAATTTAGAAAACTTAAGATTTCTTTAATTTTAAAATATGTTCAGGACAATTTGAAACTTTTTTCCAACTTACTAATTTATTGTTACTTTTTAATTCTTTTATTTAATTTTTTCAATTGATATTTTTATTATCCTTGTATTAAAATAAATCAAAAAATTTAGAAAAAAAGCATTTCAGATTTAAATAAGAAAATTTCCTTTCATGCTTCCAGGTAATTTTTAAAACCTTAAAGCGAATATATTAAGCATAAATATATTTTTTTATATTCTATTAAATTTAAAAAGAAAAAATAAATACATTTCGGATTAAATTTAAACGACTTAAAAAAGAAAAAGAAGAACACTTCAAAAATCTGTTTATAAAAAAAAAGTTTTCGGAAAATTTTAAAAATATAAAATAATATAAGTAATTTAACTACTGACTTGTGTTTTTTTTATTAAATATAAAACTTAAAAAAATATATTTCAGTCTTGACATAAAATACTTAAAATTTCTTTTAATTAAAAAATATATTGCATGGAATTTAAAATGCTTTGCTACAATACTTAGTAAAACTGAAACTTTTTTCTCATATTAAATTAAAATAATTACTCACGAAGGCTTACAAAATCTTTCCAGATATTATACAATTTTTTTAGAATTTTAGCATTTTTTAAGTTTTTTTCATTCTGAATGTTAAGTGGATTTAAAAACTGAAAGATTTAAAAAAAATATTGTTGTTTAATATATAGAAAATATTTATTATTTTCACACATCATATTCATATTCAAATTCGTATTCGTATTCATATTCATATTCATATTCATATTCATATTCATATTTATTTTCGTATTCGGAATCGCATCATGCTTTTGCTAACAAGGCTTTGGGTTTTCTGTTACGCTCCGTATAACTTCCCTAATGCAAGGCCTCATTATTTATCCAGATGTACTCGTTTAGCTTAACGGAGCTCCATAGCAGTCCAAGAAAGGATGCTTTTCCATGCGCATTCAGTGCGTCAAGAGTTCCGAGACTTGTCTTAATTGAGCCTACTTGGGAATAAATCATGAAAATTGCTAGTTTTAGTCAACTTTCAAAAAATTACCATAAAAAATGTTTAAAGGTCGATACGCAAGGGCAGTCATCTCAAGTATTTCAAGTAGAAACACATGGCATACATATTTGTGGCAGGGAATGCTTTCGAAATGGATTTACATTTTGTCAGTCAGTTAGCCATACTCGCACTTCAATTCTTCTTAATAACATCCAAACTCTTTGGGAAATACTTCTCTGTCCTCTGCCTCTGTGTCCCCAATACCATGGAACCAAAGAGCAATGTTTTGTTAGGCGTAGTACCAGCACTTGAAGGGCATGATGGCAACGAACAGGTAGCCTGCTTAGCGAAATAAGGCGGTCTTTCAAAATTTCAAGGACCTGATATCTTTTATGGCTTACCAAATTCCATGCAAAAGGATTTATCAAAGACTTGGAAGACGGAGATTTCACACGACACTGGATGCATGTTTAAAACAGAGGCAGGCCACAGTTTATGCTTTCCTCAAGATGAGGTCAAATGGCCTCCTAAAGCTGAAAAGAGAGGTCTTACGAACTTTCTCGTTATCATTTCACGGAACTATTGTGAAATTAGTAGAAACAAGGGCCTGTCGTTTTTGCGCACTAGTTGATGAAGTTCCAGGGTATATTCTGTACAAAGGCGAAGGCTAGGTCACCTAAGTGGTGCGACTTTAAGTCCATTAGTGATATGGAACAAAAAGCCTGAGGTGGCATTCAAATTCATCAGAAGCCTCAAATTCTAAGCTTGCGGTGAAGCCTAATTGACCATGTCAGAGGTTGTAGTGCTTGACAGACTAATATTAATAATAATAATCGGCTTCTAACTAACTTATTCTACCAGCTAGGCGCACCATATGTTAGGCTGGACTTCCAATGATTTCGTACAATTCCGCGCATGCGCTTCCGATGGGTCCATATGAATACTCTCGTCCTTTGCCTAATTTTATTCGTGAGTGGATTTCATAAGAGTTTGTTATCAAGGACTTCACCAAGATATTTTGTATAAATAATACTTTCATCACAATTTGTAATCTTTCCAATCTTTTTCTTCCCCCTCTCTTTTGTCTTGCTGTAGCCCCATGCAGTTTGTAGCAGTTGCTTTTTTTCACAAAACGCCCGCTCGTTAATTGGAAAATGTCATTCTTTTCATAAACGCAAAATGTCAAATTAACATGTAAAAAACTAATAATAAACAGTAGGAGAAAATAGCCTTGCAACGTCAGCAACAGAAACAACATAAAAGCGTGTCTTACCCATACAAGGATATGTTGATTGTATGAGGACGACTGAGGAACAACAGCAGCAGCGCAATTTATGCCTAAATGAGCAACACTTTCAATGCGGCTTGAACAAAAAAGAAGGCAAAGCAGAGGCGTGCAAAAGAAAAAAAGCACACACACACACAACTATACGAGTATACAAGTATGTGTGCGCATATGTGAGTGTCTAATTGAAAGCAGAAAAATATAAAAAGTTTTATGTGAAAACGAAAAAATTAATATTCGTAATTACGCGCAATTGGAAGCGAATGAAATATGTTTGCATAATAAGAGATGTAAGAAAAAGTGAAAATGCATAACGTTTTGCAAAAAAACAAGAAAAAAATGGGGAAGTGGAAGGACATTTTTTCAGCTGGAAGGCACAAAAAGTGGAAGAGGAAGTTAGCAAGCAGATGCATGGTCAAAAGGGAAATGAATGAATGCAATAATGCGAGCTTACATGCGTCTGTGTGAATGCACATTAGGGATGTGCTTGTGCGGGATAAATTAATTATTATTTTTGTTTTATATTTTTGTCGAAATATTTATTTTATTTCTTTTTTTTTTTTTGCTTTATATAGACTTTTACTCACATAATTAAGTCACTTCATCTTTTTACAATATTTAATTAACGTTACTTTTTTATAAAAATTTGCAAAATCCCTATAAAAATCAAAGTTTCAAACTCTGTACAAAATTCACAAAAATTTAATAAATTTCAAAAAATGCTCAAAAGTTTGTTATTTTCAGAATCTATAGAAAACTTCATTAAATTATAAAGGACTTTCCACTAACAGGTGTTATTTTGATTAGCCCGCTATTTCGGTAGATGTCACTTTTGAAACTGTCATTTTTTGATATTTGACAAGTAGAAACTACGCCATTAATAAAAAAGGAACGGTACACGCTTAAACAAGGCATTGAATAAAAATTGTGAAAATGGTCAAAATTTGGCAGAGCAGCACCTTGTCGGACCGCAATACAGAAATTGGTGAAAAAATTCGCGCTGTTGGGACAAGTTAGTGATGTGAAGAATAAAACCCGTGCACGTCGCTCAAGAACAGCTGAAAATATTGCTGTTGTAGGCGAAAGTGTTGAAGAAAACCCAGGTTTGTCCATTCCTCATCGATCTTTGGAATTAAAGTCCAGTTAACACAAGAACAACGTCGTTGCTGATTGGGTCGTTGAAATGCATGAAAATGATTCGGAGTTCCATCGAAAAATCATCTTGAGTGATGAGGCCATTTCCACCTCAGTGGCTTCGTCAACAAGCAAAACTGTCGGATCTGGGGCTCAGAAAATCCAAGAGTTATTGTTGAAAAGCCTCTCTATCCTCAACGTGTGACTCTTTGGTGCGGTTTATGGTCCGGCGGAGTCATTGAACCTTACTTTTTCGAAAATGAAGATGGAGCAACAGTTACGATGAATGGATTGCGCTATCGAGAGATAATTAACGATTTTTTATGGCCGGAATTGGAAGGTATTGATCTGGATAACGTTTATTTTCAACAAGACGGCGCTACGTGCCACACAAGCAACGAAACCATTATTATTGGAAAATCCTTTAGTATTAGTTTGGGGAAAAATAAATCCATTAGTTTTGCTTAAAAACCAAAACTTTATTTAAGATGTCTTCGGAATGTCCGATTTGGGTCAAATATGCACCTTTTTGTTGTATAATTTGTTGGGGCAATTCTACCTATGTTAGTTTCGAAATCAGTTGATTGCGCCCCAGCAGAAAGTAACACTTCCACACACCTGGTGAAAAGATCATCCATCCATAAATAAATTCAGTGCATGCCTTTTCCAGAATTTGTATTATAGGGTAAGGCATATTTGGTCCATCTGATTTATGGTGGGATAGGTGCAGTTATTGAACTGTCTCTCCCTGGATTGCTCAGGATTGCTGCGGGTTTTAAGGCACCTTTCTGGTCTAGAATTTCGAATCGATTTTTTTTTTGGATGTTATGATAGTTTATACTTTCAAAAGTATACTTGCAAATTTTTATATTGAAATTCGTTGTAGTTTAGACGTTACAGTCCTTTAAACGAGACCGGTTTGGAGTAGGACGCCCAGGTATAAGCGCGTTAACCGTGTTTTTCTCAAAACTATTTTTTCCGAGTTGGCGTTGGTCATTTCTCAAAAAGTGCTGAACCGATTGATTTGAATTTTTAATATGTTATTGAGTAGACTTGTGGCTCTCGCGGGTAACAGAATTATAATTTTATAATCAATTTTTCTATGTTTTTAAGAGCGAGAACGTGAAAAAAATCCCTGTTTTTTTGTTTTTCCAATAAACAGATAAAATATCCAGACTCTTTTTTTTTTTTTGTAAATCTGCTACCCACCATAGCGTTGAATAATCCACCGAATTTTTCTTTTTTCAGACATACCTGAGGAGCCCAATCAGTTTCACCAGTGGCATGTGGGAAGCAATTTTTTTCTATTATTGCACTTGAAAAAAATATTTTTATTTTTTTATTTATTTTTTTTCTTTTAATAAAGAATTGATCTAATGAATAAAAATGATTTTCAATTGATACCGATTATTTTTCTTCAATTTTCAACGCCATCAATTTTCTCGTCTCTAGACCAGAAAGGTATCTTAACATGATAGTTTGTTTTCTTTTCCAAGATAATGCTTAGGTCATTCTGAATGCTCTGAGATTCAACCAATTATCTCACAATTTTTTCCAGATTACGATGGCAAATCTACGTCAATGGGGTCTCAATAAATTGAAAGTTATCCGCTTCTGTGACTATATTTTACTGTACAGAGTAGGACTTTGAAAGAAGGTAGAGTTGGCTGTGCTGCCCTTCTGGAAAAAATAAATATTAATATTCCAACAAGAGAGTTTCGAAATTCTTACCCTTTTTATGAAAGTGAAAACAAAACAAATAGTGTCCGAAGCGCGCCAATTGCTCGCGCTCTTAATGAATTCAACCGGTCTCATCTCTTATCGATTTTTGTTTTTTTTTAATCTAAAGTTATTTTCATTAAACTTCTTCTTATTTAATTTTTTTTAGTACTCTGTAGGATTTTGTTGTTCATAGACTTTATATTTAAATAAATAAATAAATAAAATAAGCAGAAACATCCACAGGTTAAATATAAAATATCTTGACTTCAAGCTATCCAATTAAGGACACCCCTAATGCGTATAATATTTTGTTCTGTAAATATACACAATATAAAATGTTTTTTTCTACCCGCTTCGCATTTAAACTAAATTAAATCATTTCCTCATTTCACAAGAAAGCAAAAATTTTCAATTAAAAATTCTGTGAATCAGCTTTTCACCACTTCAAAAAAAACTAGCGGTATGTAAGCTGAAAAGAAGAGCAAAATCTTTTGATTCAAATCTGTTTAGCCTGCTTGCTTTCGCCAAGACTTTCCATCCGCAACAAATGCTGTTCAAGCAAATTCATTGAAATATGGCTCGAATTAGAAAAACGATGGGTCGTAATTTATCTTTGAATAAACAAACAGGACATTCATTAAGCCACTAGAAGAGCATACACACATACATATTTATTTTTCTACGTAAAATATAACTTTGTTTTATTGTAATTCCACTAAAAGAAAACGAATAGCGAGTAACGTAAGTATTAACAAAAAAAGCAACATAACCAGCACCAGAAAAGGCCAACAGCTACGAAAATTGAATACTACCAGCCAACACCGTTCGTTAAAAAATTTAGCTTCTCTTTTGGGTGGGGAAATTGTTTTATTTAAATGGTGAATGCCAAGCTGTGCTGGAGTTGAGTTACCTTGACAGCTTTGCCGTTAGAGAAGGTAGGGGTGGTGCTTGTTACAGTATTCACTTGCTTGAGTTGTATGTTGAATTTGTTTTTGTGCTGTGCTCAAATGTGGGTGGCTCGGCATGTGCGTGTTTGGGGCTTATGGATTGTGGTATATTTTGTTGCTGTTTGTTTTGTGGACGCATTGTGCTGCTTTCAAGTGCGACCATGTGGCCTTTGCGGGGCAAACTTTTTTATTCATGTGTTTAAATGATTTTTTCATAAGCATTTTTAGGTATTTTGAAAAATAAGACAAACGCTGCAAATGTCAAAAAACGTGAAAACAAATGTAGGAGAAAAAATTTAGCTTTTCATGTATCTTTTAATTGAAAAAGTTATGAAAAGGCAGCAGAACTAACACGTTTTCAATCACACATGAACTATGATTTGGATTTTTAATAAAAAAATGAAAAATTTAGAGAGATAACAGTAAAAAAAAACGAAACTCTCGTATATTGAAATAAAAATATTGCCACAAATTAAACAAAAATTATTATCACTTCATTGCGGAAAAAAAAATCGCAGTGAACTTTGGTTAGCACATCTGCACTTTCTTTACTCACTCATTCATCTACCCTTCAGTTTCTTGATTACATTTTCACACATACATACACATATTTGAGCAAGTATGTGCATGTAAGTTTGTAGCTATCGACATCCTTGCAGCCAGAACTTAAACGTCGAACAACACGCTGCAAAAACCAAAAGTGCGCCAATCTTGATAATTATTAATAATTATTCACTCAGCTGTCAACGTAGCCTTCTTTTCATTCTCATAACTTTCGTCTTCGTCATCATTGCATACATATGAATCGTGCAAGCCAACGCGGCGAACAAAGAAAAGGTAAATGCAAACAAGAAAATGAAGAAAAAGTTGTGCTCGTACATGCGAGTACCTAAGAAGCAGCCACTTTTGGTAAGCAGCAAGCAACAACAATGCAGTTTGAGTGACAAGGACTCAAACGGTCTTCATACCCACATGCAACCATTATGCAACAACAAGCAACTAAAATGCACACCTACATATACATACGCACACTAATAAATTTTGGTTACTTATGGCGGCATGGCATGGCAGAGAATTGGACGAACAACAAAGCGATGTGTCGTAGAAGGTAGGCAGTACAGCTTACGGCTTCCAATGTTGTTGGAAAATATGAAGGCTCATTTGGCTGTAATTTCATGCAGTGCGAATTTTTAGTGTAGCTAGCGGTGAAGGTTTTTGTTGTTTTGTAGGTATCTAACATTGATGCAAAAATAGACTCATTTCATCGATAATTTGCCACTTTTGATGCGCCTATTTTTTGTCTTTTTTTTCGCTTCTGCTCGCCTTACCTTCCCCATCTTCCATGTACGAGTATGTGAGTGCGTATGGATTGCAGGTAGGGAGAAAGAGATTTCACAAATATGTATAAGTAAATAGTTTGCGTGCCAATCAGAATGATTTCATACCAAAAAGGCAGTTGGGAAATGATTAAAGCGGTAATTGCTATAATAGCGGGAATATAAGAAAAGTTGAAATTAGCGGGCAGTGCTCGGAGCTCACATGAAATATGTGCGTAATTATAAATTTAACAAATTTCCATTAGCATAATATGCCGATCTGCTAAAAAAGTGTCACAAAAATATTGCAAGCCGACAAAATAAAAAATATAAAAACCGTTTGAGACCTTTAATGTCCACTCATCGCCGCCTTAAGTCTCCAAGGAGTGCTCGCTGATTATAAAGGGTGATTTTTTAGCTATTATCTTTTTAAACAGTTGGTTTAAACGGCTGACGCACGTTTCGTGTTTTGTTTCACTGTCAAAGATCTTCAGTTTGGTCTATAATTTAATCATGAATCGTCTTACAAATGAACAACGATTGCAAATCATTGAATTTTATTATAAAAATGCGTGATCTGTTAAGAAAGTTTAAAGTCGAAAAATTTTGTTCAGCGACGAAGCTCATTTTTGGATCAATGGGTACGTAAATAAGCAGAATTGTCGACTTTGGAGTTAAGATCAGCCAGAAGAATTGCAAGAGCTACCAATGTATCCAGAAAAGGTCGCAGCTTGGTGCGGTTTATGGGCTGGAGGTATCATTGGACAAAGATGCTGCGAATCGTAACGTAATTGTGAATGGTGAGCGCTACCGTGAAATGATATCCAACTTTTTTTGCCCAAAATGCAAGAGCTTGACTTGCATGACATGTGGTTTCAGCAAGACGGTGCCACATGCCACACAGCACGTGTAACAATGGACTTGTTGAGAGGCGAGTTCGGTGAACATTTTATTTCACGTTCGGGACCTGTCAATTGGCCACCCATATCGTGCGATATAACGCCTTTAGATTATTTTTTGTGGGGCTATGTTAAAGCTCATGTCTTTTCAGACAAGCCTGCTTCAATTAAGGCATTGGAAGACAGCATTAAAGCATTTATATGTGAGATACCGGCCGAAACATTGGAAGGAGTATGCCAAAATTGAACAAAGCGGATGGACCATTTGAAGCGCAGTCGTAGTCATCATTTGCATGAAATAATCTTCAAACATTAAATTATATTGACTGTACTATCGATTTAAATAAATATTTCATGCATTTTTCTGAATTTTACGTGTGTTTTTTGAAAAACTTTCCCATAGCTCTTAAAAAATCACCCTTTAGATACTCCGTAGTTTTCGGTCAGATGATAGGTTAGTTAGGATGATTGTCCACCCACTTGGACAAATATACAAAATTTCGTCCATGTGCTATCATAGCGCGAGTAAAAGGGAGAAGGACAGGAAACAAAAGATAGTGGAGAAGAAGTTATATTTGGTGGCTATGAAGAAGAAGGCCGAACGATTAGTTCTTGATTGTGTATTAAACGCTTCAGACTACTAATGAAATTCATCAGGTGTGTGATATCTAAAGCTTTTCTGGCCAGACTTTTTTCACGTGAATTTAACATATTTTTATTATAGCTACGGACTTGAGCTTCCAGGTAGCTTCGTAAAATTTAAATTTCTATCGATTTATGGGTATAACCTTTTAAAAAGGATCTTCGAACAGGACGAAAAAATACCAGAGCCTGGTGCCCAACGGAAGGTTTTAAAAAGGTGTACAACGGCGGGTTAAAAAAATTTATTTACATTCTATCAGAACATCACAAAGAAAACAAAAATTGGAAAAACTGCAATGTTTTCTGATCTTGCATACATATACAAAGTGGCTCAAAATTAATGACCCTATAGGCAGATTTATAAAACCAGAAAAGGGAAAACAAAATTCAGTGTGTTCTGCTCACGCATACATATATGTATAAGGTGGCACAAATTTAATCACCACATTGGAAGATTTATAAAACCCGAAAATGAAAAACAAAATTCAGTGTTTTCTGATCACACACATACACACAAGGCACAAAATTAATCAATTAATCAATTAATCATTCTTGCATATGGCGTCGTACGTCAGTCATATTTCTAAACTAAACAACTGCAGTGTACAAACAGACAAGCAATGGGGCGCGTAAGGATCAAAATAAAGATTTCCATAAGTCAAAATTATTTTTTTATTATTATAAAAAAAATATTATTATTATTTATTAGTAAAGTTATTCAATTTGCGCCATATGTACGCAGTTATACCCTTAAGAAGACAAAAAAAATGTTTTAATAAATGTGAGCCCAACCTAATGCCAAAACATGCAATCAATTTGTTAGCTAAGCTGGTTAATTAAAAAAGATATATAGACTGAAGTTTTAATTGCTTTAAAAAATCTATGTTTGTTGCTTTATTTATTGGTTTTTTAGTTGCGTGTGTATGCGTTTATTCATTTATTTAGTTGTTTATGGATTTTTTTGCTCCAGTGCAGTTATTTAATAAGCACTTAATTGCTGAATTGTTAATTATGGCGTTAAAAAGGCAATTATAGTTGGCGTATTAGATTACAAAGCAATGCAATAAATAATCAAAAATTGACAGAAAAAAAATTTTAAACATAAAATAGGATACATTCAGTTGAAAATGCAGCTTTTGGAAGGTTGAGAATTTTTAAAGCGTTTGCAGGATTCGCATATGGAGTTAAACTAGAAAGGAAATTTCAGTAAATGCAGTGAATTAAGTTAATGGGATTTTAGGTAATTCATATGTAACTCACAAGTAGCAGAAATACTCGCTTAAGTGCTAGATGTACCTAACACATGGGTTTAAAAGTCACGGGCCTAACGAAGAACACAAGTTTCTTGTTTTGATCAAAATTAGCTTTATTCATCAACGTAGTTTCCATCAAGAACAAAGCTATCATTCCAGCGTCGCTGGACCCACTTTTGAAAAACGATTTATCTTTTCCCTCAAAACAGGCCTCAGTTTCAGCGATAACCTCTTCAGTCGAGCGAAATTTCTTACCGCCGAGCATTTTTTATGTCTGCGAACAGCCAATAGTCGCTGGGAGCCAAATCTGGCGAATGCGAGGGATGTGGGAGAAATTCGAAGTTTTATTTCTGCAGTTTTACCGTTGCTTTGATTAACTTATGACACAGTGCGTTATCTTGATGAAACAAACAAGTGCGCAAACGAGGCAGGCAGCCCCTTTGAACAGAGTTTTCTCATAGTCAAATGGTCATGCAATATAAAGCCAACTCATTTTTTTTGATATCTTCACGAGCTCAGCTAACGCACGCAACTTAATTTTTCGCTCATTCAAAGCGATTTTGAGGATTTTTTTGATGTTTTCTGGTGTTGCCTTCTCATTTGGACGTTCACTGCGATGTGTATCATCGGTTCATCGGTGTCTTTACGACCAGCTTTGAAGTCAGCAAACCATCGTTTTATTGTTGTTTCTGATGGAGCGGAGTCCTCTAGACACTTTTCAAGCCATTGCTTTGCTGGAACGGTAGTTTTGTCCATCAAAAAGCAGGGTAAAATAAAAACATGGAATTCTTTTTGGCCCATTGTTTTGAAAATAACAAAAGTAGCGTCACTCTTAGCCCAATAACTCGCGAACTAATGAATAGAATATCATGAAATTGTAACAGCTGTCTTCTTAAGGTTAACACTAACTGAGAAAAGAGGTGAGTGCAATAAAACTAGTGACATCTATGTGTTAAGCCCGGTAATTTTTTTCAGTGAATTTGTGATTATTATAATTGCAAATAAAGTTGTTTCCTTTAAAATCGTTATTGGGCACGAAAATGGGAAGACCTGCTCACTTGAAAAGAAAAAAATATTTGGCGGCTTTACGAATGAGGCACAAAAATAAAAAAAATGAATTAATAAATGTTTGTTTATGTAAAACGGTATAAAATGTCATTAAATGTATTGAAATAAATAAATAGGTGGCGCATACATTTCTGGTAGGTGTTTGATCCAACTCCTTTTCCTATTTGTGGCGTGCGCCTTGATGTTGTTCCACAAATGGAACATGGAATGGATTTTGTTCATCCGGAGCTTTTTCATGACAGAAATACACACGAGGGTTTGCCATTGCCTGGCGAGGGGCGACTGCTATTAGAAAAACTTTGTTCTATCATTTTGCTACGCACTCCTGAATGGTAGTCACGCACCAGCCCATTCGCCTACAGCGGCTGCGAAATGTATTAGTACGAACAAAAATATGCTTGAAAGAAAGAAAGTCCGAAAGACGCCTGCGCGAAAGGCTGTAATTCAGCGATAACTTGAGCGATAACGCTAGAAATGATTTAGGAATATACCCTGATTATTTCAAGCAGTGAAAAATATACCGCGGAATCACTTCCAGTACTTTGGAATCACTCCAGTATACTTATAATACGCATTAAACGAATGCTTTGACTAATCTCTGAGAAAGCAACAAGCCGTTCCAAGCCGTTCGTGTATTACCCAGATTAACACCGTACGCATCAATGTTAAGCGAATTAACGAATGGCAGTCCACCATTCGACTTGTTTTCTTAGATTATAGCAGGGCGTTTGAGAGCGTACACCGCGGAAGTATTTGGGAGGTGCTCAAATCTACAGCTGTTTCTGGGAAGCTGACAGCCCATCGGAGCACAATATGCGGATTTCAAGTGCGCAGCGAACTTCCAAACAGCAACACAATCAGCGCAGATGGTCGAAAAAAATGTTTGCTTTCGCCGATCCTCTCTCTTATTGTTATTGATGGCATCCTACACAATTTCACAGATGATAAGAGAAGAGTTATGTACTGGAACTTCACCAAACATCTAGAAGACCCTGCTTATACGGATGATATTTGCTTACTATCAGGAAAGAACTCTGACATATAGGCAAAACCCGACGCTCTGTGTGCCGAGTCGGGTGAATTTGGCCTTAAAATCAACATCGAAAAAACGAAATGAACACCAAAAATCACAATAATCTTATGCTTCTTGGCAATGAAATAGAACAAGTCGAAGATTTTAACTACCTAGGCAGTATAATATCTGCTGAGAATAATGCGAGAAAGGATATACTGACCAGAATAAATAGAGTAACTGTGGCATATGCTCATCTGCACCAAACATGGAACACATCACATCCTTCCGAACAAAAATGAGACTATTTAAATCAAATCTCATCTAAGTACTGCTCCATGGATGCAAGGCGTGACTTGTAACCGGCCATCTAACCGGAAAAATTCAAAGTTTTGTAAACAGATGCCTATGCATATTCTCAAGGTGTGGCGGCCAAACGTCATAGGCGACGAGGCGTTATATAAAAAGTGCAACTTGCAGCTAATGGCCAACCATATAAAATGACAAAAGTGGACGTGTATATGTCACACACTGCGATAAGATGCAACGGATGTCTGTCGACAAGCTCTTGATTGGCACCCCCAAGGAAGCCGCAAAGGGGCTGACAAAAGACTACATGGAGAAAATAGCTACAAAAAGGACTCATTGAATGCGAAAAATCGTAAATGCACTAAAATTGAAATACTGCATTGAGGCCCTCTACTCTAATGGGAGTTAAAGGAAATGATGACAATGATATGAAGCAGATTTGTGAGAAGACGCCTCAATAAAAATAAATCGTGCGGGCGTGTCAGCAGAAAAAAAACGCTGCTGCCGAAAAAATAACATGGCCCTTTTGTCTTCCCTAAATGCCCATATAAGCAAAAGCGTAAAATTCTGTAAAGGAAGACTTTTTGACGGACGAAACTAAAATTAATCTGATGGGTCATGGTTGGGAAAACTCTTGTTCATCCATCAAGAGTTCAATCACCAGTACACAACAAATACCGTAAAGCACGCTCGGGGTAACTTGAAAGTTTGGGGATCAATTTCCTCGAATGGAATTGAACCAATAATGAGAACAAATGACAATATGGCAAACTTTGCCTACCTTGATATTCTCCAAAATGCGATAGAGCCCTATTCTTTCGAGCTCATGTCAGTAAACTGGTAATTCATGCCTGATAACGAAGCATATTTGCATAAGCAATTTGAAATAACTGTTTTCGTTTTTTTTTACTGATGAGTAAAAGCGTCCAGCTTCAGTGTCCAGCTCAAAATGCGATACATTTTTTCGAGCTCCTTAGAATTGTAGATATTGAATTGTTCCTTATTTTGCGTTTGTTTTTGTGTTTTGAAAATACTGAAATAAAAGAATAAATTTGTGCAAAAATAACTCCTCTACTACGCCAGTATAGCCTTCTACTCCTGCAAGTCTATGTTCGGTAAAAAATGGTGACTCAAGCCACAGGTCGTGCTGTGGATGTACAACGCAGTGGTTTTGCCAATTTTGACGTATGGATGCCTGGTTTGGTGGGAAGCTCTTCGGAAGGGCTATAATATCAATAAACTGGGGAGGGTGCAAGGACTGCTTGCATTGGCATCACCGGAGCATGTAAAACTTGCTCCAGTGCTACCCTAAATTTCCTTTTGCACTTACTTCCCATCGACTTTTCCGTCATTTCCATCGCAGCTCAAAGTTCAATCAGGTTAAAGAAGATTGGCCTCTGGAGGCAATCTCTCAGGAGACATGGTAACATTTTCGGACAGTTAACACCGTATTTCTCCGAACTGCGAACAGATCTCTCTATCCGAAGCTTGCACCTCTGTCTTCACTGACGGTTCCTAGATGGAATCGGGAGTCGGAGCACGGGAGTCCAGGGCATAGGAACATCGAAGGGGACTGAATCGGCCTTAGAGACCTCCTACCCGGTCATCGGCATCCTCCTGACAGTTGTTGCACAAATTGTTTCTCCGGAAAGCGGAGAAAAGATGGAGCTCCATTTCTTCATGCTGGGTTTACAGGTCACTGGCCGATCGGCACACACGCGGAAACGCTAGGGTTACCATTTAACACTCATTGCAATAGCTGTGGGGACCTTTCAGAGAAGGAGACTGTACAGACCATACAGCTAAGGTCACTGGGAGCTCCTTTCTTCAACACCCTGGGCCATTGCGCCAACCTAAATCCAATCAATCTCCTCCATTATATCAACAGATCTGGCTGGCTACTGATATGTGCCTGTTGGAGATTACATAGTAGTATAAAGACGGAGCTTTAGTGCTACTTGGGGAGTCCTAGTCCGGCACTTCAACCATATCAACTACCTACCTACCTAGGCCATCCAGTAAGAATAATCGTCATTTTATATTATTGTGGGGAAGTGCGCTATTTCACTGTCCATAGCTGTATGCATGTGCGTCGAGTATATAAAATATTGATTAATTTGTTCAAGCGTTTGCCAAATATATATAAATGCAAATAAGTGTGATCAGCAAGCGTTACAAATGCTTTGCACTTACTTTTATTACGCCTGAGTCTGATGGAAAGTGTAAAAGCACAAAATTTGTTGATTGTCGTTTGAAGAAAAAAATTGAGGTTACTGGAGCATGCAACAAATATGTATACGCAATTTTCTAAAAACATACAACCCTTTAAGGCCACAGTTCATGCAGATTTTCTCTAAAAAACTCATCAAAACACACAAAATTCCCGCAGTCCACTAGAGAGTTCCGCAAAACTGGCGAGAAAAAATTATGCGATTTTTTTAATATTTTTAATTACCTCGCAAATAATGGCATAAGCAACGCAAAGTGCCAAACAAGTGCAATGAACTGGGAAATGCTGGAAAAAATGAGAAAAAGGCGCACTTATTTCACAAAAAATTGCTTAAAAATTCCATATGAAAATGCGCACAAATGCAGGCTGCGCACCAAATTAGAGGTGTGAATTTTGATGCAAAGTGACAATTGGCTGCACACAAATAACACCTACACACAGCGTACTAAGTGCACATTAAATAGACATTACATAAATATGTATACACACACACATACATACTCGGATACACCTCAGTGACGCGCCAAACCACAAAACCACATTTGTGAAATTACGGTTTATGCCCGTGCAGCAAAGTCACTTTGAGTGGGAAGCTAATATGCAAGCGCGCAAAGTGAAAAAAATTTCCAGAAAAAAAAAATGATATGCATTTCTGCAAATAGTCCCCAGGGACAGGGCTTTGTACGCCCCCATAAACAAATAAACAAAAAAGGCCACTCTTGACTTTGTATGAATATTTTTACCCATCCTTTGAGGAGAAGAAATTGCAGCGCCTTTTCTCAGCGCTCGCCTGTTTGCATTTGCTCATTTGGTTTGGTTTGAGAAGGAGCAAAAAAAAAAACAAAAAACACAAATAATCAGTCAATTTATGTTTGCGGTTTCTCAGTGGATTTCCGTTTGTTATGGTTTTGAAATTCGAAGCTTTTAGCTTAATTAGTCATTTGGGTTAATTAGTTAAATGAGTAGCTGCTGACAAATGAGTTCTTCTATTTTATAATATTTTCAATGAGGTGATGAAAAATACTGCGAGGAATTGGGAATTACGGCGCCTAAAGGTTACGTTAGGTTAGCTTGGTTGGCATTAAGCCATGCATAGACCTTTTGGTCCCTAGCGATACAGTTGGAGACCGACCTCTATGAATACTGAAAGTAGACATCAGGTAAGATATCAACGCTTTTGGTGAATCTAAGAAGAGCTGGGGTGCTTTTTGAAGAATTGGAGTAATTTAAAGCCTTTTAATACAATTAACCTCTCAGGAGGTATCTTGCGGCGGCGTTGACATCGATTAAAACCTCAATTTGGTTTCAGAATCGTGATAGTTTTTGGTTGAATTCCCTTAGTGCAATCACCTAAAGAGCCGCCTTCTAGACTGGAGAATGAAGATTTCGCTGTGCCGCACAATTATTATTCCCACCTTCAAGCGGTAGTGAAACCAAGGATCAATCAATCAAAGATGCGGATAAACAGAAGCAGCTGATCTTTAAGAGAAGATTTCTGCCAAAAATCTTTGGCGGAACCTCTACAGTCGCGTAGTCGAAAAACTGTACGTGCAGCCGTCCGTAATAACCACAATAATGATCAACAGACTGAGATGGACAGGCCGCATATTGCGAGCTAATACCGCTAACCCACCCGAACAAATACTCCTTGGAAAGACAGACACACAGACAGAGAAGAAGGGCAAGGCCGCCACTCTGATGGATTGGCGGTGTAGATTAAGATGCACATTTTTGGTATTTCAGGAAGAGGAGGGAGCAGACCCGAAACCGAGACAATCGGAGTCATATGCAGCCACAGACGAAGATCCGACCAGGGTTGTACAGCCAAATATAACGATGATGATGATGATGATAGCTTTGGAATTGCTAGTCAGGAAGGCAACATTCCGCTCGCACTGCTTAATTTCGGAAAAGCTGCAAAAGTCACACCGAAGATGACAAGTCCGAACTCATTGTGAGCAACAGCATCGTCATTCCAACCTGAGATGGAAAGCGAAAAGCAGCAGTGAGCCTACAAGGGAACAGCAAAGCTGTTGGAGCTATGCACTGCATTCTAAAGTAGCGCTAAAGCTATGAACTATTTAAAGGAAGCATTGGTGGCCGCCGTAGCCGAATGGGTTGATGCGTGACTACCATTCGGAATTCAGAGGGAACGTAGGTTCGAATCTCGGTGAAAGACCAAAATGAAGAAAACGTTTTTTCTAATAGCGGTCGTCCCTCGGCAGGCAATGGCAATCCTCCGAGTGGCAATGGCATTTCTGCTATGAAAAAGCTCCTCATAAAAAATATCTGCCGCTCGGATTCGGCTTGAAACTGTAGGTCCCCCCATTTGTGGTACAACAACAAGACGCACGCCACAAATAGGATAAGGAGCTCGGCCAAACACAAAATATCTATATTGGAAACCGCCGCTGAGCTGCTGTTAATTCTCACTCATCGAAATGGCATTGCTGCTCTTCAATCGTCACTGAAAAATTACCTGGTTGGAAGTTCGTCATTTTATCTTAAAAATGCGGTCGTCTGTGTGCGTGCCATTAAATCTCGCGCAACATCGACTTTCGCCAAGTGATCCTTGGCCGACCGCGATCTCTGCTCGCCTCCGAGTTCCAGTCCAGTACCATTCTCATGATGCTATCTGGTGGTTTCCTAAGGGTGTGACCTATCCATTGCCACTTACTGTGTTTGATTTTCCATATCATGGGCTCCTCGTTCATTGATCTCCTCGTTCTTTGATCTCCACAACGCGTCGTTGCTAATGGTGCTCGATCAGAATATTCTACAGAAAATATTTCCCTTTCTGCGGGTGTATTTATTGATCGCTGGAAGCTTGCGTCTAGCACTCCAATCTACATATAAGTCTGAAAATAAGAGAGATATCAGAAATTTCAGAACTTTTTCGAAACTAAGCAACTATTCCAAACTCTTCGAAAAGAAAGTCAACAATAATTTACTGTTTACCATCAAAAATACAATAAACTCGGGTCACCATGATTTTATCTGTGGCCACTCCAAAGTTACCGATCTCTTGGTATTTTCCCAATACTGTACCTCTGTTGAGTAGTTCTCAAGTCGACACTATTTAGAATATACGGGCTTTTCAAAAGCCTATGAACTGTTTCGCAGAATATCCTACTGCGGAAACTTGAATGATTTGGCTTTAATTAAACTGTCGTGCCATGGTTCAGATTTTATCTTTCCAAAAGAAAATTCTTTGTGCAAATTGAATGCACTAAATCCTACACTTATATAGCCTCCTCGGCTGTCCCACAGTGGAGTATTCTTGGTCCTTTTTTATTTTGCCTTTTTATTAATGGCTTTGGATCTCCTTTAACCATTGGAAGTTTTTACTCTATGCTGATGATTTAAATCGGTAAAATAGCCAATCGGATGCTTCTGTAGTACAACAAGATTTAAACAACCTTGTCGCTTGGAGGGTCCAAAATGAGCTCTCACTTATTACAAAGAAATGTTTTCATAAAAATATCTGAATGTTATTTCTTCGCCTTATACTTTGACAAATGTTGTTCTGTCTAAAGTTAAATAGTTTTCTGATCTCGGCGTCACATTTGGCTCTGGTTTTACATTCGAAAAGCATTTTAGTCAGCTATTGCCGAGGGCTTATGCTAATTAAGCATTTCTGAGACGCTATGCGATGGATTTTAAAGACTGCTACATAGAAAAATTTTATGTAACTCCCTAGTTCGTTTAAAGCTCAAATATGCGTTTTAAATTTGGAATCCAATTTATGGCGCTCAATAAATAGCATTGAAAAGGTACAGGTTAGGTTCGGTTATGGTGGTAGTCAGTCCATTATGACACCACTATGCTGCACGGGAACCCCATTTACTTTCCTTCGTGGAACCATTTTGTGGATCTTATGAAACGTAGAATTGATTCCAACCCCACACCAGATAGCTCTGTAAGAGAATTGAAAAAGTATTTTCCTAGACAACCTGCTCTGATTTTAGCTAGGGCTGGACAATTGTGAAGGAAGTGCTCAACTGTTTCTTCATCTTCCTCATCTCTACAACTTCTACAATATTCATGAAAGAGCAAACTCCTAGTCTCGAGGTATGCTTGCTACATAGCCAGTGACAGATTACACAAGCCACGACCTTCGAGATAGCATCTCTTGAGAGACTAAGTAATTCCTTTGTCCTTTTCTTATTTATTTGCTGCCATAGTAGAGTAGCTGTTACACATACATACCTGCAGTGCCGGTGCAAGCTAATAAATCTGAGGTTCCTTGCCCATAGACGTATCCTTCAGGCCTTGATGTTTATTTTTTGTGTTATTTGTGGTTCTGTTGATTGAAGTTCTTGAACAGACTATTCATTATAACAGTCAAATCAGACTACTATAACTTTGCCCCTATTACGAGGGCTCTTACTGAGTTAAATAGTATCTACAGACTAATTGGCGAGTACACTACTGTTAGATGTTTGGGCGAGCTCCTCCTCTTATTTGTGGTGAGCATCTTGATTTGTTCCACAAATGGAGAGACCTAAAATTTTAAACCGACTCTGAACGGCAAACAGTTTTTTTTTGAGTAGCTTTTTCATGGCATAAATACACTCGGAAGCTTACCATTGCTTGAAAAGGGGCCACCGGTATTAGAAAAAAACTTGTCTGTAATAAAATGAAAATGAAATATGCTGACTTGAAGCCAAGTTTGTCCAATGCACAAGTATAGTCAACGGGTCCCAGCTTACTTTGAATCGAACTTCTGTGTATTGCAAATTGACAGAACCCCGAGTGTGTTGCGACAAGTGCGAGACCTCACCCAGTTCCCTTAATGGTAGTAAAATTGCTTATTTATGCCGCTAATGTCAATATAATCGATATTTCAGGCGATCTGTCTTTAAGGCCTTACATTCTAAGCGTGAAACGGACGAGTCTGAAGGTCGTCAAAGGAAACACGAAGCTTCTTTTTTTATTTTTATTTTTGCAGAATCCGAAGCCTTCTCTTAGCACTTCTGCTTGAAGAAAACTTACAGGCGTACAGACTTCCAGATCGAACACTAAATAACTTTGTGATAATGAAGGAGCCGAAGGAGATATTCACCTGAATGTTACCTGAGCTTCTCGGGAAGATCGCTTACGGCTTTAATCAGTTGAGAATCTGATGCCTTCTCTTAGCACTTCTGTTTGAACTTACAGGCATACAGACTTCCAGATCAGGCACGAAATAACTTAGCGATAAGAAAAGAGTCAAAGAGAGTGACATCTGAATGTTACCTGAGCTTCTCGGTGAGCTCTCTTAAGGCTTTAGTTGAGAATCTGATGCCTGCCTTAGCACTTCTGCTTGAACTTACAGGCGTACAAACTTCAAGATCAGACACGAAATAACTCAGAGATAAGAAAATAGTCAAGGAGATAGGCACCTGAGTATTACCTAAGTTTACCGGAAAGCTCGCTTAAAGTTTTATTTAATTGAGACTTCCAGATCAAACATTAAAGAACTTAGAGGGAATGAAGAAACCTAGGAGGAGTTTTATCTGAGCTTATCGACACCTTAAGCGATTTTATTTATTTTATTTATTAGCAGTGCCATCTCTGACCTGTGTCAGATAATTATCACGCATCCCTCGTAAATATATTCGTAGTAGCTTTCAAAGCTCCATTTGCCATAACTGCGTTAGACAAAAATCTATTTTAGTAACTCGATATTTTTCTCAATAAATTTGGCACTAAAAACTGTATTTACTAATCAAGACGAGTGACACTTTTGAGCATCAGAAATATCAGCCATCAAATACTCGTACAATGAAAATTGTTGAAGCAAACGCATTAAACAAAAGAGTGTGAAAATCATTACAAAATATCCGTTTCCAAGTACAGAACAAATACTTACAAATATATACCTATTAATATTTAAAATCACAGAATAGGTAGGCATTTAAATTGTTTTCCACTCAAAATACGGAAATGAGGTTTAACTGCATTTGGCACTTAGTCGTCGCGACGCTTTGATCTAAAGTGCCACACATCATTAATATAGGCGCATACTGGTACATACATACATACATACTTATGTACTTATGTGCATATGTGATATACATTTCCCGATATTTTTTTTTTGTTTTTTTATATATTCCTTCGCCGCAACAACAAGTTGGAGTGCTGCTTTAGTCCATTTGCCAGGTGTGAAGCGCCGATAAATTACGGAAATGCATTAAACGAAGAACAAAGCAAAAGAAAATTTTGTGCTTGAGTAAAAGCGGCGCAAATGATGATATGTACGCGTATGTGAGGGATAAAAAAAGGGGATTATGTGGGAATGAGTTCAATGCAAAACCCAACGTCTAAAAAAACCAAAAAAATTAGCGGAGGAACGTGGAAATAGATGGCGCGGTGAAGAAACTGGAGAAAGGAAGTGTAAGAGAAATTTTAAAAGTATTGTAACTTAAATTAATTACTTGAAAATTCTCACTAAAATGTAGATATTTGATATACATATGTACTTGGAAAAATATTTTTTTAGAAATTGAAAACAATATAGAAATGCATAAATTAGGAAGATTCACATTTTTTTATTTTTATTGCTTTTTATTAATATATTTAATTTTTTTTTTATTATTATTTATTTATTTTTTTTCATTTTTTATTTTTTTTTTTTTTTTTTTTTTTTTTTTAATTTTTTTTTTTTTTTTTTTTTACAACTATATTCATTATTTCAATTCACACTTGCTAGTTAGATAGTGACGGCGAGCATTCCAAGCGATTTAACAATGAGCTGTATCAGCTTTCCGGCGGCATCGAATAAAGATTATACAGCGAATAAAAATCCAGCAGCTTCATTAGCCAGGTCATGTCGTCCGAATGGATGGAAACACTTTGGTTGAAAGTATTTGATTCTGCACCAACTGGTGGTAACAGCGGAAGGGGAACGTCTCCTCTGCGTTGGAAATATCAGGTGGAGAAAGGTTTATCTTATCTTAGTGTGTCCAACTGGTACCCAAGAATGATAGAAACAAGTTTGCGCCCATCAAAGAGTGCGAGACGTCACATTAGCTGAGTTGTGCAGTGTTGCCAACCATTTGCTCTTCGCAATAAATTTAATGCTGTTTATATGCAAAATGTGAAAATTTTTAAGTTTCGTGTATGTGTCTTTTTTTAATTTAAAGCTACCGAAACTGTAATTAAAAAAAACTTTATTATTAAACAAAAGAAGGTTAAAAAAGGTCACTCTGAGAAGATCTAAGTGCTAATAAAAATTTGTTGATTCTTATAAAATTTTATATTTCGAAAGTGTAAATTTAATTTTTTGCTCCTTTTAAGGTTATGCAAGAATATTAAATATTCTTCTCTCAACTCTTCCTAACATTGAAAACCTTTTCACGCATTTTAAAAAGCTTGAATTTACTGAATGCGAATTAAAACCATAGTCGTTTCTTTCGGTCGTCAATCCTTAGTGGGACATAGGGCATCAAGAACACACCATTCATAGTAAAAATAAGCAAAAAATACCAAAATATACTGAAAATTCAAAAAGAGTACCTTATCTTGTTATATAACCTCAAATATAACAAAAAAGTCGTTCCCTTAATAAAAGAGTTTCTCTCAACAAAAAAACTCATAAATTAAATTGTACATAACCACAACACCTTTATTAAAAAAAACGCACATTTTAAAGATAATTTGTTACGCAAACAAAATTCTTTGAATAATTCAATTTGGTATTTTATTTCTTTAAATGGGCATTTTAGTGTGTTTTTATATCCAAATTGGCAACACTGCAGTAGCGAGAGACAGATTTGACTGCTGAAAGCAGAAGAACACCAACAACAACTACAATCGCGGGCAATGCGACCAGATGTTCAAAAATAGTAAAGCTAAATAAAACTGAGTGAATTATTGAACTAACTTTTAAAAAATCTATATTTTACAAAATTATAAACATTACTTTTAATTAGAACAGGCTAGAAAAATGTCATGAGGAAAGAACTAAAACTCCGAGACTAAATAACAAAAAAAAATGCTAAATCAAAGTTACGAAAATGGTAATCTGGCCATACTGGTGCTAAAATGACGTAACTCATTGTCAAATTCGCTGAGAGCAAAGTAACGGTACTACGATAGGCGCCATCTTTCCATCATGCACGAGAGAAAAACGACTGGTGCGCTTTGTTAAACTCAGCCAAAATCTCTTAAACGATATCGCGCCAATAAAGAAGAATAAAAATATGTGTGTTTTTACATATAGGGAAACTTCTCTTGGGTGAACACTCACGATCAGCCAGCTGCTGTCCGTTCGGAGAGGTGTGCACTCAAAAGAGGGTAACTTTTTCCGAAACAAAAGGTTTGGTCAACAACAAAACAGCTACTAATAGCAGCTGGACCTACTTAGAAGGTATCTGAGAGAAACAGAGAATCTTCATTCGATTTTGTTAGTACCGAATGGACGAAGAATATAAAGTATAATATTAGAAGATGTTCAAACAAGAGTACACAAATAGTCCTAACAATAGTACTAAAAAAATACTGAACCTTTGGCTACATGGCCAACGACCGCCAGGTTGGATGCGCGGTGCAACTAAAGAATTGCGAACAACGCTGCAGTGCATTCGAAAGTTCCGGAGCGAATGTCTCGCACATCGGAGTATACGATTCAGATTTCTAAAAGTTGGAGTTTGGGAAACTTATTTTACCTTCATTCTTTCAATTTCATCATCTTTTAGTGGAAGGTTTCCAACAGCGGGTAATGAGGGCTTAGAAGGCTCACAGCAACACTTCCGAAGAATATATGGACCTTTACGCATTAGACTGGGAAAGTCGGCAGACAATAAAGTGATAAGTGCTGCATAAGCATTCTCAGAATCTAGTGATTTTCGATCAAAAACCTCGGTTTGTTAGGTATTTCCACGCAGGTGGATGCAGACTCCTCAGCACTATGATTCAAAGGAGAGTCACTTCTTCCGATACATAAGATTTGGTATACAACCAAAACCAGTGGTGTCCGTTAGGAGAAGTTACACTGTATTTTGTATCTAAAAAGTATAAGCAAAAGTAGAACATTTTTGATATCAAATTTCGGGATACAGGTATCAAAAAAGCGAGTAGATGGTGAAAAATCTAAATGCTAGTATTATTATTATTATTATTATTATTACTGCGCACTGCGACCAAAGTAGATCTATTGTGCAAAGTCCGCTGAGGTACCCTATATTTGAAGGCCTTTTAAGATTTTTTGCACGTTCTGGGGCTTATTATTCCATAATTTATATGAAGGCACGGCAAGACCACCATAATCCGTAGTAGTTGTAGCCGTTTTCTGCCTAATGCAGGACATTTACCAAGAATGTGCTTTGAATTTTCAGTGTCCATTTCACAGAATCGACAGGTGATGATCTCAGAGAGAACAGTTTAAGTGGTGTTTATGTGGTATCTCGGATTATGGTGGCCTATAAAAGTAACCAGTTAAAAGTCTTAAGAATGCTCTGCTGAGTGAAAGTAGCTTATCAGAAATTGCTCCGTCCGGTGTTAGAAATTGTTTCGCTTGTCGCTGATCGATAGAGTTTCGTTCAACGAATTTCTTCCCCTCCCACCTTCTGAGGCCCTTTGTAAGTCTCTTGGATTATCGTGCAACTAACGAAGAAGAATGATTGACGCCCCATGCTCCAAATCGAAGTTAAAGAATCGCATAAATAGTACAGAAAGCCTCAGAGTCAATTAGAGGCATGTTAATTCGTATTACTTTGGTCTTTGCTATGTTAATTTTTGTTTGTGCTACGGCATGGCATACCGCTTATAGTTTAACTGATGCATCTGAGTATTTGTGCGATAGTAAGCAAATGTCGTTCGCATAGCATAAGTCTGCAAGCCGGCCACATAAACCCCATGAAATGCCCGTTTTCGTGGCATGCAGCACCCGAGTACAATTATTTTATGATGGTGACAATTTTCTCAGGCATTCCTTTCAAGAGCTTTCCAGATTGCTTCATGATTGAGATTGTCGAACGCCTTCTCGAAGTCGATGAAGCTGAAGTAAAGAGGCGAGCGCCACTCTACCGACTGCTCCACGGTCACTCTCACGGAGTTTAGATGATCGACGCAATAGCAGTGGGGACGAAAGCCTGCTTGTTCTTTGCGTAGTCCCTGATTCAATGAGTTGGACAGCCTTTTGTGAATTACGTGTCCTATTACTTTGTTCACCATGCTTCGCAACGTGATTCCTCGCCATTTTTTGCACTCAGATAGGTAACCCTTCTTCCGGAGAAGGGTGATAACCCTCCCTTTTAACTCAGATGGTATTCTTTCAGAGTTCCAGATGTTTTTCAATAAGGGCAGAAGGGCGCTTATCTTGTGGTCAGCTTTTAGTAGTTCCGGTTGATGTTACCGGAACCGGGAGCTTTGCAATTTTTTAGAGACTTTATCGTATTTATTATCTTGCGCTCATCTGGGCATATCGTGGGGATGTTGCGTCTTGCAATGTGACGAGTTGGCTGCAAGGGCGGCGCTGACGGTAGCTTCTTATAATAGCGCTCCCAGATGTTGACTTGCTTGTCCTTAGATGTTGATGGCTCGCCGTCCTTGTCTTTGTGCGGCTTGGTCGTTTTAAGATTGGTGTTTGTTAATTGTCGTATCATCCAATAAAGATCCCGTGCACGATTCGTTTCCGCAGCAGCCTGCGCTGTAGTGGCTAGGTTGTTGCTCCACAGTCTTTTATCAGATCTGGCACTTTCGTTTATTCGTCTGTCAGTAAGGTTGTATCGATGCTGCAGCTCTGCCTTACATGATCTGGTTTTCGCGCAATTTAGCTGTTTTTTTATTATTCTGCGGTCATTTATCGCATCCCACGTTCGATCGGAGAACCAGCACTTCCGCTTATGCGCCTTGTAACCGATATGGTCCTCCGCAGACTTTACTAAGGCTTGTTTTATCTGCTGCCACTCATCTACATATGCGTGCTCTGGAATAGCTGATACCAGGGATTCAGTGAATCTGGTGCGCGTATTTGCGTCATTTAGTTTCTCCACCTCGAATTCCTTTGATGTTTTTTGGTTTGTCGTTTTCCTGACCGCAGCCGCTCTGAGTCTAATTGTAGCAATAAGAAGGTGGTGATCGCTGGCTATATCTGCTTCTCGTTTGTTGCGCACAATTAGAAGAGAACCACACCACTTATGACTTAAAGGTTTAAGCACCTCATAAGCCTCCCTAAAGACAAACTGCGATTGTCACAGATCACTGGAGTTCTCCGAGGCCACAGCAGATGCGGGATATGGCCCACTGACTCCTAACACCTTCTTCTCGAATATTATGCCTTAGCGAGGGAGAAGAAGAAGTAGACATCCCGACATGATGCAGCCAGAAGAAAGGCGCATACGCTCAGCCTAACCCAACTCCATCCTGGGCTTATTGAGGGAACTGGGCTTGGATGAGATATTTTGATGAGGTATTTTGAAGAGTAGAGCGCACAAAATATCTTTAACATTGCTTGAAATTAATGGGCTATAATGGAAATTAAGGAACTAAAGGCATAGAGTATTCCATATTTGAGTTACAAACCCATCTTCGTGCGAATATGTGACTTCTGCTCCACTTCGTGGACTCTATGGCGGCTAAAAGAGGAATCGGCAACCAGATTTCAACTTGGTTTGGTTAAGGCCAAGGGAAAACGGAAGCTGTATGTATATATATATATAATTGGCGCGTACACCCTTTTTTGTGTGTTTGGCCGAGCTCCTTCTCCTATTTGTGGTGTGCGTCTTGATGTTGTTCCACAAATGGAGGGACCTACAGTTTCAAGCTGCCTCCGAACGGCAGATATTTTTTATGAGGAGCTTTTTCATGGCAGAAATACACTCGGAGGTTTGCCATTGCCTGCCGAGGGGCGACCGCTATTAGAAAAAACGTTTTCTTAATTTTGATCTTTCACCGAGATTCGAACCGACGTTCTCTCTCTCAATTCCGAATGGTAGTCACGCGCCAACACATGCAGCCACGGCGGCCGGAAGCTAAAGTTTGTTAATTAAATAGCCGAGCTAGTCCTTCATCGCTGCTCGAAGTTATTTACGGAGTATTCGCAACTATTCGCTAACCTAGGTCAGGTAAGCCTAGCTAAACATCTATTCTGTTATGAGTTTATTCAATATTTTATTGGAAAAGTGTTGTCCGATACCACCCTTTATTAACATCCACTTGTCAGTTCGCGACCTGTCAGCAGATGCCTAAGAGAAGATTTCCTCAGACATATCTTCTTCTTCTTCTTATTTAGGGCAATAATTGCTTACGCGATTTTGGCCGAGTTTAACAAAGCGCGCCAATTTTTTCTTTCTCGTGCTAACTGGCGCCAGTTGGACACACCAAGTGAAGCCAAGTCGTTCTCCACCTGGTCTTTCCAACACAAAGGAGGCCTTTCTCTTCCTCTGCTACCACCAGCTGGTGTCGCATCAAATACTTTCAGAGCCGGAGCGTTTGTATCCATTCCGACGACATGACCCAGCCAGTGTAGCCCTTTGCATCGATAAAATAGCATGCCAGAAATCTGAAGCTTATTCTTATTCTTCGAAATGCAGGACATTGGCGTAAGAAGTACTAAATAAATTTTAGCGCTTTCCCATCTTCACTGCTTCCACAGAAGTCGCTGTGTAGAACCCCAAATCTGCCGGCCGCGTAACTAATATGTTTCGTTCATTGATCGATGTACAAAGTCATCGCGATACGCTGCAGATACGTACATAAAATTCTTGTTTTTGTACCTGTTCTAGGTTACTATGGTTACCACTCGTCATGAGGGTGTGGAGTGGCCCACTTAGATCTAACCATCTGCTCAATTTGTGAGAACAGACATCTTAGACGGGCTTTCATGCTTCGCCTCGGTATTGAAAGTCTAGTTTTCGAACTCATCTGCTTCTGCATTTCTTCGAACACCATTGCATCCCGAAGCCAAGTATTGAATGAAGGTGCACTGTCCAAGCTAAGTGTTTTAGAAATCTTCGATATTCTTCGAGTCGAGTTGCTGCCTAAGAAGGCGAGGTTTGAGAAAATGTGGCATAATGAAACTTACCAATTTCGTCACCATGTAAATCGCTACGAGAACTGAAGCTAAAAAACATTTAAGTAGTTTGGAAGTTTGTAAACCTCTCTTTATGAGAATTGCTGCAGGAGGAGTCCTGATGCTGTATCCACGTCCATTTTGAAACGTCTTGTGAAATTTGAAATCTCGTCATCGTTTAGAATCAGATTTTCTCTTAAAATTCTTCCTCTAGTGAAGGGAATTATCATTGATCACTGCCTGCTCGAAATACAAATGGATTTGCCGGCATATGGCTTTTGCCATCTATGCCACTGCTCTGCTCTGGCTACGGCAAAAATTCCATCACTACTTCTCTGGTTGTCCAGTGAACCTGAGTTCAGTGAAAATGCACTTCGTATGTTGAGCGGACCTCTACAGCGACGCTGCGAGTATTACAATAGGCTCATTAGGCCTGAGATGGCCTCCTTTTTTGATAAAGAGGAAGGCAGCCCCAATTACATAACCTTACCGAGTATTCTCTTTGTCCGTTGGGTTATCTGAGTAGGTAAACATAAATGCAACCTTCCCAAAGTTCCTTTTGGCGCAAGCTGCGATTACAAGAAACTGAATCAGGCTTTTTAATAATTTTCGATATTTTGAAATATCGCGAGCAATTTCTTTATTTATGATTGCACCTCATTTCCGCCCAGAAAATTTGGTTTAAATTTGTTTCTAATTTTTTCGGCGCCAACGCCAAGCAATCACATATTTTCACACCCTTCTTAATAGTTGCCAACTACCGTTATTTTTTCAACATTGCCATTTTGTAGGAATGCATTCGTATTTTTTAAGACAACTCTATTTTTTTGTTGTTTTTTTGGCGAGCGCCATTTTATTGCTTGCCAATTGCTTGACTTTCACTGGTTGACCGCACTGGGGATGTGTTACTCACACTTAGGAAATATAACTGTTATCCGTTTAGTAGTAAAAGAAGTTCGACAACTAAAAAGCAAAAATTAAAATAAAAAAAGATAAATAGCCAAAATGTACTTTAATCTTCGCTAAAACGTTTCATTGTAACCAAAATTTGGCAAAACCTCTTTGTTTTTCTGATTTAGGGGGCGTTTTTTGGCGCAAGTTCGCTGGCGTTTGATTTTGTTTTAACACTTTTTTTTTGAACTGTGAATTTAATGCCAACTAGATATAAAATTCAAAAATAAATAAATGCGCACACATACATACATATACAAGTATGTATATAAATATATATTTCGCCTATATTACCATATATCGGGCTAAGAAATAATTATTGTATAGGGTGGGCCATGTAAAATTTGCTTTTTGAATCGGCTATAAAAAAAAGCTAATCAATATTTTTTCAAACTTTTTTTTTTATTTTGAAGATTGAACATTGTCATTTATGAATGAAAGATAATATCGTTCAAATGACTCCCACGACTGGCTTTACAGTAGGCCATTCGATCAACCCAATTTTTAAGCACATTTTCGATTGTTTGGGCTCCAATTTCATGAATGGCAACTTCGATTTCGTGTTTTAAAGCATCAATCGTCTCTGGATGGTTCGCATAGCACTTGTCCTTAACGGCTCCTCACAAAAAATAGTCCAACGGGCTTAAATCACAGCTCCGAGGCGGCCAATTAATATCCGAATTTCGGCTGATTATTCGGTTTTCAAAACCGGTAGCCAAAAGTTCGAGTGTAACTTTGGCAGTGTGACAAGTTGCACCGTCCTGTTGAAACCAAATGTCGTCCATGTCATCCTCTTCAATTTTTGGAAACAAAAACTCGTTGAGCATGTCACGGTAACGCTCGTCATTTACTGAAACCGCGGAAAAAGAAGAAGACTCACCACTTTGGAAATAGGTTTTCAATATTTGCCAATTTTGTTCAAGCGTATAGCGTCCCATTTCGTAAATGTCAAACCTTTAAGTAAATTATGAACACATTTGACATGTCATTTGTGTTACCATTCTCAAAAAAATAGGTGGTTCAAAAAGCAAACGCTCTATCGCCCACCATGTATTATATATTCAAACATTTCTTACACATTTCCTTAGTTTGCTTAGCAATAATAATATCCTACATCCCTTAAACAAATTTTATAACCAATTATGATTAAAAAAAGTTCCTGTGTCTCCTTTTATGAATTTAGAAATTACTGAAAGCTTATTGTTTTTTATACAATAAATAGTGTGCTAAAATATTTATATCCGAATTCTGCTTCTTGAATCCCCTGTCAATTATCTTCAACATAGCTAAAATTGAAGAAAAAATGTATGAACATTTTTGTTAAGAAAGTTCGACTCATACAAATTTTTATTTCTTAACAAAAAATAGCTTGTCCGAATTGACGAATTTACTATTTAAAATATAATATAATATTTACTCCAAACATTCCGTTCAATTGAACATAACATTTGAACCACTGTGGCGCCTCATTTCCTCCATACCATTACCACCCCACCGTCTTTCTTATTTTCGAATTCTACGCTCGCAATCAATTTCCTAACTCGACTTTCTCTTCTCAAATACGCTGCGTTATGCTCTCACAAAAGCAAACATTTTCTATTGTCCCACACAAAATATTATACAATTCCAATAATTATTCCATTTGCCGATTTTGTTTGTGTAGTTTCCCCCTCCCACGTCGTACTACAATCATTGCCTTTCTCTCTAAGTACTCTAAACCCTGCTACATCCATTGTCCCCCCGCTCTATGTACTCGTATGTATTCCACATCAACACAAAATCACTTCCAGTCAATTGTTTTTGCTGCTTTAAGCTTTGCTTTTGTCTCTGCACTTCCGCTCATCTAATTAAGCCGAATACTGTACACGTTGTTATTGTTACTGCATTTACAAATTTCCAAGGCTATATGATTGCTTCCGATTTTCCACACTCATACAAACTCAATTCGTTCATCGTTCAAATACTTCGTACAAGTTTTGTTTTTGCTGCAAGTTTTCAAGATTTTTTGTTGTTATTCTAGCTCGGCAGCCGCATTCATTGTTGTTTCTACAGTTGTAGGTTTCGTTGCTTGTGTTGTGTTGTTGTTGTCTAGGAAACATGTTAATTAAGAAATTTTCACTTTTGGCCCTGCCAATTAGTCAAGTTTTATCGATTAGCTCTTCCCAAGCTCCCCAATGGCGCCATGAGTGCTACGTGAAGTAGAGTGGGGTAGAGATAGGCAAATGAAGTGTGTGAGTGAAACGATGAGCAAGACGGGTGAAAATAAAAGCAAGTACTTAGTATGCTCGTACAAGGAGGCTTGGCTGCGCTGTGTGAGTGTTAAAAATGTCAGTGTACACATACAGTATGTAAATTTAGGGGAACAGATATTTTTGGAAGCTGGGCTATTTTTAAAGATGGTGCAAAATTGAGTGCTTGTAATATTTATCGGTAGATAATAAACAAAATTGGTGGATAATTTAAGATTTTTCAAAGCTTTTGTTGAATTTTCTTGTATTAAGTTTAATTTAATGTAATTTTGCCGATAAAGTAATAATGGACAAGTTAAGCTTCGGACCTTATCACTTTACAGTAATTCTGTGAATTAACATTCGATTTTAATTTATTTGACTCATTTAAATTTTTCCTTAGCATTTCATTTAGAGAAATAATAATAAAATAAAAATTAATAAAATAAAAATTAAAAATAAAAAATAAATTATTTCAAAGTACAAGCTTTCAATTTGTAATACCATTTTGTATAAAACTCGTCTGTGTGGTAACCAACATTTAGCAGTTACTAAAATTTAATTTGTCAAAAAATATTTTTTT